>NW_027488368.1:0-1250000 GCF_051014445.1 Colletes latitarsis | reverse complement strand
CTGAGTTAAGTAACATTCATTATGAACAAACATTTATTGAACATTGTACAAATTCATTTGGGACACCCGTTGTACACATTTCGCCGAGGACCCGGTACGTGGTGCCAAAATAACAGCATCCGGTCAGCTCACGCGTGGAGCCCAGACGCTGAATCAGCAGTCGCTAGAGGGAGAGAGAACGCACGAGAGCAGCCATCCTTCTCGCACCAGTAGCTGCTGACGCAGCATCGCTGTTTCTCAATACCTGCTCCGTGCTAACCACCAACTGCTGAGGTTGCAATTCCATCTCGCTCCAGC
Source organism: Colletes latitarsis (assembly GCF_051014445.1). Classification (NCBI taxonomy): domain Eukaryota; kingdom Metazoa; phylum Arthropoda; class Insecta; order Hymenoptera; family Colletidae; genus Colletes; species Colletes latitarsis. The sequence continues at coordinate 1,249,703 of NW_027488368.1, read as the reverse complement.
CAGGAGTTCTCAACGCCATTCCTTTCCAACCTGGAAGGGAAAAACCGTATAAATTAAGCGCTCAATCAAGAGCGTAGCCTTTAGTCGTCGTCTTAATAGTCACGCTAATTGTCCGCAACGTTGTAATTTCTATTTCACGACTCGAGCAAAGGATCCTTAATTGTACAACGAAATAAACTACATTTTAAGACTTAAACGTCTCTATTCAATTAAACCTCGACGATAATTAATTAATTACTACTCGGCCCGAGCAAGGGGTTTCAAATCGTATTAAGTAGCAACTTATATTCTACGACTAACTTCTTACTTCGTATTAATTATTATAACTTCATTTTGAATAAGTTAAAGTCAAGAATCTTCGGCATTGAATTTAAACGAGTTAAAGTCAAGATTGAATATCATAGTGACTCGACTGTGTGTTCCAGAACGCCCAAACCTTTACCAAATTATCCTATCACGGTTCAAACATATCTATCTGTGCCCACCAGAGGCACGGGATTTGTGGAAAACCGTTTCCGCCTATAAAATTCATACCATTTCCTATTCAATACCTGTCTATCTGTGACCACCAGAGGCACGGGACAGTGTGGCGAATCTTTCCATCATTCCTCTCAGAATCGTGTTAATTCAAAGGGGACCTATCTGTGCCCACCAGAGGCACGGGGTTTCACGGAGAGTTAAACAGCTTTGAAAGATTCTTCAGGCGAGTATTTCATTGATCGCGTAAATTCATTTTGTAATTGGTAAAGCAATATTAGTGAGAATCAATGCCTAAGAGACGACGTGCGGGTCGTAAGATTCAGCTACGAAAAGTATTCGCGGAACTATATAATCCGGCGGATGTGGAGAGATACCCGTTGGGAATCCGCGAGGTTTCAGTCATCACCTCCATAGTGAAGATCCAGTATCCTGTCGTCGCAGCTGTAACTTCGTTAGCCGACATCAAAGAATTCAGGGTAACGCCGTGGCAGCATTTCGCTGTACCGACACCAGCCACAACGCAGCAGACGTCTGCAGCCGTTACCGACCCTCGCCTGCAGTCAAACAACCCTTCTATGCCAGAGCTGGCATAAGAACACCAGGGCAGCGCCAGATCTACAGCCGGCACATTGCCGACGGCTTTCTGCATCACCAGTAGCTGAGAGCTGCTCTTTCAACCACCGTTCTACAGCCGGCACATTACCGACGGCTTTCTGCATCACCAGTAGCTGTGAGCTGCTCTTTCAACCGCCGTTCTACAGCCGGCACATTACCGACGGCTTTCTTCATCACCAGCGGCCGTGAGCTGTTTCATCAACCAGCGTACCGGCAACTTATCATCGACCGGTGAGTCCCTATCCTATTGTACGCTCGAAGCCTGTTACCGTGCGTTAAATTCCCGGTTAGACGTGGACGGAAGTGCCTCGTGAACCAAAAACGACTACTCAAACCGTGACGATCCGGACTCGTGGTGATCTCTTTTTATTTTACCGCGACGAAAACCCGGGACGTGACAAATTTTTGGTGGCAGCGATGGGATAATTTCGAGTGGTCCGTACGGAACAGTAAAAGCACGTTAGGTCAGGGACAAACATTTTAGGTAACGGGTAAATTTTTGGTGGCAGTAATAAATTTTTGGTGGCAGTGAGAAATTTTTAGTGGCAGCTACAAACGTTTTCGAATTTTAATTTTAACTTTTACAACATGAGCAGCAAAGATAATATGAATACGCGTTCGAAAGGGGCAGCCAGTCCCCAATCTCTAGTCTCGGAATCAGAATTAATCGCCCTGCAGAAACAGTTAGCTGAAAAGGAGAAGCGGTTACGTAAAGAGGACAAGGCACTAGAAGCACAACGCCGCGAAATTCAGGAAGCCGCGGAATTAAAGTTAGAGTTAGAGAAATTAAACTCCGAGTTAAAAGTTGCGAAAACCAATCCTTCGGGTTTTGATATGGAAGAAATCCGGGCAGAACTAAATGAAGCTAGGCGCGAAATTGACCGTTTACGCGAACTTCGAGAAGAAAGGATTATGGAGGATATACCGCGAGCAAGATTAAACGTAGATAGTCCAGAACCGGGAAATTATTCGTTAAAAGAGGCAGTTGAATCAGTACCAATTTTTGACGGATGTAATATGCCAATATTTTCTTTCAATCGCGCTTGTCCACACGCGCGAGATATTGTATCGCCTCACGTAGAAGGCACTCTGACAGAATTAGTCATTAATAAATTACGCGGAAGGGCTTATACCGCCGTAGAGGACGAGGGTTGCCGAAATATTTCACAGTTATGCAACCGGCTACAAGATGTTTTTGGATCGAACAAAACTATAGACCATTACCGCGGGGAATTAGCAAATATTTTTCAAGGGCCGTCAGAACATATTTTAGATTACATTAGCCGAGTTAAGGACTTAAGAACCGCGATTCTCGATTGCGAGAGAAGTAATCCAGATCCGATGGACATAAACCGCTTAACGCACGACAGTTTTGTAAATGGTTTAATTCCGGTCTTGCGTATAGACGTGAAGTCGCGACCACATACCACGTTAGGTTCGGCATATGATGCGGCGATCGATGCTTTTAAACAATACGAGCTAGATAGAACTCGTTATGAGCCGCCGAAACGCGTTCAATTTTCGGAGGGAAGGCGCGAAATTATTAACCACCCGGTACGTGCGAATAGCATTCCTCCAAGACAAAGCAACTGGTCATATTCTAGCACGGAGCGCACGCGATATCAAGCTCCCGCGTCTCGAGAACTGTTATCTCCGCGATACGAGACGCCCGTTCGCGGCATAACTTCACCCATACGTAATCCCGGTCCCAGGCGCGACAATTTTAATTCTCGATTCTGTAATTACTGCAAAACTCCTGGTCATGATATACATGAGTGTAGGAAGAGGGAGTTCAATGCTCGGAATTCGGGAAACGGGAGTAGGTGAGTAAGGGGAGTTCTGGACAGGGGGCTCCGAGGGGGGTGCGGGGGAGGGGGAAATGAGGGTGAGGGGGTGGGGGAGGGGGCCTGTGCGTCGGAGTGGGGGGCCCATGGTGGGTCCGTCGGGGGGGGGCAGTCGGAGTGGGAGGTCGGTAACTATTACCGACAGTCGATAATTGGTATCTACGGTCGGTAATTAGTATCTATGGTTGGTAATTAGTATTTATGGTCGGTAATTAGCATCAACGATCGATAATTGACATTAACGGCTGGTAATTAGCAGAGGTTAGAAAATGAAAGAGGGTAATTGCCTGGTATCGATAAAAAGGGAAGGGGGGATAAAAGAGATGCATCTGGTAAAAAGAAGTGCTAATAATCAAAGGTAATTATCAGAGGTCGATAAAGAGGAGGTGGGGAAAGAAATTAGACGTCTTTTGACTATTTCGAAATTTTATTCCACAAAAATTAGATACAGTTTTTATTTTCAATTATTAATAGCATCATATAAAATGTTATCCAGCGCATATGCCAACAGCTCGCAATCTACAGGCGAATTTTTATCGTAATATTCACGAAGGATTTTGTCTGCATCACGTTTACGCATAATACTATTGCGTTTCAAAATATTTGTAAATTCTTGGTATTTCTCACCAACATAGTGCGCACTTTGGCATAGCCACGAATATGCATGCTCGATGCACTGTTCCAGTTCGAATAAAAACAATAGAGTTGTCGGTTTCATATACATGCAAGCATCATGCAATTTCACTTGTACAATGTTCATATCATGCATTGCAACAACCGTAAGCACCAAATCACAAATTGATAACGATGTTGGAGAAGGAGCTGATAGCACATGTTGTTTGATGTCCTCGCGTTTCTGAATAAACACCATCCATGTTGAGTAAGACAGCAACAATTTATTTCCTCGAGTATCGCCAAGTATAATTTCCACGGCGGATACAGGTCCTACACCGATTGCAATATCCAAATACTTGTATGCTGTGGATGTGAGGGCAAACCTCCTTCCCAGTATATGAGGCGTTGGATGCTGTTTCTTGCTACTGTTACATGTAGAAAAGTAAATAAAGAATAAAAGGTAAGTAATGACAATAAGTAATAACAATAAGAAAAAATGGATAAGAAAAAAATTGTGGTAATAATACTTACTCATTACTTGTGCATGCTGTATCGTAAGGAATGCAATAATTCATTTTTTCAGAAAAAATTTGAACGTAGAATTCAATAGATAATGTTTCACGACGATACTATCAAACGAGTGTGAATATTGTGCAGCACTTAAATGCAACGTTGCATCATATGTATCAGGGAAGCGGGTGGCGCGTAGTGGGGGGACGAATTTCAGGGAAGCGGGTGGCGCGTAGTGGGGGAAGGAATTTTTTATATCACATGTTCTTCTTCTGCGAAAAGTGCAACTTTTGCAAAAATGTCTTTTAGATTACCTTGAACACGTCTAAACATGCAACTTCTGCAAAGCGTATAACATTACATTCGCAGGATGATGCAAACAAATAATATTCTTCGCGACATAGATCATTTGTGGGGAAGGAGGAATTTTTTATATCACGTGTTCTTCTTCTGTGAAAAGTGCAACTTTTTGCAAAAATTGTTTTTTAGATTACCTTGAACATGTCTAAACATGCAACTTCTGCAAAGCGTATAACATTACACACGAATTGTGCGAGCTATTGGGGTCCTAATCATTTTACGTACACGCTATTCATATTCTTATTTTATGTCGCATGTTCTTCTTTTGCGAAGAGCGCAACGTTTTTTTTTTTTTTTGCAAGACGTTTTAGATTACACTGAACACGTGCAAAAACGCAACTTCTGCAAACGTATACATTGCATTCACAGGCAAAGAATTCTGTAACATATATATATGAAGACCCTTACCATGGGAAAGAAATTAGATACCATGTTTTGATGATTTAAAAATATGATATATTTATTAAAGCAATGAATAATTATGTTACAAAACATTACTTTTGTGGATCCACGAATTGTGCGAGTTATTGAGCCCCAACCATTTTACGTACACGTTGTTCCCCTTCTTACGCAATACTTTTTCAACTAGATACACGTCGGAATTTGCAACGCGTTGCAACTCGTGTTCGTAGAATCCTCCAGCAATTGGTTTTTCATAAATATCTTTCAGCAGATACGTTGCAGGATTAGTTTTCTGTACCTCGGCGATTGTAAATATTTCAGTGCTCCAATTCGGTGTGTAACTTTTTTCAAAAATTGTCTTGAATTTGGTCACGCGTACTGCATCTCCCACTTTGAATCGTGCAGGAGCGGCAATTTTTATATGATTATACGCCATTGTTAAGAGCTTAGCAGCGTTTGTTGGTGTAACATCAATTGGTCGCATAGCGATAGTTCGATGCTTTCGCGCGTTGTAATTTGATATGAGATGCTGCAGCGAATCAATCCATTTATAATTTCCATTAAGTGTAAACAGTTTCCACATATCGTTTTTGAGTGTACGATTGAACCGCTCGACGACTGACGCCTTCATAACCGAATACGTTGAATAATGATTTATTGTGTATTTTGACAAAAGTTTTTGCATATTTGCGTTGTAAAATTCCTTTACTTTGTCGGTCTGCAAATTTTTCGGGTACCTCCCACTGTCTCGGATTATCTTCCCGATCGCTGTAGAAACTTCATTTCCATTCTTGGTTTTGAGGGGTATAACCCACGCATGCTTACTCAGCACATCGATAACAGTGAGTATGTAATGGAAGCCTCTGTTATATCGCGTGTAAGGTCGCATCTCGACCACGTCCGCTTGCCATAGGTCGTCGTATCCATGTACTATGACGCGTCTTCGAGGAAAATATCTTCTCGCTGGAGCATGCAATTCTTCCACAAGACATCGTTTCTCGATACTGGAGGTTTTCTTCTCGGCCATGTGTGACTCGCCACTAACGCGAAGACCTAACGCACACGTCTTATCAATCAATGTTCAACGTCTCAACACCCCAACGTCCCCAACACCCCAACGTCCCAACGTTCCAACGTCCCAACATCCAGCTATTGATGCATTTGATTTCGGAATTCGATAATATCCCTCTCCAAGTGATTCAGTTGATCTTTCAAATTCTGAACGTAATCTTGAAACATGATCATCTTCTTGTCGAATTCATCTTGTCGATTTTTTATAAATGTCATGTTTTCTTGCAAGTATAGTTTGTTGATAGCGTCACCATCCTCTACAGGTGGTGCTACTCGACGAATCTTGCGCGCCTTTGCATCATAATCGGCACCGACAATACATAGAGCGTTGTTGCGCACATAATTTCTCACTACTCCATTCCAGCGATAGTATGATTCCATTGTTCCAAACGATGACCCAAACTTGTTGATTGGCATTTTGATAATGATTGACTGTATCGTCAAAGTGCAGCTTAATTTATAATGAGCTCTGCCTCGCGAAGTTCCTCGATAATCGATAACATCTCATTATCGTGAGCATTGTGACCAGCTTGACGCGAAGCCTCAAGCAATCGAAGCCGATCTACGAGTTCGTTAGGATCATTCCAATGAACGTATTCAATCTTGTTGCTGGTTAATCTCATCAAGCTTGGTACACCCTTTCCAACTTTTCTATCTTTCAATAAAGGCTTGATTACATAGTTATACTTGTATCCTTTGTTGCCTAATGTTTTACCATACGAATCATGCTTGTACTTATGTGCACTCGTTGTCAGTAGTATGTCCCTATATTTGCATTCATCAGCCTCAGTATAAATGTCGTTATCTGGAATTTTCTTAAATATCAATTCATAAAGACCGGGTGTACCAGAATATCGTATGCCATCGATAATTATGTTATCAGCATTGTCCACATCAACATGTTTATTACCGAGCATCGGTCCATCATTACCGAGATATACACCATACACATGATCCATACCAACCTCTATGTCTCCACGTAATACAGGCGCGATGTATTTTTGACTCAGCGGACCTAGGTGATTCCGCCACGTTTTTTCACCTTTCGACGTTTGCAACCGACTTCGAACAGATGTTGAGAAACTGCTTTTTGGGCTTTCAAAAACATCTTCGTTTGCTAAGCTTTTTGGACTTTCAAAAGTATCTTCGTTTCCTAAGCTTTTTGTTGCTGGTGTTGTTTTAATCGGTATAGAGGTCATCGTATTCATACCAGGTAAACTGCTTAATCTTGCTGAGGTTTTTATTGTTGGTACTATTTTAATCGGTGTAGAGGCCATCAGATTCGTATCGGGTAGACTTGCTAAGCTTTTTATTGTTGGCATCGTCTTAATCGATGTAGAGGCCGGTGTAGAAATCATGGGATTCATATCGAGTAAACTGCTTAATCTTGGTTTTTTTATTTTTAGTGGTTTCGAAAGATTTAGCCAGTAATTTGATTGTGTTTTATCCAATTCCTTGATATTCGGAGTGGCTAATGGTTCGCTTCCGATATCTGTATTATTGTATAGATCATAATTTTTTGTCGCGTTATCAACAATTGCTTTCAACGGTTCAGTAACAGGCTTAAAGTGTTTTTCCAGCGCAATCTCTTCCTCAATTTTACCAGTTTTCAATTCACGATACTTTTTGCGAATCAAATCACTCGTTCTCGCAATCTGTTTCGTTATCCTCTCACAATCTTCAATATTGTTGCTCATGTTGGAACACTGCTTTGTCAACGTATCGGAAATAACTGAACATGTTATGATATTGCAAAGTCATTAAATCCCTTTCTATAGCGACCATTCCATAATGCGCTGTCTTTATCAATCACTACAAATCCATATTTTTCTTGCCAACAAGCGGTACACAATTTGCAGAAATTCTCAAATGACATGTCAGTGTTAACATAATCGTTGTATACATGTTTTAGATTTGTACCATCTTGTTTGAACATGATCAGCAGGTTCGCGTTGTCGCGTATCAGATGCTTCGGTATCTTTGCATATGTCTGACAAAGATAGAAACAGTCAACGTCCGAGTGCCTACCCATTGCAAAATATTCTCTTACCACGTTTTGCTTATCACATGCCAAATCATCAAAGATAAAAATGGAATTCGGAAGTGCATCGCTCGGCGGAACGACATCGCTGTTATTCGAAAATGTAAAATAACCAATTTCGTCTATCGATGAGAATATATTTTCTAGATATCGATATTTCGGTTGGTGCAACGATTTCGAGTACACGTATACGTTTTCGAAACGAACACCGTGCGGACTTTCTAACAAACTAATCAACACGTTCGTTTTGCCACAATTCGATGGACCGCAGATGATACCACGTATAGAGGCCGGCAGCATATTTCCATGTTTGCGTAACTCTTTCTCAGACTGTATCTTTTTGTCTAGATTAATCACTTTGATCATAGGTGATTGACATATAAACTGCATATTTTATCAGCATTATACAAATGAAGATACTTTCGAAAGAGTGCTGGTCTATTTATAGCGATGCATAGAGCTGAAACAATCAGTATTCAAATATATCCTGTCGAGTCAGCAGAACACACATTGACTGTCTACCATCACCATCGATAAACAACTGTGACGAATGGCAGCAAAAATTGGGAAAGGCCTATTAAATCGCGTTATAAACACACTTCCGATTGAATTACATATTCCAGGTTATCAGTTTTGTGGCCCCGGAACACATTTAGAGAAACGTTTGGCGCGTGGCGATCAAGGTATCAATCCGCTGGATGCTGCATGTCGCGAGCATGATATAGCGTATTCACAAAATAACGATCTCGTAAAACGACACGCAGCTGACAACATCCTAGCAGCAAAAGCACGAGAACGCATTACTGCGAGAGATTCCAGTCTCGGGGAAAAGGCTGCTGCTACAACCGTTTGGGCGGCTATGAAGGCCAAAACAAAATTCGGCATGGGTTTGAAAAAGAAAAAAAAGAGTGCTGTGAAGAAGCGAATACTTCCAACGGCGAAACGTGGCGGTATCCTACCGATTTTACCATTATTGGGGATTCTTGGCTCATTGGTTGGAGGGGCGGCAGGAGTCGCAAAGGCTGTGAACGATAAGAAGGCAATGCATCGCCAGCTAGAAGAAATGAAACGTCATAATCTCGCCATGGAAGGTCGCGGACTTTATCTCGCGCCATACAAACGCGGGCGAGGAGTCTCAAAGAGGAAAAAAAAAAAGTCAAAATTAAAATGCCTGAAGGCGTAACCACAAACATACAACTGCAGCAACTGGCAAAACGTATGCGTATTCCATATTTCAGAGGTATTTTTATGCGCAATACTTTACCAACAGATGGGGTACGCAGGAATGAGAGCGGGATCGTAAATTTGGATACTGTTGAGGGACCAGGTACTCATTGGGTGGCATACGCAAAACGGGGAACATGCGCCATATATTTTGATAGTTTTGGCAATCTTCAACCACCGAGGAAACTGATACAATATTTGAAGAATAGTGTAATTGATTATAATCACATGCCTTATCAGCGCTATAATCAAAGCAATTGTGGACAGCTGTGTTTGCAGTTTCTGCTGACAGTTGACAATCAATTTAAGGATAATCATTGTACGCTTTAACTCCAGTATCCGTTGGAACATGTCGCTGACGCTAACGCTCACCGGGCAAAGTAGTATTCTCGCAGTAAGCTATTTTCCAGCCATCGATTTGAGCAATGGTGATTACGAACTCGGTCTTATGGACTTTGAAACATATTACACAATACCGAATGTAAATTTGTCAAATAATAAATTTTACTATGATAATGATGATAAGGAAATCATTATTCCCGAGGGATCTTATGAGATGGACGACATTCACATGTATTTGCAACGATCGCTTTCATGGGATAATGAAGGGAACCCGCCCTTGATGCTTAGAGCTAACAACAATACGATGAAGAGCGAAATCATGTGTAATTATAGCATAAATTTTACCAAACCCAATACTATTGGCTCGTTACTGGGGTTTTCAACGAATCGCGTGCTACAACCACGACTTGGCACGAATCGGATACATCAATCAATATAATGAATGTAAATATCATTCGCATTGAATGCAACGTGACAGCTGGCGCTTACAGCAATAACAAGTGTGCGCACACGATACATGAGTTTTCGCCTACCGTTCCACCAGGATATAAGATATCGGAAAGACCAACACAGATCATTTACCTTCCGATTACTGCACGAAGCATTTCGGATTTGACGATTCGCGTTGTGAATCAAGACGATCAATTGCTCGATTTTCGAGGGGAACAGATCACCGATCGATTGCATGTGCGGAGACAACGACTGTAGTAGGAGATGCTTGTGCTGAACGAAGGGAAGCAAGTGAAACAGACGACGCATGAAAATAAAGAGAAGACAATTCAATCGCTTGCACACCACACTGTATCGAATATTGACTGTCTAAAACCATCAGGCGAGAGGACAATTCGATCACCCACAAAACTTACTGCATCGAATGTTGAATTTCTGAAATCGTTGGGTTTTGTTGCACGAAATGGCTAATATCTTAAACATTGGAAGCGAACCGATCTTTGATGATCGCATTGTCAAGATTGAGACTCACACGTACAACCCATACGCCAACACAACGTTTGGATACAACGATGAGATACGAATACCTATACAACAGCAGGATTTATACACGCTACCATGTGAGAGCTTTCTATACGTTGAAGGAAGATTCATAGTAAAGAAGCCAAACAATGAGTTGGATGCATTCCTCGGAAATAATTGTGTTGCGTTTATGTTTGATGAAATTCGATATGAACTCAATGGTGTGGAGATCGATCGTAACAGAAATGTTGGGATAACAAGTACCATCAAAACATTTGTGTCCTCAACATATGACAAATCATTAATTTTACGGAATGCTGGATGGGCCGCACAATCAAACATACCGACAGGTTACTTTAACTTTTGTGTACCGTTCAATATGCTATTGGGGTTTTGCGAAGATTACAAGCGTATAGTAGTCAACGCTCGACATGAACTCATCCTTATACGCGCTCGCAATGATAACAACTGCATCATTGCAAATTCCGCGCTGGAGCCGGAGATCGAATTATATCGATGTTGCGGATTTTGGAAAGCGGACAATACCTAAGCATGAGTTTTCGTTCGTGGGACCTGTACGAGTACCCATTATTGCAAAGTACAACAAAACATTCGTGGGCTGTTAAAACTGCAACTCAGCTGGAGAAGCCGCGATACGTCATTTTTGCGCTGCAGACTGGTCGGAAGAACAACATGTCTAAAGATGCAAGCAATTTCGATGAATGTAACTTGACCAATGTGAAACTGTATCTAAACTCTGACTTTTATCCATATGATGACTTGAATCTTGATTTTGATAAAAACAGCTATGCTATTCTTTTTGATATGTATGCACGTTTTCGTAAAGCTTATTATGGATACGACTGTTACGAAACGCTTTGCAACAGGGAGAACTTTTCGTTGTATGGACCGTTTGTAGTCATCGATTGTTCGAGACAGAACGAATCAATCAAGAGCGCTACCATAGATGTGCGAATAGAATTTGATTGTAAAGAAAACGTGCCAGCAAATACTACCGCCTATTGTCTTATTTTACATGATCGTGTTGTCGAATACTGTCCCCTGTCCAACGTTGTGCGCAAGATTACATAAACTGTAACATCAGCAATGTTTGTAATATATATAACAGGCGGACACGCCGCATTGCAGCATAGTTTCAAAGATATTTTCATGATGGTACCAACATTTGCCGACATACAAGGATTCGTTAGCGACACAGAGTTTGTTGTAAAGGAAGTGGCAGTGTTGAAAAAAGGAAGCACTTTAGCGCATTATATCTTCCAAAGTCGTGTTTATTATCTGCGCCCGATAAATCACGAGCTACTTGGGTGACGAAGAATCATCACGGACTGTCGTGGGACGACGGTTTTATACCCTACAACATGAGCAAAATGCTTATTACATCGGCAATAATAGATGAGTCAAACCCAATCGTCTATGTTAAAGGGCTTCAAAAACGTGATTGGTTAACAAACATGGTGGCTGAACATATTAATGCAGAGAACATCGATGCTGATTATGGTGATATTAAATGTTTAAAAAATCTTGATTGTGCAAACACATGGCGATGTGGTAACCATAAAAAGACATGCGCTATGCAAAATGTATTTAAATTATACAATTGGTGGTTAAAATATCAAAAATAAATGTACCTTTTTTGATTTGTAAAATGTATTTAAATTATGCAATTGGTGGTTAAAATATTGGAAATAAATGTATCTTTTTGAATCAATTTATGTCATTTAAAAAATACATCTAATTTCCCCATCCTCCTCCTTCCTAGCAATTTTTATAAAATTATGAACTTTCAGAATATGTCTAAAAATCTTTTAATGTTTTTGCAAGCTTCTGAAAAACATGTACTTATTAGTGATGGTTGAAATATTGGATATAAATGTATCTTTTTATAAAATTATGAACTTTAGAATAAATCTAAAACCATTGATGCCGATTATGAAGATATCAAGTGTTTGAAAAATCTCGATCGTGCTAATACATTGTAATCCAACAACCATGAAAAGACTTAAGTTTTACAAAAATGTATTTAAATTATACAGCGAGTGGTTGAAATATCAGAAATAATAATTTTTTTTTTTTTTTTTTTTTTTTTTTTTTACTGTGAACTTTTCCTAATGTAAAATTAATAACAAATTGGGGTGAGGGAGATGTGTAGAGATACCATGTATATATAAATTGTTTTATTACATACTATAATTACATACATAAAAAATATATATATAATGAAATGAATAAAAAATATAAAAATTACATGAAAATATAAATAAAAAATATATATATTGAAAAATGAATAAGAAATATAAAAATTACATAAAAAATATAAATAAAAAATATATATATTGAAAAATGAATAAGAAATATAATTGGTATGTCTAAAGCGGTATTTTATAATGCCCCCACGGCAGCGTCTTGGCTGAATATGGTACAATATATCGTTTGTCATCGTATGGACTCAAAGCAATTTTTGTTTCTGATACCGTGTACACTTCATGCAACATGGATCTTATACACGATTGGTGACAAATCTTTTCAACCTCACCCATCAAACATTGCACATAATCATCAAATGTTATAGTTCGCGCTACAACATTACTCTTGACACCTTTCACCTTTTTCGTATCTTTCTTACCATCGACTTGTATGGCATACATTTTCGCTCTCAATCCAACAAATTCCATCATAATCGCACCATTATTTTCATCTTTCATTAAACCTGGTACCTTCTTATTAGCAAGCGGAATACCATATCGATTGTCTGTGGGATAATCGCTCGTGTCAAAGCGGGTAATATCGCGTATCATAAGTTCATAAATATCGTCACACTCGATGTGGTAGATTAGACTGTCTGTATCGGTGTACATAATTTTACATTTATTCCTATGTGTGGGTAACATGTAATCGTAATGGAATTCATACAAACAAATCTTAGATATATCTAGTATACACATGCCCACATAGATTGGTTTGTTAAATTTTACGAACAATTTATGCAGTTCGATCGCAACTAGGTTTTCCGAAAATATGCTGCGACTGTGGAAATTTGGTTTAGCGATTAGTGCCTCTGCACCGTATCTCCCTCCCCATTTCGTTACTAATTTGACATCTACATGATTGCGCACATTCTCCATGGTTTTACCAAACACTGCATTATTCATTAACTTATATAAATTTTTCTCAAAATCGTTTGTAGCAAGAGTTCTGAACTTTGTATTTAGTTCGATGTAATCGCGAAGCCATGGGGATTGGGAAAACTGTAATACGCGGTGAACTTCAGTTACGCGAAGGCCGTGACGAATACATTGCTGCAGATTGCGATAGTGTATTACGTAACGCTTCTTATCGTATAGAGTTGCGAGGAGCTTCTCCTGGCGCTTGCCAGGCGGTTTATCATGTGTTGGGCAGAACGGTAGGTCAGTGTGCGAATCATGCAGATGTTGCGGATACTCTAGATCGACTTCCAAAATATACCCCGTCGATGAGTCTAACGCTACGGTCATTACATCTACATCTTTGTTGTTGACCCACTGAAAATTGGCATATGGTAATGGTTGACACATTGCCCAGCCGTACAAATTATTTACATCGAAATACATTAAATATGACGACGGTTGCGATGGATCGTGCGATTGCGTGTATTTGTTGTTGGCTTGTGCGCGTCTGTTGGAACATTGACTCAAACCACCACGTATACCACGTTCGATAAATAGGACCATGTCGATATCGGTAAGAAGTTCGAAATTGATACGTGTATGCTTCAGCATGGCATCCCACGTAAAACCAGGCAAAATATAATAGTGCGCGGGGTCGAGTCCATAACTTGCGATGCAACTATTGCGAAAATTTTCAAAAATATCGGCTAACAGCAAGACATCCGTCTTCAGATACAAATCGCTATACTCGCCGAGCGTTTCAATGGAGAACCGCTTCCACACGTTGACAGCGCGTGCATAGTCGTTTTCGAATACTGTATCGCCAGTTAAGGAACTGTAAAATGAATTGCGTGATGGTAAACATGATTGGTCCAACTTTTCAATACAGTCAATGTACTCGTATGGAAACACCCCTTTTCGCGTCAATAAATCAAAATCTTCCGCAGATAATTTTTGAAACTCGGACCGTGTAATTTCAAGTTTATCTTTACTAAGAAAAGATACCAATTTCTCGAGACTTGTATTTAAAAATTTAAATGAATCGATGAATTGCAATTTTATGCGCTTGCGCGAGTTTGATTCTTCATTCGCGTTTTCAACGTATTTTGTAAATGAAATGTACTTCTCTTTTGTTATCGGCAATACAGTGACATCACCCTCAAATGCTGTGGCTATCTCCTTGATAATAAAATGTGAATCATAACCGGATAAATTGTGAAAGACTATAGGGATGGCAAATGCGTCTTTATAATTTAGATTGTGATTTGAATGTGCAGGACCTCTGTACCGACCGGTTAAGTGGCAATGATCGCGTACTCGCATATCATCTCGCGTAAACGGTGTTTCGCAAATATGGCAGTGTGTTGCCGTATTAAAATTTCGTAATTGTTCAGCTGATAAATTTTCCATGGGTACATTGGTCGATAAGATGGACTTTACACGATGTGACAAATCTTGAAGTTGTCCCACAAACCATGATACGCAATCAGGATTGCGACGACATTGAAACGTAGATAACGAGTCGTCGTACGAGCACCGCACATAATATCCCACGCTAAATACTCGATGATGCTGGTACGTGTATCTTGACGCTTCTCGATCAGTATCCGTTTTCTCCAGGATGCATTCCAGATCGGCATACACGATAAACGGAACACGCTCTTTCCTGTTGTAGTTGCTGAAGCTGAGCCACTTACTGCAATCATCATTTGGCAATATGATTGCGCAATCGTTCATCTTCTCACAATCCATGGTGTGAGCTTCCAGCTTCTCATTCGAACTAAAGTAGTGTAAGCATCTGCAATAGGAGGCATAATTTTTATCTAACATAAAATATTTAAAAGATTTATTATATACATACCAATCACAAAAGTATTTCCTGCCATTATGTTTACTCAATTGTGTGCATACGAGGCGAGATAAGTTCTTAATCCATGTGAAATGTCCCACGTCGTTTACTCCTTCTAAATACAACAAATTGACATGCCTTTCCATTTTCTTATCGGTGACTCGTATTGGTAACACCTTCTTATTCTTAATGGTATAGACATTGATAGAGATGTTGTTGATATGTTAAAACTTTTTAATTTGGTTCAATGTCATTGGAAATTCAATATCCTGGATATTCAACACTGTTGTATAATGAGGATATGACGATGCGAGAGATACGTGACTTTCGGCTGGATACAGAGCAGCCACCACCGACCACGCAAAACATGCATTGTCCGTCGAGCATACATTGATTACTGCTTTCTTTAGTCGTACCTCTCGCGGTAATTGTATGGCACATCCTGCATGCATTGGCATATATTTATTTACATTAACAATTAAATTCAGTATACGCGACAGCGCCCACCCACTATCGCGTTCCTGAAACTCGTCTAAGGATGCTAGAATGGGTTCGATGACACGTAAATCATACCATTCGCGTAGGTCAGACAAGCGAAAAAGTTCACAATTTTTCGTGTTAACACTTTTGTTTGCACATTTGTAACCAGCAACAAATTCACCGTTAAGTATAGTATTTATTTTTACACTATCATGTTTCAGCACAATGTTTCGCACATGATCGACTACAATATCCCTCGCATCTTCGAGAAAATTGCGAGGTTCTATGTGGTTAGAATTTATCACTGCACCGGTCAATATACGGTTAACGAAAGCCGTATCAATTTCATGCCATCTAAGTCTTGCACTATGTCCAGTACCCGCATGTACAAATTGATTGCGTGTCGAATCTTTTAGACTTTCTAATCTAGCGATACGAGCAATCAATGATTGTTTTTCACCGATTGAGAGTCGCAGTCTCTTGATTCGGCTTTGTTCCTCTAACGAATCGAGATAGTCGCCAAATTGATGTTCCCATAAATTGTATTCTTCCATCGACCTTAATTGAGCGGCTTGCTCGTACAGCTCCTGCTCTTGATGATCCATACTGCCGTCTTTTGTGTTAATATGTATAGTGATGCATACGATATATTACAAAAAATCACTGTTCCCGATGATGCTTTCGGTGATGCTCGCGATATATTACAGAAATCTGTGTCCGCGAATGCACTGTTATAGGTTTTGCAGAGGTTGTGTTTTTTGCGCGTGTTCGTCCACAAATGTGTTGTATACGTTTTGCACATGTTCAGTGTAATCTAAAACACCTTGCAAAAAAACGTTGCGCTTTTCGCAGAAGAAGAACATGCGACATAAAATAAGAATATGAATAGCGTGTACGTAAAATGATTAGGACTCAATAGCTCGCACAATTCGTGGATCCCATAAAAATTATTGGGTATAGTGTGAACGTAAAAAAAATGATCTATGTCGCGAAGAATATTATTTGGTTGCATCATTCTGCGAACGTAATGTTATACGCTTTGCAGAAGTTGCATGTTTAGACATGTTCAAGGTAATCTAAAAGACAATTTTTGCAAAAAGTTGCACTTTTCACAGAAGAAGAACACGTGATATACAAAATTCCTCCTTCCCCACAAATGATCTATGTCGCGAAGAATATTATTTGTTTGCATCATCTTGCGAATGTAATGTTATACGCTTTGCAGAAGTTGCATGTTTAGACGTGTTCAAGGTAATCTAAAAGACATTTTTGCAAAAGTTGCACTTTTCGCAGAAGAACATGTGATATAAAAAATTCCTCCCCCCACTACGCGCCACCCGCTTCCCTGATACATATAATGCAACGTTGCATTTAAGTGCTGCACAATATTCACACTCGTTTGATAGTATCGTCGTGAAACATTATCTATTGAATTCTACGTTCAAACTTTTTCTGAAAAAATGAATTATTGCATTCCTTGCGATACAGCATGCACAAGTAATGAGTAAGTATTATTATCACCATTTTTCTAATCCATTTTTTTCTTATCGTCATTACTTATTGTCATTACTTACCTTTTATTCTTTATTTACTTTTCTACATGTAACAGTAGCAAGAAACAGCATTCAACGCCTCATATACTGGGAAGGAGGTTTGCCCTCACATCCACAGCATACAAGTATTTGGATATTGCAATCGGTGTAGGACCTGTATCCGCCGTGGAAATTATACTTGGCGATACTCGAGGAAATAAATTGTTGCTGTCTTACTCAACATGGATGGTGTTTATTCAGAAACGCGAGGACATCAAACAACATGTGCTATCAGCTCCTTCTCCAACATCGTTATCAATTTGTGATTTGGTGCTTACGGTTGTTGCAATGCATGATATGAACATTGTACAAGTGAAATTGCATGATGCTTGCATGTATATGAAACCGACAACTCTATTGTTTTTATTCGAACTGGAACAGTGCATCGAGCATGCATATTCGTGGCTATGCCAAAGTGCGCACTATGTTGGTGAGAAATACCAAGAATTTACAAATATTTTGAAACGCAATAGTATTATGCGTAAACGTGATGCAGACAAAATCCTTCGTGAATATTACGATAAAAATTCGCCTGTAGATTGCGAGCTGTTGGCATATGCGCTGGATAACATTTTATATGATGCTATTAATAATTGAAAATAAAAACTGTATCTAATTTTTGTGGAATAAAATTACACAATTTATACTTGCACTGAATTGTGATAAAAATTAAATATATTACTTTTTCGAAATAGTCAAAAGGCTTCTAATTTCTTGCCCCACCTCCTCTTTATCGACCTCTGATAATTACCTTTGATAATTACCACTTCTTTTTACCAGATGCATCTAATTTATCTCCCCTTCCCTTTTTATCGATACCAGGGAATTACCCACTTTCATTTCCTAACCTCTGCTAATTACCAGCCGTTAATGTCAATTATCGATCGTTGATACTAATTACCGACCATAGACACTAATTACCAACCATAGATACTAATTACAGACCGTATAATCCAATTATCGACTGTCGGTAATAGTTACCGACCCGCCACTCCGACTGTCGCCCCCCCCCCGACGGACCAAACCGGTTCCCCCACTCCGACGCGCAGGCCCCCTCCCCCACCTCCCCTTGCCCTCATCTCCCCCCTCCCTCTCATTACCCACTCCCCCGCACCCCCCTCGGAGCCCCCTGACCAGAACTCCCCTTTCTCACATACTAACCTGCTTTCGATCAATATTTTAGAGGATAACACCGGTTTGGTCTGGGTTAGGTCTGGGTTATGCCCGCATCTGGCACACATTTTTGCGTGTTTTTGCATACTTGTTGGCCAGATCCTGGGTTTTTCCTGGTTTGGATCTCGTAGTTATGTGGTACCGCACAGGGACAGTCAATAAAACCTGGCCTCGATTTATATATTAGAGGATAACGATTATTAGGTCTGGGTTAGGTCTGGGATTTGCTCTGATCTGGCTCAGACTATCGCATTCTTCGCATACTTGTTGGCCAAATCCTGGGCTTTTTCTGGATTGGATCACGTAGAAATGTGGTAGCACATCGAAACAGACGATTAAATCTAGTTTCGGTCAATATTTTAGAGGATAACGCCGGTTAGGTCTGGGTTATGTCTGGGATTTGCCCCCATCTGGCTCATACTTTCACATTTTTCGCAAGCTTGTTAGTCTGATCCTGGGCTTTTTCTGGTTTGGATCACATAGTAATGTGGTACCACACTGAAACAGTCGACTAATCCTGGTTTCGATCAATATTTTAGAGGATAACACCGGATTGGTCTGGGTTTGGTCTGGGTTATACCCGCATCTGGCTCATACTTTCACATTTTTCGCATACTTGTTGGCCAGATCCTGGGCTTTTTCAGGATTGGATCACATAGTAATGTGGTACCACACTGAAACAGTCAATTAAACCTGGTTTCGATCAATATTTCAGAGGATAACACCGGATTGGTCTGGGTTAAGTCTGGGTTATACACGCATCTGGCTCATACTTTTGCGCTTTTTTGCATACTTGTTGGCTAGATTCTGGGGTTTTCCTGGTTCGGATCACGTAGTTATGTGGTGCCGCACAGGGACAGTCAATAAAGCCTGGCCTCGATTAATATTTTAGGGGATAACGCATGTTAGGTCTGCGTTAGGTCTGGGATTTGCTCTCATCTGGCTCATGCTTTCGCATTCTTCGCATACTTGTTGGCCCGATCCTGGGCTATTTCTGGTTTGGATCACGTAGTAATGTGGTACCACAATGAAACAGTCGATTAAACCTGGACTCGATTAATATTTGAGAGGATAACGCAAGTTAGGTCTGGGGTAGGTCTGGGATTTGCCCATATCAGTCTCATACTTTCGCATTGTTCGCATACGTGTTGGCCAGATCCTGGGCTATTTCTGGTTTAGATCACGTAGTAATGTGGTACCACAATGTAACAGTCGATTAATCCTGGTCTCGATTAATATTTTAGAGGATAACGCAAGTTATGTCTGGGCTAGGTCCGGGATTTGCCCTCATCAGGCTTATACTTTCGCATATTTCACATACTTGTTGAACTGATCTTGGGTTTTTACTGGTTTGGATCACGTAGTAATGTGGTAGCACACAGGAAGAGTCAATTAAACCTGGCCTCGATCAATATTTTAGAGGATAACACCGGTTAGGTCTGGGTTAGGTCTGGAATTTGCCCTCATCTGGCTCATACTTTCGCACTTTTAACAAACATGTCGACCAGATCGAGGGATTTTTCTCTTTTGGATCACGTACTAATGTGGTACCACATTGAAACACTCAATTAAACCTGGTTTCGGTCAATATCTTAGAGGATATCGCCGGTTAGGACTGGGTTTGGTCTGGGATTTGTCCTCTTCTGGCTCAGACTATCGCATTTTTCGCATACTTGTTGGCCAGATCCTGGGCTTTTTCAGGTTTGGAACACGTGGTAGTGTGGTACCATACTGGAACAGTCGATTAATCCTGGTCTCGATTAATATTTTAGAGGATAACGCAAATTAGGTCTGTGGTAGGTCTGGGATTTGCCCTTGTTACGTCGCTCGCACGACATTTGATCTAGCATGTTTCCTATTACTATATTCTATACTTTGTTAATTAAAATTAATTTATTATTGTTCAGTTCAATATGTTCTCTTTTATTATAAATAATATAACGAATTTATATTTATGTTGTAGGATTCTGATTTATATTCGGTATTGCGAATTAATATATTAATATTCTCTTTTATTATAAATTATATTCAGTATTGCGAATTAATATTAAAGTATTCTCTTTTATTATAAATAATATTCAGTATTGCGAATTAGTATTATAAGTATTCTCTATTATTATAAATAATTGCGAATTAACATTGTAGCGTTCTCTACTATTATAAGTAATTGCGACTTAACATTGTAGCGTTCTCTATTATTATAAATAATATTCAGTATTATATATTTATACCAATATTTTATGCATAATTAAAGAATGGAGGTACGCGTGAATTTGAATTGTTAAATAAGAATGGACGTATGTGAGAGTTTAAATTGTTAACTAAGAATGAAGGAACGCGAGGATTTTTATTATTAATTAAGAGTAGGAGAATTGTAGTCCCAATCAGGGACCAGCTTAGTTAAGTAACATTCATTATGAACAAACATTTATTGAACATTGTACAAATTCAATTGGGACACCCGTTGTACACATTTGCTCCATTCTAAAATATTGGTATAAATATATAATACTGAATATTAGTTATAATAAAAGAGAACGCTACAATGTTAAGTCGCAATTATTTATAATAGTGGAGAACGCTACAATGTTAATTCGCAATTATTTATAATAATAGAGGATACTTATAATACTAATTCGCAATACTGAATATTATTTATAATAAAAGAGAATACTTTAATATTAATTCGCAATACTGAATATTATTTATAATAAAAGAGAATATTAATATATTAATTCGCAATACTGAATATAAATGAGAATCCTACAACATTAATATAAATTCGTTATATTATTTATAATAAAAGAGAATATATTGAATTGAACAATAATATATTAATTTTAATTAACAAAGTATAGAATATAGTAATAGGAAACATGCTAGATCAAACGTCGTGCGAGTGACGTAACACCTCCCCTCCTGGCGGTAAAGAAATTTTCCCGCGGGAAAAATTTCTTTCGCAATAAAGTCTTTTAACTGTCTGAAGAATCATACGACTGCCGCCGTGCTGAATATGAGGCAACGCGTTCCGCGTTATTCGAACATGAAGTTTGACTCACCGCATCAGTTTGTGGTGTGGCTTCGTTCAGTGGTGCGATGGCCAAATTCCTTGTGTTTGCTGGTTCTCGATTTTGACCATGGAAGAGAAGAGCAGTAGTCAATGAGCCCCATATTGCGCCCAAAAGATGTGGGCCTCAACCGTACGTTGCGTGTAATGCGAAGCCATTGACGATCGTGCTCAGGGCTCCTTTCACAAGTCGAACTATAATATAAATTCCAATCACCCCCGCGCTAAATGAACCGAAGGAAATGAACCCTTACCACATCTTGGTCCCGACTGATTTGGCTATCTTCTCCAATGATTCTTCGTCGATGAGGTTGAACATGGAAATGGCGCCTGGTGTATATTGCCGACCCGTGGCCCCCTGTGCCAAGGAGCTGACTATCGCCCCCTTTTCGATGGGGAACATGATGTGTTCTTTCAGCTTTTCCAGGTCTTCGTGCGAGTAAATCCCGCCATTAGCGAGACTCTTGGGATCGACGTACTTCCATGTCGATTTCGTCAGCGGAGCTAAGGGTTGCGGTGGTAAACTTTCCACCAACCTCGGAGACAGCCTATACCATGTCCCCTGAAGCCTATACAAAGTGGGCATTAGTTCGTAGCAGGTTTCGCGTGTTCCTGTTCTGGAAAGGATGTGTGTGCGTGGTAAGAGAAAATAAGATGCATTATTATAAGTTACAAGAAGTTCGTTATAACATTCCTCTGTTTTTCGAGCTTGGCAGTTTACTGGAATACATTTTACTAAATGTATAGCTTCCCCCGATGGAATTACCATTTAACCGGGTGCGCGGGCTATTGCGATCGCTACTTCTTCCGGCGCACTATGTATTAGTGCGAGCGCGTTTTGCAGCACACGCTGTTCCACGAGGCAACGTTGTTTCACCAAATCCTGGTACAACTGCTTAATCTGTACTTTCATATGCTTTTCCACATAGACGAATTTAGAGTTAACATACGTGAATATGTCCAAATTGCTAACCGGAATCCGTGCCTTTTCCTTGAACCTTCCGGACTTCGCGATTTCCAGGATGAATAACTTAGGATGTTCTGTTTTCGCTAGAGTATAACCACAGATAGTGGTACGGCTTGTCTCCGTCAACGCGAACATAGCATCTTCCGAGGCGACGGTGTACACTACGGGTCCCTTATCCCCCGGAGGTGTGATACGGGTGGCTTTTCCGTCGTATAAAACATCATATCCGTTAAAATTACAGGAGTCTACTGGTGCGCTGTCCCAATAGCTGAAACCGTCTTCCGAATCCAATCAATGCCCGAGCTGTAGTTTGCAACGTTGTCCCGAATGTAAAATTACCTCGTTCGTACTTAATTTTACCGGGGCCACATAATTTTTTAATGAGATCCTAGCTACTGCTTGTACCACTACACTTGTCCACGTTCCGTATGGATCGCTGTATGTAGTTCCCGAACAGGTACCCTCCGAATTCACTATTCCGGCCAGGGTAAGGCTCCTTGTCGTTGTAGAGTTTGGCATCACGCCGGTGACCTGTACAGCGGCATTAATGAATATTGACCCCGTGTCATGCAGAGTCCTGCAGGTTTCCTTGGATATCGTGGATATGTATTGCTGCCTGCCGTTGTTTACTACTGACACATGTGAATGCATCCCGCAGTAGAAGATCGTCCTGTCAATTTCGATGTTACATTGCTCAACCGATGTCTCTTTAAAATCTGCCAATTGAAGCAGCTGAATATCCCGTACTTCGGTCGTTGGTTCGATTTCCTCAGAGTTATAGTCTGGTTCGTCGATGGCAGAGAAGGTGGTAACATTCAACGTTCGCTCCCCACAATGATAGCCGATGATGGCCAATGCGTGACCAAGAATAACATTTACGATTGCTACCCGAATATACATTGTTCGATTGTTCGCGAGAAACTGACTATCCCAAGGCACGAGCCTCATTTTATACCTAGGCCCTTTGTGGTGGGGGAAGACTTGAGTAACTCGGGCGTTCTTTTTGTCCCTACGCTTATGGTATAGTCGCTGAATATAATTTTCCTTGATATCAGATCGTATGTGGATTAATAAGACGTTCGCGTATTTGCAAATTCTTTTCTGCTCGTTCAAGTGATTAAAAGGATTTATGCCCGTTGCCCTGCCGTCATGTGGCAGGCGATGTTTAGAAATGGTAGATGTTTGTGATTCGAACTCGTTATTTTCGTTATGCCATACCGAAACAGATTCGGGTTTACAGGGATAATACCTTTCCTCCGCGTTCGAGTGACTTGGGGAAATTATATTCAGTACTTCTTTATGACTCGACGACGGAGAGTTTGACATAGTAGAACCGGTTTTAGAAATGATATCAGACGAAGAAACGGAGCTAAAGTGCACTTGTGATTCTGACTCTTTATCGAAAAATGCCAAAACGGATTCGGGCTTATTAGAATTATTAAGACTTGCCGGAGCGGATCCGGGCTTACAGTGTTCAACGACGATTGCCGAAACGGATTCGGGCTTACTAGAGTTATTAAGACTCGCCGGAGCGGATCCGGACTTACAGTGTTCAACGACGATTGCCGAAACGGATTCGGGCTTACTAGAATTATTAAGACTTGCCGGAGCGGATCCGGGCTTACAGTGTTCAACGACGATTGCCGAAACGGATTCGGGCTTATTACATTCACGTGGCACATCCTTATTACTCTGAATTGATTCTACCTATTCTATCTCCAAAAATGGCATCGGAAAAGTAACAGATTCGTTAGCTGTATTCGCGCATTTAACATAAACGTACCCGTCGCGATTTTGGACGAGTGAATCACAAATTAGCACTCCGCTCATAATTTCTTATTTGCGTATAAAACCCACGGCGGGCCCGGTGGTCCCTGCTTCGATGCATGCTACCGTGCGAGCGGGAATTACTATTTGTTTTACATTGTGAAATGGGATTTCTGTTCCCTTCCATTGAATTGAGCCTTTCGCGTAGGATATTTCTGCGCCCTTCTTTAAAAAGATTGATCCCAAAATTCCACTAGTAGGTATTGGGAAATCCTCGTGAACCACACAAAACTTTACGGGGCAGGAATTGATTTTGATTAACGTTGTTCCCAGGGTTTTAACATGACCCTCTGTAATGCCACACAATTTAATTATTTCCGTCGGATCAATGGTGACCTCCTTTTTTAATGCGTTCTCTTTTATAAGATTTAGTTCTGCGCCCGTGTCGATCATAAAAATGGCAGCGTTAGTTAATTCGGGTGCGGAAACTAGAATTTGTGGCACTGTAGAATTTTTCAGTGTTCGGATACCGGCGACTCGGTAATTTTCGACGTTATCGGCCTGAATGCTTTCGAGTTTACCTCCTCCCGTCGCTGGCCGGAAGTCGAGGAGTGAAGTTGCCCGTTAGTAGGTGAGTAAGGGGAGTTCTGGACAGGGGGTCCGAGGGGGGTGCGGGGGAGGAGGGAAATGAGGGGGAGGGGGTGGGGGAGGGGGCCTGTGCGTCGGGGTGGGGGGCCGGGGGGGCAGTCGGGGGGGGCAGTCGGAGTGGGAGGTCGGTAACTATTACCGACAGTCGATAATTGGTATCTACGGTCGGTAATTAGTATCTATGGTTGGTAATTAGTATTTATGGTCGGTAATTAGCATCAACGATCGATAATTGACATTAACGGCTGGTAATTAGCAGAGGTTAGAAAATGAAAGAGGGTAATTGCCTGGTATCGATAAAAAGGGAAGGGGGGATAAAAGAGATGCATCTGGTAAAAAGAAGTGCTAATAATCAAAGGTAATTATCAGAGGTCGATAAAGAGGAGGTGGGGAAAGAAATTAGACGTCTTTTGACTATTTCGAAATTTTATTCCACAAAAATTAGATACAGTTTTTATTTTCAATTATTAATAGCATCATATAAAATGTTATCCAGCGCATATGCCAACAGCTCGCAATCTACAGGCGAATTTTTATCGTAATATTCACGAAGGATTTTGTCTGCATCACGTTTACGCATAATACTATTGCGTTTCAAAATATTTGTAAATTCTTGGTATTTCTCACCAACATAGTGCGCACTTTGGCATAGCCACGAATATGCATGCTCGATGCACTGTTCCAGTTCGAATAAAAACAATAGAGTTGTCGGTTTCATATACATGCAAGCATCATGCAATTTCACTTGTACAATGTTCATATCATACATTGCAACAACCGTAAGCACCAAATCACAAATTGATAACGATGTTGGAGAAGGAGCTGATAGCACATGTTGTTTGATGTCCTCGCGTTTCTGAATAAACACCATCCATGTTGAGTAAGACAGCAACAATTTATTTCCTCGAGTATCGCCAAGTATAATTTCCACGGCGGATACAGGTCCTACACCGATTGCAATATCCAAATACTTGTATGCTGTGGATGTGAGGGCAAACCTCCTTCCCAGTATATGAGGCGTTGAATGCTGTTTCTTGCTACTGTTACATGTAGAAAAGTAAATAAAGAATAAAAGGTAAGTAATGACAATAAGTAATGACGATAAGAAAAAAATGGATAAGAAAAATGGTGATAATAATACTTACTCATTACTTGTGCATGCTGTATCGCAAGGCATGCAATAATTCATTTTTTCAGAAAAAATTTGAACGTAGAATTCAATAGATAATGTTTCACGACGATACTATCAAACGAGTGTGAATATTGTGCAGCACTTACATGCAACGTTGCATTATATGTATCAGGGCAGCGGGTGGCGCGTAGTGGGGGGAGGAATTTTTTATATCACATGTTCTTCTTCTGCGAAAAGTGCAACTTTTGCAAAAATGTCTTTTAGATTACCTTGAACACGTCTAAACATGCAACTTCTGCAAAGCGTATAACATTACATTCGCAAGATGATGCAAACAAATAATATTCTTCGCGACATAGATCATTTGTGGGGAAGGAGGAATTTTGTATATCACGTGTTCTTCTTCTGTGAAAAGTGCAACTTTTTGCAAAAATTGTCTTTTAGATTACCTTGAACATGTCTAAACATGCAACTTCTGCAAAGCGTATAACATTACACACGAATTGTGCGAGCTATTGGAGTCCTAATCATTTTACGTACACGCTATTCATATTCTTATTTTATGTCGCATGTTCTTCTTTTGCGAAGAGCGCAACGTTTTTTTTTTTTTTTGCAAGACGTTTTAGATTACACTGAACACGTGCAAAAACGCAACTTCTGCAAACGTATACATTGCATTCACAGGCAAAGAATTCTGTAACATATATATATGAAGACCCTTACCATGGGAAAGAAATTAGATACCATGTTTTGATGATTTAAAAATATGATATATTTATTAAAGCAATGAATAATTATGTTACAAAACATTACTTTTGTGGATCCACGAATTGTGCGAGTTATTGAGCCCCAACCATTTTACGTACACGTTGTTCCCCTTCTTACGCAATACTTTTTCAACTAGATACACGTCGGAATTTGCAACGCGTTGCAACTCGTGTTCGATCCATGAATTGTGCGAGTTATTGAACCCCAACCATATTTACGTACACGTTGTTCTCCCTTCTTACTATTTTATGTTACATGTTCTTCTGCGAAAAGCGCAACTTTTTTGCAAGGTGTTTTAGATTACACTGAACATGTGCAAAAAACGTATACAATACATTTGTGGATGAACACGCGCAAAAAACACAACCTCTGCAAAACCTATAACAGCGCATTCGCGGACACAGATTTCTGTAATATATCGCGAGCATCACCGAAAGCATCATCGGGAACAGTGATTTTTTGTAATATATCGTATGCATCACTATACATATTAACACAAAAGACGGCAGTATGGATCATCAAGAGCAGGAGCTGTACGAGCAAGCCGCTCAATTAAGGTCGATGGAAGAATACAATTTATGGGAACATCAATTTGGCGACTATCTCGATTCGTTAGAGGAACAAAGCCGAATCAAGAGACTGCGACTCTCAATCGGTGAAAAACAATCATTGATTGCTCGTATCGCTAGATTAGAAAGTCTAAAAGATTCGACACGCAATCAATTTGTACATGCGGGTACTGGACATAGTGCAAGACTTAGATGGCATGAAATTGATACGGCTTTCGTTAACCGTATATTGACCGGTGCAGTGATAAATTCTAACCACATAGAACCTCGCAATTTTCTCGAAGATGCGAGGGATATTGTAGTCGATCATGTGCGAAACATTGTGCTGAAACATGATAGTGTAAAAATAAATACTATACTTAACGGTGAATTTGTTGCTGGTTACAAATGTGCAAACAAAAGTGTTAACACGAAAAATTGTGAACTTTTTCGCTTGTCTGACCTACGCGAATGGTATGATTTACGTGTCATCGAACCCATTCTAGCATCCTTAGACGAGTTTCAGGAACGCGATAGTGGGTGGGCGCTGTCGCGTATACTGAATTTAATTGTTAATGTAAATAAATATATGCCAATGCATGCAGGATGTGCCATACAATTACCGCGAGAGGTACGACTAAAGAAAGCAGTAATCAATGTATGCTCGACGGACAATGCATGTTTTGCGTGGTCGGTGGTGGCTGCTCTGTATCCAGCCGAAAGTCACGTATCTCTCGCATCGTCATATCCTCATTATACAACAGTGTTGAATATCCAGGATATTGAATTTCCAATGACATTGAACCAAATTAAAAAGTTTTAACATATCAACAACATCTCTATCAATGTCTATACCATTAAGAATAAGAAGGTGTTACCAATACGAGTCACCGATAAGAAAATGGAAAGGCATGTCAATTTGTTGTATTTAGAAGGAGTAAACGACGTGGGACATTTCACATGGATTAAGAACTTATCTCGCCTCGTATGCACACAATTGAGTAAACATAATGGCAGGAAATACTTTTGTGATTGGTATGTATATAATAAATCTTTTAAATATTTTATGTTAGATAAAAATTATGCCTCCTATTGCAGATGCTTACACTACTTTAGTTCGAATGAGAAGCTGGAAGCTCACACCATGGATTGTGAGAAGATGAACGATTGCGCAATCATATTGCCAAATGATGATTGCAGTAAGTGGCTCAGCTTCAGCAACTACAACAGGAAAGAGCGTGTTCCGTTTATCGTGTATGCCGATCTGGAATGCATCCTGGAGAAAACGGATACTGATCGAGAAGCGTCAAGATACACGTACCAGCATCATCGAGTATTTAGCGTGGGATATTATGTGCGGTGCTCGTACGACGACTCGTTATCTACGTTTCAATGTCGTCGCAATCCTGATTGCGTATCATGGTTTGTGGGACAACTTCAAGATTTGTCACATCGTGTAAAGTCCATCTTATCGACCAATGTACCCATGGAAAATTTATCAGCTGAACAATTACGAAATTTTAATACGGCAACACACTGCCATATTTGCGAAACACCGTTTACGCGAGATGATATGCGAGTACGCGATCATTGCCACTTAACCGGTCGGTACAGAGGTCCTGCACATTCAAATCACAATCTAAATTATAAAGACGCATTTGCCATCCCTATAGTCTTTCACAATTTATCCGGTTATGATTCACATTTTATTATCAAGGAGATAGCCACAGCATTTGAGGGTGATGTCACTGTATTGCCGATAACAAAAGAGAAGTACATTTCATTTACAAAATACGTTGAAAACGCGAATGAAGAATCAAACTCGCGCAAGCGCATAAAATTGCAATTCATCGATTCATTTAAATTTTTAAATACAAGTCTCGAGAAATTGGTATCTTTTCTTAGTAAAGATAAACTTGAAATTACACGGTCCGAGTTTCAAAAATTATCTGCGGAAGATTTTGATTTATTGACGCGAAAAGGGGTGTTTCCATACGAGTACATTGACTGTATTGAAAAGTTGGACCAATCATGTTTACCATCACGCAATTCATTTTACAGTTCCTTAACTGGCGATACAGTATTCGAAAACGACTATGCACGCGCTGTCAACGTGTGGAAGCGGTTCTCCATTGAAACGCTCGGCGAGTATAGCGATTTGTATCTGAAGACGGATGTCTTGCTGTTAGCCGATATTTTTGAAAATTTTCGCAATAGTTGCATCGCAAGTTATGGACTCGACCCCGCGCACTATTATATTTTGCCTGGTTTTACGTGGGATGCCATGCTGAAGCATACACGTATCAATTTCGAACTTCTTACCGATATCGACATGGTCCTATTTATCGAACGTGGTATACGTGGTGGTTTGAGTCAATGTTCCAACAGACGCGCACAAGCCAACAACAAATACACGCAATCGCACGATCCATCGCAACCGTCGTCATATTTAATGTATTTCGATGTAAATAATTTGTACGGCTGGGCAATGTGTCAACTATTACCATATGCCAATTTTCAGTGGGTCAACAACAAAGATGTAGATGTAATGACCGTAGCGTTAGACTCATCGACGGGGTATATTTTGGAAGTCGATCTAGAGTATCCGCAACATCTGCATGATTCGCACACTGACCTACCGTTCTGCCCAACACATGATAAACCACCTGGCAAGCGCCAGGAGAAGCTCCTCGCAACTCTATACGATAAGAAGCGTTACGTAATACACTATCGCAATCTGCAGCAATGTATTCGTCACGGCCTTCGCGTAACTGAAGTTCACCGCGTATTACAGTTTTCCCAATCCCCATGGCTTCGCGATTACATCGAACTAAATACAAAGTTCAGAACTCTTGCTACAAACGATTTTGAGAAAAATTTATATAAGTTAATGAATAATGCAGTGTTTGGTAAAACCATGGAGAATGTGCGCAATCATGTAGATGTAAAATTAGTAACGAAATGGGGAGGGAGATACGGTGCAGAGGCACTAATCGCTAAACCAAATTTCCACAGTCGCAGCATATTTTCGGAAAACCTAGTTGCGATCGAACTGCATAAATTGTTCGTAAAATTTAACAAACCAATCTATGTGGGCATGTGTATACTAGATATATCTAAGATTTGTTTGTATGAATTCCATTACGATTACATGTTACCCACACATAGGAATAAATGTAAAATTATGTACACCGATACAGACAGTCTAATCTACCACATCGAGTGTGACGATATTTATGAACTTATGATACGCGATATTACCCGCTTTGACACGAGCGATTATCCCACAGACAATCGATATGGTATTCCGCTTGCTAATAAGAAGGTACCAGGTTTAATGAAAGATGAAAATAATGGTGCGATTATGACGGAATTTGTTGGATTGAGAACGAAAATGTATGCCATACAAGTCGATGGTAAGAAAGATACGAAAAAGGTGAAAGGTGTCAAGAATAATGTTGTAGCGCGAACTATAACATTTGATGATTATGTGCAATGTTTGATGGGTGAGGTTGAAAAGATTTGTCACCAATCGTGTATAAGATCCATGTTGCATGAAGTGTACACGGTATCAGAAACAAAAATTGCTTTGAGTCCATACGATGACAAACGATATATTGTACCATATTCAACCAAGACGCTGCCGTGGGGGCATTATAAAATACCGCTTTAGACATACCAATTATATTTCTTATTCATTTTTTCAATATATATATTTTTTATATAATTTTTATATTTCTTATTCATTTTTCAATATATATACTTTTATTTATATTTTCTATGTAATTTTTATATTTTTTATTCATTTTTCAATACATATATTTTTTATTTATATTTTCATATAATTTTTATATTTTTTTATTCATTTCATTATATATATTTTTATGTATGTAATTATAGTATGTAATAAAACAATTTATATATACATGGTATCTCTACACATCTCCCTCACCCCAATTTGTTATTAATTTTACATTTGGAAAAGTTCACAGTAAAAAAAAAAAAAAAAAAAAAAAAAAAAAATTATTATTTCTGATATTTCAACCACTCGCTGTATAATTTAAATACATTTTTGTAAAACACAAGTCTTTTCATGGTTGTTGGATTACAATGTATTAGCACGATCGAGATTTTTCAAACACATTTTTCAAAAACTAAAGTTCATAATTTTATAAAAAGATACATTTATATTTAATATTTCAACCATCACTAATAAGTACATGTTTTTCAGAAGCTTGCAAAAACATTATAAGATTTTTAGACATATTCTGAAAGTTCATAATTTTATAAAAATTGCTAGGAAGGAGGAGGATGAGGAAATTAGATGTATTTTTTAAATGACATAAATTGATTCAAAAAGATACATTTATT
Organism: Colletes latitarsis; assembly: GCF_051014445.1. Taxonomy (NCBI): domain Eukaryota; kingdom Metazoa; phylum Arthropoda; class Insecta; order Hymenoptera; family Colletidae; genus Colletes; species Colletes latitarsis. The sequence goes on along the minus strand of NW_027488368.1, from coordinate 1,217,698 downwards.
TCCAATATTTTAACCACCAATTGCATAATTTAAATACATTTTACAAATCAAAAAAGGTACATTTATTTTTTATATTTTAACCACCAATTGTATAATTTAAATACATTTTGCATAGCGCATGTCTTTTTATGGTTACCACATCGCCATGTATTTGCACAATCAAGATTTTTTAAACATTCAATATCACCATAATCAGCATCGATGTTCTCTGCATTAATATGTTCAGCCACCAAGTTTGTTAACCAATCACGTTTTTGAAGTCCTTTAACATAGACGATTGGGTTTGACTCATCAATTATTGCCGATGTAATAAGCATTTTGCTCATGTTGTATGGTATAAAACCGTCGTCCCACGACAGTCCGTGGTGATTCTTCGTCACCCAAGTAGCTCGTGATTTATCGGGTGCTGATAATAAACACCATGGATATGGACTTTGGAAGATATAATGCGCTAGAGTGCTTCCCTTTTTCAACACCGCCACTTCCTTTACAACAAACTCTGTGTCGCTAACGAACCCCTGCATGTCGACGAATGTTGGTACCATTATGAAAATATCTTTGAAACTATGCTGCAATGCGGCGTGTCCGCCTGTTATATATATTACAAACATTGCTGATGTTACAGTTTATGTAATCTTGCGCACAACGTTGGACAGGGGACAGTATTCGACAACACGATCATGTAAAATAAGACAATAGGCGGTAGTATTTGCTGGCACGTTTTCTTTACAATCAAATTCTATTCGCACATCTATGGTAGCGCTCTTGATTGATTCGTTCTGTCTCGAACAATCGATGACTACAAACGGTCCATACAACGAAAAGTTCTCCCTGTTGCAAAGCGTTTCGTAACAGTCGTATCCATAATAAGCTTTACGAAAACGTGCATACATATCAAAAAGAATAGCATATCTGTTTTTATCAAAATCAAGATTCAAGTCATCATATGGATAAAAGTCAGAGTTTAGATACAGTTTCACATTGGTCAAGTTACATTCATCGAAATTGCTTGCATCTTTAGACATGTTGTTCTTCCGACCAGTCTGCAGCGCAAAAATGACGTATCGTGGCTTTTCCAGCTGAGTTGCAGTTTTAACAGCCCACGAATGTTTTGTTGTACTTTGCAATAATGGGTACTCATACAGGTCCCACGAACGAAAACTCATGCTTAGGTATTGTCCGCTTTCCAAAATCCGCAACATCGATAGTTTATTCGTATCATTCAGTATAATGCGAGGCATTCGCCACTGGATCTTTAGTAATTCAATCTCCGGCTCCAGCGCGGAATTTGCAATGATGCAGTTGTTATCATTGCGAGCGCGTATAAGAATGAGTTCATGTCGAGCATTGACTACTATACGCCTGTAATCTTCGCAAAACCCCAACAGCATATTGAGCGGTACACAAAAGTTAAAGTAACCTGTCGGTATGTTTGATTGTGCGGCCCATCCAGCATTCCGTAAAATTAACGATTTGTCATATGTTGAGGACACAAATGTTTTGATGGTACTTGTTATCCCAACGTTTCTGTTACGATCGATCTCCACACCATTGAGTTCATATCGAATTTCATCAAACATAAACGCAACACAATTATTTCCGAGGAATGCATCCAACTCATTGTTTGGCTTCTTTACTATGAATCTTCCTTCAACGTATAGAAAGCTCTCACATGGTAGCGTGTATAAATCCTGCTGTTGTATAGGTATTCGTATCTCATCGTTGTGCCCAAACGTTGTGTTGGCGTATGGGTTGTATGTGTGAGTCTCAATCTTGACAATGCGATCATCAAAGATCGGTTCGCTTCCAATGTTTAAGATATTAGCCATTTCGTACAACAAAACCCAACGATTTCAGAAATTCAACATTCGATGCAGTAAGTTTTGTGGGTGATCGAATTGTCCTCTCGCCTGATGGTTTTAGACAGTCAATATTCGATACAGTGTGGTGTGCAAGCGATTGAATTGTCTTCTCTTTATTTTCATGCGTCGTCTGTTTCACTTGCTCCCCTTCGTTCAGCACAAGCATCTCTTACTACAGTCGCTGTCTCCGCACATGCAATCGAACGGTGATCTGTTCCCCTCGAAAATCGAGCAATTGATCGTCTTGATTCACAACACGAATCGTCAAATCCGAAATGCTTCGTGCAGTAATCGGAAGGTAAATGATCTGTGTTGGTCTTTCCGATATCTTATATCCTGGTGGAACGGTAGGCGAAAACTCATGTATCGTGTGCGCACACTTGTTATTGCTGTAAGCGCCAGCTGTCACGTTGCATTCAATGCGAATGATATTTACATTCATTATATTGATTGATGTATCTGATTCGTGCCATTTTCGTGGTTGTAGCACCCGATTCGTTGAAAACCCCAGTAACGAGCCAATAGTATTGGGTTTGGTAAAATTTATGCTATAATTACACCTAATTTCGCTCTTCATTGTATTGTTGTTAGCTCTAAGCATCAATGGCGGGTTCCCTTCATTATCCCATGAAAGCGATCGTTGCAAATACATGTGAATGTCGTCCAGCTCATAAGATCCCTCGGGAATAATGATTTCCTTATCATCATTATCATAGTAAAATTTATTATTTGACAAATTTACATTCGGTATTGTGTAATATGTTTCAAAGTCCATAAGACCGAGTTCGTAATCACCATTGCTCAAATCGATGGCTGGAAAATAGCTTACTGCGAGAATACTACTTTGCCCGGTGAGCGTTAGCGTCAGCGACATGTTCCAACGGATACTGGAGTTAAAGCGTACAATGATTATCCTTAAATTGATTGTCAACTGTCAGCAGAAACTGCAAACACAGCTGTCCACAATTGCTTTGATTATAGCGCTGATAAGGCATGTGATTATACTCAATTACACTATTCTTCAAATATTGTATCAGTTCCCTCGGTGGTTGAAGATTGCCAAAACTATCAAAATATATGGCGTATGTTCCCCGTTTTGCGTATGCCACCCAATGAGTACCTGGTCCCTCAACAGTATCCAAATTTACGATCCCGCTCTCATTCCTGCATACCCCATCTGTTGGTAAAGTATTGCGCATAAAAATACCTCTGAAATATGGAATACGCATACGTTTTGCCAGTTGCTGCAGTTGTATGTTTGTGGTTACGCCTTCAGGCATTTTAATTTTGACTTTTTTTTTTCCTCTTTGAGACTCCTCGCCCGCGTTTGTATGGCGCGAGATAAAGTCCGCGACCTTCCATGGCGAGATTATGACGTTTCATTTCTTCTAGCTGGCGATGCATTGCCTTCTTATCGTTCACAGCCTTTGCGACTCCTGCCGCCCCTCCAACCAATGAGCCAAGAACCCCCAATAATGATAAAATCGGTAGGATACCGCCACGTTTCGCCGTTGGAAGTATTCGCTTCTTCACAGCACTCTTTTTTTTCTTTTTCAAACCCATGCCGAATTTTGTTTTGGCCTTCATAGCCGCCCAAACGGTTGTAGCAGCAGCCTTTTCCCCGAGACTGGAATCTCTCGCAGTAATGCGTTCTCGTGCTTTTGCTGCTAGGATGTTGTCAGCTGCGTGTCGTTTTACGAGATCGTTATTTTGTGAATACGCTATATCATGCTCGCGACATGCAGCATCCAGCGGATTGATACCTTGATCGCCTCGCGCCAAACGTTTCTCTAAATGTGTTCCGGGGCCACAAAACTGATAACGTGGAATATGTAATTCAATCGGAAGTGTGTTTATAACGCGATTTAATAGGCCTTTCCCAATTTTTGCTGACATTCGTCACAGTTGTTTATCGATGGTGGTGGTAGACAGTCAATGTGTGTTCTGCTGACTCGACAGGTTATATTTGAATACTGATTGTTTCAGCTCTATGCATCGCTATAAATAGACCAGCACTCTTTCGAAAGTATCTTCATTTGTATAATGCTGATAAAATATGCAGTTTATACGCCAATCACCTATGATCAAAGTGACTAATCTAGACAAAAAGAGACAGTCTGAGAAAGAGTTACGCAAACATGGAAATATGCTGCCGGCCTCTATACGTGGTATCATCTGCGGTCCATCGAATTGTGGCAAAACGAACGTGTTGATTAGTTTGTTAGAAAGTCCGCACGGTGTTCGTTTCGAAAACGTATACGTGTACTCGAAATCGTTGCACCAACCGAAATATCGATATCTAGAAAATATATTCTCATCGATAGGCGAAATTGGTTATTTTACATTTTCGAATAACAGCGATGTCGTTCCGCCGAGCGATGCACTTCCGAATTCCATTTTTATCTTTGATGATGTGGCATGTGATAAGCAAAACGTGGTAAGAGAATACTTTGCAATGGGTAGGCACTCGGACGTTGACTGTTTCTATCTTTGTCAGACATATGCAAAGATACCGAAGCATCTGATACGCGACAACGCGAACCTGCTGATCATGTTCAAACAAGATGGTACAAATCTAAAACATGTATACAACGATCATGTTAACACTGACATGTCATTTGAGAATTTCTGCAAATTGTGTACCGCTTGTTGGCAAGAAAAATATGGATTTGTAGTGATTGATAAAGACAGCGCATTATGGAATGGTCGCTATAGAAAGGGATTTAATGACTTTGCAATATCATAACATGTTCAGTTATTTCCGATACGTTGACAAAGCAGTGTTCCAACATGAGCAACAATATTGAAGATTGTGAGAGGATAACGAAACAGATTGCGAGAACGAGTGAGTTGATTCGCAAAAAGTATCGTGAATTGAAAACTGGTAAAATTGAGGAAGAGATTGCGCTGGAAAAACACTTTAAGCCTGTTACTGAACCGTTGAAAGCAATTGTTGATAACGCGACAAAAAATTATGATCTATACAATAATACAGATATCGGAAGCGAACCATTAGCCACTCCGAATATCAAAGAATTGGATAAAACACAATCAAATTACTGGCTAAATCTTTCGAAACCACTAAAAATAAAAAAACCAAGATTAAGCAGTTTACTCGATATGAATCCCATGATTTCTACACCGGCCTCTACATCGATTAAGACGATGCCAACAATAAAAAGCTCAGCAAGTCTACCCGATACGAATCTGATGGCCTCTACACCGATTAAGATAGTACCAACAATAAAAACCTCAGCAAGATTAAGCAGTTTACCTGGTATGAATACGATGACCTCTATACCGATTAAAACAACACCAGCAACAAAAAGCTTAGGAAACGAAGATACTTTTGAAAGTCCAAAAAGCTTAGCAAACGAAGATGTTTTTGAAAGCCCAAAAAGCAGTTTCTCAACATCTGTTCGAAGTCGGTTGCAAACGTCGGAAGGTGAAAAAACGTTGCGGAATCACCTAGGTCCGCTGAGTCAAAAATACATCGCGCCTGTATTACGTGGAGACATAGAGGTTGGTATGGATCATGTGTATGGTGTATATCTCGGTAATGATGGACCGATGCTCGGTAATAAACATGTTGATGTGGACAATGCTGATAACATAATTATCGATGGCATACGATATTCTGGTACACCCGGTCTTTATGAATTGATATTTAAGAAAATTCCAGATAACGACATTTATACTGAGGCTGATGAATGCAAATATAGGGACATACTACTGACAACGAGTGCACATAAGTACAAGCATGATTCGTATGGTAAAACATTAGGCAACAAAGGATACAAGTATAACTATGTAATCAAACCTTTATTGAAAGATAGAAAAGTTGGAAAGGGTGTACCAAGCTCGATGAGATTAACCAGCAACAAGATTGAATACGTTCATTGGAATGATCCTAACGAACTCGTAGATCGGCTTCGATTGCTCGAGGCTTCGCGTCAAGCTGGTCACAATGCTCACGATAATGAGATGTTATCGATTATCGAGGAACTTCGCGAGGCAGAGCTCATTATAAATTAAGCTGCACTTTGACGATAGAATCAATCATTATCAAAATGGCAATCAACAAGTTTGGGTCATCGTTTGGAACAATGGAATCATACTATCGCTGGAATGGAGTAGTGAGAAATTATGTGCACAACAACGCTCTATGTATTGTCGGTGCCGATTATGATGCAAAGGCGCGCAAGATTCGTCGAGTAGCACCACCTGTAGAGGATGGTGACGCTATCAACAAACTATACTTGCAAGAAAACATGACATTTATAAAAAATCGGCAAGATGAATTCGACAAGAAGATGATCATGTTTCAAGATTACGTTCAGAATTTGAAAGATCAACTGAATCACTTGGAGAGGGATATTATCGAATTCCGAAATCAAATGCATCAATAGCTGGATGTTGGGACGTTGGAACGTTGGGACGTTGGAACGTTGGGGTGTTGGAACGTTGGGACGTTGGAACGTTGGGACGTTGGAACGTTGGGACGTTGGAACGTTGGGACGTTGGGACGTTGGGACGTTGGGACGTTGGGACGTTGGGACGTTGGGACGTTGGGACGTTGGGATGTTGGGGACGTTGGGATGTTGAGACTTTGAACATTGATTGATAAGACGTGTGCGTTAGGTCTTCGCGTTAGTGGCGAGTCATACATGGCCGAGAAGAAAACCTCCAGTATCGAGAAACGATGTCTTGTGGAAGAATTGCATGCTCCAGCGAGAAGACATTTTCCTCGAAGACGCGTCATAGTACATGGATACGACGACCTATGGCAAGCGGACGTGGTCGAGATGCGACCTTACACGCGATATAACAGAGGCTTCCATTACATACTCACTGTTATCGATGTGCTGAGTAAGCATGCGTGGGCTATACCCCTCAAAACCAAGAATGGAAATGAAGTTTCTACAGCGATCGGGAAGATAATCCGAGACAGTGGGAGGTACCCGAAAAATTTGCAGACCGACAAAGGAAAGGAATTTTACAACGCAAATATGCAAAAACTTTTGTCAAAATACACAATAAATCATTATTCAACGTATTCGGTGATGAAGGCGTCTGTCGTCGAGCGGTTCAATCGTACACTCAAAAACGATCTGTGGAAACTGTTCACACTTAATGGAAATTATAAATGGATTGATTCGCTGCAGCATCTCATATCAAATTACAACGCGCGAAAGCATCGAACTATCGCTATGCGACCAATTGATGTTACACCAACAAACGCTGCTAAGCTCTTAACAATGGCGTATAATCATATAAAAATTGCCGCTCCTGCACGATTCAAAGTGGGAGATGCAGTACGCGTGAGCAAATTCAAGACAATTTTTGAAAAAAGTTACACACTGTATGGTGTTTATTCAGAAACGCGAGGACATCAAACAACATGTGCTATCAGCTCCTTCTCCAACATCGTTATCAATTTGTGATTTGGTGCTTACGGTTGTTGCAATGCATGATATGAACATTGTACAAGTGAAATTGCATGATGCTTGCATGTATATGAAACCGACAACTCTATTGTTTTTATTCGAACTGGAACAGTGCATCGAGCATGCATATTCGTGGCTATGCCAAAATGCGCACTATGTTGGTGAGAAATACCAAGAATTTACAAATATTTTAAGACGCAATAGTATTATGCGTAAACGTGATGCAGACAAAATCCTTCGTGAATATTACGATAAAAATTCGCCTGTAGATTGCGAGCTGTTAGCATATGCGCTGGATAACATTTTATATGATGCTATTAATAATTAAAAATAAAAACTGTATCTAATTTTTGTGAAATAAAATTTCGAAATAGTCAAAAGATGTCTAATTTCTTTCCCCACCTCCTCTTTATCGACCTCTGATAATTACCTTTGATAATTACCACTTCTTTTTACCAGATGCATCTCTTTTATCACGCCTTCCCTTTTTATCGATACCAAGCAATTACCCTCATTCATTTTCTAACCTCTGCTAATTACCAGCCGTTAATGTCAATTATCGATCGTTGATACTAATTACCGACCATAAATACTAATTACCAACCATAGATACTAATTACCGACCGTAGATACCAATTATCGACTGTCGGTAATAGTTACCGACCCCCCACTCCGACTACCCCCCCCCCCCCCCGACGGACCCACTACGGGCCCCCACTCCGGCGCACAGGCCCCCTCCCCCCCCCCCTCACCCTCATCTCCCCCCTCCCCCGCACCCCCCTCGGAGCCCCCTGTCCAGAACTCCCCTTACTCACCTACTCATACCGACTCAATAAGTTGGGCATTAACCTCAAGAAGAAGGGAAAAGCGAGCTACTCGGTACGAGGCCTTGAGGAAAAGCTCGAGTTTGCCAAAAACTTATGGAGGGAACTCACAGATCGGTACTCGGCTGTACGGAAATTAGTACAGCCAGCGCAAAGGCAGGAATACGAGTTCTTTAAACAGAACGGTATGGCCACTGCCGAAAACGACTATCACGATTTCGTGGAATTCGTAAGCGCTGAGATAGAACGACTCGCCGGGGATCCAAAACCGGCGGCGTCGGAAGCTCAATGCAGTATACCGATCGAGCTCCCAAAACAAAGATTACCAAAATTCGGAGGGGATCCTCGAGAGTGTGAACACTTCGAGGATCTGTTCACCTCCGGGGTGATCAATAATGCATGGTCGTCCGATGTACAAAAACTGCATCATTTAAACGCATGCTTAGAAGGACCGGCTCTGGCGACGATTTCGTCTATAGAAATCGTCGGTCGCAGTTTCCCGGAAGCGTGGAAAAAGCTCAAGAGCAAATTCGGTCTCCCACGTCTAGTAACGGGAAAACTACTAGACAAACTTCTGTACATGAACCCCATCGATCTAAATGATCTAGCTAGTATGCAGCAGATCACGGTGGATTGCACAGAAGCCCTCGCTGCCCTCCGGAAAAAGGGAACCCCAGAACAGCTGGTAGAGTGGCTACTAGCGCACTGGGCGAAGCAACATTTCACCCCTGAAATGGAGTTGAAATGGCAGAGAACACTAGGCAGCTCGCCCGACTATCCTACGTTCGAGGACGTAAGGAGGTTCGTGGAACGAGAATCGTGCGCTCTGCTTTCCATGACCGAGGAGCGACGGAATGCAGCCTTAGGGCTTTCAACCAAAAATGCACGAAATACGAAGGCCACTCGGGTTTCCGGTGACGCCTCCAAACACGTGCGCAGCCATAATGCTGTCCTAGACCACATCCGGGCGGAAAAACCCCGGGAAACGAGTCACGACAACAGGCAGGTTGGAACTACGTCAACAAAGTCGTGTGGATTCTGTACAGGGCCGCACAAGTTGACGAATTGCGACAACTTCATGCGATTGACTGCAAAAATGCGCAGTCAATACGTAAAACGTAGTCGGTGGTGCATACAATGCTTGGGCACCACCCATACGGTAATGAAGTGCAAAAGCCCCACGGCGTGCACGAGGTGCAGCGGAAAACACCATACCCTGCTGCACTTCGAAATATCACGGGAGCCTCAGAATAATCAGCCGGTATCGGAAACCGAGTACGGCGATAAAGAGGAAAGGCGGTCAGAAGCCCCATCCCGGCGGCCTGGAAAATTCAGGCCAAAAGGAAAAACCTCGCCGAGCGCCAACACACCGAAAGCCACGACGTCGCACTGTGCGACATTCAGTACACATGTACCGAGGCCCGTGTTGTTGGCTACGGCTCGAGTGCGAGTGTACGGAAAACACGGTGCGTCGCGAATCGCGCGCGCACTGCTCGATCAAGGTTCGGAAACTTCCTTCATTTCCGCGAGTTTGGTGAATGACCTCAAACTCGCACGGAGGAAAACTCCAGCCACGGTAACGGGCTTGGGAGGAAAACGAACAGACGCGATCAAATATAGCGTCGGAATGAACCTCAGCGCGAAAGAAGATAGGAAACCGACATGTACGGTCGACGCGTACGTCGTGCCTCGAATCACGACCTACGCAACGTCGTCCAAAAAAACGCTCGGCTACGAAGCGTTTCGGGACCTACCTCTCGCCGATTCCGACGTCACAGCTGATCAAAACATTGAGATTTTGATCGGCGCTGACTTATACGCACAGATTCTGCGTCCGGGATTCCGCCGCGTAACAGCGGAAGGTCCGATAGCCCAAGAGACTGCGTTCGGCTGGGTAATCTCCGGGCCGATAAGTGCAGCGGGCGCAACCCCAAATACAGTACGGACGTTGCATTGCACCGTACTCGAATCGCTGGATCAAGCGATTCGGAAATTCTGGGAATCGGAAGAAATTCCCGCGACGCCACCGCGTACAAAGGCAGAGGAAGAGTGCGAAGCATTCTTCCGAAAAACCGTCGTCCGTAACGAGACTGGGAGGTTTCTAGTACGACTCCCTTTCAATTGCCCGAGACCGGAAGAAGCGTTGGGAAATTCATTCCATATCGCGCTCTCCGCTCTCGCAAGGCTGCGAAGGAAACTAGAAACAAATCCGTCCCTGGGTCAAGAATACTCGGAGTTTTTAACCGAGTACGAGTCCCTTGGTCATATGGCTCGTATCGAGCCCATCGACCGAACTAGACTCTACATACCTCATAGAGCGGTCGTCCGTACGGACAGTGCGACCACGAAACTACGGGTCGTATTCAATGCGACCAGTAGGACGACTGGAGGTCGCTCCCTAAACGACATCCTACACGTAGGTCCGAAATTACAAAACGATATCACCTCGGTATTAACGAGGTGGCGTGTGTACGAATACGTGTTAGTGGCCGACATTGAGAAAATGTTTCGACAGATTCTCGTCGCCCCACAGGATCGTCGATTCCAATGCATCGTGTGGTGTGCACCCGAAACCGAACAGCTGCAAGCGTTCGAACTAAATACCGTCACATACGGAACGGCGTGCGCCCCATACTTATCGATGCGTACCCTTCTCGAATTAAAGGAGCAGGATGGGAAAAAATTTCCCCTAGCCGCCCCGATTCTCGAGAAGGACATTTACGTCGATGATGTATTCATGGGAGCACCGGACAAACCCTTGCTGGAGGAAATCCGCACGCAAGTGTGTGACCTTCTGCAAGGAGGTGGGTTTCAGCTGAGAAAGTGGGCTGGAAATTCGCCACAGTTGCTGCGAAATATCCCCCACAGCGCTCACTCCCACGCCGTGGACCTCACCCTGTTCGAGGATTCCGAACTAAAAGTGCTCGGTCTACGATGGATTCCGTCTGGAGATTATTTCTATTTCAATCTCCAACGGTTTCTACCGTCGGCATCACCGATGACAAAGAGAAATTTGTTTTCGGAAATTGCCAAACTCTTCGATCCGCTCGGCTGGTTATCACCCGTCGTAATTCGCGCAAAGATTTTAATGCAGTCCCAGTGGCTGGAGAAAATCCAGTGGGACGACCAAATCTCCGCGAATACGCAGAAAACGTGGAATACGTTCTGCACGAATTGGAGTAGTTTAAAGGAACTAAAAATTCCAAGATGGATACGTTATGGAGCAGATACCGCGACCGTGGAGTTGCACGGATTCTGCGATGCCTCCCTCGCAGCCTACTCTGCCGTCACGTATTTACGCGTGACGACAACGAGCAATGAAGTCTTTTCGACATTGATAATGGCAAAAACGCGAGTGGCTCCAATTAAAACGCAGTCCATCCCCGTCCTGGAATTAAACGGGGCTGTACTCCTCTCCGAGCTTGTGATGCACGTAAAGCGGTCCCTTCCGATGAAGCTGGACCGCATAATCTGCTGGACAGATTCTACGATTGCACTCGCTTGGTTGAGAAAGCATGCATCGACATGGAAGGTTTTAATCGCCAACCGTGTCTCCAAAATCCAAACTATGCTCCCAAACGCTGAATGGTATCACGTTCCCACACGCTCAAATCCCGCAGATTTAAATTCGCGTGGAGTAGAAGCTGCGGAACTTATTCAGTCGGAGCTATGGATTTCAGGGCCTTCGTGGCGTGCATACCACCCAGGGTATGCAATTAACCATGTACACGGTGAGACAGAAATTCTGGATCATCGGCGCTCGTAATGCGGCGCGGACGGTTATCCACAAATGCATGCGATGCGTGAGATGGAAAGCAACCACCTCCACGCAAATAATGCAGGATTTAATACCAGAACGCAGCCGCCCTGCACGACCTTTCTCGAACTGCGGAGTAGATTACGCTGGACCGTACAAGGTCCGCGATTCCGCCGGTCGAGGGAAAACGGCTCACAAAGCTTACATAGCAGTTTTTATCTGTTTCGCTACAAGAGTCGTGCATATCGAACTCGTTCACGATTATTCAACGAGTGCGTTCTTGGCCGCCTTAGAACGATTCATCGCCCGTCGAGGAGTTCCGTCCTGCATGTGCAGTGACAACGGGACAAATTTCGTCGGAGCGGATCGAGAATTGAGAGAGCATTTCAACCTAGTGTATAATACACAGGAAATGCGAAATACGTGCGGCCAGAAAGGCATTCGGTGGAAATTTAATCCACCTAGTGCACCACACTTCGGCGGTATGCAAGAAGCCGGTGTGAAATCGGTGAAACATCACCTGAAACGCATACTCGGTAATTTCGCGCCAACAAGCGAAGAAATGCAGACACTGCTCTGCAAGATCGAAGCGAGCCTAAATTCTCGACCGATCGCCGCTTTAAGCGATAACCCGGAGGATTATGCACCTCTCACACCGGGCCACTTTTTAATCGGAAGTCCGGTAAACGCACTTCCGGTCGAGACCGTGGAAAATGAAAACCTCTCGCGGCTGACGCGATGGAGGGCGATTCAAAAATTCCACGAGCAACTCTGGAGGCATTGGACGCGTGATTATCTCACGCACCTCCAGAACCGCTTTAAGTGGCGTACCGCCCAATTGCAGCTACAACCAAACGATTTGGTATTAGTGCAAAACCCCCTCTTACCCCCCAATCAATGGGAAATGGGAAGAATAGAGGAAACATTCCCGGGTAAGGATAGGCACGTACGGGTTGTAAAAGTACGCACAGCTACTTCCACCTACACACGACCAATCACACGTCTGTGTAAATTGCCCGTGGAACAGTCGACGCCGTCAATAAACGAAGACGACGCTATCGGGACATAAGAAATCCCGAATTCCGCGGTAAAAAGAAACAGGAATGTGGAAACCGCTGTTGGTAATAACAACGGTGTTGATTACCACGTGTCCTGCGTATGTGGTGACAAAACGAGGATAGGGGAATCTATTCCCTACCATCCCGTTAACAATTAAGGAAGGGAGCAATTCGCGAGAGTCCCAGGCTTTAAAAGCAGGACCCGTAGGCCGAATTCGCTCAGTTCCAAGTCATACGCGGAAGAAAAATTGAAAAAAACAACATGGCGTCAAGCAGTTCCGAGGAGAGTGTTGAGACGGTCGTCGGGGCGGTACGAGACCCCGAAATAGATCAACAGTTTGACCGGCTGCTAAAACTGGTCGATACCTCACGACCGCTGCCGACCACTCCCCCGCAAGAGGCACAAGCGGAGGAGACACCGGCTCCGACGGAGACGCCCGGACCGGCTCAGGAGTTCCTCCTAAACCTGGGCCAGGACGTCCTCCGGATACCGGCGCACGTGTCCCGGACGACCAGGCGGCTGAAATGCAAAGCGCCTGGAGGCCACTTCAGGTTGAAGTGGGCGAGAGGGGGACGCCTGGTGGGGTGCAATTTCAGAGCGACCGTCGCCCCCACACCACAGCGACCGGACGCGACTCAGTCGAACCTCCTACCGGGAGGCAGCAGCACCCCGCCGGTACCACCTCCGAGGGAGGACCGGACCAGAGGGGACCGAGGACAGGCCAGGGTGGCTGGGAGAGGTCGCCCCAGGGACCGGCAGCCGACCACCCGCCGGCCGGGACACCAACGGCCCTCCAACCGGGGCAGCCTTGATCAGGCCTCGCTACAAGAGGCTGTCCTCACCACCCTCCAAATTTTGGAGGGCAGACGGGCCTTAGCTCGTCGTTAAGTAAGTACCTTGATTTATACAATTATGTGTACAACGACCTTCTCTACGGTAGATTGCATGTGACCGCGAATTACCGCTCCTCCGGATTATTGCACGGACCGTGCAAGGGGGGCGGTACGTTTAAATATCGCGTTAATTCGATGTATTTTCGAGTAAAATATAATTCGTCACCCGGTATTGTTTTTTCGGCGTACGTAAGACCAGAGGTACCTCGGTCGTCGTGTCCGCTACGCGAAAACAGTACGGGATAGAAAAACAGCCGCTCTCGGGTTTTTTTCGAGACCACACGCGATCGATCACGTAACGCTCAATTTCGAAACGAAAGTTTCGACGCGCGTGTCTAGGGAAGGTACGACAATTTTGTATTAGACAAAGACGGACTCAAAAAACGTTGACAGCGCCGCTCTACGGAGGTTTCACCCTTCGAGCGAACATTTTGACTGTCCGTGCTCGTCCGTCACTCTTAATCTGGAACCGGCAGGGAGCACATGGGCATACGACCCCGCTCCTCGGGCATTCCACAGTTCTCGAATAGTTACGAGTCACTCGAACTTTTCGAATAAATTCTGAACGTGGAATAGGAAGGACTCCATACGAGAACGGATTGTAAAAACAATCTTTTACCGTGACAGTTCCTTCCGTAACCCGTTCACAATTTAAATTAAAAAATCGTAAACGAGGAAAGGAATCGAATACGAGGACGGATTGTGAATCAATCTCTTCCCGTGATTCCTTTCGCAACTCGTTGTAATTCGATAAAGATCAGGTCGGGTTTCGACCAGATCAAAGCGACTGTAGAATTTCGTGAATTATAATCCGAAATTCCCATTCAGCGGTGGCTATAGTCCACATCAGTCTGACATCAGACACGTATCGCTGCAGTCAGAGGTCGTGTCCGAGGTTTCGAATTTGAATCTCGAACCTCTCGACTGTCGAACGGTGCAAACCCACCCTTAGGGGCCTTCGTGGCGTGCATACCCTGGGTGGTATTACCGTCCTCCAGTCGGTGTTCGGGACAATACTTGAGTTCCGGCATCCGGCGACCAGCTAGAGCGCTGTTCAATCATCGCCAGTGTTTACGGATCCTGTGCGTAGAACCGCTCAGTATAGCGCCGTGGTGTACGCACTATAATTATAAGTCGCTGCATGCGCTGTAAAGGTGCTGCACCACACAGTGCCCGTACGCATTACGAGGACGATAAACGGCCGAGGAGCAGGTAAATAGTTGAAGCCTTACAACCTCCCTCTGTTAACCTCTCCGGCGACAGTCGAAATTAGCAGTCGGGAAAAATCGAGATCGATTCTCGTCTCCCAAATCTGCAATCAAACGTTTCCTGGTTTAAAGGGAACGTTCACACATACAGTCCACTAGCTTAGCTGCGTAACGCGGCGGCCGAGTTCCCCGCTCGCAAGTGCGACAAGCACAACCAAGAGCGCGTGAACCTTAGAACGAGACGGACAACGTGACTCACGTTACTCGATATTTACGCATAGTCTCGTCTCTTTTGTTTCAGGATAGAGCAACGCGAACCGCCGAAAAGGAGACGGCCCATCGGCGGGGTTTTTTCTGGCCAGACGCCGGCCAGACGTCCAGGCGGTTAAAGTTAAAGTTAAGAGATTGTGTTTGTGTTCGTCCTGAAAAAACTGTGCAAGAAATAAACGGCTTCGTCGAATTTTCGACGAAGCGAAAATAAAACTAACGTGCAATTAATACTTTTCCAACGTCCTTTCCCTCGTGATCCGGACCTCCGTTAGACGAGGCGTTCAATTAAAATATTTGAAACCTCCCTATTCTAACACAGATCATTGCAAATACCAGACCTAACCTAGACATAACCGGCGTTATCCCCTAAGGTATTGATCGAAACCAGGTTTTATTGATTATTTCAGTGTGGTACCACATTAATACGTGATGCTATCCAGAAAAAGACCCAGGATCTGGCCAACAAGTATGCAAAAGTTGCGAAAGTATGAGGCAGATGACTGCAAATACCAGACGCAACCCAGATCTAACCGGTGTCAGCCTCCACAATATTGACCGAATCCAGGTTGAATTGACTATTTCAGTGTGGCACCACATTAATACGTGATCCTAACCAGAAAAAAACCCAGGATAAGGCCAACAAGTATGCGAAAGATGCGGATGTATCAGGCAGAAGATTGCAAATACCAGACGCAACCCAGACATAACCGGCGTTATCCTGTAAAATAATAATCGGAACCAGATATAATTGACTGTTACAGTGTGGTACCACAATACTACGTGATCTAAACCAGAAAGAGCCCACGATCTGGCCATTCAGGTATGCGAAAAATGCGAAAGTATGAGCTAGATGATGGCAAATACCAGATCTAACCCAGGCGTAACCGGCGTTCTCCTCTAAAATATTAATCGGAACCAGGTTTTATTTACTATTTCAGTGTGGTACCAAGTTAATACGTGATCCTAACCAGAAAAAAACCCAGGATCAGGCCAAAAAGTATGCGAAAAATACGAAAGTATGAGCCAGATGATTGCGAATACCAGACGTAACCCAGACCTAGCCGGTGTTATCCCCTAAAATATTGATCGAAACCAGGTTTTATTGACTATTTCAGTGTGGTACAACATTAGTACGTGATCCTAACCAGAAAAAAACCTAGGATCTAGCCAACAAGTATGCGAAAGATGCGAAAGTATGGGGCAGATTATTGCAAATACCAGACCTAACACAAACCCAACCGGTGTTGTCCTCTAAAATATTGATCGAATCCAGGTTTAATTGACTATTTCAGTGTGGCGCCACATTAATACGTGATCCTAACCAGAAAAAAACCCAGGATCTGGTCATTCAAGTATGCGAAAGTTTCGGAAGTATCAGGCAGATGACTGCAAATACCAGACGCAACCCAGACATAACCGGCGTTATCCTGTAAAATAATAATCGGAACCAGATATAATTGACTGTTACAGTGTGGTACCACAATACTACGTGATCTAAACCAGAAAGAGCCCACGATCTGGCCATTCAGGTATGCGAAAAATGCGAAAGTATGAGCTAGATGATGGCAAATACCAGATCTAACCCAGGCGTAATCGGCGTTCTCCTCTAAAATATTAATCGGAACCAGGTTTTATTTACTATTTCAGTGTGGTACCAAGTTAATACGTGATCCTAACCAGAAAAAAACCCAGGATCAGGCCAAAAAGTATGCGAAAAATACGAAAGTATGAGCCAGATGATTGCGAATACCAGACGTAACCCAGACCTAGCCGGTGTTATCCCCTAAAATATTGATCGAAACCAGGTTTTATTGACTATTTCAGTGTGGTACAACATTAGTACGTGATCCTAACCAGAAAAAAACCTAGGATCTAGCCAACAAGTATGCGAAAGATGCGAAAGTATGGGGCAGATTATTGCAAATACCAGAACTAACACAAACCTAACCGGCGTTATCCTCTAAAATATTCATCGGAACCAGGTTTTATTGAATACTTCTGTGTGGAACAACATTAGTACGTGATCCTAACCAGAGAAAAACCTAGGATCTGGCCAACAATTATGCGAAAGATGCGAAAGTATGAGGCAGATAATTGCAAATACCAGACGTAACCCAGACCTAACGGGTGTTATCCTCTAAAATATTGATCGAAACCAGGTTGAATTGACTATATCAGTGTGGCACCACATTAATACGTGATCCTAACCTGAAAAAAACCCAGGATCAGGCCAAAAAGTATGCGAAAAATACGAAAGTATGAGGCAGATAATTGCAAATACCAGACGTAACCCAGACCTAACCGGTGTTATCCCCTAAAATATTGATCGAAACCAGGTTTTATTGATTATTTCAGTGTGGTACCACATTAATACGTGATGCTATCCAGAAAAAGACCCAGGATCTGGCCAACAAGTATGCGAAAGATGCGAAAGTATGAGGCAGATAATTGCAAATACCAGACGTAACCCAGACCTAACGGGTGTTATCCCCTAAAATATTGATCGAAACCAGGTTTTATTGATTATTTCAGTGTGGTACCACATTAATACGTGATGCTATCCAGAAAAAGACCCAGGATCTGGCCAACATGCATGCGAAAAATGCGAAAGTATGAGGCAGATAATTGCAAATACCAGACGTAACCCAGACCTAACCGGTGTTATCCTCTGAAATATTGATCGAAACCAGGATTAGTTGACTGTTACAGTGTGGTACCACATTAATACGTGATGCTATCCAGAAAAAGTCCCAGGATATGGCCAACAAGTTTGAGAAAAATGCGAAAGTATGCGGCAGGTCCCCTCAGGGGCTGCCAGCCTTTCAGCTGCAGTACGGGCTTAACGAACCCGGGGTACCCGAGTCATACACACACCGTAAGCCTCCTGTTGGTCGTCACAACGACCCATTCGCAATTCCCTATTGGTTTTGTGAATGGTACGTGACGGCAGGAGGAACGGGGGTCTTGGCTTAACCGCCTGGGCCACGAGTATGGCGACTCTATAAAATCGCCCTCCAATCCTAAGCTATGGTGCGCGGCGATGGGATGCATGGTTGGGGGAGAAGGCCCAATCCCAAGCGACCACCTCCGGGGAACCTGCCGAACCCCCGGAGTATTACGCTTACCCGGGTAAGGCGGCTCTGCCCGGGTGGACCTTTATTTCCGACCATCTCGTGGGATTCTTATGGACACAGAAAATAAAATGGGGATGGGGCGGGTTTTGTCGGTTGGGGAGGACGGAGACGGGGTTGGGGTTAGGGTGGCGGCGCTCGCGCCCCACTCAGCGCCAGGTCCGGCTTCGTGGAGGGTGGAGGAGGACGACGAGACGGCGTCGGTCTCGTCCTTCTCCTCCAGCACGAGCCACATAGGCTCTAAGAGGAAGAGGACGGGGCAGGCCGTCGTCGAGGTGGGCGGGGCGATGAGCCCGTCGGTGAGGCTGAGTTGCCTCAGGGACGAGGTGACCGAGGAGATATCGGAGGGGATCTCCTCGTCCCTGAGGCGGGTGGAGAAAGTCGCCGCTGCCTGCGCCTTTAAGGGGCAGAAAAGCGGTGGCGCGGAGGCCCTGAAGGCCGCGGCGGAGGAAATGAGGGAGGCGGCGCGGGAGCTCAGAGGGCGGAACGCCCGTTTGCAGCTCCTGTTGGAGGAGGAGCGACAGGGGTGGAGGAGGGCAGAGGCGCTGTGGAACAGCGCGGCCCTCCCTCCCATCCTCCCTCCTCCTCCACCGCCGCGTCCCTCGGCGGAGGTAAATAAGCGGAGTGCGGCGGCAGTGGTGCGGGGCACCGCGGGCCCCTCCACCCGCACTCCGCCCGTGAAGAAGTCCCCGTCCTCCTCAGAAGACGATCTTCTGAGGAGGATTGGGGACATGATTGACGGCAAGCTGGCCGCCTTCCGGGAGGAGCTCCTCGCCGGAAGAGCGGTCAGCAGGAAGGCGGTGCCTCCCCGACCTGTTCCGGTACAGTCGGGGAAGGCAAAGAAGGGCGGAGTGAAGGCTCCGCCCAGCGTTGCGGCACCAGGGCCCCGGGTCGCGACCCCCAAGGGGGGTGGTGTACCCGTGGTCGCGGTGGTCGCGTCCTCCACAGCACCCTCCCAAGGGGGGGTGGCGTGGAGTGAGGTGGTGGGGCGGAAGGCGAAGCGGGCGGCGAGGAAGGCCTCGCAACCGCAGCCTCCGCCTCCGCCGCCGGCGGCCAAGGTAAAGGCCGCGAAGGTCGGGAAGGCACGACCAGGTCGTCCCCCAAAAACGGCAGCGGTGACGCTGACCGTTGCGCTGGGGGGCGACCTGACCCTCGCGGAGGCGATGCGGCTCGCCAGGGAGAATATCTCCCTGGAAGAGCTGGGCATCGCCTCCGTGAGGGCGAAGAGGGCCGTGACCGGGGGTCTCTTGCTGGAGATCCCCGGTGCAGAAGGCGGCGCGAAGGCGGATCGTCTCGCCCAGAGGCTCCGGGAGCAGCTGGGCGAGCGAGGTGTCCGGGTCGCCCGGCCCACGAAGCGCACGGAGATGCGCGTTTGTGGGCTGGACGACTCGGTCAGCGCACAGGATGTGTCCCGTGCCCTTGCGAGGGCGGGGGACTGTCCTGTGGAGGACCTGCGGATCGGAGAGATCCGCAGGTCGCCCTCCGGCCTCGGGTCGGTGTGGGCCCGGTGCCCCCTCTCCGCCGCCCGTAAGGTGGCGGAATCCGGGAGGGTGTTGGTGGGGTGGGTTTCGGCGCGAGTGGAAATCCTCGCGCCGCGCCCGCTCCAGTGTCACCGCTGCCTCGAATTGGGGCACGTGAGGCAGTGGTGCACCTCGCCGGTGGACCGCAGCGGTCAGTGTTACCGCTGCGGTGCCAAAGAGCACCGTGCGAGCCAGTGCTCGGCGGCCCCCCACTGTCCGCTGTGTGCGGACATGGGGAGGCCAGCCGATCACAGGGTGGGGAGCAAGAAGTGCTCCCCCCCCCCTCCCGGAAGGAGAGGAAGAGGCGGGCTGCACCGGCTCCGGTGCCGAGGGCGGTGGCATCGTCCTCCATGGAGGTGGACGGTGCTACGGGGACGGACGGCCGGGAGGAGGCTGGCGCGGCCATTAATTAATGCCGCCCCGCCTCCTCCTCCAGGCCAACCTCAACCACTGCCGCGCGGCACAGGACTTGATGTCCCAAGTCCTCGCGGAGTGGGGGATTGGCCTGGCGGTCGCCGCCGAGCCGTACCGCGTCCCTGATCACCCTCATTGGGTGGGCGACGCGGACGGCTTGGTGGCGACGGTATGGGGAGGGGGCGACGGGTCCCCACCGTTCTCCTTGTTGGAGCGCGGTTGGGGATTCGTGGCCGTGGACTGGGGGGGAGTCGCTGTGGTGGGGTGCTACATTTCGCCCCGTAGCGGTCACGCTGCGTTCGAGCTGTACTTGGCCGAGGTCGCGGCATGCGTGCAGCGCTACGCGGCCCGGCCGGTGCTGGTCCTGGGGGATTTTAATGCCAAGTCGGTGGCTTGGGGATCCCCCAGGACCTCCGTTCGCGGCGGGATCCTGGGCGATTGGGCGGCGGGGCTCGACCTCCGGGTATTGAACCGGGGGTCGGAGCACACATGCGTGCGGCGATATGGGGGGTCCATCGTGGATGTTGGATTCGCGACCCCCAACGCCGTGCGCATGGTGTCGGGTTGGCACGTGGTCGCGGGGGCAGAGACACTCTCCGATCACCGGTACATCCGGATGGAGGTCTCTGCCGCCGCGAGTGCATCCCGACACGGCCGCCTGCGTGGCACCCCACCACGCCGCTGGGCGCTTCGGCGCCAGGACAAGGACGCCCTGATGGCAGCTGCCCTCGCTGCAACTTGGCCGCAGGGAGCGGCCGAGTTGCCGAGCATAGAGGAGGAGGTCGCCCGGCTCGGAGCATTGGTCGCGGGTATTTGCGACGCGGCGATGCCTCGGGTCGGGCGGGCTTCTCCTCGCCGGGCGGTGTACTGGTGGTCGGACGCGATCGCGGAGTTGCGAGTCGCGACTGTCCGCGCCCGACGCCAGTACACCCGCGCGCGCCGTCGTCAACGTACAGGCGACGGCGTGGCGCGAGCGAGGGCAGCTGATGACTTGTATGGAGCATACCGCGTGGCGCGGGTTGCTCTGCAGGTCGCCATCAAACGGGCCAAGACCCAGGCATGGAAGGAGCTCCTCCAGACCCTTGATGACGATCCATGGGGGCGCCCATATAAGGTGGTGCTGAATAAGCTCCGCCCGTGGGCGCCCCCCGTCACCGAGGGTCTTGACCCCCGGCTGCTGGAGGACGTGGTCAATACACTCTTCCCAATTGGGGAGAGGGGACCGCGTCCTCCGGCGGCGGCGGCTGTCCCAGTGGAGTGGACGGCCGAGCTGGGGGTCACGCAGGAGGAGCTGGCAGCGGCCATCAGACGGCTCGGGGTTCGTAACACGGCCCCGGGTCCGGATGGTGTGCCCGGCCGGGTTTGGGTCTTGACCCAGGGCGTCCTTGGGGCCGACCTCAGGCGGTTGTTCGACCGCTGCCTGAGGGACGGGCGATTCCCCCCCAGTTGGAAGGTGGCGAGGATGGTCCTCCTCCGGAAGGGGGATCGGTCCGCGGAGTCTCCCTCCGCATACCGGCCCATTTGTCTCCTCGACGAGGTGGGCAAGCTCTTCGAGCGTGTGATTGCTGCCCGCCTCGTCGAGCACCTGTCGCGGGGTGATCCCGGTCTGGCCGACTGCCAGTTCGGTTTCCGGGGGGGCCGATCGACTATCGACGCGATAGGTCGTGTGAGGGCCCTCTCGGAGGCGGCCGTCTCCCGGGGAGGGGTGGCATTGGCAATATCCTTGGATATTGCCAATGCCTTTAACACCCTCCCCTGGGAAGAGATAAGGAGGGGACTCGAATATCATCGAGTCCCCCCTTGTCTCAGGGCGGTCGTCGGGGATTATCTCCGCGGCAGGTGGATCGAGTATCCGGGCCGGGATGGTGATATGCGGAGGGAGGTGTACTGCGGTGTTCCGCAGGGGTCGGTCCTCGGGCCACTCCTGTGGAACATCGCGTACGACTCGGTGTTGCGGGCCGGCCTCCCCGACGGCGTCAGCACGGTGTGTTATGCGGATGACACACTGGTGCTGGCCGTCGGGGCGCACTGGGGGAGGGCCATGCGTCGCGCGGAGGAGGGGTCGCAACGCGTCGTCGACCGGATCAGGGGGATGGGGATGACGGTGGCGGTCCATAAGACCGAGGTGATTGCGTTTCATTCACCTCGGCAGGATCCGCCACCCCCTCTGATCCGGGTGGGTGGGGCTGACATCGAGGTGAAGCCCCAGATCAGGTATCTGGGGCTGATCCTCGATAGCCACTGGCGTTTCGAGGAGCATTTCCGCTGCCTGGTCCCCCGGTTGGAAAGGATGGTTGCGGCTCTGGGCCGGATCCTGCCCAACCTGGGGGGCCCGGCGGGCCGAGTTCGTCGCCTCTATGTGGCAATGGTCCAGTCGGTGGCCCTATACGGGGCCCCCGTCAGGGCGGACGACCTGGCTGCCTCCCGGCGCAGCATGACTATGCTGCGTCGGGTGCAGAGGCGCATGGCGCTCAGGGTCATCCGCGGGTATCGGACCATGTCACATGAGACGGCGACGGTTCTAGCGGGGATGCCGCCCATGGACCTGCTCGCGCGGTCGCACGCGGTGATGTACCGGCACCGCGTCGACCGTCGCGCGGGGGTGGGTGCGGTCCCGGGCGGGCAGGAACCTGCTTGGGGCGATTTGAAGCGCCAGGCCCGGCAGTCCGTGTTGCTCGCGTGGCAGGAGCGGCTGGCTCTGCCAACCGCGGGGCACCGGACTGTCGGGGCGGTTCGGCCACTCCTGAAGGAGTGGCTGGACAGAGGCCATGGCAGCCTCACCTACCGGCTGGCACAGGTATTTTCCGGGCATGGCAGCTTCGGAAGATACCTGTGCCGGATAGGGAAGGAGCCGACGGCGCGTTGCTGCCACTGCGACGCTGAGCAGGACACGGCGGATCATACCCTGGAGGTATGCCCCGCGTGGGAGGGGGAGCGCCGTGTCCTGGTCGGCGTCGTCGGGCGGGATGTCTCGCTGCCGGGCGTGGTGCGCGCCATGCTCGGCAGCGAGGAGAAGTGGAGGGCCGTGGCCTCCTTCTGCGAGAACGTAATGTTGCAGAAGGAGGCCGCGGGGAGGGAGCGCGAGCTTCAGCGGCGCGCTGAAGCTCGCGCTCGTGCGGTGGCCCGAGGTCGTCGCCCGGTCGCGAGGCGTCGCGGGCGGCCGCCTCGGCGTGGCGGATGACCTAGGCTGGGAGGGGGGTCCTGAGGGGACCCTCCTCCCGCCAGGCGGCGCTGGGTCGGACCGGTTGGGGGTAGGAGTGCCTCCCCCTACCGGTCCGACGCAAGGGGAGGCACCCTCGGCGGTCTGGTGCGGCCATGAACGCCCGGCCGCCGAGGGGTGGAAACGGGGTCGCGGGCGGTTGCGAGTTGGGGCTCGCAGCCACCACTAAACGCGGCCCCGGGACGGATAGCGGCGGAATGGAGTGGCCCCGTCCCGCCGCTATGAGGCAGTGTGTCTACTGAGGGGACCGATTGTCCCACCGGGGGATGGGCGCGAAAGCGCGGGCACGGGGAGGATACCGGAAGAATGCTTCGAGCGATTCCCGGTATCCTCCCAAAGCGTGCCGAAGGGTCACCGTGGGGTTTTTAGTGGGTAGGTCCCGCGCCTGTCGTTGTACGGGCGCGGGGAATCCCACACACCCCTCCCACCTCTCCCCAAGAAGGTGGGAGGGAGTCTTTCGAAGATTTTCCCCACGACAAAAAAAAAAAAAAAAAACAAAAAAAAATACTTGTTGGCCAGATCCTGGGTTTTTTCTGGTTAGGATCACGTATTAATGTGGTACCACACTGAAATAGTCAATTAAACCTGGATTCGATCAATATTTTAGAGGACAACACCGGTTAGGTTTGTGTTAGGTCTGGTATTTGCAGTCATCTGCCTGATACTTCCGCACCTTTCGCATACTTGTTGGCCAGGTCCTGGGTTCTTTTCTGGTTAGGATCACGTATTAATGTGGTACCACACTGAAACAGTCAAGTAAACCTGGTTTCGAACAATATTTCAGAGGATAACACCGGTTAGGTCTGTGTTACGACTGGTATATGCAATCATCTGCCTCATACTTTCGCATTTTTCGCATACTTGTTGGCCAGATCCTGGCTTTTTTCTGGATTGGATCCCGTAGTAATGTGGTTCCACACCGAAACTGTCAATTAATCCTGGTTGCGATTAATATTTTTGAGGATAACGCCGGTTATGTCTGTGTTAGGTCTGGTATTTGCCCTCATCTGGCTCGTACTTTCGCATTTCTCGCATACTTGATGGCCAGAACCTGGGCTTTTTCTGGTTTGGATCACGTACTATTGCGGTACCACACCGAAGCAGTCAATTAAACCTGGTTGCGATTAATATTTAAGAGGATAACGCCGGTTATGTCTCGGTTAGGTCTGGGATTTGCCCTCATCTGCCTCGTACTTTCGCATTTTTCGCATACTTGTAGGCCAGATCCTGGCCTTTGTCTGGTTTGGATCACGTAGTAATGTGGTACCATACTGAAACAGTCAATAGAAGCTGGTTCCGATTAGTATTTTAGAGGATAACTCTGGTTATGTCTGGGTTAGTTCTGGTATTTGCAACCATCTAGCTCATACTTTCGCGTTTTTCGCATACTTGTTGGCCAGATCCAGCGCTTTTTCTGATTTGGATCCCGTACTAATGTGGTACCACACCGAAACAGTCAATTAAACCTGGTTGCGAATAATATTTTAGAGGATAAAGCCGGTTATGTCTCGGTTAGGTCTGGGATTTGCCCTCATCTGCCTCGTACTTTCGCATTTTTCGCATAGTTGCTGGCCAGATCCTGGGCTTTTTCTGGTTTGGAGCACGTAGTAATGCGGTATCACACCGAAACAGTCAATTAAACCCGGTTGCGATTAATATTTTGGAGGATAACGCCGGTTATGGCTTGGTTAGCACAGGGATTTGCCCTCATCTGGCTCGTACTCTCGCATTTTTCGCATACTTGTTGGCCAGATCCTGGCTTTTTTCTGGTTTGGAGCACGTAGTAATGTGGTACCACACTGAAAAAGTCAATGAAAGCTTGTTCCGATTAGTATTTTAGTGGATAACGCTGGTTATGACTGGGTTAGTTATGGTATTTGCAATCATCCGGCTCATACTTTCGCGTTTTTCGCATACTTGTTGGCCAGATCCTGGCCTCTTTCTGATTTCGATCCCGTAGTAATGTGGTTCCACACCGAAACAGTCAATTAAACCTGGTTGCGATTAATATTTTAGAAGATAACGCCGGTTATGTTTGGGTCAGTTCTGGTATTTCCAATCACCTGGCACATACTTTCGCTTTTTTCGCATACTTTTTGGCCAGATCATGGGATATTTCTGGTTTGGATCAGGTAGTAATGCCGTAACACACTGAAACAGTCAATAAAAGCTGGTTCCGATTAGTATTTTAGAGGTTAACGCCTGTTATTCCTCGGTTAGGTCTCGGATTTGCCGTCATCTGGCTCGTACTTTCGCGTTTTTCGCATACTTGTTGGCCAGATCCTGGCTTTTTTCTGGTTTGGAGCACGTAGTAATGTGGTACCACACTGAGACAGTCAATAAATCTGGTTCAGATTAATATTTTAGAGGATAACGCCGGTTATGACTGGGTTAGTTCTGGTATTTGCAACCATCTGGCTCGTACTTTCGCGTTTTTCGCATACTTGTTGGCCAGATCCTGGGACTTTTTCTGGATAGCATCACGTATTAATGTGGTACCACACTGAAATAGTCAATAAAACCTGGTTTCGATCAATATTTTAGGAGATAATACCGGTTAGATCTGGGTTACGTCTGGTATTCGCAATCATCTGGCTCATACTTTCGCATTTTTCGCATATTTGTTGGCCAGATCCTTGGCTTTATCTGATTTGGATCACGTAGTAATGTGGTACCACACTGTAACAGTCAACTAATCCTGGTTTCGATCAATATTTCAGAGGATAACACAGGTTAGGTCTGGGTTGCGTCTGGTATTTGCAATCATCTGGCTCATACTTTCGCATTTTTCGCATACTAGTTGGCCAGATCCTGGGTTTTTTTCTGGTTAGGATCACGTATTAATGTGGTACCACACTGAAATAGTCAATTAAACCTGGATTCGATCAATATTTTAGAGGACAACACCGGTTAGGTTTGTGTTAGGTCTGGTATTTGCAGTCATCTGCCTGATACTTTCGCAACTTTCGCATACTTGTTGGCCAGGTCCTGGGTTTTTTTTCTGGTTAGGATCACGTATTAATGTGGTACCACACTGAAACAGTCACGTAAACCTGGTTTCGAACAATATTTCAGAGGATAACACCGGTTAGGTCTGGGTTACGACTGGTATATGCAATCATCTGCCTCACAACTTTCGCATTTTTCGCATATTTGTTGGCCAGATCCTTGGCTTTATCTGATTTGGATCACGTAGTAATGTGGTACCACACTGTAACAGTCAACTAATCCTGGTTTCGATCAATATTTCAGAGGATAACACAGGTTAGGTCTGGGTTGCGTCTGGTATTTGCAATTATCTGCCTCATACTTTCACATTTTTCGCATATTTGAGTGGCCTGATCCTGGGTTTTTCCTGGTATGGATCGCGTAGATATGTGGTTCCACATCGGAACAGTCAATTAAGCCTGGTTACGATTAATATTTTAAAGGATAACGCCGGTTATGCCTGGGTTAGATCTGGTATTTGCAATCATCTGCCTCATACTTTCGCATCTTTCGCATACTTGTTGGCCAGATCCTGGGTTTTTTTCTGGTTATTATCACGTCCTAATGTTGCACCACACAGAAGTAGGTCATAAAACCTGGTTCCGATTAATATTTTAGAGGATAACGCCGGTTAGGTCTGGGTTGCGGCTGGTATTTGCAGTCATCTGCCTGAGCCTCGGCGTGGCGGATGACCTAGGCTGGGAGGGGGGTCCTGAGGGGACCCTCCTCCCGCCAGGCGGCGCCGGGTCGGACCGGTTGGGGGTAGAAGTGCCTCCCCCTACCGGTCCGATGCAAGGGGAGGCACCCTCGGCGGTCTGGTGCGGCCATGAACGCCCGGCCGCCGAGGGGTGGAAACGGGGTCGCGGGCGGTTGCGAGTTGGGGCTCGCAGCCGCCACTAAACGCGGCCCCGGGACGGATAGCGGCGGGATGGAGTGGCCCCGTCCCGCCGCTATGAGGCAGTGTGTCTACTGGGGGGACCGATTGTCCCCCCGGGGGATGGGCGCGAAAGCGCGGGCACGGGGAGATACCGGAAGAATGCTTCGAGCGATTCCCGGTATCCTCCCAAAGCGTGCCGAAGGGTCACCGTGGGGTTTTTAGTGGGTAGGTCCCGCGCCTGTCGTTGTACGGGCGCGGGGAATCCCACACACCCCTCCCACCTCTCCCCAAGGAGGTGGGAGGGAGTCTTTCGAAGATTTTCCCCATGACAAAAAAAAAAAAAAAAAAAAAAAAAAGTCATCTGCCTGATACTTTCGCAACTTTCGCATACTTGTTGGCCAGGTCCTGGGTTTTTTTTTCTGGTTAGGATCACGTATTAATGTGGTACCACACTGAAACAGTCAAGTAAACCTGGTTTCGAACAATATTTCAGAGGATAACACCGGTTAGATCTGGGTTACGACTGGTATATGCAATCATCTGCCTCACAACTTTCGCATTTTTCGCATATTTGTTGGCCAGATCCTTGGCTTTATCTGATTTGGATCACGTAGTAATGTGGTACCACACTGTAACAGTCAACTAATCCTGGTTTCGATCAATATTTCAGAGGATAACACAGGTTAGGTCTGGGTTGCGTCTGGTATTTGCTATTACCTGCCTCATACTTTCGCATTTTTCGCATACTTGTGGCCAGATCCTGGGTTTTTTTCTGGTTAGGATCACGTATTAATGTGGTACCACACTGAAATAGTCAATTAAACCTGGATTCGATCAATATTTTAGAGGACAACACCGGTTAGGTCTGTGTTACGACTGGTATATGCAATCATCTGCCTCATACTTTCGCATTTTTCGCATACTTGTTGGCCAGATCCTGGCTTTTTTCTGGATTGGATCCCGTAGTAATGTGGTTCCACACCGAAACTGTCAATTAATCCTGGTTGCGATTAATATTTTTGAGGATAACGCCGGTTATGTCTGTGTTAGGTCTGGTATTTGCCCTCATCTTGCTCGTACTTTCGCATTTTTCGCATACTTGATAGCCAGATCCTGGGCTTTTTCTGGTTTGGATCACGTACTATTGCGGTACCACACCGAAGCAGTCAATTAAACCTGGTTGCGATTAATATTTAAGAGGATAACGCCGGTTATGTCTCGGTTAGGTCTGGGATTTGCCCTCATCTGCCTCGTACTTTCGCATTTTTCGCATACTTGTAGGCCAGATCCTGGCCTTTGTCTGGTTTGGATCACGTAGTAATGTGGTACCATACTGAAACAGTCAATAGAAGCTGGTTCCGATTAATATTTTAGAGGATAACTCTGGTTATGTCTGGGTTAGTTCTGGTATTTGCAACCATCTGGCTCATACTTTCGCGTTTTTCGCATACTTGTTGGCCAGATCAAGCGCTTTTTCTGATTTGGATACCGTACTAATGTGGTACCACACCGAAACAGTCAATTAAACCTGGTTGCGAATAATATTTTAGAGGATAAAGCCGGTTATGTCTCGGTTAGGTCTGGGATTTGCCCTCATCTGCCTCGTACTCTCGCATTTTTCGCATACTTTTTGGCCAGATCCTGGCTTTTTTCTGGTTTGGAGCACGTAGTAATGTGGTACCACACTGAAAAAGTCAATGAAAGCTTCTTCCGATTAGTATTTTAGTGGATAACGCTGGTTATGACTGGGTTAGTTATGGTATTTGCAATCATCCGGCTCATACTTTCGCGTTTTTCGCATACTTGTTGGCCAGATCCTGGCCTCTTTCTGATTTGGATCCCGTAGTAATGTGGTTCCACACCGAAACAGTCAATTAAACCTGTTTGCGATTAATATTTTAGAAGATAACGCCGGTTATGTTTGGGTCAGTTCTGGTATTTGCAATCACCTGGCACATACTTTCGCTTTTTTCGCATACTTTTTGGCCAGATCACGGGATATTTCTGGTTTGGATCAGGTAGTAATGCCGTAACACACTGAAACAGTCAATAAAAGCTGGTTCCGATTAGTATTTTAGAGGTTAACGCCTGTTATTCCTCGGTTAGGTCTCGGATTTGCCGTCATCTGGCTCGTACTTTCGCGTTTTTCGCATACTTGTTGGCCAGATCCTGGGTTTTTTCTGGTTTGGAGCACGTAGTAATGTGGTACCACACTGAGACAGTCAATAAATCTGGTTCAGATTAATATTTTAGAGGATAACGCCGGTTATGACTGGGTTAGTTCTGGTATTTGCAACCATCTGGCTCGTACTTTCGCGTTTTTCGCATACTTGTTGGCCAGATCCTGGGACTTTTTCTGGATAGCATCACGTATTAATGTGGTACCACACTGAAATAGTCAATAAAACCTGGTTTCGATCAATATTTTAGGAGATAATACCGGTTAGATCTGGGTTACGTCTGGTATTCGCAATCATCTGGCTCATACTTTCGCATTTTTCGCATATTTGTTGGCCAGATCCTTGGCTTTATCTGATTTGGATCACGTAGTAATGTGGTACCACACTGTAACAGTCAACTAATCCTGGTTTCGATCAATATTTCAGAGGATAACACAGGTTGGGTCTGGGTTGCGTCTGGTATTTGCAATCATCTGGCTCATACTTTCGCATTTTTCGCATACTAGTTGGCCAGATCCTGGGTTTTTTTCTGGTTAGGATCACGTATTAATGTGGTACCACACTGAAATAGTCAATTAAACCTGGATTCGATCAATATTTTAGAGGACAACACCGGTTAGGTTTGTGTTAGGTCTGGTATTTGCAGTCATCTGCCTGATACTTCCGCACCTTTCGCATACTTGTTGGCCAGGTCCTGGGCTTTTTCTGGTTTGGATCACGTACTATTGCAGTACCACACCGAAGCAGTCAATTAAACCTGGTTGCGATTAATATTTAAGAGGATAACGCCGGTTATGTCTCGGTTAGGTCTGGGATTTGCCCTCATCTGCCTCGTACTTTCGCATTTTTCACATAGTTGTTGGCCAGATCCTGGGCTTTTTCTGGTTTGGAGCACGTAGTAATGCGGTATCACACCGAAACAGTCAATTAAACCTGGTTGCGATTAATATTTTGGAGGATAACGCGGTTATGTCTTGGTTAGCACTGGGATTTGCCCTCATCTGGCTCGTACTTTCGCATTTTTCGCATACTTGAGTGGCCAGATGCTGGGTTTTTCCTGGTATGGATCGCGTAGATATGCGGTTCCACATCGAAACAGTCAATTAAGCCTGGTTACGATTAATATTTTAAAGGATAACGCCGGCTATGCCTGGGTTAGATCTGGTATTTGCAATCATCTGGCTCATACTTTCGCGTTTTTCGCATACTCGTTGGCCAGATGCAGCGCTTTTTCTGATCTGGATCCCGTAGTAATGTGGTTCCACAACGAAACAATCAATTAAACCTGCTTGATATTAATATTTTAGAGGATAACGCCGGTTAGGTTTGTGTTAGGTCTGGTATTTGCAATCATCTGGCTCATACTTTCGCATTTTTCGCATACTTGTTGGCCTGATCCTGGGTTTTTTTCTTGTTAGGATCTCGTAGTAATGCCGTAACACACTGAAACAGTCAATAAAAGCTGGTTCCGATTAGTATTTTAGAGGTTAACGCCTGTTACTCCTCGGTTAGGTCTCGGATTTGCCGTCATCTGGCTCGTACTTTCGCGTTTTTCGCATACCTGTTGGCCAGATCCTGGGTTTTTTCTGGTTTGGATCCCGTAGTAATGAGGTTACACACCGAAACTGTCAATTAAACCTGCCTGCGATTAATATTTTAGAGGATATCGCCGGTTATGTCTCGGTTAGGTCTGGGACTTGCACTCATCTGCCTCGTACTTTCGCATTTTTCGCATATTTGTTGGCCAGATGCTGGGGTTTTTCTGGTTTGGATCACGTAGTATGTGGTACCACACTGAAATAGTCAATTAAACCTGGATTCGATCAATATTTTAGAGGACAACACCGGTTAGGTCTGGGTTACGTCTGGTAATTGCAATCATCTTCCTCATACATTCGCATTTTTCGCATACTTGAATGGCCAGATCCTGGGTTTTTCCTGGTTTGGATCGCGTAGATATGTGGTTCCACATCAAAACAGTCAATTAAGCCTGGTTACGATTAATATTTTAGAGGATAACGCCGGTTAGGTCTGGGTTGCGCCTGGTATTTGCAGTCAACTGCCTGATACTTTCGCAACTTTAGCATACTTGTTGGCCAGGTCCTGGGTTTTTCTTTCTGGTTAGGATCACGTATTAATGTGGTACCACACTGAAACAGTCACGTAAACCTGGTTTCGAACAATATTTCAGAGGATAACACCGGTTTGGTCTGGGTTACGACTGGTATATGCAATCATCTGCCTCACAACTTTCGCATTCTTCGCATATTTGTTGGCCAGATCCTTGGCTTTATCTGATTTGGATCACGTAGTAATGTGGTACCACACTGTAACAGTCAACTAATCCTGGTTTCGATCAATATTTCAGAGGATAACACAGGTTAGGTCTGGGTTGCGCCTGGCATTTGCAGTCATCTGCCTGATACTTTCGCAACTTTCGCATACTTGTTGGCCAGATCCTGTGTTTTTTCCTGGTTAGGATCACGTATTAATGTGGTACCACACTGAAATAGTCAATTAAACCTGGATTCGATCAATATTTTAGAGGACAACACCGGTTAGGTTTGTGTTAGGTCTGGTATTTGCAGTCATCTGCCTGATACTTCCGCACCTTTCGCATACTTGTTGGCCAGGTCCTGGGTCTTTTTCTGGTTAGGATTACGTATTAATGTGGTACCACACTGAAACAGTCAAGTAAACCTGGTTTCGAACAATATTTCAGAGGATAACACCGGTTAGGTCTGGGTTACGTCTGGTATTTGCAATTATCTGCCTCATACTTTCGCATTTTTCGCAAACTTGTTGGCCAGATCCTGGGTTTTTTTCTGGTTAGGATCACGTATTAATGTGGTACCACACTGAAATAGTCAATTGAACCTGGATTCGATCAATATTTTAGAGGACAACACCGGTTAGGTCTGGGTTACGTCTGGTAATTGCAATCATCTTCCTCATACTTTCGCATTTTTCGCATACTTGAATGGCCAGACCCTGGGTTTTTCCTGGCTTGGATCGCGTAGATATGTGGTTCCACATCGAAACAGTCAATTAAGCCTGGTTACGATTAATATTTTAAAGGATAACGCCGGTTATGCCTGGGTTAGATCTGGTATTTGCAATCATCTGCCTCATACTTTCGCATCTTTCGCATACTTGTTGGCCAGATCCTGGGTTTTTCCTGGTTTGGATCGCGTAGATATGTGGTTCCACATCGAAACAGTCAATTAAGCCTGGTTACGATTAATATTTAAAAGGATAACGCCGGTTATGCCTGGGTTAGATCTGGTATTTGCAATCATCTGCCTCATACTTTCGCATCTTTCGCATACTTGTTGGCCAGATCCTGGGTTTTTTCTGGTTATTATCACGTCCTAATGTTGCACCACACAGAAGTAGTCCATAAAACCTGGTTCCGATTAATATTTTAGAGGATAACGCCGGTTAGGTCTGGGTTGCGCCTGGTATTTGCAGTCATCTGCCTGATACTTTCGCAACTTTCGCATACTTGTTGGCCAGGTCCTGGGTTTTTTTTCTGGTTAGGATCACGTATTAATGTGGTACCACACTGAAACAGTCACGTAAACCTGGTTTCGAACAATATTTCAGAGGATAACACCGGTTAGGTCTGGGTTACGACTGGTATATGCAATCATCTCCCTCATACTTTCGCATTTTTCGCATACTTGTTGGCCAGATCCTGGGTTTTTTCTGGTTAGGATCACGTATTAATGTGGTACCACTGTGAAATAGTCAATTAAACCTGGATTCGATCAATATTTTAGAGGACAACACCGGTTAGGTTTGTGTTAGGTCTGGTATTTGCAATCATCTGGCTCATACTTTCGCATCTTTCTCATACTTGTTGGCCAGATCCTGGGTTTTTTTCTGGTTAGGATCTCGTATTAATGTGGTACCACACTGAAATAGTCAATTAAACCTGGATTCGATCAATATTTTAGAGGACAACACCGGTTAGGTTTGTGTTAGGTCTGGTATTTGCAATCATCGGGCTCATACTTTCGCATTTTTCGCATACTTGTTGGCCAGATCCTGGGGTTTTTTCTGGTTAGGATCACGTATTAATGTGGTACCACACTGAAACAGTCACGTAAACCTGGTTTCGAACAATATTTCAGAGGATAACACCGGTTTGGTCTGGGTTACGACTGGTATATGCAATCATCTGCCTCACAACTTTCGCATTCTTCGCATATTTGTTGGCCAGATCCTTGGCTTTATCTGATTTGGATCACGTAGTAATGTGGTACCACACTGTAACAGTCAACTAATCCTGGTTTCGGTCAATATTTCAGAGGATAACACAGGTTAGGTCTGGGTTGCGCCTGGTATTTGCAATTATCTGCCTCATACTTTCGCATTTTTCGCAAACTTGTTGGCCAGATCCTGGGTTTTTTTCTGGTTAGTATCACGTATTAATGTGGTACCACACTGAAATAGTCAATTAAACCTGGATTCGATCAATATTTTAGAGGACAACACCGGTTAGGTTTGTGTTAGGTCTGGTATTTGCAATCATCTGGCTCATACTTTCGCATTTTTCGCATACTTGTTGGCCAGATCCTGGGTTTTTTTCTGGTTATTATCACGTCCTAATGTTGCACCACACAGAAGTAGTCCATAAAACCTGGTTCCGTTTAATATTTTAGAGGGTAACGCCGGTTAGGTCTGTGTTACGACTGGTATATGCAATCATCTGCCTCATACTTTCGCATTTTTCGCATACTTGTTGACCAGATCCTGGGCTTTTTCTGATTTGGATCACGTAGTAATGCGGTACCACACTGTAACAGTCAACTAATCCTGGATTCGATCAATATTTCAGAGGATAACACCGGTTAGGTCTGGGTTACGTCTGGTATTTGCAATTATCTGCCTCATACTTTCGCATTTTTCGCAAACTTGTTGGCCATATCCTGGGTTTTTTTCTGCTTGGGATCACGTATTAATGTGGTGCCACACAGAAATAGGCAATTCAACCTGGATTCGATGAATATTGTAGAGGATAACGCCGGTTATGTCTGGGTTAGGTCTGGTATTTGCAATGATCTGTCTCATACATTCGTATTTTTCACATTGTTTAAATATCGCATGAGTCCGAGACGCAGAAACTCGGCCGCGATGCCCGTATCTATATTGAATTCGCGTAATTCTAGATGGTTGTGCTGACATGGAAATTTTCCATCGTTCAGATTAGTATACCGCGGCTATTTACGTGTTTTTTCAAGCTAGCTTCACTGAAATTCTCGAGTTTTGGAGCAAATTCTAGGAATGTGTTGTTAGCGCTGAGAAAGAGAGAGAGAAGAGATCTATCGGAAAAAGATCGATAGACGAAACGCGGCAGCGCCGCGCCGTGGCCACGCGGCGCGTAGCAGCCCGGGCCCAGCAACGCGAGACGTAGCTACCCGGTTCTGCGCTTGCGCGACGGAACCGGCCGCGGCCGTCGCTGCTTGCAGATCGTCACGGTTCATTCTTGAGCCGTCGGCGATCGAGAGCGGACCTTGTGACGGTCGCGTTCCCATTTCCCTACGAGCTCCGAGGTGGATGAGCCGATCTCTCTCCTCGTAATAGAATCAGTTTGCGGACAAATAGTTTATTGGAAAATCTCGTCATAGCGACTTGAGATTTTCCCCAGAAAACGGACAATCTGCCTGACGTTGCAGCGATCGCAAGGCACGCCGAGTGTGAAGCGATCGTAGACGCAGGAATGTGATTGAACGTTGCAGTTCGTGGATGCGACTGCGACGTTGGAGATTCGGTGTGGATCGCCTTGAGTCTTCTTCCAATTATCCGGTTAGAGCTACTGGAGGGCTGATACCGACATACAGGTATCACCTAGTGGAAGTTCACCGTTTCTAGAGGTCATACGAAACCCACTGGAACCACCCGTCCTGTGTACCAGTGAGAGTACACCGACCGGTGGGGTGGAAAGTTTCACCGACCAAGATTAGAGCTATACGGCGTAGGAGCAACCGGAAGATAGATATTCAGAAAGAATATCACTTCGTGGTGCTCTCCGTGCATCGGGCGTCGGAGAACCCGCTCCAATATACCGTCGTGAAGGGACAATAAGTAGGGCCTAAGCGTACGGTGGAGCAAAGGGTTCGAAGAGCCTTCCTTCCATCGCTACACCCACTACCAGCTGTGAGTCGACCACACTGGGCTGTGAACGTAGGGTGGTTGGAATTGCAGGGGATTGAGTCCTGAACCGGTGAGCCGCAGGCCAGTTCCTCGGGACAGGAGCCTCCGTCGAGGTAGCCACGGCTGGCTGCCGGGCGTTCCTTTGATGAAGGAATCGCCGGCTTGGCAACCACGTGTGCATACCGCAGGTCGCTCCTGAGGAGCAGCTGACGAGGGAGCCGAACTAGGACAAGACGTCCTCTTGCGTGGGTGGTGTAGAAACGCCACCCGCACGGGGAGCGTGCTCGCGGGATATAGCCTCTTGGAGCCTTACAACCTCCATTTGGTTTCCCGTCCGCGGCATTGCAAAGAGAACCCGGTAGAACGGAGAAAAGCTCGTCTACCCGGTTGTGCGCGTCGGTGAGATTGTAGAAAGAGAATCTCATCGACCAGAAAGAGAAGAATATACAGTCCACTAGATAGAGCGCTAGATAGCCAGCCAGCTCTCCCCTCCAAGCACACCAGACTGTCGCTGGAGCGCGAGAAACAGCTGACGAGCGCGCGATTGTTGACTTGTCCGCAAATGTATTTATTAGGCGGATTCTTTTGTTTCAGAAAGCCTCCGCAGTAGAAAGTTGAAATAAGGAGACTAAAAAAGAGGAGACGAGGCCGCAATAGGAGCCGTCGTCAGTTTTTTCTTTTAGTTTCTAGTTTTGTTTTGTTAAGATGTTATAAATAGTTCATTTATATTTTTGTAATAAAAACTTTATTGAAAAACTTGTAACATTTTCTCTCCCTGTCTGTTTCCTCATCCGGACCCACGTTAAAGTCCCTTAGTACTTTAACACATACTTGTTGGCCAGAACCCGGGCTTTTTCTGATTTGGATCACGTAGTAATATGGTACCACACCGAATCAGTCAATTGAACCTGGATTCGATCAATATTTTAGAGGACAACACCGGTTAGGTTTGTGTTAGGTCTGGTATTTGCAAAAATCTGCCTCATACTTTCGCATCTTTCGCATACTTGTTGGCCAGATCCTAGGTTTTTTTCTGGTTAGGATCACGTACTAATGTTGTACCACACAGAAGTAGTCAATAAAACCTGGTTCCGATTAATATTTTAGAGGATAACGCCGGTTAGGTCTCGGTTGCGTCTGGTATTTGCAGTCATCTGCCTGATACTTCCGCAACTTTCGCATACTTGCTGGCCAGGTCCTGGGTTTTTTTCTGATTTGGATCACGTAGCAATGTGGTACCACACTGTAATAGTCAACTAATCCTGGTTTCGATCAATATTTCAGAGGTTAACACCGGTTAGGTCTGGGTTACGTCTGGTATTTGCAATTATCTGCCTCATACATTCGCATCCTTCGCATACTTGTTGGCCAGTTCCTGGGACTTTTTCTGGATAGCATCACATATTAATGTGGTACCACACTGAAATAGTCAATAAAACCTGGTTTCGATCAATATTTTAGGGGATAACACCGGTTAGGTCTGGGTTAGGTCTGGTATTTGCAATTATCTGGCTCATACTTTCGCATTTTTCGCATACTTGTTGGCCACATCCTGGGCTCTTTCTGGCTTAGATCACGTAGTATTGAGGTACCACACTGTAACAGTCAATTAAGGCTGGTTCCGATTAATATTTTAGAGGATAACACCGGTTAGGTCTGGGTTACGTCCGGTATATGCAATAATCTGCCTTATACTTTCGCATTTTTCGCATACTTGTTGGCCATATCCAGGATTTTTTCTGGTTAGGACCACGTACTAATGTGGTACCACACTAAAACAGTCAATTAAACGTGGTTCCGAGTAATATTTTGGAGGATAACGCCGGTTATGTCTGGGTTAGGTCTGGCATTTGCAATCATCTAGCTCATACTTTGGCAACTTTCGCATACTTGTTGGCCAGATCCTGGGCCTTTTTCTGGATAGCATCACGTACTAATGTGGTACCACACTGAAATAGGCAATAAAACCTGGTTTCGATCAATATTTTAGGGGATTACACCGGTTAGGTCTGGGTTAGGTCTGGTATTTGCAAACATCTGCCTCATACGTTCGCATCCTTCGCATATTTGTTGGCCAGATCCCGGACTTTTTCTGGTTTGGATCACGTATTAATGTGGTGCCACACTGAAACAGTATATTGAACCAGGTTTCGATCAATATTTTAGAGGATAACTCCGGTTAGGACTGGGTTACGTCTGGTATTTGCAATCATCTTCCTCATATTTTCGCATTTTTCGCATACTTGTTGGCCAGATCCTGGGCTATTTCTGATTTGGACCACGTACTAATGTGGTACCACACTAAAACAGTCAATGAAACGTGGTTCCGAGTAATATTTTAGAGGATAACTCCGGTTAGGACTGGGTTACGTCTGGTATTTGCAATCATCTGCCTCATACTTTCGCATTTTTCGCATACTTGTTGCTCAGATCCTGGGCTTTTTCTGATTTGGATCACGTAGTAATGTGGTACCACACTGTAACAGTCAACTAATCCTGGTTTCGATCAATATTTCAGAGGATAACACCGGTTAGGTCTGGGTTACGTCTGGTATATGCAATTATCTGCCTCATACTTTCGCATTTTTCGCAAACTTGTTGGCCATATCCTGGGTTTTTTTCTGCTTAGGATCACGTATTAATGTGGTCCCACACAGAAATAGTCAATTCAACCTGGACTCGATGAATATTGTAGAGGCTGACAACGGTAAAGTTTGTGTTAGGTCTGGTATTTGCAAACATCTGCCTCACACTTTCGCATCTTTCGCATACTTGTTGGGCAGATCCTAGGACTTTTTCTGGATAGCATCCCGTATTAATGCGGTACCACACTGAAATAGTCAATAAAACCTGGTTTCGATCAATATTTTAGGGGATAACAAAGGTTAGATCTGGGTTACGACTGGTATATGCAATCATCTGCCTCATACTTTCGCATTTTTCGCATACTTGTTTCCCAGATCCTGTGCTTTTTCTGATTTGGATTACGTAGTAATGTGGTACCACACTGTAACAGTCAATTAAATCTGATTCCGATTAATATTTTAGAGGATAACTCCGGTTAGGTCTGGGTATGTTCTGGTATTTGCAATCATCTGCCGCATACTTTCGCATTTTTCGCAAACTTGTTGGCCATATCCTGGGTTTTTTTCTGGTTAGGATCACGTATTAATGTGGTGCCACACTGATATAGTCAATTCAACCTGGTTTCGAACAATATTTCAGAGGATAACACCCGGTTAGGTCTGGGTTAGGTCTGGTATTTACAAACGTCTGCCTCATACTTTCGAAACCTTCGCATACTTGTTGGCCAGATCCTGGGACTTTTTCTGGATAGCATCACGTATTAATGTGGTACCACACTGAAATAATCAATAAAACCTGGTTTCTATCAATACCTTAGGGGATAACACCGGTTAGATCTGGGTTAGGTCTGGTATCTGCAAACATCTGCCTCATACTTTCGCATTTTTCGCATACTTGTTGCCCAGATCCTGGGCTTTTTCTGATTTGGATCACGTAGTAATGTGGTACCACACTCTAACAGTCAACTAATCCTGGTTTCGATCAATATTTCAGAGGATAACACCGGTTAGGTCTGGGTTACGTCTGGTATTTGCAATTATCTGCCACATACTTTCGCATTTTTCGCATACTTGAATGGCCAGATCCTGGGTTTTTCCTGGTTTGGATCCCGTAGATATGTGGTTCCACATCGAAACAGTCAATTAAACCTGGTTACGATTAATATTTTAAAGGATAACGCCGGTTATGCCTGGGTTAGATCTGGTATTTGCAATCATCTGCCTCATACTTTCGGATCTTTCGCATACTTGTTGGCCAGATCCTGGGTTTTTTTCTGGTTATTATCACGTCCTAATGTTGCACCACACAGAAGTAGTCCATAAAACCTAGTTCCGATTAATATTTTAGTGGATAACGCCGGTTAGGTCTGGGTTGCGCCTGGTATTTGCAGTCATCTGCCTGATACTTTCGCAACTTTCGCATATTTGTTGGCCAGGTCCTGGGTTTTTTTCTGATTAGGATCACGTATTAATGTGGTACCACACTGAAACAGTCACGTAAACCTGGTTTCGAACAATATTTCAGAGGATAACACCGGTTAGGTCTGGGTTACGACTGGTATATGCAATCATCTGCCTCACAACTTTCGCATTTTTCGCATATTTGTTGGCCAGATCCTTGGCTTTATCTGATTTGGATCACGCGGTAATGTGGTACCACACTGTAACAGTCAACTAATCCTGGTTTCGATCAATATTTCAGAGGATAACACATGTTAGGTCTGGGTTGCGTCTGGTATTTGCAATTATCTGCCTCATACTTTCGCATTTTTCGCATACTTGTCGGCCAGATCCTGGGTTTTTCCTGGTTTCGATCGCGTAGATATGTGGTTCCACACTGTAACAGTCAACTAATCCTGGTTTCGATCAATATTTCAGAGGCTAACGCCGGCTATGCCTGGGTTAGATCTGGTATTTGCAATCATCTGCCTCATACTTTCGCATCTTTCGCATACTTGTTGGCCAGATCCTGGGTTTTTTTCTGGTTATTATCACGTCCTAATGTTGCACCACACAGAAGTAGTCCATAAAACCTGGTTCCGATTAATATTTTAGAGGATAACGCCGGTTAAGTCTGGGTTGCGCCTGGTATTTGCAGTCATCTGCCTGATACTTTCGCAACTTTCGCATACTTGTTGGCCAGGTCCTGGGTTTTTTCTCTGGTTAGGATCACGTATTAATGTGGTACCACACTGAAACAGTCAAGTAAACCTGGTTTCGAACAATATTTCAGCGGATAACACCGGTTAGGTCTGGGTTACGACTGGTCTATGCAATCATCTGCCTCACAACTTTCGCATTTTTCGCATATTTGTTGGCCAGATCCTTGGCTTTATCTGATTTGGATCAGGTAGTAATGTGGTACCACACTGTAACAGTCAACTAATCCTGGTTTCGATCAATATTTCAGAGGATAACACAGGTTAGGTCTGGGTTACGTCTGGTATTTGCAATTATCTGCCTCATACATTCGCATCTTTCACAATACTTGTTGGCCAGTTCCTGGGACTTTTTCTGGATAGCATCACGTATTAATGTGGTACCACACTGAAATAGTCAATAAAACCAGGTTTCGATCAATATTTTAGGGGATAACACCGGTTAGGTCAGGGTTACGTCTGATATTCGCTATCATCTGGCTCATACTTTCGTATTTTTCGCATACTTTTTGTTCTGATCCTGCGTTTTTTTCTGGTTAGGATCACGTATTAACTTGGTACCACACTGAAATAGTAAATAAAACCTGGTTCCGGTTAATATTTTAGAGGAGAACGCCGGTTATGCCTGGGTTAGATCTGGTATTTGCCATCATCTAACTCATACTTTGGCATCTTTCGCATACTTGTTGGCCAGATCCTGGGCTCTTTCTGGCTTAGATCACGTAGTATTGAGGTACCACACTGTAACAGTCAATTAATCCTGGTTGCGATTAATATTTTTGAGGATAACGCCGGTTAGGTCTGGGTTACGTCTGGTATATGCAATTATCTGCCCTATACTTTCGCATTTTTCGCATACCTGTTGGCTATATACAGGGTTTTTTCTGGTTAGGACCACGTACTAATGTGGTACCACACTAAAACAGTCAATTAAACGTGGTTCCGAGTAATATTTTGGAGGATAACGCCGGTTATGTCTGGGTTAGGTCTGGCATTTGCCATCATCTAGCTCATACTTTGGCATCTTTCGCATACTTGTTGGCCAGATCCTGGGCCTTTTTCTGGATAGCATCACGTACTAATGTGGTACCACACTGAAATAGTCAATAAAACCTGGTTTCGATCAATATTTGTGGGGATTACACCGGTTAGGTCTGGGTTAGGTCTGGTATTTGCAAACATCTGCCTCATACGTTCGCATCCTTCGCATATTTGTTGGCCAGCTCCCGGACTTTTTCTGGTTTGGATCACGCATTAATGTGGTGCCACACTGAAACAGTATATTGAACCAGGTTTCGATCAATATGTTAGAGGATATCTCCGGTTAGGACTGGGTTACGTCTGGTATTTGCAATCATCTTCCTCATATTTTCGCATTTTTCGCATACTTGTTGGCCAGATCCTGGGCTTTTTCTGACTTGGGTCACGTAGTAATGTGGTACCACACTGTAACAGTCAACTAATCCTGGTTTCGATCAATATTTCAGAGGTTAACACCGGTTAGGTCTGTGTTACGTCTGGTATTTGCAATTATCTTCCCCATATTTTCGCATTTTTGGCAAACATGTTGGCCAGATCCTGGGCTATTTCGGATTTGGACCACGTACTAATGTGGTACCACACTAAAACAGTCAATTAAACGTGGTTCCGAGTAATATTTTGGAGGATAGCGCCGGTTATGTCTGGGTTAGGTCTGGTATTTGCCATCATCTAGCTCATACTTTGGCATCTTTGCATACTTGTTGGCCAGATCCTGAGTTTTTTTCTGGTTAGGATCACGTACTAATGTTGTACCACAAGAAGTAGTCAATAAAACCTGGTTCCGATTATTATTTTAGAGGATAACGCCGGTTATGTCTGGGTTAGTTCTGGTATTTGCTATCATCTAGCTCATACTTTCGCATTTTTCGCATACTTGAATGGCCAGATCCTGGGTTTTTCTCTGGATAGCATCACGTATTAATGTGGTACCACACTGAAACAGTCAAGTAGACCTGGTTTCGAACAATATTTCAGAGGATAACATCGGTTAGGTCTATGTTACGACTGGTATATGCAATCATCTGCCTCATACTTTCGCATTTTTCGCATACTTGTTGCCCAGATCCTGGGCTTTTTCTGATTTGGATCACGTAGTAATGTGGTACCACTCTGTAACAGTCAACTAATCCTGGTTTCGATCAATATTTCAGAGGATAACACCGGTTAGGTCTGGGTTACGTCTGGTATTTGCAATTATCTGCCTCATACTTTCGCATTTTTCGCAAACTTGTTGGCCATATCCTGGGTTTTTTTCTGCTTAGGATCACGTATTAATGTGGTCCCACACTGAAATAGTCAATTCAACCTGGATTCGATGAATATTGTAGAGGCTGACACCGGTAAGGTTTGTGTTAGGTCTGGTATTTGCAAACATCTGCCTCATACTTTCGCATCTTTCGCATACTTGTTGGGCAGATCCTGGGACTTTTTCTGGATAGCATCACGCATTAATGTGGTACCACACTGAAATAGTCAATAAAACCTGGTTTCGATCAATATTTTAGGGGATAACACCGGTTAGATCTGGGTTACGACTGGTATATGCAATCATCTGCCTCATACTTTCGCATTTTTCGCATACTTGTTGCCCAGATCCTGGGCTTTTAATGATTTGGATCACGTGCTAATGTAGTACCACACTGAAGCAGTCAATTAAACCCGGTTCCGAGTAATATTTTGGAGGATAACGCCGGTTATGTCTGGGTTAGGTCTGGTATTTGCAATGATCTGGCTCATACATTCGTATTTTTCGCATACTTGTTGGCCAGAACCCGGACTTTTTCTGATTTGGATCGCGTAGTAATATGGTACCACACCGAATCAGTCAATTATATCTGGATTCGATCAATATTTTAGAGGACAACACCGGTTAGGTTTGTGTTAGTTCTGGTATTTGCAATAATCTGCCTCATACTTTCGCATCTTTCGCATACTTGTTGGCCAGATCCTAGGTTTTTCTCTGGTTAGGATCACGTACTAATGTTGTTCCACACAGAAGTATTCAATAAAACCTGGTTCCGATGAATATTTTAGAGGATAACGCCGGTTAGGTCTGGGTTGCGTCTGGTATTTGCAGTCATCTGCCTGATACTTCCGAAACTTTCGCATACTTGAATGACCAGATCCTGGGTTTTTTTCTGGTTAGGATCACGTATTAATGTGGCGCCACACTGAAATAGTCAATTAAACCTGGATTCGATCAATATTTTAGAGGACAACACCGGTTGGGTTTGTGTTAGGTCTGGTATTTGCAATAATCTGCCCCATACTTTCGCATCTTTCGCATACTTGTTGGCCAGATCCTAGGTTTTTTTCTGGTTAGGATCACGTACTAATGTTGTACCACACTGAAATAGTCAATAAAACCTGGTTTCGATCAATATTTTAGGGGATAACAC
The DNA here is from genome assembly GCF_051014445.1 of Colletes latitarsis. Classification (NCBI taxonomy): domain Eukaryota; kingdom Metazoa; phylum Arthropoda; class Insecta; order Hymenoptera; family Colletidae; genus Colletes; species Colletes latitarsis. The sequence continues at coordinate 1,173,705 of NW_027488368.1, read as the reverse complement.
CGGCTAGGTCTGGGTTACGTCTGGTATTCGCAATCATCTGGCTCATACTTTCGTATTTTTCGCATACTTTTTGGCCTGATCCTGGGTTTTTTTCTGGTTAGGATCACGTATTAACTTGGTACCACACAGAAATAGTAAATAAAACCTGGTTCCGATTAATATTTTAGAGGAGAACGCCGGTTACGCCTGGGTTAGATCTGGTATTTGCCATCATCTAGCTCATACTTTCGCATTTTTCGCATACCTGAATGGCCAGATCGTGGGCTCTTTCTGGTTTAGATCACGTAGTATTGTGGTACCACACTGTAACAGTCAATTATATCTGGTTCCGATTATTATTTTACAGGATAACGCCGGTTAGGTCTGGGTTACGTCTGGTATTTGCAATCTTCTGCCTGATACATTCGCATCTTTCGCATACTTGTTGGCCAGATACTGGGTTTTTTTCTGGTTAGGATCACGTATTAAAGTGGTACAACACTGAAACAGTCAATTAAACCTGGTTTCGAATAATATTTCAGAGGATAACACCGGTTAGATCTGGGTTGGGTCTGGTATTTGCAAACATCTGCCTCATACTTTCGCATTTTGCACATTCTTGGTGGCAAGATCGTGGGCTTTTTCTGATTTGGATCACGTACTAATGTAGTACCACACTGAAGCAGTCAATTAAACCTGGGTCCGAGTAATATTTTGGAGGATAACGCCGGTTATGTCTGGGTATGTTCTGGTATTTGCAATCATCTGCCGCATACTTTTTTTTTTTTTTTTTTTTTTTTTTTTGTCGTGGGGAAAATCTTCGAAAGACTCCCTCCCACCTCCTTGGGGAGAGGTGGGAGGGGTGTGTGGGATTCCCCGCGCCCGTACAACGACAGGCGCGGGACCTACCCACTAAAACCCCACGGTGACCCTTCGGCACGCTTTGGGAGGATACCGGGAATCGCTCGAAGCATTCTTCCGGTATCCTCCCCGTGCCCGCGCTTTCGCGCCCATCCCCCGGGGGGACAATCGGTCCCCCCAGTAGACACACTGCCTCATAGCGGCGGGACGGGGCCACTCCATCCCGCCGCTATCCGGCCCGGGGCCGCGTTTAGTGGCGGCTGCGAGCCCCAACTCGCAACCGCCCGCGACCCCGTTTCCACCCCTCGGCGGCCGGGCGTTCATGGCCGCACCAGACCGCCGAGGGTGCCTCCCCTTGCGACGGACCGGTAGGGGGAGGCACTCCTACCCCCAACCGGTCCGACCCACCGCCCCCTGGCGGGAGGAGGATCCCCTCAGTACCCCCCTCCCAGCCTTGGTCATCCGCCACGCCGAGGCGGCCGCCCGCGACGCCTCGCGACCGGGCGACGACCTCGGGCCACCGCACGAGCGCGAGCTTCAGCGCGCCGCTGAAGCTCGCGCTCCCTCCCCGCGGCCGCCTTCTGCAACATTACGTTCTCGCAGAAGGAGGCCACGGCCCTCCACTTCCCCTCGCTGCCGAGCATGGCGCGCACCACGCCCGGCAGCGAGACATCCCGCCCGACGACGCCGACCAGGACACGGCGCTGCCCCTCCCACGCGGGGCATACCTCCAGGGTATGATCCGCCGTGTCCTGCTCAGCGTCGCAGTGGCAGCAACGCGCCGTCGGCTCCTTCCCTATCCGGCACAGGTATCTTCCGAAGCTGCCATGCCCGGAAAATACCTGTGCCATCCGGTAGGTGAGGCTGCCATGGCCTCTGTCCAGCCACTCCTTCAGGAGTGGCCGAACCGCCCCGACAGTCCGGTGCCCCGCGGTTGGCAGAGTCAGCCGCTCCTGCCACGCGAGCAACACGGACTGCCGGGCCTGGCGCTTCAAATCGCCCCAAGCAGGTTCCTGCCCGCCCGGGACCGCCCCCACCCCCGCGCGACGGTCGACGCGGTGCCGGTACATAACCGCGTGCGACCGCGCGAGCAGGTCCATGGGCGGCATCCCCGCTAGAACCGTCGCCGCCTCATGTGACATGGTCCGATACCCGCGGACGACCCTGAGCGCCATGCGCCTCTGCACCCGACGCAGCATAGTCATGCTGCGCCGGGAGGCAGCCAGGTCGTCCGCCCAGACGGGGGCCCCGTATAGGGCCACCGACTGGACCATTGCCACATAGAGGCGACGAACTCGGCCCGCCGGGCCCCCCAGGTTGGGCAGGATCCGGCCCAGAGCCGCAACCATCCTTTCCAACCGGGGGACCAGGCAGCGGAAATGCTCCTCGAAACGCCAGTGCCTATCGAGGATCAGCCCCAGATACCTGATCTGGGGCTTCACCTCGATGTCAGCCCCACCCACCCGGATCAGAGGGGGTGGCGGATCCTGCCGAGGTGAATGAAACGCAATCACCTCGGTCTTATGGACCGCCACCGTCATCCCCATCCCCCTGATCCGGTCGACGACGCGTTGCGACCCCTCCTCCGCGCGACGCATGGCCCTCCCCCAGTGCGCCCCGACGGCCAGCACCAGTGTGTCATCCGCATAACACACCGTGCTGACGCCGTCGGGGAGGCCGGCCCGCAACACCGAGTCGTACGCGATGTTCCACAGGAGTGGCCCGAGAACCGACCCCTGCGGAACACCGCAGTACACCTCCCTCCGCATATCACCATCCCGGCCCGGATACTCGATCCACCTGCCGCGGAGATAATCCCCGACGACCGCCCTGAGACAAGGGGGGACTCGATGATATTCGAGTCCCCTCCTTATCTCTTCCCAGGGGAGGGTGTTAAAGGCATTGGCAATATCCAAGGATATTGCCAATGCCACCCCTCCCCGGGAGACGGCCGCCTCCGAGAGGGCCCTCACACGACCTATCGCGTCGATAGTCGATCGGCCCCCCCGGAAACCGAACTGGCAGTCGGCCAGACCGGGATCACCCCGCGACAGGTGCTCGACGAGGCGGGCAGCAATCACACGCTCGAAGAGCTTGCCCACCTCGTCGAGGAGACAAATGGGCCGGTATGCGGAGGGAGACTCCGCGGGCCGACCCTCCTTCCGGAGGAGGACCATCCTCGCCACCTTCCAACTGGGGGGGAATCGCCCGTCCCTCAGGCAGCGGTCGAACAACCGCCTGAGGTCGGCCCCAAGGACGCCCTGGGTCAAGACCCAAACCCGGCCGGGCACACCATCCGGACCCGGGACCGTGTTACGAACCCCGAGCCGTCTGATGGCCGCTGCCAGCTCCTCCTGCGTGACCCCCAGCTCGGCCGTCCACTCCACTGGGACAGCCGCCGCCGCCGGAGGACGCGGTCCCCTCTCTCCAATTGGGAAGAGTGTATTGACCACGTCCTCCAGCAGCTGGGGGTCAAGACCCTCGGTGACGGGGGGCGCCCACGGGCGGAGCTTATTCAGCACCACCTTATATGGGCGCCCCCATGGATCGTCATCAAGGGTCTGGAGGAGCTCCTTCCATGCCCGGGTCTTGGCCCGTTTGATGGCGACCTGCAGAGCAACCCGCGCCACGCGGTATGCTCCATACAGGTCATCAGCTGCCCTCGCTCGCGCCACGCCGTCGCCTGTACGTTGACGACGGCGCGCGCGGGTGTACTGGCGTCGGGCGCGGACAGTCGCGACTCGCAACTCCGCGATCGCGTCCGACCACCAGTACACCGCCCGGCGAGGAGAAGCCCGCCCGACCCGTGGCATCGCCGCGTCGCAAATACCCGCGACCAATGCTCCGAGCCGGGCGACCTCCTCCTCTATGCTCGGCAACTCGGCCGCTCCCTGCGGCCAAGTTGCAGCGAGGGCAGCTGCCATCAGGGCGTCCTTGTCCAGGCGCCGAAGCGCCCAGCGGCGTGGTGGGGTGCCACGCAGGCGGCCGTGTCGGGATGCACCCGCGGCGGCAGAGACCTCCATCCGGATGTACCGGTGATCGGAGAGTGTCTCTGCCCCCGCGACCACGTGCCAACCCGACACCATGCGCACGGCGTTGGGGGTCGCGAATCCAACATCCACGATGGACCCCCCATATCGCCGCACGCATGTGTGCTCCGACCCCCGGTTCAATACCCGGAGGTCGAGCCCCGCCGCCCAATCGCCCAGGATCCCGCCGCGAACGGAGGTCCTGGGGGATCCCCAAGCCACCGACTTGGCATTAAAATCCCCCAGGACCAGCACCGGCCGGGCCGCGCAGCGCTGCACGCATGCCGCGACCTCGGCCAAGTACAGCTCAAACGCAGCGTGACCGCTACGGGGCGAAATGTAGCACCCCACCACAGCGACTCCCCCCCAGTCCACGGCGACGAATCCCCGACCGCGCTCCAACAAGGAGAACGGTGGGGACCCGTCGCCCCCTCCCCATACCGTCACCACCAAGCCGTCCGCGTCGCCCATCCAATGAGGGTGATCAGGGACGCGGTACGGCTCGGCGGCGACCGCCAGGCCAACCCCCCACTCCGCGAGGACTTGGGACATCAAGTCCTGTGCCGCGCGGCAGTGGTTGAGGTTGGCCTGGAGGAGGAGGCGGGGCGGCATTAATTAATGGCCGCGCCAGCCTCCTCCCGGCCGTCCGTCCCCGTAGCACCGTCCACCTCCATGGAGGACGATGCCACCGCCCTCGGCACCGGAGCCGGTGCAGCCCGCCTCTTCCTCTCCTTCCGGGAGGGGGGGGAGCACTTCTTGCTCCCCACCCTGTGACTCGCACGGTGCTCTTTGGCACCGCAGCGGTAACACTGACCGCTGCGGTCCACCGGCGAGGTGCACCACTGCCTCACGTGCCCCAATTCGAGGCAGCGGTGACACTGGAGCGGGCGCGGCGCGAGGATTTCCACTCGCGCCGAAACCCACCCCACCAACACCCTCCCGGATTCCGCCACCTTACGGGCGGCGGAGAGGGGGCACCGGGCCCACACCGACCCGAGGCCGGAGGGCGACCCGCGGATCTCTCCGATCCGCAGGTCCTCCACAGGACAGTCCCCCGCCCTCGCAAGGGCACGGGACACATCCTGTGCGCTGACCGAGTCGTCCAGCCCACAAACGCGCATCTCCGTGCGCTTCGTGGGCCGGGCGACCCGGACACCTCGCTCGCCCAGCTGCTCCCGGAGCCTCTGGGCGAGACGATCCGCCTTCGCGCCGCCTTCTGCACCGGGGATCTCCAGCAAGAGACCCCCGGTCACGGCCCTCTTCGCCCTCACGGAGGCGATGCCCAGCTCTTCCAGGGAGATATTCTCCCTGGCGAGCCGCATCGCCTCCGCGAGGGTCAGGTCGCCCCCCTGCTCAACGGTCAGCGTCACCGCTGCCGTTTTTGGGGGACGACCTGGTCCTGCCTTCCCGACCTTCGCGGCCTTTACCTTGGCCGCCGGCGGCGGAGGCGGAGGCTGCGGTTGCGAGCCCTTCCTCGCCGCCCGCTTCGCCTTCCGCCCCACCACCTCACTCCACGCCGCCCCCCTTGGGAGGGTGCTGTGGAGGACGCGACCACCGCGACCACGGGTACACCACCCCCCTTGGGGGTCGCGACCCGGGGCCCTGGTGCCGCAACGCTGGGCGGAGCCTTCACTCCGCCCTTCTTTGCCTTCCCCGACTGTACCGGAACAGGTCTGGGACGCACCGCCTTCCTGCTGACCGCTCTTCCGGCGAGGAGCTCCTCCCGGAAGGCGGCCAGCTTGCCATCAATCATGTCCCCAATCCTCCTCAGAAGATCGTCTTCTGAGGAGGACGGGGACTTCTTCACGGGCGGAGTGCGGGTGGAGGGGCCCGCGGTGCCCCGCACCACTGCCGCCGCACTCCGCTTATTTACCTCCGCCGAGGGACGCGGCGGTGGAGGAGGAGGGAGGATGGGGGGGAGGGCCGCGCTGTTCCACAGCGCCTCTGCCCTCCTCCTCCCCTGTCGCACCTCCTCCAACAGGAGCTGCAGACGGGCGTTCCGCCCTCTGAGCTCCCGCGCCGCCTCCCTCATTTCCTCCGCCGCGGCCTTCAGGGCCTCCGCGCCACCGCTTTTCTGCCCCTTAAAGGCGCAGGCAGCGGCGACTTTCTCCACCCGCCTCAGGGACGAGGAGATCCTCTCCGATATCTCCTCGGTCACCTCGTCCCTGAGGCAACTCTGCCTCACCGACGGGCTCATCGCCCCGCCCACCTCGACGACGGCCTGCCCCGTCCTCTTCCTCTTAGAGCCTGTGAGGCTCCTGGTGGAGGAGAAGGACGAGACTGGCGCAGTCTCGTCGTCCTCCTCCACCTTCCACGAAGCCGGGCCAGGCGCTGGAGGCGGCGCGAGCGCCGTCACTCCAGTCCCAACACCGCCTTCGTCCTCCCCCTCTGACTTACCCCGTCCCATCCCCGTTTTAATATTGAACTCCATAATATTCCCACGAGCAGGTCGGAAGAAAAGGTCCGCCCGGGCAGAGCCGCCTTACCCGGGTAAGCCTATATACTCCGGGGGTTCGGCAGGTTCCCCGGAGGTGGTCGCTTGGGATTGGGCCTTCTCCCCCAACCATGCATCCCATCGCCGCGCACCATAGCTTAGGATTGGAGGGCGATTTTATAGAGTCGCCATACTCGTGGCCCAGGCGGTTAAGCCAAGACCCCCGTTCCTCCTGCCGTCACGTACCATTCACAAAACCAATAGGGAATTGTGAATGGGTCGTTGTGACGACCAACAGGAGGCTTACGGTGTGTGCATGACTCGGGTACCCCGGGTTCGTTAAGCCCGTACTGCAGCTGGAAGGCTGGCAGCCCCTGAGGGGCGGCCAACAAGTATGCGAACAATGCGAAAGTATGAGCCCGATGATTGCAAATACTAGACCTAACACTAACCTAACCGGTGTTGTCTTCTAAAATATTGATCGAATCCAGGTTTAATTGACTATTTCAGTGTGGTACCACATTAATACGAGATCCTAACCAGAAAAAAACCCAGGATCTGGCCAACAAGTATGCGAAAAATGCGAAAGTATGAGCCAGATGATTGCAAATACCATATCTAACCCAGGCATAACCGGCGTTATCCTTTAAAATATTAATCGTAACCAGGCTTGATTGACTGTTTCGATGTGGAACCACATATCTACGCGATCCAAACCAGAAAAACCCCAGGATCTGGCCAACAAATATGCGAAAAATACGAAAGTATGAGCCAGATGATTGCGAATACCAGACGTAACCCAGATCTAACCGGTATTATCTCCTAAAATATTGATCGAAACCAGGTTTTATTGACTATTTCAGTGTGGTACCACATTAATACGTGATGCTATCCAGAAAAAGTCCCAGGATCTGGCCAACAAGTATGCGAAAAACGCGAAAGTACGAGCCAGATGGTTGCAAATACCAGAACTAACCCAGTCATAACCGGCGTTATCCTCTAAAATATTAATCTGAACCAGATTTATTGACTGTCTCAGTGTGGTACCACATTACTACGTGCTCCAAACCAGAAAAAACCCAGGATCTGGCCAACAAGTATGCGAAAAACGCGAAAGTACGAGCCAGATGACGGCAAATCCGAGACCTAACCGAGGAATAACAGGCGTTAACCTCTAAAATACTAATCGGAACCAGCTTTTATTGACTGTTTCAGTGTGTTACGTCATTACTACCTGATCCAAACCAGAAATATCCCATGATCTGGCCAAAAAGTACGCGAAAAAAGCGAAAGTATGTGCCAGGTGATTGCAAATACCAGAACTGACCCAAACATAACCGGCGTTATCTTCTAAAATATTAATCGCAACCAGGTTTGATTGACTGTTTCGGTGTGGAACCACATTACTACGGGATCCAAATCAGAAAGAGGCCAGGATCTGGCCAACAAGTATGCGAAAAACGCGAAAGTATGAGCCGGATGATTGCAAATACCATAACTAACCCAGTCATAACCAGCGTTATCCACTAAAATACTAATCGGAACAAGCTTTCATTGCCTTTTTCAGTGTGGTACCACATTACTACGTGCTCCAAACCAGAAAAAAGCCAGGATCTGGCCAACAAGTATGCGAAAAATGCGAGAGTACGAGCCAGATGAGGGCAAATCCCAGTGCTAACCAAGCCATAACCGGCGTTATCCTCCAAAATATTAATCGCAACCATGTTTAATTGACTGTTTCGGTGTGATACCGCATTACTACGTGCTCCAAACCAGAAAAAGCCCAGGATCTGGCCAGCAACTATGCGAAAAATGCGAAAGTACGAGGCAGATGAGGGCAAATCCCAGACCTAACCGAGACATAACCGGCTTTATCCTCTAAAATATTATTCGCAACCAGGTTTAATTGACTGTTTCGGTGTGGTACCACATTAGTACGGGATCCAAATCAGAAAAAGCGCTGGATCTGGCCAACAAGTATGCGAAAAACGCGAAAGTATGAGCTAGATTGTTGCAAATACCAGAACTAACCCAGACATAACCAGAGTTATCCTCTAAAATATTAATCGGAACCAGCTTCTATTGACTGTTTCAGTATGGTACCACATTACTACGTGATCCAAACCAGACAAAGGCCAGGATCTGGCCTACAAGTATTGCGAAAAATGCGATAGTACGAGGCAGATGAGGGCAAATCCCAGACCTAACCGAGACATAACCGGCGTTATCCTCTTAAATATTAATCGCAACCAGGTTTAATTGACTGCTTGGGTGTGGTACCGCAATAGTACGTGATCCAAACCAGAAAAAGCCCAGGATCTGGCCATCAAGTATGCGAGAAATGCGAAAGTACGAGCCAGAGGAGGGCAAATACCAGACCTAACACAGACATAACCGGCGTTATCCTCAAAAATATTAATCGCAACCAGGATTAATTGACAGTTTCGGTGTGGAACCACATTACTACGGGATCCAATCCAGAAAAAAGCCAGGATCTGGCCAACAAGTATGCGAAAAATGCGAAAGTATGAGGCAGATGATTGCATATACCAGTCGTAACACAGACCTAACCGGTGTTATCCTCTGAAATATTGTTCGAAACCAGGTTTACTTGACTGTTTCAGTGTGGTACCACATTAATACGTGATCCTAACCAGAAAAGAACCCAGGACCTGGCCAACAAGTATGCGAAAGGTGCGGAAGTATCAGGCAGATGACTGCAAATACCAGACCTAACACAAACCTAACCGGTGTTGTCCTCTAAAATATTGATCGAATCCGGGTTTAATTGACTATTTCAGTGTGGTACCACATTAATACGTGATCCTAACCAGAAAGAACCCAGGATCTGGCCAACAAGTATGCGAACAATGCGAAAGTATGAGCCCGATGATTGCAAATACTAGACCTAACACAAACCTAACCGGTGTTGTCCTCTAAAATATTGATCGAATACAGGTTTAATTGACTATTTCAGTGTGGTACTACATTAATACGAGATCCTAACCAGAAAAAAACCCAGGATCTGGCCAACAAGTATGCGAAAAATGCGAAAGTATGAGCCAGATGATTGCAAATACCAGACCTAACACAAACCTAACCGGTGTTGTCCTCTAAAATATTGATCGAATCCAGGTTTAATTGACTATTTCAGTGTGGTACCACATTAATACGTGATCCTAACAAGAAAAAACCCCTGGATCTGGCCACAAGTATGCGAAAAATGCGAAAGTATGAGGCAGATAATAGCAAATACCAGACGCAACCCAGACCTAACCTGTGTTATCCTCTGAAATATTGATCGAAACCAGGATTAGTTGACTGTTACAGTGTGGTACCACATGACTACCTGATCCAAATCAGATAAAGCCAAGGATCTGGCCAACAAATATGCGAAAAATGCGAAAGTTGTGAGGCAGATGATTGCATATACCAGTCGTAACCCAGACCTAACCGGTGTTATCCTTTGAAATATTGTTCGAAACCAGGTTTACTTGACTGTTTCAGTGTGGTACCACATTAATACGTGATCCTAACCAGAAAAAAAAACCCAGGACCTGGCCAACAAGTATGCGAAAGTTGCAAAAGTATCAGGCAGATGACTGCAAATACCAGGCGCATCCCAGACCTAACCGGCGTTATCCTCTAAAATATTAATCGGAACCAGGTTTTATGGACTACTTCTGTGTGGTGCAACATTAGGACGTGATAATAACCAGAAAAAAACCCAGGATCTGGCCAACAAGTATGCGAAAGATGCGAAAGTATGAGGCAGATGATTGCAAATACCAGATCTAACCCAGGCATAACCGGCGTTATCCTTTAAAATATTAATCGTAACCAGGCTTAATTGACTGTCTCGATGTGGAACCACATATCTACGCGATCCATACCAGGAAAAACCCAGGATCTGGCCACTCAAGTATGCGAAAAATGCGAAAGTATGAGGCAGATAATTGCAAATACCAGACGCAACCCAGACCTAACCTGTGTTATCCTCTGAAATATTGATCGAAACCAGGATTAGTTGACTGTTACAGTGTGGTACCACATTACTACGTGATCCAAATAAGATAAAGCCAAGGATCTGGCCAACAAATATGCGAAAAATGCGAAAGTTGTGAGGCAGATGATTGCAAATACCATATCTAACCCAGGCATAACCGGCGTTATCCTTTAAAATATTAATCGTAACCAGGCTTAATTGACTGTTTCGATGTGGAACCACATATCTACGCGATCCAAACCAGAAAAACCCCAGGATCTGGCCAACAAATATGCGAAAAATACGAAAGTATGAGCCAGATGATTGCGAATACCAGACGTAACCCGGATCTAACCGGTATTATCTCCTAAAATATTGATCGAAACCAGGTTTTATTGACTATTTCAGTGTGGTACCACATTTATACGTGATGCTATCCAGAAAAAGTCCCAGGATCTGGCCAACAAGTATGCGAAAAACGCGAAAGTACGAGCCAGATGGTTGCAAATACCAGAACTAACCCAGTCATAACCGGCGTTATCCTCTAAAATATTAATCTGAACCAGATTTATTGACTGTCTCAGTGTGGTACCACATTACTACGTGCTCCAAACCAGAAAAAACCCAGGATCTGGCCAACAAGTATGCGAAAAACGCGAAAGTACGAGCCAGATGACGGCAAATCCGAGACCTAACCGAGGAATAACAGGCGTTAACCTCTAAAATACTAATAGGAACCAGCTTTTATTGACTGTTTCAGTGTGTTACGTCATTACTACCTGATCCAAACCAGAAATATCCCATGATCTGGCCAAAAAGTACGCGAAAAAAGCGAAAGTATGTGCCAGGTGATTGGAAATACCAGAACTGACCCAAACATAACCGGCGTTATCTTCTAAAATATTAATCGGAACCAGGTTTGATTGACTGTTTCGGTGTGGAACCACATTACTACGGGATCCAAATCAGAAAGAGGCCAGGATCTGGCCAACAAGAATGCGAAAAACGCGAAAGTATGAGCCGGATGATTGCAAATACCATAACTAACCCAGTCATAACCAGCGTTATCCACTAAAATACTAATCGGAACAAGCTTTCATTGCCTTTTTCAGTGTGGTACCACATTACTACGTGCTCCAAACCAGAAAAAAGCCAGGATCTGGCCAACAAGTATGCGAAAAATGCGAGAGTACGAGCCAGATGAGGGCAAATCCCAGTGCTAACCAAGCCATAACCGGCGTTATCCTCCAAAATATTAATCGCAACCAGGTTTAATTGACTGTTTCGGTGTGATACCGCATTACTACGTGCTCCAAACCAGAAAAAGCCCAGGATCTGGCCAGCAACTATGCGAAAAATGCGAAAGTACGAGGCAGATGAGGGCAAATCCCAGACCTAACCGAGACATAACCGGTGTTATCCTCTGAAATATTGTTCGAAACCAGGTTTACTTGACTGTTTCAGTGTGGTACCACATTAATACGTGATCCTAACCAGAAAAGAACCCAGGACCTGGCCAACAAGTATGCGAAAGGTGCGGAAGTATCAGGCAGATGACTGCAAATACCAGACCTAACACAAACCTAACCGGTGTTGTCCTCTAAAATATTGATCGAATCCGGGTTTAATTGACTATTTCAGTGTGGTACCACATTAATACGTGATCCTAACCAGAAAGAACCCAGGATCTGGCCAACAAGTATGCGAACAATGCGAAAGTATGAGCCCGATGATTGCAAATACTAGACCTAACACAAACCTAACCGGTGTTGTCCTCTAAAATATTGATCGAATACAGGTTTAATTGACTATTTCAGTGTGGTACTACATTAATACGAGATCCTAACCAGAAAAAAACCCAGGATCTGGCCAACAAGTATGCGAAAAATGCGAAAGTATGAGCCAGATGATTGCAAATACCAGACCTAACACAAACCTAACCGGTGTTGTCCTCTAAAATATTGATCGAATCCAGGTTTAATTGACTATTTCAGTGTGGTACCACATTAATACGTGATCCTAACAAGAAAAAACCCCTGGATCTGGCCACAAGTATGCGAAAAATGCGAAAGTATGAGGCAGATAATAGCAAATACCAGACGCAACCCAGACCTAACCTGTGTTATCCTCTGAAATATTGATCGAAACCAGGATTAGTTGACTGTTACAGTGTGGTACCACATGACTACGTGATCCAAATCAGATAAAGCCAAGGATCTGGCCAACAAATATGCGAAAAATGCGAAAGTTGTGAGGCAGATGATTGCATATACCAGTCGTAACCCAGACCTAACCGGTGTTATCCTTTGAAATATTGTTCGAAACCAGGTTTACTTGACTGTTTCAGTGTGGTACCACATTAATACGTGATCCTAACCAGAAAAAAAAACCCAGGACCTGGCCAACAAGTATGCGAAAGTTGCAAAAGTATCAGGCAGATGACTGCAAATACCAGGCGCAACCCAGACCTAACCGGCGTTATCCTCTAAAATATTAATCGGAACCAGGTTTTATGGACTACTTCTGTGTGGTGCAACATTAGGACGTGATAATAACCAGAAAAAAACCCAGGATCTGGCCAACAAGTATGCGAAAGATGCGAAAGTATGAGGCAGATGATTGCAAATACCAGATCTAACCCAGGCATAACCGGCGTTATCCTTTAAAATATTAATCGTAACCAGGCTTAATTGACTGTCTCGATGTGGAACCACATATCTACGCGATCCATACCAGGAAAAACCCAGGATCTGGCCAACAAATATGCGAAAAATACGAAAGTATGAGCCAGATGATTGCGAATACCAGACGTAACCCAGATCTAACCGGTATTATCTCCTAAAATATTGATCGAAACCAGGTTTTATTGACTATTTCAGTGTGGTACCACATTTATACGTGATGCTATCCAGAAAAAGTCCCAGGATCTGGCCAACAAGTATGCGAAAAACGCGAAAGTACGAGCCAGATGGTTGCAAATACCAGAACTAACCCAGTCATAACCGGCGTTATCCTCTAAAATATTAATCTGAACCAGATTTATTGACTGTCTCAGTGTGGTACCACATTACTACGTGCTCCAAACCAGAAAAAACCCAGGATCTGGCCAACAAGTATGCGAAAAACGCGAAAGTACGAGCCAGATGACGGCAAATCCGAGACCTAACCGAGGAATAACAGGCGTTAACCTCTAAAATACTAATCGGAACCAGCTTTTATTGACTGTTTCAGTGTGTTACGTCATTACTACCTGATCCAAACCAGAAATATCCCATGATCTGGCCAAAAAGTACGCGAAAAAAGCGAAAGTATGTGCCAGGTGATTGGAAATACCAGAACTGACCCAAACATAACCGGCGTTATCTTCTAAAATATTAATCGGAACCAGGTTTGATTGACTGTTTCGGTGTGGAACCACATTACTACGGGATCCAAATCAGAAAGAGGCCAGGATCTGGCCAACAAGTATGCGAAAAACGCGAAAGTATGAGCCGGATGATTGCAAATACCATAACTAACCCAGTCATAACCAGCGTTATCCACTAAAATACTAATCGGAACAAGCTTTCATTGCCTTTTTCAGTGTGGTACCACATTACTACGTGCTCCAAACCAGAAAAAAGCCAGGATCTGGCCAACAAGTATGCGAAAAATGCGAGAGTACGAGCCAGATGAGGGCAAATCCCAGTGCTAACCAAGCCATAACCGGCGTTATCCTCCAAAATATTAATCGCAACCAGGTTTAATTGACTGTTTCGGTGTGATACCGCATTACTACGTGCTCCAAACCAGAAAAAGCCCAGGATCTGGCCAGCAACTATGCGAAAAATGCGAAAGTACGAGGCAGATGAGGGCAAATCCCAGACCTAACCGAGACATAACCGGCTTTATCCTCTAAAATATTATTCGCAACCAGGTTTAATTGACTGTTTCGGTGTGGTACCACATTAGTACGGGATCCAAATCAGAAAAAGCGCTGGATCTGGCCAACAAGTATGCGAAAAACGCGAAAGTATGAGCTAGATGGTTGCAAATACCAGAACTAACCCAGACATAACCAGAGTTATCCTCTAAAATACTAATCGGAACCAGCTTCTATTGACTGTTTCAGTATGGTACCACATTACTACGTGATCCAAACCAGACAAAGGCCAGGATCTGGCCTACAAGTATGCGAAAAATGCGATAGTACGAGGCAGATGAGGGCAAATCCCAGACCTAACCGAGACATAACCGGCGTTATCCTCTTAAATATTAATCGCAACCAGGTTTAATTGACTGCTTGGGTGTGGTACCGCAATAGTACGTGATCCAAACCAGAAAAAGCCCAGGATCTGGCCAAAAAGTACGCGAAAAAAGCGAAAGTATGTGCCAGGTGATTGCAAATACCAGAACTGACCCAAACATAACCGGCGTTATCTTCTAAAATATTAATCGCAACCAGGTTTGATTGACTGTTTCGGTGTGGAACCACATTACTACGTGATGCTATCCAGAAAAAGTCCCAGGATCTGGCCAACAAGTATGCGAAAAACGCGAAAGTATGAGCCGGATGATTGGAAATACCATAACTAACCCAGTCATAACCAGCGTTATCCACTAAAATACTAATCGGAACAAGCTTTCATTGACTTTTTCAGTGTGGTACCACATTACTACGTGCTCCAAACCAGAAAAAAGCCAGGATCTGGCCAACAAGTATGCGAAAAATGCGAGAGTACGAACCAGATGAGGGCAAATCCCAGTGCTAACCAAGACATAACCGGCGTTATCCTCCAAAATATTAATCGCAACCGGGTTTAATTGACTGTTTCGGTGTGATACCGCATTACTACGTGCTCCAAACCAGAAAAAGCCCAGGATCTGGCCAGCAACTATGCGAAAAATGCGAAAGTACGAGGCAGATGAGGGCAAATCCCAGACCTAACCGAGACATAACCGGCTTTATCCTCTAAAATATTATTCGCAACCAGGTTTAATTGACTGTTTCGGTGTGGTACCACATTAGTACGGGATCCAAATCAGAAAAAGCGCTGGATCTGGCCAACAAGTATGCGAAAAAAGCGAAAGTACGAGCCAGATGAGGGCAAATACCAGACCTAACACAGACATAACCGGCGTTATCCTCAAAAATATTAATCGCAACCAGGATTAATTGACAGTTTCGGTGCGGAACCACATTACTACGGGATCCAATCCAGAAAAAAGCCAGGATCTGGCCAACAAGTATGCGAAAAATGCGAAAGTATGAGGCAGATGATTGCATATACCAGTCGTAACACAGACCTAACCGGTGTTATCCTCTGAAATATTGTTCGAAACCAGGTTTACTTGACTGTTTCAGTGTGGTACCACATTAATACGTGATCCTAACCAGAAAAGAACCCAGGACCTGGCCAACAAGTATGCGAAAGGTGCGGAAGTATCAGGCAGATGACTGCAAATACCAGACCTAACACAAACATAACCGGTGTTGTCCTCTAAAATATTGATCGAATCCGGGTTTAATTGACTATTTCAGTGTGGTACCACATTAATACGTAATCCTAACCAGAAAAAACCCAGGATCTGGCCAACAAGTATGCGAACAATGCGAAAGTATGAGCCCGATGATTGCAAATACTAGACCTAACACAAACCTAACCGGTGTTGTCCTCTAAAATATTGATCGAATCCAGGTTTAATTGACTATTTCAGTGTGGTACCACATTAATACGAGATCCTAACCAGAAAAAAACCCAGGATCTGGCCAACAAGTATGCGAAAAATGCGAAAGTATGAGCCAGATGATTGCAAATACCAGACCTAACACAAACCTAACCGGTGTTGTCCTCTAAAATATTGATCGAATCCAGGTTTAATTGACTATTTCAGTGTGGTACCACATTAATACGTGATCCTAACCAGAAAAACCCCTGGATCTGGCCACAAGTATGCGAAAAATGCGAAAGTATGAGGCAGATAATAGCAAATACCAGACGCAACCCAGACCTAACCTGTGTTATCCTCTGAAATATTGATCGAAACCAGGATTAGTTGACTGTTACAGTGTGGTACCACATTACTACGTGATCCAAATCAGATAAAGCCAAGGATCTGGCCAACAAATATGCGAAAAATGCGAAAGTTGTGAGGCAGATGATTGCATATACCAGTCGTAACCCAGACCTAACCGGTGTTATCCTCTGAAATATTGTTCGAAACCAGGTTTACTTGACTGTTTCAGTGTGGTACCACATTAATACGTGATCCTAACCAGAAAAAAAAACCCAGGACCTGGCCAACAAGTATGCGAAAGTTGCGAAAGTATCAGGCAGATGACTGCAAATACCAGGCGCAACCCAGACCTAACCGGCGTTATCCTCTAAAATATTAATCGGAACCAGGTTTTATGGACTACTTCTGTGTGGTGCAACATTAGGACGTGATAATAACCAGAAAAAAACCCAGGATCTGGCCAACAAGTATGCGAAAGATGCGAAAGTATGAGGCAGATGATTGCAAATACCAGATCTAACCCAGGCATAACCGGCGTTATCCTTTAAAATATTAATCGTAACCAAGCTTAATTGACTGTTTCGATGTGGAACCACATATCTACGCGATCCATACCAGGAAAAACCCAGGATCTGGCCACTCAAGTATGCGAAAAATGCGAAAGTATGAGGCAGATAATTGCAAATACCAGACGCAACCCAGACCTAACCTGTGTTATCCTCTGAAATATTGATCGAAACCAGGATTAGTTGACTGTTACAGTGTGGTACCACATTACTACGTGATCCTAACCAGAAAAAAAACCCAGGACCTGGCCAACAAGTATGCGAAAGTTGCGAAAGTATCAGGCAGATGACTGCAAATACCAGGCGCAACCCAGACCTAACCGGGGTTATCCTCTAAAATATTAATCGGAACCAGGTTTTATGGACTACTTCTGTGTGGTGCAACATTAGGACGTGATAATAACCAGAAAAAAACCCAGGATCTGGCCAACAAGTATGCGAAAGATGCGAAAGTATGAGGCAGATGATTGCAAATACCATATCTAACCCAGGCATAACCGGCGTTATCCTTTAAAATATTAATCGTAACCAGGCTTGATTGACTGTTTCGATGTGGAACCACATATCTACGCGATCCAAACCAGAAAAACCCCAGGATCTGGCCAACAAATATGCGAAAAATACGAAAGTATGAGCCAGATGATTGCGAATACCAGACGTAACCCAGATCTAACCGGTATTATCTCCTAAAATATTGATCGAAACCAGGTTTTATTGACTATTTCAGTGTGGTACCACATTAATACGTGATGCTATCCAGAAAAAGTCCCAGGATCTGGCCAACAAGTATGCGAAAAACACGAAAGTACGAGCCAGATGGTTGCAAATACCAGAACTAACCCAGTCATAACCGGCGTTATCCTCTAAAATATTAATCTGAACCAGATTTATTGACTGTCTCAGTGTGGTACCACATTACTACGTGCTCCAAACCAGAGAAAACCCAGGATCTGGCCAACAACTATGCGAAAAACGCGAAAGTACGAGCCAGATGACGGCAAATCCGAGACCTAACCGAGGAATAACAGGCGTTAACCTCTAAAATACTAATCGGAACCAGCTTTTATTGACTGTTTCAGTGTGTTACGGCATTACTACCTGATCCAAACCAGAAATATCCCATGATCTGGCCAAAAAGTACGCGAAAAAAGCGAAAGTATGTGCCAGGTGATTGCAAATACCAGAACTGACCCAAACATAACCGGCGTTATCTTCTAAAATATTAATCGCAACCAGGTTTGATTGACTGTTTCGGTGTGGAACCACATTACTACGGGATCCAAATCAGAAAGAGGCCAGGATCTGGCCAACAAGTATGCGAAAAACGCGAAAGTATGAGCCGGATGATTGGAAATACCATAACTAACCCAGTCATAACCAGCGTTATCCACTAAAATACTAATCGGAACAAGCTTTCATTGACTTTTTCAGTGTGGTACCACATTACTACGTGCTCCAAACCAGAAAAAAGCCAGGATCTGGCCAACAAGTATGCGAAAAATGCGAGAGTACGAACCAGATGAGGGCAAATCCCAGTGCTAACCAAGACATAACCGGCGTTATCCTCCAAAATATTAATCGCAACCGGGTTTAATTGACTGTTTCGGTGTGATACCGCATTACTACGTGCTCCAAACCAGAAAAAGCCCAGGATCTGGCCAGCAACTATGCGAAAAATGCGAAAGTACGAGGCAGATGAGGGCAAATCCCAGACCTAACCGAGACATAACCGGCTTTATCCTCTAAAATATTATTCGCAACCAGGTTTAATTGACTGTTTCGGTGTGGTACCACATTAGTACGGGATCCAAATCAGAAAAAGCGCTGGATCTGGCCAACAAGTATGCGAAAAAAGCGAAAGTACGAGCCAGATGAGGGCAAATACCAGACCTAACACAGACATAACCGGCGTTATCCTCAAAAATATTAATCGCAACCAGGATTAATTGACAGTTTCGGTGCGGAACCACATTACTACGGGATCCAATCCAGAAAAAAGCCAGGATCTGGCCAACAAGTATGCGAAAAATGCGAAAGTATGAGGCAGATGATTGCATATACCAGTCGTAACACAGACCTAACCGGTGTTATCCTCTGAAATATTGTTCGAAACCAGGTTTACTTGACTGTTTCAGTGTGGTACCACATTAATACGTGATCCTAACCAGAAAAGAACCCAGGACCTGGCCAACAAGTATGCGAAAGGTGCGGAAGTATCAGGCAGATGACTGCAAATACCAGACCTAACACAAACATAACCGGTGTTGTCCTCTAAAATATTGATCGAATCCGGGTTTAATTGACTATTTCAGTGTGGTACCACATTAATACGTGATCCTAACCAGAAAAAACCCAGGATCTGGCCAACAAGTATGCGAACAATGCGAAAGTATGAGCCCGATGATTGCAAATACTAGACCTAACACAAACCTAACCGGTGTTGTCCTCTAAAATATTGATCGAATCCAGGTTTAATTGACTATTTCAGTGTGGTACCACATTAATACGAGATCCTAACCAGAAAAAAACCCAGGATCTGGCCAACAAGTATGCGAAAAATGCGAAAGTATGAGCCAGATGATTGCAAATACCAGACCTAACACAAACCTAACCGGTGTTGTCCTCTAAAATATTGATCGAATCCAGGTTTAATTGACTATTTCAGTGTGGTAGCACATTAATACGTGATCCTAACCAGAAAAACCCCTGGATCTGGCCACAAGTATGCGAAAAATGCGAAAGTATGAGGCAGATAATAGCAAATACCAGACGCAACCCAGACCTAACCTGTGTTATCCTCTGAAATATTGATCGAAACCAGGATTAGTTGACTGTTACAGTGTGGTACCACATTACTACGTGATCCAATTCGGATAAAGCCAAGGATCTGGCCAACAAATATGCGAAAAATGCGAAAGTTGTGAGGCAGATGATTGCATATACCAGTCGTAACCCAGACCTAACCGGTGTTATCCTTTGAAATATTGTTCGAAACCAGGTTTACTTGACTGTTTCAGTGTGGTACCACATTAATACGTGATCCTAACCAGAAAAAAAAACCCAGGACCTGGCCAACAAGTATGCGAAAGTTGGAAAAGTATCAGGCAGATGACTGCAAATACCAGGCGCAACCCAGACCTAACCGGCGTTATCCTCTAAAATATTAATCGGAACCAGGTTTTATGGACTACTTCTGTGTGGTGCAACATTAGGACGTGATAATAACCAGAAAAAAACCCAGGATCTGGCCAACAAGTATGCGAAAGATGCGAAAGTATGAGGCAGATGATTGCAAATACCAGATCTAACCCAGGCATAACCGGCGTTATCCTTTAAAATATTAATCGTAACCAGGCTTAATTGACTGTTTCGATGTGGAACCACATATCTACGCGATCCATACCAGGAAAAACCCAGGATCTGGCCACTCAAGTATGCGAAGAATGCGAAAGTATGAGGCAGATAATTGCAAATACCAGACGCAACCCAGACCTAACCTGTGTTATCCTCTGAAATATTGATCGAAACCAGGATTAGTTGGCTGTTACAGTGTGGTACCACATTACTACGTGATCCAAATCAGATAAAGCCAAGGATCTGGCCAACAAATATGCGAAAAATGCGAAAGTTGTGAGGCAGATGATTGCATATACCAGTCGTAACCCAGACCTAACCGGTGTTATCCTCTGAAATATTGTTCGAAACCAGGTTTACGTGACTGTTTCAGTGTGGTACCACATTAATACGTGATCCTAACCAGAAAAAAACCCAGGACCTGGCCAACAAGTATGCGAAAGTTGCGAAAGTATCAGGCAGATGACTGCAAATACCAGGCGCAACCCAGACCTAACCGGGGTTATCCTCTAAAATATTAATCGGAACCAGGTTTTATGGACTACTTCTGTGCGGTGCAACATTAGGACGTGATAATAACCAGAAAAGAACCCAGGACCTGGCCAACAAGTATGCGAAAGGTGCGGAAGTATCAGGCAGATGACTGCAAATACCAGACCTAACACAAACCTAACCGGTGTTGTCCTCTAAAATATTGATCGAATCCGGGTTTAATTGACTATTTCAGTGTGGTACCACATTAATACGTAATCCTAACCAGAAAAAACCCAGGATCTGGCCAACAAGTATGCGAACAATGCGAAAGTATGAGCCCGATGATTGCAAATACTAGACCTAACACAAACCTAACCGGTGTTGTCCTCTAAAATATTGATCGAATCCAGGTTTAATTGACTATTTCAGTGTGGTACCACATTAATACGAGATCCTAACCAGAAAAAAACCCAGGATCTGGCCAACAAGTATGCGAAAAATGCGAAAGTATGAGCCAGATGATTGCAAATACCAGACCTAACACAAACCTAACCGGTGTTGTCCTCTAAAATATTGATCGAATCCAGGTTTAATTGACTATTTCAGTGTGGTAGCACATTAATACGTGATCCTAACCAGAAAAACCCCTGGATCTGGCCACAAGTATGCGAAAAATGCGAAAGTATGAGGCAGATAATAGCAAATACCAGACGCAACCCAGACCTAACCTGTGTTATCCTCTGAAATATTGATCGAAACCAGGATTAGTTGACTGTTACAGTGTGGTACCACATTACTACGTGATCCAAATCAGATAAAGCCAAGGATCTGGCCAACAAATATGCGAAAAATGCGAAAGTTGTGAGGCAGATGATTGCATATACCAGTCGTAACCCAGACCTAACCGGTGTTATCCTCTGAAATATTGTTCGAAACCAGGTTTACTTGACTGTTTCAGTGTGGTACCACATTAATACGTGATCCTAACCAGAAAAAAAAACCCAGGACCTGGCCAACAAGTATGCGAAAGTTGCGAAAGTATCAGGCAGATGACTGCAAATACCAGGCGCAACCCAGACCTAACCGGCGTTATCCTCTAAAATATTAATCGGAACCAGGTTTTATGGACTACTTCTGTGTGGTGCAACATTAGGACGTGATAATAACCAGAAAAAAACCCAGGATCTGGCCAACAAGTATGCGAAAGATGCAAAAGTATGAGGCAGATGATTGCAAATACCAGATCTAACCCAGGCATAACCGGCGTTATCCTTTAAAATATTAATCGTAACCAAGCTTAATTGACTGTTTCGATGTGGAACCACATATCTACGCGATCCATACCAGGAAAAACCCAGGATCTGGCCACTCAAGTATGCGAAAAATGCGAAAGTATGAGGCAGATAATTGCAAATACCAGACGCAACCCAGACCTAACCTGTGTTATCCTCTGAAATATTGATCGAAACCAGGATTAGTTGACTGTTACAGTGTGGTACCACATTACTACGTGATCCTAACCAGAAAAAAAACCCAGGACCTGGCCAACAAGTATGCGAAAGTTGCGAAAGTATCAGGCAGATGAGTGCAAATACCAGGCGCAACCCAGACCTAACCGGGGTTATCCTCTAAAATATTAATCGGAACCAGGTTTTATGGACTACTTCTGTGTGGTGCAACATTAGGACGTGATAATAACCAGAAAAAAACCCAGGATCTGGCCAACAAGTATGCGAAAGATGCGAAAGTATGAGGCAGATGATTGCAAATACCATATCTAACCCAGGCATAACCGGCGTTATCCTTTAAAATATTAATCGTAACCAGGCTTGATTGACTGTTTCGATGTGGAACCACATATCTACGCGATCCAAACCAGAAAAACCCCAGGATCTGGCCAACAAATATGCGAAAAATACGAAAGTATGAGCCAGATGATTGCGAATACCAGACGTAACCCAGATCTAACCGGTATTATCTCCTAAAATATTGATCGAAACCAGGTTTTATTGACTATTTCAGTGTGGTACCACATTAATACGTGATGCTATCCAGAAAAAGTCCCAGGATCTGGCCAACAAGTATGCGAAAAACGCGAAAGTACGAGCCAGATGGTTGCAAATACCAGAACTAACCCAGTCATAACCGGCGTTATCCTCTAAAATATTAATCTGAACCAGATTTATTGACTGTCTCAGTGTGGTACCACATTACTACGTGCTCCAAACCAGAGAAAACCCAGGATCTGGCCAACAACTATGCGAAAAACGCGAAAGTACGAGCCAGATGACGGCAAATCCGAGACCTAACCGAGGAATAACAGGCGTTAACCTCTAAAATACTAATCGGAACCAGCTTTTATTGACTGTTTCAGTGTGTTACGGCATTACTACCTGATCCAAACCAGAAATATCCCATGATCTGGCCAAAAAGTACGCGAAAAAAGCGAAAGTATGTGCCAGGTGATTGCAAATACCAGAACTGACCCAAACATAACCGGCGTTATCTTCTAAAATATTAATCGCAACCAGGTTGGATTGACTGTTTCGGTGTGGAACCACATTACTACGGGATCCAAATCAGAAAGAGGCCAGGATCTGGCCAACAAGTATGCGAAAAACGCGAAAGTATGAGCCGGATGATTGGAAATACCATAACTAACCCAGTCATAACCAGCGTTATCCACTAAAATACTAATCGGAACAAGCTTTCATTGACTTTTTCAGTGTGGTACCACATTACTACGTGCTCCAAACCAGAAAAAAGCCAGGATCTGGCCAACAAGTATGCGAAAAATGCGAGAGTACGAACCAGATGAGGGCAAATCCCAGTGCTAACCAAGACATAACCGGCGTTATCCTCCAAAATATTAATCGCAACCGGGTTTAATTGACTGTTTCGGTGTGATACCGCATTACTACGTGCTCCAAACCAGAAAAAGCCCAGGATCTGGCCAGCAACTATGCGAAAAATGCGAAAGTACGAGGCAGATGAGGGCAAATCCCAGACCTAACCGAGACATAACCGGCTTTATCCTCTAAAATATTATTCGCAACCAGGTTTAATTGACTGTTTCGGTGTGGTACCACATTAGTACGGGATCCAAATCAGAAAAAGCGCTGGATCTGGCCAACAAGTATGCGAAAAAAGCGAAAGTACGAGCCAGATGAGGGCAAATACCAGACCTAACACAGACATAACCGGCGTTATCCTCAAAAATATTAATCGCAACCAGGATTAATTGACAGTTTCGGTGCGGAACCACATTACTACGGGATCCAATCCAGAAAAAAGCCAGGATCTGGCCAACAAGTATGCGAAAAATGCGAAAGTATGAGGCAGATGATTGCATATACCAGTCGTAACACAGACCTAACCGGTGTTATCCTCTGAAATATTGTTCGAAACCAGGTTTACTTGACTGTTTCAGTGTGGTACCACATTAATACGTGATCCTAACCAGAAAAGAACCCAGGACCTGGCCAACAAGTATGCGAAAGGTGCGGAAGTATCAGGCAGATGACTGCAAATACCAGACCTAACACAAACATAACCGGTGTTGTCCTCTAAAATATTGATCGAATCCGGGTTTAATTGACTATTTCAGTGTGGTACCACATTAATACGTGATCCTAACCAGAAAAAACCCAGGATCTGGCCAACAAGTATGCGAACAATGCGAAAGTATGAGCCCGATGATTGCAAATACTAGACCTAACACAAACCTAACCGGTGTTGTCCTCTAAAATATTGATCGAATCCAGGTTTAATTGACTATTTCAGTGTGGTACCACATTAATACGAGATCCTAACCAGAAAAAAACCCAGGATCTGGCCAACAAGTATGCGAAAAATGCGAAAGTATGAGCCAGATGATTGCAAATACCAGACCTAACACAAACCTAACCGGTGTTGTCCTCTAAAATATTGATCGAATCCAGGTTTAATTGACTATTTCAGTGTGGTAGCACATTAATACGTGATCCTAACCAGAAAAACCCCTGGATCTGGCCACAAGTATGCGAAAAATGCGAAAGTATGAGGCAGATAATAGCAAATACCAGACGCAACCCAGACCTAACCTGTGTTATCCTCTGAAATATTGATCGAAACCAGGATTAGTTGACTGTTACAGTGTGGTACCACATTACTACGTGATCCAAATCGGATAAAGCCAAGGATCTGGCCAACAAATATGCGAAAAATGCGAAAGTTGTGAGGCAGATGATTGCATATACCAGTCGTAACCCAGACCTAACCGGTGTTATCCTTTGAAATATTGTTCGAAACCAGGTTTACTTGACTGTTTCAGTGTGGTACCACATTAATACGTGATCCTAACCAGAAAAAAAAACCCAGGACCTGGCCAACAAGTATGCGAAAGTTGCAAAAGTATCAGGCAGATGACTGCAAATACCAGGCGCAACCCAGACCTAACCGGCGTTATCCTCTAAAATATTAATCGGAACCAGGTTTTATGGACTACTTCTGTGTGGTGCAACATTAGGACGTGATAATAACCAGAAAAAAACCCAGGATCTGGCCAACAAGTATGCGAAAGATGCGAAAGTATGAGGCAGATGATTGCAAATACCAGATCTAACCCAGGCATAACCGGCGTTATCCTTTAAAATATTAATTGTAACCAGGCTTAATTGACTGTTTCGATGTGGAACCACATATCTACGCGATCCATACCAGGAAAAACCCAGGATCTGGCCACTCAAGTATGCGAAGAATGCGAAAGTATGAGGCAGATAATTGCAAATACCAGACGCAACCCAGACCTAACCTGTGTTATCCTCTGAAATATTGATCGAAACCAGGATTAGTTGGCTGTTACAGTGTGGTACCACATTACTACGTGATCCAAATCAGATAAAGCCAAGGATCTGGCCAACAAATATGCGAAAAATGCGAAAGTTGTAAGGCAGATGATTGCATATACCAGTCGTAACCCAGACCTAACCGGTGTTATCCTCTGAAATATTGTTCGAAACCAGGTTTACGTGACTGTTTCAGTGTGGTACCACATTAATACGTGATCCTAACCAGAAAAAAACCCAGGACCTGGCCAACAAGTATGCGAAAGTTGCGAAAGTATCAGGCAGATGACTGCAAATACCAGGCGCAACCCAGACCTAACCGGGGTTATCCTCTAAAATATTAATCGGAACCAGGTTTTATGGACTACTTCTGTGTGGTGCAACATTAGGACGTGATAATAACCAGAAAAGAACCCAGGACCTGGCCAACAAGTATGCGAAAGGTGCGGAAGTATCAGGCAGATGACTGCAAATACCAGACCTAACACAAACCTAACCGGTGTTGTCCTCTAAAATATTGATCGAATCCGGGTTTAATTGACTATTTCAGTGTGGTACCACATTAATACGTAATCCTAACCAGAAAAAACCCAGGATCTGGCCAACAAGTATGCGAACAATGCGAAAGTATGAGCCCGATGATTGCAAATACTAGACCTAACACAAACCTAACCGGTGTTGTCCTCTAAAATATTGATCGAATCCAGGTTTAATTGACTATTTCAGTGTGGTACCACATTAATACGAGATCCTAACCAGAAAAAAACCCAGGATCTGGCCAACAAGTATGCGAAAAATGCGAAAGTATGAGCCAGATGATTGCAAATACCAGACCTAACACAAACCTAACCGGTGTTGTCCTCTAAAATATTGATCGAATCCAGGTTTAATTGACTATTTCAGTGTGGTAGCACATTAATACGTGATCCTAACCAGAAAAACCCCTGGATCTGGCCACAAGTATGCGAAAAATGCGAAAGTATGAGGCAGATAATAGCAAATACCAGACGCAACCCAGACCTAACCTGTGTTATCCTCTGAAATATTGATCGAAACCAGGATTAGTTGACTGTTACAGTGTGGTACCACATTACTACGTGATCCAAATCAGATAAAGCCAAGGATCTGGCCAACAAATATGCGAAAAATGCGAAAGTTGTGAGGCAGATGATTGCATATACCAGTCGTAACCCAGACCTAACCGGTGTTATCCTCTGAAATATTGTTCGAAACCAGGTTTACTTGACTGTTTCAGTGTGGTACCACATTAATACGTGATCCTAACCAGAAAAAAAAACCCAGGACCTGGCCAACAAGTATGCGAAAGTTGCGAAAGTATCAGGCAGATGACTGCAAATACCAGGCGCAACCCAGACCTAACCGGCGTTATCCTCTAAAATATTAATCGGAACCGGGTTTTATGGACTACTTCTGTGTGGTGCAACATTAGGACGTGATAATAACCAGAAAAAAACCCAGGATCTGGCCAACAAGTATGCGAAAGATGCGAAAGTATGAGGCAGATGATTGCAAATACCAGATCTAACCCAGGCATAACCGGCGTTATCCTTTAAAATATTAATCGTAACCAAGCTTAATTGACTGTTTCGATGTGGAACCACATATCTACGCGATCCATACCAGGAAAAACCCAGGATCTGGCCACTCAAGTATGCGAAAAATGCGAAAGTATGAGGCAGATAATTGCAAATACCAGACGCAACCCAGACCTAACCTGTGTTATCCTCTGAAATATTGATCGAAACCAGGATTAGTTGACTGTTACAGTGTGGTACCACATTACTACGTGATCCTAACCAGAAAAAAAACCCAGGACCTGGCCAACAAGTATGCGAAAGTTGCGAAAGTATCAGGCAGATGACTGCAAATACCAGGCGCAACCCAGACCTAACCGGGGTTATCCTCTAAAATATTAATCGGAACCAGGTTTTATGGACTACTTCTGTGTGGTGCAACATTAGGACGTGATAATAACCAGAAAAAAACCCAGGATCTGGCCAACAAGTATGCGAAAGATGCGAAAGTATGAGGCAGATGATTGCAAATACCATATCTAACCCAGGCATAACCGGCGTTATCCTTTAAAATATTAATCGTAACCAGGCTTGATTGACTGTTTCGATGTGGAACCACATATCTACGCGATCCAAACCAGAAAAACCCCAGGATCTGGCCAACAAATATGCGAAAAATACGAAAGTATGAGCCAGATGATTGCGAATACCAGACGTAACCCAGATCTAACCGGTATTATCTCCTAAAATATTGATCGAAACCAGGTTTTATTGACTATTTCAGTGTGGTACCACATTAATACGTGATGCTATCCAGAAAAAGTCCCAGGATCTGGCCAACAAGTATGCGAAAAACGCGAAAGTACGAGCCAGATGGTTGCAAATACCAGAACTAACCCAGTCATAACCGGCGTTATCCTCTAAAATATTAATCTGAACCAGATTTATTGACTGTCTCAGTGTGGTACCACATTACTACGTGCTCCAAACCAGAGAAAACCCAGGATCTGGCCAACAACTATGCGAAAAACGCGAAAGTACGAGCCAGATGACGGCAAATCCGAGACCTAACCGAGGAATAACAGGCGTTAACCTCTAAAATACTAATCGGAACCAGCTTTTATTGACTGTTTCAGTGTGTTACGGCATTACTACCTGATCCAAACCAGAAATATCCCATGATCTGGCCAAAAAGTACGCGAAAAAAGCGAAAGTATGTGCCAGGTGATTGCAAATACCAGAACTGACCCAAACATAACCGGCGTTATCTTCTAAAATATTAATCGCAACCAGGTTTGATTGACTGTTTCGGTGTGGAACCACATTACTACGGGATCCAAATCAGAAAGAGGCCAGGATCTGGCCAACAAGTATGCGAAAAACGCGAAAGTATGAGCCGGATGATTGGAAATACCATAACTAACCCAGTCATAACCAGCGTTATCCACTAAAATACTAATCGGAACAAGCTTTCATTGACTTTTTCAGTGTGGTACCACATTACTACGTGCTCCAAACCAGAAAAAAGCCAGGATCTGGCCAACAAGTATGCGAAAAATGCGAGAGTACGAACCAGATGAGGGCAAATCCCAGTGCTAACCAAGACATAACCGGCGTTATCCTCCAAAATATTAATCGCAACCGGGTTTAATTGACTGTTTCGGTGTGATACCGCATTACTACGTGCTCCAAACCAGAAAAAGCCCAGGATCTGGCCAGCAACTATGCGAAAAATGCGAAAGTACGAGGCAGATGAGGGCAAATCCCAGACCTAACCGAGACATAACCGGCTTTATCCTCTAAAATATTATTCGCAACCAGGTTTAATTGACAGTTTCGGTGCGGAACCACATTACTACGGGATCCAATCCAGAAAAAAGCCAGGATCTGGCCAACAAGTATGCGAAAAATGCGAAAGTACGAGGCAGATGAGGGCAAATCCCAGACCTAACCGAGACATAACCGGTGTTATCCTCTGAAATATTGTTCGAAACCAGGTTTACTTGACTGTTTCGGTGTGGTACCACATTAGTACGGGATCCAAATCAGAAAAAGCGCTGGATCTGGCCAACAAGTATGCGAAAAAAGCGAAAGTACGAGCCAGATGAGGGCAAATACCAGACCTAACACTGACATAACCGGCGTTATCCTCAAAAATATTAATCGCAACCAGGATTAATTGACAGTTTCGGTGCGGAACCACATTACTACGGGATCCAATCCAGAAAAAAGCCAGGATCTGGCCAACAAGTATGCGAAAAATGCGAAAGTATGAGGCAGATGATTGCATATACCAGTCGTAACACAGACCTAACCGGTGTTATCCTCTGAAATATTGTTCGAAACCAGGTTTACTTGACTGTTTCAGTGTGGTACCACATTAATACGTGATCCTAACCAGAAAAGAACCCAGGACCTGGCCAACAAGTATGCGAAAGGTGCGGAAGTATCAGGCAGATGACTGCAAATACCAGACCTAACACAAACATAACCGGTGTTGTCCTCTAAAATATTGATCGAATCCGGGTTTAATTGACTATTTCAGTGTGGTACCACATTAATACGTGATCCTAACCAGAAAAAACCCAGGATCTGGCCAACAAGTATGCGAACAATGCGAAAGTATGAGCCCGATGATTGCAAATACTAGACCTAACACAAACCTAACCGGTGTTGTCCTCTAAAATATTGATCGAATCCAGGTTTAATTGACTATTTCAGTGTGGTACCACATTAATACGAGATCCTAACCAGAAAAAAACCCAGGATCTGGCCAACAAGTATGCGAAAAATGCGAAAGTATGAGCCAGATGATTGCAAATACCAGACCTAACACAAACCTAACCGGTGTTGTCCTCTAAAATATTGATCGAATCCAGGTTTAATTGACTATTTCAGTGTGGTACCACATTAATACGTGATCCTAACCAGAAAAACCCCTGGATCTGGCCACAAGTATGCGAAAAATGCGAAAGTATGAGGCAGATAATAGCAAATACCAGACGCAACCCAGACCTAACCTGTGTTATCCTCTGAAATATTGATCGAAACCAGGATTAGTTGACTGTTACAGTGTGGTACCACATTACTACGTGATCCAAATCGGATAAAGCCAAGGATCTGGCCAACAAATATGCGAAAAATGCGAAAGTTGTGAGGCAGATGATTGCATATACCAGTCGTAACCCAGACCTAACCGGTGTTATCCTTTGAAATATTGTTCGAAACCAGGTTTACTTGACTGTTTCAGTGTGGTACCACATTAATACGTGATCCTAACCAGAAAAAAAAACCCAGGACCTGGCCAACAAGTATGCGAAAGTTGCAAAAGTATCAGGCAGATGACTGCAAATACCAGGCGCAACCCAGACCTAACCGGCGTTATCCTCTAAAATATTAATCGGAACCAGGTTTTATGGACTACTTCTGTGTGGTGCAACATTAGGACGTGATAATAACCAGAAAAAAACCCAGGATCTGGCCAACAAGTATGCGAAAGATGCGAAAGTATGAGGCAGATGATTGCAAATACCAGATCTAACCCAGGCATAACCGGCGTTATCCTTTAAAATATTAATCGTAACCAGGCTTAATTGACTGTTTCGATGTGGAACCACATATCTACGCGATCCATACCAGGAAAAACCCAGGATCTGGCCACTCAAGTATGCGAAAAATGCGAAAGTATGAGGCAGATAATTGCAAATACCAGACGCAACCCAGACCTAACCTGTGTTATCCTCTGAAATATTGATCGAAACCAGGATTAGTTGGCTGTTACAGTGTGGTACCACATTACTACGTGATCCAAATCAGATAAAGCCAAGGATCTGGCCAACAAATATGCGAAAAATGCGAAAGTTGTGAGGCAGATGATTGCATATACCAGTCGTAACCCAGACCTAACCGGTGTTATCCTCTGAAATATTGTTCGAAACCAGGTTTACGTGACTGTTTCAGTGTGGTACCACATTAATACGTGATCCTAACCAGAAAAAAACCCAGGACCTGGCCAACAAGTATGCGAAAGTTGCGAAAGTATCAGGCAGATGACTGCAAATACCAGGCGCAACCCAGACCTAACCGGGGTTATCCTCTAAAATATTAATCGGAACCAGGTTTTATGGACTACTTCTGTGTGGTGCAACATTAGGACGTGATAATAACCAGAAAAGAACCCAGGACCTGGCCAACAAGTATGCGAAAGGTGCGGAAGTATCAGGCAGATGACTGCAAATACCAGACCTAACACAAACCTAACCGGTGTTGTCCTCTAAAATATTGATCGAATCCGGGTTTAATTGACTATTTCAGTGTGGTACCACATTAATACGTAATCCTAACCAGAAAAAACCCAGGATCTGGCCAACAAGTATGCGAACAATGCGAAAGTATGAGCCCGATGATTGCAAATACTAGACCTAACACAAACCTAACCGGTGTTGTCCTCTAAAATATTGATCGAATCCAGGTTTAATTGACTATTTCAGTGTGGTACCACATTAATACGAGATCCTAACCAGAAAAAAACCCAGGATCTGGCCAACAAGTATGCGAAAAATGCGAAAGTATGAGCCAGATGATTGCAAATACCAGACCTAACACAAACCTAACCGGTGTTGTCCTCTAAAATATTGATCGAATCCAGGTTTAATTGACTATTTCAGTGTGGTACCACATTAATACGTGATCCTAACCAGAAAAACCCCTGGATCTGGCCACAAGTATGCGAAAAATGCGAAAGTATGAGGCAGATAATAGCAAATACCAGACGCAACCCAGACCTAACCTGTGTTATCCTCTGAAATATTGATCGAAACCAGGATTAGTTGACTGTTACAGTGTGGTACCACATTACTACGTGATCCAAATCAGATAAAGCCAAGGATCTGGCCAACAAATATGCGAAAAATGCGAAAGTTGTGAGGCAGATGATTGCATATACCAGTCGTAACCCAGACCTAACCGGTGTTATCCTCTGAAATATTGTTCGAAACCAGGTTTACTTGACTGTTTCAGTGTGGTACCACATTAATACGTGATCCTAACCAGAAAAAAAAACCCAGGACCTGGCCAACAAGTATGCGAAAGTTGCGAAAGTATCAGGCAGATGACTGCAAATACCAGGCGCAACCCAGACCTAACCGGCGTTATCCTCTAAAATATTAATCGGAACCAGGTTTTATGGACTACTTCTGTGTGGTGCAACATTAGGACGTGATAATAACCAGAAAAAAACCCAGGATCTGGCCAACAAGTATGCGAAAGATGCGAAAGTATGAGGCAGATGATTGCAAATACCAGATCTAACCCAGGCATAACCGGCGTTATCCTTTAAAATATTAATCGTAACCAAGCTTAATTGACTGTTTCGATGTGGAACCACATATCTACGCGATCCATACCAGGAAAAACCCAGGATCTGGCCACTCAAGTATGCGAAAAATGCGAAAGTATGAGGCAGATAATTGCAAATACCAGACGCAACCCAGACCTAACCTGTGTTATCCTCTGAAATATTGATCGAAACCAGGATTAGTTGACTGTTACAGTGTGGTACCACATTACTACGTGATCCTAACCAGAAAAAAAACCCAGGACCTGGCCAACAAGTATGCGAAAGTTGCGAAAGTATCAGGCAGATGACTGCAAATACCAGGCGCAACCCAGACCTAACCGGGGTTATCCTCTAAAATATTAATCGGAACCAGGTTTTATGGACTACTTCTGTGTGGTGCAACATTAGGACGTGATAATAACCAGAAAAAAACCCAGGATCTGGCCAACAAGTATGCGAAAGATGCGAAAGTATGAGGCAGATGATTGCAAATACCATATCTAACCCAGGCATAACCGGCGTTATCCTTTAAAATATTAATCGTAACCAGGCTTGATTGACTGTTTCGATGTGGAACCACATATCTACGCGATCCAAACCAGAAAAACCCCAGGATCTGGCCAACAAATATGCGAAAAATACGAAAGTATGAGCCAGATGATTGCGAATACCAGACGTAACCCAGATCTAACCGGTATTATCTCCTAAAATATTGATCGAAACCAGGTTTTATTGACTATTTCAGTGTGGTACCACATTAATACGTGATGCTATCCAGAAAAAGTCCCAGGATCTGGCCAACAAGTATGCGAAAAACGCGAAAGTACGAGCCAGATGGTTGCAAATACCAGAACTAACCCAGTCATAACCGGCGTTATCCTCTAAAATATTAATCTGAACCAGATTTATTGACTGTCTCAGTGTGGTACCACATTACTACGTGCTCCAAACCAGAGAAAACCCAGGATCTGGCCAACAACTATGCGAAAAACGCGAAAGTACGAGCCAGATGACGGCAAATCCGAGACCTAACCGAGGAATAACAGGCGTTAACCTCTAAAATACTAATCGGAACCAGCTTTTATTGACTGTTTCAGTGTGTTACGGCATTACTACCTGATCCAAACCAGAAATATCCCATGATCTGGCCAAAAAGTACGCGAAAAAAGCGAAAGTATGTGCCAGGTGATTGCAAATACCAGAACTGACCCAAACATAACCGGCGTTATCTTCTAAAATATTAATCGCAACCAGGTTTGATTGACTGTTTCGGTGTGGAACCACATTACTACGGGATCCAAATCAGAAAGAGGCCAGGATCTGGCCAACAAGTATGCGAAAAACGCGAAAGTATGAGCCGGATGATTGGAAATACCATAACTAACCCAGTCATAACCAGCGTTATCCACTAAAATACTAATCGGAACAAGCTTTCATTGACTTTTTCAGTGTGGTACCACATTACTACGTGCTCCAAACCAGAAAAAAGCCAGGATCTGGCCAACAAGTATGCGAAAAATGCGAGAGTACGAACCAGATGAGGGCAAATCCCAGTGCTAACCAAGACATAACCGGCGTTATCCTCCAAAATATTAATCGCAACCGGGTTTAATTGACTGTTTCGGTGTGATACCGCATTACTACGTGCTCCAAACCAGAAAAAGCCCAGGATCTGGCCAGCAACTATGCGAAAAATGCGAAAGTACGAGGCAGATGAGGGCAAATCCCAGACCTAACCGAGACATAACCGGCTTTATCCTCTAAAATATTATTCGCAACCAGGTTTAATTGACTGTTTCGGTGTGGTACCACATTAGTACGGGATCCAAATCAGAAAAAGCGCTGGATCTGGCCAACAAGTATGCGAAAAAAGCGAAAGTACGAGCCAGATGAGGGCAAATACCAGACCTAACACAGACATAACCGGCGTTATCCTCAAAAATATTAATCGCAACCAGGATTAATTGACAGTTTCGGTGCGGAACCACATTACTACGGGATCCAATCCAGAAAAAAGCCAGGATCTGGCCAACAAGTATGCGAAAAATGCGAAAGTATGAGGCAGATGATTGCATATACCAGTCGTAACACAGACCTAACCGGTGTTATCCTCTGAAATATTGTTCGAAACCAGGTTTACTTGACTGTTTCAGTGTGGTACCACATTAATACGTGATCCTAACCAGAAAAGAACCCAGGACCTGGCCAACAAGTATGCGAAAGGTGCGGAAGTATCAGGCAGATGACTGCAAATACCAGACCTAACACAAACATAACCGGTGTTGTCCTCTAAAATATTGATCGAATCCGGGTTTAATTGACTATTTCAGTGTGGTACCACATTAATACGTGATCCTAACCAGAAAAAACCCAGGATCTGGCCAACAAGTATGCGAACAATGCGAAAGTATGAGCCCGATGATTGCAAATACTAGACCTAACACAAACCTAACCGGTGTTGTCCTCTAAAATATTGATCGAATCCAGGTTTAATTGACTATTTCAGTGTGGTACCACATTAATACGAGATCCTAACCAGAAAAAAACCCAGGATCTGGCCAACAAGTATGCGAAAAATGCGAAAGTATGAGCCAGATGATTGCAAATACCAGACCTAACACAAACCTAACCGGTGTTGTCCTCTAAAATATTGATCGAATCCAGGTTTAATTGACTATTTCAGTGTGGTACCACATTAATACGTGATCCTAACCAGAAAAACCCCTGGATCTGGCCACAAGTATGCGAAAAATGCGAAAGTATGAGGCAGATAATAGCAAATACCAGACGCAACCCAGACCTAACCTGTGTTATCCTCTGAAATATTGATCGAAACCAGGATTAGTTGACTGTTACAGTGTGGTACCACATTACTACGTGATCCAAATCGGATAAAGCCAAGGATCTGGCCAACAAATATGCGAAAAATGCGAAAGTTGTGAGGCAGATAATTGCATATACCAGTCGTAACCCAGACCTAACCGGTGTTATCCTTTGAAATATTGTTCGAAACCAGGTTTACTTGACTGTTTCAGTGTGGTACCACATTAATACGTGATCCTAACCAGAAAAAAAAACCCAGGACCTGGCCAACAAGTATGCGAAAGTTGCAAAAGTATCAGGCAGATGACTGCAAATACCAGGCGCAACCCAGACCTAACCGGCGTTATCCTCTAAAATATTAATCGGAACCAGGTTTTATGGACTACTTCTGTGTGGTGCAACATTAGGACGTGATAATAACCAGAAAAAAACCCAGGATCTGGCCAACAAGTATGCGAAAGATGCGAAAGTATGAGGCAGATGATTGCAAATACCAGATCTAACCCAGGCATAACCGGCGTTATCCTTTAAAATATTAATCGTAACCAGGCTTAATTGACTGTTTCGATGTGGAACCACATATCTACGCGATCCATACCAGGAAAAACCCAGGATCTGGCCACTCAAGTATGCGAAAAATGCGAAAGTATGAGGCAGATAATTGCAAATACCAGACGCAACCCAGACCTAACCTGTGTTATCCTCTGAAATATTGATCGAAACCAGGATTAGTTGGCTGTTACAGTGTGGTACCACATTACTACGTGATCCAAATCAGATAAAGCCAAGGATCTGGCCAACAAATATGCGAAAAATGCGAAAGTTGTGAGGCAGATGATTGCATATACCAGACGTAACCCAGACCTAACCGGTGTTATCCTCTGAAATATTGTTCGAAACCAGGTTTACGTGACTGTTTCAGTGTGGTACCACATTAATACGTGATCCTAACCAGAAAAAAACCCAGGACCTGGCCAACAAGTATGCGAAAGTTGCGAAAGTATCAGGCAGATGACTGCAAATACCAGGCGCAACCCAGACCTAACCGGGGTTATCCTCTAAAATATTAATCGGAACCAGGTTTTATGGACTACTTCTGTGTGGTGCAACATTAGGACGTGATAATAACCAGAAAAGAACCCAGGACCTGGCCAACAAGTATGCGAAAGGTGCGGAAGTATCAGGCAGATGACTGCAAATACCAGACCTAACACAAACCTAACCGGTGTTGTCCTCTAAAATATTGATCGAATCCGGGTTTAATTGACTATTTCAGTGTGGTACCACATTAATACGTAATCCTAACCAGAAAAAACCCAGGATCTGGCCAACAAGTATGCGAACAATGCGAAAGTATGAGCCCGATGATTGCAAATACTAGACCTAACACAAACCTAACCGGTGTTGTCCTCTAAAATATTGATCGAATCCAGGTTTAATTGACTATTTCAGTGTGGTACCACATTAATACGAGATCCTAACCAGAAAAAAACCCAGGATCTGGCCAACAAGTATGCGAAAAATGCGAAAGTATGAGCCAGATGATTGCAAATACCAGACCTAACACAAACCTAACCGGTGTTGTCCTCTAAAATATTGATCGAATCCAGGTTTAATTGACTATTTCAGTGTGGTACCACATTAATACGTGATCCTAACCAGAAAAACCCCTGGATCTGGCCACAAGTATGCGAAAAATGCGAAAGTATGAGGCAGATAATAGCAAATACCAGACGCAACCCAGACCTAACCTGTGTTATCCTCTGAAATATTGATCGAAACCAGGATTAGTTGACTGTTACAGTGTGGTACCACATTACTACGTGATCCAAATCAGATAAAGCCAAGGATCTGGCCAACAAATATGCGAAAAATGCGAAAGTTGTGAGGCAGATGATTGCATATACCAGTCGTAACCCAGACCTAACCGGTGTTATCCTTTGAAATATTGTTCGAAACCAGGTTTACTTGACTGTTTCAGTGTGGTACCACATTAATACGTGATCCTAACCAGAAAAAAAAACCCAGGACCTGGCCAACAAGTATGCGAAAGTTGCAAAAGTATCAGGCAGATGACTGCAAATACCAGGCGCAACCCAGGCCTAACCGGCGTTATCCTCTAAAATATTAATCGGAACCAGGTTTTATGGACTACTTCTGTGTGGTGCAACATTAGGACGTGATAATAACCAGAAAAAAACCCAGGATCTGGCCAACAAGTATGCGAAAGATGCGAAAGTATGAGGCAGATGATTGCAAATACCAGATCTAACCCAGGCATAACCGGCGTTATCCTTTAAAATATTAATCGTAACCAGGCTTAATTGACTGTTTCGATGTGGAACCACATATCTACGCGATCCATACCAGGAAAAACCCAGGATCTGGCCACTCAAGTATGCGAAAAATGCGAAAGTATGAGGCAGATAATTGCAAATACCAGACGCAACCCAGACCTAACCTGTGTTATCCTCTGAAATATTGATCGAAACCAGGATTAGTTGGCTGTTACAGTGTGGTACCACATTACTACGTGATCCAAATCAGATAAAGCCAAGGATCTGGCCAACAAATATGCGAAAAATGCGAAAGTTGTGAGGCAGATGATTGCATATACCAGTCGTAACCCAGACCTAACCGGTGTTATCCTCTGAAATATTGTTCGAAACCAGGTTTACGTGACTGTTTCAGTGTGGTACCACATTAATACGTGATCCTAACCAGAAAAAAACCCAGGACCTGGCCAACAAGTATGCGAAAGTTGCGAAAGTATCAGGCAGATGACTGCAAATACCAGGCGCAACCCAGACCTAACCGGGGTTATCCTCTAAAATATTAATCGGAACCAGGTTTTATGGACTACTTCTGTGTGGTGCAACATTAGGACGTGATAATAACCAGAAAAGAACCCAGGACCTGGCCAACAAGTATGCGAAAGGTGCGGAAGTATCAGGCAGATGACTGCAAATACCAGACCTAACACAAACCTAACCGGTGTTGTCCTCTAAAATATTGATCGAATCCGGGTTTAATTGACTATCTCAGTGTGGTACCACATTAATACGAGATCCTAACCAGAAAAAAACCCAGGATCTGGCCAACAAGTATGCGAAAAATGCGAAAGTATGAGCCAGATGATTGCAAATACCAGACCTAACACAAACCTAACCGGTGTTGTCCTCTAAAATATTGATCGAATCCAGGTTTAATTGACTATTTCAGTGTGGTACCACATTAATACGTGATCCTAACCAGAAAAACCCCTGGATCTGGCCACAAGTATGCGAAAAATGCGAAAGTATGAGGCAGATAATAGCAAATACCAGACGCAACCCAGACCTAACCTGTGTTATCCTCTGAAATATTGATCGAAACCAGGATTAGTTGACTGTTACAGTGTGGTACCACATTACTACGTGATCCAAATCAGATAAAGCCAAGGATCTGGCCAACAAATATGCGAAAAATGCGAAAGTTGTGAGGCAGATGATTGCATATACCAGTCGTAACCCAGACCTAACCGGTGTTATCCTCTGAAATATTGTTCGAAACCAGGTTTACGTGACTGTTTCAGTGTGGTACCACATTAATACGTGATCCTAACCAGAAAAAAAACCCAGGACCTGGCCAACAAGTATGCGAAAGTTGCAAAAGTATCAGGCAGATGACTGCAAATACCAGGCGCAACCCAGACCTAACCGGCGTTATCCTCTAAAATATTAATCGGAACCAGGTTTTATGGACTACTTCTGTGTGGTGCAACATTAGGACGTGATAATAACCAGAAAAAAACCCAGGATCTGGCCAACAAGTATGCGAAAGATGCGAAAGTATGAGGCAGATGATTGCAAATACCAGATCTAACCCAGGCATAACCGGCGTTATCCTTTAAAATATTAATCGTAACCAGGCTTAATTGACTGTTTCGATGTGGAACCACATATCTACGCGATCCATACCAGGAAAAACCCAGGATCTGGCCACTCAAGTATGCGAAAAATGCGAAAGTATGTGGCAGATAATTGCAAATACCAGACGCAACCCAGACCTAACCTGTGTTATCCTCTGAAATATTGATCGAAACCAGGATTAGTTGGCTGTTACAGTGTGGTACCACATTACTACGTGATCCAAATCAGATAAAGCCAAGGATCTGGCCAACAAATATGCGAAAAATGCGAAAGTTGTGAGGCAGATGATTGCATATACCAGTCGTAACCCAGACCTAACCGGTGTTATCCTCTGAAATATTGTTCGAAACCAGGTTTACGTGACTGTTTCAGTGTGGTACCACATTAATACGTGATCCTAACCAGAAAAAAACCCAGGACCTGGCCAACAAGTATGCGAAAGTTGCGAAAGTATCAGGCAGATGACTGCAAATACCAGGCGCAACCCAGACCTAACCGGGGTTATCCTCTAAAATATTAATCGGAACCAGGTTTTATGGACTTCTTCTGTGTGGTGCAACATTAGGACGTGATAATAACCAGAAAAGAACCCAGGACCTGGCCAACAAGTATGCGAAAGGTGCGGAAGTATCAGGCAGATGACTGCAAATACCAGACCTAACACAAACCTAACCGGTGTTGTCCTCTAAAATATTGATCGAATCCGGGTTTAATTGACTATTTCAGTGTGGTACCACATTAATACGTGATCCTAACCAGAAAAAACCCAGGATCTGGCCAACAAGTATGCGAACAATGCGAAAGTATGAGCCCGATGATTGCAAATACTAGACCTAACACAAACCTAACCGGTGTTGTCCTCTAAAATATTGATCGAATCCAGGTTTAATTGACTATTTCAGTGTGGTACCACATTAATACGAGATCCTAACCAGAAAAAAACCCAGGATCTGGCCAACAAGTATGCGAAAAATGCGAAAGTATGAGCCAGATGATTGCAAATACCAGACCTAACACAAACCTAACCGGTGTTGTCCTCTAAAATATTGATCGAATCCAGGTTTAATTGACTATTTCAGTGTGGTACCACATTAATACGTGATCCTAACCAGAAAACCCCCTGGATCTGGCCACAAGTATGCGAAAAATGCGAAAGTATGAGGCAGATAATAGCAAATACCAGACGCAACCCAGACCTAACCTGTGTTATCCTCTGAAATATTGATCGAAACCAGGATTAGTTGACTGTTACAGTGTGGTACCACATTACTACGTGATCCAAATCAGATAAAGCCAAGGATCTGGCCAACAAATATGCGAAAAATGCGAAAGTTGTGAGGCAGATGATTGCATGTACCAGTCGTAACCCAGACCTAACCGGTGTTATCCTCTGAAATATTGTTCGAAACCAGGTTTACGTGACTGTTTCAGTGTGGTACCACATTAATACGTGATCCTAACCAGAAAAAAAACCCAGGACCTGGCCAACAAGTATGCGAAAGTTGCGAAAGTATCAGGCAGATGACTGCAAATACCAGGCGCAACCCAGACCTAACCGGGGTTATCCTCTAAAATATTAATCGGAACCAGGTTTTATGGACTACTTCTGTGTGGTGCAACATTAGGACGTGATAATAACCAGAAAAGAACCCAGGACCTGGCCAAAAAGTATGCGAAAGGTGCGGAAGTATCAGGCAGATGACTGCAAATACCAGACCTAACACAAACCTAACCGGTGTTGTCCTCTAAAATATTGATCGAATCCGGGTTTAATTGACTATTTCAGTGTGGTACCACATTAATACGTGATCCTAACCAGAAAAAACCCAGGATCTGGCCAACAAGTATGCGAACAATGCGAAAGTATGAGCCCGATGATTGCAAATACTGGACCTAACACAAACCTAACCGGTGTTGTCCTCTAAAATATTGATCGAATCCAGGTTTAATTGACTATTTCAGTGTGGTACCACATTAATACGAGATCCTAACCAGAAAAAAACCCAGGATCTGGCCAACAAGTATGCGAAAAATGCGAAAGTATGAGCCAGATGATTGCAAATACCAGACCTAACACAAACCTAACCGGTGTTGTCCTGTAAAATATTGATCGAATCCAGGTTTAATTGACTATTTCAGTGTGGTACCACATTAATACGTGATCCTAACCAGAAAAACCCCTGGATCTGGCCACAAGTATGCGAAAAATGCGAAAGTATGAGGCAGATAATAGCAAATACCAGACGCAACCCAGACCTAACCTGTGTTATCCTCTGAAATATTGATCGAAACCAGGATTAGTTGACTGTTACAGTGTGGTACCACATTACTACGTGATCCAAATCAGATAAAGCCAAGGATCTGGCCAACAAATATGCGAAAAATGCGAAAGTTGTGAGGCAGATGATTGCATATACCAGTCGTAACCCAGACCTAACCGGTGTTATCCTCTGAAATATTGTTCGAAACCAGGTTTACTTGACTGTTTCAGTGTGGTACCACATTAATACGTGATCCTAACCAGAAAAAAAAACCCAGGACCTGGCCAACAAGTATGCGAAAGTTGCGAAAGTATCAGGCAGATGACTGCAAATACCAGGCGCAACCCAGACCTAACCGGCGTTATCCTCTAAAATATTAATCGGAACCAGGTTTTATGGACTACTTCTGTGTGGTGCAACATTAGGACGTGATAATAACCAGAAAAAAACCCAGGATCTGGCCAACAAGTATGCGAAAGATGCGAAAGTATGAGGCAGATGATTGCAAATACCAGATCTAACCCAGGCATAACCGGCGTTATCCTTTAAAATATTAATCGTAACCAAGCTTAATTGACTGTTTCGATGTGGAACCACATATCAACGCGATCCATACCAGGAAAAACCCAGGATCTGGCCACTCAAGTATGCGAAAAATGCGAAAGTATGAGGCAGATAATTGCAAATACCAGACGCAACCCAGACCTAACCTGTGTTATCCTCTGAAATATTGATCGAAACCAGGATTAGTTGACTGTTACAGTGTGGTACCACATTACTACGTGATCCTAACCAGAAAAAAAACCCAGGACCTGGCCAACAAGTATGCGAAAGTTGCGAAAGTATCAGGCAGATGACTGCAAATACCAGGCGCAACCCAGACCTAACCGGGGTTATCCTCTAAAATATTAATCGGAACCAGGTTTTATGGACTACTTCTGTGTGGTGCAACATTAGGACGTGATAATAACCAGAAAAAAACCCAGGATCTGGCCAACAAGTATGCGAAAGATGCGAAAGTATGAGGCAGATGATTGCAAATACCATATCTAACCCAGGCATAACCGGCGTTATCCTTTAAAATATTAATCGTAACCAGGCTTGATTGACTGTTTCGATGTGGAACCACATATCTACGCGATCCAAACCAGAAAAACCCCAGGATCTGGCCAACAAATATGCGAAAAATACGAAAGTATGAGCCAGATGATTGCGAATACCAGACGTAACCCAGATCTAACCGGTATTATCTCCTAAAATATTGATCGAAACCAGGTTTTATTGACTATTTCAGTGTGGTACCACATTAATACGTGATGCTATCCAGAAAAAGTCCCAGGATCTGGCCAACAAGTATGCGAAAAACGCGAAAGTACGAGCCAGATGGTTGCAAATACCAGAACTAACCCAGTCATAACCGGCGTTATCCTCAAAAATATTAATCTGAACCAGATTTATTGACTGTCTCAGTGTGGTACCACATTACTACGTGCTCCAAACCAGAGAAAACCCAGGATCTGGCCAACAACTATGCGAAAAACGCGAAAGTACGAGCCAGATGACGGCAAATCCGAGACCTAACCGAGGAATAACAGGCGTTAACCTCTAAAATACTAATCGGAACCAGCTTTTATTTACTGTTTCAGTGTGTTACGGCATTACTACCTGATCCAAACCAGAAATATCCCATGATCTGGCCAAAAAGTATGCGAAAAAAGCGAAAGTATGTGCCAGGTGATTGCAAATACCAGAACTGACCCAAACATAACCGGCGTTATCTTCTAAAATATTAATCGCAACCAGGTTTGATTGACTGTTTCGGTGTGGAACCACATTACTACGGGATCCAAATCAGAAAGAGGGCAGGATCTGGCCAACAAGTATGTGAAAAACGCGAAAGTATGAGCCGGATGATTGCAAATACCACAACTAACCCAGTCATAACCAGCGTTATCCACTAAAATACTAATCGGAACAAGCTTTCATTGACTTTTTCAGTGTGGTACCACATTACTACGTGCTCCAAACCAGAAAAAAGCCAGGATCTGGCCAACAAGTATGCGAAAAATGCGAGAGTACGAGCCAGATGAGGGCAAATCCCAGTGCTAACCAAGACATAACCGGCGTTATCCTCCAAAATATTAATCGCAACCGGGTTTAATTGACTGTTTCGGTGTGATACCGCATTACTACGTGCTCCAGACCAGAAAAAGCCCAGGATCTGGCCAACAACTATGCGAAAAATGCGAAAGTACGAGGCAGATGAGGGCAAATCCCAGACCTAACCGAGACATAACCGGCTTTATCCTCTAAAATATTATTCGCAACCAGGTTTAATTGACTGTTTCGGTGTGGTACCACATTACTACGGGATCCAAATCAGAAAAAGCGCTGGATCTGGTCAACAAGTATGCGAAAAACGCGAAAGTATGAGCCAGATGGTTGCAAATACCAGAACTAACCCAGACATAACCAGAGTTATCCTCTAAAATACTAATCGGAACCAGCTTCTATTGACTGTTTCAGTTTGGTACCACATTACTACGTGATCCAAACCA
This sequence comes from Colletes latitarsis, assembly GCF_051014445.1. NCBI lineage: Eukaryota > Metazoa > Arthropoda > Insecta > Hymenoptera > Colletidae > Colletes > Colletes latitarsis. The sequence goes on along the minus strand of NW_027488368.1, from coordinate 1,129,774 downwards.
GAAAGAGGCCAGGATCTGGCCAACAAGTATGCGAAAAATGCGAAAGTACGAGGCAGATGAGGGCAAATCCCAGACCTAACCCAGACATAACCGGCGTTATCCTCCAAAATATTAATCGCAACCTGGTTTAATTGACTGTTTCGGTGTGATACCGCATTACTACGTGCTCCAAACCAGAAAAAGCCCAGGATCTGGCCAACAACTATGCGAAAAATGCGAAAGTACGAGGCAGATGAGGGCAAATCCCAGACCTAACCGAGACATAACCGGCGTTATCCTCTAAAATATTATTCGCAACCAGGTTTAATTGACTGTTTCCGTGTGGTACCACATTGGTACGGGATCCAAATCAGAAAAAGCGCTGGATCTGGCCAACAAGTATGCGAAAAACGCGAAAGTATGAGCCAGATGGTTGCAAATACCTGAACTAACCCAGACATAACCAGAGTTATCCTCTAAAATACTATTCGGAACAAGCTCCTATTGACTGTTTCAGTGTGGTACCACATTACTACGTGATCCAAACCAGAAAAAGGCCAGGATCTGGCCAACAAGTATGCGAAAAATGCGAATGTACGAGGCAGATGATTGCAAATACCAGAACTAACCCAGACATAACCGGCGTTATCTTCTAAAATATTAATCGCAACCAGGTTTAATTGACTGTTTCGGTGTGGAACCACATTACTACGGGATCCAAATCAGAAAGAGGCCAGGATCTGGCCAACAACTATGCGAAAACCGCGAAAGTATGTGCCGGATGATTGCAAATACCATAACTAACCCAGTCATAACCAGCGTTATCCACTAAAATACTAATCGGAACAAGCTTTCATTGACTTTTTCAGTGTGGTACCACATTACTACGTGATGCAAGCCAGAAAAAGCCCTGGATCTGGCCAACAAGTAGGCGAAATATGCGAAAGTGCGAGACAGATGAGGGCAAATCCCAGACCTAACCGAGACATAACCGGCGTTATCCTCTAAAATATTATTCGCAACCAGGTTTAATTGACTGTTTCGGTGTGGTACCGCATTACTACGTGATCCAAACCAGAAAAAGGCCAGGATCTGGCCAACGAGTAAGCGAAAAATGCGAACGTACGAGCCAGATGATGGCAAATACCAGACCTAACCCAGACATAACCGGCGATATCCTCGAAAATATTAATCGGAACCAGGTTTAATTGACAGCTTCAGTGTGGTACCACATTACTACGTGGGCCAAGCCAGAAGAAGGCCAGGATCTTACCATTCAAGTACGCGAAAATTGCGAAAGTACGAGCCAGATGAGGGCAAATCTCAGACTTAACCGAGACATAACCGGCGTTATCCTCTAAAGTATTAATCGCAACCAGGTTTAATTGGCTGTTTCGGTGTGGTGCCACATTACTACGTGGTCCAAGCCAGAAAAAGGCAAGGATCTGACCATTCAAGTGTGCGAGAAAGGCGAAAGTACGAGCCAGATGAGGGCAAAGACCAGACCTAACCCAGACATAACCAGAGTTATCCTCTAAAATACTAATCGGAACCAGCTTCTATTGACTTTTTCAGTGTGGTACCTCATTACTACGTGATCCAAACCAGAAAAAGGCCAGGATCTGGCCAACAAGTATGCGAAAAATGCGAAAGTACGAGGCAATCGAGGGCAAATCCCAGACCTAACCGAGACATAACCGGCGTTATCCTCTTAAATATTAACCGTAACCAGGTTTAATTGACTGTTTCAGTGTTGTTCCGCATTACTACGTGATCCAAACCAGAAAAAGCGCTGGATCTGGCCAACAAGTATGCGAAAAATGCGAATGTACGAGCCAGATGAGGGCAAATACCAGACCTAATACAAGACATAACCGGCGTTATCCTCTAAAATATTAACCGCAACCAGGTTTAATTGACTGCTTCGGTGCGGACCCACATTACAACGTGATCCAAACCAGAAAAAGGCCAGGATCTGGCCAACGAGTAAGCGAAAAATGCGAACGTACGAGCCAGATGAGGGCAAATACCAGACCTTACCCAGACAAAACCGCCGTTATCCTCTAAAATATTAATCGCAACCAGGTTTAATTGACTGTTTCGGTGTGGAACCACATTACTACGGGATCCAAACCAGAAAAAACGCAAGATCTGGCCAACAAGTATGTGAAAAACGCGAAAGTATGAGCCAGATGATTGCAAATACCAGAACTAACCTGGACATAACCAACGTTATCATCTAAAATGCTAATGGGAACCAGCTTTTATTGACTGTTTCCGTGTGGTACCACACTACTACGTGATCCAAACCAGAAAAAACTCAGGATCTGGCCAACAAGTATGCGAAAAACGCGAAAGTATGAGCCAGATGGTTGCAAATACCAGAACTAACCCAGACATAACCAGGGTTATCCTCTAAAATACTAATCGGAACCAGCTTTTATTGACTGTCTCAGTGTGGTACCACATTACTACGGGATCCAATCCAGAAAAAAGCCAGGATCTGGCCAACAAGTATGCGAAAAATGCGAAAGTACGGGGCAGATGAGGGCAAATCCCAGTGCTAACCAAGACATAACCGGCGTTATCCTCTAAAATATTAATCGCAACCAGGATTAATTGACTGTTACGGTGTGGAACCACATTACTACGGGATCCAATCCAGAAAAAAGCCAGGATCTGGCCAACAAGTATGCGAAAGTACGAGCCAGATGTGGGCAAATCCCAGACCTAACCGAGACACAACCGGCGTTATCCTCTAAAATATTAATCGCAACCAGGATTAATTGACTGTTTCGGTGTGGAACCACATTACTACGGGATCCAATCCAGAAAAAAGCCAGGATCTGGCCAACAAGTATGCGAAAAATGCGAAAGTACGAGTCAGATGAGGGCAAATCCCAGTGCTAACCAAGACATAACCGGCGTTATCCTCTAAAATATTAATCGCAACCAGGTTTAATTGACTGTTTCGGAGTGGAACCACATTACTACGGGATCCAATCCAGAAAAAAAGCTGGATCTGGCCAACAACTATGCGAAAAACGCGAATGTATGAGCCAGATGATTGCAAATACAAGAACTAACCCAGACATAACCAGCGTTACCCTCTAAAATATTAATCGGAATCAGATTTAATTGACTGTTACAGTGTGGTACCACATTACTACGTGATCCAAACCAGAAAAAGCCCAGGATCTGGCCAACAAGTATGCGAAAAATGCAAATGTATGAGGCAGATGATTGCAAATACCAGAACTAACCCAGACATAACCGGCGTTCTCCTCCAAAGTATTAATGGGAACCAGCTTTTATTGACTGTTTCCGTGTGGTACCACACTACTACGTGATCCAAACCAGAAAAAACGCAAGATCTGGCCAACAAGTATGTGAAAAACGCGAAAGTATGAGGCAGATGATTGCAAATACCAGAACATACCCAGACCTAACCGGCGTTACCCTCTAAAATATTAATCGGAATCAGATTTTATTGATTGTTACAGTGTGGTACCACATTACTACGTGATCCAAACCAGAAAAAGCCCAGGATCTGGCCAACAAGTATGCGAAAAATGCAAATGTATGAGGCAGATGATTGCAAATACCAGAACTAACCCAGACATAACCGGCGTTACCCTCTAAAATATTAATCGGAATCAGATTTTATTGATTGTTACAGTGTGGTACCACATTACTACGTGATCCAAACCAGAAAAGGCCCAGGATCTGGCCAACAAGTATGCGAAAAATGCAAATGTATGAGGCAGATGATTGCAAATACCAGAACTAACCCAGACATAACCGGCGTTCTCCTCCAAAATATTAATCGGAACCAGGTTTCATTGACTGTTTCAGTGTGGTACCAGATTACTACGTGGTCCAAGCCTGAAAAAGGCCAGGATCTGGCCAACAAGTGTGCGCAAAATGCGAAAGTATGAGCTAGATGATTGCAAACACCAGAACTAACCCAGACATAACCGACGTTGTCCTCTAAAATATTAATCGCAACCAGGTTTTATTGACTGTGTCGGTGTGGTACCACATTACTACGTGATCCAAATCAGAGAAAACGCTGGATCTGGCCAACAAGTATGCGAAAAATGCGAAAGTATGAGGCAGATGATTGCAAATATCATAACATACCCAGCCATAACCGGCGTTATCCTCTAAAATATTAATCGAGTCCAGGTTGAATTTACTGTTTCAGTGTGGCACCACATTAATACGTGATGCTATCCGGAAAATGATCCAGGATCTGGCCAACAAGTATGCGAAAGATGCGATTGTATGAGGCAGATGATTGCATATACTAGTCGTAGCCCAGACCTATCCGCTGTCATCCTCTGAAATATAGTTCGAAACCAGGTTTACTTGACTGTCTCAGTGTGGTACCACATTAATACGTGATCCTAACCAGAAAAAAACCCAGGATCTGGCCAACAAGTATGCCAAAGATGCGAAAGTATCAGGCAGATGATTACAAATACCAGACATAACCCAGACATAACCGGCGTTATCCTCCAAAATATTACTCGGAACCAGGTTTAATTGACAGTTTCGCTGTGGAACCGCATTACTACGTGACCCAAACCAGAAAAAGCCCTGGATCTGGCCAACAAGTATGCGAAAAATGCGACAGTACGAGCCAGAAAAGGGCAAATACCAGATCTAACCCAGACATAACCGGAGTTATCCTCTAAAATATTAATCGCAACCAGGTTTAATTGACTGTTTCGGTGTGGTACCGCATTACTACGTGACCGAAACCAGAAAAAGCCCTGGATCTGGCCAACAAGTATGCGAAAAATGCGAAAGTACGAGCCAGATGAGGGCAAATACCAGACGCAACCCAGGCCTGACCGGTTTCATCCACTAAAATATTGATCGAATCCAGGTTTAATTGACTGCTTCAGTGTGGTACCACTCTACTACGTGATCCAAACCAGAAAAGGTCCAAGATCTGGCCATTCAAGTATCCGAAAAATGCGAAAGTACGAGCCAGATGAGGGCCAATACCAGACCTAACCCAGACAGAACCGGCGTTATCCTCTAAAATATTAATCACAACCAGGTTTAATTGACTGTTTCGGTGTGGAACCACATTACTACGGGATCCAAATCAGAAAAAGCGCTGGATCTGGCCAACAAGTATGCGAAAAACGCGAAAGTATGAGCCAGATGATTGCGAATACCAGAACTAACGCAGACATAACCAGAGTTATCCTCTAAAATACTAATCGGAACCAGCTTCTATTGACTTTTTCAGTGTGGTACCTGATTACTACGTGACCGAAACCAGAAAAAGCCCTGGATCTGGCCAACAAGTATGCGAAAAATGCGAAAGTACGAGCCAGATGAGGGCAAATACCAGACGCAACCCAGGCCTGACCGGTTTCATCCACTAAAATATTGATCGAATCCAGGTTTAATTGACTGCTTCAGTGTGGTACCACTCTACTACGTGATCCAAACCAGAAAACGTCCAAGATCTGGCCATTCAAGTATCCGAAAAATGCGAAAGTACGAGCCAGATGAGGGCCAATACCAGACCTAACCCAGACAGAACCGGCGTTATCCTCTAAAATATTGATCGAATCCAGGTTTAATTGACTGCTTCAGTGTGGTACCACTCTACTACGTGATCCAAACCAGAAAAGGTCCAAGATCTGGCCATTCAAGTATCCGAAAAATGCGAAAGTACGAGCCAGATGAGGGCCAATACCAGACCTAACCCAGACAGAACCGGCGTTATCCTCTAAAATATTAATCACAACCAGGTTTAATTGACTGTTTCGGTGTGGTACCACACTACTACGTGATCCAAACCAGAAAAAACTCAGGATCTGGCCAACAAGTATGCGAAAAACGCGAAAGTACGAGCCAGATGAGGGCAAATCCCAGTGCTAACCAAGACATAACCGGCGTTATCCTCTAAAGTATTAATCGCAACCAGGTTTAATTGACTGTTTCGGAGTGGAACCACATTACTACGGGATCCAATCCAGAAAAAAAGCTGGATCTGGCCAACAACTATGCGAAAAACGCGAATGTATGAGCCAGATGATTGCAAATACAAGAACTAACCCAGACATAACCAGCGCTGTCCTCTAAAATATTAATCACAACCAGGTTTAATTGACTGTTTCGGTGTGGAATCACATTACTACGGGATCCAAACCAGAAAAAACGCAGGATCTGGCCAGCAAGTATGCGAAAAACGCGAAAGTATGAGCCAGATGAGGGCAAATCCCAGACCTGACCGAGACATAACCGGCGTTGTCCTCTAAAATATTATTCGCAACCAGGTTTAATTGACTGTTTCGGTGTGGTACCGCATTACTACGTGATCCAAACCAGAAAAAGGCCAGGATCTGGCCAACGAGTAAGCGAAAAATGCGAACGTACGAGCCAGATGAGGGCAAATACCAGAGCTAACCCAGACGTAACCGGCGTTATCTTCTAAAATACTAATCGGAACCAGCTTCTATTTACTGTTTCGGTGTGGTACCGCATTACTACGTGCTCCAAACCAGAAAAGGCCCAGGATCTGGCCAACAAGTATGCGAATAATGCGAAAGTATGAGGCAGATGATTGCAAATACCATAACTTACCCTGCCATAACCGGCGTTATCCTCTAAAGTATTAATCGGAACCTTGGTTTTATTGCCTGTTTCAATGTGGCACCACACTACTACCTGATCCAGACCAGAAAAAGGCCAGGATCTGGCTATTCAAGTATGCGAAAGATGCGAAAGTATGTGCTAGATGATGGCAAATACCAGACCTAACCCAGACATAACCGGCGATATCCTCGAAAATATTAATCGGAACCAGGTTTAATTGACAGCTTCAGTGTGGTACCACATTACTACGTGGGCCAAGCCAGAAGAAGGCCAGGATCTTACCATTCAAGTACGCGAAAATTGCGAAAGTACGAGCCAGATGAGGGCAAATCTCAGACTTAACCGAGACATAACCGGCGTTATCCTCTAAAGTATTAATCGCAACCAGGTTTAATTGGCTGTTTCGGTGTGGTGCCACATTACTACGTGGTCCAAGCCAGAAAAAGGCAAGGATCTGACCATTCAAGTGTGCGAGAAAGGCGAAAGTACGAGCCAGATGAGGGCAAATCCCAGACCTAACCGAGACATAACCGGCGTTATCCTCTTAAATATTAATCACAACCAGGCTTAATTGACTGTTTCGGTGTGGAACCACATTACTACGGGATCCAAATCAGAGAAAGCGCTGGATCTGGCCAACAAGTATGCGAAAAATGCGAACGTACGAGCCAGATGAGGGCAAATACCAGACCTAACCCAGACATAACCAGAGTTATCCTCTAAAATACTAATCGGAACCAGCTTCTATTGACTTTTTCAGTGTGGTACCTCATTACTACGTGATCCAAACCAGAAAAAGGCCAGGATCTGGCCAACAAGTATGCGAAAAATGCGAAAGTACGAGGCAATCGAGGGCAAATCCCAGACCTAACCGAGACATAACCGGCGTTATCCTCTTAAATATTAACCGTAACCAAGTTTAATTGACTGTTTCAGTGTTGTTCCGCATTACTACGTGATCCAAACCAGAAAAAGCGCTGGATCTGGCCAACAAGTATGCGAAAAATGCGAATGTACGAGCCAGATGAGGGCAAATACCAGACCTAATACAAGACATAACCGGCGTTATCCTCTAAAATATTAACCGCAACCAGGTTTAATTGACTGCTTCGGTGCGGACCCACATTACAACGTGATCCAAACCAGAAAAAGGCCAGGATCTGGCCAACGAGTAAGCGAAAAATGCGAACGTACGAGCCAGATGAGGGCAAATACCAGACCTTACCCAGACAAAACCGCCGTTATCCTCTAAAATATTAATCGCAACCAGGTTTAATTGACTGTTTCGGTGTGGAACCACATTACTACGGGATCCAAACCAGAAAAAACGCAAGATCTGGCCAACAAGTATGTGAAAAACGCGAAAGTATGAGCCAGATGATTGCAAATACCAGAACTAACCTGGACATAACCAGCGTTATCATCTAAAATGCTAATGGGAACCAGCTTTTATTGACTGTTTCCGTGTGGTACCACACTACTACGTGATCCAAACCAGAAAAAACTCAGGATCTGGCCAACAAGTATGCGAAAAACGCGAAAGTATGAGCCAGATGGTTGCAAATACCAGAACTAACCCAGACATAACCAGGGTTATCCTCTAAAATACTAATCGGAACCAGCTTTTATTGACTGTCTCAGTGTGGTACCACATTACTACGGGATCCAATCCAGAAAAAAGCCAGGATCTGGCCAACAAGTATGCGAAAAATGCGAATGTACGGGGCAGATGAGGGCAAATCCCAGTGCTAACCAAGACATAACCGGCGTTATCCTCTAAAATATTAATCGCAACCAGGATTAATTGACTGTTACGGTGTGGAACCACATTACTACGGGATCCAATCCAGAAAAAAGCCAGGATCTGGCCAACAAGTATGCGAAAGTACGAGCCAGATGTGGGCAAATCCCAGACCTAACCGAGACACAACCGGCGTTATCCTCTAAAATATTAATCGCAACCAGGATTAATTGACTGTTTCGGTGTGGAACCACATTACTACGGGATCCAATCCAGAAAAAAGCCAGGATCTGGCCAACAAGTATGCGAAAAATGCGAAAGTACGAGTCAGATGAGGGCAAATCCCAGTGCTAACCAAGACATAACCGGCGTTATCCTCTAAAATATTAATCGCAACCAGGATTAATTGACTGTTACGGTGTGGAACCACATTACTACGGGATCCAATCCAGAAAAAAGCCAGGATCTGGCCAACAAGTATGCGAAAGTACGAGCCAGATGTGGGCAAATCCCAGACCTAACCGAGACACAACCGGCGTTATCCTCTAAAATATTAATCGCAACCAGGATTAATTGACTGTTTCGGTGTGGAACCACATTACTACGGGATCCAATCCAGAAAAAAGCCAGGATCTGGCCAACAAGTATGCGAAAAATGCGAAAGTACGAGTCAGATGAGGGCAAATCCCAGTGCTAACCAAGACATAACCGGCGTTATCCTCTAAAATATTAATCGCAACCAGGTTTAATTGACTGTTTCGGAGTGGAACCACATTACTACGGGATCCAATCCAGAAAAAAAGCTGGATCTGGCCAACAACTATGCGAAAAACGCGAATGTATGAGCCAGATGATTGCAAATACAAGAACTAACCCAGACATAACCAGCGTTACCCTCTAAAATATTAATCGGAATCAGATTTAATTGACTGTTACAGTGTGGTACCACATTACTACGTGATCCAAACCAGAAAAAGCCCAGGATCTGGCCAACAAGTATGCGAAAAATGCAAATGTATGAGGCAGATGATTGCAAATACCAGAACTAACCCAGACATAACCGGCGTTCTCCTCCAAAGTATTAATGGGAACCAGCTTTTATTGACTGTTTCCGTGTGGTACCACACTACTACGTGATCCAAACCAGAAAAAACGCAAGATCTGGCCAACAAGTATGTGAAAAACGCGAAAGTGTGAGGCAGATGATTGCAAATACCAGAACATACCCAGACCTAACCGGCGTTACCCTCTAAAATATTAATCGGAATCAGATTTTATTGATTGTTACAGTGTGGTACCACATTACTACGTGATCCAAACCAGAAAAAGCCCAGGATCTGGCCAACAAGTATGCGAAAAATGCAAATGTATGAGGCAGATGATTGCAAATACCAGAACTAACCCAGACATAACCGGCGTTACCCTCTAAAATATTAATCGGAATCAGATTTTATTGATTGTTACAGTGTGGTACCACATTACTACGTGATCCAAACCAGAAAAAGCCCAGGATCTGGCCAACAAGTATGCGAAAAATGCAAATGTATGAGGCAGATGATTGCAAATACCAGAACTAACCCAGACATAACCGGCGTTCTCCTCCAAAATATTAATCGGAACCAGGTTTCATTGACTGTTTCAGTGTGGTACCAGATTACTACGTGGTCCAAGCCTGAAAAAGGCCAGGATCTGGCCAACAAGTGTGCGCAAAATGCGAAAGTATGAGCTAGATTCCCTCAGGGGCTGCCAGCCTTTCAGCTGCAGTACGGGCTTAACGAACCCGGGGTACCCGAGTCATACACACACCGTAAGCCTCCTGTTGGTCGTCACAACGACCCATTCACAATTCCCTATTGGTTTTGTGAATGGTACGTGACGGCAGGGGGAACGGGGGTCTTGGCTTAACCGCCTGGGCCACGAGTATGGCGACTCTATAAAATCGCCCTCCAATCCTAAGCTATGGTGCGCGGCGATGGGATGCATGGTTGGGGGAGAAGGCCCAATCCCAAGCGACCACCTCCGGGGAACCTGCCGAACCCCCGGAGTATATAGGCTTACCCGGGTAAGGCGGCTCTGCCCGGGCGGACCTTTTCTTCCGACCTGCTCGTGGGAATATTATGGAGTTCAATATTAAAACGGGGATGGGACGGGGTAAGTCAGAGGGGGAGCACGAAGGCGGTGTTGGGACTGGAGTGACGGCGCTCGCGCCGCCTCCAGCGCCTGGCCCGGCTTCGTGGAAGGTGGAGGAGGACGACGAGACTGCGTCAGTCTCGTCCTTCTCCTCCACCAGGAGCCTCAGAGGCTCTAAGAGGAAGAGGGCGGGGCAGGCCGTCGTTGAGGTGGGCGGGGCGATGAGCCCGTCGGTGAGGCTGAGTTGCCTCAGGGACGAGGTGACCGAGGAGATATCGGAGAGGATCTCCTCGTCCCTGAGGCGGGTGGAGAAAGTCGCCGCTGCCTGCGCCTTTAAGGGGCAGAAAAGCGGTGGCGCGGAGGCCCTGAAGGCCGCGGCGGAGGAAATGAGGGAGGCGGCGCGGGAGCTCAGAGGGCGGAACGCCCGTCTGCAGCTCCTGTTGGAGGAGGAGCGACAGGGGAGGAGGAGGGCAGAGGCGCTGTGGAACAGCGCGGCCCTCCCTCCCATCCTCCCTCCTCCTCCACCGCCGCGTCCCTCGGCGGAGTTAAATAAGCGGAGTGCGGCGGCAGTGGTGCGGGGCACCGCGGGCCCCTCCACCCGCACTCCGCCCGTGAAGAAGTCCCCGTCCTCCTCAGAAGACGATCTTCTGAGGAGGATTGGGGACATGATTGATGGCAAGCTGGCCGCCTTCCGGGAGGAGCTCCTCGCCGGAAGAGCGGTCAGCAGGAAGGCGGTGCCTCCCCGACCTGTTCCGGTACAGTCGGGGAAGGCAAAGAAGGGCGGAGTGAAGGCTCCGCCCAGCGTTGCGGCACCAGGGCCCCGGGTCGCGACCCCCAAGGGGGGTGGTGTACCCGTGGTCGCGGTGGTCGCGTCCTCCACAGCACCCTCCCAAGGGGGGGTGGCGTGGAGTGAGGTGGTGGGGCGGAAGGCGAAGCGGGCGGCGAGGAAGGCCTCGCAACCGCAGCCTCCGCCTCCGCCGGCGGCGGCCAAGGTAAAGGCCGCGAAGGTCGGGAAGGCACGACCAGGTCGTCCCCCAAAAACGGCAGCGGTGACGCTGACCGTTGCGCAGGGGGGCGACCTGACCCTCGCGGAGGCGATGCGGCTCGCCAGGGAGAATATCTCCCTGGAAGAGCTGGGCATCGCCTCCGTGAGGGCGAAGAGGGCCGTGACCGGGGGTCTCTTGCTGGAGATCCCCGGTGCAGAAGGCGGCGCGAAGGCGGATCGTCTCGCCCAGAGGCTCCGGGAGCAGCTGGGCGAGCGAGGTGTCCGGGTCGCCCGGCCCACGAAGCGCACGGAGATGCGCGTTTGTGGGCTGGACGACTCGGTCAGCGCACAGGATGTGTCCCGTGCCCTTGCGAGGGCGGGGGACTGTCCTGTGGAGGACCTGCGGATCGGAGAGATCCGCAGGTCGCCCTCCGGCCTCGGGTCGGTGTGGGCCCGGTGCCCCCTCTCCGCCGCCCGTAAGGTGGCGGAATCCGGGAGGGTGTTGGTGGGGTGGGTTTCGGCGCGAGTGGAAATCCTCGCGCCGCGCCCGCTCCAGTGTCACCGCTGCCTCGAATTGGGGCACGTGAGGCAGTGGTGCACCTCGCCGGTGGACCGCAGCGGTCAGTGTTACCGCTGCGGTGCCAAAGAGCACCGTGCGAGCCAGTGCTCGGCGGCCCCCCACTGCCCGCTGTGTGCGGACATGGGGAGGCCAGCCGATCACAGGGTGGGGAGCAAGAAGTGCTCCCCCCCCTCCCGGAAGGAGAGGAAGAGGCGGGCTGCACCGGCTCCGGTGCCGAGGGCGGTGGCATCGTCCTCCATGGAGGTGGACGGTGCTACGGGGACGGACGGCCGGGAGGAGGCTGGCGCGGCCATTAATTAATGCCGCCCCGCCTCCTCCTCCAGGCCAACCTCAACCACTGCCGCGCGGCACAGGACTTGATGTCCCAAGTCCTCGCGGAGTGGGGGGTTGGCCTGGCGGTCGCCGCCGAGCCGTACCGCGTCCCTGATCACCCTCATTGGGTGGGCGACGCGGACGGCTTGGTGGTGACGGTATGGGGAGGGGGCGACGGGTCCCCACCGTTCTCCTTGTTGGAGCGCGGTCGGGGATTCGTCGCCGTGGACTGGGGGGGAGTCGCTGTGGTGGGGTGCTACATTTCGCCCCGTAGCGGTCACGCTGCGTTTGAGCTGTACTTGGCCGAGGTCGCGGCATGCGTGCAGCGCTGCGCGGCCCGGCCGGTGCTGGTCCTGGGGGATTTTAATGCCAAGTCGGTGGCTTGGGGATCCCCCAGGACCTCCGTTCGCGGCGGGATCCTGGGCGATTGGGCGGCGGGGCTCGACCTCCGGGTATTGAACCGGGGGTCGGAGCACACATGCGTGCGGCGATATGGGGGGTCCATCGTGGATGTTGGATTCGCGACCCCCAACGCCGTGCGCATGGTGTCGGGTTGGCACGTGGTCGCGGGGGCAGAGACACTCTCCGATCACCGGTACATCCGGATGGAGGTCTCTGCCGCCGCGGGTGCATCCCGACACGGCCGCCTGCGTGGCACCCCACCACGCCGCTGGGCGCTTCGGCGCCTGGACAAGGACGCCCTGATGGCAGCTGCCCTCGCTGCAACTTGGCCGCAGGGAGCGGCCGAGTTGCCGAGCATAGAGGAGGAGGTCGCCCGGCTCGGAGCATTGGTCGCGGGTATTTGCGACGCGGCGATGCCTCGGGTCGGGCGGGCTTCTCCTCGCCGGGCGGTGTACTGGTGGTCGGACGCGATCGCGGAGTTGCGAGTCGCGACTGTCCGCGCCCGACGCCAGTACACCCGCGCGCGCCGTCGTCAACGTACAGGCGACGGCGTGGCGCGAGCGAGGGCAGCTGATGACCTGTATGGAGCATACCGCGTGGCGCGGGTTGCTCTGCAGGTCGCCATCAAACGGGCCAAGACCCGGGCATGGAAGGAGCTCCTCCAGACCCTTGATGACGATCCATGGGGGCGCCCATATAAGGTGGTGCTGAATAAGCTCCGCCCGTGGGCGCCCCCCGTCACCGAGGGTCTTGACCCCCAGCTGCTGGAGGACGTGGTCAATACACTCTTCCCAATTGGGGAGAGGGGACCGCGTCCTCCGGCGGTGGCGGCTGTCCCAGTGGAGTGGACGGCCGAGCTGGGGGTCACGCAGGAGGAGCTGGCAGCGGCCATCAGACGGCTCGGGGTTCGTAACACGGCCCCGGGTCCGGATGGTGTGCCCGGCCGGGTTTGGGTCTTGACCCAGGGCGTCCTTGGGGCCGACCTCAGGCGGTTGTTCGACCGCTGCCTGAGGGACGGGCGATTCCCCCCCAGTTGGAAGGTGGCGAGGATGGTCCTCCTCCGGAAGGAGGGTCGGCCCGCGGAGTCTCCCTCCGCATACCGGCCCATTTGTCTCCTCGACGAGGTGGGCAAGCTCTTCGAGCGGGTGATTGCTGCCCGCCTCGTCGAGCACCTGTCGCGGGGTGATCCCGGTCTGGCCGACTGCCAGTTCGGTTTCCGGGGGGGCCGATCGACTATCGACGCGATAGGTCGTGTGAGGGCCCTCTCGAGGGCGGCCGTCTCCCGGGGAGGGGTGGCATTGGCAATATCCTTGGATATTGCCAATGCCTTTAACACCCTCCCCTGGGAAGAGATAAGGAGGGGACTCGAATATCATCGGGTCCCCCCTTGTCTCAGGGCGGTCGTCGGGGATTATCTCCGCGGCAGGTGGATCGAGTATCCGGGCCGGGATGGTGATATGCGGAGGGAGGTGTACTGCGGTGTTCCGCAGGGGTCGGTCCTCGGGCCACTCCTGTGGAACGTCGCGTACGACTCGGTGTTGCGGGCCGGCCTCCCCGACGGCGTCAGCACGGTGTGTTATGCGGATGACACACTGGTGCTGGCCGTCGGGGCGCACTGGGGGAGGGCCATGCGTCGCGCGGAGGAGGGGTCGCAACGCGTCGTCGACCGGATCAGGGGGATGGGGATGACGGTGGCGGTCCATAAGACCGAGGTGATTGCGTTTCATTCACCTCGGCAGGATCCGCCACCCCCTCTGATCCGGGTGGGTGGGGCTGACATCGAGGTGAAGCCCCAGATCAGGTATCTGGGGCTGATCCTCGATAGCCACTGGCGTTTCGAGGAGCATTTCCGCTGCCTGGTCCCCCGGTTGGAAAGGATGGTTGCGGCTCTGGGCCGGATCCTGCCCAACCTGGGGGGCCCGGCGGGCCGAGTTCGTCGCCTCTATGTGGCAATGGTCCAGTCGGTGGCCCTATACGGGGCCCCCGTCTGGGCGGACGACCTGGCTGCCTCCCGGCGCAGCATGACTATGCTGCGTCGGGTGCAGAGGCGCATGGCGCTCAGGGTCGTCCGCGGGTATCGGACCATGTCACATGAGGCGGCGACGGTTCTAGCGGGGATGCCGCCCATGGACCTGCTCGCGCGGTCGCACGCGGTGATGTACCGGCACCGCGTCGACCGTCGCGCGGGGGTGGGGGCGGTCCCGGGCGGGCAGGAACCTGCTTGGGGCGATTTGAAGCGCCAGGCCCGGCAGTCCGTGTTGCTCGCGTGGCAGGAGCGGCTGGCTCTGCCAACCGCGGGGCACCGGACTGTCGGGGCGGTTCGGCCACTCCTGAAGGAGTGGCTGGACAGAGGCCATGGCAGCCTCACCTACCGGATGGCACAGGTATTTTCCGGGCATGGCAGCTTCGGAAGATACCTGTGCCGGATAGGGAAGGAGCCGACGGCGCGTTGCTGCCACTGCGACGCTGAGCAGGACACGGCGGATCATACCCTGGAGGTATGCCCCGCGTGGGAGGGGGAGCGCCGTGTCCTGGTCGGCGTCGTCGGGCGGGATGTCTCGCTGCCGGGCGTGGTGCGCGCCATGCTCGGCAGCGAGGAGAAGTGGAGGGCCGTGGCCTCCTTCTGCGAGAACGTAATGTTGCAGAAGGAGGCCGCGGGGAGGGAGCGCGAGCTTCAGCGGCGCGCTGAAGCTCGCGCTCGTGCGGTGGCCCGAGGTCGTCGCCCGGTCGCGAGGCGTCGCGGGCGGCCGCCTCGGCGTGGCGGATGACCTAGGCTGGGAGGGGGGTCCTGAGGGGACCCTCCTCCCGCCAGGCGGCGCCGGGTCGGACCGGTTGGGGGTAGGAGTGCCTCCCCCTACCGGTCCGACGCAAGGGGAGGCACCCTCGGCGGTCTGGTGCGGCCATGAACGCCCGGCCGCCGAGGGGTGGAAACGGGGTCGCGGGCGGTTGCGAGTTGGGGCTCGCAGCCGCCACTAAACGCGGCCCCGGGACGGATAGCGGCGGGATGGGGTGGCCCTGTCCCGCCGCTATGAGGCAGTGTGTCTACTGGGGGGACCGATTGTCCCCCCGGGGGATGGGCGCGAAAGCGCGGGCACGGGGAGGATACCGGAAGAATGCTTCGAGCGATTCCCGGTATCCTCCCAAAGCGTGCCGAAAGGTCACCGTGGGGTTTTTAGTGGGTAGGTCCCGCGCCTGTCGTTGTACGGGCGCGGGGAATCCCACACACCCCTCTCACCTCTCCCCAAGGAGGTGGGAGGGAGTCTTTCGAAGATTTTCCCCACGACAAAAAAAAAAAAAAAAAAAAAAAAAAAAAAAAAAAAAAAAAAAAAAGTATGAGCTAGATGATTGCAAACACCAGAACTAACCCAGACATAACCGACGTTGTCCTCTAAAATATTAATCGCAACCAGGTTTTATTGACTGTGTCGGTGTGGTACCACATTACTACGTGATCCAAACCAGAGAAAACGCTGGATCTGGCCAACAAGTATGCGAAAAATGCGAAAGTACGAGCCAGATGAGGGCAAATACCAGACGCAACCCAGGCCTGACCGGTTTCATCCACTAAAATATTGATCGAATCCAGGTTTAATTGACTGCTTCAGTGTGGTACCACATTAATACGTGATGCTATCCGGAAAATGATCCAGGATCTGGCCAACAAGTATGCGAAAGATGCGATTGTATGAGGCAGATGATTGCATATACTAGTCGTAGCCCAGACCTATCCGCTGTCATCCTCTGAAATATAGTTCGAAACCAGGTTTACTTGACTGTCTCAGTGTGGTACCACATTAATACGTGATCCTAACCAGAAAAAAACCCAGGATCTGGCCAACAAGTATGCCAAAGATGCGAAAGTATCAGGCAGATGATTACAAATACCAGACATAACCCAGACATAACCGGCGTTATCCTCCAAAATATTACTCGGAACCAGGTTTAATTGACAGTTTCGCTGTGGAACCGCATTACTACGTGACCCAAACCAGAAAAAGCCCTGGATCTGGCCAACAAGTATGCGAAAAATGCGACAGTACGAGCCAGAAAAGGTCAAATACCAGATCTAACCCAGACATAACCGGAGTTATCCTCTAAAATATTAATCGCAACCAGGTTTAATTGACTGTTTCGGTGTGGTACCGCATTACTACGTGACCGAAACCAGAAAAAGCCCTGGATCTGGCCAACAAGTATGCGAAAAATGCGAAAGTACGAGCCAGATGAGGGCAAATACCAGACGCAACCCAGGCCTGACCGGTTTCATCCACTAAAATATTGATCGAATCCAGGTTTAATTGACTGCTTCAGTGTGGTACCACTCTACTACGTGATCCAAACCAGAAAAGGTCCAAGATCTGGCCATTCAAGTATCCGAAAAATGCGAAAGTACGAGCCAGATGAGGGCCAATACCAGACCTAACCCAGACAGAACCGGCGTTATCCTCTAAAATATTAATCACAACCAGGTTTAATTGACTGTTTCGGTGTGGAACCACATTACTACGGGATCCAATCCAGAAAAAAGCCAGGATCTGGCCAACAAGTATGCGAAAAATGCGAAAGTATGAGGCAGATCCTAGGCTGGGAGGGGGGTCCTGAGGGGACCCTCCTCCCGCCAGGCGGCGCCGGGTCGGACCGGTTGGGGGTAGGAGTGCCTTCCCCTACCGGTCCGACGCAAGGGGAGGCACCCTCGGCGGTCTGGTGCGGCCATGAACGCCCGGCCGCCGAGGGATGGAAACGGGGTCGCGGGCGGTTGCGAGTTGGGGCTCGCAGCCGCCACTAAACGCGGCCCCGGGACGGATAGCGGCGGGATGGAGTGGCCCCGTCCCGCCGCTATGAGGCAGTGTGTCTACTGGGGGGACCGATTGTCCCCCCGGGGGATGGGCGCGAAAGCGAGGGCACGGGGAGGATACCGGAAGAATGCTTCGAGCGATTCCCGGTATCCTCCCAAAGCGTGCCGAAGGGTCACCGTGGGGTTTTTAGTGGGTAGGTCCCGCGCCTGTCGTTGTACGGGCGCGGGGAATCCCACACACGCCTCCCACCTCTCCCCAAGGAGGTGGGAGGGAGTCTTTCGAAGATTTTCCCCACGACAAAAAAAAAAAAAAAAAAAAAAAAAAAAAAAAAAAAAAAAGTATGAGGCAGATGATTGCATATACCAGTCGTAACACAAACCTAACCGGTGTTATCCTCTGAAATATTGTTCGAAACCAGGTTTACTTGACTGTTTCAGTGTGGTACCACATTAATACGTGATCCTAACCAGAAAAGAACCCAGGACCTGGCCAACAAGTATGCGAAAGGTGCGGAAGTATCAGGCAGATGACTGCAAATACCAGACCTAACACAAACATAACCGGTGTTGTCCTCTAAAATATTGATCGAATCCGGGTTTAATTGACTATTTCAGTGTGGTACCACATTAATACGTGATCCTAACCAGAAAAAACCCAGGATCTGGCCAACAAGTATGCGAACAATGCGAAAGTATGAGCCCGATGATTGCAAATACTAGACCTAACACAAACCTAACCGGTGTTGTCCTCTAAAATATTGATCGAATCCAGGTTTAATTGACTATTTCAGTGTGGTACCACATTAATACGAGATCCTAACCAGAAAAAAACCCAGGATCTGGCCAACAAGTATGCGAAAAATGCGAAAGTATGAGCCAGATGATTGCAAATACCAGACCTAACACAAACCTAACCGGTGTTGTCCTCTAAAATATTGATCGAATCCAGGTTTAATTGACTATTTCAGTGTGGTACCACATTAATACGTGATCCTAACCAGAAAAACCCCTGGATCTGGCCACAAGTATGCGAAAAATGCGAAAGTATGAGGCAGATAATAGCAAATACCAGACGCAACCCAGACCTAACCTGTGTTATCCTCTGAAATATTGATCGAAACCAGGATTAGTTGACTGTTACAGTGTGGTACCACATTACTACGTGATCCAAATCGGATAAAGCCAAGGATCTGGCCAACAAATATGCGAAAAATGCGAAAGTTGTGAGGCAGATGATTGCATATACCAGTCGTAACCCAGACCTAACCGGTGTTATCCTTTGAAATATTGTTCGAAACCAGGTTTACTTGACTGTTTCAGTGTGGTACCACATTAATACGTGATCCTAACCAGAAAAAAAAACCCAGGACCTGGCCAACAAGTATGCGAAAGTTGCAAAAGTATCAGGCAGATGACTGCAAATACCAGGCGCAACCCAGACCTAACCGGCGTTATCCTCTAAAATATTAATCGGAACCAGGTTTTATGGACTACTTCTGTGTGGTGCAACATTAGGACGTGATAATAACCAGAAAAAAAACCAGGATCTGGCCAACAAGTATGCGAAAGATGCGAAAGTATGAGGCAGATGATTGCAAATACCAGATCTAACCCAGGCATAACCGGTGTTATCCTTTAAAATATTAATCGTAACCAGGCTTAATTGACTGTTTCGATGTGGAACCACATATCTACGCGATCCATACCAGGAAAAACCCAGGATCTGGCCACTCAAGTATGCGAAAAATGCGAAAGTATGAGGCAGATAATTGCAAATACCAGACGCAACCCAGACCTAACCTGTGTTATCCTCTGAAATATTGATCGAAACCAGGATTAGTAGGCTGTTACAGTGTGGTACCACATTACTACGTGATCCAAATCAGATAAAGCCAAGGATCTGGCCAACAAATATGCGAAAAATGCGAAAGTTGTGAGGCAGATGATTGCATATACCAGTCGTAACCCAGACCTAACCGGTGTTATCCTCTGAAATATTGTTCGAAACCAGGTTTACGTGACTGTTTCAGTGTGGTACCACATTAATACGTGATCCTAACCAGAAAAAAACCCAGGACCTGGCCAACAAGTATGCGAAAGTTGCGAAAGTATCAGGCAGATGACTGCAAATACCAGGCGCAACCCAGACCTAACCGGGGTTATCCTCTAAAATATTAATCGGAACCAGGTTTTATGGACTACTTCTGTGTGGTGCAACATTAGGACGTGATAATAACCAGAAAAGAACCCAGGACCTGGCCAACAAGTATGCGAAAGGTGCGGAAGTATCAGGCAGATGACTGCAAATACCAGACCTAACACAAACCTAACCGGTGTTGTCCTCTAAAATATTGATCGAATCCGGGTTTAATTGACTATTTCAGTGTGGTACCACATTAATACGTAATCCTAACCAGAAAAAACCCAGGATCTGGCCAACAAGTATGCGAACAATGCGAAAGTATGAGCCCGATGATTGCAAATACTAGACCTAACACAAACCTAACCGGTGTTGTCCTCTAAAATATTGATCGAATCCAGGTTTAATTGACTATTTCAGTGTGGTACCACATTAATACGAGATCCTAACCAGAAAAAAACCCAGGATCTGGCCAACAAGTATGCGAAAAATGCGAAAGTATGAGCCAGATGATTGCAAATACCAGACCTAACACAAACCTAACCGGTGTTGTCCTCTAAAATATTGATCGAATCCAGGTTTAATTGACTATTTCAGTGTGGTACCACATTAATACGTGATCCTAACCAGAAAAACCCCTGGATCTGGCCACAAGTATGCGAAAAATGCGAAAGTATGAGGCAGATAATAGCAAATACCAGACGCAACCCAGACCTAACCTGTGTTATCCTCTGAAATATTGATCGAAACCAGGATTAGTTGACTGTTACAGTGTGGTACCACATTACTACGTGATCCAAATCAGATAAAGCCAAGGATCTGGCCAACAAATATGCGAAAAATGCGAAAGTTGTGAGGCAGATGATTGCATATACCAGTCGTAACCCAGACCTAACCGGTGTTATCCTCTGAAATATTGTTCGAAACCAGGTTTACTTGACTGTTTCAGTGTGGTACCACATTAATACGTGATCCTAACCAGAAAAAAAAACCCAGGACCTGGCCAACAAGTATGCGAAAGTTGCGAAAGTATCAGGCAGATGACTGCAAATACCAGGCGCAACCCAGACCTAACCGGCGTTATCCTCTAAAATATTAATCGGAACCAGGTTTTATGGACTACTTCTGTGTGGTGCAACATTAGGACGTGATAATAACCAGAAAAAAACCCAGGATCTGGCCAACAAGTATGCGAAAGATGCGAAAGTATGAGGCAGATGATTGCAAATACCAGATCTAACCCAGGCATAACCGGCGTTATCCTTTAAAATATTAATCGTAACCAAGCTTAATTGACTGTTTCGATGTGGAACCACATATCTACGCGATCCATACCAGGAAAAACCCAGGATCTGGGCACTCAAGTATGCGAAAAATGCGAAAGTATGAGGCAGATAATTGCAAATACCAGACGCAACCCAGACCTAACCTGTGTTATCCTCTGAAATATTGATCGAAACCAGGATTAGTTGACTGTTACAGTGTGGTACCACATTACTACGTGATCCTAACCAGAAAAAAAACCCAGGACCTGGCCAACAAGTATGCGAAAGTTGCGAAAGTATCAAGCAGATGACTGCAAATACCAGGCGCAACCCAGACCTAACCGGGGTTATCCTCTAAAATATTAATCGGAACCAGGTTTTATGGACTACTTCTGTGTGGTGCAACATTAGGACGTGATAATAACCAGAAAAAAACCCAGGATCTGGCCAACAAGTATGCGAAAGATGCGAAAGTATGAGGCAGATGATTGCAAATACCATATCTAACCCAGGCATAACCGGCGTTATCCTTTAAAATATTAATCGTAACCAGGCTTGATTGACTGTTTCGATGTGGAACCACATATCTACGCGATCCAAACCAGAAAAACCCCAGGATCTGGCCAACAAATATGCGAAAAATACGAAAGTATGAGCCAGATGATTGCGAATACCAGACGTAACCCAGATCTAACCGGTATTATCTCCTAAAATATTGATCGAAACCAGGTTTTATTGACTATTTCAGTGTGGTACCACATTAATACGTGATGCTATCCAGAAAAAGTCCCAGGATCTGGCCAACAAGTATGCGAAAAACGCGAAAGTACGAGCCAGATGGTTGCAAATACCAGAACTAACCCAGTCATAACCGGCGTTATCCTCTAAAATATTAATCTGAACCAGATTTATTGACTGTCTCAGTGTGGTACCACATTACTACGTGCTCCAAACCAGAGAAAACCCAGGATCTGGCCAACAACTATGCGAAAAACGCGAAAGTACGAGCCAGATGACGGCAAATCCGAGACCTAACCGAGGAATAACAGGCGTTAACCTCTAAAATACTAATCGGAACCAGCTTTTATTGACTGTTTCAGTGTGTTACGGCATTACTACCTGATCCAAACCAGAAATATCCCATGATCTGGCCAAAAAGTACGCGAAAAAAGCGAAAGTATGTGCCAGGTGATTGCAAATACCAGAACTGACCCAAACATAACCGGCGTTATCTTCTAAAATATTAATCGCAACCAGGTTTGATTGACTGTTTCGGTGTGGAACCACATTACTACGGGATCCAAATCAGAAAGAGGCCAGGATCTGGCCAACAAGTATGCGAAAAACGCGAAAGTATGAGCCGGATGATTGGAAATACCATAACTAACCCAGTCATAACCAGCGTTATCCACTAAAATACTAATCGGAACAAGCTTTCATTGACTTTTTCAGTGTGGTACCACATTACTACGTGCTCCAAACCAGAAAAAAAGCCAGGATCTGGCCAACAAGTATGCGAAAAATGCGAGAGTACGAACCAGATGAGGGCAAATCCCAGTGCTAACCAAGACATAACCGGCGTTATCCTCCAAAATATTAATCGCAACCGGGTTTAATTGACTGTTTCGGTGTGATACCGCATTACTACGTGCTCCAAACCAGAAAAAGCCCAGGATCTGGCCAGCAACTATGCGAAAAATGCGAAAGTACGAGGCAGATGAGGGCAAATCCCAGACCTAACCGAGACATAACCGGCTTTATCCTCTAAAATATTATTCGCAACCAGGTTTAATTGACTGTTTCGGTGTGGTACCACATTAGTACGGGATCCAAATCAGAAAAAGCGCTGGATCTGGCCAACAAGTATGCGAAAAAAGCGAAAGTACGAGCCAGATGAGGGCAAATACCAGACCTAACACAGACATAACCGGCGTTATCCTCAAAAATATTAATCGCAACCAGGATTAATTGACAGTTTCGGTGCGGAACCACATTACTACGGGATCCAATCCAGAAAAAAGCCAGGATCTGGCCAACAAGTATGCGAAAAATGCGAAAGTATGAGGCAGATGATTGCATATACCAGTCGTAACACAGACCTAACCGGTGTTATCCTCTGAAATATTGTTCGAAACCAGGTTTACTTGACTGTTTCAGTGTGGTACCACATTAATACGTGATCCTAACCAGAAAAGAACCCAGGACCTGGCCAACAAGTATGCGAAAGGTGCGGAAGTATCAGGCAGATGACTGCAAATACCAGACCTAACACAAACATAACCGGTGTTGTCCTCTAAAATATTGATCGAATCCGGGTTTAATTGACTATTTCAGTGTGGTACCACATTAATACGTGATCCTAACCAGAAAAAACCCAGGATCTGGCCAACAAGTATGCGAACAATGCGAAAGTATGAGCCCGATGATTGCAAATACTAGACCTAACACAAACCTAACCGGTGTTGTCCTCTAAAATATTGATCGAATCCAGGTTTAATTGACTATTTCAGTGTGGTACCACATTAATACGAGATCCTAACCAGAAAAAAACCCAGGATCTGGCCGACAAGTATGCGAAAAATGCGAAAGTATGAGCCAGATGATTGCAAATACCAGACCTAACACAAACCTAACCGGTGTTGTCCTCTAAAATATTGATCGAATCCAGGTTTAATTGACTATTTCAGTGTGGTACCACATTAATACGTGATCCTAACCAGAAAAACCCCTGGATCTGGCCACAAGTATGCGAAAAATGCGAAAGTATGAGGCAGATAATAGCAAATACCAGACGCAACCCAGACCTAACCTGTGTTATCCTCTGAAATATTGATCGAAACCAGGATTAGTTGACTGTTACAGTGTGGTACCACATTACTACGTGATCCAAATCGGATAAAGCCAAGGATCTGGCCAACAAATATGCGAAAAATGCGAAAGTTGTGAGGCAGATGATTGCATATACCAGTCGTAACCCAGACCTAACCGGTGTTATCCTTTGAAATATTGTTCGAAACCAGGTTTACTTGACTGTTTCAGTGTGGTACCACATTAATACGTGATCCTAACCAGAAAAAAAAACCCAGGACCTGGCCAACAAGTATGCGAAAGTTGCAAAAGTATCAGGCAGATGACTGCAAATACCAGGCGCAACCCAGACCTAACCGGCGTTATCCTCTAAAATATTAATCGGAACCAGGTTTTATGGACTACTTCTGTGTGGTGCAACATTAGGACGTGATAATAACCAGAAAAAAACCCAGGATCTGGCCAACAAGTATGCGAAAGATGCGAAAGTATGAGGCAGATGATTGCAAATACCAGATCTAACCCAGGCATAACCGGCGTTATCCTTTAAAATATTAATCGTAACCAGGCTTAATTGACTGTTTCGATGTGGAACCACATATCTACGCGATCCATACCAGGAAAAACCCAGGATCTGGCCACTCAAGTATGCGAAAAATGCGAAAGTATCAGGCAGATAATTGCAAATACCAGACGCAACCCAGACCTAACCTGTGTTATCCTCTGAAATATTGATCGAAACCAGGATTAGTTGGCTGTTACAGTGTGGTACCACATTACTACGTGATCCAAATCAGATAAAGCCAAGGATCTGGCCAACAAATATGCGAAAAATGCGAAAGTTGTGAGGCAGATGATTGCATATACCAGACGTAACCCAGACCTAACCGGTGTTATCCTCTGAAATATTGTTCGAAACCAGGTTTACGTGACTGTTTCAGTGTGGTACCACATTAATACGTGATCCTAACCAGAAAAAAACCCAGGACCTGGCCAACAAGTATGCGAAAGTTGCGAAAGTATCAGGCAGATGACTGCAAATACCAGGCGCAACCCAGACCTAACCGGGGTTATCCTCTAAAATATTAATCGGAACCAGGTTTTATGGACTACTTCTGTGTGGTGCAACATTAGGACGTGATAATAACCAGAAAAGAACCCAGGACCTGGCCAACAAGTATGCGAAAGGTGCGGAAGTATCAGGCAGATGACTGCAAATACCAGACCTAACACAAACCTAACCGGTGTTGTCCTCTAAAATATTGATCGAATCCGGGTTTAATTGACTATTTCAGTGTGGTACCACATTAATACGTAATCCTAACCAGAAAAAACCCAGGATCTGGCCAACAAGTATGCGAACAATGCGAAAGTATGAGCCCGATGATTGCAAATACTAGACCTAACACAAACCTAACCGGTGTTGTCCTCTAAAATATTGATCGAATCCAGGTTTAATTGACTATTTCAGTGTGGTACCACATTAATACGAGATCCTAACCAGAAAAAAACCCAGGATCTGGCCAACAAGTATGCGAAAAATGCGAAAGTATGAGCCAGATGATTGCAAATACCAGACCTAACACAAACCTAACCGGTGTTGTCCTCTAAAATATTGATCGAATCCAGGTTTAATTGACTATTTCAGTGTGGTACCACATTAATACGTGATCCTAACCAGAAAAACCCCTGGATCTGGCCACAAGTATGCGAAAAATGCGAAAGTATGAGGCAGATAATAGCAAATACCAGACGCAACCCAGACCTAACCTGTGTTATCCTCTGAAATATTGATCGAAACCAGGATTAGTTGACTGTTACAGTGTGGTACCACATTACTACGTGATCCTAACCAGAAAAAAAACCCAGGACCTGGCCAAAAAGTATGCGAAAGTTGCGAAAGTATCAGGCAGATGACTGCAAATACCAGGCGCAACCCAGACCTAACCGGCGTTATCCTCTAAAATATTAATCGGAACCAGGTTTTATGGACTACTTCTGTGTGGTGCAACATTAGGACGTGATAATAACCAGAAAAAAACCCAGGATCTGGCCAACAAGTATGCGAAAGATGCGAAAGTATGAGGCAGATGATTGCAAATACCAGATCTAACCCAGGCATAACCGGCGTTATCCTTTAAAATATTAATCGTAACCAGGCTTAATTGACTGTTTCGATGTGGAACCACATATCTACGCGATCCATACCAGGAAAAACCCAGGATCTGGCCACTCAAGTATGCGAAAAATGCGAAAGTATGAGGCAGATAATTGCAAATACCAGACGCAACCCAGACCTAACCTGTGTTATCCTCTGAAATATTGATCGAAACCAGGATTAGTTGACTGTTACAGTGTGGTACCACATTACTACGTGATCCTAACCAGAAAAAAAACCCAGGACCTGGCCAAAAAGTATGCGAAAGTTGCGAAAGTATCAGGCAGATGACTGCAAATACCAGGCGCAACCCAGACCTAACCGGGGTTATCCTCTAAAATATTAATCGGAACCAGGTTTTATGGACTACTTCTGTGTGGTGCAACATTAGGACGTGATAATAACCAGAAAAAAACCCAGGATCTGGCCAACAAGTATGCGAAAGATGCGAAAGTATGAGGCAGATGATTGCAAATACCATATCTAACCCAGGCATAACCGGCGTTATCCTTTAAAATATTAATCGTAACCAGGCTTGATTGACTGTTTCGATGTGGAACCACATATCTACGCGATCCAAACCAGAAAAACCCCAGGATCTGGCCAACAAATATGCGAAAAATACGAAAGTATGAGCCAGATGATTGCGAATACCAGACGTAACCCAGATCTAACCGGTATTATCTCCTAAAATATTGATCGAAACCAGGTTTTATTGACTATTTCAGTGTGGTACCACATTAATACGTGATGCTATCCAGAAAAAGTCCCAGGATCTGGCCAACAAGTATGCGAAAAACGCGAAAGTACGAGCCAGATGGTTGCAAATACCAGAACTAACCCAGTCATAACCGGCGTTATCCTCTAAAATATTAATCTGAACCAGATTTATTGACTGTCTCAGTGTGGTACCACATTACTACGTGCTCCAAACCAGAGAAAACCCAGGATCTGGCCAACAACTATGCGAAAAACGCGAAAGTACGAGCCAGATGACGGCAAATCCGAGACCTAACCGAGGAATAACAGGCGTTAACCTCTAAAATACTAATCGGAACCAGCTTTTATTGACTGTTTCAGTGTGTTACGGCATTACTACCTGATCCAAACCAGAAATATCCCATGATCTGGCCAAAAAGTACGCGAAAAAAGCGAAAGTATGTGCCAGGTGATTGCAAATACCAGAACTGACCCAAACATAACCGGCGTTATCTTCTAAAATATTAACCGCAACCAGGTTTGATTGACTGTTTCGGTGTGGAACCACATTACTACGGGATCCAAATCAGAAAGAGGCCAGGATCTGGCCAACAAGTATGCGAAAAACGCGAAAGTATGAGCCGGATGATTGGAAATACCATAACTAACCCAGTCATAACCAGCGTTATCCACTAAAATACTAATCGGAACAAGCTTTCATTGACTTTTTCAGTGTGGTACCACATTACTACGTGCTCCAAACCAGAAAAAAGCCAGGATCTGGCCAACAAGTATGCGAAAAATGCGAGAGTACGAACCAGATGAGGGCAAATCCCAGTGCTAACCAAGACATAACCGGCGTTATCCTCCAAAATATTAATCGCAACCGGGTTTAATTGACTGTTTCGGTGTGATACCGCATTACTACGTGCTCCAAACCAGAAAAAGCCCAGGATCTGGCCAGCAACTATGCGAAAAATGCGAAAGTACGAGGCAGATGAGGGCAAATCCCAGACCTAACCGAGACATAACCGGCTTTATCCTCTAAAATATTATTCGCAACCAGGTTTAATTGACTGTTTCGGTGTGGTACCACATTAGTACGGGATCCAAATCAGAAAAAGCGCTGGATCTGGCCAACAAGTATGCGAAAAAAGCGAAAGTACGAGCCAGATGAGGGCAAATACCAGACCTAACACAGACATAACCGGCGTTATCCTCAAAAATATTAATCGCAACCAGGATTAATTGACAGTTTCGGTGCGGAACCACATTACTACGGGATCCAATCCAGAAAAAAGCCAGGATCTGGCCAACAAGTATGCGAAAAATGCGAAAGTATGAGGCAGATGATTGCATATACCAGTCGTAACACAGACCTAACCGGTGTTATCCTCTGAAATATTGTTCGAAACCAGGTTTACTTGACTGTTTCAGTGTGGTACCACATTAATACGTGATCCTAACCAGAAAAGAACCCAGGACCTGGCCAACAAGTATGCGAAAGGTGCGGAAGTATCAGGCAGATGACTGCAAATACCAGACCTAACACAAACATAACCGGTGTTGTCCTCTAAAATATTGATCGAATCCGGGTTTAATTGACTATTTCAGTGTGGTACCACATTAATACGTGATCCTAACCAGAAAAAACCCAGGATCTGGCCAACAAGTATGCGAACAATGCGAAAGTATGAGCCCGATGATTGCAAATACTAGACCTAACACAAACCTAACCGGTGTTGTCCTCTAAAATATTGATCGAATCCAGGTTTAATTGACTATTTCAGTGTGGTACCACATTAATACGAGATCCTATCCAGAAAAAAACCCAGGATCTGGCCAACAAGTATGCGAAAAATGCGAAAGTATGAGCCAGATGATTGCAAATACCAGACCTAACACAAACCTAACCGGTGTTGTCCTCTAAAATATTGATCGAATCCAGGTTTAATTGACTATTTCAGTGTGGTACCACATTAATACGTGATCCTAACCAGAAAAACCCCTGGATCTGGCCACAAGTATGCGAAAAATGCGAAAGTATGAGGCAGATAATAGCAAATACCAGACGCAACCCAGACCTAACCTGTGTTATCCTCTGAAATATTGATCGAAACCAGGATTAGTTGACTGTTACAGTGTGGTACCACATTACTACGTGATCCAAATCGGATAAAGCCAAGGATCTGGCCAACAAATATGCGAAAAATGCGAAAGTTGTGAGGCAGATGATTGCATATACCAGTCGTAACCCAGACCTAACCGGTGTTATCCTTTGAAATATTGTTCGAAACCAGGTTTACTTGACTGTTTCAGTGTGGTACCACATTAATACGTGATCCTAACCAGAAAAAAAAACTCAGGACCTGGCCAACAAGTATGCGAAAGTTGCAAAAGTATCAGGCAGATGACTGCAAATACCAGGCGCAACCCAGGCCTAACCGGCGTTATCCTCTAAAATATTAATCGGAACCAGGTTTTATGGACTACTTCTGTGTGGTGCAACATTAGGACGTGATAATAACCAGAAAAAAACCCAGGATCTGGCCAACAAGTATGCGAAAGATGCGAAAGTATGAGGCAGATGATTGCAAATACCAGATCTAACCCAGGCATAACCGGCGTTATCCTTTAAAATATTAATCGTAACCAGGCTTAATTGACTGTTTCGATGTGGAACCACATATCTACGCGATCCATACCAGGAAAAACCCAGGATCTGGCCACTCAAGTATGCGAAAAATGCGAAAGTATGAGGCAGATAATTGCAAATACCAGACGCAACCCAGACCTAACCTGTGTTATCCTCTGAAATATTGATCGAAACCAGGATTAGTTGGCTGTTACAGTGTGGTACCACATTACTACGTGATCCAAATCAGATAAAGCCAAGGATCTGGCCAACAAATATGCGAAAAATGCGAAAGTTGTGAGGCAGATGATTGCATATACCAGTCGTAACCCAGACCTAACCGGTGTTATCCTCTGAAATATTGTTCGAAACCAGGTTTACGTGACTGTTTCAGTGTGGTACCACATTAATACGTGATCCTAACCAGAAAAAAACCCAGGACCTGGCCAACAAGTATGCGAAAGTTGCGAAAGTATCAGGCAGATGACTGCAAATACCAGGCGCAACCCAGACCTAACCGGGGTTATCCTCTAAAATATTAATCGGAACCAGGTTTTATGGACTACTTCTGTGTGGTGCAACATTAGGACGTGATAATAACCAGAAAAGAACCCAGGACCTGGCCAACAAGTATGCGAAAGGTGCGGAAGTATCAGGCAGATGACTGCAAATACCAGACCTAACACAAACCTAACCGGTGTTGTCCTCTAAAATATTGATCGAATCCGGGTTTAATTGACTATCTCAGTGTGGTACCACATTAATACGTAATCCTAACCAGAAAAAACCCAGGATCTGGCCAACAAGTATGCGAACAATGCGAAAGTATGAGCCCGATGATTGCAAATACTAGACCTAACACAAACCTAACCGGTGTTGTCCTCTAAAATATTGATCGAATCCAGGTTTAATTGACTATTTCAGTGTGGTACCACATTAATACGAGATCCTAACCAGAAAAAAACCCAGGATCTGGCCAACAAGTATGCGAAAAATGCGAAAGTATGAGCCAGATGATTGCAAATACCAGACCTAACACAAACCTAACCGGTGTTGTCCTCTAAAATATTGATCGAATCCAGGTTTAATTGACTATTTCAGTGTGGTACCACATTAATACGTGATCCTAACCAGAAAAACCCCTGGATCTGGCCACAAGTATGCGAAAAATGCGAAAGTATGAGGCAGATAATAGCAAATACCAGACGCAACCCAGACCTAACCTGTGTTATCCTCTGAAATATTGATCGAAACCAGGATTAGTTGACTGTTACAGTGTGGTACCACATTACTACGTGATCCAAATCAGATAAAGCCAAGGATCTGGCCAACAAATATGCGAAAAATGCGAAAGTTGTGAGGCAGATGATTGCATATACCAGTCGTAACCCAGACCTAACCGGTGTTATCCTCTGAAATATTGTTCGAAACCAGGTTTACGTGACTGTTTCAGTGTGGTACCACATTAATACGTGATCCTAACCAGAAAAAAAACCCAGGACCTGGCCAACAAGTATGCGAAAGTTGCAAAAGTATCAGGCAGATGACTGCAAATACCAGACCTAACACAAACCTAACCGGTGTTGTCCTCTAAAATATTGATCGAATCCAGGTTTAATTGACTATTTCAGTGTGGTACCACATTAATACGTGATCGTAACCAGAAGTCCCCTGGATCTGGCCACAAGAATGCGAAAAATGCGAAAGTATGAGGCAGATAATAGCAAATACCAGACGCAACCCAGACCTAACCTGTGTTATCCTCTGAAATATTGATCGAAACCAGGATTAGTTGACTGTTACAGTGTGGTACCACATTACTACGTGATCCAAATCAGATAAAGCCAAGGATCTGGCCAACAAATATGCGAAAAATGCGAAAGTTGTGAGGCAGATGATTGCATATACCAGTCGTAACCCAGACCTAACCGGTGTTATCCTCTGAAATATTGTTCGAAACCAGGTTTACGTGACTGTTTCAGTGTGGTACCACATTAATACGTGATCCTAACCAGAAAAAAAACCCAGGACCTGGCCAACAAGTATGCGAAAGTTGCAAAAGTATCAGGCAGATGACTGCAAATACCAGGCGCAACCCAGACCTAACCGGCGTTATCCTCTAAAATATTAATCGGAACCAGGTTTTATGGACTACTTCTGTGTGGTGCAACATTAGGACGTGATAATAACCAGAAAAAAACCCAGGATCTGGCCAACAAGTATGCGAAAGATGCGAAAGTATGAGGCAGATGATTGCAAATACCAGATCTAACCCAGGCATAACCGGCGTTATCCTTTAAAATATTAATCGTAACCAGGCTTAATTGACTGTTTCGATGTGGAACCACATATCTACGCGATCCATACCAGGAAAAACCCAGGATCTGGCCACTCAAGTATGCGAAAAATGCGAAAGTATGTGGCAGATAATTGCAAATACCAGACGCAACCCAGACCTAACCTGTGTTATCCTCTGAAATATTGATCGAAACCAGGATTAGTTGGCTGTTACAGTGTGGTACCACATTACTACGTGATCCAAATCAGATAAAGCCAAGGATCTGGCCAACAAATATGCGAAAAATGCGAAAGTTGTGAGGCAGATGATTGCATATACCAGTCGTAACCCAGACCTAACCGGTGTTATCCTCTGAAATATTGTTCGAAACCAGGTTTACGTGACTGTTTCAGTGTGGTACCACATTAATACGTGATCCTAACCAGAAAAAAACCCAGGACCTGGCCAACAAGTATGCGAAAGTTGCGAAAGTATCAGGCAGATGACTGCAAATACCAGGCGCAACCCAGACCTAACCGGGGTTATCCTCTAAAATATTAATCGGAACCAGGTTTTATGGACTTCTTCTGTGTGGTGCAACATTAGGACGTGATAATAACCAGTAAAGAACCCAGGACCTGGCCAACAAGTATGCGAAAGGTGCGGAAGTATCAGGCAGATGACTGCAAATACCAGACCTAACACAAACCTAACCGGTGTTGTCCTCTAAAATATTGATCGAATCCGGGTTTAATTGACTATTTCAGTGTGGTACCACATTAATACGTGATCCTAACCAGAAAAAACCCAGGATCTGGCCAACAAGTATGCGAACAATGCGAAAGTATGAGCCCGATGATTGCAAATACTAGACCTAACACAAACCTAACCGGTGTTGTCCTCTAAAATATTGATCGAATCCAGGTTTAATTGACTATTTCAGTGTGGTACCACATTAATACGAGATCCTAACCAGAAAAAAACCCAGGATCTGGCCAACAAGTATGCGAAAAATGCGAAAGTATGAGCCAGATGATTGCAAATACCAGACCTAACACAAACCTAACCGGTGTTGTCCTCTAAAATATTGATCGAATCCAGGTTTAATTGACTATTTCAGTGTGGTACCACATTAATACGTGATCCTAACCAGAAAACCCCCTGGATCTGGCCACAAGTATGCGAAAAATGCGAAAGTATGAGGCAGATAATAGCAAATACCAGACGCAACCCAGACCTAACCTGTGTTATCCTCTGAAATATTGATCGAAACCAGGATTAGTTGACTGTTACAGTGTGGTACCACATTACTACGTGATCCAAATCAGATAAAGCCAAGGATCTGGCCAACAAATATGCGAAAAATGCGAAAGTTGTGAGGCAGATGATTGCATGTACCAGTCGTAACCCAGACCTAACCGGTGTTATCCTCTGAAATATTGTTCGAAACCAGGTTTACGTGACTGTTTCAGTGTGGTACCACATTAATACGTGATCCTAACCAGAAAAAAAACCCAGGACCTGGCCAACAAGTATGCGAAAGTTGCGAAAGTATCAGGCAGATGACTGCAAATACCAGGCGCAACCCAGACCTAACCGGGGTTATCCTCTAAAATATTAATCGGAACCAGGTTTTATGGACTACTTCTGTGTGGTGCAACATTAGGACGTGATAATAACCAGAAAAGAACCCAGGACCTGGCCAAAAAGTATGCGAAAGGTGCGGAAGTATCAGGCAGATGACTGCAAATACCAGACCTAACACAAACCTAACCGGTGTTGTCCTCTAAAATATTGATCGAATCCGGGTTTAATTGACTATTTCAGTGTGGTACCACATTAATACGTGATCCTAACCAGAAAAAACCCAGGATCTGCCCAACAAGTATGCGAACAATGCGAAAGTATGAGCCCGATGATTGCAAATACTGGACCTAACACAAACCTAACCGGTGTTGTCCTCTAAAATATTGATCGAATCCAGGTTTAATTGACTATTTCAGTGTGGTACCACATTAATACGAGATCCTAACCAGAAAAAAACCCAGGATCTGGCCAACAAGTATGCGAAAAATGCGAAAGTATGAGCCAGATGATTGCAAATACCAGACCTAACACAAACCTAACCGGTGTTGTCCTGTAAAATATTGATCGAATCCAGGTTTAATTGACTATTTCAGTGTGGTACCACATTAATACGTGATCCTAACCAGAAAAACCCCTGGATCTGGCCACAAGTATGCGAAAAATGCGAAAGTATGAGGCAGATAATAGCAAATACCAGACGCAACCCAGACCTAACCTGTGTTATCCTCTGAAATATTGATCGAAACCAGGATTAGTTGACTGTTACAGTGTGGTACCACATTACTACGTGATCCAAATCAGATAAAGCCAAGGATCTGGCCGACAAATATGCGAAAAATGCGAAAGTTGTGAGGCAGATGATTGCATATACCAGTCGTAACCCAGACCTAACCGGTGTTATCCTCTGAAATATTGTTCGAAACCAGGTTTACTTGACTGTTTCAGTGTGGTACCACATTAATACGTGATCCTAACCAGAAAAAAAAACCCAGGACCTGGCCAACAAGTATGCGAAAGTTGCGAAAGTATCAGGCAGATGACTGCAAATACCAGGCGCAACCCAGACCTAACCGGCGTTATCCTCTAAAATATTAATCGGAACCAGGTTTTATGGACTACTTCTGTGTGGTGCAACATTAGGACGTGATAATAACCAGAAAAAAACCCAGGATCTGGCCAACAAGTATGCGAAAGATGCGAAAGTATGAGGCAGATGATTGCAAATACCAGATCTAACCCAGGCATAACCGGCGTTATCCTTTAAAATATTAATCGTAACCAAGCTTAATTGACTGTTTCGATGTGGAACCACATATCAACGCGATCCATACCAGGAAAAACCCAGGATCTGGCCACTCAAGTATGCGAAAAATGCGAAAGTATGAGGCAGATAATTGCAAATACCAGACGCAACCCAGACCTAACCTGTGTTATCCTCTGAAATATTGATCGAAACCAGGATTAGTTGACTGTTACAGTGTGGTACCACATTACTACGTGATCCTAACCAGAAAAAAAACCCAGGACCTGGCCAACAAGTATGCGAAAGTTGCGAAAGTATCAGGCAGATGACTGCAAATACCAGGCGCAACCCAGACCTAACCGGGGTTATCCTCTAAAATATTAATCGGAACCAGGTTTTATGGACTACTTCTGTGTGGTGCAACATTAGGACGTGATAATAACCAGAAAAAAACCCAGGATCTGGCCAACAAGTATGCGAAAGATGCGAAAGTATGAGGCAGATGATTGCAAATACCATATCTAACCCAGGCATAACCGGCGTTATCCTTTAAAATATTAATCGTAACCAGGCTTGATTGACTGTTTCGATGTGGAACCACATATCTACGCGATCCAAACCAGAAAAACCCCAGGATCTGGCCAACAAATATGCGAAAAATACGAAAGTATGAGCCAGATGATTGCGAATACCAGACGTAACCCAGATCTAACCGGTATTATCTCCTAAAATATTGATCGAAACCAGGTTTTATTGACTATTTCAGTGTGGTACCACATTAATACGTGATGCTATCCAGAAAAAGTCCCAGGATCTGGCCAACAAGTATGCGAAAAACGCGAAAGTACGAGCCAGATGGTTGCAAATACCAGAACTAACCCAGTCATAACCGGCGTTATCCTCAAAAATATTAATCTGAACCAGATTTATTGACTGTCTCAGTGTGGTACCACATTACTACGTGCTCCAAACCAGAGAAAACCCAGGATCTGGCCAACAACTATGCGAAAAACGCGAAAGTACGAGCCAGATGACGGCAAATCCGAGACCTAACCGAGGAATAACAGGCGTTAACCTCTAAAATACTAATCGGAACCAGCTTTTATTTACTGTTTCAGTGTGTTACGGCATTACTACCTGATCCAAACCAGAAATATCCCATGATCTGGCCAAAAAGTATGCGAAAAAAGCGAAAGTATGTGCCAGGTGATTGCAAATACCAGAACTGACCCAAACATAACCGGCGTTATCTTCTAAAATATTAATCGCAACCAGGTTTGATTGACTGTTTCGGTGTGGAACCACATTACTACGGGATCCAAATCAGAAAGAGGGCAGGATCTGGCCAACAAGTATGTGAAAAACGCGAAAGTATGAGCCGGATGATTGCAAATACCACAACTAACCCAGTCATAACCAGCGTTATCCACTAAAATACTAATCGGAACAAGCTTTCATTGACTTTTTCAGTGTGGTACCACATTACTACGTGCTCCAAACCAGAAAAAAGCCAGGATCTGGCCAACAAGTATGCGAAAAATGCGAGAGTACGAGCCAGATGAGGGCAAATCCCAGTGCTAACCAAGACATAACCGGCGTTATCCTCCAAAATATTAATCGCAACCGGGTTTAATTGACTGTTTCGGTGTGATACCGCATTACTACGTGCTCCAGACCAGAAAAAGCCCAGGATCTGGCCAACAACTATGCGAAAAATGCGAAAGTACGAGGCAGATGAGGGCAAATCCCAGACCTAACCGAGACATAACCGGCTTTATCCTCTAAAATATTATTCGCAACCAGGTTTAATTGACTGTTTCGGTGTGGTACCACATTACTACGGGATCCAAATCAGAAAAAGCGCTGGATCTGGTCAACAAGTATGCGAAAAACGCGAAAGTATGAGCCAGATGGTTGCAAATACCAGAACTAACCCAGACATAACCAGAGTTATCCTCTAAAATACTAATCGGAACCAGCTTCTATTGACTGTTTCAGTTTGGTACCACATTACTACGTGATCCAAACCAGAAAGAGGCCAGGATCTGGCCAACAAGTATGCGAAAAATGCGAAAGTACGAGGCAGATGAGGGCAAATCCCAGACCTAACCCAGACATAACCGGCGTTATCCTCCAAAATATTAATCGCAACCTGGTTTAATTGACTGTTTCGGTGTGATACCGCATTACTACGTGCTCCAAACCAGAAAAAGCCCAGGATCTGGCCAACAACTATGCGAAAAATGCGAAAGTACGAGGCAGATGAGGGCAAATCCCAGACCTAACCGAGACATAACCGGCGTTATCCTCTAAAATATTATTCGCAACCAGGTTTAATTGACTGTTTCCGTGTGGTACCACATTGGTACGGGATCCAAATCAGAAAAAGCGCTGGATCTGGCCAACAAGTATGCGAAAAACGCGAAAGTATGAGCCAGATGGTTGCAAATACCTGAACTAACCCAGACATAACCAGAGTTATCCTCTAAAATACTAATCGGAACAAGCTCCTATTGACTGTTTCAGTGTGGTACCACATTACTACGTGATCCAAACCAGAAAAAGGCCAGGATCTGGCCAACAAGTATGCGAAAAATGCGAATGTACGAGGCAGATGATTGCAAATACCAGAACTAACCCAGACATAACCGGCGTTATCTTCTAAAATATTAATCGCAACCAGGTTTAATTGACTGTTTCGGTGTGGAACCACATTACTACGGGATCCAAATCAGAAAGAGGCCAGGATCTGGCCAACAACTATGCGAAAACCGCGAAAGTATGTGCCGGATGATTGCAAATACCATAACTAACCCAGTCATAACCAGCGTTATCCACTAAAATACTAATCGGAACAAGCTTTCATTGACTTTTTCAGTGTGGTACCACATTACTACGTGATGCAAGCCAGAAAAAGCCCTGGATCTGGCCAACAAGTAGGCGAAATATGCGAAAGTGCGAGACAGATGAGGGCAAATCCCAGACCTAACCGAGACATAACCGGCGTTATCCTCTAAAATATTATTCGCAACCAGGTTTAATTGACTGTTTCGGTGTGGTACCGCATTACTACGTGATCCAAACCAGAAAAAGGCCAGGATCTGGCCAACGAGTAAGCGAAAAATGCGAACGTACGAGCCAGATGAGGGCAAATACCAGAGCTAACCCAGACGTAACCGGCGTTATCTTCTAAAATACTAATCGGAACCAGCTTCTATTTACTGTTTCGGTGTGGTACCGCATTACTACGTGCTCCAAACCAGAAAAGGCCCAGGATCTGGCCAACAAGTATGCGAATAATGCGAAAGTATGAGGCAGATGATTGCAAATACCATAACTTACCCTGCCATAACCGGCGTTATCCTCTAAAGTATTAATCGGAACCTTGGTTTTATTGCCTGTTTCAATGTGGCACCACACTACTACCTGATCCAGACCAGAAAAAGGCCAGGATCTGGCTATTCAAGTATGCGAAAGATGCGAAAGTATGTGCTAGATGATGGCAAATACCAGACCTAACCCAGACATAACCGGCGATATCCTCGAAAATATTAATCGGAACCAGGTTTAATTGACAGCTTCAGTGTGGTACCACATTACTACGTGGGCCAAGCCAGAAGAAGGCCAGGATCTTACCATTCAAGTACGCGAAAATTGCGAAAGTACGAGCCAGATGAGGGCAAATCTCAGACTTAACCGAGACATAACCGGCGTTATCCTCTAAAGTATTAATCGCAACCAGGTTTAATTGGCTGTTTCGGTGTGGTGCCACATTACTACGTGGTCCAAGCCAGAAAAAGGCAAGGATCTGACCATTCAAGTGTGCGAGAAAGGCGAAAGTACGAGCCAGATGAGGGCAAATACCAGACCTAACCCAGACATAACCAGAGTTATCCTCTAAAATACTAATCGGAACCAGCTTCTATTGACTTTTTCAGTGTGGTACCTCATTACTACGTGATCCAAACCAGAAAAAGGCCAGGATCTGGCCAACAAGTATGCGAAAAATGCGAAAGTACGAGGCAATCGAGGGCAAATCCCAGACCTAACCGAGACATAACCGGCGTTATCCTCTTAAATATTAACCGTAACCAGGTTTAATTGACTGTTTCAGTGTTGTTCCGCATTACTACGTGATCCAAACCAGAAAAAGCGCTGGATCTGGCCAACAAGTATGCGAAAAATGCGAATGTACGAGCCAGATGAGGGCAAATACCAGACCTAATACAAGACATAACCGGCGTTATCCTCTAAAATATTAACCGCAACCAGGATTAATTGACTGTTACGGTGTGGAACCACATTACTACGGGATCCAATCCAGAAAAAACGCAAGATCTGGCCAACAAGTATGTGAAAAACGCGAAAGTATGAGCCAGATGATTGCAAATACCAGAACTAACCTGGACATAACCAGCGTTATCATCTAAAATGCTAATGGGAACCAGCTTTTATTGACTGTTTCCGTGTGGTACCACACTACTACGTGATCCAAACCAGAAAAAACTCAGGATCTGGCCAACAAGTATGCGAAAAACGCGAAAGTATGAGCCAGATGGTTGCAAATACCAGAACTAACCCAGACATAACCAGGGTTATCCTCTAAAATACTAATCGGAACCAGCTTTTATTGACTGTCTCAGTGTGGTACCACATTACTACGGGATCCAATCCAGAAAAAAGCCAGGATCTGGCCAACAAGTATGCGAAAAATGCGAAAGTACGGGGCAGATGAGGGCAAATCCCAGTGCTAACCAAGACATAACCGGCGTTATCCTCTAAAATATTAATCGCAACCAGGATTAATTGACTGTTACGGTGTGGAACCACATTACTACGGGATCCAATCCAGAAAAAAGCCAGGATCTGGCCAACAAGTATGCGAAAGTACGAGCCAGATGTGGGCAAATCCCAGACCTAACCGAGACACAACCGGCGTTATCCTCTAAAATATTAATCGCAACCAGGATTAATTGACTGTTTCGGTGTGGAACCACATTACTACGGGATCCAATCCAGAAAAAAGCCAGGATCTGGCCAACAAGTATGCGAAAAATGCGAAAGTACGAGTCAGATGAGGGCAAATCCCAGTGCTAACCAAGACATAACCGGCGTTATCCTCTAAAATATTAATCGCAACCAGGTTTAATTGACTGTTTCGGAGTGGAACCACATTACTACGGGATCCAATCCAGAAAAAAAGCTGGATCTGGCCAACAACTATGCGAAAAACGCGAATGTATGAGCCAGATGATTGCAAATACAAGAACTAACCCAGACATAACCAGCGTTACCCTCTAAAATATTAATCGGAATCAGATTTAATTGACTGTTACAGTGTGGTACCACATTACTACGTGATCCAAACCAGAAAAAGCCCAGGATCTGGCCAACAAGTATGCGAAAAATGCAAATGTATGAGGCAGATGATTGCAAATACCAGAACTAACCCAGACATAACCGGCGTTCTCCTCCAAAGTATTAATGGGAACCAGCTTTTATTGACTGTTTCCGTGTGGTACCACACTACTACGTGATCCAAACCAGAAAAAACGCAAGATCTGGCCAACAAGTATGTGAGAAACGCGAAAGTATGAGGCAGATGATTGCAAATACCAGAACATACCCAGACCTAACCGGCGTTACCCTCTAAAATATTAATCGGAATCAGATTTTATTGATTGTTACAGTGTGGTACCACATTACTACGTGATCCAAACCAGAAAAAGCCCAGGATCTGGCCAACAAGTATGCGAAAAATGCAAATGTATGAGGCAGATGATTGCAAATACCAGAACTAACCCAGACATAACCGGCGTTACCCTCTAAAATATTAATCGGAATCAGATTTTATTGATTGTTACAGTGTGGTACCACATTACTACGTGATCCAAACCAGAAAAGGCCCAGGATCTGGCCAACAAGTATGCGAAAAATGCAAATGTATGAGGCAGATGATTGCAAATACCAGAACTAACCCAGACATAACCGGCGTTCTCCTCCAAAATATTAATCGGAACCAGGTTTCATTGACTGTTTCAGTGTGGTACCAGATTACTACGTGGTCCAAGCCTGAAAAAGGCCAGGATCTGGCCAACAAGTGTGCGCAAAATGCGAAAGTATGAGCTAGATGATTGCAAACACCAGAACTAACCCAGAC
Organism: Colletes latitarsis; assembly: GCF_051014445.1. NCBI lineage: Eukaryota > Metazoa > Arthropoda > Insecta > Hymenoptera > Colletidae > Colletes > Colletes latitarsis. The sequence goes on along the minus strand of NW_027488368.1, from coordinate 1,089,253 downwards.
ATAACCGACGTTGTCCTCTAAAATATTAATCGCAACCAGGTTTTATTGACTGTGTCGGTGTGGTACCACATTACTACGTGATCCAAATCAGAGAAAACGCTGGATCTGGCCAACAAGTATGCGAAAAATGCGAAAGTATGAGGCAGATGATTGCAAATATCATAACATACCCAGCCATAACCGGCGTTATCCTCTAAAATATTAATCGAGTCCAGGTTGAATTTACTGTTTCAGTGTGGCACCACATTAATACGTGATGCTATCCGGAAAATGATCCAGGATCTGGCCAACAAGTATGCGAAAGATGCGATTGTATGAGGCAGATGATTGCATATACTAGTCGTAGCCCAGACCTATCCGCTGTCATCCTCTGAAATATAGTTCGAAACCAGGTTTACTTGACTGTCTCAGTGTGGTACCACATTAATACGTGATCCTAACCAGAAAAAAACCCAGGATCTGGCCAACAAGTATGCCAAAGATGCGAAAGTATCAGGCAGATGATTACAAATACCAGACATAACCCAGACATAACCGGCGTTATCCTCCAAAATATTACTCGGAACCAGGTTTAATTGACAGTTTCGCTGTGGAACCGCATTACTACGTGACCCAAACCAGAAAAAGCCCTGGATCTGGCCAACAAGTATGCGAAAAATGCGACAGTACGAGCCAGAAAAGGGCAAATACCAGATCTAACCCAGACATAACCGGAGTTATCCTCTAAAATATTAATCGCAACCAGGTTTAATTGACTGTTTCGGTGTGGTACCGCATTACTACGTGACCGAAACCAGAAAAAGCCCTGGATCTGGCCAACAAGTATGCGAAAAATGCGAAAGTACGAGCCAGATGAGGGCAAATACCAGACGCAACCCAGGCCTGACCGGTTTCATCCACTAAAATATTGATCGAATCCAGGTTTAATTGACTGCTTCAGTGTGGTACCACTCTACTACGTGATCCAAACCAGAAAAGGTCCAAGATCTGGCCATTCAAGTATCCGAAAAATGCGAAAGTACGAGCCAGATGAGGGCCAATACCAGACCTAACCCAGACAGAACCGGCGTTATCCTCTAAAATATTAATCACAACCAGGTTTAATTGACTGTTTCGGTGTGGAACCACATTACTACGGGATCCAAATCAGAAAAAGCGCTGGATCTGGCCAACAAGTATGCGAAAAACGCGAAAGTATGAGCCAGATGATTGCGAATACCAGAACTAACGCAGACATAACCAGAGTTATCCTCTAAAATACTAATCGGAACCAGCTTCTATTGACTTTTTCAGTGTGGTACCTGATTACTACGTGACCGAAACCAGAAAAAGCCCTGGATCTGGCCAACAAGTATGCGAAAAATGCGAAAGTACGAGCCAGATGAGGGCAAATACCAGACGCAACCCAGGCCTGACCGGTTTCATCCACTAAAATATTGATCGAATCCAGGTTTAATTGACTGCTTCAGTGTGGTACCACTCTACTACGTGATCCAAACCAGAAAAGGTCCAAGATCTGGCCATTCAAGTATCCGAAAAATGCGAAAGTACGAGCCAGATGAGGGCCAATACCAGACCTAACCCAGACAGAACCGGCGTTATCCTCTAAAATATTGATCGAATCCAGGTTTAATTGACTGCTTCAGTGTGGTACCACTCTACTACGTGATCCAAACCAGAAAAGGTCCAAGATCTGGCCATTCAAGTATCCGAAAAATGCGAAAGTACGAGCCAGATGAGGGCCAATACCAGACCTAACCCAGACAGAACCGGCGTTATCCTCTAAAATATTAATCACAACCAGGTTTAATTGACTGTTTCGGTGTGGTACCACACTACTACGTGATCCAAACCAGAAAAAACTCAGGATCTGGCCAACAAGTATGCGAAAAACGCGAAAGTACGAGCCAGATGAGGGCAAATCCCAGTGCTAACCAAGACATAACCGGCGTTATCCTCTAAAGTATTAATCGCAACCAGGTTTAATTGACTGTTTCGGAGTGGAACCACATTACTACGGGATCCAATCCAGAAAAAAAGCTGGATCTGGCCAACAACTATGCGAAAAACGCGAATGTATGAGCCAGATGATTGCAAATACAAGAACTAACCCAGACATAACCAGCGCTGTCCTCTAAAATATTAATCACAACCAGGTTTAATTGACTGTTTCGGTGTGGAATCACATTACTACGGGATCCAAACCAGAAAAAACGCAGGATCTGGCCAGCAAGTATGCGAAAAACGCGAAAGTATGAGCCAGATGAGGGCAAATCCCAGACCTGACCGAGACATAACCGGCGTTGTCCTCTAAAATATTATTCGCAACCAGGTTTAATTGACTGTTTCGGTGTGGTACCGCATTACTACGTGATCCAAACCAGAAAAAGGCCAGGATCTGGCCAACGAGTAAGCGAAAAATGCGAACGTACGAGCCAGATGAGGACAAATACCAGAGCTAACCCAGACGTAACCGGCGTTATCTTCTAAAATACTAATCGGAACCAGCTTCTATTTACTGTTTCGGTGTGGTACCGCATTACTACGTGCTCCAAACCAGAAAAGGCCCAGGATCTGGCCAACAAGTATGCGAATAATGCGAAAGTATGAGGCAGATGATTGCAAATACCATAACTTACCCTGCCATAACCGGCGTTATCCTCTAAAGTATTAATCGGAACCTTGGTTTTATTGCCTGTTTCAATGTGGCACCACACTACTACCTGATCCAGACCAGAAAAAGGCCAGGATCTGGCTATTCAAGTATGCGAAAGATGCGAAAGTATGTGCTAGATGATGGCAAATACCAGACCTAACCCAGACATAACCGGCGATATCCTCGAAAATATTAATCGGAACCAGGTTTAATTGACAGCTTCAGTGTGGTACCACATTACTACGTGGGCCAAGCCAGAAGAAGGCCAGGATCTTACCATTCAAGTACGCGAAAATTGCGAAAGTACGAGCCAGATGAGGGCAAATCTCAGACTTAACCGAGACATAACCGGCGTTATCCTCTAAAGTATTAATCGCAACCAGGTTTAATTGGCTGTTTCGGTGTGGTGCCACATTACTACGTGGTCCAAGCCAGAAAAAGGCAAGGATCTGACCATTCAAGTGTGCGAGAAAGGCGAAAGTACGAGCCAGATGAGGGCAAATCCCAGACCTAACCGAGACATAACCGGCGTTATCCTCTTAAATATTAATCACAACCAGGCTTAATTGACTGTTTCGGTGTGGAACCACATTACTACGGGATCCAAATCAGAGAAAGCGCTGGATCTGGCCAACAAGTATGCGAAAAATGCGAACGTACGAGCCAGATGAGGGCAAATACCAGACCTAACCCAGACATAACCAGAGTTATCCTCTAAAATACTAATCGGAACCAGCTTCTATTGACTTTTTCAGTGTGGTACCTCATTACTACGTGATCCAAACCAGAAAAAGGCCAGGATCTGGCCAACAAGTATGCGAAAAATGCGAAAGTACGAGGCAATCGAGGGCAAATCCCAGACCTAACCGAGACATAACCGGCGTTATCCTCTTAAATATTAACCGTAACCAAGTTTAATTGACTGTTTCAGTGTTGTTCCGCATTACTACGTGATCCAAACCAGAAAAAGCGCTGGATCTGGCCAACAAGTATGCGAAAAATGCGAATGTACGAGCCAGATGAGGGCAAATACCAGACCTAATACAAGACATAACCGGCGTTATCCTCTAAAATATTAACCGCAACCAGGTTTAATTGACTGCTTCGGTGCGGACCCACATTACAACGTGATCCAAACCAGAAAAAGGCCAGGATCTGGCCAACGAGTAAGCGAAAAATGCGAACGTACGAGCCAGATGAGGGCAAATACCAGACCTTACCCAGACAAAACCGCCGTTATCCTCTAAAATATTAATCGCAACCAGGTTTAATTGACTGTTTCGGTGTGGAACCACATTACTACGGGATCCAAACCAGAAAAAACGCAAGATCTGGCCAACAAGTATGTGAAAAACGCGAAAGTATGAGCCAGATGATTGCAAATACCAGAACTAACCTGGACATAACCAGCGTTATCATCTAAAATGCTAATGGGAACCAGCTTTTATTGACTGTTTCCGTGTGGTACCACACTACTACGTGATCCAAACCAGAAAAAACTCAGGATCTGGCCAACAAGTATGCGAAAAACGCGAAAGTATGAGCCAGATGGTTGCAAATACCAGAACTAACCCAGACATAACCAGGGTTATCCTCTAAAATACTAATCGGAACCAGCTTTTATTGACTGTCTCAGTGTGGTACCACATTACTACGGGATCCAATCCAGAAAAAAGCCAGGATCTGGCCAACAAGTATGCGAAAAATGCGAATGTACGGGGCAGATGAGGGCAAATCCCAGTGCTAACCAAGACATAACCGGCGTTATCCTCTAAAATATTAATCGCAACCAGGATTAATTGACTGTTACGGTGTGGAACCACATTACTACGGGATCCAATCCAGAAAAAAGCCAGGATCTGGCCAACAAGTATGCGAAAGTACGAGCCAGATGTGGGCAAATCCCAGACCTAACCGAGACACAACCGGCGTTATCCTCTAAAATATTAATCGCAACCAGGATTAATTGACTGTTTCGGTGTGGAACCACATTACTACGGGATCCAATCCAGAAAAAAGCCGGGATCTGGCCAACAAGTATGCGAAAAATGCGAAAGTACGAGCCATATGAGGGCAAATACAAGAACTAACCCAGTCATAACCGGCGCTGTCCTCTAAAATACTAATCGGAGCCAGCTTTTATTGACTGTTTCCGTGTGGTACCACATTACTACGGGATCCAATCCAGAAAAAAGCCAGGATATGGCCAACAAGTATGCGAAAGTACGAGCCAGATGTGGGCAAATACCAGACCTAACCCAGACATAACCGGCGTTATCCTCTGAAATATTAATCGCAACCTGGTTTAATTGACTGTTTCGGTGTGGAACCACATTACTACGGGATCCAATCCAGAAAAAACGCTGGATCTGACCAACAACTATGCGAAAAACGCGAAAGTATGAGCCAGATGGTTGCAAATACAAGAACTAACCAAGACATAACCGGCGTTACCCTCTAAAATATTAATCGCAACCAGGATTAATTGACTGTTTCGGTGTGGAACCACATTACTACGGGATCCAATCCAGAAAAAAGCCAGGATCTGGCCAACAAGTATGCGAAAGTACGAGCCAGATGTGGGCAAATACCAGACCTAACCCAGACATAACCGGCGTTATCCTCTAAAATATTAATTGCAGCCAGGTTTAATTGACTGTTTCAGTGTGGTACCACATTACTACGTGGTGCAAGCCAGAAAAAAGCCAGGATCTGGCCAACAAGTATGCGAAAAATGCGAAAGTACGAGACAGATGAGGGCAAATCCCAGACCTAACCGAGACATAACCGGCGTTATCCTCTAAAATATTAATCGCAACCAGATGTAATTGACTGTTTCGGTGTGGTACCGCATTACTACGTGTTCCAAACCAGAAAAAGGCCAGGATCTGCCTAACAAGTATGCGAAAAATGCGAAAGTACGAGCCAGATGAGGGCAAATCCCAGACCTAACCGAGACATAACCGGCGATATCCTCTAAAATATTAATCGCAACCAGGATTAATAGACTGTTTCGGTGTGGAATCACATTACTACGGGATCCAATCCAGAAAAAACGCTGGATCTGGCCAACAAGTATGCGAAAAATGCGAAAGTACGAGCCAGATAAGGCCAAATCCCAGTGCTAACCAAGACATAACCGGCGTTATCCTCCAAAATATGAATCGCAACCAGGTTTAATTGACTGTTTCGGTGTGGTACCGCATTACTACGTGATGCAAGCCAGAAAGAGCCCTGTATCTGGCTAACAAGTATGCGAAAAATGCGAAAGTACAAGCCAGATGAGGGCAAATCCCAGACCTAACCGAGACATAACCGGCGTTATCCTCTAAAATATTAATCGCAACCAGGATTAATAGACTGTTTCGGTGTGGAACCACATTACTACGGGATCTAATCCAGAAAAAACGCTGGATCTGGCCAACAACTATGCGAAAATTGCGAAAGTACGAGCCAGATGAGGGCAAATCCCAGACCTAACCCAGACAAAACCGGCGCTATCCTCTAAAATATTAATCGGAACCAGGTTTAATTGGCTGTTTCGGTGTGGAACCACATTACGACGGGATCCAAACCACTAAAAACCCATGATCTGGCCAACAAGTATGCGAAGAACGCGAAAGTATGTGCCAGATGATTGCAAATACCAGAACTAACCCAGACATAACCAGCGCTGTCCTCTAAAATACTAATCGGAACCAGATTTATTGACTGTTTCAGTGTGGTACCACATTACTACGTGATCCAAACCAGAAAAAGCCCAGGATCTGGCTAACAAGTATGCGAAAATGCGAAAGTACGAGCCAGATGAGAGCAAATACCAGACCTAACCCAGACATAACCGGCGTTTTCCTCTAAAATATTATTCGCAAGCAGGTTTAATTGACTGTTTCAGTGTGGAAACTCATTACTACGGGATCAAAACCAGAAAAAACACAGGATCTGGCAAACTAGTTTGCGAAAAACGCGTAAGTATGAGCCAGATGATTGCAACTACCAGAACTAACCCAGCCATAACCAGAGTTATCCTCTAAAATACTAATCGATACCAGCTTCTATTAACTGTTTCAGTTTGGAACCACATTACTACGTGATCCAAACCAGAAAAAGGCCAGGATCTGGCCAACAAGTATGCGAAAAATGCGAAGGTACGAGACAGATGAGGGCAAATCCCAGACCTAACCGAGACATAACCGGCGTTATCCTCTTAAATATTAATCGCAAACAGGTTTAATTGACTGTTTCGGTGTGGTACCGCATTACTACGTGTTCCAAATCAGAAAAGGGCCAGAATCTGGCCAAGAAGTATGCGGAAAATGCGAAAGTACGAGCCAGATGAGGGCGAATCCCAGACCTAACCGAGACATAACCGGCGTTTTCCTGTAAAATATTAATCGCAACCAGGATTAATAAACTGTTTCGGTGTGGAACTAGGTTACTACGGGATCCAATCCAGAAAAAACGCTGGATCTGGCCAACAACTATGCCAAAAACGCGAAAGTATGAGCCAGATGATTGCAAATACAAGAACTGACCCTGACATCACCAGCGTTATCCTCTAAAATACTAATCGGAACCAGCTTTTATTGACTGTTTCCGTGTGGTACCACACTACTACGTGATCCAAACCAGAAAAAACTCAGGATCTGGCCAACAAGTATGCGAAAAACGCGAAAGTATGAGCCAGATGGTTGCAAATACCAGAACTAACCCAGACATAACCGGCGTTCTCCTCCAAAATATTAATCGGAACCAGGTTTTATTGACTGTTTCAGTGTGGTACCAGATTACTACGTGGTCCAAGCCTGAAAAAGGCCAGGATCTGGCCAACAAGTGTGCGCAAAATGCGAAAGTATGAGCTAGATGATTGCAAACACCAGAACTAACCCAGACATAACCGACGTTGTCCTCTAAAATACTAATCGGAACCAGCTTCTATTGACTTTTTCAGTGTGGTACCTCATTACTACGTGATCCAAACCAGAAAAAGGCCAGGATCTGGCCAACAGGTATGCGAAAAATGCGAAAGTACGAGGCAATCGAGGGCAACTCCCAGACCTAACCGAGACATAACCGGCGTTATCCTCTTAAATATTAACCGTAACCAGGTTTAATTGACTGTTTCGGTGTTGTACCGCATTACTACGTGATCCAAGCCAGAAAAAGCGCTGGATCTGGCCAACAAGTATGCGAAAAATGCGAAAGTACGAGCCAGATGAGGGCAAATACCAGACCTAATACAAGACATAACCGGCGTTATCCTCTAAAATATTAACCGCAACCAGGTTTAATTGACTGCTTCAGTGTGGTACCACTCTACTACGTGATCCAAACCAGAAAAGCCCAAGATCTGGCCATTCAAGTATCCGAAGAATGCAAAAGTATGAGGAAGATGATTGCAAATACTAGACGTAACCCAGCCTTAACCGGCGTTATCCTCTAAAATATTAATCCTAACCAGGCTTAATTGACTGTTTCGGTGTGGTACCACTCTACTACGTGATCCAAACCAGAAAAAGCCCAAGATCTGGCCATTCAAGTATCCGAAAAATGCGAAAGTACGAGCCAGATGAGGGCAAATACCAGACCTAACCCAGACAAAACCGCCGTTATCCTCTAAAATATTAATCGCAACCAGGTTTAATTGACTGTTTCGGTGTGGAACCGCATTACTACGGGATCCAAACCAGAAAAAACGCAAGATCTGGCCAACAAGTATGTGAAAAACGCGAAAGTATGAGCCAGATGATTGCAAATAGCAGAACTAACCTAGACATAACCAGCGTTATCATCTAAAATGCTAATGGGAACCAGCTTTTATTGACTGTTTCCGTGTGGTACCACACTACTACGTGATCCAAACCAGAAAAAACTCAGGATCTGGCCAACAAGTATGCGAAAAACGCGAAAGTATGAGCCAGATGGTTGCAAATACCAGAACTAACCCAGACATAACCAGGGTTATCCTCTAAAATACTAATTGGAACCAGCTTTTATTGACTGTCTCAGTGTGGTACCACATTACTACGTGCTCCAAACTAGAAAAAGCCCTGGATCTGGCCAACAAGTATGCGAAAAATGCGAAAGTACGGGGCAGATGAGGGCAAATCCCAGTGCTAACCAAGACATAACCGGCGTTATCCTCTAAAATATTAATCGCAACCAGGTTTAATTAACTGTTTCGGAGTGGAACCACATTACTACGGGATCCAATCCAGAAAAAAAGCTGGATCTGGCCAACAACTATGCGAAAAACTCGAATGTATGAGCCATATGAGGGCAAATACAAGAACTAACCCAGTCATAACCGGCGCTGTCCTCTAAAATACTAATCGGAGCCAGCTTTTATTGACTGTTTCCGTGTGGTACCACATTACTACGGGATCCAATCCAGAAAAAAGCCAGGATATGGCCAACAAGTATGCGAAAGTACGAGCCAGATGTGGGCAAATACCAGACCTAACCCAGACATAACCGGCGTTATCCTCTGAAATATTAATCGCAACCTGGTTTAATTGACTGTTTCGGTGTGGAACCACATTACTACGGGATCCAATCCAGAAAAAACGCTGGATCTGACCAACAACTATGCGAAAAACGCGAAAGTATGAGCCAGATGGTTGCAAATACAAGAACTAACCAAGACATAACCGGCGTTACCCTCTAAAATATTAATCGCAACCAGGATTAATTGACTGTTTCGGTGTGGAACCACATTACTACGGGATCCAATCCAGAAAAAAGCCAGGATCTGGCCAACAAGTATGCGAAAGTACGAGCCAGATGTGGGCAAATACCAGACCTAACCCAGACATAACCGGCGTTATCCTCTAAAATATTAATTGCAGCCAGGTTTAATTGACTGTTTCAGTGTGGTACCACATTACTACGTGCTCCAAACTAGAAAAAGCCCTGGATCTGGCCAACAAGTATGCGAAAAATGCGAAAGTACGGGGCAGATGAGGGCAAATCCCAGTGCTAACCAAGACATAACCGGCGTTATCCTCTAAAATATTAATCGCAACCAGGTTTAATTAACTGTTTCGGAGTGGAACCACATTACTACGGGATCCAATCCAGAAAAAAAGCTGGATCTGGCCAACAACTATGCGAAAAACTCGAATGTATGAGCCATATGAGGGCAAATACAAGAACTAACCCAGTCATAACCGGCGCTGTCCTCTAAAATACTAATCGGAGCCAGCTTTTATTGACTGTTTCCGTGTGGTACCACATTACTACGGGATCCAATCCAGAAAAAAGCCAGGATATGGCCAACAAGTATGCGAAAGTACGAGCCAGATGTGGGCAAATACCAGACCTAACCCAGACATAACCGGCGTTATCCTCTGAAATATTAATCGCAACCTGGTTTAATTGACTGTTTCGGTGTGGAACCACATTACTACGGGATCCAATCCAGAAAAAACGCTGGATCTGACCAACAACTATGCGAAAAACGCGAAAGTATGAGCCAGATGGTTGCAAATACAAGAACTAACCAAGACATAACCGGCGTTACCCTCTAAAATATTAATCGCAACCAGGATTAATTGACTGTTTCGGTGTGGAACCACATTACTACGGGATCCAATCCAGAAAAAAGCCAGGATCTGGCCAACAAGTATGCGAAAGTACGAGCCAGATGTGGGCAAATACCAGACCTAACCCAGACATAACCGGCGTTATCCTCTAAAATATTAATTGCAGCCAGGTTTAATTGACTGTTTCAGTGTGGTACCACATTACTACGTGGTGCAAGCCAGAAAAAAGCCAGGATCTGGCCAACAAGTATGCGAAAAATGCGAAAGTACGAGACAGATGAGGGCAAATCCCAGACCTAACCGAGACATAACCGGCGTTATCCTCTAAAATATTAATCGCAACCAGATGTAATTGACTGTTTCGGTGTGGTACCGCATTACTACGTGTTCCAAACCAGAAAAAGGCCAGGATCTGCCTAACAAGTATGCGAAAAATGCGAAAGTACGAGCCAGATGAGGGCAAATCCCAGACCTAACCGAGACATAACCGGCGATATCCTCTAAAATATTAATCGCAACCAGGATTAATAGACTGTTTCGGTGTGGAATCACATTACTACGGGATCCAATCCAGAAAAAACGCTGGATCTGGCCAACAAGTATGCGAAAAATGCGAAAGTACGAGCCAGATAAGGCCAAATCCCAGTGCTAACCAAGACATAACCGGCGTTATCCTCCAAAATATGAATCGCAACCAGGTTTAATTGACTGTTTCGGTGTGGTACCGCATTACTACGTGATGCAAGCCAGAAAGAGCCCTGTATCTGGCTAACAAGTATGCGAAAAATGCGAAAGTACAAGCCAGATGAGGGCAAATCCCAGACCTAACCGAGACATAACCGGCGTTATCCTCTAAAATATTAATCGCAACCAGGATTAATAGACTGTTTCGGTGTGGAACCACATTACTACGGGATCTAATCCAGAAAAAACGCTGGATCTGGCCAACAACTATGCGAAAATTGCGAAAGTACGAGCCAGATGAGGGCAAATCCCAGACCTAACCCAGACAAAACCGGCGCTATCCTCTAAAATATTAATCGGAACCAGGTTTAATTGGCTGTTTCGGTGTGGAACCACATTACGACGGGATCCAAACCACTAAAAACCCATGATCTGGCCAACAAGTATGCGAAGAACGCGAAAGTATGTGCCAGATGATTGCAAATACCAGAACTAACCCAGACATAACCAGCGCTGTCCTCTAAAATACTAATCGGAACCAGATTTATTGACTGTTTCAGTGTGGTACCACATTACTACGTGATCCAAACCAGAAAAAGCCCAGGATCTGGCTAACAAGTATGCGAAAATGCGAAAGTACGAGCCAGATGAGAGCAAATACCAGACCTAACCCAGACATAACCGGCGTTTTCCTCTAAAATATTATTCGCAAGCAGGTTTAATTGACTGTTTCAGTGTGGAAACTCATTACTACGGGATCAAAACCAGAAAAAACACAGGATCTGGCAAACTAGTTTGCGAAAAACGCGTAAGTATGAGCCAGATGATTGCAACTACCAGAACTAACCCAGCCATAACCAGAGTTATCCTCTAAAATACTAATCGATACCAGCTTCTATTAACTGTTTCAGTTTGGAACCACATTACTACGTGATCCAAACCAGAAAAAGCCCAGGATCTGGCCAACAAGTATGCGAAAAATGCGAAGGTACGAGACAGATGAGGGCAAATCCCAGACCTAACCGAGACATAACCGGCGTTATCCTCTTAAATATTAATCGCAAACAGGTTTAATTGACTGTTTCGGTGTGGTACCGCATTACTACGTGTTCCAAATCAGAAAAGGGCCAGAATCTGGCCAAGAAGTATGCGGAAAATGCGAAAGTACGAGCCAGATGAGGGCGAATCCCAGACCTAACCGAGACATAACCGGCGTTTTCCTGTAAAATATTAATCGCAACCAGGATTAATAAACTGTTTCGGTGTGGAACTAGGTTACTACGGGATCCAATCCAGAAAAAACGCTGGATCTGGCCAACAACTATGCCAAAAACGCGAAAGTATGAGCCAGATGATTGCAAATACAAGAACTGACCCTGACATCACCAGCGTTATCCTCTAAAATACTAATCGGAACCAGCTTTTATTGACTGTTTCCGTGTGGTACCACACTACTACGTGATCCAAACCAGAAAAAAATCAGGATCTGGCCAACAAGTATGCGAAAAACGCGAAAGTATGAGCCAGATGGTTGCAAATACCAGAACTAACCCAGACATAACCGGCGTTCTCCTCCAAAATATTAATCGGAACCAGGTTTTATTGACTGTTTCAGTGTGGTACCAGATTACTACGTGGTCCAAGCCTGAAAAAGGCCAGGATCTGGCCAACAAGTGTGCGCAAAATGCGAAAGTATGAGCTAGATGATTGCAAACACCAGAACTAACCCAGACATAACCGACGTTGTCCTCTAAAATACTAATCGGAACCAGCTTCTATTGACTTTTTCAGTGTGGTACCTCATTACTACGTGATCCAAACCAGAAAAAGGCCAGGATCTGGCCAACAAGTATGCGAAAAATGCGAAAGTACGAGGCAATCGAGGGCAACTCCCAGACCTAACCGAGACATAACCGGCGTTATCCTCTTAAATATTAACCGTAACCAGGTTTAATTGACTGTTTCGGTGTTGTACCGCATTACTACGTGATCCAAGCCAGAAAAAGCGCTGGATCTGGCCAACAAGTATGCGAAAAATGCGAAAGTACGAGCCAGATGAGGGCAAATACCAGACCTAATACAAGACATAACCGGCGTTATCCTCTAAAATATTAACCGCAACCAGGTTTAATTGACTGCTTCAGTGTGGTACCACTCTACTACGTGATCCAAACCAGAAAAGCCCAAGATCTGGCCATTCAAGTATCCGAAGAATGCAAAAGTATGAGGAAGATGATTGCAAATACTAGACGTAACCCAGCCTTAACCGGCGTTATCCTCTAAAATATTAATCCTAACCAGGCTTAATTGACTGTTTCGGTGTGGTACCACTCTACTACGTGATCCAAACCAGAAAAAGCCCAAGATCTGGCCATTCAAGTATCCGAAAAATGCGAAAGTACGAGCCAGATGAGGGCAAATACCAGACCTAACCCAGACATAACCAGGGTTATCCTCTAAAATACTAATTGGAACCAGCTTTTATTGACTGTCTCAGTGTGGTACCACATTACTACGTGCTCCAAACTAGAAAAAGCCCTGGATCTGGCCAACAAGTATGCGAAAAATGCGAAAGTACGGGGCAGATGAGGGCAAATCCCAGTGCTAACCAAGACATAACCGGCGTTATCCTCTAAAATATTAATCGCAACCAGGTTTAATTAACTGTTTCGGAGTGGAACCACATTACTACGGGATCCAATCCAGAAAAAAAGCTGGATCTGGCCAACAACTATGCGAAAAACTCGAATGTATGAGCCAGATGATTGCAAATGCAAGAACTAACCCAGACATAACCAGCGTTGTCCTCTAAAATATTAATCGCAACCAGGTTTAATTGACTGTTTCGGAGTGGAACCACATTACTACGGGATCCAATCCAGAAAAAAGCCAGGATCTGGCCAACAAGTATGCGAAAAATGCGAAAGTACGAGCCATATGAGGGCAAATACAAGAACTAACCCAGTCATAACCGGCGCTGTCCTCTAAAATACTAATCGGAGCCAGCTTTTATTGACTGTTTCCGTGTGGTACCACATTACTACGGGATCCAATCCAGAAAAAAGCCAGGATATGGCCAACAAGTATGCGAAAGTACGAGCCAGATGTGGGCAAATACCAGACCTAACCCAGACATAACCGGCGTTATCCTCTAAAATATTAATCGCAACCTGGTTTAATTGACTGTTTCGGTGTGGAACCACATTACTACGGGATCCAATCCAGAAAAAACGCTGGATCTGACCAACAACTATGCGAAAAACGCGAAAGTATGAGCCAGATGGTTGCAAATACAAGAACTAACCAAGACATAACCGGCGTTACCCTCTAAAATATTAATCGCAACCAGGATTAATTGACTGTTTCGGTGTGGAACCACATTACTACGGGATCCAATCCAGAAAAAAGCCAGGATCTGGCCAACAAGTATGCGAAAGTACGAGCCAGATGTGGGCAAATACCAGACCTAACCCAGACATAACCGGCGTTATCCTCTAAAATATTAATCGCAGCCAGGTTTAATTGACTGTTTCAGTGTGGTACCACATTACTACGTGGTGCAAGCCAGAAAAAAGCCAGGATCTGGCCAACAAGTATGCGAAAAATGCGAAAGTACGAGACAGATGAGGGCAAATCCCAGACCTAACCGAGACATAACCGGCGTTATCCTCTAAAATATTAATCGCAACCAGATGTAATTGACTGTTTCGGTGTGGTACCGCATTACTACGTGTTCCAAACCAGAAAAAGGCCAGGATCTGCCTAACAAGTATGCGAAAAATGCGAAAGTACGAGCCAGATGAGGGCAAATCCCAGACCTAACCGAGACATAACCGGCGATATCCTCTAAAATATTAATCGCAACCAGGATTAATAGACTGTTTCGGTGTGGAATCACATTACTACGGGATCCAATCCAGAAAAAACGCTGGATCTGGCCAACAAGTATGCGAAAAATGCGAAAGTACGAGCCAGATAAGGCCAAATCCCAGTGCTAACCAAGACATAACCGGCGATATCCTCCAAAATATGAATCGCAACCAGGTTTAATTGACTGTTTCGGTGTGGTACCGCATTACTACGTGATGCAAGCCAGAAAGAGCCCTGTATCTGGCTAACAAGTATGCGAAAAATGCGAAAGTACAAGCCAGATGAGGGCAAATCCCAGACCTAACCGAGACATAACCGGCGTTATCCTCTAAAATATTAATCGCAACCAGGATTAATAGACTGTTTCGGTGTGGAACCACATTACTACGGGATCTAATCCAGAAAAAACGCTGGATCTGGCCAACAACTATGCGAAAATTGCGAAAGTACGAGCCAGATGAGGGCAAATCCCAGACCTAACCCAGACAAAACCGGCGCTATCCTCTAAAATATTAATCGGAACCAGGTTTAATTGGCTGTTTCGGTGTGGAACCACATTACGACGGGATCCAAACCACTAAAAACCCATGATCTGGCCAACAAGTATGCGAAGAACGCGAAAGTATGTGCCAGATGATTGCAAATACCAGAACTAACCCAGACATAACCAGCGCTGTCCTCTAAAATACTAATCGGAACCAGATTTATTGACTGTTTCAGTGTGGTACCACATTACTACGTGATCCAAACCAGAAAAAGCCCAGGATCTGGCCAACAAGTATGCGAAAATGCGAAAGTACGAGCCAGATGAGAGCAAATACCAGACCTAACCCAGACATAACCGGCGTTTTCCTCTAAAATATTATTCGCAAGCAGGTTTAATTGACTGTTTCAGTGTGGAAACTCATTACTACGGGATCAAAACCAGAAAAAACACAGGATCTGGCAAACTAGTTTGCGAAAAACGCGTAAGTATGAGCCAGATGATTGCAAATACCAGAACTAACCCAGCCATAACCAGAGTTATCCTCTAAAATACTAATCGATACCAGCTTCTATTAACTGTTTCAGTGTGGAACCACATTACTACGTGATCCAAACCAGAAAAAGCCCAGGATCTGGCCAACAAGTATGCGAAGAATGCGAAGGTACGAGACAGATGAGGGCAAATCCCAGACCTAACCGAGACATAACCGGCGTTATCCTCTTAAATATTAATCGCAAACAGGTTTAATTGACTGTTTCGGTGTGGTACCGCATTACTACGTGTTCCAAATCAGAAAAAGGCCAGAATCTGGCCAAGAAGTATGCGGAAAATGCGAAAGTACGAGCCAGATGAGGGCGAATCCCAGACCTAACCGAGACATAACCGGCGTTTTCCTGTAAAATATTAATCGCAACCAGGATTAATAAACTGTTTCGGTGTGGAACCAGGTTACTACGGGATCCAATCCAGAAAAAACGCTGGATCTGGCCAACAACTATGCCAAAAACGCGAAAGTATGAGCCAGATGATTGCAAATACAAGAACTGACCCAGACATCACCAGCGTTATCCTCTAAAATACTAATCGGAACCAGCTTTTATTGACTGTTTCAGTGTGGTACCACATTACTGCGTGATCCTAACCAGAAAAAGCCCAGGATCTGGCCAACAAGTATGCGAAAAATGCGAAGGTACGAGACAGATGAGGGCAAATACCAGAACTAACCCAGACATAACCGGCGTTATCCTCTAAAATATTAATCGCAACCAGGTTTAATTGACTGTTTCGGTGTGGAGCCACTTTACTACAGGTTCCAAACCAGACAGAGGCCAGGATCTGGCCAACAAGTATGCGAAAAACGCGAAGATATGAGCCAGATGATTGCAAATACCAGACGTAAACCAGACATAACCGGCGTTATCCTCTAAAATATTAATCGCAACCAGGTTTAATTGACTGTTTCGGTGTGGAGCCACTTTACTACGGGTTCCAAACCAGAAAGTGGCCAGGATCTGGCCAACAAGTATGCGAAAAATGCGAAAGTATGAGGAAGATGATTGCAATTACCAGACCTAACCCAGACATAACCGGTGTTATCCTCTGAAATATTGATCGAAACCAGGATTAGTTGACTGCTTCAGTGTGGTACCACATACAACGTGATCCAAACCAGAAAAACACCAGGATCTGGCCATGAAATATGCGAAAAATACGAAAGTATGAGACAGATGATTACAAATACCGGACCTAACCCTGACTTAACAGGCGTTATCCTCTAAAATATTAATCGCAACCAGGTTTAATTGACTGTTTCAGTGTGGTACCACTTTACTACGTGATCCAAACCAGAAAAAGCCCAGGATCTGGCCAACTAGTATGCGAAAAATGCGAATGTATGAGGCAGATGATTGCAAATACCAGACGTAACCCAGACATAACCGGCGTTATCCACTAAAATATTAATCGCAACCAGGTTTAATTGACTGTTTCGGTGTGGAGCCACTTTACTACGGGTTCCAAACCAGAAAGAGGCCAGGATCTGGCCAACAAGTATGCGAAAAACGCGAAAGTATGAGCCAGATAATTGCAAATACAAGAACTTACCCAGACATAACCGGCGTTATCCTCTAAATTATTAATCGGAACCAGGTATAATTGACTGATTCAGTGTGGAACCACATTACTACGTGATCCAAACCAGAAAAAGCCCAGGATCTGGCCAACAAGTATGTGAAAAATGCGAAAATACGAGACAGATGAGGGCAAATCCCAGACCTAACCGAGACATAACCGGCGTTATCCTCTTAAATATTAATCGCAAACAGGTTTAATTGACTGTTTCGGTGTGGTACAGCATTACTACGGGATCCAATCTAGAAAAAGGCCAGGATCTGGCCAACAAGTATGCGAAAAATGCGAACGTACGACCCAGATGAGGGCAAATACCAGACCTAACCCTGACATAACCGGCGTTATCCTCGAAAATATTAATCGCAACCAGGTTTAATTGACTGCTTCGGTGTGGTACCGCATTACTACGTGGTCCAAACAAGAAAAAGCCCAGGATCTGGCCAACAAGTATGCGAAAATGCGAAAGTGCGAGCCAGATGAGAGCAAATTCCAGACCTAACCCAGACATAACCGGCGTTATCCTCCAAAATATTAATCGCAACCAGGTTTAATTGACTGTTTCGGTGTGGTACCGCATTACTACGTGATGCAAGCCAGAAAAAGCCCTGTATCTGGCTAACAAGAATGCGAAAAATGCGAATGTACGAGCCAGATGAGGGCAAATCCCAGACCTAACCGAGACATAACCGGCGTTATCCTCTAAAATATTAATCGCAACCAGGATTAATAGACTGTTTCGGTGTGGAACCACATTACTACGGGATCTAATCCAGAAAAAACGCTGGATCTGGCCAACAACTATGCGAAAATTGCGAAAGTACGAGCCAGATGAGGGCAAATCCCAGACCTAACCCAGACAAAACCGGCGTTATCCTCTAAAATATTAATCGGAACCAGGTTAAATTGGCTGTTTCGGTGTGGAACCACATTACGACGGGATCCAAACCACTAAAAACCCAAGATCTGGCCAACAAGTATGCGAAGAACGCGAAAGTATGTGCCAGATGATTGCAAATACCAGAACTAACCCAGACATAACCAGCGCTGTCCTCTAAAACACTAATCGGAACCAGATTTATTGACTGTTTCAGTGTGGTACCACATTACTACGTGATCCAAACCAGAAAAAGCCCAGGATCTGGCCAACAAGTATGCGAAAATGCGAAAGTGCGAGCCAGATGAGAGCAAATTCCAGACCTAACCCAGACATAACCGGCGTTTTCCTCTAAAATATTATTCGCAAGCAGGTTTAATTGACTGTTTCAGTGTGGAAACTCATTACTACGGGATCAAAACCAGAAAAAACCCAGGATCTGGCAAACTGGTTTGCGAAAAACGCGTAAGTATGAGCCAGATGATTGCAAATACCAGAACTAACCTAGACATAACCAGAGTTATCCTCTAAAATACTAATCGATACCAGCTTCTATTAACTGTTTCAGTGTGGAACCACATTACTATGTGATCCAAACCAGAAAAAGCCCAGGATCTGGCCAACAAGTATGCGAAAAATGCGAAGGTACGAGACAGATGAGGGCAAATCCCAGACCTAACCCAGCCAAAACTGACGTTTTCCTCTAAAATATTAATCGCAACCAGGATTAATAAACTCTTTCGGTGTGGAACCACGTTACTACGGGATCCAATCCAGAAAAAACGCTGGATCTGGCCAACAACTATGCGAAAAACGCGAAAGTATGAGCCAGATGATTGCAAATACCAGAACTTACCCAGATATAACCGGCGTTATCCTCTAAATTATTAATCGGAACCAGGTATAATTGACTGATTCAGTGTGGAACCACATTACTACGTGATCCAAACCAGAAAAAGCCCAGGATCTGGCCAACAAGTATGCGAAAAATGCGAATGTACGAGCCAGATAAGGGCAAATACCAGACCTAACCCAGCCAAAACCGACGTTATCCTCTAAAATACTAATCGGAACCAGCTTCTATTGACTGTTTCAGTGTGGTACCACATTACTACGTGATCCAAACCAGAAAAAGGCCAAGATCTGGCCACAAGTATGCGAAAAATGCGAAGGTACGAGACAGATGAGGGCAAATAGCAGACCTAACCCAGACAAAACCGGCGTTATCCTCTAAAATATTAATCTCAACCAGGTTCAATTGACTGTTTCGGTGTGGAACCACATTACTACGGGATCCAAATCAGAAAAAGCGCTGGATCTGGCCAACAAGTATGCGAAAAACGCGAAGATATGAGCCAGATGATTGCAAATACCAGACGTAACCCAGACATAACCGGCGTTATCCACTAAAATATTAATCGCAACCAGGTTTAATTGACTGTTTCGGTGTGGAGCCACTTTACTACGGGTTCCAAACGAGAAAGAGGCCAGGATCTGGCCAACAAGTATGCGAAAAACGCGAAAGTATGAGCCAGATAATTGCAAATACAAGAACTTACCCAGACATAACCGGCGTTATCCTCTAAATTATTAATCGGAACCAGGTATAATTGACTGATTCAGTGTGGAACCACATTACTACGTGATCCAAACCAGAAAAAGCCCAGGATCTGGCCAACAAGTATGTGAAAAATGCGAAAATACGAGACAGATGAGGGCAAATCCCAGACCTAACCGAGACATAACCGGCGTTATCCTCTTAAATATTAATCGCAAACAGGTTTAATTGACTGTTTCGGTGTGGTACAGCATTACTACGGGATCCAATCTAGAAAAAGGCCAGGATCTGGCCAACAAGTATGCGAAAAATGCGAACGTACGACCCAGATGAGGGCAAATACCAGACCTAACCCTGACATAACCGGCGTTATCCTCGAAAATATTAATCGCAACCAGGTTTAATTGACTGCTTCGGTGTGGTACCGCATTACTACGTGGTCCAAACAAGAAAAAGCCCAGGATCTTGCCAACAAGTATGCGAAAAATGCGAAGGTACGAGCCAGATGGTTGCAAATACCAGAACTAACCCAGACATAACCAGAGTTATCCTCTAAAATACTAATCGGAACCAGCTTCTATTGACTGTTTCAGTGTGGTAACACATTACTACGTGATCCAAACCAGAAAAAGCCCAGGATCTGGCCAACAAGTATGCGAAAAATGCGAAAGTACGAGCCAGGTGTGGGCAAATACCATACCTAACCCAGACCTAACCGGCATTAACGTCTAAAATATTAATCGCAACCAGGTCTAATTGACTGTTTCGGTGTGGTACCGCATTACTACGGGATCCAATCTAGAAAAACCCCAGGATCTGGCGAACAAGTATGCGAAAAACGCGAAAGTATGAGCCAGATGATTGCAAATACCAGAACTAACCCAGACATAACCAGCGTTGTCCTCTAAAATACTAATTGGAACCAGCTTTTATTGACTGTTTCAGTGTGGTACGACATTACTACGTGATCCAAACCAGAAATAGCCCAGGATCTGGCCAACAAGTATGCGAAAAATGCGAAAGTACGAGAGAGATGGGGGCAAATCCCAAACCTAACCGAGACATAACCGGCGTTATCCTCTTAAATATTAATCGCAACCAGGTTTAATTGACTGTTTAGGTGTGGTACCGCATTACTACGTGTTCCAAACCAGAAATAGGCCAGGATCTGGCCAACAAGTATGTGAAAAATGCGAAAGTACGAGCCAGATGAGGGCAAATCCCAGACCTAACCGAGACATAACCGGCGTTATCCTCTAAAATATTAATCGCAACCAGGATTAATTGACTGTTTCGGTGTGGAACCACATTACTACGGGATCCAATCCAGAAAAAACGCTGGATCTGGCCAACGACTACGCGAGAAACGCGAAAGTATGAGCCAGATGATTGCAAATACCAGAACTAACCCAGACATATCCAGTGTTATCCTCTAAAATACTAATCGCTACCAGGTTTAATTGACTGTTTCGTTGTGGAACCACATTACTACGGGATCCAAACCAGAAAAAACGCAGGATCTGGCCAACAAGTATGCGAAAGACGCGGAAGTATGAGACAGATGATTACAAATACCAGAACTAACCCAGACATAACCAGATGTTTCCTCTAGAATACTAATTGGAACAAGCTTTTATTGACTGTTTCAGTGTGGTACCACATTACAACGTGATCCAAACCAGAAAAAGCCCTGGATCTGGCCAACAAGTATGCGAAAAATGCGAAGGTACGAGCCAGATGAGGGCAAACCCCAGACTTAACCCAGACGTAACCGGCGTTATCCTCTAAAACATTACTCGCAACCACGTTTACTTGACTATTTCGGTGTGGTACCGCACTACTGCGTGATACAAACTAGAAAAAGGCGAGGATCTGGCCAACAAGTATGGGAAAAATGCGAAAGTACGAGCCAGATGAGGGCAAATCCCAGACCTAACCGAGACATAACCGGCGTTATCCTCTTAAATATAAATCGCAACCAGGTTTAACTGACTGTTTCGGTGTGGTTCCGCATTACTACGTGTTCCAAACCAGAAAAAGGCCAGGATCTGGCCAACAAGTATGCGAAAAATGCGAATGTACGAGCCAGATGATGGCAAATACCAGACCTAACCCAGACATAACCGGCGTTATCCTCGAAAAAATTAATCGCAACCAGCTTTAATTGACTGCTTCGGTGTGGTACCGCATTACTACGTGATCCAAACCACAAAAAGCCAGGATCTGGCCAACAAGTATGCGAAAAATGCGAAAGTACGAGCCAGATGAGGGCAAATCCCAGTGCTAACCAAGACGTAACCGGCGTTATCCTCTTAAATATTAGTCGCAACCAGGTTTAATTGACAGTTTCGGTGTGGTACCGCATTACTACGTGAGCCAAACCAGAAAAAGGCCAGGCTCTGGCAAACAAGTATGAGAAAAATGCGGAAGTACGAGCCAGATGAGGGCAAATACCAGACCTAACCCAGACAAAACCGGGGTTATTCGCTAAAATATTAATCGCAACCAGGTTTAATTGACTGTATCGGTGTGGTACCGCATTACTACGTGATCCAAACCTGAAAAAGGCCAGGATCTGTCCATCAAGTATACGCAAAATGCGAAAGTACGAGCCAGATGAGGGCAAATCACAGACCTAACCGAGACATAACCGGCGTTATCCTCTAAAATATTAATCGCAACCAGGTTTAATTGACTGTTTCGGTGTGGTACCGCATTACTGCCTGATCCAAACCAGAAAAAACCCAGGATCTGGCCAACAAGTATGCGAAAAACGTGAACAGACGAGCCAGATGAGGGCAAATACAAGACCTAACCCAGACATAACCGGCGTTATCTTTTAAAATATTAATCGCAACCAGGTTTAATTGACAGTTTCGGTGTGGTACCGCATTACTACGTGAGCCTAACCAGAAAAAGGCCAGGCTCTGGCCAACAAGTATGAGAAAAATGCGGAAGTACGAGCCACATGAGGGCAAATACCAGACCTAACCCAGACAAAACCGGGGTTATTCTCTAAAATATTAATCGCAACCAGGTTTAATTGACTGTTTCGGTGTGGAAACACATTACTGCGGGATCCAAACCAGAAAAGACCCAGGATCTGGCCAACAAGTATGCGAAAAACACGAAAGTACGAGCCAGATGAGGGCAAATCCCAGACCTAACCGAGACATAACGGCGTTATCCTCTAAAATATTAATCGCTACCAGGTTTAATTGACAGTTTCGGTGTGGTACCGCATTACTACGTGAGCCAAACCAGAAAAAGGCCAGGCTTTGTCCAACAAGTATGAGAAAGATGCGAATGTACGAGCCAGATGAGGGCAAATACCAGACCTAACCGAGACATAACCGGCGTTATCCTCTAAAACATTAATCGCAACCAGGTTTAATTAACTGTCTCGGTGTGGTACCGCATTACTGCCTGATCCAAACCAGAAAAAACCCAGGATCTGGCCAACAAGTATGCGAAAAACGTGAACAGACGAGCCAGATGAGGGCAAATACAAGACCTAACCCAGACATAACCGGCGTTATCTTTTAAAATATTAATCGCAACCAGGTTTAATTGACAGTTTCGGTGTGGTACCGCATTACTACGTGAGCCTAACCAGAAAAAGGCCAGGCTCTGGCCAACAAGTATGAGAAAAATGCGGAAGTACGAGCCACATGAGGGCAAATACCAGACCTAACCCAGACAAAACCGGGGTTATTCTCTAAAATATTAATCGCAACCAGGTTTAATTGACTGTTTCGGTGTGGAAACACATTACTGCGGGATCCAAACCAGAAAAAGGCCAGGCTTTGTCCAACAAGTATGAGAAAAATGCGAAAGTACGAGCCAGATGAGGGCAAATATCAGACCTAACCCAGACAAAACCGGCGTTGTCCTCTAAAATATTAATCGCTACCAGGTTTAATTGACAGTTTCGGTGTGGTACCGCAACACTACGTGATCCAAACCAGAAAGAGCCCACGATCTGGCCAACAAGTATACGAGAGATACGAAAGTATGAGCCATATGATGGCAAATACCAGATCTAACCCAGACATAACCGGCATTATCCTACCAAAATATTACTCAAAACCACGTTTAATTGACTGTTTCAGTGTTTTACCACACTAGTACGTGATCAAAGTCAGAAAAAGCCCAGGATCTGGCCAGCAAGTATACGCAAAATGCGAAAGTACGAGCCAGATGAGGGCAAATCACAGACCTAACCGAGACATAACCGGCGTTATCCTCTAAAATATTAATCGCAACCAGGTTTAATTGACTGTTTCGGTGTGGTACCGCATTACTGCCTGATCCAAACCAGAAAAAACCCAGGATCTGGCCAACAAGTATGCGAAAAACGTGAACAGACGAGCCAGATGAGGGCAAATACAAGACCTAACCCAGACATAACCGGCGTTATCTTTTAAAATATTAATCGCAACCAGGTTTAATTGACAGTTTCGGTGTGGTACCGCATTACTACGTGAGCCTAACCAGAAAAAGGCCAGGCTCTGGCCAACAAGTATGAGAAAAATGCGGAAGTACGAGCCACATGAGGGCAAATACCAGACCTAACCCAGACAAAACCGGGGTTATTCTCTAAAATATTAATCGCAACCAGGTTTAATTGACTGTTTCGGTGTGGAAACACATTACTGCGGGATCCAAACCAGAAAAGACCCAGGATCTGGCCAACAAGTATGCGAAAAACGCGAAAGTACGAGCCAGATGAGGGCAAATCCCAGACCTAACCGAGATATAACCGGCGTTATCCTCTTAAATATTAATCGCAACCAGGTTTAATTGACTGTTTCGGTGTGGTACCGCATTACTACGTGATCCAATCCAGAAAAAGCCCTGGATCTGGCCAACAAGTATGCGAAAAATGCGAAAGTACGAGTCTGATGAGGGCAAATCCCAGACCTATCCGAGACATAACCGGCGTTATCCTCTAAAATATTAATCGCAACCAGGTTTTATTGACAGTTTCGGTGTGGTAACGCATTACTACGTGCTCCAAACCAGAAAAAGACCAGGCTTTGTCCAACAAGTATGAGAAAAATGCGAAAGTACGAGCCAGATGAGGGCAAATACGAGATCTAACCCAGACATAACCGGCGTTATCCTCTAAAATATTAATCGCAACCAGGTTTAATTGACAGTTTCGGTGTGGTACCGCATTACTACGGGCTCCAAACCAGAAAAAGACCAGGCTTTGTCCAACAAGTATGAGAAAAATGCGAAAGTACGAGCCAGATGAGGGCAAATACCAGACCTAATCCAGACAAAACCGGCGTTATCCTCTAAAATATTAATCGCAACCAGGTTTAATTGACTGTATCGGTGTGGTACCGCATTACTACGTGATCCAAACCTGAAAAAGGCCAGGATCTGTCCAACAAGTATGCGAAAAATGCGAAAGTACGAGCCAGATGAGGGCAAATACCAGACAAAACCTAGACATAACCGGCGTTATCCTCTAAAATATGAGTCGGAACCTGGTTTAATTGACTGTTTCAGTGTAGTACCACATTACTACGTGGTCCAAGCCCGAAAAAGGCCAAGATCTGGCCAACAAGTATGTGAAAAACGTGAACATACGAGCCAGATGAGGGCAAATACCAGACCTAACCCAGACATAACCGGCGTTATCTTTTAAAATATTAATCGCAACCAGGTTTAATTGGCAGTTTCGGTGTGGTACCGCATTACTACGTGAGCCAAACCAGAAAAAGGCCAGGCTCTGGCCAACAAGTATGAGAAAAATGCGGATGTACGAGCCAGATGAGGGCAAATACCAGACCTAACCCAGACAAAACCGGGGTTATTCACTAAAATATTAATCGCAACCAGGTTTAATTGACTGTTTCGGTGTGGAACCACATTACTACGGGATCCAAACCAGAAAAGACCCAGGATCTGGCAATCAAGTATGCGAAAAACGCGAAAGTACGAGCCAGATGAGGGCAACTCCCAGACCTAACCGAGACATAACCGGCGTTATCCTCTAAAATATTAATCGCAACCAAGTTTAATTGACTGCTTCGGTTTGGTAACGCATTACTACGTGATCCAAACCAGAAAAAGGCCAGGACCTGGCCAACAAGTATGCGATAAATGCGAAAGTATGAGCCAGATGATTGCAAATACCAGAACTAACCCAGACATAACCAGCGTTATCCTTTAAAATACTAATCGGGACCAGCTTTTATTGACTGCTTCAGTGTGGTACCACATTACTTCGTGATCCAAACCAGAAAAAGCCCAGGATCTGGCCAACAAGTATGCGAAAAATGCGAAATTACGAGCCTGATGGGGGCAAATCCCCGACCTATCCGAGACATAACGGCGTTATCCTCTAAAATATTAATCGCTACCAGGTTTAATTGACAGTTTCGGTGTGGTACCGCATTACTACGTGAGCCAAACCAGAAAAAGGCCAGGCTTTGTCCAACAAGTATGAGAAAGATGCGAATGTACGAGCCAGATGAGGGCAAATACCAGACCTAACCGAGACATAACCGGCGTTATCCTCTAAAACATTAATCGCAACCAGGTTTAATTAACTGTCTCGGTGTGGTACCGCATTACTGCGTGATCCAATCCAGAAAAAGCCGTGGATCTGGCCAACAAGTATGCGAAAAATGCGAAATTACGAGCCTGATGGGGGCAAATCCCCGACCTATCCGAGACATAACGGCGTTATCCTCTAAAATATTAATCGCTACCAGGTTTAATTGACAGTTTCGGTGTGGTACCGCATTACTACGTGAGCCAAACCAGAAAAAGGCCAGGCTTTGTCCAACAAGTATGAGAAAAATGCGAAAGTACGAGCCAGATGAGGGCAAATATCAGACCTAACCCAGACAAAACCGGCGTTGTCCTCTAAAATATTAATCGCTACCAGGTTTAATTGACAGTTTCGGTGTGGTACCGCAACACTACGTGATCCAAACCAGAAAGAGCCCACGATCTGGCCAACAAGTATACGAGAGATACGAAAGTATGAGCCATATGATGGCAAATACCAGATCTAACCCAGACATAACCGGCATTATCCTACCAAAATATTACTCAAAACCACGTTTAATTGACTGTTTCAGTGTTTTACCACACTAGTACGTGATCAAAGTCAGAAAAAGCACAGGATCTGGCCAGCAAGTTTGCTAAAAATGCGAAAGTATGAGGAAGATGATTGCAAATACCAGACGTAACCCAGACCTAACCGGCGTTATCCTCTAAAATATTAATCGCAACCAGGTTTAATTGACTGTTTCGGTGTGGTACCGCATTACTGCCTGATCCAAACCAGAAAAAACCCAGGATCTGGCCAACAAGTATGCGAAAAACGTGAACAGACGAGCCAGATGAGGGCAAATACAAGACCTAACCCAGACATAACCGGCGTTATCTTTTAAAATATTAATCGCAACCAGGTTTAATTGACAGTTTCGGTGTGGTACCGCATTACTACGTGAGCCAAACCAGAAAAAGGCCAGGCTCTGGCCAACAAGTATGAGAAAAATGCGGAAGTACGAGCCACATGAGGGCAAATACCATACCTAACCCAGACAAAACCGGGGTTATTCTCTAAAATATTAATCGCAACCAGGTTTAATTGACTGTTTCGGTGTGGAAACACATTACTGCGGGATCCAAACCAGAAAAGACCCAGGATCTGGCCAACAAGTATACGAAAAACGCGAAAGTACGAGCCAGATGAGGGCAAATCCCAGACCTAACCGAGATATAACCGGCGTTATCCTCTTAAACATTAATCGCAACCAGGTTTAATTGACTGTTTCGGTGTGGTACCGCATTACTACGTGATCCAATCCAGAAAAAGCCCTGGATCTGGTCATTCAAGTATGCGAAAAATGCGAAAGTACGAGCCTGATGAGGGCAAATCCCAGACCTATCCGAGACATAACCGGCGTTATCCTCTAAAATATTAATCGCAACCAGGTTTTATTGACAGTTTCGGTGTGGTAACGCATTACTACGTGCTCCAAACCAGAAAAAGACCAGGCTTTGTCCAACAAGTATGAGAAAAATGCGAAAGTACGAGCCAGATGAGGGCAAATACGAGACCTAACCCAGACATAACCGGCGTTATCCTCTAAAATATTAATCGCAACCAGGTTTAATTGACAGTTTCGGTGTGGTACCGCATTACTACGGGCTCCAAACCAGAAAAAGACCGTGCTTTGTCCAACAAGTATGAGAAAAATGCGAAAGTACGAGCCAGATGAGGGCAAATACCAGACCTAATCCAGACAAAACCGGCGTTATCCTCTAAAATATTAATCGCAACCAGGTTTAATTGACTGTATCGGTGTGGTACCGCATTACTACGTGATCCAAACCTGAAAAAGGCCAGGATCTGTCCAACAAGTATGCGAAAAATGCGAAAGTACGAGCCAGATGAGGGCAAATTCCAGACAAAACCTAGACATAACCGGCGCTATCCTCTAAAATATGAGTCGGAACCTGGTTTAATTGACTGTTTCAGTGTAGTACCACATTACCACGTGGTCCAAGCCCGAAAAAGGCCAAGATCTGGCCAACAAGTATGTGAAAAACGTGAACATACGAGCCAGATGAGGGCAAATACCAGACCTAACCCAGACATAACCGGCGTTATCTTTCAAAATATTAATCGCAACCAGGTTTAATTGGCAGTTTCGGTGTGGTACCGCATTACTACGTGAGCCAAACCAGAAAAAGGCCAGGCTCTGGCCAACAAGTATGAGAAAAATGCGGAAGTACGAGCCAGATGAGGGCAAATACCAGACCTAACCCAGACAAAACCGGGGTTATTCACTAAAATATTAATCGCAACCAGGTTTAATTGACTGTTTCGGTGTGGAACCACATTACTACGGGATCCAAACCAGAAAAGACCCAGGATCTGGTAATCAAGTATGCGAAAAACGCGAAAGTACGAGCCAGATGAGGGCAACTCCCAGACCTAACCGAGACATAACCGGCGTTATCCACTAAAATATTAATCGCAACCAAGTTTAATTGACTGCTTCGGTTTGGTAACGCATTACTACGTGATCCAAACCAGAAAAAGGCCAGGACCTGGCCAACAAGTATGCGATAAATGCGAAAGTATGAGCCAGATGATTGCAAATACCAGAACTAACCCAGACATAACCAGCGTTATCCTTTAAAATACTAATCGGGACCAGCTTTTATTGACTGCTTCAGTGTGGTACCACATTACTTCGTGATCCAAACCAGAAAAAGCCCAGGATCTGGCCAACAAGTATGCGAAAAATGCGAAATTACGAGCCAGATGAGGGCAAATACCAGACCTAACCGAGACATAACCGGCGTTATCCTCTAAAACATTAATCGCAACCAGGTTTAATTAACTGTCTCGGTGTGGTACCGCATTACTGCGTGATCCAATCCAGAAAAAGCCGTGGATCTGGCCAACAAGTATGCGAAAAATGCGAAATTACGAGCCTGATGGGGGCAAATCCCCGACCTATCCGAGACATAACGGCGTTATCCTCTAAAATATTAATCGCTACCAGGTTTAATTGACAGTATCGGTGTGGTACCGCATTACTACGTGAGCCAAACCAGAAAAAGGCCAGGCTTTGTCCAACAAGTATGAGAAAAATGCGAAAGTACGAGCCTGATGAGGGCAAATATCAGACCTAACCCAGACAAAACCGGCGTTGTCCTCTAAAATATTAATCGCTACCAGGTTTAATTGACAGTTTCGGTGTGGTACCGCAACACTACGTGATCCAAACCAGAAAGAGCCCACGATCTGGCCAACAAGTATACGAGAGATACGAAAGTATGAGCCATATGATGGCAAATACCAGATCTAACCCAGACATAACCGGCATTATCCTACCAAAATATTACTCAAAACCACGTTTAATTGACTGTTTCAGTGTTTTACCACACTAGTACGTGATCAAAGTCAGAAAAAGCACAGGATCTGGCTAAAAATCAAAAAAATGGCTCAAGTTTGCTAAAAATGCGAAAGTATGAGGAAGATGATTGCAAATACCAGACGTAACCCAGACCTAACCGGCGTTATCCTCTAAAATATTAGTCGCAACCAGGTCTAATTGACTGTTTCAGTGTGGTACCACTCTACTACGTGATCCAAACCAGAAAAAGCCCTGGATCTGGTCATTCAAGTATGCGAAAAATGCGAAAGTATATAGTAGATGATGGCAAATGCCAGGCCTACTCCAGACATAACCGGCGATATCCTCGACAATATTATTCGGAACCAGGCTTGACTGATTGCTGCAGTGTGGTACCACATTACTACATGATCCAAACCAGAAAAAGGCCAGGATCTGGCCAACAAGTGTGCGAAAAATGCGAAAGTATGTGCTAGACGATGGCAAATACCAGACCTAACCCAGACATAACCGGCGTTATCCTCCAATATATTACACGGCTCCAGGTTTAATTGACTGTTTCAGTGTGGTACCACATTAGTACGTGATCGTAGTCAGAAAGAGTCCAGGATCTGGCCAACAAGTATGCCAAAAATGCGAAAGTATGAGGAAGATAGTTGCAAATACCAGACGTAACACAGACCTAACCGGCGTTATCCTCTAAAATATTAATCGCAACCAGGTTTAATCGACTGTTTCAGTGTGGTACCACTCTACTACGTGATCCAAACCAGAAAAAGCCCTGGATCTGGTCATTCAAGTATGCGAAAAATGCGAAAGTATGTACTAGATGATGGCAAATACCAGACCTAATCCAGACATAACCGGCGATATCCTCGACAATATTATTCGGAACCAGGTTTGATTGACTGTTACAGTGTGGTACCGCATTACTACATGATCCAAACCAGAAAAAGGCCAGGATCTGACCAACAAGTGTGCGAAAAATGCAAAAGTATGAGGCAGATGATTGCAAATACCAGAACTTCCCCAGACCTAACCTGTGTTATCCTCTAAAATATTGATCGAAACCAGGGTTAATTGACTGTTTCAGTGTGGTACCACTTTACTACGTGATCCAAACCAGAAAAAGCCCGGGATCTGGCCAACAAGCATGCGAAAAATGCGAAAGTAGGAGCCAGATGATTGCAAATACCAGAACTAACCCACACATAACTGGTGTTATCCTCTAAAATATTGATCGAATCCATGTTGAATTGACTATTTCAGTGTGGCACCAAATTAATACTTGATCCTAACCAGAAAAAGACCCAGGATCTGCCCAACAAGTATCCGAGAAGTGCGAAAGTATGAGGCAGATGATTGGAAATACCAGACCTCACCCAGGCATAACCGGCGTTATCCTCTAAAATGTTAATCGCATCCAGGTATAATTGACTGTTTCGGGGTGGTACCACATTACTACGTGATCCAAACCAGAAAAAACCGAGGATCTCGCCAACAAGTATGTGAAAAATGCGAAAATAGGAGCCAGATGATTGCAAATACCAGACGCAACCCCGACATAACCGGCGTTATCCTCTAAAATATTAATGGGAACCAGGTTTAATTGACTTTTTCAGTGTGGTACCAGATTACTACGTGGTCCAAGGCAGAAAAAGGCCAGGATCTGAACATTCAAGTACGCGAAAAATGCGAAAGTATGAGATAGATGATGGCAAATACCAGACCTAACCCAGGCATAACCGTCGTTCTCCTCCAAAGTATTAATCGGAACCAGGTTTTATTGACTATTTCAGCATCGTACCACATTAGTACGTGATCCCTACCAGAAAAAAACCCAGGATCTGGCCAACAAGTATGCGAAAAACGCGAAAGTATGAGCCAGATGATTGCAAATACCAGAACTAGCCCAGACATAACCAGCGTTATCCTCTAAAATACTAATCGGAACCAGCTTTTATTGACAGTTTCAGTGTGGTACCACATTACTACGTGATCCAAACCAGAAAAAGCCTAGGGTCTGGCCAACAAGTATGCGAAAGTTGCGAAAGTACGAGCCAGATGAGGGCAAATCCCAGACCTAGCCGAGACATAACCGACGTAATCCTTTAAAATATTAATCGCAACCAGGTTTAATTGACTGTTTCGGTGTGGTACCGCATTGCTACGTGATCCAATCCAGAAAAAACCCAGGATCTGGCCAACAAGTATGCGAAAAACGCGAAAGTACGAGCCAGATGAGGGCAAATACCAGGTACCTTACACAGACATAACCGGCGTTATCCTCTAAAATATTAATCGCAACCAGGTTTAATTGGCAGTTTCGGTGTGGTACCGCATTACTACGTGAGCCAAACCAGAAAAAGGCCAGGCTCTGGCCAACAAGTATGAGAAAAATGCGGAAGTACGAGCCAGATGAGGGCAAATACCAGACCTAACCCAGACAAAACCGGGGTTATTCACTAAAATATTAATCGCAACCAGGTTTAATTGACTGTTTCGGTGTGGAACCACATTACTACGGGATCCAAACCAGAAAAGACCCAGGATCTGGCAATCAAGTATGCGAAAAACGCGAAAGTACGAGCCAGATGAGGGCAACTCCCAGACCTAACCGAGACATAACCGGCGTTATCCTCTAAAATATTAATCGCAACCAAGTTTAATTGACTGCTTCGGTTTGGTAACGCATTACTACGTGATCCAAACCAGAAAAAGGCCAGGACCTGGCCAACAAGTATGCGATAAATGCGAAAGTATGAGCCAGATGATGGCAAATACCAGAACTAACCCAGACAAAACCGGCGTTGTCCTCTAAAATATTAATCGCTACCAGGTTTAATTGACAGTTTCGGTGTGGTACCGCATTACTACGTGAGCCAAACCAGAAAAAGGCCAGGCTTTGTCCAACAAGTATGAGAAAGATGCGAAAGTACGAGCCAGATGAGGGCAAATACCAGACCTAACCCAGACAAAACCGGCGTTGTCCTCTAAAATATTAATCGCTACCAGGTTTAATTGACAGTTTCGGTGTGGTACCGCATTACTACGTGAGCCAAACCAGAAAAAGGCCAGGCTTTGTCCAACAAGTATGAGAAAGATGCGAAAGTACGAGCCAGATGAGGGCAAATACCAGACCTAACCCAGACAAAACCGGCGTTGTCCTCTAAAATATTAATCGCTACCAGGTTTAATTGACAGTTTCGGTGTGGTACCGCAACACTACGTGATCCAAACCAGAAAGAGCCCACGATCTGGCCAACAAGTATACGAGAGATACGAAAGTATGAGCCATATGATGGCAAATACCAGATCTAACCCAGACATAACCGGCATTATCCTACCAAAATATTACTCAAAACCACGTTTAATTGACTGTTTCAGTGTTTTACCACACTAGTACGTGATCAAAGTCAGAAAAAGCCCAGGATCTGGCCAGCAAGTTTGCTAAAAATGCGAAAGTATGAGGAAGATGATTGCAAATACCAGACGTAACCCAGACCTAACCGGCGTTATCCTCTAAAATATTAGTCGCAACCAGGTCTAATTGACTGTTTCAGTGTGGTACCACTCTACTACGTGATCCAAACCAGAAAAAGCCCTGGATCTGGTCATTCAAGTATGCGAAAAATGCGAAAGTATATACTAGATGATGGCAAATGCCAGGCCTACTCCAGACATAACCGGCGATATCCTCGACAATATTATTCGGAACCAGGCTTGACTGATTGCTGCAGTGTGGTACCACATTACTACATGATCCAAACCAGAAAAAGGCCAGGATCTGGCCAACAAGTGTGCGAAAAATGCGAAAGTATGTGCTAGACGATGGCAAATACCAGACCTAACCCAGACATAACCGGCGTTATCCTCCAATATATTACACGGCTCCAGGTTTAATTGACTGTTTCAGTGTGGTACCACATTAGTACGTGATCGTAGTCAGAAAGAGTCCAGGATCTGGCCAACAAGTATGCCAAAAATGCGAAAGTATGAGGAAGATGGTTGCAAATACCAGACGTAACACAGACCTAACCGGCGTTATCCTCTAAAATATTAATCGCAACCAGGTTTAATCGACTGTTTCAGTGTGGTACCACTCTACTACGTGATCCAAACCAGAAAAAGCCCTGGATCTGGTCATTCAAGTATGCGAAAAATGCGAAAGTATGTACTAGATGATGGCAAATACCAGACCTAATCCAGACATAACCGGCGATATCCTCGACAATATTATTCGGAACCAGGTTTGATTGACTGTTACAGTGTGGTACCGCATTACTACATGATCCAAACCAGAAAAAGGCCAGGATCTGACCAACAAGTGTGCGAAAAATGCAAAAGTATGAGGCAGATGATTGCAAATACCAGAACTTCCCCAGACCTAACCTGTGTTATCCTCTAAAATATTGATCGAAACCAGGGTTAATTGACTGTTTCAGTGTGGTACCACTTTACTACGTGATCCAAACCAGAAAAAGCCCGGGATCTGGCCAACAAGCATGCGAAAAATGCGAAAGTAGGAGCCAGATGATTGCAAATACCAGAACTAACCCACACATAACTGGTGTTATCCTCTAAAATATTGATCGAATCCATGTTGAATTGACTATTTCAGTGTGGCACCAAATTAATACTTGATCCTAACCAGAAAAAGACCCAGGATCTGCCCAACAAGTATCCGAGAAGTGCGAAAGTATGAGGCAGATGATTGCAAATACCAGACCTCACCCAGGCATAACCGGCGTTATCCTCTAAAATGTTAATCGCATCCAGGTATAATTGACTGTTTCGGTGTGGTACCACATTACTACGTGATCCAAACCAGAAAAAACCGAGGATCTCGCCAACAAGTATGTGAAAAATGCGAAAATAGGAGCCAGATGATTGCAAATACCAGACGCAACCCCGACATAACCGGCGTTATCCTCTAAAATATTAATGGGAACCAGGTTTAATTGACTTTTTCAGTGTGGTACCAGATTACTACGTGGTCCAAGGCAGAAAAAGGCCAGGATCTGAACATTCAAGTACGCGAAAAATGCGAAAGTATGAGATAGATGATGGCAAATACCAGACCTAACCCAGGCATAACCGTCGTTCTCCTCCAAAGTATTAATCGGAACCAGGTTTTATTGACTATTTCAGCATCGTACCACATTAGTACGTGATCCCTACCAGAAAAAAACCCAGGATCTGGCCAACAAGTATCCGAAAGTATGAGCTAGATGATGGCAAATACCAGACCTAACCCAGGCATAAACGGCGTTCTCCTCCAAAATAGTTATCGGAACCAGGTTTTCTTGAATATATCGGTGTGGTACCACATTAATACGTGATCCTAACCAGAAAAAAACCCAGGATCTGGGCAATAAGTATGCGAAAGATGCGAAAGAATGAGGCAGATGATTGCAAATACCAGATCTAACACAAACCTAACCGGCGTTATCCTCTAAAATGTTAATCGCAACCCGGTTTAATTGACTGTTTCGGTGTGGAACCACATTACTACGGGATCCAAACCAGAGAAAACGCAGGATCTGGCCAACAAGTATGCGAAAAACGCGAAAGTATGGGCCAGATGATTGCAAATACCAGAACTAGCCCAGACATAACCAGCGTTATCCTCTAAAATACTAATCGGAACCAGCTTTTATTGACAGTTTCAGTGTGGTACCACATTACTACGTGATCCAAACCAGAAAAAGCCTAGGGTCTGGCCAACAAGTATGCGAAAGTTGCGAAAGTACGAGCCAGATGAGGGCAAATCCCAGACCTAGCCGAGACATAACCGACGTAATCCTTTAAAATATTAATCGCAACCAGGTTTAATTGACTGTTTCGGTGTGGTACCGCATTGCTACGTGATCCAATCCAGAAAAAACCCTGGATCTGGCCAACAAGTATGCGAAAAATGCGAAAGTACGAGCCAGATGATTGCAAATACCAGAACTAACCCAGACATAACCGGCGTTATCCTCTAAAATATTAAACGGAACCAGGTCTAAATGACTTTCTCGGTGTGGTACCGCATTACTGCGTGATCCAAACCAGGAAAAGCCCAGGATCTTGCCAACAAGTATGCGAAAAATGCGAAAGTACGAGCCAGATGAGGGCAAATACCAGGTACCTTACACAGACATTACCGGCGTTATCCTCTAAAATATTAATCGCAACCAGGTTTAATCGCCTGTTTCGTTGTGGAACCGCATTACTACGGGATCCAAACCTGAGAAAACCCAGGAACTGGCCAAGTATGCGAAAAATACGAAAGTACGAGCCAGATGAGGGCAAATCCCAGATCTATCCGAGACATAACCGGCGTTATCCTCTTAAATATTAATCGCAACCAGGTTTAATTGACTGTTTCGGTGTGGTACCGCATTACTACCTGATCCAATCCAGAAAAAGCCCAGGATCTGCCCAACAAGTTTGCGAAAAATGCGAAGTACGAGCCAGATGAGGGCAAATACCAGACCTAACCCAGACAAAACCGGCGTTGTCCTCTAAAATATTAATCGTAACGAGGTTTAATTGACAGTTTCGGTGTGGTATCACATTACTACGTGATCCAGTCCAGAAAAAACGCAGGATCTGGCCAACAGGTATGCGAAAAATGCGAAAGTATGAGGCAGATGATTGCAAATACCAGACGTAACCCAGACATAAACGGTGTTATCCTCTAATACATTAATCGCAACCAGGTTTAATCGACTGTTTCGTTGTGGAACCGCATTACTATGTGATCCAAACCTGAAAAAACCCAGGATCTGGCCAAGTATGCGAAAAATACGAAAGTATCAGCCAGATGATTGCAAATACCAGAATTAACCCAGACATAACCGGCGTTATCCTCTAAAATATTAAACGGAACCAGGTTTAATTGAATGTATCAGTGTAGCACTACATTACTTCGTGGTCCAATCCAGAAAAAGGCCAAGATCTGGCCAACAAGTATGCGCAAATGCGAAAGTACGAGCCAGATGAGGGCAAATCCGAGACCTACCCGAGACATGACCGGCGTTATCCTCTTAAATATTACTCAAAACCACGTTTAATTGACTGTTTCAGTGTTTTACCACACTAGTACGTGATCAAAGTCAGAAAAAGCCCAGGATCTGGTCATTCAAGTATGCGAAAAATGCGAAAGTATATACTAGATGATGGCAAGTACCAGACCTAATCCAGACATAACCGGCGATATCCACGACAATATTATTCGGAACCAGCTTTGATTGATTGCTACAGTGTGGTACCACATTACTACATGATCCAAACCAGAAAAAGGCCAGGATCTGGCCAACAAGTGTGCGAAAAATGCGAAAGTATGTGCTAGATGATGGCAAATACCAGACCTAACCCAGACATAACCGGCGTTATCCTCCAAAATATTACACGGCTCCAGGTTTAATTGACTGTTTCAGTGTGGTACCACATTAGTACGTGATCGTAGTCAGAAAGAGTCCAGGATCTGGCCAACAAGTATGCCAAAAATGCGAAAGTATGAGGAAGATGGTTGCAAATACCAGACGTAACACAGACCTAACCGGCGTTATCCTCTAAAATATTAATCGCAACCAGGTTTAATTGACTGTTTCAGGGTGGTACCACTCTACTACGTGATCCAAACCAGAAAAAGGCCAGGATCTGGCCAACAAGTGTGCGAAAAATGCGAAAGTATGTGCTAGATGATGGCAAATACCAGACCTAACCCAGACATAACCGGCGTTATCCTCCAAAATATTACACGGCTCCAGGTTTAATTGACTGTTTCAGTGTGGTACCACATTAGTACGTGACCGTAGTCAGAAAGAGTCCAGGATCTGGCCAACAAGTTTGCTAAAAATGCGAAGTACGAGCCAGATGAGGGCAAATCCCAGACCTAACCGAGACATAACCGGCGTTATCCTCTAAAATATTAATCGCAACCGGGTTTAATTGACAGTTTCGGTGTGGTACCGCATTACTACGTGATCCAAACCAGAAAAAGGCCAGGCTTTATCCAACAAGTTTGAGAAAAATGCGAAAGTATGAGGCAGATGATTGCAAATACCAGAACTTCCCCAGACCTAACCTGTGTTATCCTCTAAAATATTGATCGAAACCAGGGTTAATTGACTGTTTCAGTGTGGTACCACTTTACTACGTGATCCAAACCAGAAAAAGCCCGGGATCTGGCCAACAAGCATGCGAAAAATGCGAATGTAGGAGCCAGATTATTGCAAATACCAGAACTAACCCACACATAACCGGTGTTATCCTCTAAAATATTGATCGAAGTCATGTTGAATTGACTATTTCAGTGTGGCACCAAATTAATACTTGATCCTAACCAGAAAAAAACCCAGGATCTGCCCAACAAGTATCCGAGAAATGCGAAAGTATGAGGCAGATGATTGCAAATACCAGACCTCACCCAGGCATAACCGGCGTTATCCTCTAAAATATTAATCGCATCCAGGTTTAATTGACTGTTTCGGTGAGGCGCCACATTACTACGTGATCCAAACCAGAAAAAACCGAGGATCTGGCCAACAAGTATGCGTAAAATGCGAAAGTACGAGCCAGATTAGGGCAAATACCAGACCTAACCCAGACGAAACCGGCGTTATCCTCTAAAATATTGACCGCAACCAGGTTTAATTGACTGTTTCGGTGTGGACCCACATTACTACGGGATCCAAACCAGAGAAAACGCAGGATCTGGCCAACAAGTATGCGAAAAACGCGAATGTACGAGCCAGATGAGGGCAAATCCCAGACCTAGCCGAGACATAACCGACGTAGTCCTTTAAAATATTAATCACAACCGGGTTTAATTGACTGTTTCGGTGTGGTACCGCATTGCTACGTGATCCAATCCAGAAAAAGCCCTGGATCTGGCCAACAAGTTTGGGGAAAATGCGAAACTACGAGCCTGATGAGGGCAAATCCCCGACCTATCCGAGTCATACCCGGCGTTATCCTCTAAAATATTAATCGCTACCATGTTTAATTGACAGTTTCGGTGTGGAACCGCATTACTACGTGATCCAAACCAGAAAAAGGCCAGGCTTTGTCCAGCAAGTATGAGAAAAATGCGAAACTACGAGCCAGATGAGTGCAAATACCAGACCTAACCGAGACATAACGGGCCTTATCCTCTAAAATATTAATCGCAACCAGGCTTAATTGACTGTTTCGGTGTGGTAGCGCATTACTACGTGATCCAAACCAGAAAAAGGCGAGGATCATGCCAACAAGTATGCGAAAAATGCGAAGTACGAGCCAGATGAGCGCAAATACCAGACCTAACCCAGACAAAACCGGCGTTGTCCTCTAAAATATTAATCGTAACGAGGTTTAATTGACAGTTTCGGTGTGCTATCACATTACTACGTGATCCAAACCAGAAAAAACGCAGGATCTGGCCAACAGGTATGCGAAAAATGCGAAAGTATGAGGCAGATGATTGCAAAAACCAGACGTAACCCAGACATAAACGGTGTTATCCTCTAATACATTAATCGCAACCAGGATTAATCGACTGTTTCGTTGTGGAACCGCATTACTACGTGATCCAAACCTGAAAAAGCCCAGGATCTGGCCAACAAGTATGCGCAAATGCGAAAGTACGAGCCAGATGAGGGCAAATCCCAGACCTACCCGAGACATGACCGGCGTTATCCTCTTAAATATTAATCGCAACCAGGTTTAATTGACTGTTTCGGTGTGGAACCACATTACTACGGGACCCAAACCAGAAAATACCCAGTATCTGGCCAACAAGTATGCGAAAAACGTGAACGTATGAGCCAGGTGAGGGCAAATCCCAGACCTAACCGAGACTTAACCGGCGTTATCCTCTAAAGTATTGGTCGGAACCAAGTTTAATTGACTATTTCGGTGTGGTACCACATTACTACCTGATCCAAACCAGAAACAACCCAGGATCTGGCTAACAAATTAGCGATAAATACGAAAGTATGAGGCAGATGATTGCAAATACCAGAACTTACTCAGACATAACCGGCGTTATCCTCTAAATTATTACTCGGAACCAGGTATAATTGACTGCTTCTGTGTGGTACCACATTACTACGTGGCCCAAGCCAGAAAAAGGCCAGGATCTGACCATTCAAGTATGCGAAAAATGCGAAAGTACGAGCCAGATGAGGGCAAATCCCAGACCTGGCCGAGACATAACCGACGTAATCCTATAAAATATTAATCGGAACCAGGTTTTATTGACTGCTACAGTGTGGTACCATATTACTACGTGATCCAAACCAGAAAAACCCCGGATCTGACCAACAAGAATGCGAAAAATGCGAAAGTATGAGGCAGATGATTGCAAATACCAGACCTCACCCTGGCATAACCGGCGTTATCCTCTAAAATATTATTCGCAACCAGGTTTAATTGACTGTTTCGGTGGTGTACCACATTACTACGTGATCCAAACCAGAAAAAACGCCGGATCTCGCCAACAAGTATGTGAAAAATGCGAAAGTATGGGCCAGATGATCGCCAATACCAGACGCAACCCCGACCTAACCGGTGTCATCCTCTAAAATGTTGATCGAATCCAGGTTGAATGGGCTATTTCTGTGTGGCACCACATTAATACGTGAACCTAACCAGAAACAAACCCAGGATCTGGCCAACAGGTATGCGGAAAATGCGAACGTATGAGGCAAATGATTGCAAATACCAGGCGTAACCCAGACCTAACCGGTGTTATCCTCCGAAATATTGATCGAAACCAAGTTGAATTGGCTGTTTCAGCCTGGTAGCACACTACGACGTGATCCAAACCAGAAAAAGCCCAGGATCTGGCCAACAAGTGTGCGAAGAATGCGAAAGTATAAGCCAGATGAGGGCAAATTCCAGACCTAAACGAGACCCAACCGGAGTTATCCCTTAAAATATTGATCGAGGCCACGCTTAACTGACTGTTTCAGTGTGGTACCACATTACTACGTGATCCAAACCAGAAAAATCCCAGGATCTGGCCAACAAGTATGGGAAGAATGCGAAAGTATGAGCCTGATGATTGCAACTACCAGGCCTAACACAAACCTATCCGGTGTGATCCCCTAAAATATTGATCGAATCCAGGTTTAGTTGACTGTTTCATTCTGGTACCATATTACTACGTGATCCAAACCAGAAAAAGCCCAGGATCTGGCCAACAAGCATGCGAGAAATGCTAAAGTATGAGCCAGATCAGGGCAAACCCCAGACCTAAAGATGAACTAACCGGTGTTACACTTTAAAATATTGATCCAGGTCAGGTTTAATTGACGGTTTCAGTATGCTACCTCATTACTACGAGATCCAAGCCAGAAAAAGACCAGGATCTGGCCAACAAGTGTGCGATGAATGCGAAAGTATGAGCCAGATGATTGCAAACACCAGGCCCACACAAACCTATCCGGTGTGATCCCCTAAAATAATGATCGAATCCAGGTTTAGTTGACAGTTTCATTCTGGTACCACATAACTACGTGGTCCAAACCAGAAAAAGCTCAGGATCTGGCGAACAAATATGCGAAAAGTGCGAAAGTATGAGCCAGATGATTGCAAATACCAGACCGAGCACAAACCTAAACGGTGATATCCTATCAAATATTGATCGAAACCAAGTTGAATTGGCTGTTTCAGACTGTTACCGCATTACTGCGTGACCCAAACGAGAAGGAAACACAGGATCTGGCCAACAAGTATGGGAAGAATGCGAAAGTATGAGCCAGATGATTGCAACTACCAGGCCTATCACAAACCTAACCGGTGTGATCCTCAAAGTATTGATTGAATCCAGGTTTAGTTGACTGTTTCATTCTGGTTCCACATTGCTGCGTGATCCATACCAGGAAAAGCCCAGGATCAGGCCAATAGGTATAAGAAGAATTCGAAAGTATGAGACAGATGAGGGCAAATCCCAGACCAAAACGGGAACCAATCGGCGTTCTTCTTGTTCGAGGTCAGGTTTAATTGACTGTTTAGTGTGGCACCACATTACTACACAATCCCTACCAGAAAGAGCCCAGGATCTGGCCAACAAGCATACGAGAAATGCGAAAGTATGCACCAGATGATAGCAAATACCAGGCCTAACACAAACCTAAACGGTGTTATCCTCTTAAATATTGATCGAATCCAGGATTAGGTGACTGTTTCATTCTGGTACCACATTACTACGTAATCCAAACCAGAAACAAGCCAGGATCAGGCCAACAGGTATGCGAAGAATGCGAAAGTATGAGCCAGATGATTGCAAATACCAGACCTAACACAGACCTAAACGGTGTGATCCTCCAAAATAATGACCGAATCCAGGTTTAGTTGACTGTTTCATTCTGGTACCATATTACTACGTGATCCAAACCAGAAAAAGTCCAGGATCTGGCCAAGAAGTATGAGAAAAATGCGAAAGTACGAGCCAGATGAGGGCAAATACCAGACCTAACCCAGACAAAACCGGCGTTATCCTCTAAAATATTAATCACAACCAGGTTTAATTGACTGTGTCGGTGTGGAACCACACTACTACGGGATCCAAACCAGAAAAAACGCAGGATCTGGCCAATAAGTATGTGAAAAACGCGAAAGTATGAGCCAGATGATTGCAAATGCCAGTAATAACCCAGACATAACCAGCTTTATCCTCTAAAATACTAATCGGAAGCAGCTTTTATTGACTGTTTCAGTGTGGTGCCACACTACTACGCGATCCAAACCGGAAAAAGCCTAGGATCTGGCCAACAAGTATGCGAGAATTGCGAAAGTACGAGCCAGATGAGGGCAAATCCCATACCTAACCGAGACATAACGGGCGTTATCCTCTAAAATATTAATCGCAACCAGGTTTAATTAACTGTCTCGGTGTGGTACCGCATTACTGCGAGAACCAATCCAGAAAAAGCCGTGGATCTGGCCAACAAGTATTCGCAAAATGCGAAATTACTATCCGAGACATAACCGGCGTTATCCTCTAAAATATTAATCGCTACCAGGTTTAATTGACAGTTTCCGTGTGGTACCGCATTACTACGAGAGCCAAACCAGAAAAAGGCCAGGCTTTGTCCAACAAGTTTGAGAAAAATGCGAAGGTACGAGCCAGATGAGGGCAAATACCAGACCTAACCCAGACAAAACCGGCGTTATCCTCTAAAATATTAATCACAACCAGGTTTAATTGACTGTTTCAGTGTGGAACCACACTACTACGGGATCCAAACCAGAAAAAACGCAGGATCTGGCCAACAAGTATGCGAAAGATACGAAAGTATGAGCCATATGATGGCAAATACCAGACCTAACCCAGACATAGCCGGCGTTATACTCTGAGAAATTGATCGCACCCAGGATTAATTGACTCTTTCAGTGTGGTACCACATTACAACGTGGTCCAAACCAGAAAAAGCCCAGGATCTGGCCAACAAGTTTGCTAAAAATGCGAAGTACGAGCCAGATGAGGGCAAATCCCAGACCTAACCGAGACATAACCGGCGTTATCCTCTAAAATATTAATCGCAACCGGGTTTAATTGACTGTTTCGGTGTGGTACCGCAACACTACGTGATCCAAACCAGAAAGAGCCCACGATCTGGCCAACAAGTATGCGAGAGATACGAAAGTATGAGCCATATGATGGCAAATACCAGATCTAACCCAGACATAACCGGCATTATCCTCCAAAATATAACTCAAAACCACGTTTAATTGACTGTTTCAGTGTTTTACCACACTAGTACGTGATCAAAGTCAGAAAAAGCCCAGGATCTGGCCAGCAAGTTTGCTAGAAATGCGAAAGTATGAGGAAGATGATTGCAAATACCAGACGTAACCCAGACCTAACCGGCGTTATCCTCTAAAATATTAGTCGCAACCAGGTTTAATTGACTGTTTCAGTGTGGTACCACTCTACTACGTGATCCGAACCAGAAAAAGCCCTGGATCTGGTCATTCAAGTATGCGAAAAATGCGAAAGTATATACTAGATGATGGCAAGTACCAGACCTAATCCAGACATAACCGGCGATATCCTCGACAATATTATTCGGAACCAGATTTGATTGATTGCTACAGTGTGGTACCACATTACTACATGATCCAAACCAGAAAAAGGCCAGGATCTGGCCAACAAGTGTGCGAAAAATGCGAAAGTATGTGCTAGATGATGGCAAATACCAGACCTAACCCAGACATAACCGGCGTTATCCTCCAAAATATTACACGGCTCCAGGTTTAATTGACTGTTTCAGTGTGGTACCACATTAGTACGTGATCGTAGTCAGAAAGAGTCCAGGATCTGGCCAACAAGTATGCCAAAAATGCGAAAGTATGAGGAAGATGGTTGCAAATACCAGACGTAACACAGACCTAACCGGCGTTATCCTCTAAAATATTAATCGCAACCAGGCTTAATTGACTGTTTCAGGGTGGTACCACTCTACTACGTGATCCAAACCAGAAAAAGTCCTGGATCTGGTCATTCAAGTATGCGAAAAATGCGAAAGTATGTACTAGATGATGGCAAATACCAGACCTAATCCAGACATAACCGGCAATATCCTCGACAATATTATTCGGAACCAGGTTTGATTGACTGTTACAGTGTGGTACCGCATTACTACATGATCCAAACCAGAAAAAGGCCAGGATCTGACCAACAAGTGTGCGAAAAATGCGAAAGTATGAGGCAGATGATTGCAAATACCAGACCTAACCCAGACAAAACCGGCGTTGTCCTCTAAAATATTAATCGTAACGAGGTTTAATTGACAGTTTCGGTGTGGTATCACATTACTACGTGATCCAAACCAGAGAAAACGCAGGATCTGGCCAACAGGTATGCGAAAAATGCGAAAGTATGAGGC
Organism: Colletes latitarsis; assembly: GCF_051014445.1. NCBI lineage: Eukaryota > Metazoa > Arthropoda > Insecta > Hymenoptera > Colletidae > Colletes > Colletes latitarsis. The sequence continues at coordinate 1,044,681 of NW_027488368.1, read as the reverse complement.
AGATGATTGCAAATACCAGACGTAGCCCAGACATAAACGGTGTTATCCTCTAATACATTAATCGCAACCAGGCTTAATCGACTGTTTCGTTGTGGAACCGCATTACTACGTGATCCAAACCTGAAAAAACCCAGGATCTGGCCAAGTATGCGAAAAATACGAAAGTATCAGCCAGATGATTGCAAATACCAGAACTAACCCAGACATAACCGGCGTTATCCTCTAAAATATTAAACGGAACCAGGTTTAATTGAATGTATCAGTGTAGCACTACATTACTTCGTGGTCCAATCCAGAAAAAGGCCAAGATCTGGCCAACAAGTATGCGCAAATGCGAAAGTACGAGCCAGATGAGGGCAAATCCGAGACCTACCCGAGACATGACCGACGTTATCCTCTTAAATATTAATCGCACCCAGGTTTAATTGACTGTTTCGGTGTGGTACCGCATTACTACGTGATCCAATCCAGAAAATGCCCTGGATCTGGCCATCAAATATGCGAAAAATGCGAAATTACGAGCCTGATGAGGGCAAATCCCCGACCTATCCGAGACATGACCGGCGTTATCCTCTAAAATATTAATCGCTACCAGGTTTAATTGACAGTTTCCGTGTGGTACCGCATTACTACGAGAGCCAAACCAGAAAAAGGCCAGGCTTTGTCAAACAAGTTTGAGAAAAATGCGAAGGTACGAGCCAGATGAGGGCAAATACCAGACCTAACCCAGACAAAACCGGCGTTATCCTCTAAAATATTAATCACAACCAGGTTTAATTGACTGTTTCGGTGTGGAACCACACTACTACGGGATCCAAACCAGAAAAAACGCAGGATCTGGCCAACAAGTATGCGAAAGATACGAAAGTATGAGCCATATGATGGCAAATACCAGACCTAACCCAGACATAGCCGGCGTTATACTCTGAGAAATTGATCGCACCCAGGATTAATTGACTCTTTCAGTGTGGTACCACATTACAACGTGGTCCAAACCAGAAAAAGCCCAGGATCTGGCCAACAAGTTTGCTAAAAATGCGAAGTACGAGCCAGATGAGGGCAAATCCCAGACCTAACCGAGACATAACCGGCGTTATCCTCTAAAATATTAATCGCAACCGGGTTTAATTGACTGTTTCGGTGTGGTACCGCAACACTACGTGATCCAAACCAGAAAGAGCCCACGATCTGGCCAACAAGTATGCGAGAGATACGAAAGTATGAGCCATATGATGGCAAATACCAGATCTAACCCAGACATAACCGGCATTATCCTCCAAAATATAACTCAAAACCACGTTTAATTGACTGTTTCAGTGTTTTACCACACTAGTACGTGATCAAAGTCAGAAAAAGCCCAGGATCTGGCCAGCAAGTTTGCTAGAAATGCGAAAGTATGAGGAAGATGATTGCAAATACCAGACGTAACCCAGACCTAACCGGCGTTATCCTCTAAAATATTAGTCGCAACCAGGTTTAATTGACTGTTTCAGTGTGGTACCACTCTACTACGTGATCCGAACCAGAAAAAGCCCTGGATCTGGTCATTCAAGTATGCGAAAAATGCGAAAGTATATACTAGATGATGGCAAGTACCAGACCTAATCCAGACATAACCGGCGATATCCTCGACAATATTATTCGGAACCAGATTTGATTGATTGCTACAGTGTGGTACCACATTACTACATGATCCAAACCAGAAAAAGGCCAGGATCTGGCCAACAAGTGTGCGAAAAATGCGAAAGTATGTGCTAGATGATGGCAAATACCAGACCTAACCCAGACATAACCGGCGTTATCCTCCAAAATATTACACGGCTCCAGGTTTAATTGACTGTTTCAGTGTGGTACCACATTAGTACGTGATCGTAGTCAGAAAGAGTCCAGGATCTGGCCAACAAGTATGCCAAAAATGCGAAAGTATGAGGAAGATGGTTGCAAATACCAGACGTAACACAGACCTAACCGGCGTTATCCTCTAAAATATTAATCGCAACCAGGCTTAATTGACTGTTTCAGGGTGGTACCACTCTACTACGTGATCCAAACCAGAAAAAGTCCTGGATCTGGTCATTCAAGTATGCGAAAAATGCGAAAGTATGTACTAGATGATGGCAAATACCAGACCTAATCCAGACATAACCGGCAATATCCTCGACAATATTATTCGGAACCAGGTTTGATTGACTGTTACAGTGTGGTACCGCATTACTACATGATCCAAACCAGAAAAAGGCCAGGATCTGACCAACAAGTGTGCGAAAAATGCGAAAGTATGAGGCAGATGATTGCAAATACCAGACCTAACCCAGACAAAACCGGCGTTGTCCTCTAAAATATTAATCGTAACGAGGTTTAATTGACAGTTTCGGTGTGGTATCACATTACTACGTGATCCAAACCAGAGAAAACGCAGGATCTGGCCAACAGGTATGCGAAAAATGCGAAAGTATGAGGCAGATGATTGCAAATACCAGACGTAGCCCAGACATAAACGGTGTTATCCTCTAATACATTAATCGCAACCAGGCTTAATCGACTGTTTCGTTGTGGAACCGCATTACTACGTGATCCAAACCTGAAAAAACCCAGGATCTGGCCAAGTATGCGAAAAATACGAAAGTATCAGCCAGATGATTGCAAATACCAGAACTAACCCAGACATAACCGGCGTTATCCTCTAAAATATTAAACGGAACCAGGTTTAATTGAATGTATCAGTGTAGCACTACATTACTTCGTGGTCCAATCCAGAAAAAGGCCAAGATCTGGCCAACAAGTATGCGCAAATGCGAAAGTACGAGCCAGATGAGGGCAAATCCGAGACCTACCCGAGACATGACCGACGTTATCCTCTTAAATATTAATCGCACCCAGGTTTAATTGACTGTTTCGGTGTGGTACCGCATTACTACGTGATCCAATCCAGAAAATGCCCTGGATCTGGCCATCAAATATGCGAAAAATGCGAAATTACGAGCCTGATGAGGGCAAATCCCCGACCTATCCGAGACATGACCGGCGTTATCCTCTAAAATATTAATCGCTACCAGGTTTAATTGACAGTTTCGGTGTGGTACCGCATTACTACGTGATCCAAACCAGAAAAAGGCCAGGCTTTGTCAAACAAGTTTGAGAAAAATGCGAAGGTACGAGCCAGATGAGGGCAAATACCAGACCTAACCCAGACAAAACCGGCGTTATCCTCTAAAATATTAATCACAACCAGGTTTAATTGACTGTTTCGGTGTGGAACCACACTACTACGGGATCCAAACCAGAAAAAATGCAGGATCTGGCCAACAAGTATGCGAAAGATACGAAAGTATGAGCCATATGATGGCAAATACCAGACCTAAACGAGACCCAACCGGAGTTATCCTTTAAAATATTGATCGAGGCCACGTTTAACTGACTGTTTCAGTGTGGTACCACATTACTACGTGATCCAAACCAGAAAAATCCCAGGATCTGGCCAACAAGCATGCGAGAAATGCTAAAGTATGAGCCAGATCAGGGCAAACCCCAGACCTAAAGATGAACTAACCGGTGTTACACTTTAAAATATTGATCCAGGTCAGGTTGAATTGACTGTTTAGTGTGGTACCACATTACTACACAATCCCAACCAGAAAAAGCCCAGGATCTGGCCAACAAGCATGCGAGAAATGCGAAAGTATGAGCAAGATGATTGCAAATACCAGGTCTAACACAAACCAAATCGGTGTGGTCCTCTAAAATATTGATCGCATCCAGGTTTAATCAACAGTTTCATTCCGGTACCACATTACTACGTGATACAAACCAGAAAAATCCCAGGATCTGGCCAACAAGTATGCGAAAAGTGCGAAAGTATGAGCCAGATGATAGCAAATACCAGGCCTAACACAAACCTAATCGGTGTGATCGTCTAAAATATTGACCGAATCCAGGTTTAGTTGACAGTTTCATTCTGGTACCACATAACTACGTGATCCAAACCAGAAAGAGCCCAGGATCTGGCCAACAAGTATGCGCAGAGTGCGAAAGTATGAGCCAGATGATTGCAAATTCCAGACCTAACACAAACCTAAACGGTGTTATCCCTTAAAATATTGATCGGGGCCATGTTTAATTGACGGTTTCAGTATCCTACCTCATTACTACGAGATCCAAGCCAGAAAAAGACCAGGATCTGGCCAACAAGTGTGCGATGAATGCGAAAGTATGAGCCAGATGATTGCAAACACCAGGCCTACACAAACCTATCCGGTGTGATCCCCTAAAATAATGATCGAATCCAGGTTTAGTTGACTGTTTCATTCTGGTACCATATTACTACGAGTTCCAAACCAGATAAAGTCCAGGATCTGGCCAAGAATTGTGCGAAGAATGCGAAAGTATGAGCCTGATGATTGCAAATACCAGGCCTCACACAAACCTAACCGGTGTGATCCTCTAAAATATTGATCGAAACCAAGTTGAATTGACTTTTTCAATCTGGTACCACATTACCACGTGATCCAAACCAGAAAGGAACACAGGATCTGGTCAACAAGTATGCGAAGAATGCGAAAGTATGGGCCAAATGATTGGTTATACCAGCCCTAGGCGAGACCCAACCGGAGTTATCCGTTAAAATATTAATCGAAATCAGGATCAACTCACTGCTTCAGTGTGGAACAGCATTACTACGTGATACAAACCTGAAAAAGCCCTGGATCAGGCCAACAGGTATGCGAAGAATGCGAAAGTATGAGACAGATGATGGCAAAACCCAGACCTAAACGTGCACCAACGGGTGTTATACTTTAAAATATTGAACGAGGTCAGGTTTAATTGACTGTTTAGTGTGGTTCCACATTACTACACAATCCCAACCAGAAAAAGCCCAGGATCTGGCCAACAAGCATGCGAGAAATGCGAAAGTATGAGCCAGATGATAGGAAATACAAGACCTAGCACAAACCTAAACGGTGCTAGCCTCTAAAATATTGATCGAAACCAAGTTGAACTGAATTTTTCAATCTGGTACCACATTACTACGTGATCCAAACCAGAAAGAAACACAGGATCTGGCCAACAAGTGTGCGAAGAATGCGAAAGTATGTGCCAGATGATTGCAAATACCAAACCTAACACAAACCTAAACGGTCCCATCATCCAAAATATTCATCGAAACCAGGTTTAATTGACTGTTTCATTCTGGTACCACATTACTACGTGATCCAAACCAGAAAAAGCTCAGGATCTGGCCAAGAAGTATGCGAAAAATGCGAAAGTATGGGCCAGATGATTGGTTATACCAGTCCTAGGCGAGACCCAACCTGAGTTATCCGTTAAAATATTAATCGAAATCAGGATCAACTCACTGCTTCAGTGTGGAACAGCATTACTACGTGATACAAATCTGAAAAAGCACAGGATTTGGCCAACAAGTGTGCGAAGAATGCGAAAGTATGTGCCAGATGATTGCAAATACCATACCTAACACAAACCTAAACGGTACCATCATCCAAAATATTCATCGAAACCAGGTTTAATTGACTGTTTCATTCTGGTACCACATTACTACGTGATCCAAACCAGAAAAAGCCCAGGATCTGGCCAAGAAGTATGCGAAAAATGCGAAAGTATGGGCCAGATGATTGGTTATACCAGTCCTAGGCGAGACCCAACCGGAGTTATCCGTTAAAATAATAATCGAAATCAGGATCAACTCACTGCGTCAGTGTGGAACAGCATTACTACGTGATACAAACCTGAAAAAGCACAGGATTTGGCCAACAAGTGTGCGAAGAATGCGAAAGTATGTGCCAGATGATTGCAAATACCAAACCTAACACAAACCTAAACGGTCCCATCATCCAAAATATTCATCGAAACCAGGTTTAATTGACTGTTTCATTCTGGTACCACACTACTACGTGATCCAAACCAGAAAGAAACACAGGATCTGGCCAACAAGTATGCGAAGAATGCGAAAGTATGGGCCAAATGATTGGTTATACCAGTCCTAGGCGAGACCCAACCGGAGTTATCCGTTAAAATATTAATCGAAATCAGGATCAACTCACTGCTTCAGTGTGGAACAGCATTACTACGTGATACAAACCTGAAAAAGCCCTGGATCAGGCCAACAGGTATGCGAAGAATGCGAAAGTATGAGACAGATGATGGCAAAACCCAGACCTAAACGTGCACCAACGGGTGTTATACTTTAAAATATTGAACGAGGTCAGGTTTAATTGACTGTTTAGTGTGGTTCCACATTACTACACAATCCCAACCAGAAAAAGCCCAGGATCTGGCCAACAAGCATGCGAGAAATGCGAAAGTATGAGCCAGATGATAGGAAATACAAGGCCTAGCACAAACCTAAACGGTGGTATCCTCTAAAATATTGATCGAAACCAAGTTGAATTGACTTTTTCAATCTGGTACCACATTACTACGTGATCCAAACCAGAACGAAACACAGGATCTGGCCAGTACGAGCCAGATGAGGGCAAATCCGAGACCTACCCGAGACATGACCGACGTTATCCTCTTAAATATTAATCGCACCCAGGTTTAATTGACTGTTTCGGTGTGGTACCGCATTACTACGTGATCCAATCCAGAAAATGCCCTGGATCTGGCCATCAAATATGCGAAAAATGCGAAATTACGAGCCTGATGAGGGCAAATCCCCGACCTATCCGAGACATGACCGGCGTTATCCTCTAAAATATTAATCGCTACCAGGTTTAATTGACAGTTTCGGTGTGGTACCGCATTACTACGTGATCCAAACCAGAAAAAGGCCAGGCTTTGTCAAACAAGTTTGAGAAAAATGCGAAGGTACGAGCCAGATAAGGGCAAATACCAGACCTAACCCAGACAAAACCGGCGTTATCCTCTAAAATATTAATCACAACCAGGTTTAATTGACTGTTTCGGTGTGGAACCACACTACTACGGGATCCAAACCAGAAAAAATGCAGGATCTGGCCAACAAGTATGCGAAAGATACGAAAGTATGAGCCATATGATGGCAAATACCAGACCTAACCCAGACATAGCCGGCGTTATACTCTGAGAAATTGATCGCACCCAGGATTAATTGACTCTTTCAGTGTGGTACCACATTACAACGTGGTCCAAACCAGAAAAAGCCCAGGATCTGGCCAACAAGTTTGCTAAAAATGCGAAGTACGAGCCAGATGAGGGCAAATCCCAGACCTAACCGAGACATAACCGGCGTTATACTCTGAGAAATTGATCGCACCCAGGATTAATTGACTCTTTCAGTGTGGTACCACATTACAACGTGGTCCAAACCAGAAAAAGCCCAGGATCTGGCCAACAAGTATGCGTAAAATGCGAAAGTACGAGCCAGATTAGGGCAAATACCAGACCTAACCGAGACGAAACCGGCGTTATCCTCTAAAATATTGACCGCAACCAGGTTTAATTGACTGTTTCGGTGTGGACCCACATTACTACGGGATCCAAACCAGAGAAAACGCAGGATCTGGCCAACAAGTATGCGAAAAACGCGAATGTATGAGCCAGATGATTGCAAATACCAGAACTAGCCCAGACATAACCAGCGTTATCCTCTAAAATACTAATCGGAACCAGCTTTTATTGACTGTTTCAGTGTGGTACCACATTACTACGTGATCCAAACCAGAAAAAGCCTAGGATCTGGCCAACAAGTATGCGAAAATTGCGAAAGTACGAGCCAGATGAGGGCAAATCCCAGACCTAGCCGAGACATAACCGACGTAATCCTTTAAAATATTAATCGCAACCGGGTTTAATTGACTGTTTCGGTGTGGTACCGCATTGCTACGTGATCCAATCCAGAAAAAGCCCTGGATCTGGCCAACAAGTTTGGGGAAAATGCGAAACTACGAGCATGATGAGGGCAAATCCCCGACCTATCCGAGTCATACCCGGCGTTATCCTCCAAAATATTAATCGCTACCATGTTTAATTGACAGTTTCGGTGTGGAACCGCATTACTACGTGATCCAAACCAGAAAAAGGCCAGGCTTTGTCCAGCAAGTATGAGAAAAATGCGAAACTACGAGCCAGATGAGTGCAAATACCAGACCTAACCGAGACATAACGGGCGTTATCCTCTAAAATATTAATAGCAACCAGGCTTAATTGACTGTTTCGGTGTGGTAGCGCATTACTACGTGATCCAAACCAGAAAAAGGCGAGGATCATGCCAACAAGTATGCGAAAAATGCGAAAGTACGAGCCAGATGATTGCAAATACCAGAACCAACCCAGACATAACCAGCGTTGTCCTCTAAACTACTAATCGGAACCAGATTTTATTGACAGTTTCAGTGTGGTACCACATTACTACGTGGTCTAAACCAGAAAAAGCCTAGGATCTGCCCAACAAGTTTGCGAAAAATGCGAAGTACGAGCCAGATGAGGGCAAATACCAGACCTAACCCAGACAAAACCGGCGTTGTCCTCTAAAATATTAATCGTAACGAGGTTTAATTGACAGTTTCGGTGTGCTATCACATTACTACGTGATCCAAACCAGAAAAAACGCAGGATCTGGCCAACAGGTATGCGAAAAATGCGAAAGTATGAGGCAGATGATTGCAAAAACCAGACGTAACCCAGACATAAACGGTGTTATCCTCTAATACATTAATCGCAACCAGGATTAATCGACTGTTTCGTTGTGGAACCGCATTACTACGTGATCCAAACCTGAAAAAGCCCAGGATCTGGCCAACAAGTATGCGCAAATGCGAAAGTACGAGCCAGATGAGGGCAAATCCCAGACCTACCCGAGACATGACCGGCGTTATCCTCTTAAATATTAATCGCAACCAGGTTTAATTGACTGTTTCGGTGTGGAACCACATTACTACGGGACCCAAACCAGAAAATACCCAGTATCTGGCCAACAAGTATGCGAAAAACGTGAACGTATGAGCCAGGTGAGGGCAAATCCCAGACCTAACCGAGACTTAACCGGCGTTATCCTCTAAAGTATTGGTCGGAACCAAGTTTAATTGACTATTTCGGTGTGGTACCACATTACTACCTGATCCAAACCAGAAACAACCCAGGATCTGGCTAACAAATTAGCGATAAATACGAAAGTATGAGGCAGATGATTGCAAATACCAGAACTTACTCAGACATAACCGGCGTTATCCTCTAAATTATTACTCGGAACCAGGTATAATTGACTGCTTCTGTGTGGTACCACATTACTACGTGGCCCAAGCCAGAAAAAGGCCAGGATCTGACCATTCAAGTATGCGAAAAATGCGAAAGTACGAGCCAGATGAGGGCAAATCCCAGACCTAGCCGAGACATAACCGACGTAATCCTATAAAATATTAATCGGAACCAGGTTTAATTGACTGCTACAGTGTGGTACCATATTACTACGTGATCCAAACCAGAAAAACCCCGGATCTGACCAACAAGAATGCGAAAAATGCGAAAGTATGAGGCAGATGATTGCAAATACCAGACCTCACCCTGGCATAACCGGCGTTATCCTCTAAAATATTATTCGCAACCAGGTTTAATTGACTGTTTCGGTGGTGTACCACATTACTACGTGATCCAAACCAGAAAAAACGCTGGATCTCGCCAACAAGTATGTGAAAAATGCGAAAGTATGGGCCAGATGATCGCCAATACCAGACGCAACCCCGACCTAACCGGTGTCATCCTCTAAAATGTTGATCGAATCCAGGTTGAATGGGCTATTTCTGTGTGGCACCACATTAATACGTGAACCTAACCAGAAACAAACCCAGGATCTGGCCAACAGGTATGCGGAAAATGCGAACGTATGAGGCAAATGATTGCAAATACCAGGCGTAACCCAGACCTAACCGGTGTTATCCTCCGAAATATTGATCGAAACCAAGTTGAATTGGCTGTTTCAGCCTGGTAGCACACTACGACGTGATCCAAACCAGAAAAAGCCCAGGATCTGGCCAACAAGTGTGCGAAGAATGCGAAAGTATAAGCCAGATGAGGGCAAATTCCAGACCTAAACGAGACCCAACCGGAGTTATCCTTTAAAATATTGATCGAGGCCACGTTTAACTGACTGTTTCAGTGTGGTACCACATTACTACCTGATCCAAACCAGAAAAATCCCAGGATCTGGCCAACAAGCATGCGAGAAATGCTAAAGTATGAGCCAGATCAGGGCAAACCCCAGACCTAAAGATGAACTAACCGGTGTTACACTTTAAAATATTGATCCAGGTCAGGTTGAATTGACTGTTTAGTGTGGTACCACATTACTACACAATCCCAACCAGAAAAAGCCCAGGATCTGGCCAACAAGCATGCGAGAAATGCGAAAGTATGAGCAAGATGATTGCAAATACCAGGTCTAACACAAACCAAATCGGTGTGGTCCTCTAAAATATTGATCGCATCCAGGTTTAATCAACAGTTTCATTCCGGTACCACATTACTACGTGATACAAACCAGAAAAATCCCAGGATCTGGCCAACAAGTATGCGAAAAGTGCGAAAGTATGAGCCAGATGATAGCAAATACCAGGCCTAACACAAACCTAATCGGTGTGATCGTCTAAAATATTGACCGAATCCAGGTTTAGTTGACAGTTTCATTCTGGTACCACATAACTACGTGATCCAAACCAGAAAGAGCCCAGGATCTGGCCAACAAGTATGCGCAGAGTGCGAAAGTATGAGCCAGATGATTGCAAATTCCAGACCTAACACAAACCTAAACGGTGTTATCCCTTAAAATATTGATCGGGGCCATGTTTAATTGACGGTTTCAGTATCCTACCTCATTACTACGAGATCCAAGCCAGAAAAAGACCAGGATCTGGCCAACAAGTGTGCGATGAATGCGAAAGTATGAGCCAGATGATTGCAAACACCAGGCCTACACAAACCTATCCGGTGCGATCCCCTAAAATATTGATCGAATCCAGGTTTAGTTGACAGTTTCATTCTGGTACCACATTACTACGTAATCCAAACCAGAAACAGGCCAGGATCAGGCCAACAGGTATGCGAAGAATGCGAAAGTATGAGCCAGATGATTGCAAATACCAGACCTAACACAGACCTAAACGGTGTGATCCTCCAAAATAATGATCGAATCCAGGTTTAGTTGACTGTTTCATTCTGGTACCATATTACTACGTGATCCAAACCAGAAAAAGTCCAGGATCTGGCCAAGAAGTATGCGAAAAATGCGAAAGTATGAGCCAGATGATTGCAAATACCAGATCTAGCACAAACCTAACGGTGCTATCCTCTAAAATATTGATCGAAACAAATTTGAATTGACTGTTTCAGTGTGGTATCACATTACTACGAGTTCCAAACCAGATAAAGTCCAGGATCAGGCCAAGAATTGTGCGAAGAATGCGAAAGTATGAGCCTGATGATTGCAAATACCAGGCCTCACACAAACCTAACCGGTGTGATCCTCTAAAATATTGATCGAAACCAAGTTGAATTGACTTTTTCAATCTGGTACCACATTACCACGTGATCCAAACCAGAAAGGAACACAGGATCTGGTCAACAAGTATGCGAAGAATGCGAAAGTATGGGCCAAATGATTGGTTATACCAGCCCTAGGCGAGACCCAACCGGAGTTATCCGTTAAAATATTAATCGAAATCAGGATCAACTCACTGCTTCAGTGTGGAACAGCATTACTACGTGATACAAACCTGAAAAAGCCCTGGATCAGGCCAACAGGTATGCGAAGAATGCGAAAGTATGAGACAGATGATGGCAAAACCCAGACCTAAACGTGCACCAACGGGTGTTATACTTTAAAATATTGAACGAGGTCAGGTTTAATTGACTGTTTAGTGTGGTTCCACATTACTACACAATCCCAACCAGAAAAAGCCCAGGATCTGGCCAACAAGCATGCGAGAAATGCGAAAGTATGAGCCAGATGATAGGAAATACAAGACCTAGCACAAACCTAAACGGTGCTAGCCTCTAAAATATTGATCGAAACCAAGTTGAACTGAATTTTTCAATCTGGTACCACATTACTACGTGATCCAAACCAGAAAGAAACACAGGATCTGGCCAACAAGTGTGCGAAGAATGCGAAAGTATGTGCCAGATGATTGCAAATACCAAACCTAACACAAACCTAAACGGTCCCATCATCCAAAATATTCATCGAAACCAGGTTTAATTGACTGTTTCATTCTGGTACCACATTACTACGTGATCCAAACCAGAAAAAGCTCAGGATCTGGCCAAGAAGTATGCGAAAAATGCGAAAGTATGGGCCAGATGATTGGTTATACCAGTCCTAGGCGAGACCCAACCTGAGTTATCCGTTAAAATATTAATCGAAATCAGGATCAACTCACTGCTTCAGTGTGGAACAGCATTACTACGTGATACAAACCTGAAAAAGCACAGGATTTGGCCAACAAGTGTGCGAAGAATGCGAAAGTATGTGCCAGATGATTGCAAATACCAAACCTAACACAAACCTAAACGGTCCCATCATCCAAAATATTCATCGAAACCAGGTTTAATTGACTGTTTCATTCTGGTACCACACTACTACGTGATCCAAACCAGAAAGAAACATAGGATCTGGCCAACAAGTATGCGAAGAATGCGAAAGTATGGGCCAAATGATTGGTTATACCAGTCCTAGGCGAGACCCAACCGGAGTTATCCGTTAAAATATTAATCGAAATCAGGATCAACTCACTGCTTCAGTGTGGAACAGCATTACTACGTGATACAAACCTGAAAAAGCCCAGGATCAGGCCAACAGGTATGCGAAGAATGCGAAAGTATGAGACAGATGAAGGCAAAACCCAGTCCTAAACGTGAACCAACCGGTGTTATACTTTAAAATATTCATCGAAAACAGGATCAACTGACTGCTTCAGTGTGGAACAGCATTACTACGTGATACAAACCAGAAAAAGCCCAGGATCTGGCCAACAAACATGCGAGAAATGCGAAAGTATGAGCAAGATGATAGCAAATAAAAGATTTAGCACAAACCTAACAGTGGTATCCTCTAAAATATTGATCGAAACCAAGTTGAATTGACTTTTTCAATCTGGTACCACATTACTACGTGATCCAAACCAGAACGAAACACAGGATCTGGCCAACAAGTATGCGAAGAATGCGAATGTATGAGCCAGATGCGGGCATATCCCAGACCTAAACATGAACTAACCGGTGTTATACTTTAAAATATTGATCCAGGTCAGGCTTAATTGACAGTTTAGTGTGGTACCACATTACTACACAATCCCAACCAGAAAAAGCCCAGGATCTGGCCAACAAGCATGCGAGAAATGCGAAAGAATGAGCAAGATGATTGCAAATACCAGGTTTAACACAAACCTAATCGGTGTGATCCTCCAAAATATTGATCGAATCCAGGTTTAATTGACAGTTTCATTCTGGTACCACATTACTACGTGATACAAACCAGAAAAATCCCAGGATCTGGCCAACAAGTATGGGAAGAATGCGAAAGTATGAGCCAGATGATTGCAACTACCAGACCTAACACAAACCTAACCGGTGTGACCCACTAAAATATTGATCGAAATCAAGTTGAATTGACTGTTTCAGTCTGTTACCACATTACTACGTGATACCAACCAGAAAAAAACACAGGATCTGGCCAACAAGTATGGGAAGGATGTGAAAGTATGAGCCAGATGATTGCAAACACCAGGGCTAACACAAACCTAACCGGTGTGGTCGTCTAAAATATTGATCGACTCCAGGTTTAATTGACAGTTTCATTCTGGTACCACATTGCTACGTGATACAAACCAGAAAAATCCCAGGATCTGGCCAACAAGTATGCGCAAAATGCGAAAGTAGGAGCCAGATGATTGCAAATACCAGGCCTAACACAAACCTATCCGGTGTGATCCGCTAAAATATTGATCGAATCCAGGTTTAGTTGACTGTTTCATTCTGGTACCATATTACTACGTGATCCAAACCAGAAAAAGCCAAGGATCTGGCCAACAAGTATGCGAAGAGTGCGAAAGTATGAGGCAGATGAGGGCAAATCCCAGGCCTAAACATGAACTAACCGGTGTTATACCTTAAAATATTGATCCAGGTCAGGTTTAATTGACTGTTTAGTGTGGTACCACATTACTACACAATCCCAACCAGAAAAACCCCAGCATCTGGCCAACATGCATGCGAGAAATGCGAAAGTATGTGCCAGATGACAGCAAATACCAGGTCTAACACAAACCTAATCGGTGTGATCGTCTAAAATATTGATCGAATCCAGGTTTAGTTGACTGTTTCATCTGGTACCATATTACTACGTGAGCCAAACCAGAAAAAGCACAGGATCTGGCCAACAAGCATGCGAGAAATGCGAAAGTATGAGCCAGATGATTGCAAATACCAGGCCTAACACAAACCTAATCGGTGTGATCCTCTATAATAATGATCGAATCCAGGTTTAATTGACAGCTTCATTCTGGTACCACATTACTACGAGATCCAAACCAGAAAAAGCCCAGGATCTGGCCAACAAGTATGCGAAAAGTGCGAAAGTATGAGCCAGATGATTGCAAATTCCAGACCTAACACAAACCTAAACGGTGTTATCCCTTAAAATATTGATCGGGCCACGTTTAATTGACGGTTTCAGTAAGCTACCACATTACTACGAGATCCCAACCATAAAAAAACACAGGATCTGGCCAACAAGTATGCGAAGAGTGCGAAAGTATGAAGCAGATGAGGGCAAATCCCAGGCCTAAACATGAACTAACCGGTGTTATACTTTAAAATATTGATCCAGGTCAGGTTTAATTGACTGTTCAGTGTGGCACCACATTACTACACAAACCCAAACAGAAAAAGCCCAGGATCTGGCCAACAAGCATGCGAGAAATGCGAAAGAATGAGCAAGATGATTGCAAATACCAGGCCTAACACAAACCTAATCGGTGTGATCCTCCAAAATATTGATCGAATCCAGGTTTAATTGACAGTTTCATTCTGGTACCACATTACTACGTGATACAAACGTGAAAAATCCCAGGATCTGGCCAACAAGTATGCGAAAAGTGCGAAAGTATGAACCAGACGATTGCAAATACCAGGCCTAACACAAACCTAATCGGTGTGATCCTCCAAAATATTGATCGAATCCAGGTTTAATTGACAGTTTCATTCTGGTACCACATAACTACGTGATCCAAACCAGAAAGAGCCCAGGATCTGGCCAACAAGTATGCGAAGAATGCGAAAGTATGGGCCAAATGATTGGTTATACCAGTCCTAGGCGAGACCCAACCGGAGTTATCCGTTAAAATATTAATCGAAATCAGGATCAACTCACTGCTTCAGTGTGGAACAGCATTACTACGTGATACAAACCAGAAAAAGCCCAGGATCAGGCCAACAGGTATGCGAAGAATGCGAAAGTATCAGACAGATGAAGGCAAAACCCAGACCTAAACGTGCACCAACGGGTGTTATACTTTAAAATATTGATCGAGGTCAGGTTTAATTGACAGTTTAGTGTGGTTCCACATTACTACACAATCCCAACCAGAAAAAGCCCAGGATCTGGCCAACAAGCATGCGAGAAATGCGAAAGTATGAGCCAGATGATAGGAAATACAAGACCTAGCACAAACCTAAACGGTGCTAGCCTCTAAAATATTGACCGAAACCAAGTTGAACTGAATTTTTCAATCTGGTACCACATTACTGCGTGATCCAAACCAGAAAGAAACACAGGATCTGGCCAACAAGTAGGCGAAGAATGCGAATGTATGAGCCAGATGCGGGCAAATCCCAGACCTAAACATGAACTAACCGGTGTTATACTTTAAAATATTGATCCAGGTCAGGCTTAATTGACAGTTTAGTGTGGTACCACATTACTACACAATCCCAACCAGAAAAAGCCCAGGATCTGGCCTAGAAGTATGCGAAAAATGCGAAAGTATGGGCCAGATGATTGGTTATACCAGTCCTAGGCGAGACCCAACCGGAGTTATCCGTTAAAATATTAATCGAAATCAGGATCAACTCACTGCTTCAGTGTGGAACAGCATTACAACGTGATACAAACTTGAAAAAGCACAGGATTTGGCCAACAAGTGTGCGAAGAATGCGAAAGTATGTGCCAGATGATTGCAAATACCAAACCTAACACAAACCTAAACGGTACCATCATCCAAAATATTCATCGAAACCAGGTTTAATTGACTGTTTCATTCTGGTACCACATTACTACACAATCCCAACCAGAAAAAGCCCAGGATCTGGCCTAGAAGTATGCGAAAAATGCGAAAGTATGGGCCAGATGATTGGTTATACCAGTCCTAGGCGAGACCCAACCGGAGTTATCCGTTAAAATATTAATCGAAATCAGGATCAACTCACTGCTTCAGTGTGGAACAGCATTACTACGTGATACAAACCTGAAGAAGCACAGGATTTGGCCAACAAGTGTGCGAAGAATGCGAAAGTATGTGCCAGATGATTGCAAATACCAGGCCTAACACAAACCTAACCGGTGTGACCCTCTAAAATATTGATCGAAACCAAGTTGAATTGACCGTTTCAGTCTGTTACCACATTACTACGTGATACCAACCACAAAAAAACACAGGATCTGGCCAACAAGTATGGGAAGAATGTGAAAGTATGAGCCAGATGATTGCAAATACCAGGCCTAACACAAACCTATCCGGTGTGATCCCCTAAAATATTGATCGAATCCAGGTTTAGTTGACTGTTTCATTCTGGTACCATATTACTACGTGATCCAAACCAGAAAAAGCCGAGGATCTGGCCAACAAGTATGCGAGAAATGCGAAAGTATGAGCCAGATGATAGCAAATACAAGACCTGGCACAAGCCTAAACGGTGCTATCCTTTAAAATATTGATCGAAACCAAGCAGAATTGACTGTTTCAGTGTGGTACCTCATTACTACGAGATCCAAACCAGAAAAAGTCCAGGATCTGGCCAACAAGTATGCGAAGAGTGCGAAAGTATGAGACAGATGATTGCAAATACCAGAACTAACACAAACCTAACCGGTGTGATCGTCTAAAATATTGATCGACTCCAGGTTTAATTGACAGTTTCATTCTGGTACCACATTACTACGTGATACAAACCAGAAAAATCCCAGGATCTGGCCAACAAGTATGCGCAAAATGCGAAAGTAGGAGCCAGATGATTGCAACTACCAGGCCTAACACAAACCTAACTGGTGTGACCCTCTAAAATATTGATCGAAACCAAGCTGAATTGACTGTTTCAGTCTGTTACCACATTACTACGTGATACCAACCAGAAAAAAACACAGGATCTGGCCAACAAGTATGGGAAGGATGTGAAAGTATGAGCCAGATGATTGCAAACACCAGGGCTAACACAAACCTAACCGGTGTGATCGTCTAAAATATTGATCGACTCCAGGTTTAATTGACAGTTTCATTCTGGTACCACATTGCTACGTGATACAAACCAGAAAAATCCCAGGATCTGGCCAACAAGTATGCGCAAAATGCGAAAGTAGGAGCCAGATGATTGCAAATACCAGGCCTAACACAAACCTATCCGGTGTGATCCGCTAAAATATTGATCGAATCCAGGTTTAGTTGACTGTTTCATTCTGGTACCATATTACTACGTGATCCAAACCAGAAAAAGCCAAGGATCTGGCCAACAAGCATGCGAGAAATGCGAAAGTATGAGCCAGATGATAGCAAATACAAGACCTGGCACAAGCCTAAACGGTGCTATCCTTTAAAATATTGATCGAAACCAAGCAAAATTGACTGTTTCAGTGTGGTACCTCATTACTACGAGATCCAAACCAGAAAAAGTCCAGGATCTGGCCAACAAGTATGCGAAGAGTGCGAAAGTATGAGACAGATGATTGCAAATACCAGAACTAACACAAACCTAACCTGTGTGACCCTCTAAAATATTGATCGAAACCAAGTTGAATTGACTGTTTCAGTCTGTTACCACATTACTACGTGATACCAACCAGAAAAAAACACAGGATCTGGCCAACACGTATGGGAAGAATGTGAAAGTATGAACCAGATGATTGCAAACACCAGGGCTAACACAAACCTAACCGGTATGATCGTCTAAAATATTGATCGAAACCAAGTTGAATTGACTGTTTCAGTGTGGTACCACATTACTACGAGATCCAAACCAGAATAAGTCCAGGATCTGGCCAACAAGTATGCGAAGAGTGCGAAAGTATGTGCCAGATGATTGTAAATACCAGGGCTAACACAAACCTAATCGGTGTGATCCGGTAAAATATTGATCGAATCCAGGTTTAGTTGACTGTTTCATTCTGGTACCATATTACTACGTGATCCACACTAGAAAAAGCCCAGGATCTGGCCAACAGGCATCAGAGAAATGCGAAAGTATGAGCCAGATGAGGGCAAATCCCAGATCTAAGCGTGAACTAACCGGTGTTAAACTTTAAAATATTGATCGAGGTCGGGTTTAATTGACTGTTTAGTGTGGTTCCACATTACTACACAATCCCAACCAGAAAAAGCCCAGGATCTGGCCAACAAGTATGCGAAAAGTGCGAAAGTATGTGCCACATGGCTGCAAATACCAGACCGAGCACATACCTAAACGGTGTTATCCTCTTAAATATTGATCGAAACCAATTTGAATTAGCTGTTTCAGCCTCTTACCGCATTACTGCCTGACCCAATCGAGAAGGAAACACAGGATCTGGCTTACAAGTATGGGAAGAATGCGAAAGTTTGAGCCAGATGATTGCAACTACCAGGCCTAACACAAACCTATCCGGCGTGATCTCCTAAAATATTGATCGAATCCAGGTTTAGTTGACAGCTTCATCCTAGTACCATATTACTACGTGATCCAAACCAGAAAAAGCCCAGGATCTGGCCAACAGGCATCAGAGAAATGCGAAAGTATGAGCCAGATCAGGGCAAATCCCAGACCTAAACATGAACTATCCGGTGTTATACCTTAAAATATTGATCCAGGTCAGGATTAATTGACTGTTTAGTGTGGTACCACATTACTACACAATCCCAACCAGAAAAAGCCCAGCATCTGGCCAACATGCATGCGAGAAATGCGAAAGTATGTGCCAGATGACAGCAAATACCAGGTCTAACACAAACCTAATCGGTGTTATCCTCCAAAATATTGATCGAATCCATGTTTAATTGACAGTTTCATTCTGGTACCACATTACTACGTGATACAAACCAGAAAAATCCCAGGATCGGGCCAACAAGTATGCGAAAAGTGCGAAAGTATGAGCCAGATGATTGCAAATTCCAGACCTAACACAAACCTAAACGGTGTTATCCCTTAAAATATTGATCGGGCCACGTTTAATTGACGGTTTCAGTAAGCTACCACATTACTACGAGATCCCAACCATAAAAAAACACAGGATCTGGCCAACAAGTATGCGAAGAGTGCGAAAGTATGAGGCAGATGAGGGCAAATCCCAGGCCTAAACATGAACTAACCGGTGTTATACCTTAAAATATTGATCCAGGTCAGGTTTAATTGACTGTTTAGTGTGGTACCACATTACTACACAATCCCAACCAGAAAAACCCCAGCATCTGGCCAACATGCATGCGAGAAATGCGAAAGTATGTGCCAGATGACAGCAAATACCAGGTCTAACACAAACCTAATCGGTGTGATCGTCTAAAATATTGATCGAATCCAGGTTTAGTTGACTGTTTCATCTGGTACCATATTACTACGTGAGCCAAACCAGAAAAAGCACAGGATCTGGCCAACAAGCATGCGAGAAATGCGAAAGTATGAGCCAGATGATTGCAAATACCAGGCCTAACACAAACCTAATCGGTGTGATCCTCTATAATAATGATCGAATCCAGGTTTAATTGACAGCTTCATTCTGGTACCACATTACTACGAGATCCAAACCAGAAAAAGCCCAGGATCTGGCCAACAAGTATGCGAAAAGTGCGAAAGTATGAGCCAGATGATTGCAAATTCCAGACCTAACACAAACCTAAACGGTGTTATCCCTTAAAATATTGATCGGGCCACGTTTAATTGACGGTTTCAGTAAGCTACCACATTACTACGAGATCCCAACCATAAAAAAACACAGGATCTGGCCAACAAGTATGCGAAGAGTGCGAAAGTATGAAGCAGATGAGGGCAAATCCCAGGCCTAAACATGAACTAACCGGTGTTATACTTTAAAATATTGATCCAGGTCAGGTTTAATTGACTGTTCAGTGTGGCACCACATTACTACACAAACCCAAACAGAAAAAGCCCAGGATCTGGCCAACAAGCATGCGAGAAATGCGAAAGAATGAGCAAGATGATTGCAAATACCAGGCCTAACACAAACCTAATCGGTGTGATCCTCCAAAATATTGATCGAATCCAGGTTTAATTGACAGCTTCATTCTGGTACCACATTACTACGTGATACAAACGTGAAAAATCCCAGGATCTGGCCAACAAGTATGCGAAAAGTGCGAAAGTATGAACCAGACGATTGCAAATACCAGGCCTAACACAAACCTAATCGGTGTGATCCTCCAAAATATTGATCGAATCCAGGTTTAATTGACAGTTTCATTCTGGTACCACATTACTGCGTGATCCAAACCAGAAAGAAACACAGGATCTGGCCAACAAGTAGGCGAAGAATGCGAAAGTATGTGCCAGATGATTGCAAATACCAAACCTAACACAAACCTAAACGGTCCCATCATCCAAAATATTCATCGAAACCAGGTTTAATTGACTGTTTCATTCTGGTACCACACTACTACGTGATCCAAACCAGAAAGAAACACAGGATCTGGCCAACAAGTATGCGAAGAATGCGAAAGTATGGGCCAAATGATTGGTTATACCAGTCCTAGGCGAGACCCAACCGGAGTTATCCGTTAAAATATTAATCGAAATCAGGATCAACTCACTGCTTCAGTGTGGAACAGCATTACTACGTGATACAAACCTGAAAAAGCACAGGATTTGGCCAACAAGTGTGCGAAGAATGCGAAAGTATGTGCCAGATGATTGCAAATACCAAACCTAACACAAACCTAAACGGTCCCATCATCCAAAATATTCATCGAAACGAGGTTTAATTGACTGTTTCATTCTGGTACCACATTACTACGTGATCCAAACCAGAAAGAAACACAGGATCTGGCCAACAAGTATGCGAAGAATGCGAATGTATGGGCCAAATGATTGGTTATACCAGTCCTAGGCGAGACCCAACCGGAGTTATCCGTTAAAATATTAATCGAAATCAGGATCAACTCACTGCTTCAGTGTGGAACAGCATTACTACGTGATACAAACCTGAAAAAGCCCAGGATCAGGCCAACAGGTATGCGAAGAATGCGAAAGTATGAGACAGATGAAGGCAAAACCCAGACCTAAACGTGAACCAACCGGTGTTATACTTTAAAATATTGATCGGAAACAGGATCAACTGACTGCTTCAGTGTGGAACAGCATTACTACGTGATACAAACCAGAAAAAGCCCAGGATCTGGCCAACAAACATGCGAGAAATGCGAAGGTATGAGCAAGATGATAACAAAAACAAGACTTAGCACAAACCTAAACGGTGGTATCCTCTAAAATATTGATCGAAACCAAGTTGAATTGACTTTTTCAATCTGGTACCACATTACTACGTGATCCAAACCAGAACGAAACACAGGATCTGGCCAACAAGTAGGCGAAGAATGCGAATGTATGAGCCAGATGCGGGCAAATCCCAGACCTAAACATGAACTAACCGGTGTTATACTTTAAAATATTGATCCAGGTCAGGCTTAATTGACAGTTTAGTGTGGTACCACATTACTACACAATCTCAACCAGAAAAAGCCCAGGATCTGGCCTAGAAGTATGCGAAAAATGCGAAAGTATGGGCCAGATGATTGGTTATACCAGTCCTAGGCGAGACCCAACCGGAGTTATCCGTTAAAATATTAATCGAAATCAGGATCAACTCACTGCTTCAGTGTGGAACAGCATTACTACGTGATACAAACCTGAAAAAGCCCAGGGTCAGGCCAACAGGCATGCGAAGAATGCTAAAGTATGAGCCAGATGATTGCAAATACCAGACCTAGCACAAACCTAACGGTGCTATCCTCTAAAATATTGATCGAAACAAATTTGAATTGACAGTTTCACTGTGGTATCACTTTACTACGAGTTCCAAACCAGATAAAGTCCAGTATCTGGCCAAGAAGTGTGCGAAGAATGCGAAAGTATGAGCCTGATGATTGCAAATACCAGGCCTCACACAAACCTAAACGGTGTGATCCTCTAAAATATTGATCGAAACCAAGTTGAATTGACTTTTTCAATCTGGTACCACATTACCACGTGATCCAAACCAGAAAGGAACACAGGATCTGGCCAACAAGTATGCGAAGAATGCGAAAGTATGGGCCAAATGATTGGTTATACCAGTCCTAGGCGAGACCCAACCGGAGTTATCCGTTAAAATATTAATCGAAATCAGGATCAACTCACTGCTTCAGTGTGGAACAGCATTACTACGTGATACAAACCAGAAAAAGCCCAGGATCAGGCCAACAGGTATGCGAAGAATGCGAAAGTATGAGACAGATGAAGGCAAAACCCAGACCTAAACGTGCACCAACGGGTGTTATACTTTAAAATATTGATCGAGGTCCGGTTTAATTGACTGTTTAGTGTGGTTCCACATTACTACACAATCCCAACCAGAAAAAGCCCAGGATCTGGCCAACAAGCATGCGAGAAATGCGAAAGTATGAGCCAGATGATAGGAAATACAAGACCTAGCACAAACCTAAACGGTGCTAGCCTCTAAAATATTGATCGAAACCAAGTTGAACTGAATTTTTCAATCTGGTACCACATTACTACGTGATCCAAACCAGAAAGAAACACAGGATCTGGCCAACAAGTAGGCGAAGAATGCGAATGTATGAGCCAGATGCGGGCAAATCCCAGACCTAAACATGAACTAACCGGTGTTATACTTTAAAATATTGATCCAGGTCAGGCTTAATTGACAGTTTAGTGTGGTACCACATTACTACACAATCCCAACCAGAAAAAGCCCAGGATCTGGCCTAGAAGTATGCGTAAAATGCGAAAGTATGGGCCAGATGATTGGTTATACCAGTCCTAGGCGAGACCCAACCGGAGTTATCCGTTAAAATATTAATCGAAATCAGGATCAACTCACTGCTTCAGTGTGGAACAGCATTACTACGTGATACAAACCTGAAAAAGCACAGGATTTGGCCAACAAGTGTGCGAAGAATGCGAAAGTATGTGCCAGATGATTGCAAATACCAAACCTAACACAAACCTAAACGGTCCCATCATCCAAAATATTCATCGAAACCAGGTTTAATTGACTGTTTCATTCTGGTACCACATTACTACGTGATCCAAACCAGAAAGAAACACAGGATCTGGCCAACAAGTATGCGAAGAATGCGAAAGTATGGGCCAAATGATTGGTTATACCAGTCCTAGGCGAGACCCAACCGGAGTTATCCGTTGAAATATTAATCGAAATCAGGATCAACTCACTGCTTCAGTGTGGAACAGCATTACTATGTGATACAAACCTGAAAAAGCCCAGGATCAGGCCAACAGGTATGCGAAGAATGCGAAAGTATGAGACAGATGAAGGCAAAACCCAGACCTAAACGTGAACCAACCGGTGTTATACTTTAAAATATTGATCGAAAACAGGATCAACTGACCGCTTCAGTGTGGAACAGCATTACTACGTGATACAAACCAGAAAAAGCCCAGGATCTGGCCAACAAACATGCGAGAAATGCGAAAGTATGAGCAAGATGATAGCAAATAAAAGATTTAGCACAAACCTAAACGGTGGTATCCTCTAAAATATTGATCGATACCAAGTTGAATTGACTTTTTCAATCTGGTACCACATTACTACGTGATCCAAACCAGAACGAAACACAGGAACTGGCAAACAAGTAGGCGAAGAATGCGAATGTATGAGCCAGATGCGGGCAAATCCCAGACCTAAACATGAACTAACCGGTGTTATACTTTAAAATATTGATCCTGGTCAGGCTAAATTGACAGTTTAGTGTGGTACCACATTACTACACAATCCCAACCAGAAAAAGCCCAGGATCTGGCCAACAAGTATGCGAAGAGTGCGAAAGTATGAGACAGATGATTGCAAATACCAGAACTAACACAAACCTAACCGGTGTGACCCTCTAAAATATTGTTCGAAACCAAGTTGAATTGACTGTTTCAGTCTGTTACCGCATTACTACGTGATACCAACCAGAAAAAAACACAGGATCTGGCCAACACGTATGGGAAGAATGTGAAAGTATGAGCCAGATGATTGCAAACACCAGGGCTAACACAAACCTAACCGGTATGATCGTCTAAAATATTGATCGAAACCAAGTTGAATTGACTGTTTCAGTGTGGTACCACATTACTACGAGATCCAAACCAGAATAAGTCCAGGATCTGGCCAACAAGTATGCGAAGAGTGCGAAAGTATGTGCCAGATGATTGCAAATACCAGGGCTAACACGAACCTAATCGGTGTGATCCTCTAAAATATTGATCGAATCCAGGTTTAGTTGACTGTTTCATTCTGGTACCATATTACTACGTGATCCACACTAGAAAAAGCCCAGGATCTGGCCAACAGGCATCAGAGAAATGCGAAAGTATGAGCCAGATGAGGGCAAATCCCAGACCTAAACGTGAACTAACCGGTGTTATACTTTAAAATATTGATCGAGGTCGGGTTTAATTGACTGTTTAGTGTGGTTCCACATTACTACACAATCCCAACCAGAAAAAGCCCAGGATCTGGCCAACAAGTATGCGAAAAGTGCGAAAGTATGTGCCACATGGCTGCAAATACCAGACCGAGCACAAACCTAAACGGTGTTATCCTCTTAAATATTGATCGAAACCAATTTGAATTGGCTGTTTCAGCCTCTTACCGCAATACTGTGTGACCCAATCGAGAAGGAAACACAGGATCTGGCTTACAAGTATGGGAAGAATGCGAAAGTTTGAGCCAGATGATTGCAACTACCAGGCCTAACGCAAACCTATCCGGCGTGATCTCCTAAAATATTGATCGAATCCAGGTTTAGTTGACAGCTTCATCCTAGTACCATATTACTGCGTGATCCAAACCAGAAAAAGCCCAGGATCTGGCCAACAGGCATCAGAGAAATGCGAAAGTATGAGCCAGATCAAGGCAAATCCCAGACCTAAACATGAACTAACCGGTGTTATACCTTAAAATATTGATCCAGGTCAGGTTTAATTGACTGTTTAGTGTGGTACCACATTACTACACAATCCCAACCAGAAAAAGCCCAGCATCTGGCCAACATGCATGCGAGAAATGCGAAAGTATGTGCCAGATGACAGCAAATACCAGGTCTAACACAAACCTAATCGGTGTTATCCTCTAAAATATTGATCGAATCCATGTTTAATTGACAGTTTCATTCTGGTACCACATTACTACGTGATACAAACCAGAAAAATCCCAGGATCGGGCCAACAAGTATGCGAAAAGTGCGAAAGTATGTGCCAGATGATTGCAAATACCAGGCCTAACACAAACCTAATCGGTGTGATCGTCTAAAATATTGATCGAATCCAGGTTTAGTTGACTGTTTCATCTGATACCATATTACTACGTGATCCAAACCAGAAAAAGCCCAGGATCTGGCCAACAAGCATGCGAGAAATGCGAAAGTATGAGCCAGATGATTGCAAATACCAGGCCTAACACAAACCTAATCGGTGTGATCCTCTAAAATAATGATCGAATCCAGGTTTAATTGACAGCTTCGTCTGGTACCACATTACTACGAGATCCAAACCAGAAAAAGCCCAGGATCTGGCCAACAAGTATGCGAAGAGTGCGAAAGTATGAGGCAGATGAGGGCAAATCCCAGGCCTAAACATGAACTAACCGGTGTTATACTTTAAAATATTGATCCAGGTCAGGTTTAATTGACTGTTCAGTGTGGCACCACATTACTACACAAACCCAAACAGAAAAAGCCCAGGATCTGGCCAACAAGCATGCGAGAAATGCGAAAGAATGAGCAAGATGATTGCAAATACAAGGCCTAACACAAACCTAATCGGTGTGATCCTCCAAAATATTGATCGACTCCAGGTTTAATTGACAGTTTCATTCTGGTACCACATTACTACGTGATACAAACCAGAAAGAGCCCAGGATCTGGCCAACAAGTATGCGAAAAGTGCGAAAGTATGAGCCAGATGATTGCAAATTCCAGACCTAACACAAACCTAAACGGTGTTATCCATTAAAATATTGATCGGGGTCACGTTTAATTGACTGTTTCAGTATGCTACCACATTAGTACGAGATACAAACCAGAAAAAGACCAGGATCTGGCCAACAAGTGTGCGATGAATGCGAAAGTATGAGCCAGATGATTGCAAATACCAGGCCTAACACAAACCTAATCGGTGTGATCCTCTAAAATATTGATCGAATCCAGGTTTAATTGACAGCTTCACTCTGGTACCACATTACTACGAGATCCAAACCAGAAAAAGTCCAGGATCTGGCCAACAAGTATGCGAAGAGTGCGAAAGTATGAGCCAGATGATTGCAAATACCAGGCCTAACACAAACCTAATCGGTGTGATCCTCTAAAGTATTGATCGCATCCAGGTTTAATTGACAGCTTCATTCTGGTACCACATTAATACGTGATACAAACCAGAAAAATCGCAGGATCTGGCCAACAAGTATGGGAAGAATGCGAAAGTATGAGCCAGATGATTGCAACTGCCAGGCCTAAACATGAACTAGCCGGTGTTATACTTTAAAATATTGATCCAGGTCAGGTTTAATTGACTGTTTAATGTGGTACCACACTACTACACAATCCCAACCAGAAAAAGCCCAGGATCTGGCCAACGAGTGTGCGATGAATGCGAAAGTATGAGCCAGATGATGGCAAATACCAAGCCTAACACAAACCTAATCTGTGTGATCGTCTAAAATATTGATCGAATCCAGGATTAATTGACAGTTTCATTCTGGTACCACATAACTACGTGATCCAAACCAGAAAGAGCCCAGGAACTGGCCAACAAGTATGCGAAAAGTGCGAAAGTATGAGCCAGATGATTGCAAATTCCAGACCTAACACAAACCTAAACGGTGTTATCCCTTAAAATATTGATCGGGGACACGTTTAATTGACTGTTTCAGTATGCTACCACATTACTACGAGATCCAAACCAGAAAAAGACCAGGATCTGGCCAAAAAGTGTGCGAAGAATGCGAAAGTACAAGCCAGATGCGCGCAAATCCCAGACCTAAACGATACCCAACCGGAGTTAGCCTTTAAAATATTGATCGAGGCCACGTTTAATTGACTGTTTCAGTCTGGTACCACGTTACTACGAGATCCCAACCAGAAAAAAACACAGGATCTGGCCAACAAGTATGCGAAGAGTGCGAAAGTATGAGCCAGATGATAGCAAATACAAGACCTAGCACAAACATAAACGGTGCTATCCTTTAAAATATTGATCCAGGTCAGGTTTAATTGACTGTTTAGTGTGGTACCACATTACTACACAAACCCAACCAGAAAAAGCCCAGGATCTGGCCAAAAAGCATGCGAGGAATGCGAAAGTATGAGCCAGATGATTGCAAATACCAGGCCTAACACAAACCTAATCGGGGGTGATCCTCTAAAATATTGATCGAATCCAGGTTTAATTGACAGCTTCACTCTGGTACCACATTACTACGAGATCCAAACCAGAAAAAGTCCAGGATCTGGCCAACAAGTATGCGAAGAGTGCGAAAGTATGAGCCAGATGATTGCAAATACCAGGCCTAACACAAACCTAATCGGTGTGATCCTCTAAAGTATTGATCGCATCCAGGTTTAATTGACAGCTTCATTCTGGTACCACATTAATACGTGATACAAACCAGAAAAATCGCAGGTTCTGGCCAACAAGTATGGGAAGAATGCGAAAGTATGAGCCAGATGATTGCAACTGCCAGGCCTAAACATGAACTAGCCGGTGTTATACTTTAAAATATTGATCCAGGTCAGGTTTAATTGACTGTTTAATGTGGTACCACACTACTACACAATCCCAACCAGAAAAAGCCCAGGATCTGGCCAACAAGCATGCGAGAAATGCGAAAGAATGAGCAAGATGATTGCAAATACCAGGACTAACACAAACCTAATCGGTGTGATCCTCCAATATATTGATCGAATCCAGGTTTAATTGACAGTTTCATTCTGGTACCACATAACTATGTGATCCAAACCAGAAAGAGCCCTGGATCTGGCCAACAAGTATGCGAAAAGTGCGAAAGTATGAACCAGATGATTGCAAATTCCAGACCTAACGCAAACCTAAAGGGCGTTATCCCTTAAAATATTGATCGGGGCCACGTTTAATTGACGGTTTCAGTAAGCTACCACATTACTACGAGATACCAACCATAAAAAAACACAGGATCTGGCCAACAAGTATGCGAAGAGTGCGAAAGTATGAGGCAGATGAGGGCAAATCCCAGGCCTAAACATGAACTAACCGGTGTTATACTTTAAAATATTGATCCAGGTCAGGTTTAATTGACTGTTCAGTGGGGCACCACATTACTACACAAACCCAACCAGAAAAAGCCCAGGGTCTGGCCAACGAGTGTGCGATGAATGCGAAAGTATGAGCCAGATGATGGCAAATACCAGGCCTAACACAAACCTAATCTGTGTGATCGTCTAAAATATTGATCGAATCCAGGATTAATTGACAGTTTCATTCTGGTACCACATAACTACGTGATCCAAACCAGAAAGAGCCCAGGAACTGGCCAACAAGTATGCGAAAAGTGCGAAAGTATGAGCCAGATGATTGCAAATTCCAGACCTAACACAAACCTAAACGGTGTTATCCCTTAAAATATTGATCGGGGACACGTTTAATTGACTGTTTCAGTATGCTACCACATTACTACGAGATCCAAACCAGAAAAAGACCAGGATCTGGCCAAAAAGTGTGCGAAGAATGCGAAAGTACAAGCCAGATGCGCGCAAATCCCAGACCTAAACGATACCCAACCGGAGTTAGCCTTTAAAATATTGATCGAGGCCACGTTTAATTGACTGTTTCAGTCTGGTACCACGTTACTACGAGATCCCAACCAGAAAAAAACACAGGATCTGGCCAACAAGTATGCGAAGAGTGCGAAAGTATGAGCCAGATGATAGCAAATACAAGACCTAGCACAAACATAAACGGTGCTATCCTTTAAAATATTGATCCAGGTCAGGTTTAATTGACTGTTTAGTGTGGTACCACATTACTACACAAACCCAACCAGAAAAAGCCCAGGATCTGGCCAAAAAGCATGCGAGGAATGCGAAAGTATGAGCCAGATGATTGCAAATACCAGGCCTAACACAAACCTAATCGGGGGTGATCCTCTAAAATATTGATCGAATCCAGGTTTAATTGACAGCTTCACTCTGGTACCACATTACTACGAGATCCAAACCAGAAAAAGTCCAGGATCTGGCCAACAAGTATGCGAAGAGTGCGAAAGTATGAGCCAGATGATTGCAAATACCAGGCCTAACACAAACCTAATCGGTGTGATCCTCTAAAGTATTGATCGCATCCAGGTTTAATTGACAGCTTCATTCTGGTACCACATTAATACGTGATACAAACCAGAAAAATCGCAGGTTCTGGCCAACAAGTATGGGAAGAATGCGAAAGTATGAGCCAGATGATTGCAACTGCCAGGCCTAAACATGAACTAGCCGGTGTTATACTTTAAAATATTGATCCAGGTCAGGTTTAATTGACTGTTTAATGTGGTACCACACTACTACACAATCCCAACCAGAAAAAGCCCAGGATCTGGCCAACAAGCATGCGAGAAATGCGAAAGAATGAGCAAGATGATTGCAAATACCAGGTCTAACACAAACCTAATCGGTGTGATCCTCCAATATATTGATCGAATCCAGGTTTAATTGACAGTTTCATTCTGGTACCACATAACTATGTGATCCAAACCAGAAAGAGCCCTGGATCTGGCCAACAAGTATGCGAAAAGTGCGAAAGTATGAACCAGATGATTGCAAATTCCAGACCTAACGCAAACCTAAAGGGCGTTATCCCTTAAAATATTGATCGGGGCCACGTTTAATTGACGGTTTCAGTAAGCTACCACATTACTACGAGATACCAACCATAAAAAAACACAGGATCTGGCCAACAAGTATGCGAAGAGTGCGAAAGTATGAGGCAGATGAGGGCAAATCCCAGGCCTAAACATGAACTAACCGGTGTTATACTTTAAAATATTGATCCAGGTCAGGTTTAATTGACTGTTCAGTGGGGCACCACATTACTACACAAACCCAACCAGAAAAAGCCCAGGGTCTGGCCAACGAGTGTGCGATGAATGCGAAAGTATGAGCCAGATGATGGCAAATACCAGGCCTAACACAAACCTAATCTGTGTGATCGTCTAAAATATTGATCGAATCCAGGATTAATTGACAGTTTCATTCTGGTACCACATAACTACGTGATCCAAACCAGAAAGAGCCCAGGAACTGGCCAACAAGTATGCGAAAAGTGCGAAAGTATGAGCCAGATGATTGCAAATTCCAGACCTAACACAAACCTAAACGGTGTTATCCCTTAAAATATTGATCGGGGACACGTTTAATTGACTGTTTCAGTATGCTACCACATTACTACGAGATCCAAACCAGAAAAAGACCAGGATCTGGCCAAAAAGTGTGCGAAGAATGCGAAAGTACAAGCCAGATGAGCGCAAATCCCAGACCTAAACGATACCCAACCGGAGTTAGCCTTTAAAATATTGATCGAGGCCACGTTTAATTGACTGTTTCAGTCTGGTACCACGTTACTACGAGATCCCAACCAGAAAAAAACACAGGATCTGGCCAACAAGTATGCGAAGAGTGCGAAAGTATGAGCCAGATGATTGCAAATACAAGGTCTAACACAAACCTAATCGGTGTGATTCTCTAAAATATTGATCGAATCCAGGATCAGTTGACTGTTTCATTCTGGTACCATATTACTACGTGGTCCACACTAGAAAAAGGCAAGGATCTGGCCAACAAGCATGCGAGAAATGCGAATGTATGTGCCAGATGACAGCAAATACCAGGTCTAACACAAACCAAATCGGTGTTATCCTCCTAAATATTGATCGAAAACAATTTGAATTGGCTGTTTCAGCCTGTTACCGTATTACTGCGTGACCCAAACGACAAGGAAACACAGGATCTGGCTAACAAGTATGGGAAGAATGCGAAAGTATGAGCCAGATGATTGCAACTACCAGGCCTAACACAAACCTATCCGGCGTGATCTCCTAATATATTGATCGAATCCAGGTTTAGTTGACTGTTTCATTCTGGAACCATATTACTACGTGATCCTAACCAGAAAAAGCCCAGGATCTGGCCAACAGGCATCCGAGAAATGCGAAAGTATGAGCCAGATCAGGGCAAATCCCAGACCTAAACATGGACTAACCGGTGTTATACTTTAAAATATTGATCCAGGTCAGGTTTAATTGACTGTTTAGTGTGGTACCACATTACTACACAATCCCAACCAGAAAAAGCCAAGGATCTGGCCAACAAGCATGCGAGAAATGCGAAAGTATGAGCAAGATGATTGCAAATACCAGGTCTAACACAAACCTAATCGGTGTTATCCTCTAAAATAATGATCGAATCCAGGTTTAATTGACAGTTTCATTCTGGTACCAGATTACTACGTGATACAAACCAGAAAAATCCCAGGGTCGGGCCAACAATTATGCGAAAAGTGCGAAAGTATGTGCCAGATGATTGCAAATACAAGGTCTAACACAAACCTAATCGGTGTGATCCTCCAAAATATTCATCGAATCCAGGTTTAATTGACAGTTTCATTCTGGTACCATATAACTACGTGATCCAAACCAGAAAGTACCCAGAATCTGGCCAACAAGTATGCGAAAAGTGCGAAAGTATGAGCTAGATGATTGCAAATTCCAGACCTAACACAAACCTAAACGGTGTTATCCCTTAAAATATTCATCGGGGCCATGTTTAATTGACGGTTTCATTCTGGTACCACATTACTACGAGATCCAAACCAGAAAAAGCCCAGGATCTGGCCAACAAGCATGCGAGAAATGCGAACGTATGTGCCAGATGATTGCAAATACCAGGCCTAACACAAACCTAATCGGTGTGATCCTCTAAAATATTGATCGAATCCAGGTTTAGTTGACTGTTTCATTCTGGTACCATATTACTACGTGGTCCACACTAGAAAAAGCCCAGGATCTGGCCAACAAGAATGCGAAAAATGCGGAAGTATGAGCCAGATGAGGGCAAATCCCAGACCTAAACGTGAACTAACCGGTGTTATACTTTAAAATATTGATCGAGGTCAGGTTTAATTGACTGTTTAGTGTGGTTCCACATTACTACACAATCGCAACCAGAAATAGCCCAGGATCTGGCCAACAAGCATGCGAGAAATGCGAATGTATGTGCCAGATGACAGCAAATACCAGACCGAGCACAAACCTAAACGGTGTTATCCTCCTAAATATGGATCGAAACCAATTTGAATTGGCTGTTTCAGCCTGTTACCGCATTACTGCGTGTCCCAAACGAGAAGGAAACACAGGATGTGGCTAACAAGTATGTGAAGAATGCGAAAGTTTGAGCCAGATGATTGCAACTACCAGGCCTACCACAAACCTACCCGGCGTGATCTCCTAAAATATTGATCGAATCCAGGTTTAGTTGACTGTTTCATTCTGGAACCATATTAATACGTGATCCAAACCAGAAAAAGCCCAGGATCTGGCCAACAGGCATCCGAGAAATGCGAAAGTATGAGCCAGATCAGGGCAAGTCCCAGACCTAAACATGGACTAACCGGTGTTATACCATAAAATATTGATCCAGGTCAGGTTTAATTGACTGTTTAGTGTGTTACCACATTACTACACAATCCCAACCAGAAAAAGCCAAGGATCTGGCCAACAAGCATGCGAGAAATGCGAAAGTATGAGCAAGATGATTGCAAATACCAGGTCTAACACAAACCTAATCGGTGTTATCCTCTAAAATATTGATCGAATCCAGGTTTAATTAACAGTTTCATTCTGGTACCACATTACTACGTGATACAAACCAGAAAAATCCCTGGATCGGGCCAACAATTATGCGAAAAGTGCGAAAGTATGTGCCAGATGATTGCAAATACAAGGCCTAACACAAACCTAATCGGTGTGATCCTCCAAAATATTGATCGAATCCAGGTTTAATTGACAGTTTCATTCTGGTACCACATAACTACGAGATCCAAACCAGAAAGAGCCCAGGATCTGGCCAACAAGTATGCGAAAAGTGCGAAAGTATGAGCCAGATGATTGCAAATTCCAGACCTAACACAAACCTAAACGGTGTTATCCCTTAAAATATTCATCGGGGCCATGTTTAATTGACGGTTTCATTCTGGTACCACATTACTACGTGACCCAAACTAGAAAAAGCCCAGGATCTGGCCAACAAGCATGCGAGAAATGCGAAAGTATGAGCAAGATGATTGCAAATACCAGGTCTAACACAAACCTAATCGGTGTTATCCTCTAAAATATTGATCGACTCCAGGTTTAATTGACAGTTTCATTCTGGTACCACATTACTACGTGATACAAACCAGAAAGATCCCAGGATCGGGCCAGCAAGTATGCGAAAAGTGCGAAAGTATGTGCCAGATGATTGCAAATACCAGGCCTAACACAAACCTAATCGGTGTGATCGTCTAAAATATTGATCGAATCCAGGTTCAACTGACAGTTTCATTCTGGCACCACATAACTACGTGATCGAAACCAGATAGAGCCCAGGATCTGGCCAACAAGTATGCGAAAAGTGCGAAAGTATGAGCCAGATGATTGCAAATTCCAGACCTAACACAAACCTAAACGGTGTTATCCATTAAAATATTGATCGGGGTCACGTTTAGTTGACTGTTTCAGTATGCTACCACATTACTACGAGATCCAAACCAGAAAAAGACCAGGATCTGGCCAACGAGTGTGCGATGAATGCGAAAGTATGAGCCAGATGATTGCAAACACCAGGCCTATCACAAACCTATCCGGTGTGATCCCCTAAAATATGGATCGAATCCAGGTTTAGTTGACTGTTTCATTCTGGTACCATATTACTACGTGATCCAAACCAGAAAAAGCCCAGGATCTGGCCAGAAAGCATGCGAGAAATGCGAAAGAATGAGCAAGATGAATGCAAATACCAGGTCTAACACAAACCTAATCGGTGTGATCCTCCAATATATTGATCGAATCCAGGTTTAATTGACAGTTTCATTCTGGTACCACATAACTATGTGACCCAAACCAGAAAGAGCCCTGGATCTGGCCAACAAGTATGCGAAAAGTGCGAAAGTATGAGCCAGATGATTGCAAATTCCAGACCTAACGCAAACCTAAACGGCGTTATCCCTTAAAATATTGATCGGGGCCACGTTTAATTGACGGTTTCAGTATGCTACCACATTACTACGAGATCCAAACCAGAAAAAGACCAGGATCTGGCCAACAAGTGTGCGATGAATGAGAAAGTATGAGCCAGATGATTGCAAACACCAGGCCTAACACAAACGTAAACGGTGTGATCCTCTAAAATATTGATCGAATCCAGGTTTAATTGACAGTTTCATTCTGGTACCACAGAACTACGTGATCCAAACCAGAAAAAGCCCAGGATCTGGCCAACTAGTATGCGAAAAGTGCGAAAGTATGAGCCAGATGATTGCAAATACCAGGCCTAACACAAACCTAACCAGGGTGATCCTCTAAAATATTGATCGAAACCAATTTGAATTGGCTGTTTCAGCCTGTTACCGCATTACTGCGTGATTCAAACGAGAAGGAAACACAGGATCTGGCCATCAAGTATGGGAAGATGCGAAAGTATGAGCCAGATGATTGCAACTACCAGACCTAACACATACCTATCCGATGTGATCCCCTAAAATATTGATCGAATCCAGGTTTAGTTGACTGTTTCATTCTGGTACCATATAACTACGTGATACAAACCAGAAAAAGCCCAGGATCTGGCCAACAAGGATGCGAAAAATGCGAAAGTATGAGACAGATGGGGGCAAATCCCAGACCTAAACATGAACTAACTGGTGTTATACCTTAAAATATTGATCCAGGTCAGGTTTAATTGACTCTTTAGAGTGGTACCACATTACTACACAATCCCAACCAGAAAAAGCCAAGGATCTGGCCAACAAGCATGCGAGAAATGCGAAAGTATGAGCAAGATGATTGCAAATACCAGGTCTAACACAAACCTAATCGGTGTTATCCTCCTAAATATTGATCGAAAACAATTTGAATTGGCTGTTTCAGCCTGTTACCGTATTACTGCGTGACCCAAACGAGAAGGAAACACAGGATGTGGCTAACAAGTATGTGAAGAATGCGAAAGTTTGAGCCAGATGATTGCAACTACCAGGCCTAACACAAACCTACCCGGCGTGATCTCCTAAAATATTGATCGAATCCAGGTTTAGTTGACTGTTTCATTCTGGAACCATATTAATACGTGATCCAAACCAGAAAAAGCCCAGGATCTGGCCAACAGGCATCCGAGAAATGCGAAAGTATGAGCCAGATCAGGGCAAATCCCAGACCTAAACATGGACTAACCGGTGTTATACCTTAAAATATTGATCCAGGTCAGGTTTAATTGACTGTTTAGTGTGTTACCACATTACTACACAATCCCAACCAGAAAAAGCCAAGGATCTGGCCAACAAGCATGCGAGAAATGCGAAAGTATGAGCAAGATGATTGCAAATACCAGGTCTAACACAAACCTAATCGGTGTTATCCTCTAAAATATTGATCGAATCCAGGTTTAATTAACAGTTTCATTCTGGTACCACATTACTACGTGATACAAACCAGAAAAATCCCTGGATCGGGCCAACAATTATGCGAAAAGTGCGAAAGTATGTGCCAGATGATTGCAAATACAAGGCCTAACACAAACCTAATCGGTGTGATCCTCCAAAATATTGATCGAATCCAGGTTTAATTGACAGTTTCATTCTGGTACCACATAACTACGAGATCCAAACCAGAAAGAGCCCAGGATCTGGCCAACAAGAATGCGAAAAGTGCGAAAGTATGAGCCAGATGATTGCAAATTCCAGACCTAACACAAACCTAAACGGTGTTATCCCTTAAAATATTCATCGGGGCCATGTTTAATTGACGGTTTCATTCTGGTACCACATTACTACGTGACCCAAACTAGAAAAAGCCCAGGATCTGGCCAACAAGCATGCGAGAAATGCGAAAGTATGAGCAAGATGATTGCAAATACCAGGTCTAACACAAACCTAATCGGTGTTATCCTCTAAAATATTGATCGACTCCAGGTTTAATTGACAGTTTCATTCTGGTACCACATTACTACGTGATGCAAACCAGAAAGATCCCAGGATCGGGCCAACAAGTATGCGAAAAGTGCGAAAGTATGTGCCAGATGATTGCAAATACCAGGCCTAACACAAACCTAATCGGTGTGATCGTCTAAAATATTGATCGGATCCAGGTTTAACTGACAGTTTCATTCTGGTACCACATAACTACGTGATCGAAACCAGATAGAGCCCAGGATCTGGCCAACAAGTATGCGAAAAGTGCGAAAGTATGAGCCAGATGATTGCAAATTCCAGACCTAACACAAACCTAAACGGTGTTATCCATTAAAATATTGATCGGGGTCACGTTTAGTTGACTGTTTCAGTATGCTACCACATTACTACGAGATCCAAACCAGAAAAAGACCAGGATCTGGCCAACGAGTGTGCGATGAATGCGAAAGTATAAGCCAGATGATTGCAAACACCAGGCCTATCACAAACCTATCCGGTGTGATCCCCTAAAATATGGATCGAATCCAGGTTTAGTTGACTGTTTCATTCTGGTACCATATTACTACGTGATCCAAACCAGAAAAAGCCCAGGATCTGGCCAGAAAGCATGCGAGAAATGCGAAAGAATGAGCAAGATGATTGCAAATACCAGGTCTAACACAAACCTAATCGGTGTGATCCTCCAATATATTGATCGAATCCGGGTTTAATTGACAGTTTCATTCTGGTACCACATAACTATGTGATCCAAACCAGAAAGAGCCCTGGATCTGGCCAACAAGTATGCGAAAAGTGCGAAAGTATGAGCCAGATGATTGCAAATTCCAGACCTAACGCAAACCTAAACGGCGTTATCCCTTGAAATATTGATCGGGGCCACGTTTAATTGACGGTTTCAGTATGCTACCACATTACTACGAGATCCAAACCAGAAAAAGACCAGGATCTGGCCAACAAGTGTGCGATGAATGCGAAAGTATGAGCCAGATGATTGCAAACACCAGGCCTAACACAAACGTAAACGGTGTGATCGTCCAAAATATTGATCGAATCCAGGTTTTATTGACAGTTTCATTCTGGTACCACGTTACTACGTGATCCCAACCAGAAAAAATCCAGGCTCTGGCCAACAAGTATGCGAAGAGTGCGAAAGTATGTGCCAGATGATTGCAAATACCAGGCCTAACCCAAACCTAATCGGTGTGATTCTCTAAAATATTGATCGAATCCAGGTTTAGTTGACTGTTTCATTCTGGTACCATATTACTGCGTGATCCACACTAGAAAAAGGCAAGGATCTGGCCAACAAGAATGCGAAAAATGCGAAAGTATGAGCCAGATGAGGGCAAATCCCAGACCTAAACGTGAACTAACCGGTGTTATACTTTAAAATATTGATCGAGGTCAGGTTTAATTGACTGTTTAGTGTGGTTCCACATTACTACACAATCCCAACCAGAAAAAGCCCAGGATCTGGCCAACAAGCATGCGAGAAATGCGAATGTATGTGCCAGATGACAACAAATACCAGACCGAGCACAAACCTAAACGGTGTTATCCTCCTAAATATTGATCGAAACCAATTTGAATTGGCTGTTTCAGCCTGTTACCGCATTACTGCGTGTCCCAAACGAGAAGGGAACACAGGATCTGGCTAACAAGTATGGGAAGCTTGCGAAAATTTGAGCTAGATTATTGCAACTACCAGGCCTAACACAAACCTATCCGGCGTGATCTCGTAAAATATTGATCGAATCCAGGTTTAGTTGACTGTTTCATTTTGGTACCGTATTACTACGTGAACCAAACCAGAAAAAGCCCAGGATCTGGCCAACAGGCATGCGAGAAATGCGAAAGTATGAGCCAGATCAGGGCAAATCCCAGACCTAAACATGAACTAACCGGTGTTATACCTTAAAATGTTGATCCAGGTCAGGTTTAATTGACTGTTTAGTGTGGTACCACATTACTACACAATCCCTACCAGAAAAAGCCAAGGACCTGGCCAACAAGCATGCGAGAAATGCGAAAGTATGAGCAAGATGATTGCAAATACCAGGTCTAACACAAACCTAATCGGTGTTATCCTCCTAAATATTGATCGAAAACAATTTGAATTGGCTGTTTCAGCCTGTTACCGTATTACTGCGTGACCCAAACGAGAAAGAAACACAGGATGTGGCTAACAAGTATGTGAAGAATGCGAAAGTTTGAGCCAGATAATTGCAACTACCAGGCCTAACACAAGCCTACCCGGCGTGATCTCCTAAAATATTGATCGAATCCAGGTTTAATTGACAGTTTCATTCTGGTACCACATTACTACGTGATACAAACCAGAAAGATCCCAGGATCGGGCCAACAAGTATGCGAAAAGTGCGAAAGTATGTGCCAGATGATTGCAAATACCAGGCCTAACACAAACCTAATCGGTGTGATCGTCTAAAATATTCATCGAATCCAGGTTTAACTGACAGTTTCATTCTGGTACCACATAACTATGTGATCGAAACCAGATAGAGCCCAGGATCTGGCCAACAAGTATGCGAAAAGTGCGAAAGTATGAGCCAGATGATTGCAAATTCCAGACCTAACACAAACCTAAACGGTGTTATCCATTAAAATATTGATCGGGGTCACGTTTAGTTGACTGTTTCAGTATGCTACCACATTACTACGAGATCCAAACCAGAAAAAGACCAGGATCTGGCCAACAAGTGTGCGATGAATGCGAAAGTGTGAGCCAGATGATTGCAAACACCAGGCCTATCACAAACCTATCCGGTGTGATCCCCTAAAATATGGATCGAATCCAGGTTTAGTTGACTGTTTCATTCTGGTACCATATTACTACGTGATCCAAACCAGAAAAAGCCCAGGATCTGGCCAGAAAGCATGCGAGAAATGCGAAAGAATGAGCAAGATGATTGCAAATACCAGGTCTAACACAAACCTAATCGGTGTGATCCTCCAATATATTGATCGAATCCAGGTTTAATTGACAGTTTCATTCTGGTACCACATAACTATGTGATGCAAACCAGAAAGAGCCCTG
Source organism: Colletes latitarsis (assembly GCF_051014445.1). Classification (NCBI taxonomy): domain Eukaryota; kingdom Metazoa; phylum Arthropoda; class Insecta; order Hymenoptera; family Colletidae; genus Colletes; species Colletes latitarsis. The sequence continues at coordinate 1,004,987 of NW_027488368.1, read as the reverse complement.
GATATGGCCAACAAGTATGCGAAAAGTGCGAAAGTATGAGCCAGATGATTGCAATTTCCAGACCTAACGCAAACCTAAACGGCGTTATCCCTTAAAATATTGATCGGGGCCACGTTTAATTGACGGTTTCAGTATGCTACCACATTACTACGAGATCCAAACCAGAAAAAGACCAGGATCTGGCCAACAAGTGTGCGATGAATGCGAAAGTGTGAGCCAGATGATTGCAAACACCAGGCCTATCACAAACGTAAACGGTGTGATCCTCTAAAATATTGATCGAATCCAGGTTTAATTGACAGTTTCATTCTGGCACCACAGAACTACGTGATCCAAACCAGAAAAAGCCCAGGATCTGGCCAACTAGTATGCGAAAAGTGCGAAAGTATGAGCCAGATGATTGCAAATACCAGGCCTAACACAAACCTAACCGGGGTGATCCTCTAAAATATTGATCGAAACCAATTTGAATTGGCTGTTTCAGCCTGTTACCGCATTACTGCGTGATTCAAACGAGAAGGAAACACAGGATCTGGCCATCAAGTATGGGAAGATGCGAAAGTATGAGCCAGATGATTGCAACTACGAGACCTAACACAAACCTATCCGATGTGATCCCCTAAAATATTGATCGAATCCAGGTTTAGTTGACTGTTTCATTCTGGTACCATATAACTACGTGATCCAAACCAGAAAAAGCCCAGGATCTGGCCAACAAGGATGCGAAAAATGCGAAAGTATGAGACAGATGGGGGCAAATCCCAGACCTAAACGTGTACAAACCGGTGTTATACTTTAAAATATTGATCGAGGTCAGGTTTAATTGACTGTTTAGTGTGGTTCCACATTACTACACAATCCCAACCAGAAAAAGCCCAGGATCTGGCCAACAAGCATGCGAGAAATGCGAATGTATGTGCCAGATGATTGCAAATACCAGGCCTAACACAAACCTAATCGGTGTGATCGTCTAAAATATTGATCGAATCCAGGTTTTATTGACAGTTTCATTCTGGTACCACATTACAACGTGATCCCAACCAGAAAAAGTCCAGGCTCTGGCCAACAAGTATGCGAAGAGTGCGAAAGTATGTGCCAGATGATTGCAAATACCAGGCCTAACACAAACCTAATCGGTGTGATTCTCTAAAATATTGATCGAATCCAGGTTTAGTTGACTGTTTCATTCTGGTACCATATTACTACGTGATCCACACTAGAAAAAGGCAAGGATCTGGCCAACAAGAATGCGAAAAATGCGAAAGTATGAGCCAGATGAGGGCAAATCCCAGACCTAAACGTGAACTAACCGGTGTTATACTTTAAAATATTGATCGAGGTCAGGTTTAATTGACTGTTTAGTGTGGTACCACATTACTACATAATCCCAACCAGAAAAAGCCCAGGATCTGGCCAACAAGCATGCGAGAAATGCGAAAGTATGAGCCAGATGATAGCAAATACAAGACCTAGCACAAACCTAAACGGTGCTATCCTCTAAAATATTGATCGAAACCAAGTTGAATTGACTGTTTCTGTCTGTTACCACAATACTGCGTGATACCAACCAGAAAAAAACACAGGATCTGGCCAACAAGTATGCGAGGAGTGCGAAAGTATGAGCCAGATGATTGCAAATACCAGGCCTTACACAAACCTAATCGGTGTGATCCTCTAAAATATTGATCGAATCCAGGTTTAATTGACAGTTTCATTCTGGTACCACATTACTACGTGATACAAACCAGAAAAATCCCAGGATCTGGCCAACAAGTATGGGAAGAACGTGAAAGTATGAGCCAGATGATTGCAACTACCATGCCTATCACAAACCTAACCGGTGTGATCCTCAAAATATTGATCGAATCCAGGTTTAGTTGACTGTTTCATTCTGGTACCATATTACTACGTGATCCAAACCAGAAAAAGCCCAGGATCAGGCCAACCAGCATGCGAGAAATGCGAAAGTATGAGACAGATGAGGGAAAATCCCAGTCCTAAACGTGTACTAACCGGTGCTATACTTTAAAATATTGATCCAGGTCAGGTTTAATTGACTGTTTAGTGTGGTACCACATTACTACACAATCCCAACCAGAAAAAGCCCAGGATCTGGCCAACAAGCATGCGAGAAATGCGAAAGTATGAGACAGATGAGGGAAAGTCCCAGACCTAAACGAGACCCAACCGGAGTTATCCGTTAAAATATTGATCGAAATCAGGATCAACTGACTGCTTCAGTGTGGAACCGCAATACTACGTGATACAAACCAGAAAAAGCCCAGGATCTAGCCAACAAGCATGCGGGAAATGCGAAAGTATGAGGCAGATGGTTGCAAATACCAGACCTCACGAAAACCTAACCGGTGTGATCCTCTACAATATTCATCGAATCCGGGAAACTGTTTCATTCTGGTGCCACATTACTACGTGATCCAAACCAGAAAAAGCCCAGGATCTGGCCAACAAGTGTGCGATGAATGCGAAAGTGTGAGCCAGATGATTGCAAACACCATGCCTAGCACAAACCTAACCGGTGTGATCGTCTAAAATATTGATCGAATCCTGGTTTAGTTGACTGTTTCATTCTGGTACCACATTACTACGTGATCCAATCCAGAACAAGCCCATGGTCAGGCCAACAGGTATGCGAAGAATGGGAATGTATGAGCCAGATGATTGCAAATACCAGACCTAACACAAACATAAACGGTGTTATCCTCTTAAGTATTGACCGAAACCAAGTTGAATTGGCTGTTTCAGCCTGTTGCCGCCTTACTGCGTGACACAAACGACAAAGAATCACAGGATCTGGCCAACAAGTATGCGAAGAATGCGAATGTATGAGCCAGATGCGGGTAAATACCAGACCTAAACGAGACCCAACCGGAGTTATCCTTTAAAATATTGATCGAGGCCACGTTTAATTGACTGTTTCAGTATGGTACCGCATTACCACGAGATCCAAACCAGAAAAAGCCCAGGATCTGGCCAACAAGTGTGCGATGAACGCGAAAGTATGACCCAGATGATTGCAGACACCAGGCCTAACACAAACCTAAACGGTGTTATCCTCTTAAATATTGATCGGAACCAGGTTTAATTAGCTGTTTCATTCTTGTACCACATTACTACGTGATCCAAACCAGAAGAAGCCCAGGATCTGGCCGACAAGTGTGCGAAAAATGCGAATGTATGAGCCAGATGAGGGCAAATACCAGACCTAGGCGAGACCCAACCGGAGTTATCCTCTAAAATATTCATCGAAACCATGTTGAATTGACTTTTTCAATCTGGTACCACATTACTACGTGATCCAAACCAGAAGGAAACACAGGATCTGGCCAACAACTATGCGAAGAATACGAATGTATGAGCCTGATGATTGCAAATTCCAGACCTAGCACAAACCTAAACGTTGGTATCCTCTGAAATATTTATCGAAACCAAGTTTAATTGGCTGTTTCAGTCTGGTACCACACTACTACGTGATCCAAACCAGAAAAAGCCGAGGATCTGGCCAACAAGTGAGTGAAGAATGCGAAAGTATAAGCCAGATGAGGGCAAATCCCAGACCTAAACGAGACCCAACCGGAGTTATCCCTTAAAATATTGGTCGGGGCCACGTTTAATTGACTGTTTCAGTATGCTACCACATTACTTCGAGATCCAAACCAGAAAAAGACCAGGATCTGGCCAACAAGTGTGCGATGAATGCGAAAGTATGAGCCAGATGATTGCAAGCACCAGGCCTAACACAAACCTAACCGATGGTATCCTCTATAATATTGATCGAATCCAGGTTGAATTGTGTCTCTCATTCTGGTGCCACATTACTGCCTGTTCCAAAACAGAAAAAGCCCAGGATCAGGCCAACAGGTATACGTAGAATGCGAAAGGAAGAGACAGATGAGGGCAAATCCCAGTCCTAAACACGGCCCAACCGGTGAGATCCTCTAAAATATTCATCGAATGCAGGTTTAATTGACTGTTTCATTCTGGTACCACATTACTACGTGATCCAAACCAGAAAAAGCCCAGGATCTGGCCAACAAGTATACGAAAAATGCGAATGTATGAGCCAGATGATTGCAATTACCAGAACTGATACAAACCTTGCCGGTGTGATCCTTTAAAATATTGATCGAATCCAGGTTTAATTGACTGTTTCTCTATGGTACCACATTACTACGAGATCCAAACCAGAAAAAGTCCAGGATCTGGCCCACAAGTGTGCGAGAAATGCGAAAGTATGTGCCAGGTGAGGGCAAAACCCAGACCTAACCGGTGTTATCCTCTTAAATATTGATCGGAACCAGGTTTAATTGACTGCCTCAGTGTGGTACCACATTACTACGTGACCCAAACCAGAAAAAGCCCAGGATCTGGCCCACAAGTGTGCGAAAAATGCGAATGTATGAGCCAGATGATGGCAAACCCCAGACCTAACTCAGACCTAACCGGTCTTATCCTCTAAAATATTCATCGAATCCAGGTTTCATTGACTGCTTCAGTATGGTACCACTTGACTGCGTGATCCAAACCAGAAAAAGCCCAGGATCTGGCCAAGAGGTGTGCGAAGAATGCGAAAGTATAAGCCAGATGAGGGCAAATCCCAGACCTAGCGTGACCCAACCGGTGTTATACCTTAAAATATTGATCGAGGCCAAGTTTAATTGACCGTCTCAGTGTGGCACCACATTACTACGTGATCCAAACCAGAAAAATCCCAGGATCTGGCCAACAAGTATGCGAAGAATGCGAAAGTATGTGGTAGATGATTGCAAATGTCAGACTTAACACAAACCTAAACGGTGGTATCCTCTATAATATTGTTGCGCCGGGGAGTATTGCTCTGTTCGCCTTGCGATCTGTCGTAATTCTAATCTTCAAATCGTTTCCGGTCTCTCAGCAACCGGAAGGCTCGGAATCTCGCATCCGCTCGTTTTCGTGTGGCAGCTTCACCTCATCGCGAAGCCTCTTTACACCATTGCGACGATGCAATTTCGCGGTATTGCGCGGCATCTTCATACCGTCGCAACACTGCTCCCTCTTCTTTCAGTGCGGTCGTCCCGACCGCTGCAAATTCCGTTCGAACAGCCAACTTCACCCGTAGTCTCCTATCCTCCGGGTTGTCGCGAAGCTGCGTCGAACCTGTACACCTCTGTCTGTAAAGTAGATAAACTAATAGGTCGAACATTTACCTGAGTGGCCTTTATCAGACAGTCAGCGCCTTGACATTCGTCCTTCGTCCCAAGGAAAACCACTCAGAAACCTTGAGCAAGGCGCCGGTGTAAGTCCTTTGTGCGATTCCTCTGGATGGAACTTAAATCCCGACCGCTCCTCGCCCTCCTCTTAACTCTTACGACTTGCGTACTTCTTTCTTGATGTCTTCCCGGATGCGGATTCCCCCCCAGCCCCACGAGAGAACTTCCCATGGGATGTTCCCCAATCTACAAGGAGAATTTCCTCGAAGATCGGTTGTGGAACATACCACAATTCCGCCGTCCGACCGTCTGTGCCCCACTCCGCTATTAGAGTCGAGCATGACTGGGGGGCGACCCTCCCCGGGGAGAATCGCACTTCCCCGGCCGTTCTGACCTGCGGAAATGGTGAGTCCTCCGCGGCCGGTAAGAAAACCCGATCCTCGCCTTCTGCGATGAAACGTCCTCTTCTTGGGCGAAGATGTCGGCCATCTCTCTCAATCCTCACCTCGTAGTTCCTTCGCAGGGGGCCTCTCGTGAATCGTACCGGGCCAGTCGATTCACATGCACAACCCTTGGTTTGGACTTCGGGGAACGGACTATCTGGTAGATCAACTCATTCAGCCGATTTTTCACCTCGTAGGGTCCTTCCCAGTCGTATTGGAACTTCGGGCATCTTCCCTTCGTCCTTCGAGGATTGTATAGCCACACCTTCTCTCCTGGAGCAAAGGAAATTGATCTCGAGAACGAATCATACCACGATTTCGTCCTCTCCGAACAAATTCGCATCCGCTGTCGAACGAATTTGTGAACTTCTTCAATCCTTCTCTTGGTTCCCTCAATGAAATCATCTTCATCCTTTCTCTCAGCAGGAACAGCTCCCCTTTGAAGATCCAGAGGAAGGCGCAGCTCCCGTCCCGTGAGAACCATCGACGGAGTATTCTGAGTCACTTCATGTTGCGAGGAGCGATAAGCAAGCAAGAACGTTGGAATCCATTCGTCCCAGTCCTTTTGATGTTCTGCAACAAACTGAGACAAATATCGCAACAAGGTTCTAATCATCCGCTCAACGAGCCCGTCCGACTGAGGGTGTAATGGAGTTGTCCTTGTCTTCCTAATTCCAAGTATCTTCATCAGTTCCCTGAAGATGCTTGATTCGAAACTCCGACCCTGATCAGAATGCAGCTCTAGCGGAACTCCATGTCGGCTTATCACTTCCTTCAGCAACGCCGTGGAAATCGTTGTCGCCCGCTGGTTGGGAAGTGGAATAACCTCTGGCCACTTCGAAAAATAATCCATCACAACCAGCGCGAATCTGTTCCCAGCGAAAGACCTCGGCAGGGGACCAACAACGTCGAGCGCTATCCTCTCAAAAGGTGCTCCTACGTTATAAACCTTCATGGTTCCTCTTCCCTTCTCCGCAGGTCCTTTCCTCGCAGAACAGCTATGGCACCGGCGACACCAATCTTCCACGTCCCGACGGTGGTTCGGCCAAAAGAAGCGCTGTCGAATTTTCGCCAATGTCTTCCTCACGACGGGGGTAGAAGAAAACGAAGCCGGAGTCTCCCCCTCTACGCCGACTTCTACAAGTTTCCCTTCTTCTAGGGGGCCTCTTCTCTCCTCCTCTTCTTCGGGCAGTTCCGCTGTAAATGTCCCTCCTGTCCGCAGTTCCAGCACTCCGAGACCGGCTTCTCAGCAGTCCTCTTCTCCAACTTTCCCTTGGGAAAACAAGTGACACCCTGAATGCAGTCCTTAACACGGCAAGGACCAGGAGCCACAGACTCGACGGCCTCAATCTCCAGGGCTCTGATCACAGCCGCCCTGAGAGTATTGAAACCGCCTAGCCTCAGCGTCCTCCTCATTTCCTCATTGGCCAGGGCGGAGACGAACTGAGAGGCGGCCAGCTTATCCCTGACTTCCATTGGACAATCACCAAAGGAAGCCTGCGCCAACCTCTCAATCTCCGAAGCCAAATCAGAAATCGACTCCCCCTTCCGTTGAGTATAATTTTGGAATTTCACGTAATTTAGATTCGCGAAATTCTTAGTACCGAAACGGAACTCCAAAGCGGAAACCAAGACACCAAAATCACAACGCGACTCCTCGGAAAGGGTAGTCAAAACACTCCGAGCGGGCCCCTCCAGACATGCGACCAAGGCCAAAGCTTTCCTTGGTGCATCCCATCCATTCGCCTTCGCAATCGCCTCGAATTGCACCCGGTACTCCTCCTAACAAGCTCTTCCATCAAACGCTGGTCGTTTTAGGACGTACCCCAGAAATCCACCTGTCGCTTCCAACGGAGGAGCCGACTGCGAAGTGGAAGGCATCGCGAGTCCAGCAACAACAGGATTATCCCTAACAAAATTATTAACAAGGCTGGACTCGCGATCCTCGCTACGGAACGCCGCGGCCGACAGGTTATCGATCACACTTTTAAAATTCTCCGCAATGTAAACTAGGAACTTTATTAACAACAGTGCTTTTCAATACGTCTGTTCGCCTTGCGATCTGTCGTAATTCTAATCTTCAAATCGTTTCCGGTCTCTCAGCAACCGGAAGGCACGGGATCTCGCATCCGCTCGTTTTCGTGTGGCAGCTTCACCTCATCGCGAAACCTCTTCATACCGTCGCAACAATATTGATCGAATCCAGGTTGAATTGACTCTCTCATTCTGGTGCCACATTACTACCAGATCCAAAACAGAAAAAGCCCAGGATCAGGCCAACAGGTATACGTAGAATGCGAAAGTAAGAGACAGATGAGGGCAAATCCCAGACCTAAACACGACCCAACCGATGTTGTCCTTTAAAATACTGATCGAGGCCAGGTTTAATTGACTGCTTCAGTGTGGCACCATATTACTACTAGATCCAAACCAGAAAAAGTCCAGGATCTGGCCAACAGGTGTGCGAAGAAGGCGAAAGTATGAGCCAGATGATTGCAAATACCAGACCTAACTCAGACCCAACCGGTGTTATCCACTATAATATTGATCGAATCCAGGTTTAATTGACTGTTTCATTCTGGTACCACATGACTACGTGATCCAAACCAGAAAAAGCCCAGGATCAGGCCAACAGGTATGCGAAGAATGCGAAAGTATGAGACAGATGAGGGCAAATCCCAGACATAAACGAGACCCAACGGGAGTTATCCTTTAAAATATTGAGCGAGGCCACGTTTAATGGACTGCTTCAGTGTGGCACCACATTATTACCTGATCCAAACCAGAAAAAGCGCAGGATCTGGCCAACAAGTATGCGAAAAATATGAAAGTATGAGCCAGATGATTGCAAGTACCAGACTTAACACAAACCTAAACGGTGTTATCATCTAAAATATTGATCGAATCCAGGTTACATGACCGTTTCATTCTGGTATCACATTACTGCGTGATCCAAACCAGAAAAAGGCCAGGATCAGGCCAACAGGTATCCGAAGAATGCGAAAGTATGAGACAGATGCGGGCAAATCCCAGACCTAAACGCGAACCAACCGTTTGTTATACTTTAAAATATTGATCGAGGTCAGGTTTAATTGACTGTTTCAGTGTGGTACCACATTAATACATAATCCCAACCAGAAGAAGCCCAGGATCTGTCCAACGAGCATGCGAGAATTGCGAAAGTATGAGCCAGATGATTGCAAATTCCAGATCTAACGCAAACCTAAACGGTGTTATCCTTTGAAATATTGATCGAGACCAAGTTGAATTGTCTGTTTCAGTCTGGTACCACATTACTACGTGATCCAAACCAGAAAAAAACGCCGGATCTGGCCAACAAAGTGCGAAGATTGTGAAAGTATAAACCAGACGAGGGCAAATCCCAGACCTAAGCGAGACCCAACCGGAGTTATCCTTCATAATATTGATCGAGGCCACGTTTCATTGACTGTTTCAGTGTGGTACCACATTACTACGCGATCCAAACCAGAAAAAGCCCAGGATCAGGCCAACAGGTATGCGAGGAATGCGGAAGTATGAACCAGATGATTGCAAATTCCAAAACTCAACGTGACCCAACCGGAGTTATCCCTTAAAATATTGATCGAATCCAGGTTTAGTTGACTGTTTCAGTGTGGCACCACATTACTACGTGATTCAAACCAGAAAAAGCCCAGGATCTGGCCAACACGTATGCGAAGAATGCGAAAGCATGAACCAGATGATTGCAAATGCCAGGCCTAACACAAACCTAACCGGTGTGATCCTCTAAAATATTCGTCGAATCCAGGTATAATTGACTGTTTCATTCTGGTACCATATTACTACGTGATCCAAACCAGAGAAAGCCCAGGATCTGGCCAACAAGTATGCGAAAAATGCGAAAGTATAAGCCAGATGAGGGCAAATCCCAGAACTAAGCGGGACCCAACCGGAGTTATCCGTTAAAATATTGATCGAAATCAGGATCAACTCACTGCATCAGTGAGGTACCGCATTACTACGTGATACAAACCAGAAAAAGCCCTGGAACTGGCCAACAAGGTTGCGAAAAATGCGGAAGTATGAACCAGATGATTGCAAATTGAAGACCTCAACGTGACCCAACCGGTGTTATACTTTAAAATATTGATCCCGGGCAGGTTTAATTGGCTGTTTCAGTGTGGTACCACACTACTACGTCATCCAAACCAGAAAAAGCCCAGGAACTGGCCAACAAGTATGCGATAAATGCGAAACTATCAGCAAGATGATTGCAAATACCAGGCCTAACACAAACCTAATCGGTGTGATCCTCTAAAATATTGTCCGAATCCAGGTTTAATTGACCGTTTCATTCTGGTACCACATTACTACGTGATCGAAACCAGAAAAAGCCCAGGAACTGGCCAACAAGTATGCGAAAAATGCGAAACTATCAGCAAGATGATTGCAAATACCAGGCCTAACACAAACCTAATCGGTGTGATCCTCTATAATATTGATCGAATCCAGGTTTAATTGACCTTTTCATTCTGGTACCACATTACTACGTGATCCAAACCAGAAATAGCCCAGGATCTGGCCAACAAGTATGCGAAGAATGCGGAAGTATGAACCAGATGATTGCAAATTCAAGACCTCAACGTGACCCAACCGGTGTTATACTTTAAAATATTGATGGCGGGCAGGTTTAATTGGCTGTTTCAGTGTGGTACCACACTACTACGTGATCCAAACCTGAAAAAGTCCAGGATCTGGCCAACAAGTGTGCGAAGAATGCGAAAGTATGAGCCAGATGAGGGTAAATACCAGACATAAACGATACCCAACCGGAGTTATCCATTAAAATATTGATCGAGGCCACGATTAATTGACTGTTTCATTATGGTACCACATTACTACGAGATCCAGACCAGAAAAAGTCCAGAATCTGGCCAACAAGTGTGCGATGAATGCGAAAGTATAAGCCAGATGAGGGCAAATCCCAGACTTAAATGAGACCGAACCGGAGTTATCCATTAAAATACTAATCGGCGCCACGCTTAATTGACTGTTTCAGTATGGTACTACATTACTACGAGATCCAAACTCGAAAAAGTCCAGGATCTGGCCAACTAGTGTGCGAAAAATGCAAAAGTATGAGCCAGATGATTGCAAGTACCAGACATAACACAAACCTAAACGGTGTTATCCTCTGAAATATTAATCAAATCAAGGTTTAATTGACTGTTTCTTTCTGGTACCTCATTACTGCGTGATCCAAACCAGAAAAAGCCCAGGATCTGGCCAACAAGCATGCGAAAAATGCGAAAGTATGTGCCAGATCGGTCGCCGCCGAGCCGTACCGCGTCCCTGATCACCCTCATTGGGTGGGCGACGCGGACGGCTTGGTGGCGACGGTATGGGGAGGGGGCGACGGGTCCCCACCGTTCTCCTTGTTGGAGCGCGGTCGGGGATTCGTCGCCGTGGACTGGGGGGGAGTCGCTGTGGTGGGGTGCTACATTTCGCCCCGTAGCGGTCACGCTGCGTTCGAGCTGTACTTGGCCGAGGTCGCGGCATGCGTGCAGCGCTACGCGGCCCGGCCGGTGCTGGTCCTGGGGGATTTTAATGCCAAGTCGGTGGCTTGGGGATCCCCCAGGACCTCCGTTCGCGGCGGGATCCTGGGCGATTGGGCGGCGGGGCTCGACCTCCGGGTATTGAACCGGAGGTCGGAGCACACATGCGTGCGGCGATATGGGGGGTCCATCGTGGATGTTGGATTCGCGACCCCCAACGCCGTGCGCATGGTGTCGGGTTGGCACGTGGTCGCGGGGGCAGAGACACTCTCCGATCACCGGTACATCCGGATGGAGGTCTCTGCCGCCGCGAGTGCATCCCGACACGGCCGCCTGCGTGGCACCCCACCACGCCGCTGGGCGCTTCGGCGCCTGGACAAGGACGCCCTGATGGCAGCTGCCCTCGCTGCAACTTGGCCGCAGGGAGCGGCCGAGTTGCCGAGCATAGAGGAGGAGGTCGCCCGGCTCGGAGCATTGGTCGCGGGTATTTGCGACGCGGCGATGCCTCGGGTCGGGCGGGCTTCTCCTCGCCGGGCGGTGTACTGGTGGTCGGACGCGATCGCGGAGTTGCGAGTCGCGACTGTCCGCGCCCGACGTCAGTACACCCGCGCGCGCCGTCGTCAACGTACAGGCGACGGCGTGGCGCGAGCGAGGGCAGCTGATGACCTGTATGGAGCATACCGCGTGGCGCGGGTTGCTCTGCAGGTCGCCATCAAACGAGCCAAGACCCAGGCATGGAAGGAGCTCCTCCAGACCCTTGATGACGATCCATGGGGGCGCCCATATAAGGTGGTGCTGAATAAGATCCGCCCGTGGGCGCCCCCCGTCACCGAGGGTCTTGACCCGCGGCTGCTGGAGGACGTGGTCAATACACTCTTCCCAATTGGGGAGAGGGGACCGCGTCCTCCGGCGGTGGCGGCTGTCCCAGTGGAGTGGACGGCCGAGCTGGGGGTCACGCAGGAGGAGCTGGCAGCGGTCATCAGACGGCTCGGGGTTCGTAACACGGCCCCGGGTCCGGATGGTGTGCCCGGCCGGGTTTGGGTCTTGACCCAGGGCGTCCTTGGGGCCGACCTCAGGCGGTTGTTCGACCGCTGCCTGAGGCACGGGCGATTCCCCCCCAGTTGGAAGGTGGCGAGGATGGTCCTCCTCCGGAAGGAGGGTCGGCCCGCGGAGTCTCCCTCCGCATACCGGCCCATTTGTCTCCTCGACGAGGTGGGCAAGCTCTTCGAGCGTGTGATTGCTGCCCGCCTCGTCGAGCACCTGTCGCGGGGTGATCCCGGTCTGGCCGACTGCCAGTTCGGTTTCCGGGGAGGCCGATCGACTATCGACGCGATAGGTCGTGTGAGGGCCCTCTCGGAGGCGGCCGTCTCCCGGGGAGGTGTGGCATTGGCAATATCCTTGGATATTGCCAATGCCTTTAACACCCTCCCCTGGGAAGAGATAAGGAGGGGGCTCGAATATCATCGAGTCCCCCCTTGTCTCAGGGCGGTCGTCGGGGATTATCTCCGCGGCAGGTGGATCGAGTATCCGGGCCGGGATGGTGATATGCGGAGGGAGGTGTACTGCGGTGTTCCGCAGGGGTCGGTCCTCGGGCCACTCCTGTGGAACATCGCGTACGACTCGGTGTTGCGGGCCGGCCTCCCAGACGGCGTCAGCACGGTGTGTCATGCGGATGACACACTGGTGCTGGCCGTCGGGGCGCACTGGGGGAGGGCCATGCGTCGCGCGGAGGAGGGGTCGCAACGCGTCGTCGACCGGATCAGGGGGATGGGGATGACGGTGGCGGTCCATAAGACCGAGGTGATTGCGTTTCATTCACCTCGGCAGGATCCGCCACCCCCTCTGATCCGGGTGGGTGGGGCTGACATCGAGGTGAAGCCCCAGATCAGGTATCTAGGGCTGATCCTCGATAGCCACTGGCGTTTCGAGGAGCATTTCCGCTGCCTGGTCCCCCGGTTGGAAAGGATGGTTGCGGCTCTGGGCCGGATCCTGCCCAACCTGGGGGGCCCGGCGGGCCGAGTTCGTCGCCTCTATGTGGCAATGGTCCAGTCGGTGGCCCTATACGGGGCCCCCGTCTGGGCGGACGACCTGGCTGCCTCCCGGCGCAGCATGACTATGCTGCGTCGGGTGCAGAGGCGCATGGCGCTCAGGGTCGTCCGCGGGTATCGGACCATGTCACATGAGGCGGCGACGGTTCTAGCGGGGATGCCGCCCATGGACCTGCTCGCGCGGTCGCACGCGGTGATGTACCGGCACCGCGTCGACCGTCGCGCGGGGGTGGGGGCGGTCCCGGGCGGGCAGGAACCTGCTTGGGACGATTTGAAGCGCCAGGCCCGGCAGTCCGTGTTGCTCGCGTGGCAGGAGCGGCTGGCTCTGCCAACCGCGGGGCACCGGACTGTCGGGGCTGTTCGGCCACTCCTGCAGGAGTGGCTGGACAGAGGCCATGGCAGCCTCACCTACCGGCTGGCACAGGTGTTTTCCGGGCATGGCAGCTTCGGAAGATACCTGTGCCGGATAGGGAAGGAGCCGGCGGCGCGTTGCTGCCACTGCGACGCTGAGCAGGACACGGCGGATCATACCCTGGAGGTATGGCCCGCGTGGGAGGGGGAGCGCCGTGTCCTGGTCGGCGTCGTCGGGCGGGATGTCTCGCTGCCGGGCGTAGTGCGCGCCATGCTCGGCAGCGAGGAGAAGTGGAGGGCCGTGGCCTCCTTCTGCGAGAACGTAATGTTGCAGAAGGAGGCAGCGGGGAGGGAGCGCGAGCTTCAGCGGCGCGCTGAAGCTCGCGCTCGTGCGGTGGCCCGAGGTCGTCGCCCGGTCGCGAGGCGTCGCGGGCGGCCGCCTCGGCGTGGCGGATGACCTAGGCTGGGAGGAGGGTCCTGAGGGGACCCTCCTCCCGCCAGGCGGCGCTGGGTCGGACCGGTTGGGGGTAGGAGTGCCTCCCCCTACCGGTCCGACGCAAGGGGAGGCACCCTCGGCGGTCTGGTGCGGCCATGAACGCCCGGCCGCCGAGGGGTGGAAACGGGGTCGCGGGCGGTTGCGAGTTGGGGCTCGCAGCCGCCACTAAACGCGGCCCCGGGACGGATAGCGGCGGGATGGAGTGGCCCCGTCCCGCCGCTATGAGGCAGTGTGTCTACTGGGGGGACCGATTGTTCCCCCGGGGGATGGGCGCGAAAGCGCGGGCACGGGGTGGGTACCGGAAGAATGCTTCGAGCGATTCCCGGTATTCTCCCAAATCGTGCGGAAGGGTCACCGTGGGGCTATTAGTGGGTAGGTCTCGCGCCCGTCATTCTACGAGCGCGGGGAATCCCACACAACCCTCCCGCCTCTCCCCTAAGAGGTGGGAGGGAGTCTTTCGAAGATTTTCCCCACGACAAAAAAAAAAAAAAAAAAAGAAAGTATAAGCCAGATGAGGGCAAATCCCAAACCTATACGAGACCCAACCGGAGTTATCCCTTAAAATATTCATCGGGGCCACGTTTAACTGACAGTTTCAGTGTGGTACCACATTACTACGAGATCCAAACCAGAAATGTCCAGGATCTGGCCATCAAGTGTGCGAAGAATGCGAAAGTATGAACCAGATGATCGCAAATTCCAGACCTCAGCGTGACCCAACCGGTGTTATACTTTAAAATATTCATCGAGGGCAGGCTTAATTGACTGTTTCATTACTACCTGATCCAAACCAGAAAACGTCCAGGATCTGGCCAACAAGTGTGCGAAGAATGCGAAAGTATAAGACAGATGAGGGCAAATCCCAGACCTAAACGAGACCCAACCGGAGTTTTGCTTTAAGATATTGGTTGTGGTCACGTTTAATTGACTATTTCAGTGTGGTACTACATTACTACGTGAACCAAACCAGAAAAAGCCCAGGATCTGGCCAGCAAGTGTGTGAAGAATGCGAAATTATAAGCCAGATGAGGGCAAATCCCAGAACTAAACGAGACCCAACCGAGGTTATCCTCTTAAATATTGGTCGAATCCAGGTTTAGTTGACTTTTTCATTTTGGTACCACAATACTACGTGATCCAAATCAGAATAAAAACCCAGGTTCTAGCCACGAAGTATGCAAAAATAGCGGAAGTATGAGCCAGATGAGGGCAAATCCCAGACCTAAACGTGACCCAAACGGTGTTATACGTTAAAATATTGATCGAGGCCAGGTTGAATTGGCTGTTTCAGTCTGGTACCACATTATTACGAGATCCAAACAAGACAAAGTCCTGGATCTGGCCAACAAGTGTGCGAAGAATGGGAATTGTATGAGCCAGATGAGTGCAAATACCAGGCCTAACACAAACCTAACCGGTGTTATCCTCTTAAATATTGATCGAATCCAGGTTTAGTTGACAGTTTCAGTCTGATACCACATTACTGCGTGATCCAAACCTGAAAAAGCCCAGGATAAGGCCAACAAGTGTGCGCAAAATGCGAACGGTATGAGCCAGGTGAAGGCAAAACCCAGACCTAAACGAGACGCAACCGGAGTTTAACCTTTAAAATATTGATCGAATACTGGTTTAACACACTGTTTCAGTGCAGTACCACGTTACTACCTGATCAAAACCAGAAAAAGCCGAGGATCTGGCCAACAAGTATGCGAAGAATGCGAAAGTATGAGCCAGATGATTGCAAGTACCAGGCATAACACAAACCTAAACGGCGTTATCCCTTAAAATATGGATCGAATCCAGGTTTAATTAACTGATTCATTCTGGTACCACATTAGTGCGTGTTCCAACCCCGAAAAAGCCCAGGATCAGGCCAACAGGTGTACGAGGAATGCGAAAGTATGAGCCAGATGATTGCAAATACCAGAACTAACACAAACCTAAACGGTGTTGTCCTCTTAAATATTGATCGAATCCAAGTTGAATTGACTGGATTCGATCAATATTTTAGAGGTTCACACCGGTTAGGTTTGTGTTAGGCCTGGTACTTGCACTCATCTGGCTCATACTTTCGCATCACTTCGCACACATGTTGGCCAGATCCTGGGCTTTTTCTGGTTTGGATGACGCAGTAATGTGGTACCAGAGTAAATCAGTCATTTAAACCTGGATTCGATCAGTATTTTAAGGGATAACACCGTTTAGGTTTGTGTTAAGACTGGTACTTGCAATCATCTGGCTCATACTTTCGCATTCTTCGCACACTTGTTGGCCTGATCCTGGACTTTTTCTGGTTTGGATCACGTAGTAATATGGTACCAGACTGAAACAGCCAATTCAACTTGGTTTCAATCAATATTTTAGAGGATCACACCGGTTAGGTTTGTGTTAGGCCTGGTATTTGCAATCATCTGGCTCATACTTTCGCATTCTTCGCATACTTGTTGGCCAGATCCTGGGCTTTTTCTGGATTGTGTCACGTAGTAATGCGGTGCCACACTGATGCAGTCAGTTGATCCTGATTTAGATCAATATTTTAACGGATAACTCCGGTTGGGTCTCGCTTAGGTCTGGGATTTGCCCACATGTAGCTTATACTTTTGCATTCTTCGCACACTTGTTGGCCAGATCCTCGGCTTTTTCAGGTTTGGTTCTCGTAGTAATGTGGTACCAGACTGAAACAGCCAATTCAACTTGGTTTCAATCAATATTTTAGGGGATCACACCGGTTAGGTTTGTGTTAGGCCTGGTATTTGCACTCATCTAGCTCATACTTTCGCATTCTTCGCACACTTGTTGGCCAGATCCTAGCCTTTTTCTGGTTTGGATCTCGTAATAGTCTGGTACCACACTGAAACAGTTAGTTGAACGTGGCCGCGATCAATATTTTAAGGGATAACTCCGGTTGGATCTGGTTTAGGTCTGGGATATGGCCTCATCTGGCTTCTACTTTCCCATTCTTCGCACACTTGTTGCCCAGATCCTGGGTTTTTTTCTCGTTTGGCTCGCGTAGTAATGCGGGACCAGACTGAAACAGTCAATTCAACTTCGTTTCGATCAATATTTTAAAGGATAACACCGTTTAGGTTTGTGTTAGGTCTGGAATTTGAAATCATCTGGCTCATACTTTCGCATTCTTCGCACACTTGTTGGCCAGATCCTGGACTTTTTCTGGTTTGGATCACGTAGTAATGTGGTAACACACTGAAACAGTCAATTAAACCTGGTTTCGATCAGTATTTTAGAGGATAACAACTGCTATGTCTGTGTCAGGTCTGCGTTTTTCACTCACCTGGCTCATATTTTCGCATTCTTTGCACACTTGTGGGCCAGATCCGGTGTTTTTTTCTGGTTTAGATCACGTAGTAATGTGGTACCAGAATGAAACAGTCAACTAAACCTGGATTCGATGAATATTTTAGAGGATAACAGCGGTTAGGTCTGAGTTAGGTCTGGCATTTGCATTCATCTGGGTCATACTTTCGCATTCTTCGCATACTTCTTGGCCACATCCTAGGTTTTTCTCCGGTTTGGATCACGTAGTAATGTGGACCAGACTGAAACAGCCAATTCAACTTGGATTCGATCAATATTTTAGAGGATAACACCGTTTAGGTTTGTGTTAGGCCTGGTATTTGCAATCATCTCGTTCATACTTACGCATTTTTCGCAACCTTGTTGGCCAGTTCCTGGGCTTTTTCTGGTTTGTATCACGTAGTAATGCGGTACCACACTGATGCAGTCAATTGATCCAGATTTCGGTGAATATTTTAAAGTGTAACACCGGTTTGGTCGCGTCTATGTCTGGGATTTGCCCTCATCTGGCTTATACTTTCGCATTCTTCGCACACTTGTTGGCCAGATCCTGGACATTTTCTGGCATGGATCTCGTAGTAATGTGGTACCACACTGAAACAGCCAATTAAACCTGCTCTCAATCAATATTTTAAAGTATAACACCGGTTGGGTCACGTTGAGGTCTGGAATTTGTAATCATCTGACTCAGACTTCCGCATTTTTCGCAACCTTGTTGGCCAGTTCCAGGGCTTTTTCTGGTTTGTACCACGTAGTAATGAGGTAACACACTGAAACAGTCAATTCAACCTGGTTTCGATCAATATTTAAGAGGATCACACCGGTTTGGTTTGTGTTAGGCCTGATATTTGCAATCATCTGGCTCATACTTTCGCATTCTTCGCATACCTGTTGGCATGATCCTGGGCTTTTTCTGGTTTGGATGGCGCAGTAATGTGGTACCAGAGTAAATCAGTCATTTAAACCTGGATTCGATCAGTATTTTAAGGGATAACACCGTTTAGGTTTGTGTTAAGACTGGTACTTGCAATCATCTGGCTCATACTTTCGCATTCTTCGCATACTTGTTGGCCAGATCCTGGGCTTTTTCTGGTTTTGATCACGTAGTAACGTGGTATCACGCTGAAACAGTGTGTTAAACCTATATTCGATCAATATTTTAAAGGATAACTCCGGTTGGGTCTCGTTTAGGTCTGGGATTTGCCCTCATCTGGCTTATAGTTTCGCATTCTTCGCACACTTGTTGTGCAGATCCTGGGATTTTTCGGGTTTGGATCACGCAGTAATGTGGTACCAGAATGAGACAGTGAATTAAACCTGGATTCGATCAATATTTTAGAGGATCACACCGGTTTGGTTTGTGTTAGGCCTGATATTTGCAATCATCTGGCTCATACTTTCGCATTCTTCGCATACGTGTTGGCCTGATCCTGGGCTTTTTCTGGTTTGGATGATGCAGTAATGTGGTACCAGAGTAAATCAGTCAATTAAACTTGGATTCGATTAGTATTTTAAGGGATAACACTGTTTAGGTTTGTGTTAATTCTGGCACTTGCAATCATCTGGCTCATACTTTCGCATTGTTAAAGTACTAAGGGACTTTAACGTGGGTCCGGATGAGGGAACAGACAGGTAGAGAAACAGTTACAACTTTTACAAAAAAAGTTAAATTTATTTTACAAAATATAATGTATTACAAAACTAAAAATGTCAAAATAAATAAAAAGGAAAACAAAAATTGCGGAAAACACGGCTCACTTTTCCGGCCGGTCTCCTCTTTGCTTTCTCCTAATTCATTTACCTTGGTGGAGGCCTTCTGTAACACAATTGTACAGCAAAGTGTGAATATTTTGCGGACAGCTTACACGTTAACGCGCGCGTCAGCTGCTTATCTCGCGCTCCAGCGACAGTCTAGTGTGTTTGGAGGGGAGAGCTGCCTGGCAATTTAGCGCTCTAACCAGTGGACTGTATATTCTTTCTGGTCGATGAGATTCGTTTCTTACGATCTCACCGACGTGCACAACCGGGTAGATGAAGATCTCCTCCTCTCTACCGGGTTCGCTCTCGCAATGCCACGGACGGGAAACCAAATGGAGGTTGTAAGGCTCCAAGAGGCTATATCCCGCGAGCACGCTCACCGTGCGAGTGGCGTCTGGACACCACCTACGCAAGAGGACGTCTTGTCCTGGTTCGGCTCCCTCGTCAGCTGCTCCTCAGGAGGGACCTGCGGCCTGCCTACGCAGCTGCCTAGCCAGCGATTCCTTTCAGCCAGGAATGCCCGACAGCCAGCCGTAGCGGCCTCGACGGCGGCTCCTTTAGTTCGAGGAACTGGCCTGCGGCTCGCCAGATTAGGACGAAATTCCCCTGCTAACCTATCCACCCTACTTTTACAGCCCAGTGTGGTCGACTCACAGCTGGTAGTAGGTGTAGAGGTGGGAGGAAGGCTCTTCGAACCCTTTGCTCCACCGTACGCTTAGGCTCTACTTATTGTCCCCTCACGACGGTATATTGGAACGGGTTCTCCGAAGCCCGATGCACGGAGAGCACCACGAGGTGATATCCTTCCTGAATATCTACCTTCCGGTTGCTCCTACGCCGTATAGCTCCAGACTGGTCGGTGAAACTTTCCACCCCACCGGTCGGTGTACTCTCTACGGTACACAGGACGGGTGGCTTCAGTGGGTTTCCTACGACTTCTACAAACGGTGAACTACCACCAGGCGATACTAGTATATCAGTATCAGCCTTCCAGTAGCTCTAACCGGATAATTGGAAGAAGACTCAAGGCGATCGACACCGAGTCTCCAACGTCGCAGTCGCATCCACGACCGGCAACGTTCAATCACACTCCTGCGTCTACGATCGCTTCACACCCGGCGTGCCGTGCGATCGCTACAACAACAGGCAGATTGTCCTATCTCTGGGAAAATCTCAAGTCACGATGACGAGATTTTCCACTAAATTATTACGCTGTCCACTTGCTGTTTCTATTTAAGAGCGAGCTTAGCTCACACTCTTCTGAGCTTCGATTGAAAACCGGAGCGAGATCGTAACTAGGTCTGCTCTGGATCACCGACGGCTCAGTACTGAAGCGTGACGATCTGCAAGCAGCCACGGCCCCGGCTAGCTCCGTCGCGCAGGCGCAGTACTGGTTAGCAACGCATCGCGCTGCTGGGCCCCGGGCAGCTCCTCGCTGCGTGGCCACGGTGCGGCGCTGCCGCGTTTCGTCTATCGACCTTTCTTCGATAGATCTCGTTTCTCTCTCTTTCTCGTCGCTAGCAACACAATTCCTAGAATTTCTCTCAAAACTCGAGAATTCCCGTGAAGCTAACTGGAAAAACCACGTAAATAGCCGCGGTATACAAAACTGAACGATGGAAAATTTCCACGTCAGCACAACCATCTAGAATTCCGCGAATTCAATATAGATACGGGCATCGCGGCCGAGTTTCTCCGTCTCGGACTCACGCGATATTTAAACATACCGCCCCCCTTGCACGAATTGTGCAACACTAAGAGGACGCGGCTGACCCGTACGGCAATGATTTTTTGCGAACCGAGAAAGAGAGGCGCGCACTTTTAATTTAAAAAATTTCAAATTTTTATAATAATTAAAAGTACTTACGACTGTCCCGGGGCGGCTCCACTCAGGAACCGCATTGTCGTCATGAGCATTTGATCTGCTAATGCTCGCGTCGTGGCCTCCACCGTTTCGAGCGTTCCTGGTTGGCGCCACGGACGCCTCCTCGCTCGGCGTGGGCCGGGTGATTGTGTTGGCCGATATCCGGAAGTACCGGGCATTTCCCCTCGGCTCGTCCCCGCTTGGCAGGGGTAAGGAGCTTCCGGTGTGGCTGCCTTACGCCTTCTCTTCTTGTGCCGTGGAGCAGGTCTGGCAGGGCCGACTGCCGCGGCTGTCTCCTTCGGCGGCATAGCAGCTGCCGATGTGGCCGGTGCAGCGGCTGAACCCGCCGCAGCTGGGTCCTGGGCTGGTCTCACCGGCTTCTCGGGTTTCCACGAGCTATGGAGGAGTCGTCCTCCAGGCGCCCACCGGAGGATGTATTTTCCTCCAGGTAACTCCACCTGGTGCCTTCCGCCCTCCTCCATTACCCTGGCGGGTACCCGTACCCTGTCCAGGCCGAGGGTAACTTCGACCTCCTGGTCGAGATTGAGCACCGGTTCCTGCTGTCTAGCTGGTGTACCGGCCTCCTCTCCGATTCGCATGATTCGGTCGAACCGAAGATCGATCTCAGGATCTCCTGAGATCAAAATTGTGCCCTCTTCGTTGCTCGTGTCGCTCATCGTGGCTAGAAGTTGACTAATGGCAAGATGGCTCCGTTCGGAGCGCAGATTCAGTCGAGTTGTTTGCGTTGCTAGGCAACCCGTACCTCAGATCTGGCCGTAGCAACGGCGGATAGATAGACGTGAATCCTGGTTGCTAAGGACGCGGTGGTACCTCACCGTACAATATCCTTGCCCGATTGATGCTGTATTTCCTATGTTTCCTCGACAGCGACGTTGCCATTTGTCGCTACCGTGGAAAAATCCACAGGCAATTTACACAACCGAGTAATTGGTCGTGTAAAAGCAGATTTCGCCGTGCGTATTTTAACAACACGCGCGTGCCCATCCTGTCCCGAATAAACCTCTTCTATTCGTCCCATATCCCATTGATTAGGGGGAAGCAGAGGATTCTGCACTAAAACCAGATCGTTGATTTTTAGTTGTTCTTGGACAGTACGCCATTTATACCGGTTTTGAAGTTGCGTGAGATAATCACGCGACCAATGTTTCCAGATTTGTTCGTGAAACTTCTGAATCGCCCTCCAACGTGTAAGACGTGAGGTATGCTCAGTTTCCACGGACTTTGTCGGAAGTGCATTTAATGGACCGCCGACTAGAAAATGGCCCGGTGTTAGCGGGGCATAATCATCTGGACTATCACTCATAGCAGCGATCGGCCGAGAGTTTAAACTCGCCTCGATCTTACAGAGTAGAGTCTGCATTTCCTCGCTGGTAGGAGTGAATTCGCCCAGAGTGCGTTTTAGGTGATATTTCACCGATTTCACCCCGGCCTCCTGCATGCCTCCAAAATGAGGTGCACTCGGTGGGTTGAATTTCCACCTTATTCCTTTCTGACCGCATTTACTACGCATTTCTGGTGTATCATACACTGCCTTGAAATTTTCGCGTAATTCTCGATCGGCACCGACAAAGTTAGTTCCGTTGTCACTGAAAATACAGGACGGAACCCCCCTTCGTGCTATAAACCGATCCAGTGCGGCCAGAAAAGCACTCGTCGTATAATCGTGGACGAGTTCTATATGAACAGCTTTTGTCGCGTAGCAGACGAAAACTGCAATGTATGCCTTATGGGCTGTTTTTCCTCGACCGGCGGAATCACGGACTCGAAAGGGTCCCGCGTAATCTATTCCGCAGTTTGAAAAAACTCTCGCCTCGCAGCAACGCTCCGGAATCAAATCCTGCATGATTTGCGTGGAGGTTTTTGCCCTCCATCTCACGCATCGCATGCATTCGTGGATGATCGTTCGTGCCGCGTTTCGGCAGCCAAGGATCCAAAATTTTTGCCTTACGGTATACATGGTTAATTGCAAGCCCCCATGCAACGTGTCCACGTGGCACTGCCTTATAATCAACGTGGATACGTGATGTCTCGGCAGGATTATGGGGTGCTTTGTTTCCCATGTTAATACGGCATTCACCAGTCTTCCCCCGACTCTCAAAACATCTTTGTCGTCGAGAAACGGGTTTAAACTTTTCAGCGGGGATTTTAACGGAATTTCCCGGCGTTCTTTTAAACACCGGTACTCTTTTGCAAAGTGTGTACACTGTAGATAGCGAGCAACTCGTTCGGTTGCAAGCTGCATCTCAGCCGCTTCCACATGCTTATCAGCATACAGTCTGCGTTCACCGTGCAGCGGTCTCCTCAGTCGGAGACAGTAAGCGGTTACGCGAAGTAGTTTATGCCAGTTCGAAAACCGGAATACAAATTCCCATTCCGTTTTCGGAGTGGTTACATGGGCATGCACTGTGCGCTTACCTTCTTCGGTCTCAACTGCCGAAGGTGATTTTGGCCAACAATCCTCCGATTGTTTAAGCCAAGACGGTCCAGAAATCCACAATTTTGATTGAAGAAGTTCCGTGCATCCACTCCTCGCGAATTTAAATCCGCGGGATTGGATCGTGTGGGAACGTGCCTCCATTCAGCCTTGGGAAGAAGTGTCTGGACTTTCGACACACGGTTGGCTATTAAAACCTTCCATGTGGAGGCATGCTTTCTCAACCAAGCTAGTGTAATCGTGGAATCTGTCCAACAGATTATTCGATCGACTTTCAACGAAAGTGACCTTTCCACGTGCACTATAAGCTCGGCGAGCAATACCGCGCCATTCAATTCCAGAACAGGAATCGACTGCGTTTTAATTGGTGCTACTCGCGTTTTCGCCATTATCAATGTCGTGGAAATGACATTGTTCATCGCGGTCACTCGTAAATAAGTAACTGCTGAGTAGGCAGCGAGCGAAGCGTCACAGAATCCATGGATTTCCACGGAAATTGTGTCTGCTCCGTAATGAATCCATCTAGGGATCTTCAATTTCTTCAAGCTGCCCCAATCCACGCAAAACGTGTTCCACGTCTTTAGCGTATTCGCGGAGATTTGATCGTCCCACTGGATTTTCTCCAGCCATTGGGACTGCATCAAAATCTTCGCACGAATCAGGACTGGTGATAACCAGCCGAGTGGATCGAACAACTTGGCTATTTCCGAGAACAAATTTCTTTTGGTCATCGGCACTGCAGACGGCTGAAACCGTTGCAGATTGAAATAAAAATAATCACCTGACGGTATCCACCGTAAACCGAGCACCTTTAATTCGGAATCGTCGAACAAGGTGAGGTCAACGGCGTGGGAGTGTGCTCTCTGGGGGATATTGCGCAATACTTGAGGCGAATTTCCTGCCCATTTTCGCAGATTGAATCCTCCTCCTTGTAAGAGCTCGCAAACTTGAATACGAATTTGCTCTAATAAGGATGTGTCGGATGCTCCCATAAATACATCGTCTACATAAACGTCCTTCTCGAGTATCGGAGCGGCCAGGGGATACTTATGACCGTCCTGATTTTTTAACTCGAGCAGAGTTCTCATGGACAAATACGGCGCGCACGCCGTCCCGTAAGTTACGGTGTTTAACTCGAATGCACTAAGCTGTTCGATACCGGGTGCACGCCATAGGATGCACTGATAGCGGCGATCCTGTGGGGCGACGAGAATCTGTCGAAACATTTTCTCAATGTCTGCCACCAACACGTATTCATACAAACGCCATCGTGTCAAAACTGACGTGATGTCGTTCTGTAGTTTCGGACCTACGTGCAGAAGGTCGTTCAGCGAACTACCACCCGTAGTTCGGCTGGTTGCATTGAAAACGACTCTCAAACGAGTCGTTGCACTTTCATCTCGTATGACCGCTCGATGCGGAATGTAGAGCCTGGTTGTGTCAATGGTCTCGATTCGAGTCATATGACCCAGGTCTTCATATTCCGCGAGAAACTCACTGTATTCTCGCACGAGGTTCTGGTCAACATCCAATTTTTTCCTCAGCCTCGTGAGAGCGGAGAGAGCAATACGGAAGGAATCTCCCAGTACTGCATCCGGTCTCGGGTGGGCGAGAGGTAATCGGACAACGAATCGTCCTGTCGCATCTCGTGCGACGGTGTTTCGGAAGTACGCTTCGCATTCCTCTTCTGCCTGCGTGCGTACCGAGGCCGAAGGAATTTCTTCGACTTCCCAAAACCTTCGAATCGCAGTATCCAGCGATTCGAGGATGCTGCAGTGCAACGTTCTTATGGTTTTGCCCATTTTTCCCGCTGCTCTTATCGGACCGGATACGATCCAGCCGAATGCGGTTTCCTGGGCAATTGGGCCCGTACGACTTACTCGACGAAAACCAGGTCGAATAACTTGAGCGTACAAGTCTGCTCCGATCAGCACCTCAATCGCTTGACCGATAGCAGGGTCGGGGTCTGCGAGCGGCAGGTGACTCAGCGCGTCATATGCGAGCACGCTTGTCGACGGCGAGGCGTAATTCGTGATCTTATGCACGACATACGCTCTCGTCTGCATCGTCGGTTCGTCACCTTGCACCGCTCCCAGACGCAATTCGACACTATGTCTTATCTTTTGGGTAGTGCCGCCCCCCAAGCCCGTTACAGTGGCTGGAGTTTTTCTCCGCTTAAATTTGAGATCATTCGTCAAATTTGCGGAGACAAAAGACGACTCTGACCCTTGGTCCACCAGTGCGCGTACGATACGCGACGCACCGTGGTCCCCATACACCCGCACTTTCGCCGTTGCGAGCAGCACAGACCTCGGCGTGTCGGCACCAGTCGCGGTACAATGCGACGTACCGGCCTGAGGTGTTGCAGCGGGTGGCGGCGCGTTGCTTTTCGTACGCTCGGCTTGGTATGGCCGGCGCGCTGGGCCTGCAGGCCGCTTTTGCTCACGTCTTTCTCCCGAAATCGCTGTCGTCGTTTTCCGACGTTCGATTTCGCGTCCCGACGTCTCCAAATGCAACAGGGTATGGTGTCTACCCTTGCATTTATAGCATACCTGCCCGGATTGACAAAGCCCAGCCTCATGGCCGGACGAGATGCAATTCACGCACCACCTATTATCTTTCACATATTGCAAGCGATGGTAAGGCCTCAAGCGCAGAAAAGCACGACAGTGTACTATTCCGTGCTTGAGCTCGCAAAACTTGCAATTCTCGCCTGAATCTTGATGGCTTTCCATCACGGCGTTGTGACTCCGCACCTTGGATTTTGGTGGGATATTTTTCTCAGCTTTGCTCTGTCCTCCGCTCACCATGGTGATGGCTCGAGCATGCACCTCCAGAAATTCCACTAACTCGTTAAACGAAGGGAATTTTGTGGAGAGCTTCTGGGACATTTCCCACTCTAAGTTGAGAGACCCTTCAAGCTTGCTTTTGATCGCATGGGCGAGCAGCCAATCTCGCTGCTCTCGGTAAGTGCCCTGTTTTTCAAAAACAGCGAAAGCCTGTTTGAAGACGATGGTGACCTGTTGTAAGCTAGTCAGGTCATCCTTCTTAATCGTCTTCATTTTGGTCAACTGATCAATTAGGTTGGCGATCACAATACGTGGCAGCCCGAATTGCTCTTTCAGGGTTCGCCACGCTACATCGAAATTACCCTCGGTAATTTCCAGGTGTGCGATCGCCGCCAGTGCCTGATCTTCCACACAGGCGTTCAGATACTGCAGTCGATGCACATCTGAAAGCCTCGGGTTCTCTATCACACTAGCGGTGAACAGATCCTCAAAATGGTTCCATTTACGAGGATCCCCGCCAAATCTATGGAGACGTTGCTTTGGGAGTTCAATGGCAACATCGTGCTGGCTGACGGACGACACCGAGGTTTTCTGATCCTCGGCGAGTTTGGTCAGCTCCGCGGCAACGTACGCCTGGAACTCCATGAACATCGTCTCCCATGCTTCAAGTCCACCCTTGATCACGAAGTTGCTTAATTCGCACTTCGCAGGTGGATATTTCCTCCGAACAGCCAAATACTGATCAACAGCTTCCTTGTACTGTTCGGATACAGAGTCGAGCTTCGACTTGAGAAGTATCTCATTGTATTGAGCTCGACCGCGTTTCTTTAAATTAGCAATCGACCGTGACATCGCTTCAAATCGGGAGGTCAGGTCATCGAAATCGATTTCGATCTCGCTACGACCGGCCTCTCTGGACAATGCCATGGTGATTGTGTTGTTCGAGGATTGAAAATCGACTCGAAATTCGCCCCGTAAGTAACAACTTACGTAAACGTAATTCTCACTCTCTACTGTCTTTTCTACCTCGAATCCGGCTCGAAGGACCAAATGTTAAAGTACTAAGGGACTTTAACGTGGGTCCGGATGAGGGAACAGACAGGTAGAGAAACAGTTACAACTTTTACAAAAAAAGTTAAATTTATTTTACAAAATATAATGTATTACAAAACTAAAAATGTCAAAATAAATAAAAAGGAAAACAAAAATTGCGGAAAACACGGCTCACTTTTCCGGCCGGTCTCCTCTTTGCTTTCTCCTAATTCATTTACCTTGGTGGAGGCCTTCTGTAACACAATTGTACAGCAAAGTGTGAATATTTTGCGGACAGCTTACACGTTAACGCGCGCGTCAGCTGCTTATCTCGCGCTCCAGCGACAGTCTAGTGTGTTTGGAGGGGAGAGCTGCCTGGCAATTTAGCGCTCTAACCAGTGGACTGTATATTCTTTCTGGTCGATGAGATTCGTTTCTTACGATCTCACCGACGTGCACAACCGGGTAGATGAAGATCTCCTCCTCTCTACCGGGTTCGCTCTCGCAATGCCACGGACGGGAAACCAAATGGAGGTTGTAAGGCTCCAAGAGGCTATATCCCGCGAGCACGCTCACCGTGCGAGTGGCGTCTGGACACCACCTACGCAAGAGGACGTCTTGTCCTGGTTCGGCTCCCTCGTCAGCTGCTCCTCAGGAGGGACCTGCGGCCTGCCTACGCAGCTGCCTAGCCAGCGATTCCTTTCAGCCAGGAATGCCCGACAGCCAGCCGTAGCGGCCTCGACGGCGGCTCCTTTAGTTCGAGGAACTGGCCTGCGGCTCGCCAGATTAGGACGAAATTCCCCTGCTAACCTATCCACCCTACTTTTACAGCCCAGTGTGGTCGACTCACAGCTGGTAGTAGGTGTAGAGGTGGGAGGAAGGCTCTTCGAACCCTTTGCTCCACCGTACGCTTAGGCTCTACTTATTGTCCCCTCACGACGGTATATTGGAACGGGTTCTCCGAAGCCCGATGCACGGAGAGCACCACGAGGTGATATCCTTCCTGAATATCTACCTTCCGGTTGCTCCTACGCCATATAGCTCCAGACTGGTCGGTGAAACTTTCCACCCCACCGGTCGGTGTACTCTCTACGGTACACAGGACGGGTGGCTTCAGTGGGTTTCCTACGACTTCTACAAACGGTGAACTACCACCAGGCGATACTAGTATATCAGTATCAGCCTTCCAGTAGCTCTAACCGGATAATTGGAAGAAGACTCAAGGCGATCGACACCGAGTCTCCAACGTCGCAGTCGCATCCACGACCGGCAACGTTCAATCACACTCCTGCGTCTACGATCGCTTCACACCCGGCGTGCCGTGCGATCGCTACAACAACAGGCAGATTGTCCTATCTCTGGGAAAATCTCAAGTCACGATGACGAGATTTTCCACTAAATTATTACGCTGTCCACTTGCTGTTTCTATTTAAGAGCGAGCTTAGCTCACACTCTTCTGAGCTTCGATTGAAAACCGGAGCGAGATCGTAACTAGGTCTGCTCTGGATCACCGACGGCTCAGTACTGAAGCGTGACGATCTGCAAGCAGCCACGGCCCCGGCTAGCTCCGTCGCGCAGGCGCAGTACTGGTTAGCGACGCATCGCGCTGCTGGGCCCCGGGCAGCTCCTCGCTGCGTGGCCACGGTGCGGCGCTGCCGCGTTTCGTCTATCGACCTTTCTTCGATAGATCTCGTTTCTCTCTCTTTCTCGTCGCTAGCAACACAATTCCTAGAATTTCTCTCAAAACTCGAGAATTCCCGTGAAGCTAACTGGAAAAACCACGTAAATAGCCGCGGTATACAAAACTGAACGATGGAAAATTTCCACGTCAGCACAACCATCTAGAATTCCGCGAATTCAATATAGATACGGGCATCGCGGCCGAGTTTCTCCGTCTCGGACTCACGCGATATTTAAACACGCATTCTTCGCACACTTGTAGGCCATATCCGGCGTTTTTCGCTGGTTTGGATCATGTAGTAATGTGGTACCACACTGAAACAGTCAATGAAACGTGGCCTCGATCAATATTATGAAGGATAACTCCGGTGGGGTCTCGCTTAGGTCTGGGATTTGCCCTCGTCTGGTCTATACTTTCACAATCTTCGCACTCTTGTTGGCCAGATCCTGGGCTTTTGCTGGTTTGAATCACGCAGTAATGAGGTAACACACTGAAACAGTCAATTCAACCTGGTTCCGATCAGTATTTCAGAGCATAACAACTGCTAGGTCTGTGTTAGGTCTGGGTTTTGCCCTCACCTTGCTCATACTTTCGCAATTTCCCCCCACTTGTGGGCCAGATCCTTTGTTTTTTTCTGGTTTGGATCACGTAGGTATGTGGTACCAGACTGAAACAGCCAATTCAACTTGGTTTCGATCAATATTTAAGAGGATAACACCGTTTAGGTTTGTCGTAGGTCTGGTATTTGCAATCATCTGGCTTATACATTCGCATTCTTCGCATGTCTGTTGGCCTCATCCTGGGCCATATCTGGTTTGGATCACGTAGTAATGTGGTGCCACACTGAAACAGTCAACTAAACCTGGATTCGATCAATATTTTAAGGGATAACTCCGGTTGGGTCTCACTTAGGTCTGGGATTTGCCCTCATCTGGCTTATACTTTTTTTTTTTTTTTTTTTTTTTTTTTTTTTTGTCGTGGGGAAAATCTTCGAAAGACTCCCTCCCACCTCCTTGGGGAGAGGTGGGAGGGGTGTGTGGGATTCCCCGCGCCCGTACAACGACAGGTGCGGGACCTACCCACTAAAAACCCCACGGTGACCCTTCGGCACGCTTTGGGAGGATACCGGGAATCGCTCGAAGCATTCTTCCGGTATCCTCCCCGTGCCCGCGCTTTCGCGCCCATCCCCCGGGGGGACAATCGGTCCCCCCAGTAGACACACTGCCTCATAACGGCGGGACGGGGCCACTCCATCCCGCCGCTATCCGTCCCGGGGCCGCGTTTAGTGGCGGCTGCGAGCCGCAACTCGCAACCGCCCGCGACCCCGTTTCCACCCCTCGGCGGCCGGGCGTTCATGGCCGCACCAGACCGCCGAGGGTGCCTCTCCTTGCATCGGACCGGTAGGGGGAGGCACTCCTTCCCCCAACCGGCCCGACCCGGCGCCGCCTGGCGGGAGGAGGGTCCTCTCAGGACCCCCCTCCCAGCCTAAGTCATCCGCCACGCCGAGGCGGCCGCCCGCGACGCCTCGCGACCGGGCGACGACCTCGGGCCACCGCACGAGCGCGAGCTTCAGCGCGCCGCTGAAGCTCGCGCTCCCTCCCCGCGGCCTCCTTCTGCAACATTACGTTCTCGCAGAAGGAGGCCACGGCCCTCCACTTCTCCTCGCTGCCGAGCAGGGCGCGCACCACGCCCGGCAGCGAGACATCCCGCCCGACGACGCCGACCAGGACACGGCGCTCCCCCTCCCACGCGTCCCGTCGCCGCCTCATGTGACATGGTCCGATACCCGCGGACGACCCTGAGCGCCATGCGCCTCTGCACCCGACGCAGCATAGTCATGCTGCGCCGGGAGGCAGCCAGGTCGTCCGCCCAGACGGGGGCTCCGTATAGGGCCACCGACTGGACCATTGCCACATAGAGGCGACGAACTCGGCCCGCCGGGCCCCCCAGGTTGGGCAGGATCCGGCCCAGAGCCGCAACCATCCTTTCCAACCGGGGGACCAGGCAGCGGAAATGCTCCTCGAAACGCCAGTGGCTATCGAGGATCAGCCCTAGATACCTGATCTGGGGCTTCACCTCGATGTCAGCCCCACCCACCCGGATCAGAGGGGGTGGCGGATCCTGCGGAGGTGAATGAAACGCAATCACCTCGGTCTTATGGACCGCCACCGTCATCCCCATCCCCCTGATCCGGTCAACGACGCGTTGCGACCCCTCCTCCGCGCGACGCATGGCCCACCCACAGTGCGCCCCGACGGCCAGCACCAGTGTGTCATCCGCATAACACACCGTGCTGACGCCGTCGGGGAGGCCGGCCCGCAACACCGAGTCGTACGCGATGTTCCACAGGAGTGGCCCGAGGACCGACCCCTGCGGAACACCGCAGTACACCTCCCTCCGCATATCACCATCCCGGCCCGGATACTCGATCCACCTGCCGCGGAGATAATCCCCGACGACCGCCCAGAGACAAGGGGGGACTCGATGATATTCGAGTCCCCTCCTTATCTCTTCCCAGGGGAGGGTGTTAAAGGCATTGGCAATATCCAAGGATACTGCCAATGCCACCCCTCCCCGGGAGACGGCCGCCTCCGAGAGAGCCCTCACACGACCTATCGCGTCGATAGTCGATCGGCCCCCCCGGAAACCGAACTGGCAGTCGGCCAGACCGGGATCACCCCGCGACAGGTGCTCGAATCTGGCTAATACTTTCGCATTCATCGCATACTCGTTGGCCAGATCCTGAGTTTTTTCTGATTTGGACCACATAGTAATGTGTTATCAGACTGAAACAGTCAATTAAACGTGGCCTCGATCAATATTTTAGAGGATAACTCCGGTTGGGTCTCGTTTAGGTCTGGGATTTGCCCTCATCTGTCTCATACTTTCGCATTCTTCGCATGCCTGTTGGCCTGACCCTGGTCGTTTTCTGGTTTGGATCACGTAGTAATGTGGTGCCAGAATGAAACAGTCAACTAAACCTGGAATCGATGAATATTTTAGAGGATAACTCCGGTTAGGTCTGAGTTAGGTCTGGTAATTTGCAATCATCTGGCTCATACTTTCACATTCTTCGCATACTTGTTGGCCAGATCCTGAGTTTTTTTCTGGTTTGGATCGAGTAGTAATGTGCTACCAGACTGTAACAGTCAATTCAACTTGGTTTCGATCAATACTTCAAAGGATAACACCGTTTAGGTTTGTGTTAGGTCTGGAATTTGCAATCACCTGGCTCATACTTTCGCAATTCTCGCATGTTTGTTGGACAGATCCTCGGCTTCTTCTGGTTGGGATTATGGAGTAATGTGGTACCACACTGAAACAGACAACTAAACCTGACCTCGATCAATATTTTAAAGTATAACACCGGTTGGTTCGCGTTTAGGTCTGGGATTTGCCCGCATCTGTCTCATACTTTCGCATTCTTCGGATACCTGTTGGCCTGATCCTGGCCTCTTTCTGGTTTGGATCACGCAGTAATGTGGTACCAGAATGAAACAGTCAATTAAACGTGGCCTCGATCAATATTTTAGAGGATAACTCCGGTTGCGTCTCGTTTAGGTCTGGGATTTGCCCTCATCTGTCTCATACTTTCGCATTCTTCGCATGCCTGTTGGCCTGATCCTGGGCTTTTTCTGGTTTGGATCACGTAGTAATGTGGTACCAGAATGAAATAGTCAACTAAACCGGGATTCGATCAATATTTCAGAGGATCACACCAGTTAGGTTTGTGTTAGGCCTGGTATTTGCAATCATCTGGCTCGTACTTTCGCACTCTTCGCATACTTGTTTGCCAGATCCTGTGTTTTTTTCTGGTTGGGATCACGTAGTAATGTGGTACCAGAATGAAGCTGTCAATTAAACCTGGATTCGATCAATATTTTAGAGGATCACACCGGTTAGGTATGTGTTAGGCCTGGTGTTTCGAATCATCTGGGTCATACTTTCGCATTTTTCGCATACTTGTTGGCCAGATCGTGGGCTTTTTCTGGCTTGGATCACGTAGTAATGTGGTACCAGAATGAAGCTGTCAATTAAACCTGGATTCGATCAATATTTTAGAGGATCACACCGGTTAGGTATGTGTTAGGCCTGGTGTTTCGAATCATCTGGGTCATATTTTCGTGTTCATCGCACACTTGTTGGCCAGATCCTGGATTTTTTCTGGATTGGATCTCGTAGTAATGCGGTACCATACTGAAACAGTCAACTGAACGTGGCCTCGATCAATATTTTAAAGTATAACACCGGTTGGTTCACGTTGAGGTCTGGAATTTACCCTCATCTGGATTATACTTTCGCATTCTTCGCACACTTGTTGGCCAGATCCTGGGCTTTTTCTGGTTTGGATCACGTCGTAGTGTGGTACCAGACTGAAACAGCCAATTCAACTTGGTTTCGATCAATATTTAAGAGGATATCACCCTTTAGGTTTGTGTTAGGTCTGGGATTTGCCCACATCTGGCTCATACTTTCGCACTTTTCGCATACTTCTTTGCCGGATCCTGGGTTTTTTTATGGTTTGGATCACGTAGTTATGTGGTACCACACTGAAACAGTCAATTAAACTTGGTTTCGATCAATATTTCAGAGGATAACACCGGTTAGGTATGGGTTACGTCTTGTATTTGCAATCATTTGTCTTATACGTTCGCATTTTCCGCATACCTGTTGGCCAGATCCTGGGTTTTTTTCTGGTTAGGTTCACGTACTAATGGGGTGCCACACTGAAATAGTCAATTCAACCTGGATTCGATCAATATTTTAGAGGATGAACCGGTTAGGTCTGGGTTGCGTCTGGTATTTGCAATCATCTGCCTCATACTATCGCATTTTTCGCATACGTTTTGGTCAGATCCTGGGCTTTTTCTAACTTGGATCACGTAGTAGTGTGGTACCACACTGAAACAGTCAATTATACCTGGTACCGATTAATATTTTAGAGGATAACGCCGGTTATGTCTGGGTTAGTTCTGGTATTTACAATCATCTGGCTCCTACTTTCGCATTTTTTGCATACTTGTTGTCCAGATCCTGGGTTTTTTTCACGTTAGGATCAAGTATTAAATTGGTGCCACACTGAAATAGTCAATTCAACCTGGATTCGATGAATATTTTAGAGGATAACACCGGTTAGGTCTGGGTTACGTCTGGTATTTGCAATCATCTGCCTCATACTAACGCATTTTTCGCATACGTTTTGGTCAGATCCTGGGCTTTTTCTGACTTGGATCACGTAGTAGTGTGGTCCCACACCGAAACAGTCAATTAAACCTGGTACCGATTAATATTTTAGAGGATAACGCCGGTTATGTCTGGGTTAGTTCTGGTATTTGCAATGATCTAGCTCATACTTTCGCATACTTGTTGGCCAGATCCTGGGTTTTTTTCTGGTTTGGATCATGTAGTAATGTGGTACCACACTGTAGCAGTCAATTAAACCTGGTTCCGATTAATATTTTCGAGGATATCGCCGGTTATATCTGGGTTAGGTCAGGTATTTGCAATCATCTTCCTCATACTTTCGCATGTTTGGCATACTTGAATGGTCAGATCCTGGCCTTTTTCTGGCTTGGACCACGTAGTAATGTGGTACCACACTGAAACAGTCAATTAATCCTGGTTCCGATTAATATTTTAGAGGATAACGCCGGTTATGTTTGGGTAAGTTCTGGTATTTGCCATCATCTAGCACATACTTTCGCATCTTTCGCATACTCGAATGGTCCGATCCTGGCCTTTTTCTGGTTTGGACCACGTACTAAAGTGGTACCACACTGAAGCAGTCAATTAATCCTGGTTCCGATTAATATTTTAGAGGATAACGCCGGTTATGTTTGGGTAAGTTCTGGTATTTGCCATCATCTAGCACATACTTTCGCATCTTTCGCATACTCGAATGGTCCGATCCTGGCCTTTTTCTGGTTTGGACCACGTACTAAAGTGGTACCACACTGAAGCAGTCAATTATACCTGGTTCCGATTAACATTTTAGAGGATAACGCCGGTTATGTCTGGGTTAGTTCTGGTATTTGCAATCATCTGGCTCATGCTTGCGCATTCTTCGCATACTTGTTGGCCAGATCCTGGGTTTTTTCTGGTTAGGATCACGTAGTAATGTGGAACCACACCGAAACAGTCAATTAAATCTGGATTCGATCAATACTTTAGAGGATAACGCCGGTTAGGTTTGTGTTAGATCTGGTATTTGCAATCATCTGCCACATACTTTCGCACTTTTCGCATACTTATTGCCCAGATCCTGGGTTTTTTTCTGGATAGGATCACGTATTAATGTGGTACCACACCGAAACAGTCAATTAAACCTGTTCCCGAGTAATATTTTAGGGGATAACGCCGGTTATGTCTGGGTGAGGTCTGGTATTTGCAATCATCTGGCTCATACTTTCGCATTTTTCGCAATCTTGTTGGTCAGATCCTGGGTTTTTTCTGGTTTGAACCACGTAGTAATGTGGTACCACACTGAAGCAGTCAATTATACCTGGTTCCGATTAATATTTTAGAGGATAACGCCGGTTATGTCTGGGTTAGTTCTGGTATTTGCAATCATCTTCCTCATACTTTCGCATGTTTGGCATACTTGAATGGTCAGATCCTGGCCTTTTTCTGGCTTGGACCACGTAGTAATGTGGTTCCAGAATGAAACTGTCAATTAAACCTGGATTCGATCAATATTTTAGAGGATAACACCGGTTACGCCTGGGTTAGATCTGGTAGTTGCCATCATCTAGCTCATACTTTCGCATTTTTCGCATACTTGAATGGCCAGTTCCTGGGTTTTTTCTGATTAGGATCACGTATTAATGTGGCACCACACTGAAATAGCCAATAAAACCTGGTTCCGATTAATATTTTAGAGGAGCACGCAAGTTATGCCTGGGTTAGGTCTGGTATTTGCCATCATCTGGCTCATACTTTCTGATTTTTCGCATACTAGTTGGCCAGATCCTGGGTTTTTTCTGGTTTGGATCACGGAGTAATGTGGTGCCACATCGAAACAGCCAAACAAACCTGGTTGCGATTAATATTTTAGAGGATAACACCGGTTATGTCTGGGTTACGTCCGGTATTTGCAATTATCTGGCTCATACTTTTGCATTTTTCGCATACTTGTTGGCCAGATCCTGGGCTTTCTCTGATTTGGATCACGTAGTAATGTGGTACCACACCGATACAGTCAATTAAACCTGGTTGCGAACAATATGTTAGAGGATAACGCCGGTTATGCCTGGGTGAGGTCTGGTGTTTGCAATCATCTGCCTCATACTTTCTGATTTTTCGCATACTTGTAGGCCAGATCCTGGGCTTTTTCTGATTTGCATCACGTAGTAATGTGGTACCACACCGAAGCAGTCAATTAAATCTGGATTTGATCAATATTTTGAAGGAGAACGCCGGTTATGCCTGGGTTAGGTGTGGTATTTGCCATCATCTAGCTCATACTTTCGCATATTTCGCATACTGGAAAGGTCAGATCCTGGCCTTTTTCTGGCTTGGACCACGTAGTAATGCGGTACCACACCGAAACAGTCAATTATACCTGGTTACGATTAATATTTTAGAGGATAACGCCGGTTATGTCTGGGTTACGATTGGTGTTTGCAATCATCTTCCTCATACTTTCGCATGTTTGGCATACTTGAATGGTCAGATCCTGGCCTTTTTCTGGCTTGGACCACGTAGTAATGTGGTACCACACTGTAACAGTCAATTAAACCTGGTTCCGATTAATATTTTAGAGGATAACGCCGGTTATTTCTGGGTTAGGTATGGTATTTGCAATCATCTGTCTCATACTTTTGCATTTTTCGCATACTTGTTGGCCAGATCCTGCGTTTTTTACTGGTTAGGATCACGTATTATTGTGGTACCACACTGAAGTTGTCAATAAAACCTGGTTCCGATTAATATTTTGGAGGAGAACGCCGGTTATGCCTGGGTTATGTCTGGTATTTGCAATCATCTGCCTCATACTTTCGCATTTCTCGCATACTTGTTGGGCAGATCATGGGTTTTTTTCAGGTTAGGATCAACTATTAATTTGGTGCCACACTGAAATAGTCAATACAACATGGTTTCGATCAATATTTTAGAGGATAACACCGGTTATGTCTGGGTTAGTACTGGTATTTGCAATATTCTGGCTCCTACTTTCGCATTTTTCGCATGCTTGTTGGCCAGATCCCGGGCTTTTTCTGGATTGGATCACGTAGTAAAGTGGTACCACACTGAAACAGTCAATTAACCCTGGTTTCGATCAATCTTTTAGAGGATAACACAGGTTAGGTCTGGGTAAGTTCTGGTATTTGCAATCATCTGCCTCATACTTTCGCATTTTTCGCATACTTGTGGGTCAGATCCTGGCCTTGTTCTGGTTTGGATCATGTAGTAATGTGGTACCACACTGTAACAGTCAATCAAACCTGGTTCCGAATAACATTGTCGAGGATATCGCCGGTTATGTCTGGGTTAGTTCTGGTATTTGCAATGATCTGGCCCATACTTTCGGATTTTTCGCATACTTGTTGGGCAGATCCTGGGCTTATTCTGATTTGGATCACGTAGTAATACGGTACCACACAGAAAGAGTCAATTAAACCTGTTTCCGAGTAATATTTTAGAGGATAACGCCGGTTATGTCTGGGTGAGGTCTGGTATTTGCAATCATACTTTCGCATGTTTCGCAATCTTGTTGGTCAGATCCTGGGTTTTTTCTGGTTTGGATCACGTAGTAATGTGGTACCACACCGCAACAGTCAATTAAACCTGCTTGCGATTAATATTATGGGGGATAACGTCGGTTATGACTGGGTGAGGTCTGGTGTATGCAATCACCTGCCTCATACTTCCGTATTTTTCGCATTCTTGTTTGTCAGATCCTGGGTTTTTTTCTCGTTAGGATCAGGTATTAATGTGGTGCCACACAGA
Organism: Colletes latitarsis; assembly: GCF_051014445.1. NCBI lineage: Eukaryota > Metazoa > Arthropoda > Insecta > Hymenoptera > Colletidae > Colletes > Colletes latitarsis. Next base: position 967,062 of record NW_027488368.1, on the reverse strand, counting down.
AATAGTCTATTCAACCTGGATTCGATCAATATTTTAGAGGATGACACCGGTTAGGTCTGGGTTGCATCTGGTATTTGCAATCATCTGCCTCATACTCTTGCATTTTTCGCATACTTGTAGGCCAGATACTGGGCTTTTTCTGATTTGGATCACGTAGTAATGTGGTACCACCCCGAAACAGTCACTTAAACCTGGATTCGATCAATACTTTAGAGGATAACACCGATTAGGTTTCTGTTAGGTCTGGTATTTGCAATCATCTGCCTCATACTTTCGCATGTGTTGCATTCTTGTTGGCCAGATCCTGGCATTTTTCAGGTTAGGATCACGTATTAATGTGGTACCACACCGAAACAGACAATTAAACCTGGTTGCGATATAGATTTTACAGTATCACGCCGGTTATGTCTGGGTTAGTTCTGGTATTTGCAATCATCTGGCCCATACTTTCGCATTTTTCACATACTTGTTGGCAAGATCCTGCGTTTTTTCTGGTTTGGATCACGTAGTAATGTGGTACCACACCGAAACAGTCAATTAAACCTGGTTGCGAATAATATTTTAGAGGATAACGCCGGTTATTTCTGGGTTAGGTATGGTATTTGCAATCATCTGTCTCATACTTTTGCATTTTTCGCATACTTGTTGGCCAGATCCTGGGTTTTTCTCTGGTTAGGATCACGTATTAATGTAGAGCCACACTGAAATAGTCCATTCAACCTGGATTCGATCAATATTTTAGAGGATGACACCGGTTAGGTCTGGGTTGCGTCTGGTATTTGCAATCATCTGCCTCATACTTTTGCATTTTTCGCATACTTGCTGGCCAGATCCTGGGATTTTTCTGATTTGGATCACGCAGTAATGTGGTTCCAGAATGAAACTGTCAATTAAACCTGGATTCGATCAATATTTTAGAGGATAACACCGGTTATGCCTGGGTTAGGTCTGGCAGTTGCCATCATCTAGCTCATACTTTCGCATTTTTCGCATACTTGAGTGGCCAGATCCTGGGCTCTTTCTGGTTTGAATCACGTAGTAATGTGGTACCACACTGTAGCAGTCAATTAAACCTGGTACCGAATAATATTTTCGAGGATATCGCCGGTTATGTCTGGGTTAGGTCTGGTATTTGCCATCATGTGCCTCATACTTTTGCATTTTTCGCATACTTGCTGGCCAGATCCTGGGATTTTTCTGATTTGGATCACGTAGTAATGCGGTACCACACCGAAACAGTCAATTAAACCTGATTCCGATTAATATTTTGGAGGATAACTCCGGTTATGCCTGGGTTAGGTGTGGTATTTGCCATCATCTAGCTCATACTTTCGCATTTTTCGCATACTTGAATGGTCAGATCCTGGCCTTTTTCTGGCTAGGACCACGTAGTAATGCGGTACCACACCGAAACAGTCAATTATACCTGGTTACGATTAATATTTTAGAGGATAACGCCGGTTATGTCTGCGTTACGATTGGTGTTTGCAATCATCTTCCCCATACTTTCGCATGTTTGGCATACTTGAATGGTCAGATCCTGGCCTTTTTCTGGCTTGGACCACGTACTAATGTGGTACCACACTGTAACAGTCAATTAAACCTGGTTCCGATTAATATTTTAGAGGATAACGCCGGTTATGTCTGGGTAAGTTCTGGTATATGCAATCATCTGCCACATACTTTCGCATTTTTCGCACACTTGTTGGCCAGATCCTGGCCTTTTTCTGGTTTGGATCATGTAGTAATGTGGTACCACACTGTAGCAGTCAATTAAACCTGGTTGCGAATAATATTTTAGAGGATAACGCCGGTTATTTCTGGGTTAGGTCTGGTATTTGCAATCATCTGGCTCATACTTTTGCATTTTTCGCATACTTGTTGGCCAGATCCTGGGTTTTTTCAGGTTTGGATCCCGTAGCAATGCGGTTCCACAACGAAACAGTCGATTAAACCTGGTTGCGATTAATATTTTAGAGGATAACGCCGGTTATGTCTGTGTTAGGTACCTGGTATTTGCCCTCATCTGGCTCGTACTTTCGCATTTTTCGCATACTTGTTGGCCAGATCCTGGCCTTTTTGTAGCTTGGATCACGTAGTAATGCGGTACCACACCGAAACAGTCAATCAAACCTGGTTGCGATTAATATTTTATAGGATAACGCCGGTTACGTCTCGGTTAGGTCTGGGATTTGCCCTCATCTGGCTCGTACTTTCGCAATTTTCGCATACTTGTTGGCCAGATCCTGCGCTTTTTCTGGGTTGGATCCCGTAGTAATGTGGTTCCACACCGAAACAGTCAGTGAAACCTGGTTGCGATTAATATTTTAGAGGATAACGCCGGTTTTGTCTGGGTTAGGTCTGGTATTTGCCCTTATCTGGCTCATACTTTCGCATTTTTCACATACTTGTTGGCCAGATCCTGGCCATTTTGTGGCTTGGATCACGTAGTAATGCGGTACCACACCAAAACAGTCAATTAAACCTGGTTGCGATAAATATTTTAGAGGATAACGCGGGTTATATCTCGATTAGGTCTGGGATTTGCCCTCATCTGGCTCGTACTTCCGCAATTTTCGCATACTTGTTGGCCAGATCCTAGGCTTTTTCTGGTTTGGATCACGTAGTAAAGTGGTACCACACTGGAACAGTCAATAAAAGCTGGTTCCGATTAGTATTTTAGAGGATAACGCTGGTTATGTCTGGGCTAGTTCAGGTATTTTCAATCATCTGGCTCATACTTTCGCGTTTTTCGCATACTTGTTGGCCAGATCCTGCGCTTTTTCTGGTTTGGATCCCGTAGTAATGTGGTTCCACACCGAAACAGCCAATTAAAGCTGGTTGCGACTAATATTTTAGAGGATAACGCGGGTTATCTCTCGGTTGGGTCTGGGATTTGCCCTCATCTGGCTCGTACTTTCGCATTTTGCTTATACTTGTTGGCCAGATCTTGGCCTTTTTCGGGCTTGGACCACGCAGTAATGTGGTACTACGCTGAAACAGTCAATTAAACCTGGTTCCGATTCATATTTTAGAGGATAACGCCGGTTATATCTAGGTTAGGTCTGGTATTTGCCCTCATCTGGCTCGTACTTTCGCATTTTTCTCATGCTTGTTGGACAAAGCCTGGTCTTTTCCTGTTTTGAATCACGCAGTAATGCGGTACCACACCGAGACAGTCAATTAAACCTGGTTCCGTTTAATATTTTAGAGGATAACGCCGGTTATGTCTGGGTTAGTTCTGGTATCTGCAATCATCTGGCTCGTACTTTCGCATTTTTCGCATACTTGTTGGCCAGATCCTGGCCTTTTTGTGGCTTGGATCACGTAGTAATGCGGTACCACACAAAAATAGTCAACTAAACCCGGTTGCGATTAGTATTTTAGAGGATAACGCTGGTCATGTCTGAGCTAGTTCTGGTATTTGCAATCATCTGGCTCATACTGCCGCGTTTTTCGCATACTTGTTGACCAGATCCTGCGCTTTTTCTGGTTTGGCTCACGTATTAATGTGGTACCACACTGAAATAGTCAATAAAACCTGGTTCCGATTAATATTTTGGAGGAGAACGCAGGTTATGCCTGGGTTAGGTCTGGTATTTGCAACCATCTGCCTCATACTTTTGCATTTTTCGCATTCTTGTTGGCCAGATCCTGGGTTTTTCTCTGGTTGGTATCATGTATTAATGTGGTACCACACTGAAATAATCAATTAAAGCTTGTTTCGATGAATATTTTATAGGATAACACCGGTTATGTCTGGGTTACGTCTGGTATTCGCAATCATTTGGCTCACACTTTCGCATATTTTGCATTCTCCTTGGCCAGATCCTGGGTTTTTATCTGGTTCGGATCACGTAGTAATGTGGTGCCACACAGAAATAGTCCATTCAACCTGGATTCGATCAATATTTTAGAGGATGACACCGGTTAGGTCGGGGTTGCGTCTGGTATTTGCGATTATCTGCCTCATGCTTTTGCATTTTTCGGATACTTGTTGGGCAGAGCCTGGGCTTATTCTGATTTGGATCACGTAGTAATATGGTACCACACAGAAACAGTCAACTAAACCTGTTTCCGATTAATATTTTAGAGGATAACGCCGGTTATGTCTGGGTGAGGTCTGGTATTTGCAATCATCTGCCTCATACTTTCGCATTTTTCGCATACTTGTAGGCCAGATCCTGGGCTTTTTCTGATTTGGATCACGTACTAATGCGGTACCACACCGAAACAGTCAATTAATCCTGGTTCCGATTAATATTTTGGAGGATAACGCCGGTTTTGTCTGGGTTAGTTCAGGTATTTACAATCATCAGGCACATACTTTCGCATTTTTCGCATACTACTTGGCCAGATCCTGGGTTTTTTTCTGGTTAGGCTGACGTATTAATGTGGTACCACACTGAAATAGTCAATAAAACCTGGTTCCGATCAATATTTTGTAGTAGAACGCCGGTTATGCCTGGGTTAGGTCTGGTATTTGCCATCATCTAGCTCATACTTTCGTATTTTTGGCATACTTGAATGGTCAGATCCTGGCCTTTTTCTGGCTTGGTCCACGTAGTAATGTGGTACCACACTGAAACAGTCAAGTAAACCTGGTTCCGATTAATATTTTAGAGGATAACGCCGGTTATGTCTGGGTAAGTTCTGGTATTTGCAATCATCTGCCTCATACTTTCGCATTTTTCGCACACTTGAATGGTGCGATTCTGGCCTTTTTCTGGTTTGGACCACGCAGTAATGTGGTACCACACTGGAGCAGTCAATTATACCTTGTTCCGATTAATATTTTAGAGGTTAACGCCGGTTATGTCTGGATAAGTTCTGGTATTTGCAATCATGTGCCTCATACTTTCGAATTTTTCGCATATTTGTTGGCCAGATCCTGGGTTTTTTCTGGTTGGGATCACGTATTAATGTGGTACCACACCGAAACAGTCAAGTCAACCTGGTTGGGATTAATATCTTAGAGGATAACGCGGGTTATGTGTGGGTTAGGTCTGCCATTTGCAACCATCTGCCTCATACTTTCGCATTTTTCGCATACTTGTTGGCCAGATCCTGGGCTTATTCTGATTTGGATCACGTAGTAATGCTGTACCACACCGAAACAGTCAATTAATCCTGGTTCCGATTAATATTTTGGAGGATAACGCCGGTTTTGTCTGGGTTAGTTCTGGTATTTACAATCATCAGGCACATACTTTCGCATTTTTCGCATACTACTTGGCCAGATCCTGGGCTTTTCTCTGGTTTGGCCCACGTAGTAATGTGGTACCACACTGTAGCAGTCAATTAAACCTGGTTCCGATTAATATTTTGGAGGATAGCGCCGGTTATGTCTGGGTTAGGTCTGGTATTAGCCATCATCTAGCACATACTTTCGCATCTTTCGCATACTTGAATGGTCCGATCCTGCCTTTTTCTCGTTTGGACCGCGTAGTAATGTGGTACCACACTGAAGCAGTCAATTATACCTGGTTCCGATTAATATTTTAGAGGATACCGCCGGTTATGTCTGGGTAAGTTCTGGTATTTGCAATCATCTGCCTCATACTTTCGCATTTTGCGCATACTTGTTGGTCAGATCTTGGCCTTTTTCAGGCTTGGACCACGTGGTGCTACACCGAAACAGTCAATTAAACCTGGTTCCGTTTAATATTTAACAGGATAACGCCGGTTATGTCTGTGTTATTTCTGGTATTTGCAATCATCTGGCTCATACTTTCGCATTTTTCGCATACTTGGCCAGATCCTGAGTTTTTTCTGGTTTGGATCACGTAGTAATGCGGTACCACACCGAAACTGTCAATTAAACCTGGTTGCGATTAATATTTTAGAAGATAACGCCGGTTAAGTCTGTGTATGTTCTGGTATTTGCAATCATCTGCCTCATACTTTCGCATCTTTCGCATACTTGTAGGCCAGATCCTGGCTTTTTTTCTGGTTAGGATGACGTATTAATGTGGTACCACACTGAAATAGTCAAGTCAACCAGGATTCGATCAATATTTTGGAGGATGACACCGGTTATGTCTGGGTTAGGTCTGATATTTGCCATCATCTAGCACATACTTTCGCATCTTTCGCATACTTGAATGGTCCGATCCTGGCCTTTTTCTGGTTTGGATCACGTAGTAATGTGGTACCACACCGAAACAGTCAATTAAATTTGGATTCGATCAATATTTTGGAGGAGAACGCCGGTTATGCCTGGGTTAGGTCTGGTATGTGCAACAATCTAGCTCATACTTTCGCATTTTTCGCATACTTGAATGGTCAGATCCTGGCCTTTTTCTGGCTCGGACCACGTAGTAATGTGGTACCACACTGAAACAGTCAATTAAACCTGGTTCCGATTAATATTTTAAAGAATAGCGCTGGTTATGTCTGGGTAAGTTCTGGTATTTGCAATCATCTGCCTCATACTTTCGCATTTTTCGCAAACTTGTTGGCCAGATCCTGGGTTTCTCTCTGGTTTGGACCACGTAGTAATGTGGTACCACACCGAAACAGTCAATTAAACCTGGTTCCGATTAATATTTTCGAGGATATCGCCGGGTATGTCTGGGTTAGGTCTGGTATTTGCCATCATCTGGCACATACTTTCGCATCTTTCGCATACTTGAATGGTCCGATCCTGGCCGTTTTCTGGTTTGGACCACGTAGTAATGTGGTACCACACTGAAGCAGTCAATTATACCTTGTTCCGATTAATATTTTAGAGGTTAACGCCGGTTATGTATGGATAAGTTCTGGTATTTGCAATCATGTGCCTCATAGTTTCGAATTTTTCGCATATTTGTTGGCACGATCCTGGGTCTTTTCTGGTTAGGATCACGTATTAATGTAGTACCACACCGAAACAGTCAAGTAAACCTGGTTGGGATTAATATTTTAGAGGATAACGCCTGTTATTTCTGGGTTAGGTCTGGTATTTGCAATCATCTGGCTCATACTTTTGCATTTTTCACATACTTGTTGGCCAGATCCTGGGTTTCTCTCTGGTTTGGACCACGTAGTAATGTGGTACCACACTGTAGCAGTCAATTAAACCTGGTTCCGATTAATATTTTCGAGGATATCGCCGGTTATGTCTGGGTTAGGTCTGGTATTTGCAATCATCTGCCTCATACTTTCGCATTTTTCGCATACTTGGCCAGATCCTGGGTTTTTTCTGGTTTGGATCACGTAGTAATGCGGTACCACACCGAAACTGTCACTTAAACCTGGTTGCGAATCATATTTTAGAAGATAACGCCGCTTTTGTCTCGGTTAGGTCTGGGATTTGCCCTCATCTGGCTCGTACTTTCGCAATTTTCGCATACTTGTTGGCCGGATCCTGGGTTTTCCTCTGGTTAGTATCACGTATTAATGTGGTGCCACACTGAAATTATCAATTAAAGCTGGTTTCGATCAATATTCTATAGGATAACACCGGTTATGTCTGGGTTACGTCTGGTATTCGCAATCATCTGGCTCATACTTTCGCATTTTTCGCATACTAGTTGGCCAGATCCTGGGTTTTTCTGGTTTGGATCACGTAGTAATGTGGTACCACACTGTAACAGTCAATTAAACCTGGTTCCGATTAATATTTTAGAGGATAACGCCGGTTATTTCTGGGTTAGGTCTGATATTTGCAATCATCTGGCTCATACTTTTGCATTTTTCGCATACTTGTTGGCCAGATCCTGGGTTTTTTCTAGTTGGGATCACGTATTAATGTGGTGCCACACAGAAACAGTCAATTCAACCTGGATTCGATCAATATTTTAGAGGATAACACTGGTTATGTCTGGGTTACGTCTGGAATTCGCAATCATCTGGTTCATACTTTCGCATTTTTCGCATACTTGATGGTCAGATTCTGGGACTTTTTATGGTTAGGATCACGTAGTAATGGGGTACCACACTGTAACAGTCAATTAAACCTGGTTCCGATTAATATTTTAGAGCATAACGCCGGTTATTTCTGGGTTAGGTCTGGTATTTGCAATCATCTGGCTCATACTTTTGCATTTTTCGCATACTTGTTGGCCAGATCCTGGGTTTTTCTCTGGTTTGGACCACGTAGTAATGTGGTACCACACTATAGCAGTCAATTAAACCTGGTTCCGGTTAATATTTTCGAGGATATCGCCGGTTATGGCTGGGTAAGTTCTGGTATTTGTAATCATCTGCCTCATACTTTCGCATTTTTCGCACACTTGTTGGCCAGATCCTGTGTTTTTTCTGGTTAGGGTCACGTATTAATGTGGTACCACACCGAAACAGTCAAGTAAACCTGGTTGGGATTAATATTTTAGAGGATAACGCGGGTTATGTGTGGGTTAGGTCTGCTATTTGCAACCATCTGCCTCATACACTCGCATTTTTCGCATACTTGTTGGCCTGATCATGGGCTTATTCTGATTCGGATAACGTAGTAATGTGGTACCACACCGAAACAGTCAATTAAACCTGGTTCCGATTAATATTTTGGAGGATAACGCCGGTTATGTCTGGGTTAGATCTGGTATTTACAATCATCTGGCTCATACTTTCGCGTTTTTCGCATACTAGTTGGCCAGATCCTGGTTTTTTTCTGGTTTGGATCACGTAGTAATGTGGTACCACACTGTAACAGTCAATTAAACCTGGTTCCGATTAATATTTTAGAGGATAACGCCGGTTATTTCTGGGTTAGGTCTGGTCTTTGTAATCATCTGGCTCATACTTTTGCATTTTTCGCATACTTGTTGGCCAGATCCTGGGGTTTTCTCTGGTTAGGATCACGTATTAATGTGGTGCCACACTGAAATAGTCAATTCGACCTGGATTCGATCAATATTTTAGAGGATAACGCCTGTTATGTCGGGGTTAGATCTGGTATTTCAAACCATCTGCCTCATACTTTCGCATGTTTCGCATACTTGTTGGTCAGATCCTGGGTTTTTTTTCTGGTTAGGATCAGGTATTAATGTGTTGCCACACAGAAATAGTCAATTAAAGCTGGTTTCGATCAATACTCTATAGGATAACACCGGTTATGTCTGGGTTACGTCTGGTATTCGCAATCATCTGGCTCATAATTTCGCATTTTTCGCATATCTGTTGGTCAGATCTTGGTCTTTTTCTGGTTTGGATCACGTAGTAAAATGGTAGCACAGTGAAACGGTCAATTAAACCTGGTTGCGATCAATTTTTCAGAGTATAACGCCGGCTATGTCTGGGTTAGGTCTGGTATTTGCCATCATATGGCTCATACTTTCGTATCTTTCGCATACTTGTTGGCCAGATCCTGGGCTCTTTCTGGTTTGGATCACGTAGTAATGCGGTACCACACCGAAACAGTCAATTAAACCTGGTTGCGATTAATATTTTAAAGGTTAACGCCGGTTATGTCTCGGTTAGGTCTAGGATTTGCCCTCATCAGGCTCATACTTTCGCATATTTCTCATACGTGTTTGCTAGATCCTGGGCCTTTTCTGGATTGGATCACGTTGTAATGTTGTACCACACTGAAACTGTCAATTAATCCTGGTTACGATCAATATTTTAGAGGATAACGAACGTTAGGACTAGGTTAGGCCAGGAATTTTCCCTCATCAGACTCATACTTTCGCATTCTTCACATACTTGTTGAACAGATCCTGGGTTTCTTCTGGTTTGGATCACGTAGTAATGTGGTACCACACTGAAACAGTCAATTAAACCTGGTTTCGATCAATATTTTTGAGGATAACGCATGTTAGGTCTAGGTTAGGCCTGGGATTTTCCCTCATCAGACTCATACTTTCGCATTCCTCACATACTTGTTGAACAGATCCTGGGTTTCTTCTGGTTTGGATCACGTAGGAATGTGGTACCACACTGAAACAGTCAATTAAACCTGGTCTTGATAAATATTTTAGAGATAACGCGTGTTAGGTCTGGGTTAGGTCTAGGATTTGCCCCCATCAGGCGCATACTTTCGCATATTTCTCATACTTGTTGGCCAGATCCTAGGCTTCCACTGGTTTGGATCACGTAGCAATGTGGTACCACACTGAAACAGTCAATTAAACCTGGTCTTGATAAATATTTTAGAGGATAACGCGTGTTAGGTCTGGGTTAGGTCTAGGAATTGCCCCCATCAGTCTCATACTTCCGCATTCTTCACATACTTCTTGAACAGATCCTGGGTTTTTCTCTGGTTAGTATCACGTATTAATGTGGTACCACACTGAAATAATCAATTAAAGCTGGTTTCGATGAATATTTTATAGGATAACACCGGTTATGTCTGGGTTACGTCTGGTATTCGCAATCATTTGGCTCACACTTTCGCATATTTTGCGTTCTCCTTGGCCAGATCCTGGGTTTTTATCTGGGTCGGATCACGTAGTAATGTGGTGCCACACAGAAATACTCCATTCAACCTGGATTCGATCAATATTTTAGAGGATGACACCGCTTAGGTCGGGGTTGCGTCTGGTATTTGCGATTATCTGCCTCATGCTTTTGCATTTTTCGGATACTTGTTGGGCAGAGCCTGGGCTTATTCTGATTTGGATCACGTAGTAATATGGTACCACACAGAAACAGTCAATTAAACATGTTTCCGATTAATATTTTAGAGGATAACGCCGGTTATTTCTGGGTGAGGTCTGGTATTTGCAATCATCTGCCTCATACTTTCGCATTTTTCGCATACTTGTAGGCCAGATCCTGGGCTTTTTCTGATTTGGATCACGTACTAATGTGGTACCACACCGAAACAGTCAATTAAATCTGGATTCGATCAATATTTTGTAGGAGAACGCCGGTTATGCCTGGGTTAGGTCTGGTATTTGCCTTCATCTAGCTCATACTTTCGCATTTTTGGCATACTTGAATGGTCAGATCCTGGCCTTTTTCTGGCTTGCCCCACGTAGTAATGTGGTACCACACTGAAACAGTCAATTAAACCTGGTTCCGATTAATATTCTAGAGGATAACGCCGGTTATGTCTGGGTAAGTTCTGGTATTTGCAATCATCTGCCTCATACTTTCGCATTTTTCGCACACTTGAATGGTGCGATCCTGGCCTTTTTCTGGTTTGGACCACGCAGTAATGTGGTACCACACTGGAGCAGTCAATTATACCTTGTTCCGATTAATATTTTAGAGGTTAACGCCGGTTATGTCTGGATAAGTTCTGGTATTTGCAATCATGTGCCTCATACTTTCGAATTTTTCGCATATTTGTTGGCCAGATCCTGGGTTTTTTCTGGTTAGGATCACGTATTAATGTGGTACCACACCGAAACAGTCAAGTAAACCTGGTTGGGATTAATATTTTAGAGGATAACGCGGGTTATGAGTGGGTTAGGTCTGCCATTTGCAACCATCTGCCTCATACTTTCGCATTTTTCGCATACTTGTTGGCCAGATCCTGGGCTTATTCTGATTTGGATCACGTAGTAATGCTGTACCACCCGAAACAGTCAATTAAACCTGGTCCCGATTAATATTTTGGAGGATAACGCCGGTTATGTCTGGGTTAGTTCTGGTATTTACAATCATCAGGCACATACTTTCGCATTTTTCGCATACTAGTTGGCCAGATTCTGGGTTTTTTCTGGTTTGGATCACGTAGTAATGTGGTACCACACTGTAACAGTCAATGAAACCTGGTTCCGATTAATATTTTAGAGGATAACGCCGGTTAATCCTGGGTTAGGTCTGGTATTTGCAATCATCTGGCTCATACTTTTGCATTTTTCGCATACTTGTTGGCCAGATCCTGGGTTTTTCTCTGGTTTGGCCCACGTAGTAATGTGGTACCACACTGTAGCAGTCAATTAAACTTGGTACCGATTAATATTTTCGAGGATAGCGCCGGTTATGTCTGGGTTAGGTCTGGTATTTGCCATCATCTAGCACATACTTTCGCATCTTTCGCATACTTGAATGGTCTGATCCTGGCCTTTTTCTCGTTTGGACCGCGTAGTAATGTGGTACCACACTGAAGCAGTCAATTATACCTGGTTCCGATTAATATTTTAGAGGATACCGCCGGTTATGTCTGGGTCAGTTCTGGTATTTGCAATCAGCTGCCTCATACTTTCGCATTTTGCGCATACTTGTTGGTCAGACCTTGGCCTTTTTCAGGCTTGGACCACGTGGTGCTACACCGAAACAGTCAATAAAAACCTGGTTCCGTTTAATATTTAACAGGATAACGCCGGTTATGTCTGTGTTATTTCTGGTATTTGCAATCATCTGGCTTATACTTTCGCATTTTTCGCATACTTGGCCAGATCCAGGGTTTTTTCTGGTTTCGATCACGTAGTAATGCGGTACCACACCGAAACTGTCAATTAAACCTGGTTGCGATTAATATTTTAGAAGATAACGCCGCTTTTGTCTCGGTTAGGTCTGGAATTTGCCCTCATCTGGCTCGTACTTTCGCAATTTTCGCATACTTGTTGGCCAGATCCTGGGTTTTTCTCTGGCTAGTATCACGTATTAATGTGGTGCCACACTGAAATCATCAATTAAAGCTGGTTTCGATCAATATTTTATAGGATAACACCGGTTATGTCTGGGTTACGTCTGGTATTCGCAATCATCCGGCTCATACTTTCGCATTTTTCGCATACTAGTTCGCCAGATCCTGTGTTTTTTCTGGTTTGGATCACGTAGTAATGTGGTACCACACTGTAACAGTCAACTAAACCTGTTTCCGACTAATATTTTAGAGGATAACGCCGGTTAAGTCTGGGTATGTTCTGGCATTTGCAATCATCTGCCTCATACTTTCGCATCTTTCGCATACTTGTAGGCCAGATCCTGGCTTTTTTTCTGGTTAGGATCACGTATTAATGTGGTACCACACTGAAATAGTCAATTCAACCAGGATTCGATCAATATTTTAGAGGATGACACCGGTTATGTCTGGGTTAGGTCTGGTATTTGCCATCATCTAGCACATACTTTCGCATCTTTCGCATACTTGAATGGTCCGATCCTGGCCTTTTTTTGGTTTGGATCACGTAGTAATGTGGTACCACACCGAAACAGTCAATTAAATCTGGATTCGATCAATATTTTGGAGGAGAACGCCGGTTATGCCTGGGTTAGGTCTGGTATGTGCAACAATCTAGCTCATACTTTCGCATTTTTCGCATACTTGAATGGTCAGGTCCTGGCCTTTTTCTGGCTCGGACCACGTAGTAATGCGGTACCACATCGAAACAGTGAATTATACCTGGTTGCGATTAATATTTTAGAGGATAACGCCGGTTATGTCTGGGTTACGTCTGGTGTTTGCAATCATCTTCCTCATACTTTCGCATTTTTGGCATACTTGAATGGTCAGATCCTGGCCTTTTTCTGGCTCGGACCACGTAGTAATGCGGTACCACATCGAAACAGTGAATTATACCTGGTTGCGATTAATATTTTAGAGGATAACGCCGGTTATGTCTGGGTTACGTCTGGTGTTTGCAATCATCTTCCTCATACTTTCGCATTTTTGGCATACTTGAATGGTCAGATCCTGGCCTTTTTCTGGCTTGGACCACGTAGTAATGTGGTACCACACTGAAACAGTCAATTAAACCTGGTTCCGATTAATATTTTGGAGGATAACGCCGGTTATGTCTGGGTTAGTTCTGGTATTTACAATCATCTGGCTCATACTTTCGCATTTTTCGCATACTAGTTGGCCAGATCCTGGGTTTTTTCTGGTTTGGATCACGTAGTAATGTGGTACCACACTGTAACAGTCAATTAAACCTGGTTTCGATTAATATTTCAGAGGATAACGCCTGTTATTTCTGGGTTAGGTCTGGTATTTGCAATCATCTGCCTCATACTTTCGCATTTTTCGCATACTTGGCCAGATCCTGGGTTTTTTCTGGTTTGGATCACGTAGTAATGCGGTACCACACCGAAACTGTCAATTAAACCTGGTTGCGAATAATATTTTAGAAGATAACGCCGCTTTTGTCTCGGTTAGGTCTGGGATTTGCCCTCATCTGGCTCGTACTTTCGCAATTTTCGCATACTTGTTGGCCAGATCCTGGGTTTTTCTCTGGTTAGTATCACGTATTAATGTGGTGCCACACTGAAATTATCAATTAAAGCTGGTTTCGATCAATATTCTATAGGATAACACCGGTTATGTCTGGGTTACGTCTGGTATTCGCTATCATCTGGCTCATACTTTCGCATTTTTCGCATACTAGTTGGTCAGATCCTGGGTTTTTTCTGGTTTGGATCACGTAGTAATGTGGTACCACACTGTAACAGTCAATTAAACCTGGTTCCGATTAATATTTTAGAGGATAACGCCGGTTATTTCTGGGTTAGGTCTGGTATTTCCAATCATCTGGCTCATACTTTTGCATTTTTCGCATACTTGTTGGCCAGATCCTGGGTTTTTTCTGGTTTGGATCACGTAGTAATGTGGTACCACACTGTAACAGTCAATTAAGCCTGGTTCCGACTAATATTTTAGAGGATAACGCCGGTTATGGCTGGGTTAGGTCTGGTATTTGCTATCATATGGCTCATACTTTCGCATTTTTCGCATACTTGTTGGCCAGATCCTGGGTTTTTTCTAGTTAGGATCACGTATTAATGTGGTGCCACACAGAAACAGTCAATTCAACCTGGATTCGATCAATATTTTAGAGGATAACACCGGTTGTTTAAATATCGCATTAATTCGAGGTATTTGAACATAACATAAAATTCGTTAAACAGTGTTGATTTCGAGGTACGTAACCGACCAGAGGACTCTCGGTCGCGGCGTCCGTTACGCGACACAATATAGACTAGAAAAACCATAATTTTCGGGTTTTTTCTGAAAGTCACGCGATCGACCAAGTAACGTACGAGTTCGAACAATTAGTTCAACGTACGAGTACAGAGAAAAGGTACGTTTACAAGTTAGAAAAAGACGGACGAAAGACACGGCGACAGCGCCGCGTGTCGGAGGATTCCCCCTCTCACGCGTAACTTTTGGCAGCTCGTGCTCGTCCGTCACTCTTAATCAGGATCCTGCCTTGAGCACATCGGTAAACGATCACGCTCCGCAGAATTCCCAAAATCTCCGAATCGCTTCGAGTTATTCGAGCTTTCGTTGAGGAAACATTTTGTGACACATCGGCTGATTCTATCGCAGATTCGAATAGTTCGAGTTATTCGAACTTTCGTTAAGCGGACAAGCGACGTATAGCCGTAGCTTTACTGGTTAGATTGCGTAAGCAAATTCATACCAGTAACCTACGTGTAATTCCGTTTGTCGAATCAGCTAGTTAATCGATTCGGTCGTGAGTACGACCCGGTTAAAAGACTGCGGGAAACTCGTTGATATCATCGAGTTCCCGAATTTTCCACGTATTGCTGCAAACAGCGGTCGTGCGAGAGGCATCGAGATTAAAACTCGATCCTCCCTTGATTTTCGAACGGTCTTGCTCCCACCTATAGGGGCCTTCGTGGCGTGTATACCCTGGGTGGACTTGCCGTCTTCCAGTCGGAGCTTGGGACGAGTTATTCCAAGCCCAGCTTCCGGCGACCTGCTAGAGCGCTGTTCACTGACCGCCAGTCCTGTACGGCTACTGTGCGTAGAACGCGACTCACAAAGCGCCGTGGTGTGATAGTCTCAACGTAAGTCGTGAAATACGCCGTTGAAAGACTGCACCACACTGTGTTCCGTACGCACATACGAAGACGGTAAGGGACCGAGGACCGGGTGACGGTTGGAGCCTTACAACCTCCCTCTATTCACCCTCTCCTGCGACAATCAAGAGTTGCAGTCGTCAAAGTAATGAGATTAAATCTCACTAGATAACGGGACGTTTTTAAATTCGGCCGCCTCTTAATTACCCGAGACCGGAGAAAACTCTCCGCTCTCTTAAGGCTGCGGAGGAAGCTGGATACAAACCCCGATCTCGTAACAATAACAGAGCGATTCCCGATTTAAAGGGAACGCTCACATATACAGTCCACTCGCTTAGCTGCGTATCGCGGCGGCTGAGATTCCCGCTCCTGAGTGCGACAAGCACAAACCAGGAGCGTGCAGAAAAGAGTAAGACACACAACGTGACTAACGTTGTCAGGTATTTAACGCCTAAATTCGTCTCTCTCTTTCTATTCCATAACAGCGCGACGCGAGCCATCAGACCGATCGACGCGAGGGTTTTTCTAGACGTCAGCCAGACGTCTGAGTTTTTTTCCCAATTTCTTCTATCGTCTGTATTTAAGAGTCAAATTTAACGAAATAAACGGCTTAGTCGCATAAGGCGATCAAGCGAAAATAAAATTATAATTGTACCGCTTATTTTCCGTCTGTTCTTTCCCTCGAGATCCGGACCCCCGTTAGGCGAGGTATTTTCAAACCTCCTCCCCCTAACATAAGGTCCTTCGAGCCGGATCGAGGTTGATTGGAACGGGAAAAGAGTGAACACTCTTGTGCGTGAAGGTTTACCACGACAGAGTTTAAATCGAGTTGATTGCCCCTCGATAAATCACTATGGCGGTATCAGAGGAACTGTCGCGGTCCGACCTTGAGGATCAACTCACGGAATTAACCGAAGAGTTCGATCGTCTCAAAGCACTGACCGTTAATCTAAAAAAGATGGGTAGAGCCAAGTACTCGGAGAAACTCCTTGAGGAAAAACTCACATACGCCACGCAGTTATGGCGTGATACCCGAACGTTGTACATGAGCGTGCGGAGAATGATTCCCGCCGCGAAAAGACAAGCCTACGTGCTATTTAAGCCGGGCTACCTCCTCAGTGCGGAAAACGAATTCCAGGAATTCCAGAATTACGTTACCACTGAGATCGACCGAATAGTCGCTGAAGCCAAACCAGCGACAACGGAAGTACAGCCACCCAACATGCTAATCGAGCTCCCGAAGCAGCGATTGCCCAAATTCGGAGGAGATCCTCGAGAATGGGAACATTTCGAGGATCTATTCACTTCCGGGGTAGTCAATAATGCATCTTTATCTGATGTACAGAAACTGTATCATCTGAATGCGTGCTTAGAGGGACCAGCTCTCGTGACGATTTCGTCGTTCGAGATCGTCGGACGTAATTTCCCGGAAGCATGGAAAAAGCTGAAAGAAAAATACGGCCTTCCACGCCTGGTCACGGGAAAGCTGCTTGATAAACTCCTGTTTATGGACCCGATTGATCTGAACGATCTGGCCAGTATGCAGCAGATAACTGTGGATTGCACAGAAACTCTTGCTGCCCTCCGAAAAAGAGGAACCGCCGAGCAGCTGTTAGACTGGCTGCTCGCGCACTGGGCGAAACACCATTTCACCCCGAAATTAGAGCTGGAATGGCAAAGGACGTTGAACCTTACGACAGAATATCCTACGTTCGAAGACGTAAGGAAGTTCATCGAAAACCATTCGCTCGCTCTTCTCGCGATGAACGAAGATCGTCGAGAGGAAGCCCTAGCACCTGCAACCAGGGACAGTACACGTAACCGTGGCACCGCTCGGGAAACGAGCTCTGTCTCAGAAAAGGTGCGCAGCCATAACGTTGTGAGGGAAAACGACTCGGCTGCAGAGCCACAAGAGCGGTACCCCAACGACGAAGTACAGGCAACCCCCGTTTCGGAGGAAACGTGCGGGTTCTGCTCTGGTCCGCACGAGTTATCGAAATGCGATAACTTCTTGGTATTGCCTGCTCAAATGCGCTGCCAATACATAAAGAACCGCCGGGGGTGCATACTATGCTTGGGCACAACCCACACGGTGCAGCGGTGTCAGAGCCTCAATGTCTGTAAAAAGTGCAGCGGGAGGCACCATCCCTTGCTACATTTTGAGCAAACCTGGGAAGCTCGCGACCAGAAACCGTTACCGAATAACGAGTACGACAATCGTGAAGAATGGCATTCGAATGCCTCACGACGTCGGCCTGCCAAATTCAGGTCAAAGGCCAAAAACTCGACTTCGAGTGCTGATGTGAACCACGCCTCAACGTAACACGGTATCGTGTTCAGTACAGTTGTACCGAGGACAGTGCCATCGGCCACAGCCTAAGTACAAGTGTTCGGTAAAACGAGTGCGATGTAAATCTCGCACTGATCAGAATATTGAAATTCTGATCGACACGGTTGCATAGGTCCAAATTATTCGACCAAGATTTCGTCGAATAAAGCACGAGGGTTTCATAGCGCCAGACACTGCTTCGGATGGGTGATCACCGGTCCGAGAAATGCAGCGGGCGAAACCCGGGTAACCATAAGAACGCTGCAAGGCACCGTTCTCGAATCGCTGGATCAAGCGATTCGAAGGTTCGGAGAAACTGAAAAATCTCCTCGACCTCGGTGCGTACCACAACGGTGGAGGAAGACGACATACGCTTCCAAAAAATCCGTTGCACTGGAACAACGGGGCGGTTTAAAGTCCGGCTGCCTCTTAATTACCCGAGACCGGAGAACTCTCCGCTCTCTTAAGGCTGCGGAGGAAGCTGGATACGAACCCCGACCACGAGGGTGAATAATCTAAGTTTCTCACGGAAAATGAGTCCGTAGATCATATGACTCGAATCGAGGCCATTGATCAAACCAGACTCTACATCCCGCGATTCGTTTGGTGGTATAAAAATAACCGGTAAAATCGGGAAAATCAACCCGAAACGCATCCTCGGCGATTTACGTCTAAAAGCGAGAAAATGCAGACACAATTCTGCAAGATCGCAGCGAGTTAAACTCGTCGCGAACGCCGCTTATAGGACTGATAGAGGATTATGCGTCTCTCACACCGTACCACTTATGATCGGAAGTCCAAATAATGTACTTCCAGTGGAAACTGAAAATCCTTTCGCGGTTTAAGCGATTGAGAAAAATTCAGAACTTCCACGAGCAACTCTGGAAACAATTGCATGCGCGAGTGACTCACGTAGCTCCAGAATTGCTACAAGTGGCATACCACACGAATGCAGTTTAAATCAAAGGAATTGGTTTTGATACACAACCCTCTTCTCCCCCCGAATCATTGGGAAACGGGAAGTAACGAGGAACGATTCCTGGGCAAGAACAGGCATGTGCATGTAACTCAAGTACGCACAGCCACTTATACACGATCAATTACAAAGTTGTGTATAACTGCCCGTCGATGAGTCAACATCGACATGAGCCGTCGAAGCCGCAGACGGGATAGAAAAAGTCCCGAATTCCGCGGTACCAGACACAGGAAGGCGAGAACTACCGTTTGAACATAAAAACGGCGTTGATTCTTACATACTCTGTGTCTTTAATTTGCTGTACTTGATAATAAGTACGGTCTCGCCGACCAAACGCGCCTGTATTAAACCAGGCCCCCATGAAGGAGATGATCCTCACCCCAGCACAGATTGCAGGGCAGACTGACCTTCTCGCGGCGATAATGCAAGTACCTTAATTTTCATAATTAAGTACATGCCAACTTTTCTCGACGGTGACTAATCGCGACGTGACAACGAATTAACGCTCCTCCTAATTATTGCACGGACCGTGCAAGGGGGGCGGTGTGTTTAAATATCGCATTAATTCGAGGTATTTGAACATAACATAAAATTCGTTAAACAGTGTTGATTTCGAGGTACGTAACCGACCAGAGGACTCTCGGTCGCGGCGTCCGTTACGCGACACAATATAGACTAGAAAAACCATAATTTTCGGGTTTTTTCTGAAAGTCACGCGATCGACCAAGTAACGTACGAGTTCGAACAATTAGTTCAACGTACGAGTACAGAGAAAAGGTACGTTTACAAGTTAGAAAAAGACGGCGAGCGCCGCGTGTCTTTCGTCCGTCTTTTTCTAACTTGTAAACGTACCTTTTCTCTGTACTCGTACGTTGAACTAATTGTTCGAACTCGTACGTTACTTGGTCGATCGCGTGACTTTCAGAAAAAACCCGAAAATTATGGTTTTTCTAGTCTATATTGTGTCGCGTAACGGACGCCGCGACCGAGAGTCCTCTGGTCGGTTACGTACCTCGAAATCAACACTGTTTAACGAATTTTATGTTATGTTCAAATACCGGTTATGTCTGGGTTACGTCTGGAATTCGCAATCATCTGGTTCATACTTTCGCATTTTTCGCATACTTGATGGTCAGATTCTGGGACTTTTTCTGGTTAGGATCACGTAGTAATGGGGTACCACACTGTAACAGTCAATTAAACCTGGTTCCGATTAATATTTTAGAGCATAACGCCGGTTATTTCTGGGTTAGGTCTGGTATTTGCAATCATCTGGCTCATACTTTTGCCTTTTTCGCATACTTGTTGGTCAGATCCTGGGTTTTTTTTTCTGGTTAGGATCAGGTATTAATGTGTTGCCACACAGAAATAGTCAATTAAAGCTGGTTTCGATCAATACTTTATAGGATAACACCGGTTATGTCTGGGTTACGTCTGGTATTCGCAATCATCTGGTTCATAATTTCGCATTTTTCGCATATCTGTTGAACAGATCTTGGTCTTTTTCTGGTTTGGATCACGAAGTAAAATGGTAGCACAGTGAAACGGTCAATTAAACCTGGTTGCGATCAATTTTTCAGAGTATAACGCCGGCTATGTCTGGGTTAGGTCTGGTATTTGCCATCATATGGCTCATACTTTCGTATCTTTCGCATACTTGTTGGCCAGGTCCTGGGCTCTATCTGGTTTGGATCACGTAGTAATGCGGTACCACACCGAAACAGTCAATTAAACCTGGTTGCGATTAATATTTTAGAGGATAACGCCGGTTATGTCTCGGATAGGTCTAGGATTTGCCCTCATCAGGCTCATACTTTCGCATATTTCTCATACTTGTTTGCTAGATCCTGGGTCTTTTCTGGATTGGATCACGTTGTAATGTTGTACCACACTGAAACTGTCATTTAAACGTGGTTTCCGTCAATATTATAGAGGAAAACACATGCTAGGTCTAGGTTAGGTCTAGGATTTGCCCCCATCAGTCTCATACTTCCGCATTCTTCACATACTTCTTGAACAGATCCTGGGTTTTTTCTGGTTTGGATCACGTAGCATAGTGGTACCACACTAAAACAGTCAATTAAACCTGGTTTCGATAAATATTTTAGCGGATAACGCAAGATATGTCTGGGATAGATCTGGGATTTGCCCTCAGCAGGCTCAAACTTTCGCGTTTTTCACAAACTTGTTGAAGAGATCCTGGGCTTTTTCTGGTTTGGATCACGTAGTAATGTGGTACCACACTGAAACTGTCAATTAATCCTGGTTACGATCAATATTTTAGAGGATAACGAACGTTAGGACTAGGTTAGGCCAGGAACTTTCCCTCATCAGACTCATACTTTCGCATTCTTCACATACTTCTTGAACTGATCCTGGGTTTTTTCTGGTTTGGATCACGTAGTAATGTGGTACCACACTGAGACAGTCGATTAAACCTGGTTTCGATCAATATTTTTGAGGATAACGCATGTTAGGTCTAGGTTAGGCCTGGGATTTTCCCTCATCAGACACATACTTTCGCATTCTTCACATACTTGTTGAACAGATCCTGGGTTTCTTCTGGTTTGGATCACGTAGTAATGTGGTACCACACTGAAACAGTCAGTTAAACCTGGTTTCGATCAATATTTTTGAGGATAACGCATGTTAGGTCTAGGTTAGGCCTGGGAATTTCCCTCATCAGACTCATACTTACGCATTCTTCACATACCTGTTGAACAGATCCTGGGTTTCTTCTGGTTTGGATCACGTAGTAATGTGGTACCACACTGAAACAGTCAATTAAACCTGGTCTTGATAAATAGTTTAGAGCATAACGCGTGTTAGGTCTGGGTTAGGTCTACGATTTGCCCTCATCAGGCTCATACTTTCGCATTCTTCACATACTTGTTGAACTGATCCTGGTTTTTTTCTGGTTTCGATCACGTAGTAATGTGGTACCACGCTGAAACAGACCATTAAACCTGATTTCGATTAATATTATGGAGGATAACACATGCTAGATCTAGGTTAGGTGGGGATTTGCCCTCATTAGGGTCATACTTTCGCGTTTTTCACATACTTGTTGAACAGATCCTGGGCTTCCACTGGTTTGGATCACGTAGTAATGTGGTACCACACTGAAACAGTCAATTAAACCTGGTCTTGATAAATATTTTAGAGGATAACGCGTGTTAGGTCTGGGTTAGGTCTAGGATTTGTCCTCATCAGGCTCATACTTTCGCATATTTCTCATAATTGTTGGCCAGATCCTAGGCTTCCACTGGTTTGGATCACGTAGTAATGTGGTACCACACTGAAACAGTCAATTAAACCTGGTCTTGATAACTATTTTAGAGGATAACGCGTGTTAGGTCTGGGTTAGGTCTAGGATTTGCCCACATCAGGCTCATACTTTCGCATATTTCTCATACTTGTTTGCTAGATCCTGGGCCTTTTCTGGATTGCATCACGTTGTAATGTTGTACCACACTGAAACTGTCATTTAAACGTGGTTTCCGTCAATATTTTAAAGGATAACACATGTTAGGTCTAGGTTAGGTCTAGGATTTGCCCTCATCAGTCTCATACTTTCGCATTCTTCACATAATTCTTGAACAGATCCTGGGTTTTTTCTTGTTTCGATCACGTAGTAATGTGGTACCACGCTGAAACAGGCTATTAAACCTGGTTTCGATTAATATTTTAGAGGATAACACATGTTAAGTCTAGGTTAAGCCTGGGATTTGCCCTCATCAGGGTCATACTTTCGCAGTTTTAACATACATGTAAACCTGATCGATCGTTTTTTCTGCTTTGGATCACGTAGTAATATGGTACCACACTGAAACAGTCAATTAGACATGGTCTTGATAAATATTTCAGAGGATAACGCATGTTAGGTCTGGGCTAGATCTAGGATTTGCCCTCATCAGCCTCATACTTTCGCATATTTCTCATTCTTGATGGCTAGAACCTGGGCTTTTTCTGAATTGGATCACGTAGTAATGTGGTACCACTCTGAAACAGTCAATTAATCCTGGTTACGATCAATATTTTAGAGGATAACGAACTTTAGGACTAGGTTAGGCCAGGAATTTCCCCTCATCAGTCTGATACTTTCGCATTCTTCACATACTTCTTGAACAGATCCTGGGTTTTTTCTGGTTTGGATCAGGTAGTAATGTGGTACCACACTGAAACAGTCCATTAAACCTGATTTCGATCAATGTTTTAGAGGATAACGCACGTTAGGTCTGGGTTAGGTCTAGGATTTGCCCTCATCAAGCACATACTTTCGCGTTTCTCACATACTTGTTGAAGAGATCCTGGGCTTTTTCTGGTTTGGATCACGTAGTAATGTGGTACCCCACTAAAACTGTCCATTAAAACTGGATTCGATCAATATTTTATAGGATAACGCAAGTTATGTCTGGGATAGGTCTGGGATTTGCCCTCATCAGGCTCACACTTTCGCGTTTTTCACATACTTGTTGTACAGATCCTGGGTTTTTTCTGGTTTGGATCACGTAGTAATGTGGAACCACACTGAAACAGTAAATTAAACATGGTCTTGATAAATATTTTAGAGGATAACGCAAGTTATGTCTGGGATAGATCTGGGATTTGCCCTCATCTGGCTCATACTTTCGACTTTTCACATACTTGTTGAACAGATTCTGGGTTTCTTCTGGTTTGGATCATGTAGTAATGTGGTACCACACTGAAACAGTCAATTAAACCTGGTTTCGATGAATATTTTAGAGGATAACGCAAGTTAGGTCTGGGATAGGTCTGGGATTTGCCCTCATCAGGGTCATATTTTCGCATTTTTCACATACTTGTTGAACAGATCCTGGTTTTTTTCTGGTTTGGATCACGTAGTAATGTGGTACCACACTGAAACAGTCGATTAAACCTGGTTTCGATCAATATTTTTGCGGATAACGCATGTTAGGTCTAGGTTAGGCCTGGGATTTTCCCTCATCAGACTCATACTTTCGCATTCTTCACATACTTGTTGAACAGATCCTGGGTTTTTTCTGGTTTGGATCACGTAGTAATGTGGTACCACACTGAAACACTCAATTAAACCTGGTTTATTTCTGGTTTGGATCACGTAGTAATGTGGTACCACACAGAAACAGTCGACTAAACCTGGTTTCGATCAATATTTTTGCGGATAACGCATGTTAGGTCTAGGTTAGGCCTGGGATTTTCCCTCATCAGACTCATACTTTCGACTCTTCACATACTTGTTGAACAGATTCTGGGTTTCTTCTGGTTTGGATCATGTAGTAATGTGGTACCACACTGAAACAGTCAATTAAACCTGGTTTCGATGAATATTTTAGAGGATAACGCAAGTTAGGTCTGGGATAGGTCTGGGATTTGCCCTCATCAGGGTCATATTTTCGCATTTTTCACATACTTGTTGAACAGATCCTGGGTTTTTTCTGGTTTGGATCACGTAGTAATGTGGTACCACGCTGAAACATGCCATTAAACCTGGTTTCGATTAATATTTTAGAGGATAACACATGTTAAGTCTAGGTTAGGTCTGGGATATGCCCTCATTAGGGTCATACTTTCGCAGTTTTAACATACATGTAAACCTGATCGATCGTTTTTTCTGCTTTGGATCACGTAGTAATGTGGTACCACACTGAAACAGTCAATTAATCCTGGTTACGATCAATATTTTAGAGGATAACGAACTTGAGGACTAGGTTAGGCCAGGAATTTCCCCTCATCAGACTCGTACTTTTGCATTCTTCACATACTTGTTGAACATATCCTGGGTTTTTTCTGGTTTGGATCACGTAGTAATGTGGTACCACACTGAAACAGTCAATTAATCCTGGTTACGATCAATATTTTAGAGGATAACGAACTTGAGGACTAGGTTAGGCCAGGAATTTCCCCTCATCAGACTCGTACTTTTGCATTCTTCAGATACTTGTTGAACTGATCCTGGGCTTTTCTGGATTGGATCACGTAGTAATGTGGTACCACACTGAAACTGTCAATTAAACCTGGTTTCCGTCAATATTTTACAGGATAACACATGTTAGATCTAGGTTAGGTCTAGGATTTGCCCTCATCAGCTTCATACTTTCGCATTCTCCACATACTTCTTGAACAGACCCTGGTTTTTTTCTGGGTTCGATCACGTAGTAATGTGGTACCACGCAGAAACAGACCATTAAACCTGATTTCGATTAATATTTTGGAGGATAACACACGTTAGGTCTAGGTTAGTTGGGGATTTGCCCTCATCAGGGTCATACTTTCGCAGTTTTAACATACATGTAAACCTGATCGATCGTTTTTTCTGCTTTGGATCACGTAGTAATGTGGTACCACACTGAAACAGACCATTAAACCTGATTTCGATTAATATTTTAGAGCATAACGCCGGTTATTTCTGGGTTAGGTCTGGTATTTGCAATCATCTGGCTCATACTTTTGCCTTCTTCGCATACTTGTTGGTCAGATCCTGGGTTTTTTTTCTGGTTAGGATCAGGTATTAATGTGTTGCCACACAGAAATAGTCAATTAAAGCTGGTTTCGATGAATACTTTATAGGATAACACCGGTTATGTCTGGGTTACGTCTGGTATTCGCAATCATCTGGTTCATAATTTCGCATTTTTCGCATATCTGTTGAACAGATCTTGGTCTTTTTCTGGTTTGGATCACGAAGTAAAATGGTAGCACAGTGAAACGGTCAATTAAACCTGGTTGCGATCAATTTTTCAGAGTATAACGCCGGCTATGTCTGGGTTAGGTCTGGTATTTGCCATCATATGGCTCATACTTTCGTATCTTTCGCATACTTGTTGGCCAGGTCCTGGGCTCTATCTGGTTTGGATCACGTAGTAATGCGGTACCACACCGAAACAGTCAATTAAACCTGGTTGCGATTAATATTTTAGAGGATAACGCCGGTTATGTCTCGGATAGGTCTAGGATTTGCCCTCATCAGGCTCATACTTTCGCATATTTCTCATACTTGTTTGCTAGATCCTGGGTCTTTTCTGGATTGGATCACGTTGTAATGTTGTACCACACTGAAACTGTCATTTAAACGTGGTTTCCGTCAATATTATAGAGGAAAACACATGCTAGGTCTAGGTTAGGTCTAGGATTTGCCCCCATCAGTCTCATACTTCCGCATTCTTCACATACTTCTTGAACAGATCCTGGGTTTTTTCTGGTTTGGATCACGTAGCATAGTGGTACCACACTAAAACAGTCAATTAATCCTGGTTTCGATAAATATTTTAGCGGATAACGCAAGATATGTCTGGGATAGATCTGGGATTTGCCCTCAGCAGGCTCAAACTTTCGCGTTTTTCACAAACTTGTTGAAGAGATCCTGGGCTTTTTCTGGTTTGGATCACGTAGTAATGTGGTACCACACTGAAACTGTCAATTAATCCTGGTTACGATCAATATTTTAGAGGATAACGAACGTTAGGACTAGGTTAGGCCAGGAACTTTCCCTCATCAGACTCATACTTTCGCATTCTTCACATACTTCTTGAACTGATCCTGGGTTTTTTCTGGTTTGGATCACGTAGTAATGTGGTACCACACTGAGACAGTCGATTAAACCTGGTTTCGATCAATATTTTTGAGGATAACGCATGTTAGGTCTAGGTTAGGCCTGGGATTTTCCCTCATCAGACACATACTTTCGCATTCTTCACATACTTGTTGAACAGATCCTGGGTTTCTTCTGGTTTGGATCACGTAGTAATGTGGTACCACACTGAAACAGTCAGTTAAACCTGGTTTCGATCAATATTTTTGAGGATAACGCATGTTAGGTCTAGGTTAGGCCTGGGAATTTCCCTCATCAGACTCATACTTACGCATTCTTCACATACCTGTTGAACAGATCCTGGGTTTCTTCTGGTTTGGATCACGTAGTAATGTGGTACCACACTGAAACAGTCAATTAAACCTGGTCTTGATAAATAGTTTAGAGCATAACGCGTGTTAGGTCTGGGTTAGGTCTACGATTTGCCCTCATCAGGCTCATACTTTCGCATTCTTCACATACTTGTTGAACTGATCCTGGTTTTTTTCTGGTTTCGATCACGTAGTAATGTGGTACCACGCTGAAACAGACCATTAAACCTGATTTCGATTAATATTATGGAGGATAACACATGCTAGATCTAGGTTAGGTGGGGATTTGCCCTCATTAGGGTCATACTTTCGCGTTTTTCACATACTTGTTGAACAGATCCTGGGCTTCCACTGGTTTGGATCACGTAGTAATGTGGTACCACACTGAAACAGTCAATTAAACCTGGTCTTGATAAATATTTTAGAGGATAACGCGTGTTAGGTCTGGGTTAGGTCTAGGATTTGTCCTCATCAGGCTCATACTTTCGCATATTTCTCATAATTGTTGGCCAGATCCTAGGCTTCCACTGGTTTGGATCACGTAGTAATGTGGTACCACACTGAAACAGTCAATTAAACCTGGTCTTGATAACTATTTTAGAGGATAACGCGTGTTAGGTCTGGGTTAGGTCTAGGATTTGCCCACATCAGGCTCATACTTTCGCATATTTCTCATACTTGTTTGCTAGATCCTGGGCCTTTTCTGGATTGCATCACGTTGTAATGTTGTACCACACTGAAACTGTCATTTAAACGTGGTTTCCGTCAATATTTTAAAGGATAACACATGTTAGGTCTAGGTTGGGTCTAGGATTTGCCCTCATCAGTCTCATACTTTCGCATTCTTCACATAATTCTTGAACAGATCCTGGGTTTTTTCTTGTTTCGATCACGTAGTAATGTGGTACCACGCTGAAACAGGCTATTAAACCTGGTTTCGATTAATATTTTAGAGGATAACACATGTTAAGTCTAGGTTAAGCCTGGGATTTGCCCTCATCAGGGTCATACTTTCGCAGTTTTAACATACATGTAAACCTGATCGATCGTTTTTTCTGCTTTGGATCACGTAGTAATGTGGTACCACACTGAAACAGTCAATTAGACATGGTCTTGATAAATATTTCAGAGGATAACGCATGTTAGGTCTGGGCTAGATCTAGGATTTGCCCTCATCAGCCTCATACTTTCGCATATTTCTCATTCTTGATGGCTAGAACCTGGGCTTTTTCTGAATTGGATCACGTAGTAATGTGGTACCACTCTGAAACAGTCAATTAATCCTGGTTACGATCAATATTTTAGAGGATAACGAACTTTAGGACTAGGTTAGGCCAGGAATTTCCCCTCATCAGTCTGATACTTTCGCATTCTTCACATACTTCTTGAACAGATCCTGGGTTTTTTCTGGTTTGGATCAGGTAGTAATGTGGTACCACACTGAAACAGTCCATTAAACCTGATTTCGATCAATGTTTTAGAGGATAACGCACGTTAGGTCTGGCTTAGGTCTAGGATTTGCCCTCATCAAGCACATACTTTCGCGTTTCTCACATACTTGTTGAAGAGATCCTGGGCTTTTTCTGGTTTGGATCACGTAGTAATGTGGTACCACACTGAAACCGTCAATTAATCCTGGTTACGATTAATATTTTAGAGGATAACGCACGTTAGGACTAGTTTAGGCCAGGTATTTTCCCTCATCAGACTCGTACTTTCGCATTCTTCACATACTTGTTGAACATATCCAGGGATTTTTCTGGTTTGGATCACGTAGTAATGTGGTACCACACTGAAACTGTCAATTAAACGTGGTTTCGATTAATATTTTAGTGGATAACTCATGTTAGGTCTAGGTTAGGCCTGGGATTTTCCCTCATCAGGCTCATACTTTCGCATTCTACAGATACTTGTTGAACTGATCCTGGGCTTTTCTGGATTGGATCACGTAGTAATGTGGTACCACACTGAAACTGTCAATGAAACCTGGTTTCCGTCAATATTTTACAGGATAACACATGTTAGATCTAGGTTAGGTCTAGGACTTGCCCTCATCAGCTTCATACTTTCGCATTCTCCACATACTTCTTGAACAGATACTGGTTTTTTTGAGGGTTCGATCACGTAGTAATGTGGTACCACGCTGAAACAGACCATTAAACCTAATTGGATTAATATTTTGGAGGATAACACACGTTAGGTCTAGGTTAGGTGGGAATTTGCCCTCATCAAGGTCATATTTTCGCAGTTTAAACATACATGTAAACCTGATCGATCGTTTTTTCTGCTTTGGATCACGTAGTAATGTGGTACCACACTGAAACAGACCATTAAACCTGATTTCGATTAATATTTTGGAGGATAACACACGTTAGGTCTAGGTTAGGTGGAGATTTGCCCTCATCAGGGTCATACTTTCGCAGTTTTATCATACATGTAAACCTGATCGAGGGTTTTTTCTGCTTTGGATCACGTAGTAAAGTGGTACCACGCTGAAACAGTCAATTGAACCTGGTTTCGTTCAATATTTTAGAGGACAACGCATGTTAGGTCTAGGTTAGGCCTGGAATTTGCCTTCATCAGGGTCATACTTTCGCATATTTCTCATACTTCATGCCTAGATCCTGGGCTATTTCTGGATTGGATCACGTAGTAATGTGGTACCACGCTGAAACAGTCAATTAAACCTGGTTTCGATCAATATTTTAGAGGATAACGCAAGTTAGGTCTGAGATAGTTCTGGGATTCGCCCTCATCAGGCTCATACTAACGCGTTTTCCACATACTTGTTGAACTGATCCTGGGTTTTTTCTGGTTTGTATCACGTAGTAATGTGGTACCACACTGAAACAGTCGATTAAACCTGGTTTCGATCAATATTTTAGAAGATAACGCATGTGAGGTCTGGGACAGGACTGGGATTTGCCCTCATCAGGCTCATTCTTTCGCATATTTCTCATGCTTCATGGCTAGATCCTGGGCTATTTCTGGATTGGATCACGTAGTAATGTGGTACCACGCTGAAACATTCAATGAAACCTGGTCTGGATAAATATTTTAGAGGATAACGCATGTTAGGTCTGGGATAGGTCTGGGATTTGCCCTCATCAGGCTCATACTTTCGCGTTTTTCACACACTTGTTGAACTGATCCTGGGTTTTTTCTGGTTTGGATCACGTAGTAATGTGGTACAACACTGAAACACTCAATTAAACCTGGTTTCCATCAATATTTTAGAGGACAACGCATGTTAGGTCTAGGTTAGGCCTGGGATTTGCCTTCATCAGGGTCATACTTTCGCATATTTCTCATACTTCATGGCTAGATCCTGGGCTGTTTCTGGATTGTATCACGTAGTAATGTGGTACCACGCTGAAACAGTCAATTAAACCTGGTTTCGTTCAATATTTTAGAGGATAACGCAAGTTAGGTCTGAGATAGGTCTGGGAGTCGCCCTCATCAGGCTCATACTAACGCGTTTTCCACATACTTGTTGAACTGATCCTGGGTTTTTTCTGGTTTGGATCACGTAGTAATGTGGTACAACACTGAAACAGTCAATTAAACCTGGTTTCCATCAATATTTTAGAGGACAACGCATGTTAGGTCTAGGTTAGGCCTGGGATTTGCCTTCATCAGGGTCACACTTTCGCATATTTCTCATACTTCATGGCTAGATCCTGGGCTGTTTCTGGTTTGGATCACGTAGTAATGTGGTACCACACAGAAACAGTCAATTAAACCTGGTTTGGAACAATATTTTAGAGGATAACGCAAGTTAGGTCTGGGATAGGTCTGGGATTTGCCCTCATCAGGCTCATACTTTCGCGTTTTTCACATACTTGTTGAAGAGATCCTGGGTTTTTTCTGCTTTGGGTCACGTAGTAATGTGGTACCACACTGAAACAGTCGATTAAACCAGGTTTCGATCAATATTTTTGAGGATAATGCATGTTAGGTCTAGGTTAGGCCTGGGATTTTCACTCATCAGACTCATACTTTCGCATTCTTCACATACTTGTTGAACGGATCCTGGGTTTTTTCTGGTTAGGATCACGTAGTAATGTGGGACCACACTGAAACAATCAATTAAACCTGGTCATGATAAATATTTTAGAGGATAACGCATGTTAGGTCTGGGTTAGGTCTAGGATTTGCCCTCGTCAGGCTCATACTTTCGCATATTTCTCATACTTCATGCCTAGATCCTGGGCTATTTCTGGTTTGGATCACGTAGTAATGTGGTACCACGCTGAAACAGTCAATGAAACCTGGTCTGGATTAATATTTTAGAGGATAACGCATGTTAGGTCTGGGATAGGTCTGGGATTTGCCCTCGTCAGGCTCATACTTTCGCATATTTCCCATACTTCATGGCTAGATCCTGGGCTGTTTCTGGATTGTATCACGTAGTAATGTGGTACCACGCTGAAACAGTCAATTGAACCTGGTTTCGTTCAATATTTTAGAGGATAACGCAAGTTAGGTCTGGGATAGTTCTGGGATTTGCCCTCATCAGGCTCATACTTTCGCGTTTTTCACATACTTGTTGAAGAGATCCTGGGTTTTTTCTGCTTTGGGTCACGTAGTAATGTGGTACCACACTGAAACAGTCGATTAAACCAGGTTTCGATCAATATTTTTGAGGATAATGCATGTTAGGTCTAGGTTAGGCCTGGGATTTTCACTCATCAGACTCATACTTTCGCATTCTTCACATACTTGTTGAACAGATCCTGGGTTTTTTCTGGTTTGGATCACGTAGTAATGTGGGACCACACTGAAACAATCAATTAAACCTGGTCATGATAAATATTTTAGAGGATAACGCATGTTAGGTCTGGGTCAGTTCTAGGATTTGCCCTCGTCAGGCTCATACTTTCGCGTTTTTCACATACTTGTTGAAGAGATCCTGGGTTTTTTCTGGTTTGGGTCACGTAGTAATGTGGTACCACACTGAAACAGTCGATTAAACCAGGTTTCGAGCAATATTTTTGAGGATAACGCATGTTAGGTCTGGGTCAGTTCTAGGATTTGCCCTCGTCAGGCTCATACTTTCGCATATTTCTCATACTTCATGGCTAGATCCTGGGCTATTTCTGCTTTGGATCACGTAGTAATGTGGTACCACACAGAAACAGTCAATTAAACCTGGTTTGGATCAATATTTTAGAGGATAACGCAAGTTAGGTCTGGGATAGGTCTGGGATTTGCCCTCATCAGGCTCATACTTTCGCGTTTTTCACATACTTGTTGAAGAGATCCTGGGTTTTTTCTGCTTTGGGTCACGTAGTAATGTGGTACCACACTGAAACAGGCGATTAAACCAGGTTTCGATCAATATTTTTGAGGATAATGCATGTTAGGTCTAGGTTAGGCCTGGGATTTTCACTCATCAGACTCATACTTTCGCATTCTTCACATACTTGTTGAACGGATCCTGGGTTTTTTCTGGTTTGGATCACGTAGTAATGTGGGACCACACTGAAACAATCAATTAAACCTGGTCATGATAAATATTTTAGAGGATAACGCATGTTAGGTCTGGGTTAGGTCTAGGATTTGCCCTCGTCAGGCTCATACTTTCGCATATTTCTCATACTTCATGGCTAGATCCTGGGCTATTTCTGGTTTGGATCTCGTAGTAATGTGGTACCACACTGAAACAGTCAATTAAACCTAGTTTGGATCAATATTTTAGAGGATAACGCAAGTTAGGTCTGGGATAGGTCTGGGATGTGCCCTCATCAGGCCCATACTTTCGCGTTTTTCACATACTTGTTGAACAGATCCTGGGTTTTTTCTGGTTTGGGTCACGTAGTAATGTGGTACCACACTGAAACAGTCGATTAAACCAGGTTTCCATCAATATTTTAGAGGACAACGCATGTTAGGTCTAGGTTAGGCCTGGGATTTGCCATCATCAGGGTCATACTTTCGCATATTTCTCATACTTCATGGCTAGATCCTGGGCTGTTTCTGGATTGTATCACGTAGCAATGTGGTACCACGCTGAAACAGTCAATTGAACCTGGTTTCGTTCAATATTTTAGAGGATAACGCATGTTAGGTCTGGGATAGGTCTGGGATTTGCCCTCAGCAGGCTCATACTTTCGCGTTTTTCACATACTTGTTGAACAGATCCTGGTTTTATTCTGGTTTGGGTCACGTAGTAATGTGGTACCACACTGAAACAGTCGATTAAACCAGGTATCGATCAATATTTTTGAGGATAATGCATGTTAGGTCTAGGTTAGGCCTGGGATTTTCACTCATCAGACTCATACTTTCGCATTCTTCACATACTTGTTGAACGGATCCTAGGTTTTTTCTGGTTTGGATCATGTAGTAATGTGGGACCACACTGAAACAATCAATTAAACCTGGTCATGATAAATATTTTAGAGGATAACGCATGTTAGGTCTGGGTTAGGTCTAGGATTTGCCCTCGTCAGGCTCACACTTTCGCATATTTCTCATACTTCATGGCTAGATCCTGGGCTGTTTCTGGATTGTATCACGTAGCAATGTGGTACCACGCTGAAACAGTCAATTGAACCTGGTTTCGTTCAATATTTTAGAGGATGACGGCAGTTAGGTCTGAGATAGGTCTGGGATTCGCCCTCATCAGGCTCATACTAACGCGTTTTCCACATACTTGTTGAACTGATCCTGGGTTTTTTCTGGTTTGGATCACGTAGTAATGTGGTACCACACTGAAACAGTTGATTAAACCTGGTTTCGATCAATATTTTAGAAGATAACGCATGTTAGGTCTGGGACAGGTCTGGGATTTGCCCTCATCAGGCTCATTCTTTCGCATAATTCTCATACTTCATGGCTAGATCCTGGGCTATTTCTGGATTGGATCACGTAGTAATGTGGTACCACGCTGAAACATTCAATGAAACCTGGTCTGGATAAATATTTTAGAGGATAACGCATGTTAGGTCTGGGATAGGTCTGGGATTTGCCCTCATCAGGCTCATACTTTCGCGTTTTTCACACACTTGTTGAACTGATCCTGGGTTTTTTCTGGTTTGGATCACGTAGTAATGTGGTACAACACTGAAACAGTCAATCAAACCTGGTTTCCATCAATATTTTAGAGGACAACCCATGTTAGGTCTAGGTTAGGCCTGGGATTTGCCTTCATCAGGGTCATACTTTCGCATATTTCTCATACTTCATGGGTAGATCCTGGGCTGTTTCTGGATTGGATAACGCAGTAATGTGGTACCACACTGAAACAGTCAATTAATCCTGGTTTTGATCAATATTTTAGAGAATAATTCATGTTAGGTCTAGGTTAGGTCTGGGATTTGCTCTCATCAGGCTCACACTTTCGCATATTTCAAATACTTCATGGCTAGATCCTGGGCTGTTTCAGGATTGTATCACGTAGTAATGTGGTACCACGCTGAAACAGTCAATTGAACCTGGTTTCGTTCAATATTTTAGAGGATAACGCAAGTTAGGTCAAGGTTAGGTCTGGGATTTTCACTCATCAGACTCATACTTTCGCATTCTTTACATACTTGTTGAACGGATCCTTTGTTTTTTCTGGTTTGGATCAAGTAGTAATGTGGTACCACACTGAAACAGTCGACTAAACCTGGTTTCGATTAATATTTTTGAGGATAACGCATGTTAGGTCTGGGATAGGTCTGGGATTTGCCCTCATCAGGCACATACTTTCGAAGTTTTAACATGCATGTTGACCTGATTGGGGGTTTTTTCTGGTTTGGATCACGTAGTAATGTGGTACCACACTGAAACGGTCGATTAAACCTGGTTTGGATCAATATTTTTGAGGATAACGCATGTTAGGTCTACGTTAGGCCGCGGATTTTCACTCATCAGACTCATACTTTCGGAATTCTTCACATACTTGTTGAACGGATCCTGGGTTTTAACTGGTTTGGATCACGTAGTAATGTGGTGCCACACTGAAACATTCAATTAAACCTGGTCTTGATAAATATTTTACAGGATAACGCATGTTAGGTCTGGGTTAGGTCTAGGATTTGCCCCCATCAGGCTCACGCTTTCGCATATTTCTCATACTTCATGGCTGGATCCTGGGCTATTTCTGGATTGGATCACGTAGTAATGTGGTACCACACTGAAACAGTCAATTAAACCTGGTTTTGATCAATATTTTAGAGAATAATTCATGTTAGGTCTAGGTTAGGTCTGGGATTTGCTCTCATCAGGCTCATTCTTTCGCATATTTCTCATACCTGATGGCTAGATCCTGGGCCTTTTCTGGATTGCATCACGTAGAAGTGAAGTACAACACTGAAAGAGTCAATTAAACCTGGTTTCGCTCAATATTTTAGAAGATAACGCATGTTAGGTCTAGGTTAGGCCTGGGATTTGCCCGCATCAGGGTCATACTTTCGCAGTTTTAACATGCATGTTGACCTGATCGAGTGTTTTTTCTGCTTTGGATCACGTAGTAAAGTGGTACCACAACTAAAACAGTCAATTAAACCTGGTTTCGATCATTATTTTAGAGGATAACACAAGTAAGGTCTGGGATAGGTCCGGGATTAGCCCTCATCAGACTCATACTTTCGCACACTTCACATACTCGTTGACAAGATCCTGGATTTTTTTCTGGTTTGGATCACGTAGTAATGTGGTACCACACTGAAACAGTCGATTAAACCTGGTTTCGATTAACATTTTTGAGGATAACGCATGTTAGGTCTAGGTTAGGCCTGGGATTTTCACTCATCAGACTCATACTTTCGCATTCTTCACATACTCGTTGAACGGATCCCGGGTTTTTTCTGGTTTGGTTCACGTAGTAATGTGGGACCACACTGAAACAATCAATTAAACCTGGTTTCGATCATTATTTTAGAGGATAACGAAAGTTATGTCTAGTTTAGGCCTGGGATTTGCCCTCATCAGACTCATACTTTCGCATTCTTCACATACTTGTTGAACGGATCCTGGGTTTTTACTGGATTGGATCACGTAGTAATGTGGTACCACACTGAAACAGTCAATTAAACCTGGTTTCGATCAATATTTTAGAGGACAATGCAAGTTAGGTCTGGGGTAGGTCTGGGATTTGCCCTCATCAGGGTCATACTTTCGCATTTTTCACATACTTGTTGAACAAATCCTGGGTTTTTTCTGGTTTGGATCGCGCAGTAATGTGGTACCACACTGAAACAGACCACTCAACCAGGTTTCCATCAATATTTTAGAGCATAACGCATGTTAGGTCTAGGTAAGGCCTGGGATTTTCACTCATCAGACTCATACTTACGCATTCTTCACATACTTGATAAACAGATCCTGGGTTTTTTCTGGTTTGGATCACGTAGTAATGTGGTACCACACTGAAACAGTCCATTAAACCTGGTTTCGATCAATATTTTAGAGGATAACGCAAGTTATGTCTGGTATAGGTCTGGGATTTGCCCTCATCAGGCTCATACTTTCGCGTTTTTCACATACTTGTTGAACAGATCCTGGGTTTTTTCTGGTTTGGATCACGTAGTAATGTGGTACCACACTGAAACAGTCGATTAAACCTGGTTTCGATCAATATTTTAGAGGATAACGCAGGTTACGTCTGGGATAGGTCTGGGATTTGCCCTCATCAGGCTCATACTTTCACGTTTTTCACATACTAGTTGAACAGATCCTGGGTTTTTTCTGGTTTGGATCAGGTAGTAATGTGGTACCACACTGAAACAGTCCATTAATCCTGGTTTCGATCAGTATTTTAGAGGACAACGCATGTTATGTCTAGCTTAGGCCTGGGATTTGCCCTCATCAGATTCATACTTTCGCATTCTTCACATACTTGTGGAACGGATCCTGGGTTTTTTCTGGTTTGGATCCCGTAGTAATGTGGTACCACACTGAAACATTCAATTAAACCAGGTCTTGATAAATATTTTAGAGGATAACGCATGTTAGGTCCGGGTAAGGTCTAGGATTTGCCATCATCAGGCTCATGCTTTCGCATATTTTTAATACTTCATGGCTAGATCCTGGGCTATTTCTGGATTGGATCACGTAGTAATGTGGTACCACACAGAAACAGTCCATTAAACCTGGTTTCGATCAATATTCTTGAGGATAACGCATGTTAGGTCTAGGTTAGGCCTGGGATTTGCCCTCATCAGACTCATACTAACGCGTTTTTCACATACTTGTTTAACGGATCCTGGGTTTTTTCTGGTTTGGATCCCGTAGTAATGTGGTACCACACTGAAACAGTCGACTAAACCTGGTTTCGATTAATATTTTTGAGGATAACGCATGTTAGGTCTGGGATAGGTCTGGGATTTGCCCTCATCAGGCTCATACTTTCGCGTTTTTCACATACTTGTTGAACAGATCCTGGGTTTTTTCTGGATTGTATCACGTAGTAATGTGGTACCACGCTGAAACAGTCAATTAAACCTGGTTTCGATCAATATTTTAGAGGATAACGCAAGTTAGGTCTGAGATAGGTCTGCGAGTCGCCCTCATCAGGCTCATACTAACGCGTTTTTCACATACTTGTTTAACGGATCCTGGGTTTTTTCTGGTTTGGATCCCGTAGTAATGTGGTACCACACTGAAACAGTCCATTAAACCTGGTTTCGATCAATATTTTAGAGAATAATTCATGTTAGGTCTAGGTTTGGTCTGGGATTTGCTCACATAAGGCTCATTCTTTCGCATATTTCTCATACTTGATGGCTCGATCCTAGGCTTTTTCTGGATTGCATCACGTAGTAATGTAGTACCACACTGAAGCAGTCAATAAAACCTGGTTTCCATCAATATTTTAGAGAATAATTCATGTTAGGCCTAGGTTAGGTCTGGGATTTGCTCTCATCAGACTCATTCTTTCGCATATTTCTCATACTTGATGGCTAGATCCTGGGCTTTTTCTGGAGTGCATCACGTAGTAATGTAGTACAACATTGATACAGTCAATTAAACCTGGTTTCCATCAATATTTTAGAGGACAGCGCATGTTAGGTCTAGGTTAGGCATGGGATTTGCCCTCATCAGGGTCATACTTTCGCAGTTTTAACATACATGTTGACCTAATCGAGGGTTTTTTCTGCTTTGGATCAAGTAGTAAAGTGGTGCCACACTAAAACAGTCTATTGAACCTGGTTTCGATCAATATTTTAGAGGATAACGCATGTTAGGTCTAGGTTAGGCCTGGGATTTGCCCTCATCAGGCTCATGCTTTCGCATATTTTTAATACTTCATGGCTAGATCCTGGGCTATTTCTGGATTGGATCACGTAGTAATGTGGTACCACACAGAAACAGTCCATTAAACCTGGTTTCGATCAATATTCTTGAGGATAACGCATGTTAGGTCTAGGTTAGGCCTGGGATTTGCCCTCATCAGACTCATACTAACGCGTTTTTCACATACTTGTTTAACGGATCCTGGGTTTTTTCTGGTTTGGATCCCGTAGTAATGTGGTACCACACTGAAACAGTCGACTAAACCTGGTTACGATTAATATTTTTGAGGATAACGCATGTTAGGTCTGGGATAGGTCTGGGATTTGCCCTCATCAGGCTCATACTTTCGCGTTTTTCACATACTTGTTGAACAGATCCTGGGTTTTTTCTGGATTGTATCACGTAGTAATGTGGTACCACGCTGAAACAGTCAATTAAACCTGGTTTCGATCAATATTTTAGAGGATAACGCAAGTTAGGTCTGAGATAGGTCTGCGAGTCGCCCTCATCAGGCTCATACTAACGCGTTTTTCACATACTTGTTTAACGGATCCTGGGTTTTTTCTGGTTTGGATCCCGTAGTAATGTGGTACCACACTGAAACAGTCCATTAAACCTGGTTTCGATCAATATTTTAGAGAATAATTCATGTTAGGTCTAGGTTTGGTCTGGGATTTGCTCACATAAGGCTCATTCTTTCGCATATTTCTCATACTTGATGGCTAGATCCTAGGCTTTTTCTGGATTGCATCACGTAGTAATGTAGTACCACACTGAAGCAGTCAATAAAACCTGGTTTCCATCAATATTTTAGAGAATAATTCATGTTAGGCCTAGGTTAGGTCTGGGATTTGCTCTCATCAGACTCATTCTCTCGCATATTTCTCATACTTGATGGCTAGATCCTGGGCTTTTTCTGGAGTGCATCACGTAGTAATGTAGTACAACATTGATACAGTCAATTAAACCTGGTTTCCATCAATATTTTAGAGGACAGCGCATGTTAGGTCTAGGTTAGGCATGGGATTTGCCCTCATCAGGGTCATACTTTCGCAGTTTTAACATACATGTTGACCTAATCGAGGGTTTTTTCTGCTTTCGATCAAGTAGTAAAGTGGTGCCACACTAAAACAGTCTATTGAACCTGGTTTCGATCAATATTTTAGAGGATAACGCATGTTAGGTCTAGGTTAGGCCTGGGATTTGCCCTCATCAGTGTCATACTTTTGCAGTTTTAACATATATGTTGCCCTAATCGTGGGTTTTTTCTGCTTTGGATCACGTAGCAAAGTGGTACCACACTAAAACAGTCAATTAAACCTGGTTTCGATAAATATTTTAGAGGACAACGCAAGTTATGCCTGGGATAGGCCTGGGATTTGCCCTCATCAGTGTCATACTTTTGCAATTTTAACATATATGTTGCCCTAATCGAGGGTTTTTTCTGCTTTGGATCACGCAGTAATGTGGTACCACACTGCAACAGTCCACTAAACCTGGTTTCGATCAATATTTTAGAGGACAACGCATGTTAGGTCTAGGTTAGGCCTGGGATTTGCCCTCATCAGTGTCATACTTTCGCAGTTTTAACATACGTGTTGACCTGATCGAGGGTTTTTTCTGCTTTGGATCACGTAGTATAGTGGTGCCACACTAAAACAGTCAATTAAACCTGGTTTCGATCAATATTTAAGAGGACAGCGCAAGTTAGGTCTGGGATAGGTCTGGGATTTGCCCTCATCAGGGTCATACTTTCGCATTTTTCACATACTTGTTGAACAGATCCTGGGTTGTTTCTGGTTTGGATCACGCAGTAATGAGGTACCACACTGCAACAGACCACTAAACCTGGTTTCGATCAATATTTTAGAGGATAACGCATGTTATGTCTAGGTTAGGCCTGGGATTTGCCCTCATCAAACTCATACTTACGCATTCTTCACATACTTGTTAAACAGATCCTGGGTTTTTTTCTGGTTTGGATCACGTAGTAATGTGGTACCACACTGAAACAGTCGATTAAACCTGGTTTCGATCAATATTTTTGAGGATAACGCATGTTAGGTCCAGGTTAGGCCTGGGATTTTCACTCATCAGACTCATACTTTCGCATGCTTCACATACTTGTTGAACGGATCCTGGGTTTTTTCTGGTTTGGATCACGTAGTAATGTGGTACCACACTGAAACATTCAATTAAACCTGGTCTTGATAAATATTTTAGAGGATAACGCATGTTAGGTCTGGGTAAGGTCTAGGATTTGCCATCATCAGGCTCATACTTTCGCATATTTCTAATACTTCATGGCTAGATCCTGGGCTATTTCTGGATTGGATCACGTAGTAACGTGGTACCACACTGAAACAGTCCATTAAACTTGGTTTCGATCAATATTTTTGAGGATAACGCATGTTAGGTCTAGGTTAGGTCTGGGATTTGCTCTCATCAGGCTCGTACTTTCGCATATTTCTCATACTTGATGGTCAGATTGTGGGCTTTTTCTGGTTTGGATCACGTAGTAATGTGGTACCAGACTGAAACAGTCGATAAAAACCTGGTTTCGATCAATATTTTAGAGGATAACGCAAGTTATGTCTGGTATAGGTCTAGGATTTGCCATCATCAGGCTCATACTTTCGCATATTTCTCATTTTTGTTGGCTAGATCCTGGGCTTCCTCTGGTTTGGATCACGTAGTAATGTGATGCCACACTGAAACAGTCAATTAAACCTGCTCTTGATAAATATTTTAGAGGATAACGCATGTTACGTCAAGGTTAGGTCGAGGATTTGCTGTCATCAGGCTCATACTTTCGCATATTTCTCATTCTTGTTGGCTAGATCCTGGGCTTCCACTGGTTTGGATCACGTAGTAATGTGATGCCACACTGAAACAGTCCATTAAACCTGGTTTCGATCAATATTTTAGAGGATAACGCATGTTAGATCTAGGTTAGGTCTGGGATTTGCTGTCATCAGGCTCATACTTTCGCATATTTCTCATTTTTGTTGGCTAGATCCTGGGCTTCCTCTGGTTTGGATCACGTAGTAATGTGATGCCACACTGAAACAGTCAATTAAACCTGCTCTTGATAAATATTTTAGAGGATAACGCATGTTAGGTCTGGGATAGGTCTAGGATTTGCCCTAATCAGGCTCATACTTTCGCATATTTCTCATACTTGATGGCCAGATTGTGGGCTTTTTCTGGTTTGGATCGCGCAGTAATGTGGTACCACACTGAAACAGTCCATTAAACCTGGTTTCGATCAATATTTTAGAGAATAATTCATGTTAAGTCCAGGTTTGGTCTGGGATTTGCTCACATCAGGCTCATTCTTTCGCATATTTCTCATACTTGATGGCTAGATCCAGGGCTTTTTCTGGAGTGCACCTCGTTGTAATGTAGTACAACACTGAAAGAGTCAATTAAACCTGGTTTCCATCAATATTTTAGAGGACAACGCATGCTAGGTCTAGGTTAGGCCTGGGATTTGCCCTCATCAGGGTCATACTTTCACAGTTTTAACATACATGTTTACCTGATCGAGGGTTTTTTCTTCTTCGGATCACGTAGTAAAGTGGTACCACACTAAAACAGTCAATTAAACCTGGTTTCGATAAATATTTTAGAGGACAACGCAAGTTAGGTCTGGGTTAGGTCTGGGATTTGCCCTCATCAGGCTCATACTTTCGCGTTTGTCACATACTTGTTGAACAGATCCTGGGTTTTTTCTGGATTGGATCAGGTAGTAATGTGGTACTACACTGAAACAGTTGATTAAACCTGGTTTCGATCAATATTTTAGAGGATAACGCAAGTTATGTCTGGGGTAGGTCAGCGATTTGCCCTCATCAGGCTCATACTTTCGCGTTTTTCACATACTTGTTGAACAGATCCTGGGTTTTTTCTGGATTGCATCACCTAGTAATGTAGTACCACACTGAAACAGTCAATAAAACCTGGTTTCCATCAATATTTTAGAGAATAATTTATGTTAGGCCTAGGTTAGGTCTGGGATTTGCTCTCATCAGACTCATTCTTTCGCATATTTCTCATACTTGATGGCTAGATCCAGGGCTTTTTCTGGAGTGCACCTCGTAGTAATGTAGTACAACACTGAAAGAGTCAATTAAACCTGGTTTCCATCAATATTTTAGAGGACAACGCATGCTAGGTCTAGGTTAGGCCTGGGATTTGCCCTCATCAGGGTCATACTTTCACAGTTTTAACATACATGTTTACCTGATCGAGGGTTTTTTCTGCTTTGGATCACGTAGTGAAGTGGTACCACACTAAAACAGTCAATTAAACCTGGTTTCGATAAATATTTTAGAGGACAACGCATGTTACGTCTAGGTTAGTTCTGGGATTTGCTCTCATCAGGCTCATACTTTCGCATTCTTCACATACTTGTTGAACGGATCCTGGGTTTTTTCTGGTTTGGACCACGTAGTAATGTGGTACCACACTGAAACAGTCGATTAAACCTGGTTTCGATCAATATTTTTGTGGATAACGCATATTACGTCTAGGTTAGGTCTGGGATTTGCTCTCATCAGGCTCATTCTTTCGCATATTTCTCATACTTCATGGCTAGATCCAGGGCTATTTCTGGATTGCATCACGTAGTAATGTAGTACCACACTGAAACAATCAATTAAACCTGGTTTCCATCAATATTTTAGAGGACAACGCAAGTTAGGTCTGGGATGGGTCTGGGATTTGCCCTCATCAGACTCGTACTTTCGCATATTTCTCATACTTGATGGCCAGATCCTGGGCTATTTCTGGTTTGGATCGCGTAGTAATGTGGTACCACACTGAAACAGTCAATTAAACCTGGTTTCCATCAATATTTTAGAGGACAACGCAAGTTAGGTCTGGGATAGGTCTGGGATTTGCCCTCATCAGACTCATACTAACGCATACTTCACATACTTGTTAAACCGATCCTGGGTTTTTTGTCTGGTTAGGATCACGTAGTAATGTGGTACCACACTGAAACAGTCGATTAAACCTGGTTTCGATCAATATTTTTGGGGATAACGCATGTTAGGTCTAGGTTAGGCCTGGGATTTTCACTCATCAGGCTCATACTTTCGCGTTTTTCACATACTTGTTGAACAGATCCTGGGTTTTTTCTGGTTTGGATCACGTAGTAGTGTGGTACCACGCTGAAACAGTCCATTAAACCTGGTTAGGATCAATATTTTAGAGGATAACGCATGTTAGGTCTAGGTTAGGCCTGGGATTTTCACTCATCAGACTCATACTTTCGCATTCTTCACATACTTGTTGAACGGATCCTGGGTTTTTTCTGGTTTGGACCACGTAGTAATGTGGTATCACACTGAAACAGTCGATTAAACCTGGTTTCGATCAATATTTTTGAGGATTACGCACGTTAGGTCTAGGTTAGGCCTGGGATTATCACTCATCAGACTCATACTTTCGCATTCTTCACATACTTGTTGAACGGATCCCTGGCTTTTTCTGGTATGGATCACGTAGTAATGTGGTATCACACTGAAACAGTCGATTAAACCTGGTTTCGATCAATATTTTTGGGGATAACGCATGTTAGGTCTAGGTTAGGCCTGGGATTTTCACTCATCAGGCTCATACTTTCGCGTTTTTCACATACTTGTTGAACAGATCCTGGGTTTTTTCTGGTTTGGATCGCGCAGTAATGTGGTACCACACTGAAGCAGTCAATAAAACCTGGTTTCCATCAATATTTTAGAGGATAACGCATGTTATGTCTAGGTTAGTCCTGGGATTTGCCCTCATCAGGGTCATATTTTCGCGTTCTTCACATACTTGTTGAACAGATCCTTGGTATTTTTCTGGTTTTGATCAGGTAGTAATGTGGTACCACACTGAAACAGTCGACTAAAC
Organism: Colletes latitarsis; assembly: GCF_051014445.1. Classification (NCBI taxonomy): domain Eukaryota; kingdom Metazoa; phylum Arthropoda; class Insecta; order Hymenoptera; family Colletidae; genus Colletes; species Colletes latitarsis. The sequence goes on along the minus strand of NW_027488368.1, from coordinate 923,086 downwards.
CTGGTTTCGATCAATATTTTTGAGGGTAACGCATGTTAGATCTAGGTTAGGCCTGGGATTTTTTCTCATCAGACATATACTTTCGCATTCTCCACATACTTGTTGAACAGATCCTGGGTTTTTTCTAGTTTGGATCACGTAGTATTGTGGTACCACACTGAAACAGTCCATTAAACCTGGTTTCGATCAATATTTTAGAGAATAACGAATGTTAGGTCTTGGTTAGGTCTAGGATTTGCCATCATCAGGCTCATAATTTCGCATATTTCTCATACTTGATGGCCAGATTCTGGGCCTTTTCTGGTTTGGATCACGTAGTGATGTGGTACCACACTGAAACAGTTGATTAAACCTGGTTTCGATCAATATTTTTGAGGATAACGCAAGTTATGTCTGGGATAGGTCTGGGATTTGCCCTCATCAGGCTCATACTTTCGTGTGTTTCACATACTCGTTGAACAGATCCTGGGTTTTTTCTGGTTTGGATCAGGTAGTAATGTGGTACCACACTGAAACAGTCGATTAAACCTGGTTTCGATCACTATTTTAGAGAATAATTCATGTTAGGTCTAGGTTACGTCTGGGATTTGCTCTCATCAGGCTCATACTTTCGCATATTTCTCATACTTCATGGCTAGATCCGGGGCTATTTCTGGATTGCATCATGTAGTAATGTAGTACCACCCTGAAACAGTCAATTAAACCTGGTTTCCATCAATATTTTAGAGGACAACGCAAGTTAGGTATGGGATAGGTCTGGGATTTGCCCACATCAGGATCATACTTTCACATTTATCACATACTTGTTGAACAGATCCTAGGTTTTTTCTGGTTTGGATCACGTAGTAATGTGGTACCACACTGAAGCAGTCCATTAAACCTGGTTTCGATCAATATTTTATAGGATAACGCATGTTGGGTCTGGGATAGGTCTGGGATTTGCCCTCATCAGACACATACTTTCGCGTTTTTCACATGCTTGTTGAACAGATCCTGGGTTTTTTCTGGCTTGGATCACGCAGTAATGTGGTACCACACTGAAACAGTCCATTAAACCTGGTTTCGATCAATACTTTAGAGAATAATTCATGTTAGGTCTAGGGTAGGTCTGGGATTTGCTCTCATCGGGCTCATTCTTTCGCATATTTCTCATACTTCATGGTTAGATCCTGGGCTATTTCTGGATTGCATCATGTAGTAATGTAGTACCACCCTGAAACAGTCAATTAAACCTGGTTTCCATCAATATTTTAGAGGACAATGCAAGTTAGGTCTGGGATAGGCCTGGATTTGCCCACATCAGGATCATACTTTCACATTTATCACATACTTGTTGAACAGATTCTGGGCTTTATCTGGTTTGGATCACGTAGCAATGTGGTACCACACTGAAACAGTCCATTAAACCTGGTTTCGATCAATATTTTAGAGGATAACGCAAGTTAGGCCTGGGATAGGTGTGGGATTTGCCCTCATCAGGGTCATATTTTCGCATCTTTCACATCCTTGTAGAACGGATCCCATGCTTTTTCTGGTTTTGGATCACGTAGTAATGTGGTACCACACTGAAACAGTCCATTAAACGTGGTTTCGATCAATATTTTAGATGTTAACGCAAGTTATGTCTGGGATAGGTCTGGGATTTGCCCTCGTCAGGATCATAGTTTCGCGTTTCTTACATCTTGTAGAACAGATCCTGGGTTTTTTCTGGTTTGGATCACGTAGTAATGTGGTACCACACTGAAACAGTCCATTCAACCTGGTTTCGATCAATATTTTAGTGGATAACGCATGTTATGTCTAGGTTAGTCCTGGGATTTGCCCTCATCAGGGTCATATTTTCGCGTTCTTCACATACATGTTGAACAGATCCTTGGTATTTTTCTGGTTTTGATCAGGTAGTAATGTGGTACCACACTGAAACAGTCGATTAAACCTGGTTTCGATCAATATTTTTGAGGGTAACGCATGTTAGATCTAGGTTAGGCCTGGGATTTTCTCTCATCAGACATATACCTTCGCATTCTCCACATACTTGTTGAACAGATCCTGGGTTTTTTCTAGTTTGGATCACGTAGTATTGTGGTACCACACTGAAACAGTCCATTAAACCTGGTTTCGATCAATATTTTAGAGAATAACGAATGTTAGGTCTTGGTTAGGTCTGGGATTTGCTCACATCAGGCTCGTATTTTCGCATATTTCTCATAGTTGATGGCCAGATTCTGGGCTTTATCTGGTTTGGATCACGTAGTAATGTGATGCCACACTGAAACAGTCAATTAAACCTGGTCTTGATAAATATTTTAGAGGATAACGCATGTTAGGTCTATGTTAGGTCAAGGATTTGCCCTCAGCAGGCTCATACTTTCGCATATTTCTCATACTTGATGGCTACATCCAGGGCTTTTTCTGGATTGGATCACGTAGTAATGTGGTACCACACTGAAACAGTCCATTAAACCTGGTTTCGATCAATATTTTAGAGAATAATTCATGTTAGGTCTCGGTTAGGCCTGGGATTTGCTCTCATCAGGCTGGTACTTTCGCATATTTCTCATTCTTGTTGGCCAGATCCTGGGCTTCTACTGGTTTGGATCACGTAGTAATGTGGTACCACACTGAAACAGTCCATTAAACCTGGTTTCGATCAATATTTTAGAGAATAATTCATGTTAGGTCTAGGTTAGGTCTGGGATTTGCCCTCAGCAGGCTCATACTTTCGCATATTTCTCATACTTCATGGTTAGGTCCTGGGCTATTTCTGGATTGCATCATGTAGTAATGTAGTACCACCCTGAAACAGTCAATTAAACCTGGTTTCGATCATTATTTTAGAGAATAATTCATGTTAGGTCTAGGTTTGGTCTGGGATTTGCTCTCATCAGGCTCGTACTTTCGCATATTTCTCATACTTGATGGGCAGATTCTGGGCTTTTTCTGATTTGGATCACATAGTAATGTGGTACCACACGGAAACAGTCCATTAAACCTGGTTTCGATCAATATTTTACAGGATAACGCAAGTTAGGTCTGGGATAGGTCTGGGATTTGCCCTGATCAGGCTCGCACTTTCGCATATTTCTCATACTTGATGGCCAGATTCTGCGCTTTTTCTGATTTGGATCCCGTAGTATTGTGGTACCACACTGAAACATTCAATTAAGCCTGGTCTTGATAAATATTATAGAGGATAACGCATGTTAGATCTGGGTTAGGTCTAGGATTTGCCCTAATCCGGCACATAATTTCGCATATTTCTCATACTTCATGGCTAGAACCTGGGCTTTTTCTGGATTGGATCACGTAGTAATGTGGTACCACACTGAAACGGTAAATTAAACCTAGTTTCGATCAATATTTTGCAGGATAACGCAAGTTAGGTCTGGGCTAGGCCTGGGTTTTGCCCTCATCAGGGACATACTTTCGCATTTTTCACATACATGTTGAACAGATCCCTGGCTTTTTCTGGCTTGGAACACGCAGTAATGTACTACCCCACTGAAACAGTCCATTAAACCTGGTCTCGATCAATATTTTAGAGGATAACGCATGTTAGGTCTGGGATAGGTCTGGGATTTGCCCTCATCAGGCTCATAGTTTCGCGTTTTTCACATACTTGTTGAACAGATCCAGTGTTTTTCTGGTTTGGATCGCGTAGTAAAGTGGTACCACACTGAAACAGTCGATTAAACCTGGTTTCGATCAATATTTTAGTGAATAACTCATGTTAGGTCTAGGTTAGGTCTGGGATTTGCTCTCATCAGGCTCGCACTTTCACATATTTCTCATACTTGATGGCCAGATTTTGGCCTTTCTCTGGTTTGGATCACACAGTAATGTGGTGCCACACTGAAACAGTCGATTAAACCTGGTGTCGATCAATATTTTAGAGAATAACGCATGTTAGGTCTGGGATAGTTCTGGGATTTACACTGATCAGGCTCGCACTTTCGCATATTTCTCATACTTGATGGCCAGATTCTGGGCTTTTTCTGATTTGGATCCCGTAGTATTGTGGTACCACACTGAAACATTCAATTAAACCTGGTCTTGATAAATATTATAGAGGATAACGCATGTTAGATCTGGGTTAGGTCTAGGATTTGCCCTAATCAGTCCCATAATATCGCATATTTCTCATACTTCATGGCTAGATCCTGGGCATTTTCTGGATTGGATCACGTAGTAATGTGGTACCACACTGAAGCAGTCGATTAAACCTGGTGTCGATCAATATTTTTGAGGATAACGCATGTTAGGTCTAGCTTAGGCCTGGAATTTTCCCTTATGAGACACATACTTTCGCATTCTCCACATACTTGTTGCACAGACCCTGGGTTTTTTCTAGTTTGGATCACGTAGTAATGTGGTACCACACTGAAACAGTCGATTAAACCTGGTGTCGATCAATATTTTTGAGGATAACGCATGTTAGGTCTAGCTTAGGCCTGGAATTTTCCCTCATGAGACACATACTTTCGCATTCTCCACATACTTGTTGCACAGACCCTGGGTTTTTTCTAGTTTGGATCACGTAGTAATGTGGTACCACACTGAAACAGTCGATTAAACCTGGTGTCGATCAATATTTTTGAGGATAACGCATGTTAGGTCTAGGTTAATTCTGGGGTTTGCCCTCATCAGGGTCATATTTTCGCATATTTATCATAGTTGATGGCCAGATTCTGGGCTTTTTCTGGTTTGGATCACGTAGTAATGTGGTACCACACTGAAATAGTCGATTAAACCTGGTTTCGATCAATATTTTAGAGGATAACGCAAGTTATGTCTGAGATAGGTCCGGGATTTGCCTTCGTCAGGCTCATACTTTCGCATTCTTCACATACTTGTTGTACAGATCCTGGGTTTTTTCTGGTTTGGATCACATTGTAATGTGGTACCACACTGAAACATTCAATAAAACCTGGTTTCGATCAATATTTTAGTGAATAACTCATGTTAGGTCTAGGTTAGGTCTGGGATTTGCTCTCATCAGGCTCGCACTTTCACATATTTCTCATACTTGATGTCCAGATTTTGGGCTTTCTCTGGTTTGGATCCCGTAGTATTGTGGTACCACACTGAAACATTCAATTAATCCTGGTCTTGATAAATATTATAGAGGATAACGCATGTTAGGTCTGGGGTAGGCCTGGGATTTGCCCCCATCAGGGACATACTTTCGCATTTTTCACATACATGTTGAACAGATCCCTGGCTTTTTCTGGTTTGGAACACGCAGTAATGTGGTACCCCACTGAAACAGTCCATTAAACCTGGTCTCGATCAATATTTTAGAGGATAACGCATGTTAGGTCTGGGATAGGTCTGGGATTTGCCCTCATCAGGCTCATAGTTTCGTGTTCTTCACATACTTGTTGAACAGATCCTGGGTTTTTCTGGTTTGGATCACGTAGTAAAGTGGTACCACACTGAAACAGTCGATTAAACCTGGTTTCGATCAATATTTTAGTGAATAACTCTTGTTAGGTCTAGGTTAGTTCTGGGATTTGATCTCATCAGGCTCGTACTTTCACATATTTCTCATACTTGGTGGCCAGATTCTAGGCTTTTTCTGATTTGGATCCCGTAGTATTGTGGTACCACACTGAAACAGTCGATTAAACCTGGTGTCGATCAATATTTTTGAGGATAACGCATGTTAGGTATGGGTTAGGTCTAGGATTTGCCCTAATCAGGCCCATAATATCGCATATTTCTCATACTTCATGGCTAGATCCTGGGGTTTTTCTGGATTGGATCACGTAGTAATGTGGTACCACACTGATGCAGTCGATTAAACCTGGTGTCGATCAATATTTTTGTGGATACCGCATGTTAGGTCTAGGTTAGGCCTAGGATTTTCCCTCATGAGACACATACTTTCGCATTCTCCACATACTTGTTGAACGGATCCTGGGTTTTTTCTAGTTTGGATCACGTAGTAATGTGGTACCACACTGAAACAGTCGATTAAACCTGGTGTCGATCAATATTTTTGAGGATAACGCATGTTAGGTCTAGGTTAGTTCTGGGGTTTGCCCTCATCAGGGTCATATTTTCGCATATTTATCATAGTTGATGGCCAGATTCTGGGCTTTTTCTGGTTTGGATCACGTAGTAATGTGGTACCACACTGAAATAGTCGATTAAACCTGGTTTCGATCAATATTTTAGAGAATAATTCATGTTAGGTCTAGGTTAGGTCTGGGATTTGCCCTCAGCAGGCTCATACTTTCGCATATTTCTCATACTTCATGGTTAGATCCTGGGCTCTTTCTGGATTGCATCATGTAGTAATGTAGTACCACCCTGAAACAGTCAATTAAACCTGGTTTCGATCATTATTTTAGAGAATAATTCATGTTAGGTCTAGGTTTGGTCTGGGATTTGCTCTCATCAGGCTCGTACTTTCGCATATTTCTCATACTTGATGGGCAGATTCTGGGCTTTTTCTGATTTGGATCACATAGTAATGTGGTACCACACGGAAACAGTCCATTAAACCTGGTTTCGATCAATATTTTACAGGATAACGCAAGTTAGGTCTGGGATAGGTCTGGGATTTGCCCTGATCAGGCTCGCACTTTCGCATATTTCTCATACTTGATGGCCAGATTCTGGGCTTTTTCTGATTTGGATCCCGTAGTATTGTGGTACCACACTGAAACATTCAATTAAGCCTGGTCTTGATAAATATTATAGAGGATAACGCATGTTAGATCTGGGTTAGGTCTAGGATTTGCCCTAATCCGGCACATAATTTCGCATATTTCTCATACCTCATGGCTAGAACCTGGGCTTTTTCTGGATTGGATCACGTAGTAATGTGGTACCACACTGAAACGGTAAATTAAACCTAGTTTCGATCAATATTTTGCAGGATAACGCAAGTTAGGTCTCGGCTAGGCCTGGGATTTGCCCTCATCAGGGACATACTTTCGCATTTTTCACATACATGTTGAACAGATCCCTGGCTTTTTCTGGCTTGGAACACGCAGTAATGTACTACCCCACTGAAACAGTCCATTAAACCTGGTCTCGATCAATATTTTAGAGGATAACGCATGTTAGGTCTGGGATAGGTCTGGGATTTGCCCTCATCAGGCTCATAGTTTCGCGTTTTTCACATACTTGTTGAACAGATCCAGTGTTTTTCTGGTTTGGATCACGTAGTAAAGTGGTACCACACTGAAACAGTCGATTAAACCTGGTTTCGATCAATATTTTAGTGAATAACTCATGTTAGGTCTAGGTTAGGTCTGGGATTTGCTCTCATCAGACTCGCACTTTCACATATTTCTCATACTTGATGGCCAGATTTTGGCCTTTCTCTGGTTTGGATCACACAGTAATGTGGTGCCACACTGAAACAGTCGATTAAACCTGGTGTCGATCAATATTTTAGAGAATAACGCATGTTAGGTCTGGGATAGTTCTGGGATTTGCACTGATCAGGCTCGCACTTTCGCATATTTCTCATACTTGATGGCCAGATTCTGGGCTTTTTCTGATTTGGATCCCGTAGTATTGTGGTACCACACTGAAACATTCAATTAAACCTGGTCTTGATAAATATTATAGAGGATAACGCATGTTAGATCTGGGTTAGGTCTAGGATTTGCCCTAATCAGTCCCATAATATCGCATATTTCTCATACTTCATGGCTAGATCCTGGGCATTTTCTGGATTGGATCACGTAGTAATGTGGTACCACACTGAAGCAGTCGATTAAACCTGGTGTCGATCAATATTTTTGAGGATAACGCATGTTAGGTCTAGGTTAGGCCTGGAATTTTCCCTCATGAGACACATACTTTCGCATTCTCCACATACTTGTTGCACAGACCCTGGGTTTTTTCTAGTTTGGATCACGTAGTAATGTGGTACCACACTGAAACAGTCGATTAAACCTGGTGTCGATCAATATTTTTGAGGATAACGCATGTTAGGTCTAGGTTAGTTCTGGGGTTTGCCCTCATCAGGGTCATATTTTCGCATATTTATCATAGTTGATGGCCAGATTCTGGGCTTTTTCTGGTTTGGATCACGTAGTAATGTGGTACCACACTGAAATAGTCAATTAAACCTGCTCTTGATAAATATTTTAGAGGATAACGCATGTTAGATCTAGGTTAGGTCTGGGATTTGCTGTCATCAGGCTCATACTTTCGCATATTTCTCATTTTTGTTGGCTAGATCCTGGGCTTCCTCTGGTTTGGATCACGTAGTAATGTGATGCCACACTGAAACAGTCAATTAAACCTGCTCTTGATAAATATTTTAGAGGATAACGCATGTTAGGTCTGGGATAGGTCTAGGATTTGCCCTAATCAGGCTCATACTTTCGCATATTTCTCATACTTGATGGCCAGATTGTGGGCTTTTTCTGGTTTGGATCACGTAGTAATGTGGTACCACACTGAAACAGTCGATTAAACCTGGTTTCGATCAATATTTTTGTGGATAACGCATGTTACGTCTAGGTTAGGTCTGGGATTTGCTGTCATCAGGCTCATACTTTCGCATATTTCTCATTCTTGTTGGCTAGATCCTGGGCTTCCACTGGTTTGGATCACGTAGTAATGTGATGCCACACTGAAACAGTCAATTAAACCTGCTCTTGATAAATATTTTAGACGATAACGCATGTTAGGTCTGGGTTAGGTCTAGGATTTGCCCTAATCAGGCTCATAATTTCGCATATTTCTCATACTTCATGGCTAGATCCTGGGCTTTGTCTGGATTGGATCACGTAGTAATGTGGTACCACACTGAAACAGTCCATTAAACCTGGTTTCGATCAATATTTTAGAGAATAATTCATGTTAAGTCCAGGTTTGGTCTGGGATTTGCTCACATCAGGCTCATTCTTTCGCATATTTCTCATACTTGATGGCTAGATCCTGGGCTTTTTCTGGAGTGCATCACGTAGTAATGTAGTTCAACACTGAAACAGTCAATTAAACCTGGTTTCCATCAATATTTTAGAGGACAACCCATGTTAGGTCTAGGTTAGGCCTGGGATTTGCCCTCATCAAGGTCATACTTTCACAGTTTTAACATACATGTTTACCTGATCGAGGGTTTTTTCTGCTTTGGATCACGTAGTAAAGTGGTACCACACTAAAACAGTCAATTAAACCTGGTTTCGATAAATATTTTAGAGGACAACGCATGTTACGTCTAGGTTAGTTCTGGGATTTGCTCTCATCTGGCTCATACTTTCGCATTCTTCACATACTTGTTGAACGGATCCTGGCTTTTTTCTGGTTTGGACCACGTAGTAATGTGGTATCACACTGAAACAGTCGATTAAACCTGGTTTCGATCAATATTTTTGTGGATAACGCATATTACGTCTAGGTTAGCTCTGGGATTTGCTCTCATCAGGCTCATTCTTTCGCATATTTCTCATACTTCATGGCTAGATCCAGGGCTATTTCTGGATTGCATCACGTAGTAATGTAGTACCACACTGAAACAATCAATTAAACCTGGTTTCCATCAATATTTTAGAGGACAACGCAAGTTAGGTCTGGGATGGGTCTGGGATTTGCCCCCATCAGACTCGTACTTTCGCATATTTCTCATACTTGATGGCCAGATCCTGGGCTATTTCTGGTTTGGATCGCGTAGTAATGTGGTACCACACTGAAACAGTCAATTAAACCTGGTTTCCATCAATATTTTAGAGGACAACGCAAGTTAGGTCTGGGATAGGTCTGGGATTTGCCCTCATCAGACTCTTACTAACGCATACTTCACATACTTGTTAAACCGATCCTGGGTTTTTTGTCTGGTTAGGATCACGTAGTAATGTGGTACCACACTGAAACAGTCGATTAAACCTGGTTTCGATCAATATTTTTGAGGATTACGCACGTTAGGTCTAGGTTAGGCCTGGGATTATCACTCATCAGACTCATACTTTCGCATTCTTCACATACTTGTTGAACGGATCCCTGGCTTTTTCTGGTATGGATCACGTAGTAATGTGGTATCACACTGAAACAGTCGATTAAACCTGGTTTCGATCAATATTTTTGGGGATAACGCATGTTAGGTCTAGGTTAGGCCTGGGATTTTCACTCATCAGGCTCATACTTTCGCGTTTTTCACATACTTGTTGAACAGATCCTGGGTTTTTTCTGGTTTGGATCGCGCAGTAATGTGGTACCACACTGAAGCAGTCAATAAAACCTGGTTTCCATCAATATTTTAGAGGATAACGCATGTTATGTCTAGGTTAGTCCTGGGATTTGCCCTCATCAGGGTCATATTTTCGCGTTCTTCACATACTTGTTGAACAGATCCTTGGTATTTTTCTGGTTTTGATCAGGTAGTAATGTGGTACCACACTGAAACAGTCGACTAAACCTGGTTTCGATCAATATTTTTGAGGGTAACGCATGTTAGATCTAGGTTAGGCCTGGGATTTTTTCTCATCAGACATATACTTTCGCATTCTCCACATACTTGTTGAACAGATCCTGGGTTTTTTCTAGTTTGGATCACGTAGTATTGTGGTACCACACTGAAACAGTCCATTAAACCTGGTTTCGATCAATATTTTAGAGAATAACGAATGTTAGGTCTTGGTTAGGTCTAGGATTTGCCATCATCAGGCTCATAATTTCGCATATTTCTCATACTTGATGGCCAGATTCTGGGCCTTTTCTGGTTTGGATCACGTAGTGATGTGGTACCACACTGAAACAGTTCATTAAACCTGGTTTCGATCAATATTTCAGAAGATAACGCATGTTAGGTCTAGGTTAGGCCTGGGATTTTCCCTTATCAGACAGATACTTTCGCATTATTCACATACTTGTTGAACGGATCCTGGGTTTATTCTGGTTTGGATCACGTAGTAATGTGGTACCACACTGAAACAGTCGATTAAACCTGGTTTCGATCAATATTTTAGAGGATAACGCATGTTATGTCTAGGTTAGTCCTGGGATTTGCCCGTATCAGGGTCATATTCTCGTATTCTCCACATACTTGTTGAACAGATCCTGGGTTTATTCTGGTTTGGATCACGTAGTAATGTGGTACCACACTGAAACAGTTCATTAAACCTGGTTTCGATCAATAGTTCAGAAGATAACGCATGTTAGGTCTAGGTTAGGCCTGGGATTTTCCCTTATCAGACAGATACTTTCGCATTATTCACATACTTGTTGAACGGATCCTGGGTTAATTCTGGTTTGGATCACGTAGTAATGTGGTACCACACTGAAACAGTCGATTAAACCTGGTTTCGATCAATATTTTAGAGGATAACGCATGTTATTTCTAGGTTAGTCCTGGGATTTGCCCGTATCAGGGTCATATTTTCGTATTCTCCACATACTTGTTGAACAGATCCTGGGTTTTTTCTAATTTGGATCACGTAGTATTGTGGTACCACACTGGAACAGTCCATTAAACCTGGTTTCGATCAATATTTTAGAGAATAACGCATGTTAGGTCTTGGTTGGGTCTGGGATTTGCTCATATCAGGCTCGTATTTTCGCATATTTCTCATAGTTGATGGCCAGATTCTGGGCTTTATCTGGTTTGGATCACGTAGTAATGCGGTACCACACTGAAACAGTCCATTAAACCTGGTTTCGATCAATATTTTAGAGGATAACGCAAGTTAGGTCTGGGATAGGTGTGGGATTTGCCCTCATCAGGGTCATATTTTCGCATTTTTCACATACTTGTAGAACGGATCCCATGCTTTTTCTGGTTTTGGATCACGTAGTAATGTGGTACCACACTGAAACAGTCACATTAAACGTGGTTTCGATCAATATTTTAGATGTTAACGCAAGTTATGTCTGGGATAGGTCTGGGATTTGCCCTCGTCAGACTCATAGTTGCGCGTTTCTTACATACTTGTAGAACAGATCCTGGGTTCTTTCTGGTTTGGATCCCGTAGTAATGTAGTACCACACTGAAACAGTCCATTCAACCTGGTTTCGATCAATATTTTAGAGGATAACGCATGTTATGTCTAGGTTAGTCCTGGGATTTGCCCTCATCAGGGTCATACTTTCGCGTTCTTCACATACTTGTTGAACAGATCCTTGGTATTTTTCTGGTTTTGGTCAGGTAGTAATGTGGTACCACACTGAAACAGTCGATTAAACCTGGTTTCGATCAATATTTTTGAGGGTAACGCATGTTAGATCTAGGTTCGGCCTGGGATTTTCTCTCATCAGACATATACTTTCGCATTCTCCACATACTTGTTGAACAGATCCTGGGTTTTTTCTAGTTTGGATCACGTAGTATTGTGGTACCACACTGAAACAGTCCATTAAACCTGGTTTCGATCAATATTTTAGAGAATAACGAATGTTAGGTCTTGGTTAGGTCTGGCATTTGCTCACATCAGGCTCGTATTTTCGCATATTTCTCATAGCTGATGGCCAGATTCTGGGCTTTATCTGGTTTAGATCACGTAGTAATGTGATGCCACACTGAAACAGTAAATTAAACCTAGTTTCGATCAATATTTTACAGGATAACGCATGTTAGGTCTAGGTTAGTTCTGGGGTTTGCCCTCATCAGGGTCATATTTTCGCATATTTCTCATAGTTGATGGCCAGATTCTGGGCTTTTTCTGGTTTGGATCACGTAGTAATGTGGTACCACACTGAAGCAGTCGATTAAACCTGGTGTCGATCAATATTTTTGAGGATACCGCATGTTAGGTCTAGGTTAGGCCTGGGATTTTCCCTCATGAGACACATACTTTCGCATTCTCCACATACTTGTTGAACGGATCATGGGTTTTTTCTGGTTTGGATCACGTAGTAATGTGGTACCACACCGAAACAGTCGATTAAACCTGGTGTCGATCAATATTTTTGAGGATAACGCATGTTAGGTCTAGGTTAGTTGTGGGGTTTGCCCTCATCAGGGTCATATTTTCGCATATTTCTCATAGTTGATGGCCAGATTCTGGGCTTTTTCTGGTTTGGATCACGTAGTAATGTGGTACCACACTGAAATAGTCGATTAAACCTGGTTTCGATCAATATTTTAGAGGATAACGCATGTTATGTCTAGGTTAGTCCTGGGATTTGCCCTCATCAGGGTCATATTTTCGCGTTCTTCACATACTTGTTGAACAGATCCTTGGTATTTTTCTGGTTTTGGTCAGGTAGTAATGTGGTACCACACTGAAACAGTCGATTAAACCTGGTTTCGATCAATATTTTAGAGGGTAACGCATGTTAGATCTAGGTTCGGCCTGGGATTTTCTCTCATCAGACATATACTTTCGCATTCTCCACATACTTGTTGAACAGATCCTGGGTTTTTTCTAGTTTGGATCACGTAGTATTGTGGTACCACACTGAAACAGTCCATTAAACCTGGTTTCGATCAATATTTTAGAGAATAACGAATGTTAGGTCTTGGTTAGGTCTGGGATTTGCTCACATCAGGCTCGTATTTTCGCATATTTCTCATAGCTGATGGCCAGATTCTGGGCTTTATCTGGTTTAGATCACGTAGTAATGTGATGCCACACTGAAACAGTAAATTAAACCTAGTTTCGATCAATATTTTACAGGATAACGCATGTTAGGTCTAGGTTAGTTCTGGGGTTTGCCCTCATCAGGGTCATATTTTCGGATATTTCTCATAGTTGATGGCCAGATTCTGGGCTTTCTTTGGATTGGATCACGTAGTAATGTGGCACCACACTGAAGCAGTCGATTAAACCTGGTGTCGATCAATATTTTTGAGGATACCGCATGTTAGGTCTAGGTTAGGCCTGGGATTTTCCCTCATGAGACACATACTTTCGCATTCTCCACATACTTGTTGAACGGATTCTGGGTTTTTTCTGGTTTGGATCACGTAGTAATGTGGTACCACACTGAAACAGTCGATTAAACCTGGTGTCGATCAATATTTTTGAGGATAACGCATGTTAGGTCTAGGTTAGTTCTGGGGTTTGCCCTCATCAGGGTCATATTTTCGCATATTTATCATAGTTGATGGCCAGATTCTGGGCTTTTTCTGGTTTGGATCACGTAGTAATGTGGTACCACACTGAAATAGTCGATTAAACCTGGTTTCGATCAATATTTTAGAGGATAACGCAAGTTATGTCTGAGATAGGTCCGGGATTTGCCTTCGTCAGGCTCATACTTTCGCATTCTTCACATACTTGTTGTACAGATCCTGGGTTTTTTCTGGTTTGGATCACATTGTAATGTGGTACCACACTGAAACATTCAATCAAACCTGGTTTCGATCAATATTTTAGTGAATAACTCATGTTAGGTCTAGGTTAGGTCTGGGATTTGCTCTCATCAGGCTCGCACTTTCACATATTTCTCATACTTGATGTCCAGATTTTGGGCTTTCTCTGGTTTGGATCACGCAGTAATGTGGTACCACACTGAAACAGTCGATTAAACCTGGTGTCGATCAATATTTTAGAGAATAACGCATGTTAGGTCTGGGATAGTTCTGGGATTTGCCCTGATCAGGCTCGCACTTTCGCATATTTCTCATACTTGATGGCCAGATTCTGGGCTTTTTCTGATTTGGATCCCGTAGTATTGTGGTACCACACTGAAACATTCAATTAATCCTGGTCTTGATAAATATTATAGAGGATAACGCATGTTAGGTCTGGGGTAGGCCTCGGATTTGCCCCCATCAGGGACATACTTTCGCATTTTTCACATACATGTTGAACAGATCCCTGGCTTTTTCTGGTTTGGAACACGCAGTAATGTGGTACCCCACTGAAACAGTCCATTAAACCTGGTCTCGATCAATATTTTAGAGGATAACGCATGTTAGGTCTGGGATAGGTCTGGGATTTGCCCTCATCAGGCTCATAGTTTCGTGTTCTTCACATACTTGTTGAACAGATCCTGGGTTTTTCTGGTTTGGATCACGTAGTAAAGTGGTACCACACTGAAACAGTCGATTAAACCTGGTTTCGATCAATATTTTAGTGAATAACTCTTGTTAGGTCTAGGTTAGTTCTGGGATTTGATCTCATCAGGCTCGTACTTTCACATATTTCTCATACTTGGTGGCCAGATTCTGGGCCTTTTCTGGTTTGGATCACGTAGTAATGTGGTACCACACGGAAACAGTCGATTAAACCTGGTTTCGATCAATATTTTAGAGGATAACGCAAGTTATGTCTGGGATAGGTCTGGGATTTGCCCTCATAAGGATCATACTTTCGCGTTTTTCACATACTTGTTGAACAGATCCTGGGTTTTTTCTGGTTTGGATCAGGTAGTAATGTGGTACCACACTGAAACAGTCGATTAAACCTGGTTTCGATCAATATTTTAGAGAATAATTCATGTTAGGTCTAGGTTAGGTCTGGGATTTGCTCTCATCAGGCTCATACTTTCGCATATTTCTCATTCTTGTTGGCCAGATCCTGGGCTTCCACTGGCTTGGATCACGTAGTAATGTGATGCCACACTAAACCTGTCAATTAAACCTGGTTTCGATCAATATTTTAGAGGATAACGCAAGGTATGTCTGGGATAGGTCTGTGGATTTGCCCTCATCAGGCTCGTACCTTCGCGTTTTTCACATTCTTGTTGAACAGATCCTGGGTTTTTTCTGGTTTGGATCACGCAGTAATGTGGTACCACACTGAAACAGTCCATTAAACCTGGTTTCGATCAATATTTTAGAGAATAATTCATGTTAGGTCGAGGGTAGGTCTGGGATTTGCTCTCATCGGGCTCATTCTTTCGCATATTTCTCATACTTCATGGCTAGATCCTGGGCTATTTCTGGATTGCATCATGTAGTAATGTAGTTCCACCCTGAAACAGTCAATTAAACCTGGTTTCCATCAATATTTTAGAGGACAACGCATGTTAGGTCTGGGATAGCTCTGGGATTTGCCCACATCAGGATCATACTTTCACATTTATCACATACTTGTTGAACAGATCCTGGGTTTTTTCTGGTTTGGATCCCGTAGTAATGTAGTACCACACTGAAACAATCCATTCAACCTGGTTTCGATCAATATTTTAGAGGATAACGCATGTTATGTCTAGGTTAGTCCTGGGATTTGCCCTCATCAGGGTCATATTTTCGCGTTCTTCACATACTTGTTGAACAGATCCTTGGTATTTTTCTGGTTTTGGTCAGGTAGTAATGTGGTAACACACTGAAACAGTCGATTAAACCTGGTTTCGATCAATATTTTAGAGGATAACGCATGTTACGTCTAGGTTAGTCCTGGGATTTGCCCGTATCAGGATCATATTTTCGTATTCTCCACATACTTGTTGAACAGATCCTGGGTTTTTTCTAGTTTGGATCACGTAGTATTGTGGTACCACACTGAAACAGTCCATTAAACCTGGTTTCGATCAATATTTTAGAGAATAACGCATGTTAGGTCTTGGTTAGGTCTGGGATTTGCCCACATCAGGCTCGTATTTTCGCATATTTCTCATAGTTGATGGCCACATTCTGGGCTTTATCTGGTTTGGATCACGTAGTAATGTGGTACCACACTGAAACAGTCCATTAAACCTGGTTTCGATCAATATTTTAGAGGGTAACGCAAGTTAGGTCTGGGATAGGTGTGGGATTTGCCCTCATCAGGGTCATATTTTCGGATTTTTCACATACTTGTAGAACGGATCCCATGCTTATTCTGGTTTGGATCACGTGGTAATGTGGTACCACACTGAAACATTCAATTAAACCTGGTCTTGATAAATATTTTACAGGATAACGCATGTTAGGTCTGGGTTAGGTCTAGGATTTGCCCAAATCGGGCTCATAATTTCGCATATTTCTTATACCTCATGGCTAGATCCTGGGTATTTTTCTGGTCTGGATCACGTAGTAATGTGGTACCACCCTGAAACAGTTCATTAAACCTGGTTTCGATCAATAGTTCAGAAGATAACGCATGTTAGGTCTAGGTTAGGCCTGGGATTTTCCCTTATCAGACAGATACTTTCGCATTATTCACATACTTGTTGAACGGATCCTGGGTTAATTCTGGTTTGGATCACGTAGTAATGTGGTACCACACTGAAACAGTCGATTAAACCTGGTTTCGATCAATATTTTAGAGAATAACGCATGTTAGGTCTTGGTTGGGTCTGGGATTTGCTCATATCAGGCTCGTATTTTCGCATATTTCTCATAGTTGATGGCCAGATTCTGGGCTTTATCTGGTTTGGATCACGTAGTAATGCGGTACCACACTGAAACAGTCCATTAAACCTGGTTTCGATCAATATTTTAGAGGATAACGCAAGTTAGGTCTGGGATAGGTGTGGGATTTGCCCTCATCAGGGTCATATTTTCGCATTTTTCACATACTTGTAGAACGGATCCCATGCTTTTTCTGGTTTTGGATCACGTAGTAATGTGGTACCACACTGAAACAGTCCATTAAACGTGGTTTCGATCAATATTTTAGATGTTAACGCAAGTTATGTCTGGGATAGGTCTGGGATTTGCCCTCGTCAGACTCATAGTTGCGCGTTTCTTACATACTTGTAGAACAGATCCTGGGTTCTTTCTGGTTTGGATCCCGTAGTAATGTAGTACCACACTGAAACAGTCCATTCAACCTGGTTTCGATCAATATTTTAGAGGATAACGCATGTTATGTCTAGGTTAGTCCTGGGATTTGCCCTCATCAGGGTCATACTTTCGCGTTCTTCACATACTTGTTGAACAGATCCTTGGTATTTTTCTGGTTTTGGTCAGGTAGTAATGTGGTACCACACTGAAACAGTCGATTAAACCTGGTTTCGATCAATATTTTTGAGGGTAACGCATGTTAGATCTAGGTTCGGCCTGGGATTTTCTCTCATCAGACATATACTTTCGCATTCTCCACGTACTTGTTGAACAGATCCTGGGTTTTTTCTAGTTTGGATCACGTAGTATTGTGGTACCACACTGAAACAGTCCATTAAACCTGGTTTCGATCAATATTTTAGAGAATAACGAATGTTAGGTCTTGGTTAGGTCTGGCATTTGCTCACATCAGGCTCGTATTTTCGCATATTTCTCATAGCTGATGGCCAGATTCTGGGCTTTATCTGGTTTAGATCACGTAGTAATGTGATGCCACACTGAAACAGTAAATTAAACCTAGTTTCGATCAATATCTTACAGGATAACGCATGTTAGGTCTAGGTTAGTTCTGGGGTTTGCCCTCATCAGGGTCATATTTTCGCATATTTCTCATAGTTGATGGCCAGATTCTGGGCTTTTTCTGGTTTGGATCACGTAGTAATGTATTACCACACTGAAACAGTCGATTAAACCTGGTGTCGATCAATATTTTTGAGGATAACGCATGTTAGGTATGGGTTAGGTCTAGGAATTGCCCTAATCAGGCCCATAATATCGCATATTTCTCATACTTCATGGCTAGATCCTGGGCTTTTTCTGGATTGGATCTCGTAGTAATGTGGTACCACACTGAAGCAGTCGATTAAACCTGGTGTCGATCAATATTTTTGAGGATACCGCATGTTAGGTCTAGGTTAGGCCTGGGATTTTCCCTCATGAGACACATACTTTCGCATTCTCCACATACTTGTTGAACGGATCCTGGGTTTTTTCTGGTTTGGATCACGTAGTAATGTGGTACCACACTGAAACAGTCGATTAAACCTGGTGTCGATCAATATTTTTGAGGATAACGCATGTTAGGTCTAGGTTAGTTGTGGGGTTTGCCCTCATCAGGGTCATATTTTCGCATATTTCTCATAGTTGATGGCCAGATTCTGGGCTTTTTCTGGTTTGGATCACGTAGTAATGTGGTACCACACTGAAATAGTCGATTAAACCTGGTTTCGATCAATATTTTAGAGGATAACGCATGTTATGTCTAGGTTAGTCCTGGGATTTGCCCTCATCAGGGTCATATTTTCGCGTTCTTCACATACTTGTTGAACAGATCCTTGGTATTTTTCTGGTTTTGGTCAGGTAGTAATGTGGTACCACACTGAAACAGTCGATTAAACCTGGTTTCGATCAATATTTTAGAGGGTAACGCATGTTAGATCTAGGTTCGGCCTGGGATTTTCTCTC
Organism: Colletes latitarsis; assembly: GCF_051014445.1. NCBI lineage: Eukaryota > Metazoa > Arthropoda > Insecta > Hymenoptera > Colletidae > Colletes > Colletes latitarsis. The sequence continues at coordinate 904,002 of NW_027488368.1, read as the reverse complement.
ATCAGACATATACTTTCGCATTCTCCACATACTTGTTGAACAGATCCTGGGTTTTTTCTAGTTTGGATCACGTAGTATTGTGGTACCACACTGAAACAGTCCATTAAACCTGGTTTCGATCAATATTTTAGAGAATAACGAATGTTAGGTCTTGGTTAGGTCTGGGATTTGCTCACATCAGGCTCGTATTTTCGCATATTTCTCATAGCTGATGGCCAGATTCTGGGCTTTATCTGGTTTAGATCACGTAGTAATGTGATGCCACACTGAAACAGTAAATTAAACCTAGTTTCGATCAATATTTTACAGGATAACGCATGTTAGGTCTAGGTTAGTTCTGGGGTTTGCCCTCATCAGGGTCATATTTTCGGATATTTCTCATAGTTGATGGCCAGATTCTGGGCTTTCTTTGGATTGGATCACGTAGTAATGTGGTACCACACTGAAGCAGTCGATTAAACCTGGTGTCGATCAATATTTTTGAGGATACCGCATGTTAGGTCTAGGTTAGGCCTGGGATTTTCCCTCATGAGACACATACTTTCGCATTCTCCACATACTTGTTGAACGGATTGTGGGTTTTTTCTGGTTTGGATCACGTAGTAATGTGGTACCACACTGAAACAGTCGATTAAACCTGGTGTCGATCAATATTTTTGAGGATAACGCATGTTAGGTCTAGGTTAGTTCTGGGGTTTGCCCTCATCAGGGTCATATTTTCGCATATTTCTCATAGTTGATGGCCAGATTCTGGGCTTTTTCTGGTTTGGATCACGTAGTAATGTGGTACCACACTGAAATAGTCGATTAAACCTGGTTTCGATCAATATTTTAGAGGATAACGCAAGTTATGTCTGAGATAGGTTCGGGATTTGCCCTCATCAGGGTCATACTTTCGCATTCTTCACATACTTGTTGAACAGATCCTGGGTTTTTTCTGGTTTGGATCACGCAGTAATGTGGTACCACACTGAAACAGTCCACTAAACCTGGTTTCGATCAATATTTTAGAGGATAACGCATGTTATGTCTAGGTTAGGCCGGGGATTTGCCCTCATCAGACTCATACTTACGCATACTTCACATACTTGTTAAACAGATCCTGGGTTTTTTTCTGGTTTGGATCACGTAGTAATGTGGTATCAGACTGAAACATTCAATTAAACCTGGTCTTGATATATATTTTAGGGGATAACGCATGTTAGGTCTGGGTAAGGTCTAGGATTTGCCATCATCAGGCTCATAATTTCGCATATTTCTCATACTTGGTGGCCAGATTCTGGGCCTTTTCTGGTTTGGATCACGTAGTAATGTGGTACCACACTGAAACATTCAATTAAACCTGGTCTTGATAAATATTTTAGAGGATAACGCATGTTAGGTCTGGGTTAGGTCTAGGATTTGCCCTCATCAGGCTCATACTTTCGCATATTTCTCATACTTGATGGCTAGATCCTGGGCGTTTTCTGGATTGGATCACGTAGTAATGTGGTACCACACTGAAACAGTCGAGTAAACCTGGTTTCGATCAATATTTTAGAGGACAACGCAAGTTAGGTCTGGTATAGGTCTGGGGTTTGCCCTACTCAGGGTCATATTTTCGCGTTCTTTTCATACTTGTTGAACTGATCCTGGGTATCTTCCTGGTATGGATCAGGTAGTAATGTGGTACCACACTGAAACAGTCGATTAAACCTGGTTTCGATCAATATTTTTGAGGATAACGCATGTTAGGTCTAGGTTAGGCCTGGGATTTGCCCTCATCAGGGTCATATTTCCGCGTTCTTCACAGACTTGTTGAACAGATCCTGGGTATTTTTCTGGTTTGGATCACGTAGTAATGTGGCACCACACGGAAATAGTCGATTAAACCTTGTTTCGATCATTATTTTAGAGGATAACTCATGTTAGGTCTAGGATAGGTCTGGGATTTGCCCTCATCACGCCCATAGTTTCGCATTTTTCACATACTTGTAGAACGGATCCCATGCTTTTTCTGGTTTTGAATCACGTAGTAATGTGGTACCACACTGAAACAGTCCATTAAACGTGGTTTCGATCAATATTTTACAGGATAACGCAAGTTAGGTCTGGGATAGGTCTGGGATTTGCCCTCGTCAGGCTCATAGTTTCGCGTATCTTACATACTTGTAGAACAGATCCTGGGTTCTTTCTGGTTTGGATCCCGTAGTAATGTAGTACCACACTGAAACAGTCCATTCAACCTGGTTTCGATCAATATTTTAGTGGATAACGCATGTTATGTCTAGGTTAGTCCTGGGATTTGCCCTCATCAGGGTCATATTTTCGCGTTCTTCACATACTTGTTGAACAGATCCTTGGTATTTTTCTGGTTTTGATCAGGTAGTAATGTGGTACCACACTGAAACAGTCGATTAAACCTGGTTTCGATCAATATTTTTGAGGGTAACGCATGTTAGATCTAGGTTCGGCCTGGGATTTTCTCTCATCAGACATATACTTTCGCATTCTCCACATACTTGTTGAACAGATCCTGGGTTTTTTCTAGTTTGGATCATGTAGTATTGTGGTACCACACTGAAACAGTCCATTAAACCTGGTTTCGATCAATATTTTAGAGAATAACGAATGTTAGGTCTTGGCTAGGTCTGGGATTAGGCTCACATGAGGCTCGTATTTTCGCATATTTCTCATAGTTGATGGCCAGATTCTGGGCATTATCTGGTTTGGATCACGTAGTAATGTGATGCCACACTGAAACAGTAAATTAAACCTAGTTTCGATCAATATTTTACAGGATAACGCAAGTTAGGTCTGGGGTAGGCCTGGGATTTGCCCTCATCAGGGACATACTTTCGCATTTTTCACATACATGTTGAACAGATCCCTGGCTTTTTCTGGTTTGGATCACGCAGTAATGTGGTACCACACTGAAACAGTCCACTACACCTGGTTTCGATCAATATTTTAGAGGATAACGCATGTTATGTCTAGGTTAGGCCGGGGATTTGCCCTCATCAGACTCATACTTACGCATACTTCACATACTTGTTAAACAGATCCTGGGTTTTTTTCTGGTTTGGATCACGTAGTAATGTGGTACCACACTGAAACAGTCGATTAAACCTGGTTTCGATCAATATTTTTGAGGATAACGCATGTTAGGTCTACGTTAGGCCTGGGATTATCACTCATCAGACTCATACTTTCGCATTCTTCACATACTTGTTGAACAGATCCTTGGTATTTTTCTGGTTTTGATCAGGTAGTAATGTGGTACCACACTGAAACAGTCGATTAAACCTGGTTTCGATCAATATTTTTGAGGGTAACGCATGTTAGATCTAGGTTCGGCCTGGGATTTTCTCTCATCAGACATATACTTTCGCATTCTCCACATACTTGTTGAACAGATCCTGGGTTTTTTCTAGTTTGGATCATGTAGTATTGTGGTACCACACTGAAACAGTCCATTAAACCTGGTTTCGATCAATATTTTAGAGAATAACGAATGTTAGGTCTTGGCTAGGTCTGGGATTTGCTCACATGAGCCTCGTAGTTTCGCATATTTCTCATAGTTGATGGCCAGATTCTGGGCATTATCTGGGTTGGGTCACGTAGTAATGTGATGCCACACTGAAACAGTAAATTAAACCTAGTTTCGATCAATATTTTACAGGATAACGCAAGTTAGGTCTGGGGTAGGCCTGGGATTTGCCCTCATCAGGGACATACTTTCGCATTTTTCACATACATGTTGAACAGATCCCTGGCTTTTTCTGGTTTGGATCACGCAGTAATGTGGTACCACACTGAAACAGTCCACTACACCTGGTTTCGATCAATATTTTAGAGGATAACGCATGTTATGTCTAGGTTAGGCCGGGGATTTGCCCTCATCAGACTCATACTTACGCATACTTCACATACTTGTTAAACAGATCCTGGGTTTTTTTCTGGTTTGGATCACGTAGTAATGTGGTACCACACTGAAACAGTCGATTAAACCTGGTTTCGATCAATATTTTTGAGGATAACGCATGTTAGGTCTACGTTAGGCCTGGGATTATCACTCATCAGACTCATACTTTCGCATTCTTCACATACTTGTTGAACGGATCCTGGGTTTTTTCTGGTTTGGATCACGTAGTAATGTGGTACCCGACTGAAACATTCAATTAAACCTGGTCTTGATATATATTTTAGAGGATAACGCATGTTAGGTCTGGGTAAGGTCTAGGATTTGCCACCATCTGGCTCATAATTTCGCATATTTCTCATACTTGATGGCCAGATTCTGGGCCTCTTCTGGTTTGGATCACGTAGTAATGTGGTACCACACTGAAACAGTCGATTAAACCTGGTTTCGTTCAATATTTTAGAGGATAACGCAAGTTATGTCTGGGATAGGTCTGGGATTTGCCCTCATCAGGCTCATACTTTCGCGTTTTTCACATACTTGTTGAACAGATCCTGGGTCTTTTCTGGTTTGGATCAGGTAGTAATGTGGTACCACACTGAAACAGTCGACTAAACCTGGTTTCGATCAATATTTTAGAGAATAATTCATGTTAGGTCTAGGTTAGGTCTGGGATTCGCTCTCATCAGGCTCATACTTTCGCATATTTCTCATTCTTGTTGGCCAGATCCTGGGCTTCCACTGGTTTGGATCACGTAGTAATGTGATGCCACACTAAACCTGTCAATTAAACCTGGTTTCGGTCAATATTTTAGAGAATAATTCATGTTAGGTCGAGGGTAGGTCTGGGATTTGCTCTCATCGGGCTCATTCTTTCGCATATTTCTCATACTTCATGGCTAGATCCTGGGCTATTTCTGGATTGCATCATGTAGTAATGTAGTACCACCCAGAAACAGTCAATTAAACCTGGTTTCCATCAATATTTTAGAGGACAACGCAAGTTAGGTCTGGGATAGTTCTGGGATTTGCCCACATCAGGATCATACTTTCACATTTATCACATACTTGTTGAACAGATCCGGGGTTTTTTCTGGTTTGGAACCCGTAGTAATGTGGTACCACACTGAAACAGTCCATTAAACCTGGTTTCGATCAATATTTTAGAGGATAACGCACGTTACGTCTAGGTTAGTCCTGGGATTTGCCCGTATCAGGGTCATATTTTCGTATTCTCCACATACTTGTTGAACAGATCCTGGGTTTTTTCTAGTTTGGATCACGTAGTATTGTGGTACCACACTGAAACAGTCCATTAAACCTGGTTTCGATCAATATTTTAGAGAATAACGCACGTTAGGTCTTGGTTAGGTCTGGGATTTGCTCACATCAGGCTCGTATTTTCGCGTATTTCACATAGTTGATGGCCACATTCTGGGCTTTATCTGGTTTGGATCACGTAGTAATGTGGTACCACACTGAAACAGTCCATTAAACCTGGTTTCGATCAATCTTTTAGAGGATAACGCAAGTTAGGTCTGGGATAGGTGTGGGATTTGCCCTCATCAGGGTCATATTTTTGCATTTTTCACATACTTGTAGAACGGATCCCATGCTTTTTCTGGTTTTGGATCACGTAGTAATGTGGTACCACACTGAAACAGTCCATTAAACGTGGTTTCGATCAATATTTTAGATGTTAACGCAAGTTATGTCTGGGATAGGTCTGGGATTTGCCCTCGTCAGGCTCATAGATTCGCGTTTCTTACATACTTGTAGAACAGATCCTGGGTTTTTTCTGGTTTGGATCCCGTAGTAATGTGGTACCACACTGAAACAGTCCATTCAACCTGGTTTCGATCAATATTTTAGAGGATAACGCATGTTATGTCTAGGTTAGTCCTGGGATTTGCCCTCATCAGGGTCATATTTTCGCGTTCTTCACATACTTGTTGAACAGATCCTTGGTATTTTTCTGGTTTTGATCAGGTAGTAATGTGGTACCACACTGAAACAGTCGATTAAACCTGGTTTCGATCAATATTTTTGAGGGTAACGCATGTTAGATCTAGGTTCGGCCTGGGATTTTCTCTCATCAGACATATACTTTCGCATTCTCCACATACTTGTTGAACAGATCCTGGGTTTTTTCTAGTTTGGATCATGTAGTATTGTGGTACCAGACTGAAACAGTCCATTAAACCTGGTCTTGATAAATATTTTTGAGGGTAACGCATGTTATGTCTAGATTAGGCCTGGGATTTGCCCTCATCAGACACATACTTTCGCATTTTCCACATACTTGTTGAACGGATCCTGTGTTTTTTCTGGTTTGGATCACGTAGTAATGTGGTACCACACTGAAACATTCAATTAAACCTGGTCTTGATAAATATCTCAGAGGATAACGCATGTTAGGTCTGGGTAAGGTCTAGGATTTGCCCTAATCAGGCTCATAATTTCGCATATTTCTCATACTTCATGGCTAGATCCTGGACAATTTCTGGATTGGATCACGTAGTAATGTGGTACCACACTGAAACATTCAATTAAACCTGGTCTTGATAAATATTTCAGAGGATAACGCATGTTAGGTCTGGCTTAGGTCTAGGATTTGCCCTAATCTGGCTCATAATTCCGCATATGTCTCATACTTCATGGCTATATCCTGGACTTTTTCTGGATTGGATCACGTAGTAATGTGGTACCACACTGAAACATTCAATTAAACCTGGTCTTGATAAATATTTCAGAGGATAACGCATGTTAGGTCTGGGTAGGTCTAGGATTTGCCCTAATCGGGCTCATAATTTCGCATATTTCTCATACTTCATGGCTAGATCCTGGGCTTTTTCTGGATTGGTTCACGTAGTGATGTGGTACCACCCTGAAACAGTCGATTAAACCTGGTTTCGATCAATATTTTTGAGGATAACACATGTTAGGTCTAGGTTGGGTCTGGGATTTTCCTTCATCAGACTCATAGTTTCGCGTTTTTCACATACTTGTTGAACAGATCCTGGGTTTTTTCTGGTTTCGATCATGTAGTAATGTGGTACCACACTGAAACAGTCCATTTAACCAGGTTTCGATCAATATTTTAGAGAATAACGCATGTTAGGTCTTGGTTAGTTCTCGGATTTGCTCTCATCAGGCTCGTGCTTTCGCATATTTCTCATAGCTGATGGCCAGATTCTGGGCTTTTTCTGGTTTGGGTCACGTAGTAATGTGGTACCACACTGAAACAGTCGATCAAACCTGGTTTCGATAAATATCTTAGATGATAACGCTAGTTATGTCTGGGATAGGTCTGGGATTTGCCCTCGTCAGGCTCATACTTTCGCATTCTTCACATACTTGTTGTACAGATCCTGGGTTTCTTTCTGGTTTGGAGCACGTAGTAATGTGGTACCGCACTGAAACATTCAATTAAACCTGGTCTTGATAAATATTTCAGAGGATAACGCATGTGAGGTCTGGGTTAGGTCTAGGATTTGCCATAATTTCGCATATTTCTCATACTTCATGGCTAGATCCTGGACTTTTTCTGGATTGGATCACGTAGTAATGTGGTACCACACTGAAACTTTCAATTAAACCTGGTCTTGATAAATATTTCAGAGGATAACGCATGTTAGGTCTGGGTTAGGTCTAGGATTTGCCCTAATCTGGCTCATAATTCCGCATATTTCTCATACTTCATGGCTATATCCTGGACTTTTTCCGGATTGGATCACGTAGTAATGTGGTACCACACTGAAACAGTAAATGAAACCCAGTTTCGATCGATATTTAAGAGGATAACGCATGTTAGGTCTGGGTTAGCCCTGGGATTTGCCCTCATCAGACACATTCTTTCGCATTTTCCACATACTTGTTGAACAGATCCTGGGTTTTTTCTGGTTTGCATCACGTAGTGATATGGTACCACAGTGAAACAGTCCATTAAACCTGGTTTCGATGAATATTTTAGAGGATAACGCATGTTAGGTCTAAGTTAGGCCTGGGATTTTCCCTCATCAGACACATTCTTTCGCATTTTCCACATACTTGTTGAACAGATCCTGGGTTTTTCCTGGTTTGCATCACGTAGTGATATGGTACCACAGTGAAACAGTCCATTAAACCTGGTTTCGATAAATATTTTAGAGGATAACGCATGTTAGGTCTAAGTTAGGTCTGGGATTTGCCCTCGTCAGGCTCATACTTTCGCATTCTTCACATACTTGTTGTACAGATCCTGGGTTTTTTTCTGGTTTGGATCACGTAGTAATGTGGTACCACACTGAAACAGTGGATTAAACCTGTTCTTGATAAATATCCTTGAGGGTAACGTATGTTAGGTCTAGGTTAGGCCTGGGATTTTCCCTCATCCGACACATACTTTCGCATTCTTCACATACTTGTTGAACGGATCCTGGGTTTTGTCTGGTTTGGATCACGTTGTAGTGTGGTATCACACTGAAACAGTCCATTAAACCTGGTTTCGATCAATATTTTGGAGAATAACGCATGTTAGGTCTTGGTTAGGTCTGGGATTTGCTCTCATCACGCACGTACTTTCGCATAGTTCTCATAGTTGATGGCCAGATTCTGGGCTTTTTCTGGTTTGGATCACGTAGTAATGTGGTACCACACTGAAATAGTCGATTAAACCTGGTTTCTATCAATATTTTTGAGGGTAACGCATGTTAGGTCTAGGTTAGGCCCGGGATTTTCCGTCATCAGACACATACTTTCGCATTCTTCACATACTTGTTGAACAGATCCTGGGTTTTTTCTGGTTTGGATCACGTAGTAATGTGGTACCTCACTGAAACAGTCCATTAAACCCGGTTTCGATCAATATTTTAGAGAATAACGCATGATAGATCTTGGTTAGGTCTGGGATTTGATCTCATCAGGCTCGTAGTTTCGCATATTTCTCATAGTTGATGGCCAGATTCTGGGCTTTTTCTGGTTTGGATCACGTAGTAATGTGGTACCACACTGAAACATTCAATTAAACCTGGTCTTGATAAATATTTTAGAGAATAACGCATGTTAGGTCTTGGTTAGGTCTGGGATTTGCTCTCATCAGGCTCGTACTTTCGCATATTTCTCATAGTTGATGGCCAGATTCTGTGCCTTTCTGGTTTGGATCCCGTAGTAATGTGGTACCACACTGAAAGAGTCCATTAAACCTGGTTTCGATCAATATTTCAGAGAATAACTCATGTTAGGTCTAGGCTAGGTCTGGGATTTGCCCTCACCATGTTCATATTTTTGCGTTCTTCACATACTTGTTGTACAGATCCTGGGTATTTTTCTGGTTTGGATCACGTAGTAATGTGGTAGCACACTGAAACAGTCCATTAAACCTGGTTTCGATTATTATTGTAGAGGATAACGCATGTTCTGTCTAGGTTAGGCCTGGGATTTGCCCTCATCAGACACATACTTTCGCATTCGTCACATAGTTGTTGAACACATCCCGGGTTTTTTCAGGTTTGGATCACGTAGTAATGTGGTACCACACTGAAACATTCAATTAAACCTGGTCTTGATAAATATTTTAGAGGATAACGCGTGTTAGGTCTGGGTTAGGTCTAGGATTTGCCCTCATCAGGCTCATACTTTCGCATATTACTCATACTTGATGGCTAGATCCAGGGCTTTTTCTGGATTGGATCACGTAGTAATGTGGTACCACACTGAAACGGTCGATTAAACCTGCTTTCGATCAATATTTTTGGGGATAACGCATGTTAGATCTAGGTTAGGCCTGGGATTTGCCCACATCAGACATACTTTCGCATTCGTCACATACTTGTTGAACGGATCCTGGGTTTCTTGTGGGTTGGATCACGTAGTAATGTGGTACCACACTGAAACATTCAATCAAACCTGGTCTTGATAAATGTTTTAGAGGATAACGCATGTTGGGTCTGGGATAGGTCTGGGATTTGCCCTCATCAGGCTCATAGTTTCGCGTTTTTCACATACTTGTTGAACAGATCCTGGGGTTTTTCAGGTTTGGATCACGTAGTAATGTGGTACCACACTGAAACATTCAATTAAACCTGGTCTTGTTAAATATTTTAGAGGATAACGCATGTTAGGTCTGGGTTAGGTCTGGGATTTGCCCTCATCAGGCTCGCACTTTCGCATATTTCTCATACTTGATGGCCAGATCCAGGGCTTTTTCTGGATTGGATCACGTGGTAATGTGGTACCACACTGATACAGTCAATTAAACCTGGTTTCCATCAATATTTTTGAGGATAACTCATGTTAGGTCTGGTATAGGTCTGGGATTTGCCCTCATCAGGGTCATATTTTCGCGTTCTTCACATACTTGTTGAACAGATCCTGGGTATTTTTCTGGTTTGGATCAGGTAGTAATGTGGTACCACACTGAAACAGTCGATTAAACCTGGTTTCGATCAATATTTTTGTGAATAACGCATGTTAGGTCTGGGTTAGGTCTAGTATTTGCCCTCATCAGGCTCATACTTTCGCATATTTCTCATACTTGATGGCTAGATCCAGGGCTTTTTCTGGATTGGATCACGTAGTAATGTGGTACCACACTGAAACAGTCAATTAAACCTGGTTTCCATCAATATTTTAGAGGACAACGCAAGTTAGGTTTGGTATAGGTCTGGGATTTGCCCTCATCAGGGTCATATTTTCGCGTTCTTCACATACTTGTTGAACAGATCCTGGGTATTTTTCTGGTTTGGATCAGGTAGTAATGTGGTACCACACTGAAACAGTCGATTAAACCTGGTTTCGATCAATATTTTTGAGGATAACTCATGTTAGGTCTAGGTTAGGCCCGGGATTTGCCCTCATCTGGGTCATATTTCCGCGTTCCTCACATACTTGTTGAACAGATCCTGGGTATTTTTCTGGTTTGGATCACGTAGTAATGTGGTACCACACTGAAATAGTCGATTAAACCTGGTTTCGATCAATATTTTAGAGGATAACGCAAGTAATGTCTGGGATAGGTCCGGGATTTGCCCTCGTCAGGCTCACACTTTCGCATTCTTCACATACTTGATGTACAGATCCTGGGTTTTTTTCTGGATTGGATCACGTAGTAATGTGGTACCACACTGAAACAGTCAATTAAACCTGGTTTCCATCAATATTTTAGAGGACAACGCAAGTTAGGTCTGGTATAGATCTGGGATTTGCCCTCATCAGGGTCATATTTTCGCAGTCTTCACATACTTGTTGAACAGATCCTGGGTATTTTTCTGGTTTGGATCAGGTAGTAATGTGGTACCACACTGAAACAGTCGATTAAACCTGGTTTCGATCAATATTTTTGAGGATAACTCATGTTAGGCCTAGGTTAGGCCCGGGATTTGCCCTCATCAGGGTCATATTTCCGCGTTCTTCACATACTTGTTGAACAGATCCTGGGTATTTTTCTGGTTTGGATCACGTAGTAATGTGGTACCACACTGAAATAGTCGATTAAACCTGGTTTCGGTCAATATTTTAGAGGATAACGCAAGTAATGTCTGGGATAGGTCCGGGATTTGCCCTCGTCAGGCTCACACTTTCGCATTCTTCATATACTTGATGTACAGATCCTGGGTTTTTTTCTGGATTGGATCACGTAGTAATGTGGTACCTCACTGAAACAGCACATTAAACCTGGTTTCGATCAATATTTTAGAGAATAACGCATGATAGATCTTGGTTAGGTCTGGGATTTGATCTCACCAGGCTCGTACTTTCGCATATTTCTCATACTTCATGGCTATATCCTGGACTTTTTCCGGATTGGATCACGTAGTAATGTGGTACCACACTGAAACAGTAAATGAAACCCAGTTTCGATCGATATTTAAGAGGATAACGCATGTTAGGTCTGGGTTAGCCCTGGGATTTGCCCTCATCAGACACATTCTTTCGCATTTTCCACATACTTGTTGAACAGATCCTGGGTTTTTTCTGGTTTGCATCACGTAGTGATATGGTACCACAGTGAAACAGTCCATTAAACCTGGTTTCGATCAATATTTTAGAGGATAACGCATGTTAGGTCTAAGTTAGGCCTGGGATTTTCCCTCATCAGACACATTCTTTCGCATTTTCCACATACTTGTTGAACAGATCCTGGGTTTTTTCTGGTTTGCATCACGTAGTGATATGGTACCACAGTGAAACAGTCCATTAAACCTGGTTTCGATAAATATTTTAGAGGATAACGCATGTTAGGTCTAAGTTAGGTCTGGGATTTGCCATCGTCAGGCTCATACTTTCGCATTCTTCACATACTTGTTGTACAGATCCTGGGTTTTTTTCTGGTTTGGATCACGTAGTAATGTGGTACCACACTGAAACAGTGGATTAAACCTGGTCTTGATAAATATCCTTGAGGGTAACGTATGTTAGGTCTAGGTTAGGCCTGGGATTTTCCCTCATCCGACACATACTTTCGCATTCTTCACATACTTGTTGAACGGATCCTGGGTTTTGTCTGGTTTGGATCACGTTGTAGTGTGGTATCACACTGAAACAGTCCATTAAACCTGGTTTCGATCAATATTTTAGAGAATAACGCATGTTAGGTCTTGGTTAGGTCTGGGATTTGCTCTCATCACGCACGTACTTTCGCATAGTTCTCATAGTTGATGGCCAGATTCTGGGCTTTTTCTGGTTTGGATCACGTAGTAATGTGGTACCACACTGAAATAGTCGATTAAACCTGGTTTCTATCAATATTTTTGAGGGTAACGCATGTTAGGTCTAGGTTAGGCCCGGGATTTTCCGTCATCAGACACATACTTTCGCATTCTTCACATACTTGTTGAACAGATCCTGGGTTTTTTCTGGTTTGGATCACGTAGTAATGTGGTACCTCACTGAAACAGTCCATTAAACCCGGTTTCGATCAATATTTTAGAGAATAACGCATGATAGATCTTGGTTAGGTCTGGGATTTGATCTCATCAGGCTCGTAGTTTCGCATATTTCTCATAGTTGATGGCCAGATTCTGGGCTTTTTCTGGTTTGGATCACGTAGTAATGTGGTACCACACTGAAACATTCAATTAAACCTGGTCTTGATAAATATTTCAGAGGATAACGCATGTTAGGTCTGGGTTAAGTCTAGGATTTGCCCTAATCAGGCTCATAATTTCGCATATTTCTCATACTTCATGGCTAGATCCTGGACTTTTTCTGAATTGGATCACGTAGTAATGTGGTACCGCACTGAAACATTCAATTAAACCTGGTCTTGATAAATATTTCAGAGGATAACGCATGTTAGGTCTGGGTTAGGTCTAGGATTTGCCCTAATCTGGCTCATAATTCCGCATATTTCTCGTACTTCATTGCTATATCCTGGACTTTTTCAGGATTGGATCACGTAGTAATGTGGTACCACACTGAAACAGTAAATGAAACCCAGTTTCGATCGATATTTAAGAGGATAACGCATGTTAGGTCTTGGTTAGGTCTGGGATTTGATCTCATCAGGCTCGTAGTTTCGCATATTTCTCATAGTTGATGGCCAGATTCTGGGCTTTTTCTGGTTTGGATCACGTAGTAATGTGGTACCACACTGAAACGTTCAATTAAACCTGGTCTTGATAAATATTTTAGAGAATAACGCATGTTAGGTCTTGGTTAGGTCTGGGATTTGCTCTCATCAGGCTCGTACTTTCGCATATTTCTCATAGTTGATGGCCAGATTCTGTGCCTCTCTGGTTTGGATCCCGTAGTAATGTGGTACCACACTGAAAGAGTCCATTAAACCTGGTTTCGATCAATATTTCAGAGAACAACTCATGTTAGGTCTAGGCTAGGTCTGGGATTTGCCCTCACCATGTTCATATTTTCGCGTTCTTCACATACTTGTTGTACAGATCCTGGGTATTTTTCTGGTTTGGATCACGTAGTAATGTGGTAGCACACTGAAACAGTCCATTAAACCTGGTTTCGATTATTATTGTAGAGGATAACGCATGTTCTGTCTAGGTTAGGCCTGGGATTTGCCCTCATCAGACACATACTTTCGCATTTTCCACATACATGTAGAACAGATCCTGGGTTTTTTCTGGTTTGGATCACGTAGCAATGTGGTACCACACTGAAGCAGTCCATTAAACCTGGTTTCGATCAATATTTTTGAGGATAACGCATGTTAGATCCAGGATAGGCCTGGGATTTGCCCTCATCAGACGCATACTTTCGCATTCTTCACATACTTGTTGAACGGATCCTTGGTTTTTTCTGCTTTGGATCACGTAGTAATGTGGTAGAACACTGAAGCAGTCCATTAAACCTGGTCTTGATAAATATTTTAGAGGATAACGCACGTTAGGTCTGGGTTAGGTCTAGGATTTGCCCTCATCAGGCTCATACTTTCGCATATTACTCATACTTGATGGCTAGATCCAGGGCTTTTTCTGGATTGGATCACGTAGTAATGTGGTACCACACTGAAACGGTCGATTAAACCTGCTTTCGATCAATATTTTTGGGGATAACGCATGTTAGATCTAGGTTAGGCCTGGGATTTGCCCACATCAGACACATACTTTCGCATTCGTCACATACTTGTTGAACGGATCCTGGGTTTCTTGTGGGTTGGATCACGTAGTAATGTGGTACCACACTGAAACATTCAATTAAACCTGGTCTTGATAAATGTTTTAGAGGATAACGCATGTTGGGTCTGGGATAGGTCTGGGATTTGCCCTCATCAGGCTCGCACTTTCGCATATTTCTCATACTTGATGGCTAGATCCAGGGTTTTTTCTGGTTTGCATCACGTAGTGATATAGTACCACAGTGAAACAGTCCATTAAACCTGGTTTCGATAAATATTTTAGAGGATAACGCATGTTAGGTCTAAGTTAGGTCTGGGATTTGCCATCGTCAGGCTCATACTTTCGCATTCTTCACATACTTGTTGTACAGATCCTGGGTTTTTTTCTGGTTTGGATCACGTAGTAATGTGGTACCACACTGAAACAGTGGATTAAACCTGGTCTTGATAAATATCCTTGAGGGTAACGTATGTTAGGTCTAGGTTAGGCCTGGGATTTTCCCTCATCCGACACATACTTTCGCATTCTTCACATACTTGTTGAACGGATCCTGGGTTTTGTCTGGTTTGGATCACGTTGTAGTGTGGTATCACACTGAAACAGTCCATTAAACCTGGTTTCGATCAATATTTTAGAGAATAACGCATGTTAGGTCTTGGTTAGGTCTGGGATTTGCTCTCATCACGCACGTACTTTCGCATAGTTCTCATAGTTGATGGCCAGATTCTGGGCTTTTTCTGGTTTGGATCACGTAGTAATGTGGTACCACACTGAAATAGTCGATTAAACCTGGTTTCTATCAATATTTTTGAGGGTAACGCATGTTAGGTCTAGGTTAGGCCCGGGATTTTCCGTCATCAGACACATACTTTCGCATTCTTCACATACTTGTTGAACAGATCCTGGGTTTTTTCTGGTTTGGATCACGTAGTAATGTGGTACCTCACTGAAACAGTCCATTAAACCCGGTTTCGATCAATATTTTAGAGAATAACGCATGATAGATCTTGGTTAGGTCTGGGATTTGATCTCATCAGGCTCGTAGTTTCGCATATTTCTCATAGTTGATGGCCAGATTCTGGGCTTTTTCTGGTTTGGATCACGTAGTAATGTGGTACCACACTGAAACATTCAATTAAACCTGGTCTTGATAAATATTTCAGAGGATAACGCATGTTAGGTCTGGGTTAAGTCTAGGATTTGCCCTAATCAGGCTCATAATTTCGCATATTTCTCATACTTCATGGCTAGATCCTGGACTTTTTCTGAATTGGATCACGTAGTAATGTGGTACCGCACTGAAACATTCAATTAAACCTGGTCTTGATAAATATTTCAGAGGATAACGCATGTTAGGTCTGGGTTAGGTCTAGGATTTGCCCTAATCTGGCTCATAATTCCGCATATTTCTCGTACTTCATTGCTATATCCTGGACTTTTTCAGGATTGGATCACGTAGTAATGTGGTACCACACTGAAACAGTAAATGAAACCCAGTTTCGATCGATATTTAAGAGGATAACGCATGTTAGGTCTTGGTTAGGTCTGGGATTTGATCTCATCAGGCTCGTAGTTTCGCATATTTCTCATAGTTGATGGCCAGATTCTGGGCTTTTTCTGGTTTGGATCACGTAGTAATGTGGTACCACACTGAAACGTTCAATTAAACCTGGTCTTGATAAATATTTTAGAGAATAACGCATGTTAGGTCTTGGTTAGGTCTGGGATTTGCTCTCATCAGGCTCGTACTTTCGCATATTTCTCATAGTTGATGGCCAGATTCTGTGCCTCTCTGGTTTGGATCCCGTAGTAATGTGGTACCACACTGAAAGAGTCCATTAAACCTGGTTTCGATCAATATTTCAGAGAACAACTCATGTTAGGTCTAGGCTAGGTCTGGGATTTGCCCTCACCATGTTCATATTTTCGCGTTCTTCACATACTTGTTGTACAGATCCTGGGTATTTTTCTGGTTTGGATCACGTAGTAATGTGGTAGCACACTGAAACAGTCCATTAAACCTGGTTTCGATTATTATTGTAGAGGATAACGCATGTTCTGTCTAGGTTAGGCCTGGGATTTGCCCTCATCAGACACATACTTTCGCATTTTCCACATACATGTAGAACAGATCCTGGGTTTTTTCTGGTTTGGATCACGTAGCAATGTGGTACCACACTGAAGCAGTCCATTAAACCTGGTTTCGATCAATATTTTTGAGGATAACGCATGTTAGATCCAGGATAGGCCTGGGATTTGCCCTCATCAGACGCATACTTTCGCATTCTTCACATACTTGTTGAACGGATCCTTGGTTTTTTCTGCTTTGGATCACGTAGTAATGTGGTAGAACACTGAAGCAGTCCATTAAACCTGGTCTTGATAAATATTTTAGAGGATAACGCATGTTAGGTCTGGGTTAGGTCTAGGATTTGCCCTCATCAGGCTCATACTTTCGCATATTACTCATACTTGATGGCTAGATCCAGGGCTTTTTCTGGATTGGATCACGTAGTAATGTGGTACCACACTGAAACGGTCGATTAAACCTGCTTTCGATCAATATTTTTGGGGATAACGCATGTTAGATCTAGGTTAGGCCTGGGATTTGCCCACATCAGACACATACTTTCGCATTCGTCACATACTTGTTGAACGGATCCTGGGTTTCTTGTGGGTTGGATCACGTAGTAATGTGGTACCACACTGAAACATTCAATTAAACCTGGTCTTGATAAATGTTTTAGAGGATAACGCATGTTGGGTCTGGGATAGGTCTGGGATTTGCCCTCATCAGGCTCGCACTTTCGCATATTTCTCATACTTGATGGCTAGATCCAGGGCTTTTTCTGGATTGGATCACGTAGTAATGTGGTACCACACTGATACAGTCAATTAAACCTGGTTTCCATCAATATTTTTGAGGATAACTCATGTTAGGTCTGGTATAGGTCTGGGATTTGCCCTCATCAGGGTCATATTTTCGCGTTCTTCACATACTTGTTGAACAGATCCTGGGTATTTTTCTGGTTTGGATCAGGTAGTAATGTGGTACCACACTGAAACAGTCGATTAAACCTGGTTTCGATCAATATTTTTGTGGATAAGGCATGTTAGGTCTGGGTTAGGTCTAGTATTTGCCCTCATCAGGCTCATACTTTCGCATATTTCTCATACTTGATGGCTAGATCCAGGGCTTTTTCTGGATTGGATCACGTAGTAATGTGGTACCACACTGAAACAGTCAATTAAACCTGGTTTCCATCAATATTTTAGAGGACAACGCAAGTTAGGTTTGGTATAGGTCTGGGATTTGCCCTCATCAGGGTCATATTTTCGCGTTCTTCACATACTTGTTGAACAGATCCTGGGTATTTTTCTGGTTTGGATCAGGTAGTAATGTGGTAACACACTGAAATAGTCGATTAAACCTGGTTTCGATCAATATTTTTGAGGATAACTCATGTTAGGTCTAGGTTAGGCCCGGGATTTGCCCTCATCTGGGTCATATTTCCGCGTTCCTCACATACTTGTTGAACAGATCCTGGGTATTTTTCTGGTTTGGATCACGTAGTAATGTGGTACCACACTGAAATAGTCGATTAAACCTGGTTTCGATCAATATTTTAGAGGATAACGCAAGTAATGTCTGGGATAGGTCCGGGATTTGCCCTCGTCAGGCTCACACTTTCGCATTCTTCACATACGTGATGTACAGATCCTGGGTTTTTTTCTGGATTGGATCACGTAGTAATGTGGTACCACACTGAAACAGTCAATTAAACCTGGTTTCCATCAATATTTTAGAGGACAACGCAAGTTAGGTCTGGTATAGGTCTGGGATTTGCCCTCATCAGGGTCATATTTTCGCAGTCTTCACATACTTGTTGAACAGATCCTGGGTATTTTTCTG
This sequence comes from Colletes latitarsis, assembly GCF_051014445.1. NCBI lineage: Eukaryota > Metazoa > Arthropoda > Insecta > Hymenoptera > Colletidae > Colletes > Colletes latitarsis. Next base: position 885,626 of record NW_027488368.1, on the reverse strand, counting down.
GTTTGGATCAGGTAGTAATGTGGTACCACCCTGAAACAGTCGATTAAACCTGGTTTCGATCAATATTTTTGAGGATAACTCATGTTAGGCCTAGGTTAGGCCCGGGATTTGCCCTCATCAGGGTCATATTTCGCGTTCTTCACATACTTGTTGAACAGATCCTGGGTATTTTTCTGGTTTGGATCACGTAGTAATGTGGTACCACACTGAAATAGTCGATTAAACCTGGTTTCGATCAATATTTTAGAGGATAACGCAAGTAATGTCTGGGATAGGTCCGGGATTTGCCCTCGTCAGGCTCACACTTTCGCATTCTTCACATACTTGATGTACAGATCCTGGGTTTTTTTCTGGATTGGAACACGTAGTAATGTGGTACCTCACTGAAACAGCTCATTAAACCCGGTTTCCATCAATATTTTAGAGAATAACGCATGATAGATCTTGGTTAGGTCTGGGATTTGATCTCACCAGGCTCGTACTTTCGCATATTTCTCATATTTGATGGCCAGATTCTGGGCTTTTTCTGGTTTGGATCACGTAGTAATGTGGTACCACACTGAAACATTCAATTAAACCTGGTCTTGATAAATATTTTAGAGGATAACGCTTGTTAGGTCTGGGTTAGGTCTAGGATTTGCCCTCATCAGGCTCATACTATCGCATATTTCTCATACTTGATGGCTAGATCCAGGGCTTTTTCTGGATTGGATCACGTAGTAATGTGGTACCACACTGAAAAAGTAAATGAAACCCAGTTTCGATCGATATTTTACAGGATAACGCATGTTACGTCTGGGTTAGGCCTGGGATTTGCCCTCATCAGACACATACTTTCGCATTTTCCACATACTTGTTGAACAGATTCTGTGCTTTTTCTGGTTTTGATCCCGTAGTAATGTGGTACCACACTGAAAGAGTCCATTATACCTGGTTTCGATCAATATTTTAGAGGATAACGCATGTTATGTCTAGGTTAGGCCTGTGATTTGCCCTCATCAGACACATACTCTCGCATTCTTCACATACTTGTTGAACGGATCCTGGGTTTTTTCTGGTTTGGATCACGTAGTAGTGTGGTAGCACACTGAAACTGTCCATTAAACCTGGTATCGATCAATATTTTAGAGGATAACGCATGTTCTGCCTAGGTTAGGCCTGGGTTTTGCCCTCATCAGACACATACTTTCGCATTCTTCACGTACTTGTTGAACGGATCCTGGGTTTTTTCTGGTTTGGATCACGTAGTAATGTGGTAGCACGCTGAAACAGTCCATTAAACCTGGTTTCGATCAATATTTTAGAGGATAACGCATGTTATGTCTAGGTTAGGCCTGGGATTTGCCCTCATCAGGCACATACTTTCGCATTCTCCACATACTTGTTGAACAGATCCTGGGTTTTTTCAGGTTTGGATCACGTAGTACTGTGGTACCACACTGAAACATTCAATTAAACCTGGTCTTGATAAATATTTTAGAGGATAACACATGTTAGGTCTGGGTTAGGTCTAGTATTTGCCCACATCAGGCTCATACTTTCGCATATTAATCATACTTGATGGCTAGATCCAGGGCTTTTTCTGGTTTGGATCACGTAGTAATGTGGTACCACACTGAAACAGTCGATTAAACCTGGTCTTGATAAATGTTTTAGAGGATAACGCATGTTCTGCCTAGGTTAGGCCTGGGATTTTCCCTCATCCGACACATACTTTCGCATTCTTCACATACTTGTTGAACAGATCCTGGGTTTTTTCTGGTTTGGATCACGTAATAATGTGGTACCACACTGAAACAGTCCATTAAACCTGGCCTCGATCAACATTTTAGAGAATAACGCATGTTATGTCTAGGTTAGGCCTGGGATTTGCCCACATCAGACTCATACTTTCGCATTCTTCACATACTTGTTGAACAGATCCTGGGTTTTTTCTGGTTTGCATCACGTAGTAAGGTGGTACCACACTGAAACAGTCGATTAATCCCGGTTTCAATCAATATCTTAGAGGATAACGCATGTTAGGTCTAGGATAGGCCTGGGATTTGCCCTCATCACGGTCATACTTTCGCAGTTTTAACATACATATTGACCGATCGAGGGTTTCTTCTGCTTTGGATCACGTAGTAAAGTGGTACCACACTGAAACAGTCAATCAAACCCGGTTTTGACCAATATCTCAGGGGATAACGCAAGTTATGTCTAGGATAGGCCTGGGATTTGCCCACATCAGACTCATACTGTCGCATTCTTCGTTTACTTGTTGAACAGATCCTGGGTTTTTTTCTGGTTTGGATCACGTAGTAATGTGGTACCACACTGAAACAGTCGATTAAACCTGGTTTCCATGAATATTCTTGAGGATAACGCATGTTAGGTCTACGTTAGGCCTGAGATTTTCCCTCATCAGACTCATACTTTCGCATTCTTCACATACCTGTTGAACAGATCCTGGGTTTTTTCTGGTTTGGATCACGTAGTAATGTGGTACCACACTGAAACAGTCGATTAATCCCGGTTTCAATCAATATCATAGAGGATAACGCATGTTAGGTCTAGGTTATGCCTGGCATTTGCCCTCATCACGGTCATACTTTCGCAGTTTTAACATACATATTGACCGATCGAGGGTTTCTTCTGCTTTGGATCACGTAGTAATGTGGTACCACACTGAAACAGTCGATTAATCCCGGTTTCAATCAATACCTTAGAGGATAACGCATGTTAGGTCTAGGTTAGGCCTGGGATTTGCCCTCATCACGGTCATACTTTCGCAGTTTTAACATACATATTGACCGATCGAGGGTTTCTACTGCTTTGGATCACGTAGTAAAGTGGTACCACACTGAAACAGTCAATCAAACCTGGTTTTGACCAATATCTCAGAGGATAACGCAAGTTATGTCTAGGATAGGCCTGGGATTTGCCCACATCAGACTCATACTTTCGCATTCTTCGCTTACTTGTTGAACAGATCCTGGGCTTTTTTCTGGTTTGGATCACGTAGTAATGTGGTACCACACTGAAACAGTCGATTAAACCTGGTTGCGATCAATATTTTAGAGAATAACGCATTTTAGGTCTAGGTTAGGTCTGGGATTTGGTCTCATCAAACTCATACTTTCGTCATTCTTCACATACTTGTTGAACAGATCCTGTGTTTTTTCTGGTTTGGATCACGTAGTAATGTGGTACCACACTGAAACAGTCGATTAAACCTGGTTTCCATGAATATTCTTGAGGATAACGCATGTTAGGTCTACGTTAGGCCTGAGATTTTCCCTCATCAGACTCATACTTTCGCATTCTTCACATACTTGTTGAACAGATCCTGGGTTTTTTCTGGTTTGGGTCACGTAGTAATGTGGTACCACACTGAAACGGTCGATTAATCCCGGTTTCAATCAATATCATAGAGGATAACGCATGTTAGGTCTAGGTTAGGCCTGGCATTTGCCCTCATCGCGGTCATACTTTCGCAGTTTTAACATACATATTGACCGATCGAGGGTTTCTTCTGCTTTGGATCACGTAGTAATGTGGTACCACACTGAAACAGTCGATTAAACCTGGTTTCGATCAATATTTTAGAGAATAACGCATTTTAGGTCTAGGTTAGGTCTGGGATTTGGTCTCATCAAACTCATACTTTCGTCATTCTTCACATACTTGTTGAACAGATCCTGTGTTTTTTCTGGTTTGGATCACGTAATAATGTGGCACCACACTGAAACAGTCAATTAAACCTGGTTTCGATCAATATTTTATAGGATAACGCAAGTTAGGTCTGGGATAGGTCTGGGATTTGCCCTCAACACGGTCATATTTTCGCGTTTTTCACATACTTGTTGCACAGACCCCTGGCTTTTTCTGGTTTGGATCACGTAGTAATGTGGTACCACACTGAAACAGTCGATTAATCCTGGCTTCGATCAATATCTTGGAGGATAACGCATGTTAGGTCAATGTTAGGCCTGGGATTTGCCCTCATCACGGTCATACTTTCGCAGTTTTAACATACATATTGACCGATCGAGGGTTTCTTCTGCTTTGGATCACGTAGTAAAGTGGGACCACACCGAAACAGTCAATTAAACCTGTTTTTGACCAATATCTCAGAGGATAACACAAGTTAGGTCTGGGATAGGTCCGGGATTTGTCCCCATCAGGCTCATACTTTCGCGTTTTTCACATACATGTTGAACAGATCCTGGGTTTTTTCTGGTGTGCACCACGCAGTAATGTGGTACAACACTGACACAGTCCATTAAACCTGGCTTCGATCAACATTTTAGCGGATAACGCATGTTATGTCTAGGTTAGGCCTGGGATTTGCCCACATCAGACTCATACTTTCGCGTTCTTCACATACTTGTTGAAGAAATCCTGGGCATTTTCTGGATTGGATCACGTAGTAATGTGGTACCACACTGAAACAGTCCATTCAACCGGGTTTCGATCAATATTTTAGAGAATAACGCATTTTAGGTCTAGGTTAGGTCTAGGATTTGCCCTCATCAGTCTCATACTTTCGCATTCTTCACATACTTCTTGAACAGATCCTGGGTTTTTTCTTGTTTCGATCACGTAGTAATGTGGTACCACATTGAAACAGACCATTAAACCTGGTTTCGATTAATATTTTAGAGAATAATTCATGTTAGGTCTAGATTAGGTCTGGGATTTGCTCTCATCAGGCTCGTACTTTCGCATTCTTCACATACTTGTTGAACAGATCCTGGGTTTCTTCTGGTTTGGATCACGTAGAAATTTGGTACCACACTGAAACAGTCAATTAAACCTGGTCTTGATTAATATTTTAGCGGATAACGCGTGTTAGGTCTGGGTTAGGCCTGGGATTTGCCCTCATCGCGGTCATACTTTCGCAGTTTTAACATACATGTTGTCCTGATCGAGGGTTTTTTCTGCTTTGGATCGCGTAGCAAAGTGGTACCACACTATAACTGTCAATTAAACCTGGTTTCAAACAATGTTTTAGAGAATAACGCAAGTTATGTCTGGGATAGGTCTGGGATTTGCCTTCATGAGGCTCATACTTTCGCGTTTTTCACATACTTGTTAAAGAGATCCTGGCCTTTTTCTGGATTGGATCACGTAGTAATGTGGTACCACACTGAAGCAGTCCATTAAACCTGGTTTCGATCAATATTTTAGAGAATAATTCATGTTAGGTCTAGGTTAAGTCCGGGATTTGCTCTCATCGGGCTCATACTTTCGCATTCTTCACATAGATGTTGAACAGATCCTGGGCTTCTTTCTTGTTTGGATCACGTAGTAATGTGGTACCACGCTGAAACAGTCGATTAAACCTAGTTTTGACCAATATCTCAGAGGATAACGCAATTTATGTCTAGGATAGGCCTGGGATTTGCCCACATCAGACTCACACTTTCGCATTCTTCGCTTACTTGTTGAACAGATCCTGGGTTTTTTTCTGGTTTGGATCACGTAGTAATGTGGTACCACACTGAAACAGTCGATTAAACCTAGTTTCCATCAATATTCTTGAGGATAACGCATGTTAGGTCTACGTTAGGCCTCAGATTTTCCCTCATCAGACTCATACTTTCGCATTCTTCACATACTTGTTGAACAGATCCTGGGTTTTTTCTGGTTTGGATCACGTAGTAATGTCGTACCACACTGAAACAGTCTATTAATCCCGGTTTCAATCAATATCTTAGACGATAACGCATGTTAGGTCTAGGTTAGGCCTGGGATTTGCCCTCATCTCGGTCATACTTTCGCAGTTTTAACATACATATTGACCGATCGAGGGTTTCTTCTGCTTTGGATCACGAAGTAAAGTGGTAGCACACTAAAACAGTCAATTAAACCTGGTTTCGACCAATATTTTAGAGGATAACGCAAGTTAGGTCTGCGATAGTTCCGGGATTTGTCCTCATCAGGCTCATACTTTCGCGTTTTTCACATACTTGTTGAACAGATCCTGGTTTTTTTCTGGTTTGGATACCGTAAAGTGGTACCACACTGAAACAGTCCATTAAACCTGGTTTCGATCAATATTTTAGAGAATAACGCATTTTAGGTCTAGGTTAGGTCTGGGATTTGCTCTCATCAAACTCATACTATCGTCATTCTTCACATACTTGTTGAACAGATCCTAGGCTTTTTTCTGGTTTGGATCACGTAGTAATGTGGTACCACACTGAAACAGTCCATTAAACCTGGTTTCGATCAATATTTTAGAGAATAACGCATTTTAGGTCTAGGTTAGGTCTGGGATTTGCTCTCATCGGGCTCATACTTTCGCATTCTTCACATAGATGTTGGACAGATCCTGTGTTTTTTCTGGTTTGGATCACGTAATAATGTGGTACCACACTGAAACAGTCAATTAAACCTGGTTTCGATCAATATTTTTGAGGATAACGCATTATAGGTATATGTTAGGCCTGGGATTTGCCCACATCAGTGTCATACTTTCACATTTTTCGCATACTTGTTGGCCAGATCCCGGGCATTTTCTGGTTTGGATCACGTGGTAATGTTGTATCACACTGAAACTGTCAATTAAACCGGGTTTCCGTCAATATTTTAGAGAATAATTCATGTTAGGTCTAGGTTAGGTCTGGGATTTGCTCTCATCAGGCTCATACTTTCGCATATTTCTCATTTTCGTTGGCCAGAACCTGGGCTTCCACTGGTTTGGACCACGTAGTAATGTGGTGCCACAGTGAAGCAGTCAATTAAACCTGGTCTTGATAAATATTTTAGAGGATAACGCATGTTAGCTCTGGGTTAGGTCTAGTATTTGCCCTCATCAGGCTGATACTTTCGCATATTACTCATACTAGTTTGCTAGATCCTGGGCTTTTTCTGGATTGGATCACGTATTAATGTGGTACCACACTGAAACTGTCAGTTAAACGTGGTTTCCGTCAATATTTTAGAGGATAACACATGTTAGGTCTAGGTTAGGTCTAGGATTTGCCCTCATCAGTCTCATACTTTCGCATTCTTCATATACTTCTTGAACAGATCCTGTGTTTTTTCTTGTTTCGATCACGTAGTAATGTGGTACCACACTGAAACAGACCATTAAACCTGGTTTCGATTAATATTTTAGAGAATAATTCATGTTAGGTCTAGGTTAAGTCCGGGATTTGCTCTCATCGGGCTCATACTTTCGCATTCTTCACATACATGTTGAACAGATCCTGGGCTTTTTTCTTGTTTGGATCACGTAGTAATGTGGTACCACAATGAAACAGTCGATTAAACCTAGTTTTGACCAAAATCTCAGAGGATAACGCTATTTATGTCTAGGATAGGCCTGGGATTTGCCCACATCAGACTCACACATTCGCATTCTTCGCTTACTTGTTGAACAGACCCTGGGTTTCTTCTGGTTTGGATCACGTAGTAATGTGGTACCACACTGAAACAGTCAATTAAACCTGGTTTCGAACAATGTTTTAGAGAATACCGCAAGTTATGTCTGGGATAGGTCTGGGATTTGCCCTCATCAGGCTCATACTTTCGCGTTTTTCACATACTTGTTAAAGAGATCCTGGCCTTTTTCTGGATTGGATCACGTAGTAATGTGGTACCACACTGAAGCAGTCCATTAAACCTGGTTTCGATCAATATTTTAGAGAATAATTTATGTTAGGTCTAGGTTAAGTCCGGGATTTGCTCTCATCGGGCTCATACTTTCGCATTCTTCACATACATGTTGAACAGATCCTGGGCTTTTTTCTGGTTTGGATCACGTAGTAATGTGGTACCACACTGAAACAGTCCATTAAACCTGGTTTCGATCAATATTTTAGAGAATAACGCATTTTAGGTCTAGGTTAGGTCTGGGATTTGCCCACATCAGACTCATACTTTCGCATTCTTCGCTTACTTGTTGAACAGATCCTGGGCTTTTTTCTGGTTTGGATCACGTAGTAATGTGGTACCACACTGAAACAGTCGATTAAACCTAGTTTCCATCCATATTCTTGAGGATAACGCATGTTAGGTCTACGATAGGCCTGAGATTTTCCCTCATCAGACTCATACTTTCGCATTCTTCACATACTTGTTGAACAGATCCTGGGTTTTTTCTGGTTTGGATCACGTAGTAATGTGGTACCACACTCTAAACAGTCTATTAATCCCGGTTTCAATCAATATCTTAGACGATAACGCATGTTAGGTCTAGGTTAGGCCTGGGATTTGGCCTCATCACGGTCATACTTTCGCAGTTTTAACATACATATTGACCGATCGAGGGTTTCTTCTGCTTTGGATCAGGTAGTAAAGCGGGACCACACTGAAACAGTCAATTAAACCTGGTTTTGACCAATATCTCAGAGGATAACGCAAGTTAGGTCTGGGATAGGTCCGGGATTTGTCCCCATCAGGCTCATACTTTCGGGTTTTTCACATACTTGTGTAACAGATCCTGGGTTTTTTCTGGTGTGGATCACGCAGTAATGTGGTACCACACTGAAACAGTCCATTAAACCTGGCTTCGATCAACATTTTAGAGGATAACGCATGTTATGTCTAGGTTAGGCCTGGGATTTGCCCACATCAGCCTCATACTTTCGCATTCTTCGCTTACTTGTTGAACAGATCCTGGGCTTTTTTCTGGTTTGGATCACGTAGTAATGTGGTACTACACTGGAACAGTCGATTAAACCTGGTTTCGATCAATATTCTTGAGGACAACGCATGTTAGGTCTAGGTTAGGCCTGGCATGTGCCCTCATCAGGCACGTACTTTCGCATATTTCTCATACTTGAGGGCCAGATTCTGGGCTTTTTCTGGTTTGGATCAGGTAGTAATGTAGTACCACGCAGAAACATTCCATTAAACCAGGTTTCGATCAATATTTTAAAGGATAACGCATGTTATGTCTAGGTAAGGCCTGGCATCTGCCCTCATCAAACTCATACTTTCGTCATTCTTCACATACTTGTTGAACAGATCCTGGGCTTTTTTCTGGTTTGGATCACGTAGTAGTGTGGTACCACACTGAAACTGTCGATTAAACCTGGTTTCGAGTAATATTTTAGTGGATAACACATGTTAGGTCTAGGTTAGGTCTGGGATTTGCCCTCATCAGGGTCATACTTTCGCAGTTTTAACATACATGTAAACCTGATCGATGGTTTTTTCTGCTTTGGATCACGTCGTAAAGAGGTACCACACGAAAACAGTCAATTAAACCTGGTTTCGATAAATATTTTAGAGGATAACGCAAGTTATGTCTGGGACAGGTCTGGGATTTGCCCTCATCAGGCTCATACTTTCGCATTCTACACATACTTGTTGGACAGATCCCTGGCTTTCTCTGGTTTGGATCACGTTGTGAAGTGATACCACACTGAAACAGTCCATTAAACCTGGTTTCGATCAATACTTTAGAGAATAACGCATATTAGGTCCAGGTTAGGTCTGGGATTTGCTTTCATCAGGCTCGTACTATCGCATATTTCTCGTACTTGTTGGCTAGATACTGGGCTTTTTCTGGATTGGATCACGTGTTAATGTGGTTCACACTGAAACTGTCAATTAAACCTGGTTTCCGTCAATATTTTAGAGGATAACGCATGTTAGGTCTAGGTTAGGCCTGGGATTTTCCCTCAACAGACTCATACTCTCGCATTCTTCACATACTTCTTGAACAGATCCTAGGTTTTTTCTGGTTTCGATCACATATTAATGTGGCACCACACTGAAACAGACCATTAAACCTGGTTTCGATTAATATTTTAGTGGATAACACATGTTAGGTCTAGGTTAGGTCTGGGATTTTCCCTCATCAGGGTCTTACTTTCGCAGTTTCAACATACATGTTGAACAGATCCCTGGATTTTGCTGGCTTGGATCACGCAGTAATGTGGTACCACACTGGAACAGTCAATTAATCCTGGTTTCCATCAATATTTTAGAGGATAACACATGTTAGGTCTGGGTTAGACCTGGGATATGCCCTCATCAGGGTCATCCTTTCGCAGTTTTAACATACATGTTGACCTGAGCGAGGGTTTTTTCTGCTTTGGATCACGTAGCAAAGTGGTACCACACTAAAACAGTCAATTGAACCTGGTTTCGATAAAGATTTTAGAGGATAACGCAAGTTATGTCTGGGATAGGTCTGGGATTTGCCCTCATCAGGCTCATACTTTCGCATTCTTCACATACTTCTTGAACAGATCCTGGGTTTTTTCTGGTTTGGATCACGTAGTAATGTGGTACCACACTGAAACAGTCCATTAAACCTGGTTTCGATAAATATTTTAGAGGATAACGCAAGTTATGTCTGGGATAGGTCTGGGATCTGCCCTCATCAGACTCATACTTTCGCATGCTTCACATACATGTTGAACAGATCCCCGGCTTTCTCTGGTTTGGATCACGTTGTGAAGTGGTACCACACTGAAACAGTCGACTAATCCTGCTCCCGATCAACATTTTATAGGATAACGCAAGTTTGGTCTGGTATAGGTCTGGGATCTGCCATCATCAGGCTTATACCTTCGCATTTTTCACATGCTTGTTGGACAGATCCTGGGCTTTTCTGGTTTGGATCACGTAGTAATGTGGTACCACACTGAAACAGTCCATTAAACCTGGTTTCGATCAATACTTTAGAGAATAACGCATATTAGGTCTAGGTTTGGTCTGGGATTTGCTCTCATCAGGCTCGTACTATCGCATCTTTCTCGTACTTCTTGGCTAGATCCTGGGCTTTTTCTGGATTGGATCACGTGTTAATGTGGTACCACACTGAAACTGTCAATTAAACCTGGTTTCCGTCAATATTTTAGAGGATAACGCATGTTAGGTCTAGGTTAGGCCTGGGATTTTCCCTCAACAGACTCATACTCTCGCATTCTTCACATACTTCTTGAACAGATTCTGGGTCTTTTCTGGTTTTGATCACGTATTAATGTGGTACCACACTGAAACAGACCATTATACCTGGTTTCGAGTAATATTTTAGTGGATAACACATGTTAGGTCTAGGTTAGGTTTGGGATTTTCCCTCATCAGGGTCTTACTTTCGCATATTTCTCGTACTTCTTGAACAAATTCTGGGTCTTTTCCGGTTTTGATCACGTAGTAACGTGGTACCACACTGAAACAGTCGATTAAACCTGGTTTCCGCCAATATTTTAGAGGATAACACATGTTAGGTCTAGGTTAGGCCTGGGATTTTCCCTCAACAGACTCATACTCTCGCATTCTTCACATACAGCTTGAACAGATCCTAGGTTTTTTCTGGTTTCGATCACGTATTAATGTGGTACCACACTGAAACAGACCATAATACCTGGTTTCGAGTAATATTTTAGTGGATAACACATGTTAGGTCTAGGTTAGGTCTGGGATTTGCCCTCATCAGGGTCATCCTTTCGCAGTTTTAACATACATGTTGACCTGAGCGAGGGTTTTTTCTGCTTTGGATCACGTAGCAAAGTGGTACCACACTAAAACAGTCAATTAAACCTGGTTTCGATAAATATTTTAGAGGATAACGCATGTTAGGTCTAGGTTAGGCCTGGGATTTTCCCTCAACAGACTCATACTCTCGCATTCTTCACATACATCTTGAACAGATCCTAGGTTTTTTTTGGTTTCGATCACGTATTAATGTGGTACCACACTGAAACAGACCATTATACCTGGTTCCGAGTAATATTTTAGTGGATAACACATGTTAGGTCTAGGTTAGGTCTGGCATTTTCCCTCATCAGGGTCTTACTTTCGCAGTTTTAACATACATGTTGAACAGATCCCTGGATTTTGCTGGTTTGGATCACGTAGTAATGTGGTACCACATTGGAACAGTCAATTAATCCTGGTTTCCATCAATATTTTAGAGGATAACACATGTTAGGTCTGGGTTAGACCAGGGATTTGCCCTCATCAGGGTCATCCTTTCGCAGTTTTAACATACATGTTGACCTGAGCGAGGGTTTTTTCTGCTTTGGATCACGTAGCAAAGTGGTACCACACTAAAACAGTCAATTAAACCTGGTTTCGATAAATATTTTAGAGGATAACGCATGTTAGGTCTAGGTTAGGCCTGGGATTTTCCCTCAACAGACTCATACTCTCGCATTCTTCACATACATCTTGAACAGATCCTAGGTTTTTTCTGGTTTCGATCACGTATTAATGTGGTACCACACTGAAACAGACCATTATACCTGGTTTCGAGTAATATTTTAGTGGATAACACATGTTAGGTCTAGGTTAGGTTTGGGATTTTCCCTCATCAGGGTCTTACTTTCGCATATTTCTCGTACTTCTTGAACAAATTCTGGGTCTTTTCCGGTTTTGATCACGTAGTAACGTGGTACCACACTGAAACAGTCAATTAAACCTGGTTTCCGTCAATATTTTAGAGGATAACGCATGTTAGGTCTAGGTTAGGCCTGGGATTTTCCCTCAACAGACTCATACTCTCGCATTCTTCACATACATCTTGAACAGATCCTAGGTTTTTTCTGGTTTCGATCACGTATTAATGTGGTACCACACTGAAACAGACCATTATACCTGGTTTCGAGTAATATTTTAGTGGATAACACATGTTAGGTCTAGGTTAGGTCTGGGATTTTCCCTCATCAGGGTCTTACTTTCGCAGTTTTAACATACATGTTGAACAGATCCCTGGATTTTGCTGGTTTGGATCACGTAGTAATGTGGTACCACATTGGAACAGTCAATTAATCCTGGTTTCCATCAATATTTTAGAGGATAACACATGTTAGGTCTGGGTTAGACCTGGGATTTGCCCTCATCAGGGTCATCCTTTCGCAGTTTTAACATACATGTTGACCTGAGCGAGGGTTTTTTCTGCTTTGGATCAGGTAGCAAAGTAGTACCACACTAAAACAGTCAATTAAACCTGGTTTCGATAAATATTTTAGAGGATAACGCAAGTTATGTCTGGGATACGTCTGGGATTTGCCCTCATCAGGCTCATACTTTTTTTTTTTTTTTTTTTTTTTTTTTTTTTTTTTGTCGTGGGGAAAATCTTCGAAAGACTCCCTCCCACCTCCTTGGGGAGAGGTGGGAGGGGTGTGTGGGATTCCCCGCGCCCGTACAACGACAGGCGCGGGACCTACCCACTAAAAACCCCACGGTGACCCTTCGGCACGCTTTGGGAGGATACCGGGAATCGCTCGAAGCATTCTTCCGGTATCCTCCCCGTGCCCGCGCTTTCGCGCCCATCCCCCGGGGGGACAATCGGTCCCCCCAGTAGACACACTGCCTCATAGCGGCGGGACGGGGCCACTCCATCCCGCCGCTATCCGTCCCGGGGCCGCGTTTAGTGGCGGCTGCGAGCCCCAACTCGCAACCGCCCGCGACCCCGTTTCCACCCCTCGGCGGCCGGGCGTTCATGGCCGCACCAGACCGCCGAGGGTGCCTCCCCTTGCGTCGGACCGGTAGGGGGAGGCACTCCTACCCCCAACCGGTCCGACCCGGCGCCGCCTGGCGGGAGGAGGGTCCCCTCAGAACCCCCCTCCCAGCCTAGGTCATCCGCCACGCCGAGGCGGCCGCCCGCGACGCCTCGCGACCGGGCGACGACCTCGGGCCACCGCACGGGCGCGAGCTTCAGTGCGCCGCTGAAGCTCGCGCTCCCTCCCCGCGGCCTCCTTCTGCAACATTACGTTCTCGCAGAAGGAGGCCACGGCCCTCCACTTCTCCTCGCTGCCGAGCATGGCGCGCACCACGCCCGGCAGCGAGACATCCCACCCGACGACGCCGACCAGGACACGGCGCTCCTCCTCCCACGCGGGGCATACCTCCAGGGTATGATCCGCCGTGTCCTGCTCAGCGTCGCAGTGGCAGCAACGCGCCGTCGGCTCCTTCTCTATCCGGCACAGGTATCTTCCGAAGCTGCCATGCCCGGAAAATACCTGTGCCATCCGGTAGGTGAGGCTGCCATGGCCTCTGTCCAGCCACTCCTTCAGGAGTGGCCGAACAGCCCCGACAGTCCGGTGCCCCGCGGTTGGCAGGGCCAGCCGCTCCTGCCACGCGAGCAACACGGACTGCCGGGCCTGGCGCTTCAAATCGCCCCAAGCAGGTTCCTGCCCGCCCGGGACCGCCCCCACCCCCGTGCGTCGGTCGACACGGTGCCGGTACATCACCGCGTGCGACCGCGCGAGCAGGTCCATGGGCGGCATCCCCGCTAGAACCGTCGCCGCCTCATGTGACATGGTCCGATACCCGCGGACGACCCTGAGCGCCACGCGCCTCTGCACCCGACGCAGCATAGTCATGCTGCGCCGGGAGACAGCCAGGTCGTCCGCCCAGACGGGGGCCCCGTATAGGGCCACCGACTGGACCATTGCCACATAGAGGCGACGAACTCGGCCCGCCGGGCCCCCCAGGTTGGGCAGGATCCGGCCCAGAGCCGCAACCATCCTTTCCAACCGGGGGACCAGGCAGCGGAAATGCTTCTCGAAACGCCAGTGGCTATCGAGGATCAGCCCTAGATACCTGATCTGGGGCTTCACCTCGATGTCAGCCCCACCCACCCGTATCAGAGGGGGTGGCGGATCCTGCCGAGGTGAATGAAACGCAATCACCTCGGTCTTATGGACCGCCACCGTCATCCCCATCCCCCTGATCCGGTCGACGACGCGTTGCGACCCCTCCTCCGCGCGACGCATGGCCCTCCCCCAGTGCGCCCCGACGGCCAGCACCAGTGTGTCATCCGCATAACACACCGTGCTGACGCCGTCGGGGAGGCCGGCCCGCAACACCGAGTCGTACGCGATGTTCCACAGGAGTGGCCCGAGGACCGACCCCTGCGGAACACCGCAGTACATCTCCCTCCGCATATCACCATCCCGGCCCGGATACTCGATCCACCTGCCGCGGAGATAATCCCCGACGACCGCCCTGAGACAAGGGGGGACTCGATGATATTCGAGTTCCCTCCTTATCTCTTCCCAGGGGAGGGTGTTAAAGGCATTGGCAATATCCAAGGATATTGCCAATGCCACCCCTCCCCGGGAGACGGCCGCCTCCGAGAGGGCCCTCACACGACCTATCGCGTCGATAGTCGATCGGCCCCCCCGGAAACCGAACTGGCAGTCGGCCAGACCGGGATCACCCCGCGACAGGTGCTCGACGAGGCGGGCAGCAATCACACGCTCGAAGAGCTTGCCCACCTCGTCGAGGAGACAAATGGGCCGGTATGCGGAGGGAGACTCCGCGGGCCGACCCTCCTTCCGGAGGAGGACCATCCTCGCCACCTTCCAACTGGGGGGGAATCGCCCGTCCCTCAGGCAGCGGTCGAACAACCGCCTGAGGTCGGCCCCAAGGACGCCCTGGGTCAAGACCCAAACCCGGCCGGGCACACCATCCGGACCCGGGGCCGTGTTACGAACCCCGAGCCGTCTGATGGCCGCTGCCAGCTCCTCCTGCGTGACCCCCAGCTCGGCCGTCCACTCCACTGGGACAGCCGCCGCCGCCGGAGGACGCGGTCCCCTCTCCCCAATTGGAAAGAGTGTATTGACCACGTCCTCCAGCAGCCGGGGGTCAAGACCCTCGGTGACGGGGGGCGCCCACGGGCGGAGCTTATTCAGCACCACCTTATATGGGCGCCCCCATGGATCGTCATCAAGGGTCTATCAGGCTGTTACTTTCGCATTCTTCACATACTTCTTGAACAGATCCTGGGTTTTTTCTGGTTTGGATCACGTGTTAATGTGGTACCACACTGAAACTGTCAATTAAACCTGGTTTCCGTCAATATTTTAGAGGATAACGCATGTTAGGTCTAGGTTAGGCCTGGGATTTTCCCTCAACAGACTCATACTCTCGCATTCTTCACATACATCTTGAACAGATCCTAGGTTTTTTCTGGTTTCGATCGCGTATTAATGTGGTACCACACTGAAACAGACCATTAAACCTGGTTTCGATTAATATTCTAGTGGATAACACATGTTAGGTCTAGGTTAGGTCTGGGATTTTCCCTCATCAGGGTCATACTTTCGCAGTTTTAACATACATGTTGAACAGATCCCTGGATTTTGCTGGTTTGGATCACGTAGTAATGTGGTACCACACTGGAACAGTCAATTAATCCTGCTTTCCATCAATATTTTAGAGGATAACACATGTTAGGTCTGGGTTAGACCTGGGATATGCCTTCATCAGGGTCATCCTTTCGCAGTTTTAACATACATGTTGACCAGAGCGAGGGTTTTTTCTGCTTTGGATCACGTAGCAAAGTGGTACCACACTAAAACAGTCAATTAAACCTGCTTTCGATAAAGATTTTAGAGGATAACGCATGTTAGGTCTAGGTTAGGCCTGGGATTTTCCCTCAACAGACTCATACTCTCGCATTCTTCACATACATCTTGAACAGATCCTAGGTTTTTTCTGGTTTCGATCACGTATTAATGTGGTACCACACTGAAACAGACCATTATACCTGGTTTCGAGTAATATTTTAGTGGATAACACATGTTAGGTCTAGGTTAGGTCTGGGATTTGCCCTCATCAGGGTCATCCTTTCGCAGTTTTAACATACATGTTGACCTGAGCGAGGGTTTTTTCTGCTTTGGAACACGTAGCAAAGTGGTACCACACTAAAACAGTCAATTAAACCTGGTTTCGATAAAGATTTTAGAGGATAACGCAAGTTATGTCTGGGATAGGTCTGGGATTTGCCCTCATCAGGCTCATACTTTCGCATTCTTCATACATACTTCTTGAACAGATCCTGGGTTTTTTCTGGTTTGGATCACGTAGTAATGTGGTACCACACTGAAACAGTCCATTCAACCTGATTTCGATCAATATTCTAGAGGATAACTCAAGTTATGTCTGGGATAGGTCTGGGATTTGCCCTCATCAGGCTCATACTTACGCTTTTTCCACATACTTGTTGAACAGATCCTGGGTTTTTTCTGGTTTGGATCACGTAGTAATGTGGTACCACACTGAAACTGACAATTAATCCTGGTTTCCGTCAATATTTTACAGGATAACACATGTTAGGTCTCGGTTAAGTCTAGGATTTGCCCCCATCAGTCTCATACTTTCGCATCCTTCACATACTTCTTGAACAGATTCTGGTCCTTTTCTGGTTTTGATCACGTAGTAATGTGGTACCACACTGAAACAGTCGATTAAACCTGGTTTCGATTAATATTCTAGAGGGTAACTCAAGTTATGTCTAGGTTAGACCTGGGATCTGCCCTCATCAGACTCATACTTTCGCATGCTTCACATACTTGTTGAACAGATCCCCGGCTTTCTCTGGTTTGGATCACGTTGTGATGTGGTACCACACTGAAACAGTCGACTAATCCTGCTCCCGATCAACATTTTATAGGATACCGCAAGTTTGGTCTGGTATAGGTCTTGGATCTGCCATCATCAGGCTTATACCTTCGCATTTTTCACATGCTTGTTGGACAGATCCTGGGCTTTTCTGGTTTGGATCACGTAGTAATGTGGTACCACACTGAAACAGTCCATTAAACCTGGTTTCGATCAATATTTTAGAGGATAACGCATGTTAGGTCTAGGTTAGGTCTGGGATTTTCACTCATCAGACTCATACTTTCGCATTCTTCACATACTTGTTGAACGGATCCTGGGTTTTTTCTGGTTTGGAACACGTAGTAGTGTGGTACCACACTGAAACAGTCCATTAAACCTGGTTTGGATCAATATTTTAGAGGATAACGCATATTAGGTCTAGGTTAGGTCTGGGATTTGCTCTCATCAGGCTCGTACTATCGCATATTTCTCGTACTTCTTGGCTAGATCCCGGGCTTTTTCTGGATTGGATCACGTGTTAATGTGGTACCACACTGAAACTGTCAATCAAACCTTGTTTCCGTCAATATTTTAGAGGATAACGCATGTTAGGTCTAGGTTAGGCCTGGGATTTTCCCTCAACAGACTCATACTCTCGCATTCTTCACATACTTCTTGAACAGATCCTAGGTTTTTTCTGGTTTCCATCACGTATTAATGTGGTACCACACTTAAACAGACCATTAAACCTGGTTTCGATCAATATTTTAGAGAATAATTCATGTTAGGTCTAGGTTAGGTCTGGGATTTGCTCTCATCAGGCTCATTCTTTCGCATATTTCTCATACTTGATGGCTAGATCCTGGGCTTATTCTGGATTGCATCACGTAATAATGAAGTACAACACTGAAACAGTCAATTAAACCTGGTTTCCATCAATATCTTAGAGGACAACGCAAGTTAGGTCTGGGATATGCCCTCATCAGGCTCATACTTTCGCGTTTTTCACATACTTGTTGAACAGATCCTGGGTTTTTTCTGGTTTGGAACACGTAGTGGTGTGGTACCACACTAAAACAGTCCATTAAACCTGGTTTGGATCAATATTTTAGAGGATAACGCATGTTAGGTCTAGGTTAGGTCTGGGATTTTCACTCATCAGACTCATACTTTCGCATTCTTCACAAACTTGTTGAACGGATCCTGGGTTTTTTCTGGTTTGGATCACGTAGTAATGTGGTACCACACTGAAACAGTCGATTAAACCTGGTTTCGATCAATATTTTAGAGGATAACGCAAGTTAGGTCTGGGATAGGTCTGGGATTTGACGTCATCAGACTCATACTTTCGCACCCTTCACATACTCGTTGAACAGATCCTGGGTTATTTTCTGGTTTGGATCACATAGTAATGTGGTACCACACTTAAACAGTCGATTAAACCAGGTTTCAATCAATATTTTTGAGGATAACGCATGTTAGGTCTAGGTTAGACCTGGGATTTTCACTCATCAGACTCATACTTTCGCATTCTTCACATACTTGTTGAACGGATCCTGGGTTTTTTCTGGTTTGGATCACGTAGTAATGTGGGACAACACTGAAACAGTCAATTAAACCAGGTTTCGATCAATATTTTAGAGAATAATTCATGTTAGGTCTAGGTTAGGTCTGGGATTTGCTCTTATCAGGCTCATTCTTTCGCAAATTTCTCATACTTGATGGTTAGATCCTGGGCTTTATCTGGATTGTATAACGTAGTAATGAAGTACGACACTGAAACTTTCGATTAAACCTGGTTTCGATCAATATTTTAGAGGATAACGCAAGTTAGGTCTGGGATAGGTCTGGGATTTGACCTCATCAGACTCATACTTTCGCACCCTTCACATACTCGTTGAACAGATCCTGGGTTATTTTCTGGTTTGGATCACATAGTAATGAAGTACCACACTGAAACAGTCGATTAAACCAGGTTTCGATCAATATTTTTGAGGATAACGCATGTTAGGTCTAGGTTAGGCCTGGGATTTTCACTCATCAGACTCATACTTTCGCAACGGATCCTGGGCTTTTTCTGGATTGGATCACGTAGTAATGTGGGACCACACTGATACATTCAATTAAACCTGGTCTTGATAAATATTTTAGAGGATAGCGCATGTTAGGTCTGGGATATGTCTGGGATTTGCCCTCATCAGGCTCATACTTTCTCGTTTTTCACATACTTGTTGAACGGATCCTTGGTTTTCTCTGGTTTGGATCACACAGTAATGTGGTACCACACTGAAACGGTCAATTAAACCTGGTTACGATCAATATTTCAGAGGATAACGCAAGTTAGGTCTGGGATAGGTCTGGGATTTGACCTCATCAGACTCATACTTTCGCACACTTCAGATACTCGTTGAACAGATCCTGGGTTATTTTCTGGTTTGGATCACATAGTAATGTGGTACCACACTGAAACAGTCGATTAAACCAGGTTTCGATCAATATTTTAGAGAATAATTCATGTTAGGTCTAGGTTAGGTCTGGGATTTACTCTCGTCAGGCTCATTCTTTCGCATATTACTGATACTTGATGGCTAGATCCTGGGCTTTTTCTGGATTGGATCACGTAGTAATGTGGGACCACACTGAAACAATCAATTAAACCTGGTCTTGATAAATATTTTAGAGGGTAGCGCATGTTAGGTCTGGGATATGTCTGGGATTTGCCCTCATCAGACTCATACTTTCGCACACTCCACATACACGTTGAACAGATCCTGGGTTATTTTCTGGTTTGGATCACATAGTAATGTGGTACCACACTGAAACAGTCGATTAAACCTGGTTTCGATCAATATTTTAGAGGATAACGCATGTTAGGTCTAGGTTAGCCCTGGGAATTTCACTCATCAGACTCATACTTTCGCAGTCTTCAAATACTTGTTGAACGGATCCTGGGTTTTTTCTGGTTTGGATCACGTAGTAATGTGGTACCACACTGAAGCAGTCGAATAAAGCTGGTTTCGATCAATATTTTAGAGCATAACGCAAGTTAGGTGTGGGATAGGTCTGGGATTTGCTCTCATCAGGCTCATTCTTTCGCATATTTCTCATACTTGATGGCTAGATCCTGGGCTTTTTCTGGATTGCATCACGTAGTAATGTAGTACCACAATGAAACAGTCAATGAAACCCCGTTTCCATCAATATTTTAGAGGACAACGCAAGTTAGGTCTAGGTAAGTCCTGAGATTTTCACTGATCAGACTCATACTTTCGCATTCTTCACATACTTGTTGAACGGATCGTGGGTTTTTTCTCGTTTGGATCACGTAGTAATGTGGTACCACACTGAAACAGTCCATTAAACCTGGTTTGGATCAATATTTTAGAGGATAACGCATGTTAGGTCTAGGTTAGGCCTGGGATTTTCACTCATCAGACTCATACTTTCGCATTCTTCACATACTTGTTGAACGGATCCTGGGTTTTTTCTGGTATGGATCACGTAGTAATGTGGTACCACACTGAAACAGTCGATTAAACCTGGTTTCGATCAATATTTTAGAGGATAACGCATGTTAGGTCTAGGTTAGCCCTGGGAATTCCACTCATCAGACTCATACTTTCGCAGTCTTCAAATACTTGTTGAACGGATCCTGGGTTTTTTCTGGTTTGGATCACGTAGTAATGTGGGACCACACTGAAACAGTCCATTATACCTGGTTTGGATCAATATTTTAGAGGATAACGCATGTTAGGTCTAGGTTAGGCCTGGGATTTTCACTCATCAGACTCATACTTTCGCATTCTTCACTTACTTGTTGAACGGATCCTGGGTTTTTTCTGGTTTGGATCACGTAGTAATGTGGGACCACACTGAAACAGTCAATTAAACCTGGTTTCGATCAATGTTTTAGAGAATAATTCATGTTAGGTCTAGGTCAGGTCTGGGATTTGCACTCATCAGGCTCATTCTTTCGCATATTTCTCATACTTGATGGCTAGATCCTGGGCTTCTTCTGGATTGCATCACGTAGTAATGAAGTACATCACTGAAACAGTCAATTAAACCTGGTTTCCATCAATATTTTTGAGGATAACGCATGTTAGGTCGAGGTTAGGCCTGGGATTTTCACTCATCCGACTCATACTTTCGCATTCTTCTCATACTTGTTGAACGGATCCTGGGTTTTTTCTGGTTTGGATCACGTAGTAATGTGGGACCACACTGAAACAGTCAATGAAACCCGGTTTGCATCAATATTTTAGAGGACAACGCAAGTTAGGTCTAGGTAAGTCCTGAGATTTTCACTGATCAGACTCATACTTTCGCATTCTTCACATACTTGTTGAACGGATCGTGGGTTTTTTCTCGTTTGGATCACGTAGTAATGTGGTACCACACTGAAACAGTCCATTAAACCTGGTTTGGATCAATATTTTAGAGGATAACGCATGTTAGGTCTAGATTAGGCCTGGGATTTTCACTCATCAGACTCATATTTTCACATTCTTCTCATACTTGTTGAACGGATCCTGGGTTATTTCTGGTTTGGATCACGTAGTAATGTGGGACCACACTGAAACAGTCAATTAAACCTGGTTTCGATCAATATTTTAGGGAATAATTCATGTTAGGTCTAGGTTACGTCAGGGATTTGCTCTCATAAGGCTCATTCTTTCGCATATTTCTCATACTTGACGGCTAGATCCTGGGCTTTTTCTGGATTGCATCACGTAGTAATGAAGTACAACACTGAAACAGTCAATTAAACCTGGTTTCGATCAATATTTTAGAGGATAACGCATGTTAGGTCTAGGTTAGGCCTGGGATTTTCACTCATCAGACTCATACTTTCGCATTCTTCACATACTTGTTGAACGGATCCTGGGTTATTTCTGGTTTGGATCACGTAGTAATGTGGGACCACACTGAAACAGTCAATTAAACCTGGTTTCGATCAATATTTTAGAGAATAATTCATGTTAGGTCTATGTTAGGTCTGGGATTTGCTCTCATCAGGCTCATTCTTTCGCATATTTCTCATACATGTTGAACAGATCCTCGGTTTTTTCTGGTTTGGATCACGTAGTAATGTGGGACCACAATGAAACAATCAATTAAACCTGGTCTTGATAAATATTTTAGAGGATAACGCATGTTAGGTCTGGGTTAGGTCTATGATTTGCCCTCATCAGGCTCATACTTTCGCATATTTCTCATACTTCAAGGCTAGATCCTGGGCTGTTTCTGGATTGTATCACGTAGTAATGTGGTACCACGCTGAAACAGTCAATTACACCTGGTTTCGATCAATATTTTAGAGGATAACGCAAGTTAGGTCTGGGATAGGTCTAGGATTTGCCCTCATCAGGCTCTTACTTTCGCATATTTCTCATACCTCATGGCTAGATCCTGTGCTATTTCTGGATTGGATCACGTAGTAAGGTGGTACCACACTGAAACATTCAATGAAACCTGGTCTGGATAAATATTTTAGAGGTTAACGCATCTTAGGTCTGGGTTAGGTCTAAGATTTGCCCTCATCAGGCTCATTCTTTCGCATATTTCTCATACTTGATGGCTAGATCCTGGGTTTTTTCTGGTTTGGATCACGTAGCAATGTGGTACCACACTGAAACAGTCGGTTAAACCTGCTTTCGATCAATATTTTAGAGGATAACGCAAGTTAAGTCTGGGATTGGTCTGGGAATTGACCTCACCAGACTCATACTTTCGCATTCTTCACATACTTGTTGAACGGATCCTGGGTTTTTTCTGGTTTGGATCACGTAGTAATGTGGGACCACACTGAAACAGTCAATTAAACCTGGTTTCGATCAATATTTTTGAGGATAACGCATGTTAGGTCTAGGTAAGGCCTGAGATTTTCACTGATCAGACTCATACTTTCGCATATTTCTCATACTTCATGGCTAGATCCTGGGCTTTTTCTGGATTGCATCACGTAGTAATGTGGTACCACACTGAAACAGACAATGAAACCTGGTTTCCATCAATATTTTAGAGGACAACGCATGTTAGGTCTAGGTAAGGCCTGAGATTTTCACTGATCAGACTCATACTTTCGCATTTTTCACATACTTGTTGAACGGATCCTGGGTTTTTTCTGGTTTGGATCACGTAGGAATGTGGTACCACACTGAAACAGTCGATTAAACCTGCTTTCGATCAATATTTTAGATGATAACGCAAGTTAAGTCTGGGATTGGTCTGGGAATTGACCTCACCAGACTCATACTTTCGCACACTTCACATACTCGTTGAACAGATCCTGGGTTATTTTCTGGTTTGGATCACATAGTAATGTGGTACCACACTGAAACAGTCGATTAGACCAGGTTTCGATCAATATTTTTGAGGATAACGCATGTTAGGTCTAGGTTAGGCCTGGGATTTTCACTCATCAGACTCATACTTTCGCATTCTTCACATACTTGTTGAACGGATCCTGGGTTTTTTCTGCTTTGGATCACGTAGTAAAGTGGTACCACACTGAAACATTCAATGAAACCTGGTCTGGATAAATATTTTAGAGGGTAACACATCTTAGGTCTGGGTTAGGTCTAAGATTTGCCCTCATCAGGCTCACAGTTTCGCGTTTTTCACATACTTGTTGAACAGATCCTGGGTTTTTTCTGGTTTGGATCACGTAGTATTGTGGTACCACACTGAAACAGTCAATGAAACCTGGTTTCGATCAATATTTTTGAGGATAACGCATGTTAGGTCTAGGTAAGGCCTGAGATTTTCACTGATCAGACTCATACTTTCGCATTTTTCACATACTTGTTGAACGGATCCTGGGTTTTTTCTGGTTTGGATCACGTAGTAATGTGGTACCACACTGAAACAGTCGATTAAACCTGGTTTCGATTAATATTCTAGAGGGTAACTCAAGTTATGTCTAGGTTAGACCTGGGATCTGCCCTCATCAGACTCATACTTTCGCATGCTTCACATACTTGTTGAACAGATCCCCGGCTTTCTCTGGTTTGGATCACGTAGTAATGTGGTACCACACTGAAACTGACAATTAATCCTGGTTTCCGTCAATATTTTACAGGATAACACATGTTAGGTCTCGGTTAAGTCTAGGATTTGCCCCCATCAGTCTCATACTTTCGCATCCTTCACATACTTCTTGAACAGATTCTGGGCCTTTTCTGGTTTTGATCACGTAGTAATGTGGTACCACACTGAAACAGTCGATTAAACCTGGTTTCGATTAATATTCTAGAGGGTAACTCAAGTTATGTCTAGGTTAGACCTGGGATCTGCCCTCATCAGACTCATACTTTCGCATGCTTCACATACTTGTTGAACAGATCCCCGGCTTTCTCTGGTTTGGATCACGTTGTGATGTGGTACCACACTGAAACAGTCGACTAATCCTGCTCCCGATCAACATTTTATAGGATACCGCAAGTTTGGTCTGGTATAGGTCTTGGATCTGCCATCATCAGGCTTATACCTTCGCATTTTTCACATGCTTGTTGGACAGATCCTGGGCTTTTCTGGTTTGGATCACGTAGTAATGTGGTACCACACTGAAACAGTCCATTAAACCTGGTTTCGATCAATATTTTAGAGGATAACGCATGTTAGGTCTAGGTTAGGTCTGGGATTTTCACTCATCAGACTCATACTTTCGCATTCTTCACATACTTGTTGAACGGATCCTGGGTTTTTTCTGGTTTGGAACACGTAGTAGTGTGGTACCACACTGAAACAGTCCATTAAACCTGGTTTGGATCAATATTTTAGAGGATAACGCATATTAGGTCTAGGTTAGGTCTGGGATTTGCTCTCATCAGGCTCGTACTATCGCATATTTCTCGTACTTCTTGGCTAGATCCCGGGCTTTTTCTGGATTGGATCACGTGTTAATGTGGTACCACACTGAAACTGTCAATCAAACCTTGTTTCCGTCAATATTTTAGAGGATAACGCATGTTAGGTCTAGGTTAGGCCTGGGATTTTCCCTCAACAGACTCATACTCTCGCATTCTTCACATACTTCTTGAACAGATCCTAGGTTTTTTCTGGTTTCCATCACGTATTAATGTGGTACCACACTTAAACAGACCATTAAACCTGGTTTCGATCAATATTTTAGAGAATAATTCATGTTAGGTCTAGGTTAGGTCTGGGATTTGCTCTCATCAGGCTCATTCTTTCGCATATTTCTCATACTTGATGGCTAGATCCTGGGCTTATTCTGGATTGCATCACGTAATAATGAAGTACAACACTGAAACAGTCAATTAAACCTGGTTTCCATCAATATCTTAGAGGACAACGCAAGTTAGGTCTGGGATTTGCCCTCATCAGGCTCATACTTTCGCGTTTTTCACATACTTGTTGAACAGATCCTGGGTTTTTTCTGGTTTGGAACACGTAGTGGTGTGGTACCACACTAAAACAGTCCATTAAACCTGGTTTGGATCAATATTTTAGAGGATAACGCATGTTAGGTCTAGGTTAGGTCTGGGATTTTCACTCATCAGACTCATACTTTCGCATTCTTCACAAACTTGTTGAACGGATCCTGGGTTTTTTCTGGTTTGGATCACGTAGTAATGTGGTACCACACTGAAACAGTCGATTAAACCTGGTTTCGATCAATATTTTAGAGGATAACGCAAGTTAGGTCTGGGATAGGTCTGGGATTTGACGTCATCAGACTCATACTTTCGCACCCTTCACATACTCGTTGAACAGATCCTGGGTTATTTTCTGGTTTGGATCACATAGTAATGTGGTACCACACTTAAACAGTCGATTAAACCAGGTTTCAATCAATATTTTTGAGGATAACGCATGTTAGGTCTAGGTTAGACCTGGGATTTTCACTCATCAGACTCATACTTTCGCATTCTTCACATACTTGTTGAACGGATCCTGGGTTTTTTCTGGTTTGGATCACGTAGTAATGTGGGACAACACTGAAACAGTCAATTAAACCAGGTTTCGATCAATATTTTAGAGAATAATTCATGTTAGGTCTAGGTTAGGTCTGGGATTTGCTCTTATCAGGCTCATTCTTTCGCAAATTTCTCATACTTGATGGTTAGATCCTGGGCTTTATCTGGATTGTATAACGTAGTAATGAAGTACGACACTGAAACTTTCGATTAAACCTGGTTTCGATCAATATTTTAGAGGATAACGCAAGTTAGGTCTGGGATAGGTCTGGGATTTGACCTCATCAGACTCATACTTTCGCACCCTTCACATACTCGTTGAACAGATCCTGGGTTATTTTCTGGTTTGGATCACATAGTAATGAAGTACCACACTGAAACAGTCGATTAAACCAGGTTTCGATCAATATTTTTGAGGATAACGCATGTTAGGTCTAGGTTAGGCCTGGGATTTTCACTCATCAGACTCATACTTTCGCAACGGATCCTGGGCTTTTTCTGGATTGGATCACGTAGTAATGTGGGACCACACTGATACATTCAATTAAACCTGGTCTTGATAAATATTTTAGAGGATAGCGCATGTTAGGTCTGGGATATGTCTGGGATTTGCCCTCATCAGGCTCATACTTTCTCGTTTTTCACATACTTGTTGAACGGATCCTTGGTTTTCTCTGGTTTGGATCACACAGTAATGTGGTACCACACTGAAACGGTCAATTAAACCTGGTTACGATCAATATTTCAGAGGATAACGCAAGTTAGGTCTGGGATAGGTCTGGGATTTGACCTCATCAGACTCATACTTTCGCACACTTCAGATACTCGTTGAACAGATCCTGGGTTATTTTCTGGTTTGGATCACATAGTAATGTGGTACCACACTGAAACAGTCGATTAAACCAGGTTTCGATCAATATTTTAGAGAATAATTCATGTTAGGTCTAGGTTAGGTCTGGGATTTACTCTCGTCAGGCTCATTCTTTCGCATATTACTGATACTTGATGGCTAGATCCTGGGCTTTTTCTGGATTGGATCACGTAGTAATGTGGGACCACACTGAAACAATCAATTAAACCTGGTCTTGATAAATATTTTAGAGGGTAGCGCATGTTAGGTCTGGGATATGTCTGGGATTTGCCCTCATCAGACTCATACTTTCGCACACTCCACATACACGTTGAACAGATCCTGGGTTATTTTCTGGTTTGGATCACATAGTAATGTGGTACCACACTGAAACAGTCGATTAAACCTGGTTTCGATCAATATTTTAGAGGATAACGCATGTTAGGTCTAGGTTAGCCCTGGGAATTTCACTCATCAGACTCATACTTTCGCAGTCTTCAAATACTTGTTGAACGGATCCTGGGTTTTTTCTGGTTTGGATCACGTAGTAATGTGGTACCACACTGAAGCAGTCGAATAAAGCTGGTTTCGATCAATATTTTAGAGCATAACGCAAGTTAGGTGTGGGATAGGTCTGGGATTTGCTCTCATCAGGCTCATTCTTTCGCATATTTCTCATACTTGATGGCTAGATCCTGGGCTTTTTCTGGATTGCATCACGTAGTAATGTAGTACCACAATGAAACAGTCAATGAAACCCCGTTTCCATCAATATTTTAGAGGACAACGCAAGTTAGGTCTAGGTAAGTCCTGAGATTTTCACTGATCAGACTCATAGTTTCGCATTCTTCACATACTTGTTGAACGGATCGTGGGTTTTTTCTCGTTTGGATCACGTAGTAATGTGGTACCACACTGAAACAGTCCATTAAACCTGGTTTGGATCAATATTTTAGAGGATAACGCATGTTAGGTCTAGGTTAGGCCTGGGATTTTCACTCATCAGACTCATACTTTCGCATTCTTCACATACTTGTTGAACGGATCCTGGGTTTTTTCTGGTATGGATCACGTAGTAATGTGGTACCACACTGAAACAGTCGATTAAACCTGGTTTCGATCAATATTTTAGAGGATAACGCATGTTAGGTCTAGGTTAGCCCTGGGAATTCCACTCATCAGACCCATACTTTCGAAGTCTTCAAATACTTGTTGAACGGATCCTGGGTTTTTTCTGGTTTGGATCACGTAGTAATGTGGGACCACACTGAAACAGTCCATTATACCTGGTTTGGATCAATATTTTAGAGGATAACGCATGTTAGGTCTAGGTTAGGCCTGGGATTTTCACTCATCAGACTCATACTTTCGCATTCTTCACTTACTTGTTGAACGGATCCTGGGTTTTTTCTGGTTTGGATCACGTAGTAATGTGGGACCACACTGAAACAGTCAATTAAACCTGGTTTCGATCAATGTTTTAGAGAATAATTCATGTTAGGTCTAGGTCAGGTCTGGGATTTGCTCTCATCAGGCTCATTCTTTCGCATATTTCTCATACTTGATGGCTAGATCCTGGGCTTCTTCTGGATTGCATCACGTAGTAATGAAGTACATCACTGAAACAGTCAATTAAACCTGGTTTCCATCAATATTTTTGAGGATAACGCATGTTAGGTCGAGGTTAGGCCTGGGATTTTCACTCATCCGACTCATACTTTCGCATTCTTCTCATACTTGTTGAACGGATCCTGGGTTTTTTCTGGTTTGGATCACGTAGTAATGTGGGACCACACTGAAACAGTCAATTAATCCTGGTTTCGATCAATATTTTAGAGAATAATTCATGTTAGGTCTAGGTTAGGTCTGGGATTTGCTCTCATCAGGCTCATTCTTTCGCATATTTCTCATACATGTTTAACAGATCCTGGGTTTTTTCTGGTTTGGATCACGTAGTAATGTGGGACCACACTGAAACAATCAATTAAACCTGGTCTTGATAAATATTTTAGAGAATAACGCATGTTAGTTCTGGGTTTGGTCTAGGATTTGCCCTCATCAGGCTCATACTTTCGCATATTTCTCATACTTGATGGCTAGATCCTGGTTTGTTTCTGCATTGTGTCACGTAGTAATGTGGTACCACGCTGAAACAGTCAATGAAACCCGGTTTGCATCAATATTTTAGAGGACAACGCAAGTTAGGTCTAGGTAAGTCCTGAGATTTTCACTGATCAGACTCATACTTTCGCATTCTTCACATACTTGTTGAACGGATCGTGGGTTTTTTCTCGTTTGGATCACGTAGTAATGTGGTACCACACTGAAACAGTCCATTAAACCTGGTTTGGATCAATATTTTAGAGGATAACGCATGTTAGGTCTAGGTTAGGCCTGGGATTTTCACTCATCAGACTCATATTTTCACATTCTTCTCATACTTGTTGAACGGATCCTGGGTTATTTCTGGTTTGGATCACGTAGTAATGTGGGACCACACTGAAACAGTCAATTAAACCTGGTTTCGATCAATATTTTAGAGAATAATTCATGTTAGGTCTAGGTTACGTCAGGGATTTGCTCTCATAAGGCTCATTCTTTCGCATATTTCTCATACTTGACGGCTAGATCCTGGGCTTTTTCTGGATTGCATCACGTAGTAATGAAGTACAACACTGAAACAGTCAATTAAACCTGGTTTCGATCAATATTTTAGAGAATAATTCATGTTAGGTCTAGGTTAGGTCTGGGATTTTCACTCAGCAGACTCATACTTTCGCAGTCTTTACATACTTGTTGAACGGATCCTGGGTATTTTCTGGTTTGGATCACGTAGTAATGTGGTGCCAGACTAAAACAGTCGATTAAACCTGGTTTCGATCAATATCTCAGAGGACAACGCAAGTTAGGTCTGGGATATGTCTGGGATTTGCCCTCATCAGGCTCATACTTTCGCGTTTTTCACATACTTGTTGAACAGATCCTGGGTTTTTTCTGGTTTGGATCACGTAGTAGTGTGGTACCACGCTGAAACAGTCCATTAAACCTGGTTAGGATCAATATTTTAGAGGATAACGCATGTTAGGTCTAGGTTAGGCCTGGGATTTTCACTCATCAGACTCATACTTTCGCATTCTTCACATACTTGTTGAACGGATCCTGGGTTATTTCTGGTTTGGATCACGTAGTAATGTGGGACCACACTGAAACAGTCAATTAAACCTGGTTTCGATCAATATTTTAGAGAATAATTCATGTTAGGTCTATGTTAGGTCTGGGATTTGCTCTCATCAGGCTCATTCTTTCGCATATTTCTCATACATGTTGAACAGATCCTCGGTTTTTTCTGGTTTGGATCACGTAGTAATGTGGGACCACAATGAAACAATCAATTAAACCTGGTCTTGATAAATATTTTAGAGGATAACGCATGTTAGGTCTGGGTTAGGTCTATGATTTGCCCTCATCAGGCTCATACTTTCGCATATTTCTCATACTTCAAGGCTAGATCCTGGGCTGTTTCTGGATTGTGTCACGTAGTAATGTGGTACCACGCTGAAACAGTCAATTACACCTGGTTTCGATCAATATTTTAGAGGATAACGCAAGTTAGGTCTGGGATAGGTCTAGGATTTGCCCTCATCAGGCTCTTACTTTCGCATATTTCTCATACCTCATGGCTAGATCCTGTGCTATTTCTGGATTGGATCACGTAGTAAGGTGGTACCACACTGAAACATTCAATGAAACCTGGTCTGGATAAATATTTTAGAGGTTAACGCATCTTAGGTCTGGGGTAGGTCTAAGATTTGCCCTCATCAGGCTCATTCTTTCGCATATTTCTCATACTTGATGGCTAGATCCTGGGTTTTTTCTGGTTTGGATCACGTAGCAATGTGGTACCACACTGAAACAGTCGGTTAAACCTGCTTTCGATCAATATTTTAGAGGATAACGCAAGTTAAGTCTGGGATTGGTCTGGGAATTGACCTCACCAGACTCATACTTTCGCAGACTTCACATACTCGTTGAACAGATCCTGGGTTATTTTCTGGTTTGGATCACATAGTAATGTGGTACCACACTGAAACAGTCGATTAGACCAGGTTTCGATCAATATTTTTGAGGATAACGCATGTTAGGTCTAGGTTAGGCCTGGGATTTTCACTCATCAGACTCATACTTTCGCATTCTTCACATACTTGTTGAACGGATCCTGGGTTTTTTCTGGTTTGGATCACGTAGTAATGTGGGACCACACTGAAACAGTCAATTAAACCTGGTTTCGATCAATATTTTTGAGGATAACGCATGTTAGGTCTAGGTAAGGCCTGAGATTTTCACTGATCAGACTCATACTTTCGCATATTTCTCATACTTCATGGCTAGATCCTGGGCTTTTTCTGGATTGCATCACGTAGTAATGTGGTACCACACTGAAACAGACAATGAAACCTGGTTTCCATCAATATTTTAGAGGACAACGCATGTTAGGTCTAGGTAAGGCCTGAGATTTTCACTGATCAGACTCATACTTTCGCATTTTTCACATACTTGTTGAACGGATCCTGGGTTTTTTCTGGTTTGGATCACGTAGGAATGTGGTACCACACTGAAACAGTCGATTAAACCTGCTTTCGATCAATATTTTAGATGATAAGGCAAGTTAAGTCTGGGATTGGTCTGGGAATTGACCTCACCAGACTCATACTTTCGCAGACTTCACATACTCGTTGAACAGATCCTGGGTTATTTTCTGGTTTGGATCACATAGTAATGTGGTACCACACTGAAACAGTCGATTAGACCAGGTTTCGATCAATATTTTTGAGGATAACGCATGTTAGGTCTAGGTTAGGCCTGGGATTTTCACTCATCAGACTCATACTTTCGCATTCTTCACATACTTGTTGAACGGATCCTGGGTTTTTTCTGCTTTGGATCACGTAGTAAAGTGGTACCACACTGAAACATTCAATGAAACCTGGTCTGGATAAATATTTTAGAGGGTAACACATCTTAGGTCTGGGTTAGGTCTAAGATTTGCCCTCATCAGGCTCACAGTTTCGCGTTTTTCACATACTTGTTGAACAGATCCTGGGTTTTTTCTGGTTTGGATCACGTAGTATTGTGGTACCACACTGAAACAGTCAATGAAACCTGGTTTCGATCAATATTTTTGAGGATAACGCATGTTAGGTCTAGGTAAGGCCTGAGATTTTCACTGATCAGACTCATACTTTCGCATTTTTCACATACTTGTTGAACGGATCCTGGGTTTTTTCTGGTTTGGATCACGTAGTAATGTGGTACCACACTGAAACGGTCAATTAAACCTGGTTTCGATCAATATTTTAGAGAATAATTCATGTTAGGTCAAGGTTAGGTCTGGGATTTGCTCTCATCAGGCTCATTCTTTCGCATATTTCTCATACTTCATGGCTAGATCCTGGGCTGCTTCTGGATTGCATCACGTAGTCATGTAGTACCACACTGAAACAGTCAATGAAACCTGGTTTCCATCAATATTTTAGCGGACAACGCATGTTAGGTCTAGGTTAGCCCTGGAAATTACACTCATCAGACTCATACTTTCGCATTCTTCACATACTTGTTGAACTGATCCTGGGTTTTTTCTGGTTTGGATCACGTAGTATTGTGGTACCACACTGAAACAGTCAATGAAACCTGGTTTCCATCAATATTTTAGAGGACAGCGCATGTTAGGCCTAGGTTAGGCCTGGGATTTTCACTCATCAGACTCATACTTTCGCATTTTTCACATACTTGTTGAACGGATCCTGGGGTTTTTCTGGTTTGGATCACGTAGTAATGTGGTACCACACTGGAACGGTCAATTAAACCTGGTTTCGATCAATATTTTAGAGGATAACGCTAGTTAGGTCTGGGATAGGTCTGGGATTTGCCCTCATCAGGCTCATACTTTCGCATTCTTCACATACTTGTTGAACGGATCCTGGGTTTTTTCTGGTTTGGATCACGTAGTAAAGTGGTACCACACTGAAACATTCAATGAAACCTTGGCTGGATAAATATTTTAGAGGTTAACGCATCTTAGGTCTGGGTTAGGTCTAAGATTTGCCCTCATCAAGCTCATTCTTTCGCATATTTCTCATACTTGATGGCTAAATCCTGGGTTTTTTCTGGTTTGGATCACGTAGTAATGTGGTACCACACTGAAACAGTCGATTAAACCTGCTTTCGATCAATATTTTAGAGGATAACGCAAGTTAAGTCTGGGATTGGTCTGGGAATTGACCTCATCAGACTCATACTTTCGCACACTTCACATACTTGTTGAACAGATACTGGGTTTTTTCTGGTTTGGATCACGTAGTAGTGTGGTACCACACTGAAACAGTCCATTATACCTGGTTTGGATCAATATTTTAGAGGATAACGCATGTTAGGTCTAGGTTAGGCCTGGGATTTTCACTCATCAGACTCATACTTTCGCATTCTTCACGTACTTGTTTGAACGGATCCTGGGTTTTTTCTGGTTTGGATCACGTAGTAATGTGGGACCACACTGAAACAGTCAATTAAACCTGGTTTCGATCAATATTTTAGAGAATAATTCATGTTAGGTCTAGGTCAGGTCTGGGATTTGCTCTCATCATGCTCATTCTTTCGCATATTTCTCATACTTGATGGCTAGATCCTGGGCTTCATCTGGATTGCATCACGTGGTAATGAAGTACAACACTGAAACAGTCGATTAAACCTGGTTTCGATCAATATTTTAGAGGATAACGCAAGTTAGGCCTGGGATAGGTCTGGGATTTGACCTCATCAGACTCATACTCTCGCACACTTCACATACTCCTTGAACAGATCCTGGGTTATTTTCTGGTTTGATCACATAGTAATGTGGTGCCACACTGAAACAGTCGATTAAACCAGGTTTCGATCTATATTTTAGAGGACAACGCATGTTAGGTCTAGGTTAGATCTGGGATTTTCACTCATCAGACTCATACTTTCGCATTCTTCACATACTCGTTGAACGGATCCTGGGTTTTTTCTGGTTTGGATCACGTAGTAATGTGGTACCACACTGAAACAGTCGATTAAACCTGGTTTCGATCAATATTTTTGAGGATAACGCAAGTTACGTCTGGGATAGGTCTGGGATTTAACCTCATCAGACTCATACTTCCGCACACTTCACATACTCCTTGAACAGATCCTGGGTTATTTTCTGGTTTGGATCACACCGTAATGTAGTACCACACTGAAACAGTCAATGAAACCTGGTTTCCATCAATATTTTATAGGACAACGCAAGTTAGGTCTAGGTAAGGCCTGAGATTTTCACTGATCAGGCTCATACTTTCGCATTCTTCACATACTTGTTGAACAGATCCTGGGGTTTTTCTGGTTTGGATCACGTAGTAATGTGGGACCACACTGAAACAACCAATTAAACCTGGTCTTGATAAATATTTTAGAGGATAACGCATGTTAGGTCTGGGCTAGGTCTAGGATTTGCCCTCATCAGGCTCATACTTTCGCATATTTCTCATACTTCAAGGCTAGACCCTGGGCTGTTTCTGGATTGTATCACGTAGTAATGTGGTACCACGCTGAAACAGTCAATTAAACCTGGTTTCGATCAATATTTTAGAGGATAACGCAAGTTACGCCTGGGATAGGTCTGGGATTTGCCCTCATCAGGCTCATACTTTCGCATTCTTCACATACTTGTTGAACGGATCCTGGGTTTTTTCTGGTTTGGATCACGTAGTAATGTGGTACCACACTGAAACAGTCAATGAAACCTGGTTTCAATCAATATTTTAGACGACAACGCAAGTTAGGTCTAGGTAAGGCCTGAGATTTTCAATGATCGGACTCATACTTTCGCATTTTTCACATACTTGTTGAACGGATCCTGGGGTTTTTCTGGTTTGGATCACGTAGTAATGTGGTACCACACTGGAACGGTCAATTAAACCTGGTTTCGATCAATATTTTAGAGGATAACGCTAGTTAGGTCTGGGATAGGTCTGGGATTTGCCCTCATCAGGCTCATACTTTCGCGTTTTTCACATACTTGTTGAACAGATCCTGGGTTTTTTCTGGTTTGGGTCACGTAGTAGTGTGATACCACACTGAAACAGTCGATTAAACCTGGTTTCGATCAATATTTTAGAGGATAACGCATGTTAGGTCTAGGTTAGCCCTGGGAATTACACTCATCAGACTCATACTTTCGCGTTTTTCACATACTTGTTGAACGGATCCTGGGTTTTTTCTGGTTTGGATCACGAAGAAATGTGGTACCACACTGAAACAGTCCATTAAACCTGGTTTCGCTCAATATTTTAGAGGATAACGCATGTAAGGTCTAGGTTAGGTCTGGGATTTGCTCTCATCAGGCTCATTCTTTCGCATATTTCTCATACTTGATGGCTAGATCCTGGGCTGTTTCTGGATTGTATCACGTAGTAATGTGGTACCACGCTGAAACAGTCAATTAAACCTGGTTTCGATCAATATTTTAGAGGATAACGCAAGTTACGCCTGGGATAGGTCTGGGATTTGCCCTCATCAGGCTCATACTTTCGCGTTTTTCACATACTTGTTGAACGGATCCTGGGTTTTTTCTGGTTTGGATCACGTTGTATTGTGGTACCACACTGAAACAGTCAATGAAACCTGGTCTCCATCAATATTTTAGAGGACAGCGCATGTTAGGTCTAGGTTAGGCCTGGGATTTTCACTCATCAGACTCATACTTTCGCATTCTTCACATACTTGTTGAACGGATCCTGGGTTTTTTCTGGTTCGGATCACGTAGTAATGTGGTACCACACTGAAACATTCAATGAAACCTGGTCTGGATAAATATTTTAGAGGTTAACGCATCTTAGGTCTGTGTTAGGTCTAAGATTTGCCCTCATCAGGCTCATTCTTTCGCATATTTCTCATACTTGATGGCTAGATCCTGGGTTTTTTCTGGTTTGGATCACGTAGTAATGTGGTACCACACTGAAACAGTCGATTAAACCTGCTTTCGATCAATATTTTAGAGGATAACGCAAGTTAAGTCTGGGATTGGTCTGGGAATTGACCTCATCAGACTCATACTTTCACACACTTCACATACTCGTTGAACAGATCCTGGGTTATTTTCTGGTTTGGATCACATAGCAATGTGGTACCACACTGAAACAGACGATTAGACCAGGTTTCGATCAATATTTTTGAGGATAACGCATGTTAGGTCTAGGTTAGGCCTGGGATTTTCACTCATCAGACTCATACTTTCGCATTCTTCACATACTTGTTGAACGGATCCTGGGTTTTTTCTGGTTTGGATCACGTAGTAATGTGGGACCACACTGAAACAGTCAATTAAACCTGGTTTCGATCAATAGTTTAGAGAATAATTCATGTTAGGTCTAGGTTAGGTCTGGGATTTGCTCTCATCAGGCACATTCTTTCGCATATTTCTCAAACATGATGGCTAGATCCTGGGCTTTTTCTGGTTTGCATCACGTAGTAATGTGGTACCTCACTGAAACTTTCAATTAAACCTGGTCTTGATAAATATTTTAAAGGCTAACGCATGTTAGGTCTGGGTTAGGTCTAGGATTTGCCCTCATCAGGCTCATACTTTCGCATATTTCTCATACTTCATGGCTAGATCCTGGGCTTTTTCTGGATTGCATCACGTAGTAATGAAGTACAACACAGAAACAGTCGATTAAACCTGGTTTCGATCAATATTTTAGAGGATAACGCAAGTTAGGCCTGGGATAGTTCTGGGATTTGACCTCATCAGACTCATACTTTCGCACACTTCACATACTCCTTGAACAGATCCTGGGTTATTTTCTGGTTTGATCACGTAGTAATGTGGTGCCACACTGAAACAGTCGATTAAACCAGGTTTCGATCTATATTTTAGAGGATAACGCATGTTAGGTCTAGGTTAGATCTGGGATTTTCACTCATCAGACTCATACTTTCGCATTCTTCACATACTCGTTGAACGGATCCTGGGTTTTTTCTGGTTTGGATCACGTAGTAATGTGGTACCACACTGAAACAGTCGATTAAACCTGGTTTCGATCAATATTTTTGAGGATAACGCAAGTTAGGTCTGGGATAGGTCTGGGATTTAACCTCATCAGACTCATACTTTCGCACACTTCACATACTCCTTGAACAGATCCTGGGTTATTTTCTGGTTTGGATCACACAGTAATGTAGTACCACACTGAAACAGTCAATGAAACCTGGTTTCCATCAATATTTTAGAGGACAACGCAAGTTTGGTCTAGGTAAGGCCTGAGATTTTCACTGATCAGGCTCATACTTTCGCATTCTTCACATACTTGTTGAACAGATCCTGGGTTTTTTCTGGTTTGGATCACGTAGTAATGTGGGACCACACTGAAATAATCAATTAAACCTGCTCTTGATAAATATTTTAGAGGATAACGCATGTTAGGTCTGGGTTAGGTCTAGGATTTGCCCTCATCAGGCTCATACTTTCGCATATTTCTCATACTTCAAGGCTAGACCCTGGGCTGTATCTGGATTGTATCACGTAGTAATGTGGTACCACGCTGAAACAGTCAATTAAACCTGGTTTCGATCAATATTTTAGAGGATAACGCAAGTTAGGTCTGGGATAGGTCTGGGATTTGCCCTCATCAGGCTCATACTTTCGCGTTTTTCACATACTTGTTGAACAGGTCCTGGGTTTTTTCTGGTTTGGGTCACGTAGTAGTGTGATACCACACTGAAACAGTCGATTAAACCTGGTTTCGATCAATATTTTAGAGGATAACGCATGTTAGGTCTAGGTTAGCCCTGGGAATTACACTCATCAGACTCATACTTTCGCGTTTTTCACATACTTGTTGAACGGATCCTGGGTTTTTTCTGGTTTGGATCACGTAGTATTGTGGTACCACACTGAAACAGTCAATGAAACCTGGTCTCCATCAATATTTTAGAGGACAGCGCATGTTAGGTCTAGGTTAGGCCTGGGATTTTCACTCATCAGACTCATACTTTCGCATTCTTCACATACTTGTTGAACGGATCCTGGGTTTTTTCTGGTTTGGATCACGTAGTAATGTGGTACCACACTGAAACAGTCAATGAAACCTGGTTTCAATCAATATTTTAGACGACAACGCAAGTTAGGTCTAGGTAAGGCCTGAGATTTTCAATGATCGGACTCATACTTTCGCATTTTTCACATACTTGTTGAACGGATCCTGGGGTTTTTCTGGTTTGGATCACGTAGTAATGTGGTACCACACTGGAACGGTCAATTAAACCTGGTTTCGATCAATATTTTAGAGGATAACGCTAGTTAGGTCTGGGATAGGTCTGGGATTTGCCCTCATCAGGCTCATACTTTCGCGTTTTTCACATACTTGTTGAACAGATCCTGGGTTTTTTCTGGTTTGGGTCACGTAGTAGTGTGATACCACACTGAAACAGTCGATTAAACCTGGTTTCGATCAATATTTTAGAGGATAACGCATGTTAGGTCTAGGTTAGCCCTGGGAATTACACTCATCAGACTCATACTTTCGCGTTTTTCACATACTTGTTGGACGGATCCTGGGTTTTTTCTGGTTTGGATCACGAAGTAATGTGGTACCACACTGAAACAGTCCATTAAACCTGGTTTCGCTCAATATTTTAGAGGATAACGCATGTAAGGTCTAGGTTAGGTCTGGGATTTGCTCTCATCAGGCTCATTCTTTCGCATATTTCTCGTACTTGATGGCTAGATCCTGGGTTTTTTCTGGTTTGGATCACGTAGTAATGTGGTACCACACTGAAACAGTCGATTAAACCTGGTTTCGATCAATATTTTAGAGGATAACGCAAGTTAGGTCTGGGATTGGTCTGGGAATTGACCTCATCAGACTCATACATTCACACACTTCACATACTCGTTGAACAGATCCTGGGTTATTTTCTGGTTTGGATCACGTAGTAATGTGGGACCACACTGAAATAATCAATTAAACCTGCTCTTGATAAATATTTTAAAGGCTAACGCATGTTAGGTCTGGGTTAGGTCTAGGATTTGCCCTCATCAGGCTCATACTTTCGCATATTTCTCATACTTCATGGCTAGATCCTGGGCTTTTTCTGGATTGCATCACGTAGTAATGAAGTACAACACTGAAACAGTCAATTAAACCTGGTTTCCATCAATATCTTAGAGGACAACGCAAGTTAGGTCTGGGATAGGTCTTGGATTTGCCCTCATCAGGCTCATACTTTCGCGTTTTTCACATACTTGTTGAACAGATCCTGGGTTTTTTCTGGTTTGGATCACGTAGTAGTGTGGTACCACACTGAAACAGTCCATTATACCTGGTTTGGATCAATATTTTAGAGGATAACGCATGTTAGGTCTAGGTTAGGCCTGGGATTTTCACTCATCAGACTCATACTCTCGCATTCTTCACATACTTGTTTGAACGGATCCTGGGTTTTTTCTGGTTTGGATCACGTAGTAATGTGGGACCACACTGAAACAGTGAATTAGACCTGGTTTCGATCATTATTTTAGAGAATAATTCATGTTAGGTCTAGGTCAGGTCTGGGATTTGCTCTCATCATGCTCATTCTTTCGCATATTTCTCATACTTGATGGCTAGATCCTGGGCTTCTTCTGGATTGCATCACGTGGTAATGAAGTACAACACTGAAACAGTCAATTAAACCTGGTTTCCATCAATATCTTAGAGGACAACGCAAGTTAGGTCTGGGATATGTCTGGGATTTGCCCTCATCAGGCTCATACTTTCGCGTTTTTCACATACTTGTTGAACGGATCCTGGGTTTTTTCTGGTTTGGATCACGAAGTAATGTGGTACCACACTGAAACAGTCCATTAAACCTGGTTTCGCTCAATATTTTAGAGGATAACGCATGTAAGGTCTAGGTTAGGTCTGGGATTTGCTCTCATCAGGCTCATTCTTTCGCATATTTCTCGTACTTGATGGCTAGATCCTGGGTTTTTTCTGGTTTTGATCACGTAGTAATGTGGTACCACACTGAAGCAGTCGATTAAACCTGGTTTCGATCAATATTTTAGAGGATAACGCAAGTTAGGCCTGGGATAGGTCTGGGATTTGACCTCATCAGACTCATACTTTCGCAACACTTCACATACTCCTTGAACAGATCCTGGGTTATTTTCTGGTTTGGATCACATAGTAAAGTGGTACCACACTGAAACAGTCAATTAAACCTGGTTTCGATCAATATTTTAGAGAATAATTCATGTTAGGTCTATGTTAGGTCTGGGATTTGCTCTCATCAGGCTCATTCATTCGCATATTTCTCATACATGTTGAACAGATCCTCGGTTTTTTCTGGTTTGGATCACGTAGTAATGTGGGACCACAGTGAAACAAACAATTAAACCTGCTCTTGATAAATATTTTAGAGGATAACGCATGTTAGGTCTGGGTTAGGTCTAGGATTTGCCCTCATCAGGCTCATAATTTCGCATATTTCTCATACTTCAAGGCTAGATCCTGGGCTTTTTCTGGATTGCATCACGTAGTAATGAAGTACAACACTGAAACAGTCAATTAAACCTGGTTTCCATCAATATCTTAGAGGACAACGCAAGTTAGGTCTGGGATAGGTCTTGGATTTGCCCTCATCAGGCTCATACTTTCGCGTTTTTCACATACTTGTTGAACAGATCCTGGGTTTTTTCTGGTTTGGATCACGTAGTAGTGTGGTACCACACTGAAACAGTCCATTATACCTGGGTTGGATCAATATTTTAGAGGATAACGCATGTTAGGTCTAGGTTAGGCCTGGGATTTTCACTCGTCAGACTCATACTTTCGCATTCTTCACATACTTGTTTGAACGGATCCTGGGTTTTTTCTGGTTTGGATCACGTAGTAATGTGGGACCACACTGAAACAGTCAATTAAACCTGGTTTCGATCAATATTTTAGAGAATAATTCATGTTAGGTCTAGGTCAGGTCTGGGATTTGCTCTCATCATGCTCATTCTTTCGCATATTTCTCATACTTGATGGCTAGATCCTGGGCTTCTTCTGGATTGCATCACGTGGTAATGAAGTACAACACTGAAACAGTCGATTAAACCTGGTTTCGATCAATATTTTAGAGGATAACGCAAGTTAGGCCTGGGATAGGTCTGGGATTTGACCTCATCAGACTCATACTTTCGCACACTTCACATACTCCTTGAACAGATCCTGGGTTATTTTCTGGTTTGATCACGTAGTAACGTGGTGCCACACTGAAACAGTCGATTAAACCAGGTTTCGATCTATAT
The DNA here is from genome assembly GCF_051014445.1 of Colletes latitarsis. Taxonomy (NCBI): domain Eukaryota; kingdom Metazoa; phylum Arthropoda; class Insecta; order Hymenoptera; family Colletidae; genus Colletes; species Colletes latitarsis. The sequence continues at coordinate 844,207 of NW_027488368.1, read as the reverse complement.
TTTAGAGGATAACGCATGTTAGGTCTAGGTTAGATCTGGGATTTTCACTCATCAGACTCATACTTTCGCATTCTTCACATACTCGTTGAACAGGTCCTGGGTTTTTTCTGGTTTGGATCACGTAGTAATGTGGGACCACACTGAAACAATCAATTAAACCTGGTCTTGATAAATATTTTAGAGGATAACGCATGTTAGGTCTGGGTTAGGTCTAGGATTTGCCCTCATCAGGCTCATACTTTCGCATATTTCTCATACTTCAAGGCTAGACCCTGGGCTGTATCTGGATTGTATCACGTAGTAATGTGGTACCACGCTGAAACAGTCAATTAAACCTGGGTTCGATCAATATTTTAGAGGATAACGCAAGTTAGGTCTGGGATAGGTCTGGGATTTGCCCTCATCAGGCTCATACTTTCGCGTTTTTCACATACTTGTTGAACAGGTCCTGGGTTTTTTCTGGTTTGGGTCACGTAGTAGTGTGATACCACACTGAAACAGTCGATTAAACCTGGTTTCGATCAATATTTTAGAGGATAACGCATGTTAGGTCTAGGTTAGCCCTGGGAATTACACTCATCAGACTCATACTTTCGCGTTTTTCACATACTTGTTGAACGGATCCTGGGTTTTTTCTGGTTTGGATCACGTAGTATTGTGCTACCACACTGAAACAGTCAATGAAACCTGGTCTCCATCAATATTTTAGAGGACAGCGCATGTTAGGTCTAGGTTAGGCCTGGGATTTTCACTCATCAGACTCATACTTTCTCATTCTTCACATACTTGTTGAACGGATCCTGGGTTTTTTCTGGTTTGGATCACGTAGTAATGTGGTACCACACTGAAACAGTCAATGAAACCTGGTTTCAATCAATATTTTAGACGACAACGCAAGTTAGGTCTAGGTAAGGCCTGAGATTTTCAATGATCGGACTCATACTTTCGCATTTTTCACATACTTGTTGAACAGATCCTGGGTTTTTTCTGGTTTGGGTCACGTAGTAGTGTGATACCACACTGAAATAGTCCATTAAACCTGGTTTCGCTCAATATTTTAGAGGATAACGCATGTAAGGTCTAGGTTAGGTCTGGGATTTGCTCTCATCAGGCTCATTCTTTCGCATATTTCTCGTACTTGATGGCTAGATCCTGGGTTTTCTCTGGTTTGGATCACGTAGTAATGTGGTACCACACTGAAACAGTCGATTAAACCTGGTTTCGATCAATATTTTAGAGGATAACGCATGTTAGGTCTAGGTTAGCCCTGGGAATTACACTCATCAGACTCATACTTTCGCGTTTTTCACATACTTGTTGAACGGATCCTGGGTTTTTTCTGGTTTGGATCACATAGTAATGTGGTACCACACTGAAACAGTCGATTAGACCAGGTTTCGATCAATATTTTTGAGGATAACGCATGTTAGGTCTAGGTTAGGCCTGGGATTTTCACTCATCAGACTCATACTTTCGCATTCTTCACATACTTGTTGAACGGATCCTGGGTTTTTTCTGGTTTGGATCACGTAGTAATGTGGGACCACACTGAAACAGTCAATTAAACCTGGTTTCGATCAATAGTTTAGAGAATAATTCATGTTAGGTCTAGGTTAGGTCTGGGATTAGCTCTCATCAGGCACATTCTTTCGCATATTTCTCAAACTTGATGGCTAGATCCTGGGCTTTTTCTGGATTGCATCACGTAGTAATGTGGTACCACACTGAAACTTTCAATTACACCTGGTCTTGATAAATATTTTAAAGGCTAACGCATGTTAGGTCTGGGTTAGGTCTAGGATTTGCCCTCATCAGGCTCATACTTTCGCATATTTCTCATACTTCATGGCTAGATCCTGGGCTTTTTCTGGATTGCATCACGTAGTAATGAAGTACAACACTGAAACTGTCAATTAAACCTGGTTTCCATCAATATCTTAGAGGACAACGCAAGTTAGGTCTGGAATAGGTCTTGGATTTGCCCTCATCAGGCTCATACTTTCGCGTTTTTCACATACTTGTTGAACAGATCCTGGGTTTTTTCTGGTTTGGATCACGTAGTAGTGTGGTACCACACTGAAACAGTCCATTATACCTGGTTTGGATCAATATTTTAGAGGATAACGCATGTTAGGTCTAGGTTAGGCCTGGGATTTTCACTCATCAGACTCATACTTTCGCATTCTTCACATACTTGTTTGAACGGATCCTGGGTTTTTTCTGGTTTGGATCACGTAGTAATGTGGGACCACACTGAAACAGTCAATTAAACCTGGTTTCGATCAATATTTTAGAGAATAATTCATGTTAGGTCTAGGTCAGGTCTGGGATTTGCTCTCATCATGCTCATTCTTTCGCATATTTCTCATACTTGATGGCTAGATCCTGGGCTTCTTCTGGATTGCATCACGTGGTAATGAAGTACAACACTGAAACAGTCAATTAAACCTGGTTTCCATCAATATCTTAGAGGACAACGCAAGTTAGGTCTGGGATATGTCTGGGATTTGCCCTCATCAGGCTCATACTTTCGCGTTTTTCACATACTTGTTGAACGGATCCTGGGTTTTTTCTGGTTTGGATCACGAAGTAATGTGGTACCACACTGAAACAGTCCATTAAACCTGGTTTCGCTCAATATTTTAGAGGATAACGCATGTAAGGTCTAGGTTAGGTCTGGGATTTGCTCTCATCAGGCTCATTCTTTCGCATATTTCTCGTACTTGATGGCTAGATCCTGGGTTTTTTCTGGTTTTGATCACGTAGTAATGTGGAACACACTGAAGCAGTCGATTAAACCTGGTTTCGATCAATATTTTAGAGGATAACGCAAGTTAGGCCTGGGATAGGTCTGGGATTTGACCTCATCAGACTCATACTTTCGCAACACTTCACATACTCCTTGAACAGATCCTGGGTTATTTTCTGGTTTGGATCACATAGTAAAGTGGTACCACACTGAAACAGTCAATTAAACCTGGTTTCGATCAATATTTTAGAGAATAATTCATGTTAGGTCTGGGATTTGCTCTCATCAGGCTCATTCTTTCGCATATTTCTCATACATGTTGAACAGATCCTCGGTTTTTTCTGGTTTGGATCACGTAGTAATGTGGGACCACAGTGAAACAAACAATTAAACCTGCTCTTGATAAATATTTTAGAGGATAACGCATGTTAGGTCTGGGTTAGGTCTAGGATTTGCCCTCATCAGGCTCATACCTTCGCATATTTCTCATACTTCAAGGCTAGATCCTGGGCTTTTTCTGGATTGCATCACGTAGTAGTGAAGTACAACACTGAAACAGTCAATTAAACCTGGTTTCCATCAATATCTTAGAGGACAACGCAAGTTAGGTCTGGGATAGGTCTTGGATTTGCCCTCACCAGGCTCATACTTTCGCGTTTTTCACATACTTGTTGAACAGATCCTGGGTTTTTTCTGGTTTGGATCACGTAGTAGTGTGGTACCACAATGAAACAGTCCATTATACCTGGTTTGGATCAATATTTTAGAGGATAGCGCATGTTATGTCTAGGTTAGGCCTGGGATTTTCACTCGTCAGACTCATACTTTCGCATTCTTCACATACTTGTTTGAACGGATCCTGGGTTTTTTCTGGTTTGGATCACGTAGTAATGTGGGACCACACTGAAACAGTCAATTAAACCTGGTGTCGATCAATATTTTAGAGAATAATTCATGTTAGATCTAGGTCAGGTCTGGGATTTGCTCTCATCATGCTCATTCTTTCGCATATTTCTCATACTTGATGGCTAGATCCTGGGCTTCTTCTGGATTGCATCACGTGGTAATGAAGTACAACACTGAAACAGTCAATTAAACCTGGTTTCCATCAATATCTTAGAGGACAACGCATGTTAGGTCTGGGATATGTCTGGGATTTGCCCTCATCAGGCTCATACTTTCGCAACACTTCACATACTCCTTGAACAGATCCTGGGTTATTTTCTGGTTTGGATCACATAGTAAAGTGGTACCACACTGAAACAGTCGATTAAACCAGGTTTCGATCAATATTTTAGAGGATAACGCATGTTAGGTCTAGGTTAGGCCTGGGATTTTCACTCATCAGACTCATACTTTCGCATTCTTCACATACTTGTTGAACGGATCCTGGGTTTTTTCTGGTTTGGATCACGTAGTAATGTGGGACCACACTGAAACAGTCAATTAAACCTGGTTTCGATCAATATTTTAGAGAATAATTCATGTTAGGTCTAGGTTAGGTCTGGGATTTGCTCTCATCAGGCTCATTCTTTCGCATATTTCTCGTACTTGATGGCTAGATCCTGGGTTTTTTCTGGTTTGGAACACGTAGTAGTGTGGTACCACACTGAAACAGTCGATTAAACCTGGTTTCGATCAATATTTTAGAGGATAACGCAAGTTAGGCCTGGGATAGGTCTGGGATTTGACCTCATCAGACTCATACTTTCGCAACACTTCACATACTCCTTGAACAGATCCTGGGTTATTTTCTGGTTTGGATCACATAGTAAAGTGGTACCACACTGAAACAGTCGATTAAACCAGGTTTCGATCAATATTTTAGAGGATAACGCATGTTAGGTCTAGCTTAGGCCTGGGATTTTCACTCATCAGACTCATACTTTCGCATTCTTCACATCCTTGTTGAACGGATCCTGGGTTTTTTCTGCTTTGGATCACGTAGTAAAGTGGTACCACACTGAAACATTCAATGAAACCTGGTCTGGATAAATATTTTAGAGGGTAACACATCTTAGGTCTGGGTTAGGTCTAAGATTTGCCCTCATCAGGCTCACAGTTTCGCGTTTTTCACATACTTGTTGAACAGATCCTGGGTTTTTTCTGGTTTGGATCACGAAGTAGTGTGGTACCACACTGAAACAGTCAATGAAACCTGGTTTCCATCAATATTTTAGAGGATAACGCATGTTAGGTCTAGGTTAGGTCTGGGATTTGCTCTCATCAGGCTCATTCCTTCGCATATTTCTCATACTTGATGGCTAGATCCTGGGCTTTTTCTGGATTGCATCACGTAGTAATGTAGTACCACACTGAAACAGACAATGAAACCTGGTTTCCATCAATATTTTAGAGGACAACGCATGTTAGGTCTAGGTAAGGCCTGAGATTTTCTTGATCAGACTCATACTTTCGCATTTTTCACATACTTGTCGAACGGATCCTGGGTTTTTTCTGGTTTGGATCACGTAGTAATGTGGTACCACACTGAAACGGTCAATTAAACCTGGTTTCGATCAATATTTTAGAGAATAATTCATGTTAGGTCAAGGTTAGGTCTGGGATTTGCTCTCATCAGGCTCATTCTTTCGCATATTTCTCATACTTCATGGCTAGATCCTGGGCTGTTTCTGGATTGTATCACGTAGTAACGTGGTACCACGCTGAAACAGTCAATTAAACCTGGTTTCGCTCAATATTTTAGAGGATAACGCATGTTAGGTCTGGGATAGGTCTAGGATTTGCCCTCATCAGGCTCATTCTTTCGCATATTTCTCATACTTGATGGCTAGATCCTGGGCTTTTTCTGGATTGCATCACGTAGTCATGTAGTACCACACTGAAACAGTCAATGAAACCTGGTTTCCATCAATATTTTAGAGGACAACGCATGTTAGGTCTAGGTTAGCCCTGGGAATTACACTCATCAGACTCATACTTTCGCGTTTTTCACATACTTGTTGAACGGATCCTGGGTTTTTTCTGGTTTGGATCACGAAGTAATGTGGTACCACACTGAAATAGTCCATTAAACCTGGTTTCGCTCAATATTTTAGAGGATAACGCATGTAAGGTCTAGGTTAGGTCTGGGATTTGCTCTCATCAGGCTCATTCTTTCGCATATTTCTTGTACTTGATGGCTAGATCCTGGGTTTTTTCTGGTTTCGATCACGTAGTAATGTGGTACCACACTGAAACAGTCGATTAAACCTGGTTTCGATCAATATTTTAGAGGATAACGCAAGTTAGGCCTGGGATAGGTCTGGGATTTGACCTCATCAGACTCATACTTTCGCAACACTTCACATACGCCTTGAACAGATCCTGGGTTATTTTCTGGTTTGGATCAAATAGTAAAGTGGTACCACACTGAAACAGTCAATTAAACCTGGTTTCGATCAATATTTTAGAGAATAATTCATGTTAGGTCTAGGTTAGCTCTCGGATTTTCACTCATCAGGTTCATACTTTCGCAGTCTTTACATACTTGTTGAACGGATCCTGGGTTTTTTCTGGTTTGGATCACGTAGTAATGTGGTGCCAGACTAAAACAGTCGATTAAACCTGGTTTCGATCAATATCTTAGAGGACAACGCAAGTTGGGTCTGGGATATGTCTGGGATTTGCCCTCATCAGGCTCATACTTTCGCGTTTTTCACATACTTGTTGAACAGATCCTGGGTTTTTTCTGGTTTGGATCACGTAGTAGTGTGGTACCACGCTGAAACAGTCCATTAAACCTGGTTTGGATCAATATTTTAGAGGATAACGCATGTTAGGTCTAGGTTAGGCCTGGGATTTTCACTCATCAGACTCATACTTTCGCATTCTTCACATACCTGTTGAACGGATCCTGGGTTATTTCTGGTTTGAATCACGTAGTAATGTGGGACCACACTGAAACAGTCAATTAAACCTGGTTTCGATCAATATTTTAGAGAATAATTCATGTTAGGTCTATGTTAGGTCTGGGATTTGCTCTCATCAGGCTCATTCTTTCGCATATTTCTCATACATGTTGAACAGATCCTCGGTTTTTTCTGGTTTGGATCACGTAGTAATGTGGGACCACAGTGAAACAATCAATTAAACCTTTTCTTGATAAATATTTTAGAGGATAACGCATGTTAGGTCTGGGTTAGGTCTAGGATTTGCTCTCATCAGGCTCATACTTTCGCATATTTCTCATACTTCAAGGCTAGATCCTGGGCTGCTTCTGGATTGTATCACGTAGTAATGTGGTACCACGCTGAAACAGTCAATTACACCTGGTTTCGATCAATATTTTAGAGGATAACGCAAGTTAGGTCTGGGATAGGTCTAGGATTTGCCCTCATCAGGCTCATTCTTTCGCATATTTCTCATACTTGATGGCTAGATCCTGGGCTTTTTCTGGATTGCATCACGTAGTCATGTAGTACCACACTGAAACAGTCAATGAAACCTGGTTTCGAGCAATATTTTAGAGAATAATTCATGTTAGATCTAGGTCAGGTCTGGGATTTGCTCTCATCATGCTCATTCTTTCGCATATTTCTCATACTTGATGGCTAGATCCTGGGCTTCTTCTGGATTGCATCACGTGGTAATGAAGTACAACACTGAAACAGTCGATTAAACCTGGTTTCGATCAATATTTTAGAGGATAACGCAAGTTAGGCCTGGGATAGGTCTGGGATTTGACCTCATCAGACTCATACTTTCGCAACACTTCACATACTCCTTGAACAGATCCTGGGTTATTTTCTGGTTTGGATCACATAGTAAAGTGGTACCACACTGAAACAGTCGATTAAACCAGGTTTCGATCAATATTTTAGAGGATAACGCATGTTAGGTCTAGCTTAGGCCTGGGATTTTCACTCATCAGACTCATACTTTCGCATTCTTCACATCCTTGTTGAACGGATCCTGGGTTTTTTCTGCTTTGGATCACGTAGTAAAGTGGTACCACACTGAAACATTCAATGAAACCTGGTCTGGATAAATATTTTAGAGGGTAACACATCTTAGGTCTGGGTTAGGTCTAAGATTTGCCCTCATCAGGCTCACAGTTTCGCGTTTTTCACATACTTGTTGAACAGATCCTGGGTTTTTTCTGATTTGGATCACGAAGTAGTGTGGTACCACACTGAAACAGTCAATGAAACCTGGTTTCCATCAATATTTTAGAGGATAACGCATGTTAGGTCTAGGTTAGGTCTGGGATTTGCTCTCATCAGGCTCATTCCTTCGCATATTTCTCATACTTGATGGCTAGATCCTGGGCTTTTTCTGGATTGCATCACGTAGTAATGTAGTACCACACTGAAACAGACAATGAAACCTGGTTTCCATCAATATTTTAGAGGACAACGCATGTTAGGTCTAGGTAAGGCCTGAGATTTTCACTGATCAGACTCATACTTTCGCATTTTTCACATACTTGTCGAACGGATCCTGGGTTTTTTCTGGTTTGGATCACGTAGTAATGTGGTACCACACTGAAACGGTCAATTGAACCTGGTTTCGATCAATATTTTAGAGAATAATTCATGTTAGGTCAAGGTTAGGTCTGGGATTTGCTCTCATCAGGCTCATTCTTTCGCATATTTCTCATACTTCATGGCTAGATCCTGGGCTGTTTCTGGATTGTATCACGTAGTAACGTGGTACCACGCTGAAACAGTCAATTAAACCTGGTTTCGCTCAATATTTTAGAGGATAACGCATGTTAGGTCTGGGATAGGTCTAGGATTTGCCCTCATCAGGCTCATTCTTTCGCATATTTCTCATACTTGATGGCTAGATCCTGGGCTTTTTCTGGATTGCATCACGTAGTCATGTAGTACCACACTGAAACAGTCAATGAAACCTGGTTTCCATCAATATTTTAGAGGACAACGCATGTTAGGTCTAGGTTAGCCCTGGGAATTACACTCATCAGACTCATACTTTCGCGTTTTTCACATACTTGTTGAACGGATCCTGGGTTTTTTCTGGTTTGGATCACGAAGTAATGTGGTACCACACTGAAATAGTCCATTAAACCTGGTTTCGCTCAATATTTTAGAGGATAACGCATGTAAGGTCTAGGTTAGGTCTGGGATTTGCTCTCATCAGGCTCATTCTTTCGCATATTTCTCGTACTTGATGGCTAGATCCTGGGTTTTTTCTGGTTTCGATCACGTAGTAATGTGGTACCACACTGAAACAGTCGATTAAACCTGGTTTCGATCAATATTTTAGAGGATAACGCAAGTTAGGCCTGGGATAGGTCTGGGATTTGACCTCATCAGACTCATACTTTCGCAACACTTCACATACTCCTTGAACAGATCCTGGGTTATTTTCTGGTTTGGATCAAATAGTAAAGTGGTACCACACTGAAACAGTCAATTAAACCTGGTTTCGATCAATATTTTAGAGAATAATTCATGTTAGGTCTAGGTTAGCTCTGGGATTTTCACTCATCAGACTCATACTTTCGCAGTCTTTACATACTTGTTGAACGGATCCTGGGTTTTTTCTGGTTTGGATCACGTAGTAATGTGGTGCCAGACTAAAACAGTCGATTAAACCTGGTTTCGATCAATATCTTAGAGGACAACGCAAGTTAGGTCTGGGATATGTCTGGGATTTGCCCTCATCAGGCTCATACTTTCGCGTTTTTCACATACTTGTTGAACAGATCCTGGGTTTTTTCTGGTTTGGATCACGTAGTAGTGTGGTACCACGCTGAAACAGTCCATTAAACCTGGTTTGGATCAATATTTTAGAGGATAACGCATGTTAGGTCTAGGTTAGGCCTGGGATTTTCACTCATCAGACTCATACTTTCGCATTCTTCACATACCTGTTCAACGGATCCTGGGTTATTTCTGGTTTGGATCACGTAGTAATGTGGGACCACACTGAAACAGTCAATTAAACCTGGTTTCGATCAATATTTTAGAGAATAATTCATGTTAGGTCTATGTTAGGTCTGGGATTTGCTCTCATCAGGCTCATTCTTTCGCATATTTCTCATACATGTTGAACAGATCCTCGGTTTTTTCTGGTTTGGATCACGTAGTAATGTGGGACCACAGTGAAACAATCAATTAAACCTTTTCTTGATAAATATTTTAGAGGATAACGCATGTTAGGTCTGGGTTAGGTCTAGGATTTGCTCTCATCAGGCTCATACTTTCGCATATTTCTCATACTTCAAGGCTAGATCCTGGGCTGCTTCTGGATTGTATCACGTAGTAATGTGGTACCACGCTGAAACAGTCAATTACACCTGGTTTCGATCAATATTTTAGAGGATAACGCAAGTTAGGTCTGGGATAGGTCTAGGATTTGCCCTCATCAGGCTCATTCTTTCGCATATTTCTCATACTTGATGGCTAGATCCTGGGCTTTTTCTGGATTGCATCACGTAGTCATGTAGTACCACACTGAAACAGTCAATGAAACCTGGTTTCGATCAATATTTTAGAGAATAATTCATGTTAGATCTAGGTCAGGTCTGGGATTTGCTCTCATCAGGCTCATTCTTTCGCATATTTCTCATACATGTTGAACAGATCCTGGGTTTTTTCTGGTTTGGATCACGAAGTAATGTGGTACCACACTGAAATAGTCCATTAAACCTGGTTTCGCTCAATATTTTAGAGGATAACGCATGTAAGGTCTAGGTTAGGTCTGGGATTTGCTCTCATCAGGCTCATTCTTTCGCATATTTCTTGTACTTGATGGCTAGATCCTGGGTTTTTTCTGGTTTCGATCACGAAGTAATGTGGTACCACACTGAAACAGTCGATTAAACCTGGTTTCGATCAATATTTTAGAGGATAACGCAAGTTAGGCCTGGGATAGGTCTGGGATTTGACCTCATCAGACTCATACTTTCGCAACACTTCACATACGCCTTGAACAGATCCTGGGTTATTTTCTGGTTTGGATCAAATAGTAAAGTGGTACCACACTGAAACTGTCAATTAAACCTGGTTTCGATCAATATTTTAGAGAATAATTCATGTTAGGTCTAGGTTAGCTCTCGGATTTTCACTCATCAGGTTCATACTTTCGCAGTCTTTACATACTTGTTGAACGGATCCTGGGTTTTTTCTGGTTTGGATCACGTAGTAATGTGGTGCCAGACTAAAACAGTCGATTAAACCTGGTTTCGATCAATATCTTAGAGGACAACGCAAGTTGGGTCTGGGATATGTCTGGGATTTGCCCTCATCAGGCTCATACTTTCGCGTTTTTCACATACTTGTTGAACAGATCCTGGGTTTTTTCTGGTTTGGATCACGTAGTAGTGTGGTACCACGCTGAAACAGTCCATTAAACCTGGTTTGGATCAATATTTTAGAGGATAACGCATGTTAGGTCTAGGTTAGGCCTGGGATTCTCACTCATCAGACTCATACTTTCGCATTCTTCACATACCTGTTCAACGGATCCTGGGTTATTTCTGGTTTGGATCACGTAGTAATGTGGGACCACACTGAAACAGTCAATTAAACCTGGTTTCGATCAATATTTTAGAGAATAATTCATGTTAGGTCTATGTTAGGTCTGGGATTTGCTCTCATCAGGCTCATTCTTTCGCATATTTCTCATACATGTTGAACAGATCCTCGGTTTTTTCTGGTTTGGATCACGTAGTAATGTGGGACCACAGTGAAACAATCAATTAAACCTTTTCTTGATAAATATTTTAGAGGATAACGCATGTTAGGTCTGGGTTAGGTCTAGGATTTGCTCTCATCAGGCTCATACTTTCGCATATTTCTCATACTTCAAGGCTAGATCCTGGGCTGCTTCTGGATTGTATCACGTAGTAATGTGGTACCACGCTGAAACAGTCAATTACACCTGGTTTCGATCAATATTTTAGAGGATAACGCAAGTTAGGTCTGGGATAGGTCTAGGATTTGCCCTCATCAGGCTCATTCTTTCGCATATTTCTCATACTTGATGGCTAGATCCTGGGCTTTTTCTGGATTGCATCACGTAGTCATGTAGTACCACACTGAAACAGTCAATGAAACCTGGTTTCGATCAATATTTTAGAGAATAATTCATGTTAGATCTAGGTCAGGTCTGGGATTTGCTCTCATCAGGCTCATTCTTTCGCATATTTCTCATACATGTTGAACAGATCCTGGGTTTTTTCTGGTTTGGATCACGTAGTAATGTGGGACCACACTGAAACAATCAATTAAACCTGGTCTTGATAAATATTTTAGAGGATAACGCTAGTTAGGTCTGGGATAGGTCTGGGATTTGTCCTCATCAGGCTCATACTTTCGCGTTTTTCACATACTTGTTGAACAGATCCTGGGTTTTTTCTGGTTTGGGTCACGTAGTAGTGTGATACCACACTGAAACAGTCGATTAAACCTGGTTTCGATCAATATTTTAGAGGATAACGCATGTTAGGTCTAGGTTAGCCCTGGGAATTACACTCATCAGACTCATACTTTCGCGTTTTTCACATACTTGTTGAACGGATCCTGGGTTTTTTCTGGTTTGGATCACGAAGTAATGTGGTACCACACTGAAATAGTCCATTAAACCTGGTTTCGCTCAATATTTTAGAGGATAACGCATGTAAGGTCTAGGTTAGGTCTGGGATTTGCTCTCATCAGGCTCATTCTTTCGCATATTTCTCGTACTTGATGGCTAGATCCTGGGTTTTTTCTGGTTTCGATCACGTAGTAATGTGGTACCACACTGAAACAGTCGATTAAACCTGGTTTCGATCAATATTTTAGAGGATAACGCAAGTTAGGCCTGGGATAGGTCTGGGATTTGACCTCATCAGACTCATACTTTCGCAACACTTCACATACTCCTTGAACAGATCCTGGGTTATTTTCTGGTTTGGATCAAATAGTAAAGTGGTACCACACTAAAACAGTCAATTAAACCTGGTTTCGATCAATATTTTAGAGAATAATTCATGTTAGGTCTAGGTTAGGTCTGGGATTTTCACTCATCAGACTCATACTTTCGCAGTCTTTACATACTTGTTGAACGGATCCTGGGTTTTTTCTGGTTTGGATCACGTAGTAATGTGGTACCACACTGAAACGGTCAATTAAACCTGGTTTCGATCAATATTTTAGAGAATAATTCATGTTAGGTCAAGGTTAGGTCTGGGATTTGCTCTCATCAGGCTCATTCTTTCGCATATTTCTCATACTTCATGGCTAGATCCTGGGCTGTTTCTGGATTGTATCACGTAGTAACGTGGTACCACGCTGAAACAGTCAATTAAACCTGGTTTCGCTCAATATTTTAGAGGATAACGCATGTTAGGTCTGGGATAGGTCTAGGATTTGCCCTCATCAGGCTCATTCTTTCGCATATTTCTCATACTTGATGGCTAGATCCTGGGCTTTTTCTGGATTGCATCACGTAGTCATGTAGTACCACACTGAAACAGTCAATGAAACCTGGTTTCCATCAATATTTTAGAGGACAACGCATGTTAGGTCTAGGTTAGCCCTGGGAATTACACTCATCAGACTCATACTTTCGCGTTTTTCACATACTTGTTGAACGGATCCTGGGTTTTTTCTGGTTTGGATCACGAAGTAATGTGGTACCACACTGAAATAGTCCATTAAACCTGGTTTCGCTCAATATTTTAGAGGATAACGCATGTAAGGTCTAGGTTAGGTCTGGGATTTGCTCTCATCAGGCTCATTCTTTCGCATATTTCTTGTACTTGATGGCTAGATCCTGGGTTTTTTCTGGTTTCGATCACGTAGTAATGTGGTACCACACTGAAACAGTCGATTAAACCTGGTTTCGATCAATATTTTAGAGGATAACGCAAGTTAGGCCTGGGATAGGTCTGGGATTTGACCTCATCAGACTCATACTTTCGCAACACTTCACATACGCCTTGAACAGATCCTGGGTTATTTTCTGGTTTGGATCAAATAGTAAAGTGGTACCACACTGAAACAGTCAATTAAACCTGGTTTCGATCAATATTTTAGAGAATAATTCATGTTAGGTCTAGGTTAGCTCTCGGATTTTCACTCATCAGGTTCATACTTTCGCAGTCTTTACATACTTGTTGAACGGATCCTGGGTTTTTTCTGGTTTGGATCACGTAGTAATGTGGTGCCAGACTAAAACAGTCGATTAAACCTGGTTTCGATCAATATCTTAGAGGACAACGCAAGTTGGGTCTGGGATATGTCTGGGATTTGCCCTCATCAGGCTCATACTTTCGCGTTTTTCACATACTTGTTGAACAGATCCTGGGTTTTTTCTGGTTTGGATCACGTAGTAGTGTGGTACCACGCTGAAACAGTCCATTAAACCTGGTTTGGATCAATATTTTAGAGGATAACGCATGTTAGGTCTAGGTTAGGCCTGGGATTTTCACTCATCAGACTCATACTTTCGCATTCTTCACATACCTGTTGAACGGATCCTGGGTTATTTCTGGTTTGAATCACGTAGTAATGTGGGACCACACTGAAACAGTCAATTAAACCTGGTTTCGATCAATATTTTAGAGAATAATTCATGTTAGGTCTATGTTAGGTCTGGGATTTGCTCTCATCAGGCTCATTCTTTCGCATATTTCTCATACATGTTGAACAGATCCTCGGTTTTTTCTGGTTTGGATCACGTAGTAATGTGGGACCACAGTGAAACAATCAATTAAACCTTTTCTTGATAAATATTTTAGAGGATAACGCATGTTAGGTCTGGGTTAGGTCTAGGATTTGCTCTCATCAGGCTCATACTTTCGCATATTTCTCATACTTCAAGGCTAGATCCTGGGCTGCTTCTGGATTGTATCACGTAGTAATGTGGTACCACGCTGAAACAGTCAATTACACCTGGTTTCGATCAATATTTTAGAGGATAACGCAAGTTAGGTCTGGGATAGGTCTAGGATTTGCCCTCATCAGGCTCATTCTTTCGCATATTTCTCATACTTGATGGCTAGATCCTGGGCTTTTTCTGGATTGCATCACGTAGTCATGTAGTACCACACTGAAACAGTCAATGAAACCTGGTTTCGATCAATATTTTAGAGAATAATTCATGTTAGATCTAGGTCAGGTCTGGGATTTGCTCTCATCATGCTCATTCTTTCGCATATTTCTCATACTTGATGGCTAGATCCTGGGCTTCTTCTGGATTGCATCACGTGGTAATGAAGTACAACACTGAAACAGTCAATTAAACCTGGTTTCCATCAATATCTTAGAGGACAACGCATGTTAGGTCTGGGATATGTCTGGGATTTGCCCTCATCAGGCTCATACTTTCGCAACACTTCACATACTCCTTGAACAGATCCTGGGTTATTTTCTGGTTTGGATCACATAGTAAAGTGGTACCACACTGAAACAGTCGATTAAACCAGGTTTCGATCAATATTTTAGAGGATAACGCATGTTAGGTCTAGGTTAGGCCTGGGATTTTCACTCATCAGACTCATACTTTCGCATTCTTCACATACTTGTTGAACGGATCCTGGGTTTTTTCTGGTTTGGATCACGTAGTAATGTGGTACCACACTGAAACAGTCAATGAAACCTGGTTTCAATCAATATTTTAGACGACAACGCAAGTTAGGTCTAGGTAAGGCCTGAGATTTTCAATGATCGGACTCATACTTTCGCATTCTTCACATACTTGTTGAACGGATCCTGGGTTTTTTCTGGTTTGGATCACGTAGTAATGTGGGACCACACTGAAACAGTCAATTAAACCTGGTTTCGATCAATATTTTAGAGAATAATTCATGTTAGGTCTAGGTTAGGTCTGGGATTTGCTCTCATCAGGCTCATTCTTTCGCATATTTCTCGTACTTGATGGCTAGATCCTGGGTTTTTTCTGGTTTGGATCACGTAGTAGTGTGGTACCACACTGAAACAGTCGATTAAACCTGGTTTCGATCAATATTTTAGAGGATAACGCAAGTTAGGCCTGGGATAGGTCTGGGATTTGACCTCATCAGACACATACTTTCGCAACACTTCACATACTCCTTGAACAGATCCTGGGTTATTTTCTGGTTTGGATCACATAGTAAAGTGGTACCACACTGAAACAGTCGATTAAACCAGGTTTCGATCAATATTTTAGAGGATAACGCATGTTAGGTCTAGCTTAGGCCTGGGATTTTCACTCATCAGACTCATACTTTCGCATTCTTCACATCCTTGTTGAACGGATCCTGGGTTTTTTCTGCTTTGCATCACGTAGTAAAGTGGTACCACACTGAAACATTCAATGAAACCTGGTCTGGATAAATATTTTAGAGGGTAACACATCTTAGGTCTGGGTTAGGTCTAAGATTTGCCCTCATCAGGCTCACAGTTTCGCGTTTTTCACATACTTGTTGAACAGATCCTGGGTTTTTTCTGATTTGGATCACGAAGTAGTGTGGTACCACACTGAAACAGTCAATGAAACCTGGTTTCCATCAATATTTTAGAGGATAACGCATGTTAGGTCTAGGTTAGGTCTGGGATTTGCTCTCATCAGGCTCATTCCTTCGCATATTTCTCATACTTGATGGCTAGATCCTGGGCTTTTTCTGGATTGCATCACGTAGTAATGTAGTACCACACTGAAACAGACAATGAAACCTGGTTTCCATCAATATTTTAGAGGACAACGCATGTTAGGTCTAGGTAAGGCCTGAGATTTTCACTGATCAGACTCATACTTTCGCATTTTTCACATACTTGTCGAACGGATCCTGGGTTTTTTCTGGTTTGGATCACGTAGTAATGTGGTACCACACTGAAACGGTCAATTAAACCTGGTTTCGATCAATATTTTAGAGAATAATTCATGTTAGGTCAAGGTTAGGTCTGGGATTTGCTCTCATCAGGCTCATTCTTTCGCATATTTCTCATACTTCATGGCTAGATCCTGGGCTGTTTCTGGATTGTATCACGTAGTAACGTGGTACCACGCTGAAACAGTCAATTAAACCTGGTTTCGCTCAATATTTTAGAGGATAACGCATGTTAGGTCTGGGATAGGTCTAGGATTTGCCCTCATCAGGCTCATTCTTTCGCATATTTCTCATACTTGATGGCTAGATCCTGGGCTTTTTCTGGATTGCATCACGTAGTCATGTAGTACCACACTGAAACAGTCAATGAAACCTGGTTTCCATCAATATTTTAGAGGACAACGCATGTTAGGTCTAGGTCAGCCCTGGGAATTACACTCATCAGACTCATACTTTCGCGTTTTTCACATACTTGTTGAACGGATCCTGGGTTTTTTCTGGTTTGGATCACGAAGTAATGTGGTACCACACTGAAATAGTCCATTAAACCTGGTTTCGCTCAATATTTTAGAGGATAACGCATGTAAGGTCTAGGTTAGGTCTGGGATTTGCTCTCATCAGGCTCATTCTTTCGCATATTTCTCGTACTTGATGGCTAGATCCTGGGTTTTTTCTGGTTTCGATCACGTAGTAATGTGGTACCACACTGAAACAGTCGATTAAACCTGGTTTCGATCAATATTTTAGAGGATAACGCAAGTTAGGCCTGGGATAGGTCTGGGATTTGACCTCATCAGACTCATACTTTCGCAACACTTCACATACTCCTTGAACAGATCCTGGGTTATTTTCTGGTTTGGATCAAATAGTAAAGTGGTACCACACTGAAACAGTCAATTAAACCTGGTTTCGATCAATATTTTAGAGAATAATTCATGTTAGGTCTAGGTTAGCTCTGGGATTTTCACTCATCAGACTCATACTTTCGCAGTCTTTACATACTTGTTGAACGGATCCTGGGTTTTTTCTGGTTTGGATCACGTAGTAATGTGGTGCCAGACTAAAACAGTCGATTAAACCTGGTTTCGATCAATATCTTAGAGGACAACGCAAGTTAGGTCTGGGATATGTCTGGGATTTGCCCTCATCAGGCTCATACTTTCGCGTTTTTCACATACTTGTTGAACAGATCCTGGGTTTTTTCTGGTTTGGATCACGTAGTAGTGTGGTACCACGCTGAAACAGTCCATTAAACCTGGTTTGGATCAATATTTTAGAGGATAACGCATGTTAGGTCTAGGTTAGGCCTGGGATTTTCACTCATCAGACTCATACTTTCGCATTCTTCACATACCTGTTCAACGGATCCTGGGTTATTTCTGGTTTGGATCACGTAGTAATGTGGGACCACACTGAAACAGTCAATTAAACCTGGTTTCGATCAATATTTTAGAGAATAATTCATGTTAGGTCTATGTTAGGTCTGGGATTTGCTCTCATCAGGCTCATTCTTTCGCATATTTCTCATACATGTTGAACAGATCCTCGGTTTTTTCTGGTTTGGATCACGTAGTAATGTGGGACCACAGTGAAACAATCAATTAAACCTTTTCTTGATAAATATTTTAGAGGATAACGCATGTTAGGTCTGGGTTAGGTCTAGGATTTGCTCTCATCAGGCTCATACTTTCGCATATTTCTCATACTTCAAGGCTAGATCCTGGGCTGCTTCTGGATTGTATCACGTAGTAATGTGGTACCACGCTGAAACAGTCAATTACACCTGGTTTCGATCAATATTTTAGAGGATAACGCAAGTTAGGTCTGGGATAGGTCTAGGATTTGCCCTCATCAGGCTCATTCTTTCGCATATTTCTCATACTTGATGGCTAGATCCTGGGCTTTTTCTGGATTGCATCACGTAGTCATGTAGTACCACACTGAAACAGTCAATGAAACCTGGTTTCGATCAATATTTTAGAGAATAATTCATGTTAGATCTAGGTCAGGTCTGGGATTTGCTCTCATCATGCTCATTCTTTCGCATATTTCTCATACTTGATGGCTAGATCCTGGGCTTCTTCTGGATTGCATCACGTGGTAATGAAGTACAACACTGAAACAGTCAATTAAACCTGGTTTCCATCAATATCTTAGAGGACAACGCATGTTAGGCCTAGCTTAGGCCTGGGATTTTCACTCATCAGACTCATACTTTCGCATTCTTCACATACTTGTTGAACGGATCCTGGGTTTTTTCTGGTTTGGATCACGTAGTAATGTGGTACCACACTGAAACAGTCAATGAAACCTGGTTTCAATCAATATTTTAGACGACAACGCAAGATAGGTCTAGGTAAGGCCTGAGATTTTCAATGATCGGACTCATACTTTCGCATTCTTCACATACTTGTTGAACGGATCCTGGGTTTTTTCTGGTTTGGATCACGTAGTAATGTGGGACCACACTGAAGCAGTCAATTAAACCTGGTTTCGATCAATATTTTAGAGAATAATTCATGTTAGGTCTAGGTTAGGTCTGGGATTTGCTCTCATCAGGCTCATTCTTTCGCATATTTCTCATACATGTTGAACAGATCCTGGGTTTTTTCTGGTTTGGATCACGTAGTAATGTGGGACCACACTGAAACAATCAATTAAACCTGGTCTTGATAAATATTTTAGAGGATAACGCTAGTTAGGTCTGGGATAGGTCTGGGATTTGTCCTCATCAGGCTCATACTTTCGCGTTTTTCACATACTTGTTGAACAGATCCTGGGTTTTTTCTGGTTTGGGTCACGTAGTAGTGTGATACCACACTGAAACAGTCGATTAAACCTGGTTTCGATCAATATTTTAGAGGATAACGCATGTTAGGTCTAGGTTAGCCCTGGGAATTACACTCATCAGACTCATACTTTCGCGTTTTTCACATACTTGTTGAACGGATCCTGGGTTTTTTCTGGTTTGGATCACGAAGTAATGTGGTACCACACTGAAATAGTCCATTAAACCTGGTTTCGCTCAATATTTTAGAGGATAACGCATGTAAGGTCTAGGTTAGGTCTGGGATTTGCTCTCATCAGGCTCATTCTTTCGCATATTTCTCGTACTTGATGGCTAGATCCTGGGTTTTTTCTGGTTTCGATCACGTAGTAATGTGGTACCACACTGAAACAGTCGATTAAACCTGGTTTCGATCAATATTTTAGAGGATAACGCAAGTTAGGCCTGGGATAGGTCTGGGATTTGACCTCATCAGACTCATACTTTCGCAACACTTCACATACTCCTTGAACAGATCCTGGGTTATTTTCTGGTTTGGATCAAATAGTAAGGTGGTACCACACTAAAACAGTCAATTAAACCTGGTTTCGATCAATATTTTAGAGAATAATTCATGTTAGGTCTAGGTTAGGTCTGGGATTTTCACTCATCAGACTCATACTTTCGCAGTCTTTACATACTTGTTGAACGGATCCTGGGTTTTTTCTGGTTTGGATCACGTAGTAATGTGGTGCCAGACTAAAACAGTCGATTAAACCTGGTTTCGATCAATATCTTAGAGGACAACGCAAGTTAGGTCTGGGATATGTCTGGGATTTGCCCTCATCAGGCTCATACTTTCGCGTTTTTCACATACTTGTTGAACAGATCCTGGGTTTTTTCTGGTTTGGATCACGTAGTAGTGTGGTACCACGCTGAAACAGTCCATTAAACCTGGTTTGGATCAATATTTTAGAGGATAACGCATGTTAGGTCTAGGTTAGGCCTGGGATTTTCACTCATCAGACTCATACTTTCGCATTCTTCACATACTTGTTGAACGGATCCTGGGTTATTTCTGGTTTGGATCACGTAGTAATGTGGGACCACACTGAAACAGTCAATTAAACCTGGTTTCGATCAATATTTTAGAGAATAATTCATGTTAGGTCTATGTTAGGTCTGGGATTTGCTCTCATCAGGCTCATTCTTTCGCATATTTCTCATACATGTTGAACAGATCCTCGGTTTTTTCTGGTTTGGATCACGTAGTAATGTGGGACCACAGTGAAACAATCAATTAAACCTGGTCTTGATAAATATTTTAGAGGATAACGCATGTTAGGTCTGGGTTAGGTCTAGGATTTGCTCTCATCAGGCTCATACTTTCGCATATTTCTCATACTTCAAGGCTAGATCCTGGGCTGCTTCTGAATTGTATCACGTAGTAATGTGGTACCACGCTGAAACAGTCAATTACACCTGGTTTCGATCAATATTTTAGAGGATAACGCAAGTTAGGTCTGGGATAGGTCTAGGATTTGCCCTCATCAGGCTCATTCTTTCGCATATTTCTCATACTTGATGGCTAGATCCTGGGCTTTTTCTGGATTGCATCACGTAGTCATGTAGTACCACACTGAAACAGTCAATGAAACCTGGTTTCCATCAATATTTTAGAGGACAACGCATGTTAGGTCTAGGTTAGCCCTGGGAATTACACTCATCAGACTCATACTTTCGCATTCTTCACATACTTGTTGAACTGATCCTGGGTTTTTTCTGGTTTGGATCACGTAGTATTGTGGTACCACACTGAAACAGTCAATGAAACCTGGTTTCCATCAATATTTTAGAGGACAGCGCATGTTAGGCCTAGGTTAGGCCTGGGATTTTCACTCATCAGACTCATACTTTCGCATTCTTCACATACTTGTTGAACGGATCCTGGGTTTTTTCTGGTTTGGATCACGTAGTAATGTGGTACCACACTGAAACAGTCAATGAAACCTGGTTTCAATCAATATTTTAGACGACAACGCAAGATAGGTCTAGGTAAGGCCTGAGATTTTCAATGATCGGACTCATACTTTCGCATTCTTCACATACTTGTTGAACGGATCCTGGGTTTTTTCTGGTTTGGATCACGTAGTAATGTGGGACCACACTGAAACAGTCAATTAAACCTGGTTTCGATCAATATTTTAGAGAATAATTCATGTTAGGTCTAGGTTAGGTCTGGGATTTGCTCTCATCAGGCTCATTCTTTCGCATATTTCTCATACATGTTGAACAGATCCTGGGTTTTTTCTGGTTTGGATCACGTAGTAATGTGGGACCACACTGAAACAATCAATTAAACCTGGTCTTGATAAATATTTTAGAGGATAACGCTAGTTAGGTCTGGGATAGGTCTGGGATTTGTCCTCATCAGGCTCATACTTTCGCGTTTTTCACATACTTGTTGAACAGATCCTGGGTTTTTTCTGGTTTGGGTCACGTAGTAGTGTGATACCACACTGAAACAGTCGATTAAACCTGGTTTCGATCAATATTTTAGAGGATAACGCATGTTAGGTCTAGGTTAGCCCTGGGAATTACACTCATCAGACTCATACTTTCGCGTTTTTCACATACTTGTTGAACGGATCCTGGGTTTTTTCTGGTTTGGATCACGAAGTAATGTGGTACCACACTGAAATAGTCCATTAAACCTGGTTTCGCTCAATATTTTAGAGGATAACGCATGTAAGGTCTAGGTTAGGTCTGGGATTTGCTCTCATCAGGCTCATTCTTTCGCATATTTCTCGTACTTGATGGCTAGATCCTGGGTTTTTTCTGGTTTCGATCACGTAGTAATGTGGTACCACACTGAAACAGTCGATTAAACCTGGTTTCGATCAATATTTTAGAGGATAACGCAAGTTAGGCCTGGGATAGGTCTGGGATTTGACCTCATCAGACTCATACTTTCGCAACACTTCACATACTCCTTGAACAGATCCTGGGTTATTTTCTGGTTTGGATCAAATAGTAAAGTGGTACCACACTGAAACAGTCAATTAAACCTGGTTTCGATCAATATTTTAGAGAGTAATTCATGTTAGGTCTAGGTTAGGTCTGGGATTTTCACTCATCAGACTCATACTTTCGCAGTCTTTACATACATGTTGAACGGATCCTGGGTTTTTTCTGGTTTGGATCACGTAGTAATGTGGTGCCAGACTAAAACAGTCGATTAAACCTGGTTTCGATCAATATCTTAGAGGACAACGCAAGTTAGGTCTGGGATATGTCTGGGATTTTCCCTCATCAGGCTCATACTTTCGCGTTTTTCACATACTTGTTGAACAGATCCTGGGTTTTTTCTGGTTTGGATCACGTAGTAGTGTGGTACCACGCTGAAACAGTCCATTAAACCTGGTTTGGATCAATATTTTAGAGGATAACGCATGTTAGGTCTAGGTTAGGCCTGGGATTTTCACTCATCAGACTCATACTTTCGCATTCTTCACATACTTGTTGAACGGATCCTGGGTTATTTCTGGTTTGGATCACGTAGTAATGTGGGACCACACTGAAACAGTCAATTAAACCTGGTTTCGATCAATATTTTAGAGAATAATTCATGTTAGGTCTAGGTTAGGCCTGGGATTTTCACTCATCAGACTCATACTTTCGCATTTTTCACATACTTGTTGAACGGATCCTGGGTTTTTTCTGGTTTGGATCACGTAGTAATGTGGTACCACACTGAAACGGTCAATTAAACCTGGTTTCGATCAATATTTTAGAGAATAATTCATGTTAGGTCAAGGTTAGGTCTGGGATTTGCTCTCATCAGGCTCATTCTTTCGCATATTTCTCATACTTCATGGCTAGATCCTGGGCTGTTTCTGGATTGTATCACGTAGTAACGTGGTACCACGCTGAAACAGTCAATTAAACCTGGTTTCGCTCAATATTTTAGAGGATAACGCATGTTAGGTCTAGGTTAGGTCTGGGATTTTCTCTCATCAGGCTCTTTCTTTCGCATATTTCTCATACTTGATGGCTAGATCCTGGGCTTTTTCTGGATTGCATCACGTAGTCATGTAGTACCACACTGAAACAGTCAATGAAACCTGGTTTCCATCAATATTTTAGAGGACAACGCATGTTAGGTCTAGGTTAGCCCAGGGAATTACACTCATCAGACTCATACTTTCGCATTCTTCACATACTTATTGAACTAATCCTGGGTTTTTTCTGGTTTGGATCACGTAGTATTGTGGTACCACACTGAAACAGTCAATGAAACCTGGTTTCCATCAATATTTTAGAGGACAGCGCATGATAGGCCTAGGTTAGGCCTGGGATTTTCACTCATCAGACTCATACTTTCGCATTCTTCACATACTTGTTGAACGGATCCTGGGTTTTTTCTGGTTTGGATCACGTAGTAATGTGGTACCACACTGAAACAGTCAATGAAACCTGGTTTCAATCAATATTTTAGACGACAACGCAAGATAGGTCTAGGTAAGGCCTGAGATTTTCAATGATCGGACTCATACTTTCGCATTCTTCACATACTTGTTGAACGGATCCTGGGTTTTTTCTGGTATGGATCACGTAGTAATGTGGGACCACACTGAAACAGTCAATTAAACCTGGTTTCGATCAATATTTTAGAGAATAATTCATGTTAGGTCTAGGTTAGGTCTGGGATTTGCCCTCATCAGGCTCATTCTTTCGCATATTTCTCATACATGTTGAACAGATCCTGGGTTTTTTCTGGTTTGGATCACGTGGTAATGTGGGACCACACTGAAACAATCAATTAAACCTGGTCTTGATAAATATTTTAGAGGATAACGCTAGTTAGGTCTGGGATAGGTCTGGGATTTGTCCTCATCAGGCTCATACTTTCGCGTTTTTCACATACTTGTTGAACAGATCCTGGGTTTTTTCTGGTTTGGATCACGAAGTAGTGTGGTAGCACACTGAAACAGTCAATGAAACCTGGTTTCCATCAATATTTTACAGGATAACGCATGTTAGGTCTAGGTTAGGTCTGGGATTTGCTCTCATGAGGCTCATTCTTTCGCAAATTTCTCATACTTGATGGCTAGATCCTGGGCTTTTTCTGGATTGCATCACGTAGTAATGTAGTACCACACTGAAACAGACAATGAAACCTGGTTTCCATCAATATTTTAGAGGACAACGCATGTTAGGTCTAGGTAAGGCCTGAGATTTTCACTGATCAGACTCATACTTTCGCATTTTTCACATACTTGTTGAACGGATCCTGGGTTTTTTCTGGTCTGGATCACGTAGTAATGTGGGACCACACTGAAACAGTCAATTAAACCTGGTTTCGATCAATATTTTAGAGAATAATTCATGTTAGGGCTAGGTTAGGTCTGGGATTTGCTCTCATCAGGCTCATTCTTTCGCATATTTCTCGTACTTGATGGCTAGATCCTGGGTTTTTTCTGGTTTGGATCACGTAGTAGTGTGATACCACACTGAAACAGTCGATTAAACCTGGTTTCGATCAATATTTTAGAGGATAACGCAAGTTAGGCCTGGGATATGTCTGGGATTTGACCTCATCAGACTCATACTTTCGCAACACTTCATATACTCCTTGAACAGATCCTGGGTTATTTTCTGGTTTGGATCACATAGTAAAGTGGTACCACACTGAAACAGTCGATTAAACCAGGTTTCCATCAATATTTTAGAGGACAGCGCATGTTAGGCCTAGGTTAGGCCTGGGATTTTCACTCATCAGACTCATACTTTCGCATTCTTCACATACTTGTTGAACGGATCCTGGGTTTTTTCTGGTTTGGATCACGTAGTAATGTGGTACCACACTGAAACAGTCAATGAAACCTGGTTTCCATCAATATTTTACAGGATAACGCATGTTAGGTCTAGGTTAGGTCTGGGATTTGCTCTCATCAGGCTCATTCTTTCGCATATTTCTCATACTTGATGGCTAGATCCTGGGCTTTTTCTGGATTGCATCACGTAGTAATGTAGTACCACACTGAAACAGACAATGAAACCTGGTTTCCATCAATATTTTAGAGGACAACGCATGTTAGGTCTAGGTAAGGCCTGAGATTTTCACTGATCAGACTCATACTTTCGCATTTTTCACATACTTGTTGAACGGATCCTGGGTTTTTTCTGGGTTGGATCACGTAGTAATGTGGTACCACACTGAAACGGTCAATTAAACCTGGTTTCGATCAATATTTTAGAGAATAATTCATGTTAGGTCAAGGTTAGGTCTGGGATTTGCTCTCATCAGGCTCATTCTTTCGCATATTTCTCATACTTCATGGCTAGATCCTGGGCTGTTTCTGGATTGTATCACGTAGTAACGTGGTACCACGCTGAAACAGTTAATTAAACCTGGTTTGGCTCAATATTTTAGAGGATAACGCATGTTAGGTCTAGGTTAGGTCTGGGATTTTCTCTCATCAGGCTCATACTTTCGCATTCTTCACATACTTGTTGAACTGATCCTGGGTTTTTTCTGGTTTGGATCACGTAGTATTGTGGTACCACACTGAAACAGTCAATGAAACCTGGTTTCCATCAATATTTTAGAGGACAGCGCATGTTAGGCCTAGGTTAGGCCTGGGATTTTCACTCATCAGACTCATACTTTCGCATTCTTCACATACTTGTTGAACGGATCCTGGGTTTTTTCTGGTTTGGATCACGTAGTAATGTGGGACCACACTGAAACAGTCAATTAAACCTGGTCTTGATAAATATTTTAGAGGATAACGCTAGTTAGGTCTGGGATAGGTCTGGGATTTGCCCTCATCGGGCTCATACTTTCGCGTTTTTCACATACTTGTTGATCAGATCCTGGGTTTTTTCTGGTTTGGGTCACGTAGTAGTGTGATACCACACTGAAACAGTCGATTAAACCTGGTTTCGATCAATATTTTAGAGGATAACACATGTTAGGTCTAGGTTAGCCCTGGGAATTACACTCATCAGACTCATACTTTCGCGTTTTTCACATACTTGTTGAACAGATCCTGGGTTTTTTCTGGTTTGGATCACGTAGTAATGTGGGACCACACTGAAACAATCAATTAAACCTGGTCTTGATAAATATTTTAGAGGATAACGCTAGTTAGGTCTGGGATAGGTCTGGGATTTGCCCTCATCAGGCTCATACTTTCGCGTTTTTCACATACTTGTTGAACAGATCCTGGGTTTTTTCTGGTTTGGGTCACGTAGTAGTGTGATACCACACTGAAACAGTCGATTAAACCTGGTTTCGATCAATATTTTAGAGGATAACACATGTTAGGTCTAGGTTAGCCCTGGGAATTACACTCATCAGACTCATACTTTCGCGTTTTTCACATACTTGTTGAACGGATCCTGGGTTTTTTCTGGTTTGGATCACGAAGTAATGTGGTACCACACTGAAATAGTCCATTAAACCTGGTTTCGCTCAATATTTTAGAGGATAACGCATGTAAGGTCTAGGTTAGGTCTGGGATTTGCTCTCATCAGGCTCATTCTTTCGCATATTTCTCGTACTTGATGGCTAGATCCTGGGTTTTTTCTGGTTTCGATCACGTCAAAATGTGGTACCACACTGAAACAGTCGATTAAACCTGGTTTCGATCAATATTTTAGAGGATAACGCAAGTTAGGCCTGGGATAGGTCTGGGATTTGACCTCATCAGACTCATACTTTCGCAACACTTCACATACTCCTTGAACAGATCCTGGGTTATTTTCTGGTTTGGATCAAATAGTAAAGTGGTACCACACTGAAACAGTCAATTACACCTGGTTTCGATCAATATTTTAGAGAATAATTCATGTTAGGTCTAGGTTAGGTCTGGGATTTTCACTCATCAGACTCATACTTTCGCAGTCTTTACATACTTGTTGAACGGATCCTGGGTTTTTTCTGGTTTGGATCACGTAGTAATGTGGTGCCAGACTAAAACAGTCGATTAAACCTGGTTTCGATCAATATCTTAGAGGACAACGCAAGTTAGGTCTGGGATATGTCTGGGATTTGCCCTCATCAGGCTCATACTTTCGCGTTTTTCACATACTTGTTGAACAGATCCTGGGTTTTTTCTGGTTTGGATCACGTAGTAGTGTGGTACCACGCTGAAACAGTCCATTAAACCTGGTTTGGATCAATATTTTAGAGGATAACGCATGTTAGGTCTAGGTTAGGACTGGGATTTTCACTCATCAGACTCATACTTTCGCATTCTTCACATACTTGTTGAACGGATCCTGGGTTATTTCTGGTTTGGATCACGTAGTAATGTGGGACCACACTGAAACAGTCAATTAAACCTGGTTTCGATCAATATTTTAGAGAATAATTCATGTTAGGTCTATGTTAGGTCTGGGATTTGCTCTCATCACGCTCATTCTTTCGCATATTTCTCATACATGTTGAACAGATCCTCGGTTTTTTCTGGTTTGGATCACGCAGTAATGTGGGACCACAGTGAAACAATCAATTAAACCTGGTCTTGATAAATATTTTAGAGGATAACGCATGTTAGGTCTGGGTTAGGTCTAGGATTTGCTCTCATCAGGCTCATACTTTCGCATATTTCTCATACTTCAAGGCTAGATCCTGGGCTGCTTCTGGATTGTATCACGTAGTAATGTGGTACCACGCTGAAACAGTCCATTAAACCTGGTTTCGCTCAATATTTTAGAGGATAACGCATGTTAGGTCTAGGTTAGGTCTGGGATTTGCTCTCATCAGGCTCATTCTTTCGCATATTTCTCATACATGTTGAACAGATCCTGGGTTATTTTCTGGATTGCATCAAGTAGTAATGTAGTACCACACTGAAACAGTCAATGAAACCCGGTTTGCATCAATATTTTAGAGGACAACGCAAGTTAGGTCTAGGTAAGTCCTGAGATTTTCACTGATCAGACTCATACTTTCGCATTCTTCACATACTTTTTTTTTTTTTTTTTTTTTTTTTTTTTTTTTTTTTTGTCGTGGGGAAAATCTTCGAAAGACTCCCTCCCACCTCCTTGGGGAGAGGTGGGAGGGGTGTGTGGGATTCCCCGCGCCCGTACAACGACAGGCGCGGGACCTACCCACTAAAAACCCCACGGTGACCCTTCGGCACGCTTTGGGAGGATACCGGGAATCGCTCGAAGCATTCTTCCGGTATCCTCCCCGTGCCCGCGCTTTCGCGCCCATCCCCCGGGGGGACAATCGGTCCCCCCAGTAGACACACTGCCTCATAGCGGCGGGACGGGGCCACTCCATCCCGCCGCTATCCGTCCCGGGGCCGCGTTTAGTGGCGGCTGCGAGCCCCAACTCGCAACCGCCCGCGACCCCGTTTCCACCCCTCGGCGGCCGGGCGTTCATGGCCGCACCATACCGCCGAGGGTGCCTCCCCTTGCGTCGGACCGGTAGGGGGAGGCACTCCTACCCCCAACCGGTCCGACCCGGCGCCGCCTGGCGGGAGGAGGGTCCCCTCAGGACCCCCCTCCCAGCCTAGGTCATCCGCCACGCCGAGGCGGCCGCCCGCGACGCCTCGCGACCGGGCGACGACCTCGGGCCACCGCACGAGCGCGAGCTTCAGCGGCGCGCTGAAGCTCGCGCTCCCTCCCCGCGGCCTCCTTCTGCAACATTACGTTCTCGCAGAAGGAGGCCACGGCCCTCCACTTCTCCTCGCTGCCGAGCATGGCGCGCACCACGCCCGGCAGCGAGACATCCCGCCCGACGACGCCGACCAGGACACGGCGCTCCCCCTCCCACGCGGGGCATACCTCCAGGGTATGATCCGCCGTGTCCTGCTCAGCGTCGCAGTGGCAGCAACGCGCCGTCGGCTCCTTCCCTATCCGGCACAGGCATCTTCCGAAGCTGCCATGCCCGGAAAATACCTGTGACAGCCGGTAGGTGAGGCTGCCATGGCCTCTGTCCAGCCACTCCTTCAGGAGTGGCCGAACAGCCCCGACAGTCCGGTGCCCCGCGGTTGGCAGAGCCAGCCTCTCCTGCCACCCGAGCAACACGGACTGCCGGGCCTGGCGCTTCAAATCGCCCCAAGCAGGTTCCTGCCCGCCCGGGACCGCCCCCACCCCCGCGCGACGGTCGACGCGGTGCCGGTACATCACCGCGTGCGACCGCGCGAGCAGGTCCATGGGCGGCATCCCCGCTAGAACCGTCGCCGCCTCATGTGACATGGTCCGATACCCGCGGACGACCCTGAGCGCCATGCGCCTCTGCACCCGACGCAGCATAGTCATGCTGCGCCGGGAGGCAGCCAGGTCGTCCGCCCAGACGGGGGCCCCGTATAGGGCCACCGACTGGACCATTGCCACATAGAGGCGACGAACTCGGCCCGCCGGGCCCCCCAGGTTGGGCAGGATCCGGCCCAGAGCCGCAACCATCCTTTCCAACCGGGGGACCAGGCAGCGGAAATGCTTCTCGAAACGCCAGTGGCTATCGAGTATCAGCCCCAGATACCTGATCTGGGGCTTCACCTCGATGTCAGCCCCACCCACCCGAATCAGAGGGGGTGGCGGATCCTGCCGAGGTGAATGAAACGCAATCACCTCGGTCTTATGGACCGCCACCGTCATCCCCATCCCCCTGATCCGGTCGACGACGCGTTGCGACCCCTCCTCCGCGCGACGCATGGCCCTCCCCCAGTGCGCCCCGACGGCCAGCACCAGTGTGTCATCCGCATAACACACCGTGCTGACGCCGTCGGGGAGGCCGGCCCGCAACACCGAGTCGTACGCGATGTTCCACAAGAGTGGCCCGAGGACCGACCCCTGCGGAACACCGCAGTACACCTCCCTCCGCATATCACCATCCCGGCTCGGATACTCGATCCACCTGCCGCGGAGATAATCCCCGACGACCGCCCTGAGACAAGGGGGGACTCGATGATATTCGAGCCCCCTCCTTATCTCTTCCCAGGGGAGGGTGTTAAAGGCATTGGCAATATCCAAGGATATTGCCAATGCCACCCCTCCCCGGGAGACGGCCGCCTCCGAGAGGGCCCTCACACGACCTATCGCGTCGATAGTCGATCGGCCCCCCCGGAAACCGAACTGGCAGTCGTCCAGACCGGGATCACCCCGCGACAGGTGCTCGACGAGGCGGGCAGCAATCACACGCTCGAAGAGCTTGCCCACCTCGTCGAGGAGACAAATGGGCCGGTATGCGGAGGGAGACTCCGCGGGCCGACCCTCCTTCCGGAGGAGGACCATCCTCGCCACCTTCCAACTGGGGGGGAATCGCCCGTCCCTCAGGCAGCGGTCGAACAACCGCCTGAGGTCGGCCCCAAGGACGCCCTGGGTCAAGACCCAAACCCGGCCGGGCACACCATCCGGACCCGGGGCCGTGTTACGAACCCCGAGCCGTTTGATGGCCGCTGCCAGCTCCTCCTGCGTGACCCCCAGCTCGGCCGTCCACTCCACTGGGACAGCCGCCGCCGCCGGAGGACGCGGTCCCCTCTCCCCAATTGGGAAGAGTGTATTGACCACGTCCTCCAGCAGCCGGGGGTCGAGACCCTCGGTGACGGGGGGCGCCCACGGGCGGAGCTTATTCAGCACCACCTTATATGGGCGCCCCCATGGATCGTCATCAAGGGTCTGGAGGAGCTCCTTCCATGCCTGGGTCTTGGCCCGTTTGATGGCGACCTGCAGAGCAACCCGCGCCACGCGGTATGCTCCATACAGGTCATCAGCTGCCCTCGCTCGCGCCACGCCGTCGCCTGTACGTTGACGACGGCGCGCGCGGGTGTACTGGCGTCGGGCGCGGACAGTCGCGACTCGCAACTCCGCGATCGCGTCCGACCACCAGTACACCGCCCGGCGAGGAGAAGCCCGCCCGACCCGAGGCATCGCCGCGTCGCAAATACCCGCGACCAATGCTCCGAGCCGGGCGACCTCCTCCTCTATGCTCGGCAACTCGGCCGCTCCCTGCGGCCAAGTTGCAGCGATTCTTCACATACTTGTTGAACGGATCCTGGGTTTTTTCTAGTTTGGATCACGTAGTAATGTGGTACCACACTGAAACAGTCCATTAAACCTGGTTTGGATCAATATTTTGGAGGATAACGCATGTTAGGTCTAGGTTAGGCCTGGGATTTTCACTCATCAGACTCATATTTTCGCATTCTTCACATACTTGTTGAACGGATCCTGGGTTATTTCTGGTTTGGATCACGTAGTAATGTGGGACCACACGGAAACAGTCAATTAAACCTGGTTTCGATCAATATTTTAGAGAATAATTCATGTTAGGTCTAGGTTAGGTCTGGGATTTTCACTCATCAGACTCATACTTTCGCAGTCTTTACATACTTGTTGAACGGATCCTGGGTTTTTTCTGGTTTGGATCACGTAGTAATGTGGTGCCAGACTAAAACTGTCGATTAAACCTGGTTTCGATCCATATCTTAGAGGACAACGCAAGTTAGGTCTGGGATATGTCTGGGATTTGCCCTCATCAGGCTCATACTTTCGCGTTTTTCACATACTTGTTGAACAGATCCTGGGTTTTTTCTGGTTTGGATCACGTAGTAGTGTGTTACCACGCTGAAACAGTCCATTAAACCTGGTTTGGATCAATATTTTAGAGGATAACGCATGTTAGGTCTAGGTTAGGCCTGGGATTTTCACTCATCAGGCTCATTCTTTCGCATATTTCTCATACATGTTGAACAGATCCTCGGTTTTTTCTGGTTTGGATCACGTAGTAATGTGGGACCACACGGAAACAGTCGATTAAACCTGCTTTCGATCAATATTTTGGAGGATAACGCAAGATAAGTCTGGGATTGGTCTGGGAATTGACCTCATCAGACTCATACTTTCGCACACTTCACATACTCGTTGAACAGATCCTGGGTTATTTTCTGGTTTGGATCACATAGTAACGTGGTACCACACTGAAACAGTCGATTAGACCAGGTTTCGATCAATATTTTTGAGGATAACGCATGTTAGGTCTAGGTTGGGCCTGGGATTTTCACTCATCAGGCTCATTCTTTCGCATATTTCTCATACATGTTGAACAGATCCTCGGTTTTTTCTGGTTTGTATGACGTAGTAATGTGGGACCACAGTGAAACAATCAATTAAACCTGGTCTTTATAAATATTTTAGAGGATAACGCATGTTAGGTCTGGCTTAGGTCTAGGATTTGCCCTCATCAGGCTCATACTTTCGCATATTTCTCATACTTCAAGGCTACATCCTGGGCTGTTTCTGGATTGTATCACGTAGTAAAGTGTTACCACGCTGAAACAGTCAATTACACCTGGTTTCGATAAATATTTTAGAGGATAACGCAAGTTAGGTCTGGGATAGGTCTAGGATTTGCCCTCATCAGGCTCTTACTTTCGCATATTTCTCATACTTCATGGCTAGATCCTGTGCTATTTCTGGATTGGATCAAGTAGTAAAGTGGTACCACACTGAAACATTCAATGAAACCTGGTCTGGATAAATATTTTAGAGGTTAACGCATCTTAGGTCTCGGTTAGGTCTAAGATTTGCCCTCATCAGGCTCATTCTTTCGCATATTTCTCATACTTGATGGCTAGATCCTGGGTTTTTTCTGGTTTGGATCACGTAGTAATGTGGTACCACACTGAAACAGTCGATTAAACCTGCTTTCGATCAATATTTTGGAGGATAACGCAAGTTAAGTCTGGGATTGGTCTGGGAATTGACCTCATCAGACTCATACTTTCGCACACTTCACATACTCGTTGAACAGATCCTGGGTTATTTTCTGGTTTGGATCACATAGTAACGTGGTACCACACTGAAACAGTCGATTAGACCAGGTTTCGATCAATATTTTTGAGGATAACGCATGTTAGGTCTAGGTTAGGCCTGGGATTTTCACTCATCAGACTCATACTTTCGCATTCTTCACATACTTGTTGGACGGATCCTGGGTTTTTTCTGGTTTGGATCACGTAGTAATGTGGGACCACACTGAAACAGTCAATTAAACCTGGTTTCGATCAATAGTTTAGAGAATAATTCATGTTAGGTCTAGGTTAGGTCTGGGATTTGCTCTCATCAGGCACATTCTTTCGCATATTTCTCAAACTTGATTGCTAGATCCTGGGCTTTTTCTGGATTGCATCACGTAGTAATGAAGTACAACACTGAAACAGTCAATTAAACCTGGTTTCCATCAATATCTTAGAGGACAACGCAAGTTAGGTCTGGGATGTGTCTGGGATTTGCCCTCATCAGGCTCATACTTTCGCGTTTTTCACATACTTGTTGAACGGATCCTGGGTTTTTTCTGGTTTGGATCACGTAGTAATGTGGTACCACACTGAAGCAGTCGAATAAACCTGGTTTCCATCAATATTTTAGAGGACAACGCATGTTAGGTCTAGGTTAGGCCTGGGATTTGCCCTCATCAGGGTCATACTGTCGCAGTTTTAACATACTTGTTGAACGGATCCTGGGTTTTTTCTGGTTTGGTTCACGTAGTAATGTGGTACCACACTGAAACATTCAATTAAACCTGGTCTTGATAAATATTTTAGAGGATAACGCATGTTAGGTTTGGGTTAGGTCTAGGATTTGCCCTCATCAGGCTCATACATTCGCATATTTCTCATACTGCATGGCTAGATCCTGGGCTGTTTCTGGATTGTATCAGGTAGTAAAGTGGTACCACACTGAAACATTCAATGAAACCTGGTCTGGATAAATATTTTAGAGGATAACGCATCTTAGGTCTGGGTTAGGTCTAAGATTTGCCCTCATCAGGCTCACAGTTTAGCGTTTTTCACATACTTCTTGGACAGATCCTGGGCTTTCTCTGGTTGGGATCACGAAGTAGTGTGGTACCACACTGAAACAGTCCATTAAACCTGGTTTCGCTCAATATTTTAGAGGATAACGCATGTTAGGTGTAGGTTAGGTCTGGGATTTGCTCTCATCAGGCTCATTCTTTCGGATATTTCTCATACTTGATGGCTAGATCCTGGGCTTTTTTTGGATTGCATCACGTAGTAATGGTGTACCACACTGAAACAGTCAATGAAACCTGGTTTCCATCAATATTTTAGAGGACAACGCAAGTTAGGTCTAGGTAAGGCCTGAGATTTTCACTGATCAGACTCATACTTTCGCATTCTTCACACACTTGTTGAACGGATCCTGGGTTTTTTCTGGTTTTGATCACGTAGTAATGTGGTACCACACTGAAACATTCAATTAAACCTGGTTTCGATCAATATTTTAGAGGATAACGCATGTTAGGTCTAGGTTAGGTCTGGGATTTGCTCTCATCAGGCTCATTCTTTCGGATATTTCTCATACTTGATGGCTAGATCCTGGGCGTTTTCTGAATTGCATCACGTAGTAATGTAGTACAACACTGAAACAGTCAATTAAACCTGGTCTGGATAAATATTTTAGAGGTTAACGCATCTTAGGTCTCGGTTAGGTCTAAGATTTGCCCTCATCAGGCTCATTCTTTCGCATATTTCTCATACTTGATGGCTAGATCCTGGGTTTTTTCTGGTTTGGATCACGTAGTAATGTGGTACCACACTGAAACAGTCGATTAAACCTGCTTTCGATCAATATTTTGGAGGATAACGCAAGTTAAGTCTGGGATTGGTCTGGGAATTGACCTCATCAGACTCATACTTTCGCACACTTCACATACTCGTTGAACAGATCCTGGGTTATTTTCTGGTTTGGATCACATAGTAACGTGGTACCACACTGAAACAGTCGATTAGACCAGGTTTCGATCAATATTTTTGAGGATAACGCATGTTAGGTCTAGGTTAGGCCTGGGATTTTCACTCATCAGACTCATACTTTCGCATTCTTCACATACTTGTTGGACGGATCCTGGGTTTTTTCTGGTTTGGATCACGTAGTAATGTGGGACCACACTGAAACAGTCAATTAAACCTGGTTTCGATCAATAGTTTAGAGAATAATTCATGTTAGGTCTAGGTTAGGTCTGGGATTTGCTCTCATCAGGCACATTCTTTCGCATATTTCTCAAACTTGATTGCTAGATCCTGGGTTTTTTCTGGTTTGGATCACGTAGTAATGTGGTGCCAGACTAAAACTGTCGATTAAACCTGGTTTCGATCAATATCTTAGAGGACAACGCAAGTTAGGTCTGGGATATGTCTGGGATTTGCTCTCATCAGGCTCATACTTTCGCGTTTTTCACATACTTGTTGAACAGATCCTGGGTTTTTTCTGGTTTGGATCACGTAGTAGTGTGTTACCACGCTGAAACAGTCCATTAAACCTGGTTTGGATCAATATTTTAGAGGATAACGCATGTTAGGTCTAGGTTAGGCCTGGGATTTTCACTCATCAGGCTCATTCTTTCGCATATTTCTCATACATGTTGAACAGATCCTCGGTTTTTTCTGGTTTGGATGACGTAGTAATGTGGGACCACAGTGAAACAATCAATTAAACCTGGTCTTGATAAATATTTTAGAGGATAACGCATGTTAGGTCTGGGTTAGGTCTAGGATTTGCCCTCATCAGGCTCATACTTTCGCATATTTCTCATACTTCAAGGCTACATCCTGGGCTGTTTCTGGATTGTATCAGGTAGTGAAGTGGTACCACACTGAAACATTCAATGAAACCTGGTCTGGATAAATATTTTAGAGGATAACGCATCTTAGGTCTGGGTTAGGTCTAAGATTTGCCCTCATCAGGCTCGCAGTTTAGCGTTTTTCACATACTTCTTGAACAGACCCTGGGCATTCTCTGGTTTGGATCACGAAGTAGTGTGGTACCACACTGAAACAGTCCATTAAACCTGGTCTGGATAAATATTTTAGAGGATAACGCATCTTAGGTCTGGGTTAGGTCTAAGATTTGCCCTCATCAGGCTCACAGTTTAGCGATTTTCACATACTTCTTGAACAGATCCAGGGTTTTTTCTGGTTTGGATCACGTAGTAATGTGGCACCACACTGAAACAGTCCATTAAACCTGATTTCGATCAATATTTTAGAGGATAACGCATGTTAGGTCTAGGTTAGGCCTGGGATTTTCACTCATCAGACTCATACCTTCGCATTCTTCACATACTTGTTTGAACGGATCCTGGGTTTTTTCTGGTTTGGATCACGTAGTAATGTGGGACCACACTGAAACAGTCAATTAAACCTGGTTTCGATCAATATTTTAGAGAATAATTCATGTTAGGTCTAGGTCAGGTCTGGGATTTGCTCTCATCATGCTCATTCTTTCGCATATTTCTCATACTTGATGGCTAGATCCTGGGCTTCTTCTGGATTGCATCACGTAGTAATGAAGTACAACACTGAAACAGTCAATTAAACCTGGTTTCCATCAATATCTTAGAGGACAACGCAAGTTAGGTCTGGGATATGTCTGGGATTTGCCCTCATCAGGCTCATACTTTCGCGTTTTTCACATACTTGTTGAACGGATCCTGGGTTTTTTCTGGTTTGGATCACGTAGTAGTGTGGTACCACGCTGAAACAGTCCATTAAACCTGGTTTGGATTAATATTTTAGAGGATAACGCATGTTAGGTCTAGGTTAGGACTGGGATTTTCACTCATCAGACTCATACTTTCGCATTCTTCACATACTTGTTGAACGGATCCTGGGTTATTTCTGGTTTGGATCACGTAGTAATGTGGGACCACACTGAAACAGTCAATTAAACCTGGTTTCGATCAATATTTTAGAGAATAATTCATGTTAGGTCTATGTTAGGTCTGGGATTTGCTCTCATCTCGCTCATTCTTTCGCATATTTCTCATACATGTTGAACAGATCCTTGGTTTTTTCTGGTTTGGATCACGCAGTAATGTGGGACCACAGTGAAACAATCAATTAAACCTGGTCTTGATAAATATTTTAGAGGATAACGCATGTTAGGTCTGGGTTAGGTCTAGGATTTGCTCTCATCAGGCTCATACTTTCGCATATTTCTCATACTTCAAGGCTAGATCCTGGGCTGCTTCTGGATTGTATCACGTAGTAATGTGGTACCACGCTGAAACAGTCCATTAAACCTGGTTTCGCTCAATATTTTAGAGGATAACGCATGTTAGGTCTAGGTTAGGTCTGGGATTTGCTCTCATCAGGCTCATTCTTTCGCATATTTCTCATACATGTTGAACAGATCCTGGGTTATTTTCTGGATTGCATCACGTAGTAATGTAGTACCACACTGAAACAGTCAATGAAACCCGGTTTGCATCAATATTTTAGAGGACAACGCAAGTTAGGTCTAGGTAAGTCCTGAGATTTTCACTGATCAGACTCATACTTTCGCATTCTTCACATACTTGTTGAACGGATCCTGGGTTATTTCTGGTTTGGATCACGTAGTAATGTGGGACCACACGGAAACAGTCAATTAAACCTGGTTTCGATCAATATTTTAGAGAATAATTCATGTTAGGTCTAGGTTAGGTCTGGGATTTTCACTCATCAGACTCATACTTTCGCAGTCTTTACATACTTGTTGAACGGATCCTGGGTTTTTTCTGGTTTGGATCACGTAGTAATGTGGTGCCAGACTAAAACTGTCGATTAAACCTGGTTTCGATCAATATCTTAGAGGACAACGCAAGTTAGGTCTGGGATATGTCTGGGATTTGCTCTCATCAGGCTCATACTTTCGCGTTTTTCACATACTTGTTGAACAGATCCTGGGTTTTTTCTGGTTTGGATCACGTAGTAGTGTGTTACCACCCTGAAACAGTCCATTAAACCTGGTTTGGATCAATATTTTAGAGGATAACGCATGTTAGGTCTAGGTTAGGCCTGGGATTTTCACTCATCAGGCTCATTCTTTCGCATATTTCTCATACATGTTGAACAGATCCTCGGTTTTTTCTGGTTTGGATGACGTAGTAATGTGGGACCACAGTGAAACAATCAATTAAACCTGGTCTTGATAAATATTTTAGAGGATAACGCATGTTAGGTCTGGGTTAGGTCTAGGATTTGCCCTCATCAGGCTCATACTTTCGCATATTTCTCATACTTCAAGGCTACATCCTGGGCTGTTTCTGGATTGTATCACGTAGTAAAGTGGTACCACGCTGAAACAGTCAATTACACCTGGTTTCGATCAATATTTTAGAGGATAACGCAAGTTAGGTCTGGGATAGGTCTAGGATTTGCCCTCATCAGGCTCATTCTTTCGCATATTTCTCATACATGTTGAACAGATCCTCGGTTTTTTCTGGTTTGTATGACGTAGTAATGTGGGACCACAGTGAAACAATCAATTAAACCTGGTCTTTATAAATATTTTAGAGGATAACGCATGTTAGGTGTGGGTTAGGTCTAGGATTTGCCCTCATCAGGCTCATACTTTCGCATATTTCTCATACTTCAAGGCTACATCCTGGGCTGTTTCTGGATTGTATCACGTAGTAAAGTGTTACCACGCTGAAACAGTCAATTACACCTGGTTTCGATCAATATTTTAGAGGATAGCGCAAGTTAGGTCTGGGATAGGTCTAGGATTTGCCCTCATCAGGCTCTTACTTTCGCATATTTCTCATACTTCATGGCTAGATCCTGTGCTATTTCTGGATTGGATCAAGTAGTAAAGTGGTACCACACTGAAACATTCAATGAAACCTGGTCTGGATAAATATTTTAGAGGTTAACGCATCTTAGGTCTCGGTTAGGTCTAAGATTTGCCCTCATCAGGCTCATTCTTTCGCATATTTCTCATACTTGATGGCTAGATCCTGGGTTTTTTCTGGTTTGGATCACGTAGTAATGTGGTACCACACTGAAACAGTCGATTAAACCTGCTTTCGATCAATATTTTGGAGGATAACGCAAGTTAAGTCTGGGATTGGTCTGGGAATTGACCTCATCAGACTCATACCTTCGCACACTTCACATACTCGTTGAACAGATCCTGGGTTATTTTCTGGTTTGGATCACATAGTAACGTGTTACCACACTGAAACAGTCGATTAGACCAGGTTTCGATCAATATTTTTGAGGATAACGCATGTTAGGTCTAGGTTAGGCCTGGGATTTTCACTCATCAGACTCATACTTTCGCATTCTTCACATACTTGTTGGACGGATCCTGGGTTTTTTCTGGTTTGGATCACGTAGTAATGTGGGACCACACTGAAACAGTCAATTAAACCTGGTTTCGATTAATAGTTTAGAGAATAATTCATGTTAGGTCTAGGTTAGGTCTGGGATTTGCTCTCATCAGGCACATTCTTTCGCATATTTCTCAAACTTGATTGCTAGATCCTGGGTTTTTTCTGGTTTGGATCACGTAGTAATGTGGTGCCAGACTAAAACTGTCGATTAAACCTGGTTTCGATCAATATCTTAGAGGACAACGCAAGTTAGGTCTGGGATATGTCTGGGATTTGCTCTCATCAGGCTCATACTTTCGCGTTTTTCACATACTTGTTGAACAGATCCTGGGTTTTTTCTGGTTTGGATCACGTAGTAGTGTGTTACCACGCTGAAACAGTCCATTAAACCTGGTTTGGATCAATATTTTAGAGGATAACGCATGTTAGGTCTAGGTTAGGCCTGGGATTTTCACTCATCAGGCTCATTCTTTCGCATATTTCTCATACATGTTGAACAGATCCTCGGTTTTTTCTGGTTTGGATGACGTAGTAATGTGGGACCACAGTGAAACAATCAATTAAACCTGGTCTTGATAAATATTTTAGAGGATAACGCATGTTAGGTCTGGGTTAGGTCTAGGATTTGCCCTCATCAGGCTCATACTTTCGCATATTTCTCATACTTCAAGGCTACATCCTGGGCTGTTTCTGGATTGTATCACGTAGTAAAGTGTTACCACGCTGAAACAGTCAATTACACCTGGTTTCGATCAATATTTTAGAGGATAACGCAAGTTAGGTCTGGGATAGGTCTAGGATTTGCCCTCATCAGGCTCTTACTTTCGCATATTTCTCATACTTCATGGCTAGATCCTGTGCTATTTCTGGATTGGATCAAGTAGTAAAGTGGTACCACACTGAAACATTCAATGGAACCTGGTCTGGATAAATATTTTAGAGGTTAACGCATCTTAGGTCTCGGTTAGGTCTAAGATTTGCCCTCATCAGGCTCATTCTTTCGCATATTTCTCATACTTGATGGCTAGATCCTGGGTTTTTTCTGGTTTGGATCACGTAGTAATGTGGTACCACACTGAAACAGTCGATTAAACCTGCTTTCGATCAATATTTTGGAGGATAACGCAAGTTAAGTCTGGGATTGGTCTGGGAATTGACCTCATCAGACTCATACTTTCGCACACTTCACATACTCGTTGAACAGATCCTGGGTTATTTTCTGGTTTGGATCACATAGTAACGTGGTACCACACTGAAACAGTCGATTAGACCAGGTTTCGATCAATATTTTTGAGGATAACGCATGTTAGGTCTAGGTTAGGCCTGGGATTTTCACTCATCAGACTCATACTTTCGCATTCTTCACATACTTGTTGGACGGATCCTGGGTTTTTTCTGGTTTGGATCACGTAGTAATGTGGGACCACACTGAAACAGTCAATTAAACCTGGTTTCGATCAATAGTTTAGATAATAATTCATGTTAGGTCTAGGTTAGGTCTGGGATTTGCTCTCATCAGGCACATTCTTTCGCATATTTCTCAAACTTGATTGCTAGATCCTGGGCTTTTTCTGGATTGCGTCACGTAGTAATGAAGTACAACACTGAAACAGTCAATTAAACCTGGTTTCCATCAATATCTTAGAACACAACGCAAGTTAGGTCTGGGATAGGTCTTGGATTTGCCCTCATCAGGCTCATACTTTCGCGTTTTTCACATACTTGTTGAACGGATCCTGGGTTTTTTCTGGTTTGGATCACGTAGTAATGTGGGACCACACTGAAACAGTCAATTAAACCTGGTTTCGATCAATATTTTAGAGAATAATTCATGTTAGGTCTAGGTCAGGTCTGGGATTTGCTCTCATCAGGCTCATTCTTTCGCATATTTCTCATACTTGATGGCTAGATCCTGGGCTTCTTCTGGATTGCATCACGTAGTAATGAAGTACAACACTGAAACAGTCAATTAAACCTGGTTTCCATCAATATCTTAGAGGACAACGCAAGTTAGGTCTGGGATGTGTCTGGGATTTGCCCTCATCAGGCTCATACTTTCGCGTTTTTCACATACTTGTTGAACGGATCCTGGGTTTTTTCTGGTTTGGATCACGTAGTAATGTGGTACCACACTGAAGCAGTCGATTAAACCTGGTTTCCATCAATATTTTAGAGGACAACGCATGTTAGGTCTAGGTTAGGCCTGGGATTTGCCCTCATCAGGGTCATACTGTCGCAGTTTTAACATACTTGTTGAACGGATCCTGGGTTTTTTCTGGTTTGGTTCACGTAGTAATGTGGTACCACACTGAAACATTCAATTAAACCTGGTCTTGATAAATATTTTAGAGGATAACGCATGTTAGGTTTGGGTTAGGTCTAGGATTTGCCCTCATCAGGCTCATACATTCGCATATTTCTCATACTGCATGGCTAGATCCTGGGCTGTTTCTGGATTGTATCAGGTAGTAAAGTGGTACCACACTGAAACATTCAATGAAACCTGGTCTGGATAAATATTTTAGAGGATAACGCATCTTAGGTCTGGGTTAGGTCTAAGATTTGCCCTCATCAGGCTCACAGTTTAGCGTTTTTCACATACTTCTTGAACAGATCCTGGGCTTTCTCTGGTTTGGATCACGAAGTAGTGTGGTACCACACTGAAACAGTCCATTAAACCTGGTTTCGCTCAATATTTTAGAGGATAACGCATGTTAGGTGTAGGTTAGGTCTGGGATTTGCTCTCATCAGGCTCATTCTTTCGGATATTTCTCATACTTGATGGCTAGATCCTGGGCTTTTTCTGGATTGC
This sequence comes from Colletes latitarsis, assembly GCF_051014445.1. Taxonomy (NCBI): domain Eukaryota; kingdom Metazoa; phylum Arthropoda; class Insecta; order Hymenoptera; family Colletidae; genus Colletes; species Colletes latitarsis. Next base: position 801,971 of record NW_027488368.1, on the reverse strand, counting down.
ATCACGTAGTAATGTAGTACCACACTGAAACAGTCAATGAAACCTGGTTTCCATCAATATTTTAGAGGACAACGCAAGTTAGGTCTAGGTAAGGCCTGAGATTTTCACTGATCAGACTCATACTTTCGCATTCTTCACACACTTGTTGAACGGATCCTGGGTTTTTTCTGGTTTTGATCAGGTAGTAATGTGGTACCACACTGAAACATTCAATTAAACCTGGTTTCGATCAATATTTTAGAGGATAACGCATGTTAGGTCTAGGTTAGGTCTGGGATTTGCTCTCATCGGGCTCATTCTTTCGGATATTTCTCATACTTGATGGCTAGATCCTGGGCGTTTTCTGGATTGCATCACGTAGTAATGTAGTACAACACTGAAACAGTCAATTAAACCTGGTTTCGATCAATATTTTAGAGAATAATTCATGTTAGGTCTAGGTTAGGTCTGGGATTTTCTCCCATCAGGTTTATTCTTTCGCATATTTCTCATACTTGATGGCTAGATCCTGGGCTTTTTCTGGATTGCATCACGTAGTAATGAAGTACAACACTGAAACAGTCAATTAAACCTGGTTTCCATCAATATTCTAGAGGACAACGCATGTTAGTTCTAGGTTAGGCCTAGGATTTGCCCTCATCAGGGTCATACTGTCGCTGTTTTAACATACTTGTTGAACGGATCCTGGGTTTTTTCTGGTTTGGTTCACGTAGTAATGTGGTACCACACTGAAACATTCAATTAAACCTGGTCTTGATAAATATTTTAGAGGATAACGCATGTTAGGTTTGGGTTAGGTCTAGGATTTGCCCTCATCAGGCTCATACTTTCGCATATTTCTCATACTGCATGGCTAGATCCTGGGCTGTTTCTGGATTGTATCAGGTAGTAAAGTGGTACCACACTGAAACATTCAATGAAACCTGGTCTGGATAAATATTTTAGAGGATAACGCATCTTAGGTCTGGGTTAGGCCTAAGATTTGCCCTCATCAGGCTCACAGTTTAGCGTTTTTCACATACTTCTTGAACAGACCCTGGGCATTCTCTGGTTTGGATCACGAAGTAGTGTGGTACCACACTGAAACAGTCCATTAAACCTGGTCTGGATAAATATTTTAGAGGATAACGCATCTTAGGTCTGGGTTAGGTCTAAGATTTGCCCTCATCAGGCTCACAGTTTAGCGTTTTTCACATACTTCTTGAACAGATGCAGGGTTTTTTCTGGTTTGGATCACGTAGTAATATGGTACCACACTGAAACAGTCCATTAAACCTGATTTCGATCAATATTTTAGAGGATAACGCATGTTAGGTCTAGGTTAGGCCTGGGATTTTCACTCATCAGACTCATACCTTCGCATTCTTCACATACTTGTTTGAACGGATCCTGGGTTTTTTCTGGTTTGGATCACGTAGTAATGTGGGACCACACTGAAACAGTCAATTAAACCTGGTTTCGATCAATATTTTAGAGAATAATTCATGTTAGGTCTAGGTCAGGTCTGGGATTTGCTCTCATCATGCTCATTCTTTCGCATATTTCTCATACTTGATGGCTAGATCCTGGGCTTCTTCTGGATTGCATCACGTAGTAATGAAGTACAACACTGAAACAGTCAATTAAACCTGGTTTCCATCAATATCTTAGAGGACAACGCAAGTTAGGTCTGGGATATGTCTGGGATTTGCCCTCATCAGGCTCATACTTTCGCGTTTTTCACATACTTGTTGAACGGATCCTGGGTTTTTTCTGGTTTGGATCCCGTAGTAATGTGGTACCACACTGAAGCAGTCGATTAAACCTGGTTTCCATTTATATTTTAGAGGACAACGCATGTTAGGTCTAGGTTAGGCCTGTGATTTGCCCTCATCAGGGTCATACTGTCGCAGTTTTAACATACTTGTTGAACGGATCCTGGGTTTTTTCTGGTTTGGTCCACGTAGTAATGTGGTACCACACTGAAACATTCAATTAAACATGGTCTTGATAAATATTTTAGAGGATAGCGCATGTTAGGTTTGGGTTAGTTCTAGGATTTGCCCTCATCAGGCTCATACTCTCGCATATTTCTCATACTGCATGGCTAGATCCTGGGCTGTTTCTGGATTGTATCAGGTAGTAAAGTGGTACCACACTGAAACATTCAATGAAACCTGGTCTGGATAAATATTTTAGAGGATAACGCATCTTAGGTCTGGGTTAGGTCTAAGATTTGCCCTCATCAGGCTCACAGTTTAGCGTTTTTCACATACTTCTTGAACAGATCCTGGGCTTTCTCTGGTTTGGATCACGTAGTAATGTGGGACCACACTGAAACAATCAATTAAACCTGATCTTGATAAATATTTTAGAGGATAACGCATGTTAGGTTTGGGTTAGGTCTAGGATTTGCCCTCATCAGGCTCATACTTTCGCATATTTCTCATACTTCATGGCTAGATCCTGGGCTATTTCTGGATTGGATCACGTAGTAATGTGGTACCACACTGAAACAGTCAATTAAACCTGGTTTCGCTCAATATTTTAGAGGATAACGCATGTTAGGTCTAGGTTAGGTCTGGGATTTGCTCTCATCAGGCTCATTCTTTCGGATATTTCTCATACTTGATGGCTAGATCCTGGGCTTTTTCTGGATTGCATCACGTAGTAATGTAGTACCACACTGAAACAGTCAATGAAACCTGGTTTCCATCAATATTTTAGAGGACAACGCAAGTTAGGTCTAGGTAAGGCCTGAGATTTTCACTGATCAGACTCATACTTTCGCATTCTTCACATACTTGTTGAACGGATCCTGGGTTTTTTCTGGTTTTGATCACGTAGTAACGTGGTACCACACTGAAACATTCAATTAAACCTGGTTTCGCTCAATATTTTAGAGGATAACGCATGTTTGGTCTAGGTTAGGTCTGGGATATGCTCTCATCAGGCTCATTCTTTCGGATATTTCTCATACTTGATGGCTATATCCTGGGCTTTTTCTGGATTGCATCACGTAGTAATGTAGTACCACACTGAAACAGTCAATGAAACCTGGTTTCCATCAATATTTTAGAGGACAACGCAAGTTAGGTCTAGGTAAGGCCTGAGATTTTCACTGATCAGACTCATACTTTCGCATTCTTCACATACTTGTTGAACGGATCCTGGGTTTTTTCTGGTTTTGATCACGTAGTAATGTGGTACCACACTGAAACATTCACTTAAACCTGGTTTCGCTCAATATTTTAGAGGATAACGCATGTTAGGTCTGGGTTAGGTCTAGGATTTGCCCTCATCAGGCTCATACCTTCGCATATTTCTCATACTTCATGGCTAGATCCTGGGCTTTTCCTGGATTGCATCACGTAGTAAAGTGGTACCACACTGAAACATTCAATGAAACCTGGTTTCGATCAATATTTTAGGGGATAACGCATGTTAGGTCTAGGTTAGGCCTGGGATTTTCACTCTTCAGACTCATACTTTCGCATTCTTCACATACTTGTTGAACGGATCCTGGGTTTTTTCTGGTTTGGATCACGTAGTAATGTGGGACCACACTGAAACATTCAATGAAACCTGGTCTGGATAAATATTTTAGAGGATAACGCATCTTAGGTCTGGGTTAGGTCTATGATTTGCCCTCATCAGGCTCACAGTTTAGCGTTTTTCACATACTTGTTGAACAGATCCTGGGTTTTTTCTGGTTTGGATCACGAAGTAGTGTGGTACCACACTGAAACAGTCCATTAAACCTGGTCTGGATAAATATTTTAGAGGGTAACGCATCTTATGTCTGGGTTAGGTCTAAGATTTGCCCTCATCAGGCTCACAGTTTAGCGTTTTTCACATACTTGTTGAACAGATCCTGGGTTTTTTCTGGTTTGGATCACGTAGTAATGTGGGACCACACTGAAACAATCAATTAAACCTGATCTTGATAAATATTTTAGAGGATAACGCATGTTAGGTTTGGGTTAGGTCTAGGATTTGCCCTCACCAGGCTCATACTTTCGCATATTTCTCATACTTCATGGCTAGATCCTGGGCTATTTCTGGATTGGATCACGTAGTAATGTGGTACCACACTGAAACAGTCAATTAAACCTGGTTTTGATCAATATACTAGGGAATAATTCATGTTAGGTCTAGGTTAGGTCAGGGATTTGCTCTCATCAGGCTCATTCTTTCGCATATTTCTCATACTTGATGGCTAGATCCTGGGCTTTTTCTGGATTGCATCACGTAGTAATGAAGTACAACACTGAAACAGTCAATTAAACCTGGTTTCGATCAATATTTTAGAGAATAATTCATGTTAGGTCTAGGTTAGGTCTGGGATTTGCTCTCAGCAGGCTCATACTTCCGCATATTTCTCATACTTGATGGCTAGATCCTGGGCTTTTTCTGGATTGCATCACGTAGTAATGAAGAACAACACTGAAACAGTCAATTAAACCTGGTTTCCATCAATACTTTAGAGGACAACGCATGTTAGGTATAGGTTAGGCCTGGGATTTGCCCTCATCATGCTCATACTGTCGCAGTTTTAACATACTTGTTGAATGGATACTGGGTTTTTTCTGGTTAGGTTCACGTAGTAATGTGGTACCACACTGAAACATTCAATTAAACCTGGTCTTGATAAATATTTTAGAGGATAACGCATGTTAGGTTTGGGTTAGGTCTAGGATTTGCCCTCATCAGGCTCATACTTTCGCATATTTCTCATACTTCATGGCTAGATCCTGGGCTGTTTCTGGATTGTATCACGTAGTAATGTGGTACCACGCTGAAACAGTCGATTAAACCTGGTTTCGATCAATATTTTAGAGGATAACGCAAGTTAAGCATGGTATAGTTCTGGGATTTGACCTCATCAGACTCATACTTTCGCATTCTTCACATACTTGTTGAACGGATCCTGGGTTTTTTCTGGTTTGGATCACGTAGTAATGTGGGGCCACACTGAAACAGTCGACTAAACCTGGTTTCGATCAATATTTTAGAGGATAACGCATGTTAGGTCTAGGTTAGGTCTGGGATTTGCTCTCATCAGGCTCATTCTTTCGCAAATTTCTCATACTTGATGGCTAGATCCTGGGCTTTTTCTGGATTGCATCACGAAGTAATGTAGTACCACACTGAAACAGTCAATGAAACCTGGTTTCCAACAATATTTTAGAGGACAACGCAAGTTAGGTCTAGGTAAGGCCTGAGATTTTCACTGATCAGACTCATACTTTCGCATTCTTCACATACTTGTTGAACGGATCCTGGGTTTTTTCTGGTTTGGATCAGGTAGTATTGTGGTACCACACTGAAACATTAAAATAAACCTGGTCTTGATAAATATTTTAGAGAATAACGCATGTTAGGTCTGGGTTAGGTCTAGGATTTGCCCTCATCAGTCTCATACTTTCGCATATTTCTCATACTTCACGGCTAGATCCTGCTATATTTCTGGATTGGATCACGTAGTAGTGTGGTACCACACTGAAACAGTCAAATAAACCTGGTTTTGATCAATATTTTAGAGAATAATTCATGTTAGGTCTAGGATAGGTCTGGGATTTGCTCCCATCAGGCTCATTCTTTCGCATATTTCTCATACTTGATGGCTAGATCCTGAGCTTTTTCTGGATTGCATCACGTAGTAATGTGGTACCACACTGAAACAATCAATTAAACCTGATCTTGATAAATATTTTAGAGGATAACGCATGTTAGGTCTAGGTTAGGTCTGGGATTTGCTCTCATCAGGCTCATTCTTTCGGATATTTCTCATACTTGATGGCTAGATCCTGGGCTTTTTCTGGATTGCATCACGTAGTAATGTAGTACCACACTGAAACAGTCAATGAAACCTGGTTTCCATCAATATTTTAGAGGACAACGCAAGTTAGGTCTAGGTAAGGCCTGAGATTTTCACTGATCAGACTCATACTTTCGCATTCTTCACATACTTGTTGAACGGATCCTGGGTTTTTTCTGGTTTTGATCACGTAGTAACGTGGTACCACACTGAAACATTCAATTAAACCTGGTTTCGCTCAATATTTTAGAGGATAACGCATGTTAGGTCTAGGTTAGGTCTGGGATATGCTCCTATCAGGCTCATTCTTTCGGACATTTCTCATACTTGATGGCTATATCCTGGGCTTTTTCTGGATTGCATCACGTAGTAATGTAGTACCACACTGAAACAGTCAATGAAACCTGGTTTCCATCAATATTTTAGAGGACAACGCAAGTTAGGTCTAGGTAAGGCCTGAGATTTTCACTGATCAGACTCATACTTTCGCATTCTTCACATACTTGTTGAACGGATCCTGGGTTTTTTCTGGTTTTGATCACGTAGTAATGTGGTACCACACTGAAACATTCACTTAAACCTGGTTTCGCTCAATATTTTAGAGGATAACGCATGTTAGGTCTGGGTTAGGTCTAGGATTTGCCCTCATCAGGCTCATACCTTCGCATATTTCTCATACTTCATGGCTAGATCCTGGGCTTTTCCTGGATTGCATCACGTAGTAAAGTGGTACCACACTGAAACATTCAATGAAACCTGGTTTCGATCAATATTTTAGGGGATAACGCATGTTAGGTCTAGGTTAGGCCTGGGATTTTCACTCTTCAGACTCATACTTTCGCATTCTTCACATACTTGTTGAACGGATCCTGGGTTTTTTCTGGTTTGGATCACGTAGTAATGTGGGACCACACTGAAACATTCAATGAAACCTGGTCTGGATAAATATTTTAGAGGATAACGCATCTTAGGGCTGGGTTAGGTCTATGATTTGCCCTCATCAGGCTCACAGTTTAGCGTTTTTCACATACTTGTTGAACAGATCCTGGGTTTTTTCTGGTTTGGATCACGAAGTAGTGTGGCACCACACTGAAACAGTCCATTAAACCTGGTCTGGATAAATATTTTAGAGGGTAACGCATCTTATGTCTGGGTTAGGTCTAAGATTTGCCCTCATCAGGCTCACAGTTTAGCGTTTTTCACATACATGTTGAACAGATCCTGGGTTTTTTCTGGTTTGGATCACGTAGTAATGTGGGACCACACTGAAACAATCAATTAAACCTGATCTTGATAAATATTTTAGAGGATAACGCATGTTAGGTTTGGGTTAGGTCTAGGATTTGCCCTCACCAGGCTCATACTTTCGCATATTTCTCATACTTCATGGCTAGATCCTGGGCTATTTCTGGATTGGATCACGTAGTAATGTGGTACCACACTGAAACAGTCAATTAAACCTGGTTTTGATCAATATACTAGGGAATAATTCATGTTAGGTCTAGGTTAGGTCAGGGATTTGCTCTCATCAGGCTCATTCTTTCGCATATTTCTCATACTTGATGGCTAGATCCTGGGCTTTTTCTGGATTGCATCACGTAGTAATGAAGTACAACACTGAAACAGTCAATTAAACCTGGTTTCGATCAATATTTTAGAGAATAATTCATGTTAGGTCTAGGTTAGGTCTGGGATTTGCTCTCAGCAGGCTCATTCTTCCGCATATTTCTCATACTTGTTGGCTAGATCCTGGGCTTTTTCTGGATTGCATCACGTAGTAATGAAGAACAACACTGAAACAGTCAATTAAACCTGGTTTCCATCAATATTTTAGAGGACAACGCATGTTAGGTATAGGTTAGGCCTGGGATTTGCCCTCATCAGGCTCATACTGTCGCAGTTTTAACATACTTGTTGAATGGATACTGGGTTTTTTCTGGTTTGGTTCACGTAGTAATGTGGTACCACACTGAAACATTCAATTAAACCTGGTCCTGATAAATATTTTAGAGGATAACGCATGTTAGGTTTGGGTTAGGTCTAGGATTTGCCCTCATCAGGCTCATACTTTCGCATATTTCTCATACTTCATGACTAGATCCTGGGCTGTTTCTGGATTGTATCACGTAGTAATGTGGTACCACGCTGAAACAGTCGATTAAACCTGGTTTCGATCAATATTTTAGAGGATAACGCAAGTTAAGCATGGTATAGGTCTGGGATTTGACCTCATCAGACTCATACTTTCGCATTCTTCACATACTTGTTGAACGGATCCTGGGTTTTTTCTGGTTTGGATCAGGTAGTATTGTGGTACCACACTGAAACATTAAAATAAACCTGGTCTTGATAAATATTTTAGAGAATAACGCATGTTAGGTCTGGGTTAGGTCTAGGTTAGGTCTAGGATTTGCCCTCATCAGGCTCATACTTTCGCATATTTCTCATACTTCATGGCTAGATCCTGGGCTATTTCTGGATTGGATCACGTAGTAATGTCGTACCACACTGAAACAGTCAAATAAACCTGGTTTTGATCAATATTTTAGAGAATAATTCATGTTAGGTCTAGGATAGGTCTGGGATTTGCTCCCATCAGGCTCATTCTTTCGCATATTTCTCATACTTGATGGCTAGATCCTGGGCTTTTTCTGGATTGCATCACGTAGTAATGAAGTACAACACTGAAACAGTCAATTAAACCTGGTTTCCATCAATATTCTAGAGGACAACGCATGTTAGGTCTAGGTTAGGCCTGGGATTTGACCTCATCAGACTCATACTTTCGCGTTTTTCACATACTTGTTGAACAGATCCTGGGTTTTTTCTGGATTGGATCTCGTAGTAATGTGGTACCACACTGAAACAGTCAATTAACCCTGGTTTGGATCAATATTTTAGAGGATAACGCATGTTAGGTCTAGGTTAGGTCTGGGATTTTCACTCATCAGACACATACTTTGGCAGTCTTCACATACTTGTTGAACGTATCGTGGGTTTTTTCTGGTTTGGATCACGTAGTAATGTGGTACCACACTGAAACAGTCGATTAAACCTGGTTTCGATCAATATTTTAGAGGATGACGCAAGTTAAGTCTGGGATTGGTCTGGGATTTGACATCATCAGACTCATACTTTCGCACATTTCACATACTCGTTGAACAGATCCTGGGTTATTTTCTGGTTTGGATCACATAGTAATGTGGTACCTCACTGAAACAGTCGATTAAACCAGGTTTCGATCAATATTTTTGAGGATAACGCATGTTAGGTCTGGGATATGTCTGGGATTTGCCCTCATCAGACTCATACTTTGGCATTCTTCACATACTTGTTGAACGGATCCTGGGTTATTTCTGGTTTGGATCACGTAGTAATGTGGGACCACACTGAAACAGTCAATTAAACCTGGTTTCGATCAATATTTTAGAGACTAATTCATGTTAGGTCTAGGTTAGGTCTGGGATTTGCCCTCATCAGGCTCATTCTTTCGCATATTTCTCATACATGTTGAACAGATCCTGGGTTTTTTCTGGTTTGGATCACGTAGTAATGTGGGACCACACTGAAACAATCAATTAAACCTGGTCTTGATAAATATTTTAGGGGATAACGCATGTTAGGTCTGGGTTAGGTCTAGGATTTGCCCTCATCAGGCCCATACTTTCGCATATTTCTCATACTTCAAGGCAAAATCCTGGGCTGTTTCTGGATTGTATCACGTAGTAATGTGGTACCACGCTGAAACAGTCAATTAAACCTGGTTTCGATCAATATTTTAGAGGATAACGCAAGTTAGGTCTGGGATAGCTCTAGGATTTGCCCTCATCAGGCTCTTACTTTCGCATATTTCTCATACTTCATGGCTAGATCCTGGGCTATTTCTGGATTGGATCACGTAGTAAAGTGGTACCACACTGAAACATTCAATGAAACCTGGTCAGGATAAATATTTTAGAGGTTAACGCATCTTAGGTCTGGGTTAGGTCTAAGATATGCCCTCATCAGGCTCACAGTTTAGCGTTTTTCACATACTTGTTGAACGGATCCTGGGTTTTTTCTGGTTTGGATCACGTAGTAATGTGGTACCACACTGAAACGGTCAATTAAACCTGGTTTCGATCAATATTTTAGAGGATAACGCAAGTTAGGTCTGGGATAGGTCTGGGATTTGCACTCATCAGGCCCATACTTTCGCATTCTTCACATACTTGTTGAACAGATCCTGGGTTATTTTCTGGTTTGCATCACACAGTAATGTGGTACCACACTGAAACAGTCGATTAAACCAGGTTTCGATCAATATTTTTGAGGATAACGCATGTTAGGTCTAGGTTAGGCCTGGGATTTTCACTCATCAGACTCATACTTTCGCATTCTTCACATACTTGTTGAACGGATCCTGGGTTTTTTCTGGTTTGGATCACGTAGTAATGTGGGACCACACTGAAACAGTCAATTAAACCTGGTTTCGATCAATAGTTTAGAGAATAATTCATGTTAGGTCTAGGTTAGGTCTGGGATTTGCTCTCATCAGGCACATTCTTTCGCATATTTCTCAAACTTGATGGCTAGATCCTGGGCTTTTTCTGGATTGCATCACGTAGTAATGTGGTACCTCACTGAAACTTTCAATTAAACCTGGTCTTGATAAATATTTTAAAGGCTAACGCATGTTAGGTCTGGGTTAGGTCTAGGATTTGCCCTCATCAGGCTCATACTTTCGCATATTTCTCATACTTCATGGCTAGATCCTGGGCTTTTTCTGGATTGCATCACGTAGTAATGAAGTACAACACAGAAACAGACAATTAAACCTGGTTTCCATCGATATCTTAGAGGACAACGCAAGTTAGGTCTGGGATAGGTCTTGGATTTGCCCTCATCAGGCTCATACTTTCGCGATTTTCACATACTTGTTGAACAGATCCTGGGTTTTTTCTGGTTTGGATCACGTAGTAGTGTGGTACCACACTGAAACAGTCCATTATACCTGGTTTGGATCAATATTTTAGAGGATAACGCATGTTAGGTCTAGATTAGGCCTGGGATTTTCACTCATCAGACTCATACTTTCGCATTCTTCACATACTTGTTTGAACGGATCCTGGGTTTTTTCTGGTTTGGATCACGTAGTAATGTGGGACCACACTGAAACAGTCAATTAAACCTGGTTTCGATCAATATTTTAGAGAATAATTCGTGTTAGGTCTAGGTCAGGTCTGGGATTTGCTCTCATCATGCTCATTCTTTCGCATATTTCTCATACTTGATGGCTAGATCCTGGGCTTCTTCTGGATTGCATCACGTGGTAATGAAGTACAACACTGAAACAGTCGATTAAACCTGGTTTCGATCAATATTTTAGAGGATAACGCAAGTTAGGCCTGGGATAGGTCTGGGATTTGACCTCATCAGACTCATACTTTCGCACACTTCACATACTCCTTGAACAGATCCTGGGTTATTTTCTGGTTTGATCACGTAGTAATGTGGTGCCACACTGAAACAGTCGATTAAACCAGGTTTCGATCTATATTTTAGAGGATAACGCATGTTAGGTCTAGGTTAGATCTGGGATTTTCACTCATCAGACTCATACTTTCGCATTCTTCACATACTCGTTGAACGGATCCTGGGTTTTTTCTGGTTTGGATCACGTAGTAATGTGGTACCACACTGAAACAGTCGATTAAACCTGGTTTCGATCAATATTTTTGAGGATAACGCATGTAAGGTCTAGGTTAGGTCTGGGATTTGCTCTCATCAGGCTCATTCTTTCGCATATTTCTCGTACTTGATGGCTAGATCCTGGGTTTTTTCTGGTTTGGATCACGTAGTAATGTGGTACCACACTGAAACAGTCGATTAAACCTGGTTTCGATCAATATTTTAGAGGATAACGCAAGTTAGGTCTGGGATTGGTCTGGGAATTGACCTCATCAGACTCATACTTTCACACACTTCACATACTCGTTGAACAGATCCTGGGTTATTTTCTGGTTTGGATCACATAGTAATGTGGTACCACACTGAAACAGTCGATTAGACCAGGTTTCGATCAATATTTTTGAGGATAACGCATGTTAGGTCTAGGTTAGGCCTGGGATTTTCACTCATCAGACTCATACTTTCGCATTCTTCACATACTTGTTGAACGGATCCTGGGTTTTTTCTGGTTTGGATCACGTAGTAATGTGGGACCACACTGAAACAGTCAATTAAACCTGGTTTCGATCAATAGTTTAGAGAATAATTCATGTTAGGTCTAGGTTAGGTCTGGGATTTGCTCTCATCAGGCACATTCTTTCGCATATTTCTCAAACTTGATGGCTAGATCCTGGGCTTTTTCTGGATTGCATCACGTAGTAATGTGGTACCACACTGAAACTTTCAATTACACCTGGTCTTAATAAATATTTTAAAGGCTAACGCATGTTAGTTCTGGGTTAGGTCTAGGATTTGCCCTCATCAGGCTCATACTTTCGCATATTTCTCATACTTCATGGCTAGATCCTGGGCTTTTTCTGGATTGCATCACGTAGTAATGAAGTACAACACTGAAACAGTCAATTAAACCTGGTTTCCATCAATATCTTAGAGGACAACGCAAGTTAGGTCTGGTATAGGTCTTGGATTTGCTCTCATCAGGCTCATTCTTTCGCATATTTCTCATACTTGATGGCTAGATCCTGGGCTTCTTCTGGATTGCATCACGTGGTAATGAAGTACAACACTGAAACAGTCAATTAAACCTGGTTTCCATCAATATCTTAGAGGACAACGCAAGTTAGGTCTGGGATATGTCTGGGATTTGCCCTCATCAGGCTCATACTTTCGCGTTTTTCACATACTTGTTGAACGGATCCTGGGTTTTTTCTGGTTTGGATCACGAAGTAATGTGGTACCACACTGAAACAGTCCATTAAACCTGGTTTCGCTCAATATTTTAGAGGATAACGCATGTAAGGTCTAGGTTAGGTCTGGGATTTGCTCTCATCAGGCTCATTCTTTCGCATATTTCTCGTACTTGATGGCTAGATCCTGGGTTTTTTCTGGTTTTGGTCACGTAGTAATGTGGTACCACACTGAAGCAGTCGATTAAACCTGGTTTCGATCAATGTTTTAGAGGATAACGCAAGTTAGGCCTGGGATAGGTCTGGGATTTGACCTCATCAGACTCATACTTTCGCAACACTTCACATACTCCTTGAACAGATCCTGGGTTATTTTCTGGTTTGGATCACATAGTAAAGTGGTACCACACTGAAACAGTCAATTAAACCTGGTTTCGATCAATATTTTAGAGAATAATTCATGTTAGGTCTATGTTAGGTCTGGGATTTGCTCTCATCAGGCTCATTCATTCGTATATTTCTCATACATGTTGAACAGATCCTCGGTTTTTTCTGGTTTGGATCACGTAGTAATGTGGGACCACAGTGAAACAAACAATTAAACCTGCTCTTGATAAATATTTTAGAGGATAACGCATGTTAGGTCTGGGTTAGGTCTAGGATTTGCCCTCATCAGGCTCATAATTTCGCATATTTCTCATACTTCAAGGCTAGATCCTGGGCTTTTTCTGGATTGCATCACGTAGTAATGAAGTACAACACTGAAACAGTCAATTAAACCTGGTTTCCATCAATATCTTAGAGGACAACGCAAGTTAGGTCTGGGATAGGTCTTGGATATGCCCTCATCAGGCTCATACTTTCGCGTTTTTCACATACTTGTTGAACAGATCCTGGGTTTTTTCTGGTTTGGATCACGTAGTAGTGTGGTACCACACTGAAACAGTCCATTATACCTGGTTTGGATCAATATTTTAGAGGATAACGCATGTTAGGTCTAGGTTAGGTCTGGGATTTGCCCTCATCAGGCTCATACTTTCGCGTTTTTCACATACTTGTTGAACAGGTCCTGGGTTTTTTCTGGTTTGGGTCACGTAGTAGTGTGATACCACACTGAAACAGTCGATTAAACCTGGTTTCGATCAATATTTTAGAGGTTAACGCATGTTAGGTCTAGGTTAGCCCTGGGAATTACACTCATCAGACTCATACTTTCGCGTTTTTCACATACTTGTTGAACGGATCCTGGGTTTTTTCTGGTTTGGATCACGTAGTATTGTGGTACCACACTGAAACAGTCAATGAAACCTGGTCTCCATCAATATTTTAGAGGACAGCGCATGTTAGGTCTAGGTTAGGCCTGGGATTTTCACTCATCAGACTCATACTTTGGCATTCTTCACATACTTGTTGAACGGATCCTGGGTTTTTTCTGGTTTGGATCACGTAGTAATGTGGTACCACACTGAAACAGTCAATGAAACCTGGTTTCAATCAATATTTTAGACGACAACGCAAGTTAGGTCTAGGTAAGGCCTGAGATTTTCAATGATCGGACTCATACTTTCGCATTTTTCACATACTTGTTGAACAGATCCTGGGTTTTTTCTGGTTTGGGTCACGTAGTAGTGTGATACCACACTGAAATAGTCCATTAAACCTGGTTTCGCTCAATATTTTAGAGGATAACGCATGTAAGGTCTAGGTTAGGTCTGGGATTTGCTCTCATCAGGCTCATTCTTTCGCATATTTCTCGTACTTGATGGCTAGATCCTGGGTTTTCTCTGGTTTGGATCACGTAGTAATGTGGTACCACACTGAAACAGTCGATTAAACCTGGTTTCGATCAATATTTTAGAGGATAACGCATGTTAGGTCTAGGTTAGCCCTGGGAATTACACTCATCAGACTCATACTTTCGCGTTTTTCACATACTTGTTGAACGGATCCTGGGTTTTTTCTGGTTTGGATCACATAGTAATGTGGTACCACACTGAAACAGTCGATTAGACCAGGTTTCGATCAATATTTTTGAGGATAACGCATGTTAGGTCTAGGTTAGGCCTGGGATTTTCACTCATCAGACTCATACTTTCGCATTCTTCACATACTTGTTGAACGGATCCTGGGTTTTTTCTGGTTTGGATCACGTAGTAATGTGGGACCACACTGAAACAGTCAATTAAACCTGGTTTCGATCAATAGTTTAGAGAATAATTCATGTTAGGTCTAGGTTAGGTCTGGGATTTGCTCTCATCAGGCACATTCTTTCGCATATTTCTCAAACTTGATGGCTAGATCCTGGGCTTTTTCTGGATTGCATCACGTAGTAATGTGGTACCACACTGAAACTTTCAATTACACCTGGTCTTGATAAATATTTTAAAGGCTAACGCATGTTAGGTCTGGGTTAGGTCTAGGATTTGCCCTCATCAGGCTCATACTTTCGCATATTTCTCATACTTCATGGCTAGATCCTGGGCTTTTTCTGGATTGCATCACGTAGTAATGAAGTACAACACTGAAACTGTCAATTAAACCTGGTTTCCATCAATATCTTAGAGGACAACGCAAGTTAGGTCTGGGATAGGTCTTGGATTTGCCCTCATCAGGCTCATACTTTCGCGTTTTTCACATACTTGTTGAACAGATCCTGGGTTTTTTCTGGTTTGGATCACGTAGTAGTGTGGTACCACACTGAAACAGTCCATTATGCCTGGTTTGGATCAATATTTTAGAGGATAACGCATGTTAGGTCTAGGTTAGGCCTGGGATTTTCACTCATCAGACTCATACTTTCGCATTCTTCACATACTTGTTTGAACGGATCCTGGGTTTTTTCTGGTTTGGATCACGTAGTAATGTGGGACCACACTGAAACAGTCAATTAAACCTGGTTTCGATCAATATTTTAGAGAATAATTCATGTTAGGTCTAGGTCAGGTCTGGGATTTGCTCTCATCATGCTCATTCTTTCGCATATTTCTCATACTTGATGGCTAGATCCTGGGCTTCTTCTGGATTGCATCACGTGGTAATGAAGTACAACACTGAAACAGTCAATTAAACCTGGTTTCCATCAATATCTTAGAGGACAACGCAAGTTAGGTCTGGGATATGTCTGGGATTTGCCCTCATCAGGCTCATACTTTCGCGTTTTTCACATACTTGTTGAACGGATCCTGGGTTTTTTCTGGTTTGGATCACGAAGTAATGTGGTACCACACTGAAACAGTCCATTAAACCTGGTTTCGCTCAATATTTTAGAGGATAACGCATGTAAGGTCTGGGTTAGGTCTGGGATTTGCTCTCATCAGGCTCATTCTTTCGCATATTTCTCGTACTTGATGGCTAGATCCTGGGTTTTTTCTGGTTTTGATCACGTAGTAATGTGGTACCACACTGAAGCAGTCGATTAAACCTGGTTTCGATCAATATTTTAGAGGATAACGCAAGTTAGGCCTG
This sequence comes from Colletes latitarsis, assembly GCF_051014445.1. Classification (NCBI taxonomy): domain Eukaryota; kingdom Metazoa; phylum Arthropoda; class Insecta; order Hymenoptera; family Colletidae; genus Colletes; species Colletes latitarsis. Next base: position 785,849 of record NW_027488368.1, on the reverse strand, counting down.
GGATAGGTCTGGGATTTGACCTCATCAGACTCATACTTTCGCAACACTTCACATACTCCTTGAACAGATCCTGGGTTATTTTCTGGTTTGGATCACATAGTAAAGTGGTACCACACTGAAACAGTCAATTAAACCTGGTTTCGATCAATATTTTAGAGAATAATTCATGTTAGGTCTATGTTAGGTCTGGGATTTGCTCTCATCAGGCTCATTCTTTCGCATATTTCTCATACATGTTGAACAGATCCTCGGTTTTTTCTGGTTTGGATCACGTAGTAATGTGGGACCACAGTGAAACAAACAATTAAACCTGCTCTTGATAAATATTTTAGAGGATAACGCATGTTAGGTCTGGGTTAGGTCTAGGATTTGCCCTCACCAGGCTCATACTTTCGAGTTTTCACATACTTGTTGAACAGATCCTGGGTTTTTTCTGGTTTGGATCACGTAGTAGTGTGGTACCACAATGAAACAGTCCATTATACCTGGTTTGGATCAATATTTTAGAGGATAGCGCATGTTATGTCTAGGTTAGGCCTGGGATTTTCACTCGTCAGACTCATACTTTCGCATTCTTCACATACTTGTTTGAACGGATCCGGGGTTTTTTCTGGTTTGGATCACGTAGTAATGTGGGACCACACTGAAACAGTCAATTAAACCTGGTTTCGATCAATATTTTAGAGAATAATTCATGTTAGATCTAGGTCAGGTCTGGGATTTGCTCTCATCATGCTCATTCTTTCGCATATTTCTCATACTTGATGGCTAGATCCTGGGCTTCTTCTGGATTGCATCACGTGGTAATGAAGTACAACACTGAAACAGTCAATTAAACCTGGTTTCCATCAATATCTTAGAGGACAACGCATGTTAGGTCTGGGATATGTCTGGGATTTGCCCTCATCAGGCTCATACTTTCGCAACACTTCACATACTCCTTGAACAGATCCTGGGTTATTTTCTGGTTTGGATCACATAGTAAAGTGGTACCACACTGAAACAGTCGATTAAACCAGGTTTCGATCAATATTTTAGAGGATAACGCATGTTAGGTCTAGGTTAGGCCTGGGATTTTCACTCATCAGACCCATACTTTCGCATTGTTCACATACTTGTTGAACGGATCCTGGGTTTTTTCTGGTTTGGATCACGTAGTAATGTGGTACCACACTGAAACAGTCAATGAAACCTGGTTTCAATCAATATTTTAGACGACAACGCAAGTTAGGTCTAGGTAAGGCCTGAGATTTTCAATGATCGGACTCAGACTTTCGCATTCTTCACATACTTGTTGAACGGATCCTGGGTTTTTTCTGCTTTGGATCACGTAGTAAAGTGGTACCACACTGAAACATTCAATGAAACCTGGTCTGGATAAATATTTTAGAGGGTAACACATCTTAGGTCTTGGTTAGGTCTAAGATTTGCCCTCATCAGGCTCACAGTTTCGCGTTTTTCACATACTTGTTGAACAGATCCTGGGTTTTTTCTGGTTTGGATCACGAAGTAGTGTGGTACCACACTGAAACAGTCAATGAAACCTGGTTTCCATCAATATTTTAGAGAATAATTCATGTTAGGTCAAGGTTAGGTCTGGGATTTGCTCTCATCAGGCTCATTCTTTCGCATATTTCTCATACTTCATGGCTAGATCCTGGGCTTTTTCTGGTTTGCATCACGTAGTAATGTAGTACCACACTGAAACAGACAATGAAACCTGGTTTCCATCAATATTTTAGAGGACAACGCATGTTAGGTCTAGGTAAGGCCTGAGATTTTCTTGATCAGACTCATACTTTCGCATTTTTCACATACTTGTCGAACGGATCCTGGGTTTTTTCTGGTTTGGATCACGTAGTAATGTGGTACCACACTGAAACGGTCAATTAAACCTGGTTTCGATCAATATTTTAGAGAATAATTCATGTTAGGTCAAGGTTAGGTCTGGGATTTGCTCTCATCAGGCTCATTCTTTCGCATATTTCTCATACTTCATGGCTAGATCCTGGGCTGTTTCTGGATTGTATCACGTAGTAACGTGGTACCACGCTGAAACAGTCAATTAAACCTGGTTTCGCTCAATATTTTAGAGGATAACGCATGTTAGGTCTGGGATAGGTCTAGGATTTGCCCTCATCAGGCTCATTCTTTCGCATATTTCTCATACTTGATGGCTAGATCCTGGGCTTTTTCTGGATTGCATCACGTAGTCATGTAGTACCACACTGAAACAGTCAATGAAACCTGGTTTCCATCAATATTTTAGAGGACAACGCATGTTAGGTCTAGGTTAGCCCTGGGAATTACACTCATCAGACTCATACTTTCGCGTTTTTCACATACTTGTTGAACGGATCCTGGGTTTTTTCTGGTTTGGATCACGAAGTAATGTGGTACCACACTGAAATAGTCCATTAAACCTGGTTTCGCTCAATATTTTAGAGGATAACGCATGTAAGGTCTAGGTTAGGTCTGGGATTTGCTCTCATCAGGCTCATTCTTTCGCATATTTCTTGTACTTGATGGCTAGATCCTGGGTTTTTTCTGGTTTCGATCACGTAGTAATGTGGTACCACACTGAAACAGTCGATTAAACCTGGTTTCGATCAATATTTTAGAGGATAACGCAAGTTAGGCCTGGGATAGGTCTGGGATTTGACCTCATCAGACTCATACTTTCGCAACACTTCACATACGCCTTGAACAGATCCTGGGTTATTTTCTGGTTTGGATCAAATAGTAAAGTGGTACCACACTGAAACAGTCAATTAAACCTGGTTTCGATCAATATTTTAGAGAATAATTCATGTTAGGTCTAGGTTAGCTCTGGGATTTTCACTCATCAGACTCATACTTTCGCAGTCTTTACATACTTGTTGAACGGATCCTGGGTTTTTTCTGGTTTGGATCACGTAGTAATGTGGTGCCAGACTAAAACAGTCGATTAAACCTGGTTTCGATCAATATCTTAGAGGACAACGCAAGTTAGGTCTGGGATATGTCTGGGATTTGCCCTCATCAGGCTCATACTTTCGCGTTTTTCACATACTTGTTGAACAGATCCTGGGTTTTTTCTGGTTTGGATCACGTAGTAGTGTGGTACCACGCTGAAACAGTCCATTAAACCTGGTTTGGATCAATATTTTAGAGGATAACGCATGTTAGGTCTAGGTTAGGCCTGGGATTTTCACTCATCAGACTCATACTTTCGCATTCTTCACATACCTGTTGAACGGATCCTGGGTTATTTCTGGTTTGAATCACGTAGTAATGTGGGACCACACTGAAACAGTCAATTAAACATGGTTTCGATCAATATTTTAGAGAATAATTCATGTTAGGTCTATGTTAGGTCTGGGATTTGCTCTCATCAGGCTCATTCTTTCGCATATTTCTCATACATGTTGAACAGATCCTCGGTTTTTTCTGGTATGGATCACGTAGTAATGTGGGACCACAGTGAAACAATCAATTAAACCTTTTCTTGATAAATATTTTAGAGGATAACGCATGTTAGGTCTGGGTTAGGTCTAGGATTTGCTCTCATCAGGCTCATACTTTCGCATATTTCTCATACTTCAAGGCTAGATCCTGGGCTGCTTCTGGATTGTATCACGTAGTAATGTGGTACCACGCTGAAACAGTCAATTACACCTGGTTTCGATCAATATTTTAGAGGATAACGCAAGTTAGGTCTGGGATAGGTCTAGGATTTGCCCTCATCAGGCTCATTCTTTCGCATATTTCTCATACTTGATGGCTAGATCCTGGGCTTTTTCTGGATTGCATCACGTAGTCATGTAGTACCACACTGAAACAGTCAATGAAACCTGGTTTCGATCAATATTTTAGAGAATAATTCATGTTAGATCTAGGTCAGGTCTGGGATTTGCTCTCATCATGCTCATTCTTTCGCATATTTCTCATACTTGATGGCTAGATCCTGGGCTTCTTCTGGATTGCATCACGTGGTAATGAAGTACAACACTGAAACAGTCAATTAAACCTGGTTTCCATCAATATCTTAGAGGACAACGCATGTTAGGTCTGGGATATGTCTGGGATTTGCCCTCATCAGGCTCATACTTTCGCAACACTTCACATACTCCTTGAACAGATCCTGGGTTATTTTCTGGTTTGGATCACATAGTAAAGTGGTACCACACTGAAACAGTCGATTAAACCAGGTTTCGATCAATATTTTAGAGGATAACGCATGTTAGGTCTAGGTTAGGCCTGGGATTTTCACTCATCAGACTCATACTTTCGCATTCTTCACATACTTGTTGAACGGATCCTGGGTTTTTTCTGGTTTGGATCACGTAGTAATGTGGTACCACACTGAAACAGTCAATGAAACCTGGTTTCAATCAATATTTTAGACGACAACGCAAGTTAGGTCTAGGTAAGGCCTGAGATTTTCAATGATCGGACTCATACTTTCGCATTCTTCACATACTTGTTGAACGGATCCTGGGTTTTTTCTGGTTTGGATCACGTAGTAATGTGGGACCACACTGAAACAGTCAATTAAACCTGGTTTCGATCAATATTTTAGAGAATAATTCATGTTAGGTCTAGGTTAGGTCTGGGATTTGCTCTCATCAGGCTCATTCTTTCGCATATTTCTCGTACTTGATGGCTAGATCCTGGGTTTTTTCTGGTTTGGATCACGTAGTAGTGTGGTACCACACTGAAACAGTCGATTAAACCTGGTTTCGATCAATATTTTAGAGGATAACGCAAGTTAGGCCTGGGATAGGTCTGGGATTTGACCTCATCAGACTCATACTTTCGCAACACTTCACATACTCCTTGAACAGATCCTGGGTTATTTTCTGGTTTGGATCACATAGTAAAGTGGTACCACACTGAAACAGTCGATTAAACCAGGTTTCGATCAATATTTTAGAGGATAACGCATGTTAGGTCTAGCTTAGGCCTGGGATTTTCACTCATCAGACTCATACTTTCGCATTCTTCACATCCTTGTTGAACGGATCCTGGGTTTTTTCTGCTTTGGATCACGTAGTAAAGTGGTACCACACTGAAACATTCAATGAAACCTGGTCTGGATAAATATTTTAGAGGGTAACACATCTTAGGTCTGGGTTAGGTCTAAGATTTGCCCTCATCAGGCTCACAGTTTCGCGTTTTTCACATACTTGTTGAACAGATCCTGGGTTTTTTCTGGTTTGGATCACGAAGTAGTGTGGTACCACACTGAAACAGTCAATGAAACCTGGTTTCCATCAATATTTTAGAGGATAACGCATGTTAGGTCTAGGTTAGGTCTGGGATTTGCTCTCATCAGGCTCATTCCTTCGCATATTTCTCATACTTGATGGCTAGATCCTGGGCTTTTTCTGGATTGCATCACGTAGTAATGTAGTACCACACTGAAACAGACAATGAAACCTGGTTTCCATCAATATTTTAGAGGACAACGCATGTTAGGTCTAGGTAAGGCCTGAGATTTTCACTGATCAGACTCATACTTTCGCATTTTTCACATACTTGTCGAACGGATCCTGGGTTTTTTCTGGTTTGGATCACGTAGTAATGTGGTACCACACTGAAACGGTCAATTAAACCTGGTTTCGATCAATATTTTAGAGAATAATTCATGTTAGGTCAAGGTTAGGTCTGGGATTTGCTCTCATCAGGCTCATTCTTTCGCATATTTCTCATACTTCATGGCTAGATCCTGGGCTGTTTCTGGATTGTATCACGTAGTAACGTGGTACCACGCTGAAACAGTCAATTAAACCTGGTTTCGCTCAATATTTTAGAGGATAACGCATGTTAGGTCTGGGATAGGTCTAGGATTTGCCCTCATCAGGCTCATTCTTTCGCATATTTCTCATACTTGATGGCTAGATCCTGGGCTTTTTCTGGATTGCATCACGTAGTCATGTAGTACCACACTGAAACAGTCAATGAAACCTGGTTTCCATCAATATTTTAGAGGACAACGCATGTTAGGTCTAGGTTAGCCCTGGGACTTACACTCATCAGACTCATACTTTTTTTTTTTTTTTTTTTTTTTGTCGTGGGGAAAATCTTCGAAAGACTCCCTCCCACCTCCTTGGGGAGAGGTGGGAGGGGTGTGTGGGATTCCCCGCGCCCGTACAACGACAGGCGCGGGACCTACCCACTAAAAACCCCACGGTGACCCTTCGGCACGCTTTGGGAGGATACCGGGAATCGCTCGAAGCATTCTTCCGGTATCCTCCCCGTGCCCGCGCTTTCGCGCCCATCCCCCGGGGGGACAATCGGTCCCCCCAGTAGACACACAGCCTCACAGCGGCGGGACGGGGCCACTCCATCCCGCCGCTATCCGTCCCGGGGCCGCGTTTAGTGGCGGCTGCGAGCCCCAACTCGCAACCGCCCGCGACCCCGTTTCCACCCCTCGGCGGCCGGGCGTTCATGGCCGCACCAAACCGCCGAGGGTGCCTCCCCTTGCGTTGGACCGGTAGGGGGAGGCACTCCTACCCCCAACCGGTCCGACCCGGCGCCGCCTGGCGGGAGGAGGGTCCCCTCAGGACCCCCCTCCCAGCCTAGGTCATCCGCCACGCCGAGGCGGCCGCCCGCGACGCCTCGCGACCGGGCGACGACCTCGGGCCACCGCACGAGCGCGAGCTTCAGCGCGCCGCTGAAGCTCGCGCTCCCTCCCCGCGGCCTCCTTCTGCAACATTACGTTCTCGCAGAAGGAGGCCACGGCCCTCCACTTCTCCTCGCTGCCGAGCATGGCGCGCACCACGCCCGGCAGCGAGACATCCCGCCCGACAACGCCGACCAGGACACGGCGCTCCCCCTCCCACGCGGGGCATACCTCCAGGGTATGATCCGCCGCGTCCTGCTCAGCGTCGCAGTGGCAGCAACGCGCCGTCGGCTCCTTCCCTATCCGGCACAGGTATCTTCCGAAGCTGCCATGCCCGGAAAATACCTGTGCCAGCCGGTAGGTGAGGCTGCCATGGCCTCTGTCCAGCCACTCCTTCAGGAGCGGCCGAACAGCCCCGACAGTCCGGTGCCCCGCGGTTGGCAGAGCCAGCCGCTCCTGCCACGCGAGCAACACGGACTGCCGGGCCTGGCGCTTCAAATCGCCCCAAGCAGGTTCCTGCCCGCCCGGGACCGCCCCCACCCCCGCGCGACGGTCGACGCGGTGCCGGTACATCACCGCGTGCGACCGCGCGAGCAGGTCCATGGGCGGCATCCCCGCTAGAACCGTCGCCGCCTCATGTGACATGGTCCGATACCCGCGGACGACCCTGAGCGCCATGCGCCTCTGCACCCGACGCAGCATAGTCATGCTGCGCCGGGAGGCAGCCAGGTCGTCCGCCCAGACGGGGGCCCCGTATAGGGCCACCGACTGGACCATTGCCACATAGAGGCGACGAACTCGGCCCGCCGGGCCCCCCAGGTTGGGCAGGATCCGGCCCAGAGCCGCAACCATCCTTTCCAACCGGGGGACCAGGCAGCGGAAATGCTTCTCGAAACGCCAGTGGCTATCGAGGATCAGCCCCAGATACCTGATCTGGGGCTTCACCTCGATGTCAGCCCCACCCACCCGAATCAGAGGGGGTGGCGGATCCTGCCGAGGTGAATGAAACGCAATCACCTCGGTCTTATGGACCGCCACCGTCATCCCCATCCCCCTGATCCGGTCGACGACGCGTTGCGACCCCTCCTCCGCGCGACGCATGGCCCTCCCCCAGTGCGCCCCGACGGCCAGCACCAGTGTGTCATCCGCATAACACACCGTGCTGACGCCGTCGGGGAGGCCGGCCCGCAACACCGAGTCGTACGCGATGTTCCACAGGAGTGGCCCGAGGACCGACCCCTGCGGAACACCGCAGTACACCTCCCTCCGCATATCACCATCCCGGCCCGGATACTCGATCCACCTGCCGCGGAGATAATCCCCGATCAGACTCATACTTTCGCGTTTTTCACATACTTGTTGAACGGATCCTGGGTTTTTTCTGGTTTGGATCACGAAGTAATGTGGTACCACACTGAAATAGTCCATTAAACCTGGTTTCGCTCAATATTTTAGAGGATAACGCATGTAAGGTCTAGGTTAGGTCTGGGATTTGCTCTCATCAGGCTCATTCTTTCGCATATTTCTCGTACTTGATGGCTAGATCCTGGGTTTTTTCTGGTTTCGATCACGTAGTAATGTGGTACCACACTGAAACAGTCGATTAAACCTGGTTTCGATCAATATTTTAGAGGATAACGCAAGTTAGGCCTGGGATAGGTCTGGGATTTGACCTCATCAGACTCATACTTTCGCAACACTTCACATACTCCTTGAACAGATCCTGGGTTATTTTCTGGTTTGGATCAAATAGTAAAGTGGTACCACACTGAAACAGTCAATTAAACCTGGTTTCGATCAATATTTTAGAGAATAATTCATGTTAGGTCTAGGTTAGCTCTGGGATTTTCACTCATCAGACTCATACTTTCGCAGTCTTTACATACTTGTTGAACGGATCCTGGGTTTTTTCTGGTTTGGATCACGTAGTAATGTGGTGCCAGACTAAAACAGTCGATTAAACCTGGTTTCGATCAATATCTTAGAGGACAACGCAAGTTAGGTCTGGGATATGTCTGGGATTTGCCCTCATCAGGCTCATACTTTCGCGTTTTTCACATACTTGTTGAACAGATCCTGGGTTTTTTCTGGTTTGGATCACGTAGTAGTGTGGTACCACGCTGAAACAGTCCATTAAACCTGGTTTGGATCAATATTTTAGAGGATAACGCATGTTAGGTCTAGGTTAGGCCTGGGAATTACACTCATCAGACTCATACTTTCGCATATTTCTCATACTTGATGGCTAGATCCTGGGCTTCTTCTGGATTGCATCACGTAGTCATGTAGTACCACACTGAAACAGTCAATGAAACCTGGTTTCGATCAATATTTTAGAGAATAATTCATGTTAGATCTAGGTCAGGTCTGGGATTTGCTCTCATCATGCTCATTCTTTCGCATATTTCTCATACTTGATGGCTAGATCCTGGGCTTCTTCTGGATTGCATCACGTGGTAATGAAGTACAACACTGAAACAGTCAATTAAACCTGGTTTCCATCAATATCTTAGAGGACAACGCATGTTAGGCCTAGGTAAGGCCTGGGATTTTCACTCATCAGACTCATACTTTCGCATTCTTCACATACTTGTTGAACGGATCCTGGGTTTTTTCTGGTTTGGATCACGTAGTAATGTGGTACCACACTGAAACAGTCAATGAAACCTGGTTTCAATCAATATTTTAGACGACAACGCAAGATAGGTCTAGGTAAGGCCTGAGATTTTCAATGATCGGACTCATACTTTCGCATTCTTCACATACTTGTTGAACGGATCCTGGGTTTTTTCTGGTTTGGATCACGTAGTAATGTGGGACCACACTGAAACAGTCAATTAAACCTGGTTTCGATCAATATTTTAGAGAATAATTCATGTTAGGTCTAGGTTAGGTCTGGGATTTGCTCTCATCAGGCTCATTCTTTCGCATATTTCTCATACATGTTGAACAGATCCTGGGTTTTTTCTGGTTTGGATCACGTAGTAATGTGGGACCACACTGAAACAATCAATTAAACCTGGTCTTGATAAATATTTTAGAGGATAACGCTAGTTAGGTCTGGGATAGGTCTGGGATTTGTCCTCATCAGGCTCATACTTTCGCGTTTTTCACATACTTGTTGAACAGATCCTGGGTTTTTTCTGGTTTGGGTCACGTAGTAGTGTGATACCACACTGAAACAGTCGATTAAACCTGGTTTCGATCAATATTTTAGAGGATAACGCATGTTAGGTCTAGGTTAGCCCTGGGAATTACACTCATCAGACTCATACTTTCGCGTTTTTCACATACTTGTTGAACGGATCCTGGGTTTTTTCTGGTTTGGATCACGAAGTAATGTGGTACCACACTGAAATAGTCCATTAAACCTGGTTTCGCTCAATATTTTAGAGGATAACGCATGTAAGGTCTAGGTTAGGTCTGGGATTTGCTCTCATCAGGCTCATTCTTTCGCATATTTCTCGTACTTGATGGCTAGATCCTGGGTTTTTTCTGGTTTCGATCACGTAGTAATGTGGTACCACACTGAAACAGTCGATTAAACCTGGTTTCGATCAATATTTTAGAGGATAACGCAAGTTAGGCCTGGGATAGGTCTGGGATTTGACCTCATCAGACTCATACTTTCGCAACACTTCACATACTCCTTGAACAGATCCTGGGTTATTTTCTGGATTGGATCAAATAGTAAAGTGGTACCACACTGAAACAGTCAATTAAACCTGGTTTCGATCAATATTTTAGAGAATAATTCATGTTAGGTCTAGGTTAGGTCTGGGATTTTCACTCATCAGACTCATACTTTCGCAGTCTTTACATACATGTTGAACGGATCCTGGGTTTTTTCTGGTTTGGATCACGTAGTAATGTGGTGCCAGACTAAAACTGTCGATTAAACCTGGTTTCGATCAATATCTTAGAGGACAACGCAAGTTAGGTCTGGGATATGTCTGGGATTTTCCCTCATCAGGCTCATACTTTCGCATTCTTCACATACTTGTTGAACGGATCCTGGGTTATTTCTGGTTTGGATCACGTAGTAATGTGGGACCACACTGAAACAGTCAATTAAACCTGGTTTCGATCAATATTTTAGAGAATAATTCATGTTAGGTCTATGTTAGGTCTGGGATTTGCTCTCATCAGGCTCATTCTTTCGCATATTTCTCATACATGTTGAACAGATCCTCGGTTTTTTCTGGTTTGGATCACGTAGTAATGTGGGACCACAGTGAAACAATCAATTAAACCTGGTCTTGATAAATATTTTAGAGGATAACGCATGTTAGGTCTGGGTTAGGTCTAGGATTTGCTCTCATCAGGCTCATACTTTCGCATATTTCTCATACTTCAAGGCTAGATCCTGGGCTGCTTCTGGATTGTTACGTAGTAATGTGGTACCACGCTGAAACAGTCAATTACACCTGGTTTCGATCAATATTTTAGAGGATAACGCAAGTTAGGTCTGGGATAGGTCTAGGATTTGCCCTCATCAGGCTCTTACTTTCGCATATTTCTCATACTTCATGGCTAGATCCTGTGCTATTTCTGGATTGGATCACGTAGTAAAGTGGTACCACACTGAAACATTCAATGAAACCTGGTCTGGATAAATATTGTAGAGGTTAACGCATCTTAGGTCTGGGTTAGGTCTAAGATTTGCCCTCATCAGGCTCATTCTTTCGCATATTTCTCATACTTGATGGCTAGATCCTGGGTTTTTTCTGGTTTGGATCACGTAGTAATGTGGTACCACACTGAAACAGTCGATTAAACCTGCTTTCGATCAATATTTTAGAGGATAACGCAAGTTAAGTCTGGGATTGGTCTGGGATTTGACCTCATCAGACTCATACTTTCGCAACACTTCACATACTCCTTGAACAGATCCTGGGTTATTTTCTGGTTTGGATCACATAGTAATGTGGTACCACACTGAAACAGTCGATTAGACCAGGTTTCGATCAATATTTTTGAGGATAACGCATGTTAGGTCTAGGTTAGGCCTGGGATTTTCACTCATCAGACTCATACTTTCGCAGTCTTCACATACTTGTTGAACGGATCCTGGGTTTTTTCTGGTTTGGATCATGTAGTAATGTGGGACCACACTGAAACAGTCAATTAAACCTGGTTTCGATCAATAGTTTAGAGAATAATTGATGTTAGGACTAGGTTAGGTCTGGGATTTGCTCTCATCAGGCACATTCTTTCGCATATTTCTCAAACTTGATGGCTAGATCCTGGGCTTTTTCTGGATTGCATCACGTAGTAATGTGGTGCCACACTGAAACTTTCAATTAAACCTGGTCGTGATCAATATTTTAAAGGCTAACGCATGTTAGGTCTGGGTTAGGTCTAGGATTTGCCCTCATCAGGCTCATACTTTCGCATATTTCTCATACTTCATGGCTAGATCCTGGGCTTTTTCTGGATTGCATCACGTAGTAATGAAGTACAACACTGAAACAGTCAATTAAACCTGGTTTCCATCAATATCTTAGAGGACAACGCAAGTTAGGTCTGGGATAGGTCTTGGATTTGCCCTCATCAGGCTCATACTTTCGCGATTTTCACATACTTGTTGAACAGATCCTGGGTTTTTTCTGGTTTGGATCACGTAGTAGTGTGGTACCACACTGAAACAGTCCATTATACCTGGTTTGGATCAATATTTTAGAGGATAACGCATGTTAAGTCTAGGTTAGGCCTGGGATTTTCACTCGTCAGACTCATACTTTCGCATTCTTCACATACTTGTTTGAACGGATCCTGGGTTTTTTCTGGTTTGGATCATGTAGTAATGTGGGACCACACTGAAACAGTCAATTAAACCTGGTTTCGATCAATATTTTAGAGAATAATTCATGTTAGATCTAGGTCAGGTCTGGGATTTGCTCTCATCATGCTCATTCTTTCGCATATTTCTCATACTTGATGGCTAGATCCTGGGCTTCTTCTGGATTGCATCACGCGGTAATGAAGTGCAACACTGAAACAGTCAATTAAACCTGGTTTCCATCAATATCTTAGAGGACAACGCAAGTTAGGTCTGGGATATGTCTGGGATTTGCCCTCATCAGGCTCATACTTTCGCAACACTTCACATACTCCTTGAACAGATCCTGGGTTATTTTCTGGTTTGGATCACATAGTAAAGTGGTACCACAATGAAACAGTCGATTAAACCAGGTTTCGGTCAATATTTTACAGGATAACGCATGTTAGGTCTAGGTTAGGCCTGGGATTTTCACTCATCAGACTCATACTTTCGCATTCTTCACATCCTTGTTGAACGGATCCTGGGTTTTTTCTGCTTTGGATCACGTAGTAAAGTGGTACCACACTGAAACATTCAATGAAACCTGGTCTGGATAAATATTTTAGAGGGTAACACATCTTAGGTCTGGGTTAGGTCTAAGATTTGCCCTCATCAGGCTCACAGTTTCGCGTTTTTCACATACTTGTTGAACAGATCCTGGGTTTTTTCTGGTTTGGATCACGAAGTAGTGTGGTACCACACTGAAACAGTCAATGAAACCTGGTTTCCATCAATATTTTACACGATAACGCATGTTAGGTCTAGGTTAGGTCTGGGATTTGCTCTCATCAGGCTCATTCTTTCGCATATTTCTCATACTTGATGGCTAGATCCTGGGCTTTTTCTGGATTGCATCACGTAGTAATGTAGTACCACACTGAAACAGACAATGAAACCTGGTTTCCATCAATATTTTAGAGGCCAACGCATGTTAGGTCTAGGTAAGGCCTGAGATTTTCACTGATCAGACTCATACTTTCGCATTTTTCACATACTTGTTGAACGGATCCTGGGTTTTTTCTGGTTTGGATCACGTAGTAATGTGGTACCACACTGAAACGGTCAATTAAACCTGGTTTCGATCAATATTTTAGAGAATAATTCATGTTAGGTCAAGGTTAGGTCTGGGATTTGCTCTCATCAGGCTCATTCTTTCGCATATTTCTCATACTTCATGGCTAGATCCTGGGCTGTTTCTGGATTGTATCACGTAGTAACGTGGTACCACGCTGAAACAGTCAATTAAACCTGGTTTCGCTCAATATTTTAGAGGATAACGCATGTTAGGTCTAGGTTAGGTCTGGGATTTTCTCTCATCAGGCTCTTTCTTTCGCATATTTCTCATACTTGATGGCTAGATCCTGGGCTTTTTCTGGATTGCATCACGTAGTCGTGTAGTACCACACTGAAACAGTCAATGAAACCTGGTTTCCATCAATATTTTAGAGGACAACGCATGTTAGGTCTAGGTTAGCCCTGGGAATTACACTCATCAGACTCATACTTTCGCACTCTTCACATACTTGTTGAACTAATCCTGGGTTTTTTCTGGTGGGATCACGTAGTATTGTGGTACCACACTGAAACAGTCAATGAAACCTGGTTTCCATCAATATTTTAGAGGACAGCGCATGTTAGGCCTAGGTTAGGCCTGGGATTTTCACTCATCAGACTCATACTTTCGCATTCTTCACATACTTGTTGAACGGATCCTGGGTTTTTTCTGGTTTGGATCACGTAGTAATGTGGTACCACACTGAAACAGTCAATGAAACCTGGTTTCAATCAATATTTTAGACGACAACGCAAGATAGGTCTAGGTAAGGCCTGAGATTTTCAATGATCGGACTCATACTTTCGCATTCTTCACATACTTGTTGAACGGATCCTGGGTTTTTTCTGGTTTGGATCACGTAGTAATGTGGGACCACACTGAAACAGTCAATTAAACCTGGTTTCGATCAATATTTTAGAGAATAATTCATGTTAGGTCTAGGTTAGGTCTGGGATTTGCTCTCATCAGGCTCATTCTTTCGCATATTTCTCATACATGTTGAACAGATCCTGGGTTTTTTCTGGTTTGGATCACGTAGTAATGTGGGACCACACTGAAACAATCAATTAAACCTGGTCTTGATAAATATTTTAGAGGATAACGCTAGTTAGGTCTGGGATAGGTCTGGGATTTGTCCTCATCAGGCTCATACTTTCGCGTTTTTCACATACTTGTTGAACAGATCCTGGGTTTTTTCTGGTTTGGATTACGAAGTAGTGTGGTAGCACACTGAAACAGTCAATGAAACCTGGTTTCCATCAATATTTTACAGGATAACGCATGTTAGGTCTAGGTTAGGTCTGGGATTTGCTCTCATGAGGCTCATTCTTTCGCATATTTCTCATACTTGATGGCTAGATCCTGGGCTTTTTCTGGATTGCATCACGTAGTAATGTAGTACCACACTGAAACAGACAATGAAACCTGGTTTCCATCAATATTTTAGAGGACAGCGCATGTTAGGCCTATGTTAGGTCTAAGATTTGCCCTCATCAGGCTCACAGTTTAGCGTTTTTCACATACTTCTTGAACAGACCCTGGGCATTCTCTGGTTTGGATCACGAAGTAGTGTGGTACCACACTGAAACAGTCCATTAAACCTGGTCTGGATAAATATTTTAGAGGATAACGCATCTTAGGTCTGGGTTAGGTCTAAGATTTGCCCTCATCAGGCTCACAGTTTAGCGATTTTCACATACTTCTTGAACAGATCCAGGGTTTTTTCTGGTTTGGATCACGTAGTAATGTGGCACCACACTGAAACAGTCCATTAAACCTGATTTCGATCAATATTTTAGAGGATAACGCATGTTAGGTCTAGGTTAGGCCTGGGATTTTCACTCATCAGACTCATACCTTCGCATTCTTCACATACTTGTTTGAACGGATCCTGGGTTTTTTCTGGTTTGGATCACGTAGTAATGTGGGACCACACTGAAACAGTCAATTAAACCTGGTTTCGATCAATATTTTAGAGAATAATTCATGTTAGGTCTAGGTCAGGTCTGGGATTTGCTCTCATCATGCTCATTCTTTCGCATATTTCTCATACTTGATGGCTAGATCCTGGGCTTCTTCTGGATTGCATCACGTAGTAATGAAGTACAACACTGAAACAGTCAATTAAACCTGGTTTCCATCAATATCTTAGAGGACAACGCAAGTTAGGTCTGGGATATGTCTGGGATTTGCCCTCATCAGGCTCATACTTTCGCGTTTTTCACATACTTGTTGAACGGATCCTGGGTTTTTTCTGGTTTGGATCACGTAGTAGTGTGGTACCACGCTGAAACAGTCCATTAAACCTGGTTTGGATCAATATTTTAGAGGATAACGCATGTTAGGTCTAGGTTAGGACTGGGATTTTCACTCATCAGACTCATACTTTCGCATTCTTCACATACTTGTTGAACGGATCCTGGGTTATTTCTGGTTTGGATCACGTAGTAATGTGGGACCACACTGAAACAGTCAATTAAACCTGGTTTCGATCAATATTTTAGAGAATAATTCATGTTAGGTCTATGTTAGGTCTGGGATTTGCTCTCATCTCGCTCATTCTTTCGCATATTTCTCATACATGTTGAACAGATCCTCGGTTTTTTCTGGTTTGGATCACGCAGTAATGTGGGACCACAGTGAAACAATCAATTAAACCTGGTCTTGATAAATATTTTAGAGGATAACGCATGTTAGGTCTGGGTTAGGTCTAGGATTTGCTCTCATCAGGCTCATACTTTCGCATATTTCTCATACTTCAAGGCTAGATCCCGGGCTGCTTCTGGATTGTATCACGTAGTAATGTGGTACCACGCTGAAACAGTCCATTAAACCTGGTTTCGCTCAATATTTTAGAGGATAACGCATGTTAGGTCTAGGTTAGGTCTGGGATTTGCTCTCATCAGGCTCATTCTTTCGCATATTTCTCATACATGTTGAACAGATCCTGGGTTATTTTCTGGATTGCATCACGTAGTAATGTAGTACCACACTGAAACAGTCAATGAAACCCGGTTTGCATCAATATTTTAGAGGACAACGCAAGTTAGGTCTAGGTAAGTCCTGAGATTTTCACTGATCAGACTCATACTTTCGCATTCTTCACATACTTGTTGAACGGATCCTGGGTTATTTCTGGTTTGGATCACGTAGTAATGTGGGACCACACGGAAACAGTCAATTAAACCTGGTTTCGATCAATATTTTAGAGAATAATTCATGTTAGGTCTAGGTTAGGTCTGGGATTTTCACTCATCAGACTCATACTTTCGCAGTCTTTACATACTTGTTGAACGGATCCTGGGTTTTTTCTGGTTTGGATCACGTAGTGATGTGGTGCCAGACTAAAACTGTCGATTAAACCTGGTTTCGATCAATATCTTAGAGGACAACGCAAGTTAGGTCTGGGATATGTCTGGGATTTGCTCTCATCAGGCTCATACTTTCGCGTTTTTCACATACTTGTTGAACAGATCCTGGGTTTTTTCTGGTTTGGATCACGTAGTAGTGTGTTACCACGCTGAAACAGTCCATTAAACCTGGTTTGGATCAATATTTTAGAGGATAACGTATGTTAGGTCTAGGTTAGGCCTGGGATTTTCACTCATCAGGCTCATTCTTTCGCATATTTCTCATACATGTTGAACAGATCCTCGGTTTTTTCTGGTTTGGATGACGTAGTAATGTGGGACCACAGTGAAACAATCAATTAAACCTGGTCTTGATAAATATTTTAGAGGATAACGCATGTTAGGTCTGGGTTAGGTCTAGGATTTGCCCTCATCAGGCTCATACTTTCGCATATTTCTCATACTTCAAGGCTACATCCTGGGCTGTTTCTGGATTGTATCACGTAGTAAAGTGTTACCACGCTGAAACAGTCAATTACACCTGGTTTCGATCAATATTTTAGAGGATAACGCAAGTTAGGTCTGGGATAGGTCTAGGATTTGCCCTCATCAGGCTCTTACTTTCGCATATTTCTCATACTTCATGGCTAGATCCTGTGCTATTTCTGGATTGGATCAAGTAGTAAAGTGGTACCACACTGAAACATTCAATGAAACCTGGTCTGGATAAATATTTTAGAGGTTAACGCATCTTAGGTCTCGGTTAGGTCTAAGATTTGCCCTCATCAGGCTCATTCTTTCGCATATTTCTCATACTTGATGGCTAGATCCTGGGTTTTTTCTGGTTTGGATCACGTAGTAATGTGGTACCACACTGAAACAGTCGATTAAACCTGCTTTCGATCAATATTTTGGAGGATAACGCAAGTTAAGTCTGGGATTGGTCTGGGAATTGACCTCATCTGACTCATACTTTCGCACACTTCACATACTCGTTGAACAGATCCTGGGTTATTTTCTGGTTTGGATCACATAGTAACGTGGTACCACACTGAAACAGTCGATTAGACCAGGTTTCGATCAATATTTTTGAGGATAACGCATGTTAGGTCTAGGTTAGGCCTGGGATTTTCGCTCATCAGGCTCATTCTTTCGCATATTTCTCATACATGTTGAACAGATCCTCGGTTTTTTCTGGTTTGTATGACGTAGTAATGTGGGACCACAGTGAAACAATCAATTAAACCTGGTCTTTATAAATATTTTAGAGGATAACGCATGTTAGGTCTGGGTTAGGTCTAGGATTTGCCCTCATCAGGCTCATACTTTCGCATATTTCTCATACTTCAAGGCTACATCCTGGGCTGTTTCTGGATTGTATCACGTAGTAAAGTGTTACCACGCTGAAACAGTCAATTACACCTGGTTTCGATCAATATTTTAGAGGATAACGCAAGTTAGGTCTGGGATAGGTCTAGGATTTGCCCTCATCAGGCTCTTACTTTCGCATATTTCTCATACTTCATGGCTAGATCCTGTGCTATTTCTGGATTGGATCAAGTAGTAAAGTGGTGCCACACTGAAACATTCAATGAAACCTGGTCTGGATAAATATTTTAGAGGTTAACGCATCTTAGGTCTCGGTTAGGTCTAAGATTTGCCCTCATCAGGCTCATTCTTTCGCATATTTCTCATACTTGATGGCTAGATCCTGGGTTTTTTCTGGTTTGGATCACGTAGTAATGTGGTACCACACTGAAACAGTCGATTAAACCTGCTTTCGATCAATATTTTGGAGGATAACGCAAGTTAAGTCTGGGATTGGTCTGGGAATTGACCTCATCAGACTCATACTTTCGCACACTTCACATACTCGTTGAACAGATCCTGGGTTATTTTCTGGTTTGGATCACATAGTAACGTGGTACCACACTGAAACAGTCGATTAGACCAGGTTTCGATCAATATTTTTGAGGATAACGCATGTTAGGTCTAGGTTAGGCCTGGGATTTTCACTCATCAGACTCATACTTTCGCATTCTTCACATACTTGTTGGACGGATCCTGGGTTTTTTCTGGTTTGGATCACGTAGTAATGTGGGACCACACTGAAACAGTCAATTAAACCTGGTTTCGATCAATAGTTTAGAGAATAATTCATGTTAGGTCTAGGTTAGGTCTGGGATTTGCTCTCATCAGGCACATTCTTTCGCATATTTCTCAAACTTGATTGCTAGATCCTGGGCTTTTTCTGGATTGCGTCACGTAGTAATGAAGTACAACACTGAAACAGTCAATTAAACCTGGTTTCCATCAATATCTTAGAGGACAACGCAAGTTAGGTCTGGGATAGGTCTTGGATTTGCCCTCATCAGGCTCATACTTTCGCGTTTTTCACATACTTGTTGAGCGGATCCTGGGTTTTTTCTGGTTTGGATCACGTAGTAATGTGGGACCACACTGAAACAGTCAATTAAACCTGGTTTCGATCAATATTTTAGAGAATAATTCATGTTAGGTCTAGGTCAGGTCTGGGATTTGCTCTCATCAGGCTCATTCTTTCGCATATTTCTCATACTTGATGGCTAGATCCTGGGCTTCTTCTGGATTGCATCACGTAGTAATGAAGTACAACACTGAAACAGTCAATTAAACCTGGTTTCCATCAATATCTTAGAGGACAACGCAAGTTAGGTCTGGGATGTGTCTGGGATTTGCCCTCATCAGGCTCATACTTTCGCGTTTTTCACATACTTGTTGAACGGATCCTGGGTTTTTTCTGGTTTGGATCACGTAGTAATGTGGTACCACACTGAAGCAGTCGATTAAACCTGGTTTCCATCAATATTTTAGAGGACAACGCATGTTAGGTCTAGGTTAGGCCTGGGATTTGCCCTCATCAGGGTCATACTGTCGCAGTTTTAACATACTTGTTGAACGGATCCTGGGTTTTTTCTGGTTTGGTTCACGTAGTAATGTGGTACCACACTGAAACATTCAATTAAACCTGGTCTTGATAAATATTTTAGAGGATAACGCATGTTAGGTTTGGGTTAGGTCTAGGATTTGCCCTCATCAGGCTCATACATTCGCATATTTCTCATACTGCATGGCTAGATCCTGGGCTGTTTCTGGATTGTATCAGGTAGTAAAGTGGTACCACACTGAAACATTCAATGAAACCTGGTCTGGATAAATATTTTAGAGGATAACGCATCTTAGGTCTGGGTTAGGTCTAAGATTTGCCCTCATCAGGCTCACAGTTTAGCGTTTTTCACATACTTCTTGAACAGATCCTGGGCTTTCTCTGGTTTGGATCACGAAGTAGTGTGGTACCACACTGAAACAGTCCATTAAACCTGGTTTCGCTCAATATTTTAGAGGATAACGCATGTTAGGTGTAGGTTAGGTCTGGGATTTGCTCTCATCAGGCTCATTCTTTCGGATATTTCTCATACTTGATGGCTAGATCCTGGGCTTTTTCTGGATTGCATCACGTAGTAATGTAGTACCACACTGAAACAGTCAATGAAACCTGGTTTCCATCAATATTTTAGAGGACAACGCAAGTTAGGTCTAGGTAAGGCCTGAGATTTTCACTGATCAGACTCATACTTTCGCATTCTTCACACACTTGTTGAACGGATCCTGGGTTTTTTCTGGTTTTGATCACGTAGTAATGTGGTACCACACTGAAACATTCAATTAAACCTGGTTTCGATCAATATTTTAGAGGATAACGCATGTTAGGTCTAGGTTAGGTCTGGGATTTGCTCTCATCAGGCTCATTCTTTCGGATATTTCTCATACTTGATGGCTAGATCCTGGGCGTTTTCTGGATTGCATCACGTAGTAATGTAGTACAACACTGAAACAGTCAATTAAACCTGGTTTCGATCAATATTTTAGAGAATAATTCATGTTAGGTCTAGGTTAGGTCTGGGATTTGCTCTCATCAGGTTTATTCTTTCGCATATTTCTCATACTTGATGGCTAGATCCTGGGCTTTTTCTGGATTGCATCACGTAGTAATGAAGTACAACACTGAAACAGTCAATTAAACCTGGTTTCCATCAATATTCTAGAGGACAACGCATGTTAGTTCTAGGTTAGGCCTAGGATTTGCCCTCATCAGGGTCATACTGTCGCTGTTTTAACATACTTGTTGAACGGATCCTGGGTTTTTTCTGGTTTGGTTCACGTAGTAATGTGGTACCACACTGAAACATTCAATTAAACCTGGTCTTGATAAATATTTTAGAGGATAACGCATGTTAGGTTTGGGTTAGGTCTAGGATTTGCCCTCATCAGGCTCATACTTTCGCATATTTCTCATACTGCATGGCTAGATCCTGGGCTGTTTCTGGATTGTATCAGGTAGTAAAGTGGTACCACACTGAAACATTCAATGAAACCTGGTCTGGATAAATATTTTAGAGGATAACGCATCTTAGGTCTGGGTTAGGTCTAAGATTTGCCCTCATCAGGCTCACAGTTTAGCGTTTTTCACATACT
This sequence comes from Colletes latitarsis, assembly GCF_051014445.1. NCBI lineage: Eukaryota > Metazoa > Arthropoda > Insecta > Hymenoptera > Colletidae > Colletes > Colletes latitarsis. Next base: position 764,499 of record NW_027488368.1, on the reverse strand, counting down.
TCTTGAACAGACCCTGGGCATTCTCTGGTTTGGATCACGAAGTAGTGTGGTACCACACTGAAACAGTCCATTAAACCTGGTCTGGATAAATATTTTAGAGGATACCGCATCTTAGGTCTGGGTTAGGTCTAAGATTTGCCCTCATCAGGCTCACAGTTTAGCGTTTTTCACATACTTCTTGAACAGATGCAGGGTTTTTTCTGGTTTGGATCACGTAGTAATATGGTACCACACTGAAACAGTCCATTAAACCTGATTTCGATCAATATTTTAGAGGATAACGCATGTTAGGTCTAGGTTAGGCCTGGGATTTTCACTCATCAGACTCATACCTTCGCATTCTTCACATACTTGTTTGAACGGATCCTGGGTTTTTTCTGGTTTGGATCACGTAGTAATGTGGGACCACACTGAAACAGTCAATTAAACCTGGTTTCGCTCAATATTTTAGAGGATAACGCATGTTAGGTCTAGGTTAGGTCTGGGATATGCTCTCATCAGGCTCATTCTTTCGGATATTTCTCATACTTGATGGCTATATCCTGGGCTTTTTCTGGATTGCATCACGTAGTAATGTAGTACCACACTGAAACAGTCAATGAAACCTGGTTTCCATCAATATTTTAGAGGACAACGCAAGTTAGGTCTAGGTAAGGCCTGAGATTTTCACTGATCAGACTCATACTTTCGCATTCTTCACATACTTGTTGAACGGATCCTGGGTTTTTTCTGGTTTTGATCACGTAGTAATATGGTACCACACTGAAACAGTCCATTAAACCTGGTTTCGATCAATATTTTAGGGGATAACGCATGTTAGGTCTAGGTTAGGCCTGGGATTTTCACTCTTCAGACTCATACTTTCGCATTCTTCACATACTTGTTGAACGGATCCTGGGTTTTTTCTGGTTTGGATCACGTAGTAATGTGGGACCACACTGAAACATTCAATGAAACCTGGTCTGGATAAATATTTTAGAGGATAACGCATCTTAGGGCTGGGTTAGGTCTATGATTTGCCCTCATCAGGCTCACAGTTTAGCGTTTTTCACATACTTGTTGAACAGATCCTGGGTTTTTTCTGGTTTGGATCACGAAGTAGTGTGGTACCACACTGAAACAGTCCATTAAACCTGGTCTGGATAAATATTTTAGAGGGTAACGCATCTTATGTCTGGGTTAGGTCTAAGATTTGCCCTCATCAGGCTCACAGTTTAGCGTTTTTCACATACATGTTGAACAGATCCTGGGCTTTTTCTGGTTTGGATCACGTAGTAATGTGGGACCACACTGAAACAATCAATTAAACCTGATCTTGATAAATATTTTAGAGGATAACGCATGTTAGGTTTGGGTTAGGTCTAGGATTTGCCCTCACCAGGCTCATACTTTCGCATATTTCTCATACTTCATGGCTAGATCCTGGGCTATTTCTGGATTGGATCACGTAGTAATGTGGTACCACACTGAAACAGTCAATTAAACCTGGTTTTGATCAATATACTAGGGAATAATTCATGTTAGGTCTAGGTTAGGTCAGGGATTTGCTCTCATCAGGCTCATTCTTTCGCATATTTCTCATACTTCATGGCTAGATCCTGGGCTGTTTCTGGATTGTATCACGTAGTAATGTGGTACCACGCTGAAACAGTCGATTAAACCTGGTTTCGATCAATATTTTAGAGGATAACGCAAGTTAAGCATGGTATAGGTCTGGGATTTGACCTCATCAGACTCATACTTTCGCATTCTTCACATACTTGTTGAACGGATCCTGGGTTTTTTCTGGTTTGGATCACGTAGTAATGTGGGGCCACACTGAAACAGTCGACTAAACCTGGTTTCGGTCAATATTTTAGAGGATAACGCATGTTAGGTCTAGGTTAGGTCTGGGATTTGCTCTCATCAGGCTCATTCTTTCGCATATTTCTCATACTTGATGGCTAGATCCTGGGCTTTTTCTGGATTGCATCACGTAGTAATGTAGTACCACACTGAAACAGTCAATGAAACCTGGTTTCCAACAATATTTTAGAGGACAACGCAAGTTAGGTCTAGGTAAGGCCTGAGATTTTCACTGATCAGACTCATACTTTCGCATTCTTCACATACTTGTTGAACGGATCCTGGGTTTTTTCTGGTTTGGATCAGGTAGTATTGTGGTACCACACTGAAACATTAAAATAAACCTGGTCTTGATAAATATTTTAGAGAATAACGCATGTTAGGTCTGGGTTAGGTCTAGGATTTGCCCTCATCAGTCTCATACTTTCGCATATTTCTCATACTTCACGGCTAGATCCTGCTATATTTCTGGATTGGATCACGTAGTAATGTGGTACCACACTGAAACAGTCAAATAAACCTGGTTTTGATCAATATTTTAGAGAATAATTCATGTTAGGTCTAGGATAGGTCTGGGATTTGCTCCCGTCAGGCTCATTCTTTCGCATATTTCTCATACTTGATGGCTAGATCCTGGGCTTTTTCTGGATTGCATGACGTAGTAATGAAGTACAACAATGAAACAGTCAATTAAACCTGTTTTCGATCAATATTTTAGAGAATAATTCATGTTAGGTCTAGATTAGGTCTGGGATTTGCTCTCATCAGGCTCATTCTTCTGCATATTTCTCATACTTGATGGCTAGATCCTGGGCTTTTTCTGGATTGCATCACGTAGTAATGAAGTACAACACCGAAACAGTCAATGAAACCTGGTTTCCAACAATATTTTAGAGGACAACGCAAGTTAGGTCTAGGTAAGGCCTGAGATTTTCACTGATCAGACTCATACTTTCGCATTCTTCACATACTTGTTGAACGGATCCTGGGTTTTTTCTGGTTTGGATCAGGTAGTATTGTGGTACCACACTGAAACATTAAAATAAACCTGGTCTTGATAAATATTTTAGAGAATAACGCATGTTAGGTCTGGGTTAGGTCTAGGATTTGCCCTCATCAGTCTCATACTTTCGCATATTTCTCATACTTCACGGCTAGATCCTGCTATATTTCTGGATTGGATCACGTAGTAATGTGGTACCACACTGAAACAGTCAAATAAACCTGGTTTTGATCAATATTTTAGAGAATAATTCATGTTAGGTCTAGGATAGGTCTGGGATTTGCTCCCGTCAGGCTCATTCTTTCGCATATTTCTCATACTTGATGGCTAGATCCTGGGCTTTTTCTGGATTGCATGACGTAGTAATGAAGTACAACAATGAAACAGTCAATTAAACCTGTTTTCGATCAATATTTTAGAGAATAATTCATGTTAGGTCTAGATTAGGTCTGGGATTTGCTCTCATCAGGCTCATTCTTCTGCATATTTCTCATACTTGATGGCTAGATCCTGGGCTTTTTCTGGATTGCATCACGTAGTAATGAAGTACAACACCGAAACAGTCAATTAAACCTGGTTTCCATCAATATTTTAGAGGACAACGCATGTTAGGTCTAGGTTAGGCCTGGGATTTGCCCTAATCAGGCTCATTCTTCTGCATATTTCTCATACTTGATGGCTAGATCCTGGGCTTTTTCTGGATTGCATCACGTAGTAATGAAGTACAACACCGAAACAGTCAATTAAACCTGGTTTCCATCAATATTTTAGAGGATAACGCATGTTAGGTCTAGGTTAGGTCTGGGATTTGCTCTCATCAGGCTCATTCTTTCGCATATTTCTCATACTTGATGGCTAGATCCTGGGCTTTTTCTGGATTGCATCACGTAGTAATGTAGTACCACACTGAAACAGTCAATGAAACCTGGTTTCCAACAATATTTTAGAGGACAACGCAAGTTAGGTCTAGGTAAGGCCTGAGATTTTCACTGATCAGACTCATACTTTCGCATTCTTCACATACTTGTTGAACGGATCCTGGGTTTTTTCTGGTTTTGATCACGTAGTAATGTGGTACCACACTGAAACATTCACTTAAACCTGGTTTCGCTCAATATTTTAGAGGATAACGCATGTTAGGTCTGGGTTAGGTCTAGGATTTGCCCTCATCAGGCTCATACCTTCGCATATTTCTCATACTTCATGGCTAGATCCTGGGCTTTTCCTGGATTGCATCACGTAGTAAAGTGGTACCACACTGAAACATTCAATGAAACCTGGTTTCGATCAATATTTTAGGGGATAACGCATGTTAGGTCTAGGTTAGGCCTGGGATTTTCACTCTTCAGACTCATACTTTCGCATTCTTCACATACTTGTTGAACGGATCCTGGGTTTTTTCTGGTTTGGATCACGTGGTAATGTGGGACCACACTGAAACATTCAATGAAACCTGGTCTGGATAAATATTTTAGAGGATAACGCATCTTAGGGCTGGGTTAGGTCTATGATTTGCCCTCATCAGGCTCACAGTTTAGCGTTTTTCACATACTTGTTGAACAGATCCTGGGTTTTTTCTGGTTTGGATCACGAAGTAGTGTGGTACCACACTGAAACAGTCCATTAAACCTGGTCTGGATAAATATTTTAGAGGGTAACGCATCTTATGTCTGGGTTAGGTCTAAGATTTGCCCTCATCAGGCTCACAGTTTAGCGTTTTTCACATACATGTTGAACAGATCCTGGGTTTTTTCTGGTTTGGATCACGTAGTAATGTGGGACCACACTGAAACAATCAATTAAACCTGATCTTGATAAATATTTTAGAGGATAACGCATGTTAGGTTTGGGTTAGGTCTAGGATTTGCCCTCACCAGGCTCATACTTTCGCATATTTCTCATACTTCATGGCTAGATCCTGGGCTATTTCTGGATTGGATCACGTAGTAATGTGGTACCACACTGAAACAGTCAATTAAACCTGGTTTTGATCAATATTTTAGAGAATAATTCATGTTAGGTCTAGGTTAGGTCTGGGATTTGCTCTCAGCAGGCTCATTCTTCCGCATATTTCTCATACTTGTTGGCTAGATCCTGGGCTTTTTCTGGATTGCATCACGTAGTAATGAAGAACAACACTGAAACAGTCAATTAAACCTGGTTTCCATCAATATTTTAGAGGACAACGCATGTTAGGTATAGGTTAGGCCTGGGATTTGCCCTCATCAGGCTCATACTGTCGCAGTTTTAACATACTTGTTGAATGGATACTGGGTTTTTTCTGGTTTGGTTCACGTAGTAATGTGGTACCACACTGAAACATTCAATTAAACCTGGTCTTGATAAATATTTTAGAGGATAACGCATGTTAGGTTTGGGTTAGGTCTAGGATTTGCCCTCATCAGGCTCATACTTTCGCATATTTCTCATACTTCATGGCTAGATCCTGGGCTGTTTCTGGATTGTATCACGTAGTAATGTGGTACCACGCTGAAACAGTCGATTAAACCTGGTTTCGATCAATATTTTAGAGGATAACGCAAGTTAAGCATGGTATAGGTCTGGGATTTGACCTCATCAGACTCATACTTTCGCATTCTTCACATACTTGTTGACCGGATCCTGGGTTTTTTCTGGTTTGGATCACGTAGTAATGTGGGGCCACACTGAAACAGTCGACTAAACCTGGTTTCGATCAATATTTTAGAGGATAACGCAAGTTAAGCATGGTATAGGTCTGGGATTTGACCTCATCAGACTCATACTTTCGCATTCTTCACATACTTGTTGAACGGATCCTGGGTTTTTTCTGGTTTGGATCACGAAGTAGTGTGGTACCACACTGAAACAGTCCATTAAACCTGGTCTGGATAAATATTTTAGAGGGTAACGCATCTTATGTCTGGGTTAGGTCTAAGATTTGCCCTCATCAGGCTCACAGTTTAGCGTTTTTCACATACATGTTGAACAGATCCTGGGCTTTTTCTGGTTTGGATCACGTAGTAATGTGGGACCACACTGAAACAATCAATTAAACCTGATCTTGATAAATATTTTAGAGGATAACGCATGTTAGGTTTGGGTTAGGTCTAGGATTTGCCCTCACCAGGCTCATACTTTCGCATATTTCTCATACTTCATGGCTAGATCCTGGGCTATTTCTGGATTGGATCACGTAGTAATGTGGTACCACACTGAAACAGTCAATTAAACCTGGTTTTGATCAATATACTAGGGAATAATTCATGTTAGGTCTAGGTTAGGTCAGGGATTTGCTCTCATCAGGCTCATTCTTTCGCATATTTCTCATACTTGATGGCTAGATCCTGGGCTTTTTCTGGATTGCATCACGTAGTAATGAAGTACAACACTGAAACAGTCAATTAAACCTGGTTTCGATCAATATTTTAGAGAATAATTCATGTTAGGTCTAGGTTAGGTCTGGGATTTGCTCTCAGCAGGCTCATTCTTCCGCATATTTCTCATACTTGTTGGCTAGATCCTGGGCTTTTTCTGGATTGCATCACGTAGTAATGAAGAACAACACTGAAACAGTCAATTAAACCTGGTTTCCATCAATATTTTAGAGGACAACGCATGTTAGGTATAGGTTAGGCCTGGGATTTGCCCTCATCAGGCTCATACTGTCGCAGTTTTAACATACTTGTTGAATGGATACTGGGTTTATTCTGGTTTGGTTCACGTAGTAATGTGGTACCACACTGAAACATTCAATTAAACCTGGTCTTGATAAATATTTTAGAGGATAACGCATGTTAGGTTTGGGTTAGGTCTAGGATTTGCCCTCATCAGGCTCATACTTTCGCATATTTCTCATACTTCATGGCTAGATCCTGGGCTGTTTCTGGATTGTATCACGTAGTAATGTGGTACCACGCTGAAACAGTCGATTAAACCTGGTTTCGATCAATATTTTAGAGGATAACGCAAGTTAAGCATGGTATAGGTCTGGGATTTGACCTCATCAGACTCATACTTTCGCATTCTTCACATACTTGTTGAACGGATCCTGGGTTTTTTCTGGTTTGGATCACGTAGTAATGTGGGGCCACACTGAAACAGTCGACTAAACCTGGTTTCGGTCAATATTTTAGAGGATAACGCATGTTAGGTCTAGGTTAGGTCTGGGATTTGCTCTCATCAGGCTCATTCTTTCGCATATTTCTCATACTTGATGGCTAGATCCTGGGCTTTTTCTGGATTGCATCACGTAGTAATGTAGTACCACACTGAAACAGTCAATGAAACCTGGTTTCCAACAATATTTTAGAGGACAACGCAAGTTAGGTCTAGGTAAGGCCTGAGATTTTCACTGATCAGACTCATACTTTCGCATTCTTCACATACTTGTTGAACGGATCCTGGGTTTTTTCTGGTTTGGATCAGGTAGTATTGTGGTACCACACTGAAACATTAAAATAAACCTGGTCTTGATAAATATTTTAGAGAATAACGCATGTTAGGTCTGGGTTAGGTCTAGGATTTGCCCTCATCAGTCTCATACTTTCGCATATTTCTCATACTTCACGGCTAGATCCTGCTATATTTCTGGATTGGATCACGTAGTAATGTGGTACCACACTGAAACAGTCAAATAAACCTGGTTTTGATCAATATTTTAGAGAATAGTTCATGTTAGGTCTAGGATAGGTCTGGGATTTGCTCCCGTCAGGCTCATTCTTTCGCATATTTCTCATACTTGATGGCTAGATCCTGGGCTTTTTCTGGATTGCATGACGTAGTAATGAAGTACAACAATGAAACAGTCAATTAAACCTGTTTTCGATCAATATTTTAGAGAATAATTCATGTTAGGTCTAGATTAGGTCTGGGATTTGCTCTCATCAGGCTCATTCTTCTGCATATTTCTCATACTTGATGGCTAGATCCTGGGCTTTTTCTGGATTGCATCACGTAGTAATGAAGTACAACACCGAAACAGTCAATTAAACCTGGTTTCCATCAATATTTTAGAGGACAACGCATGTTAGGTCTAGGTTAGGCCTGGGATTTGCCCTAATCAGGCTCATTCTTCTGCATATTTCTCATACTTGATGGCTAGATCCTGGGCTTTTTCTGGATTGCATCACGTAGTAATGAAGTACAACACCGAAACAGTCAATTAAACCTGGTTTCCATCAATATTTTAGAGGATAACGCATGTTAGGTCTAGGTTAGGTCTGGGATTTGCTCTCATCAGGCTCATTCTTTCGCATATTTCTCATACTTGATGGCTAGATCCTGGGCTTTTTCTGGATTGCATCACGTAGTAATGTAGTACCACACTGAAACAGTCAATGAAACCTGGTTTCCAACAATATTTTAGAGGACAACGCAAGTTAGGTCTAGGTAAGGCCTGAGATTTTCACTGATCAGACTCATACTTTCGCATTCTTCACATACTTGTTGAACGGATCCTGGGTTTTTTCTGGTTTTGATCACGTAGTAATGTGGTACCACACTGAAACATTCACTTAAACCTGGTTTCGCTCAATATTTTAGAGGATAACGCATGTTAGGTCTGGGTTAGGTCTAGGATTTGCCCTCATCAGGCTCATACCTTCGCATATTTCTCATACTTCATGGCTAGATCCTGGGCTTTTCCTGGATTGCATCACGTAGTAAAGTGGTACCACACTGAAACATTCAATGAAACCTGGTTTCGATCAATATTTTAGGGGATAACGCATGTTAGGTCTAGGTTAGGCCTGGGATTTTCACTCTTCAGACTCATACTTTCGCATTCTTCACATACTTGTTGAACGGATCCTGGGTTTTTTCTGGTTTGGATCACGTGGTAATGTGGGACCACACTGAAACATTCAATGAAACCTGGTCTGGATAAATATTTTAGAGGATAACGCATCTTAGGGCTGGGTTAGGTCTATGATTTGCCCTCATCAGGCTCACAGTTTAGCGTTTTTCACATACTTGTTGAACAGATCCTGGGTTTTTTCTGGTTTGGATCACGAAGTAGTGTGGTACCACACTGAAACAGTCCATTAAACCTGGTCTGGATAAATATTTTAGAGGGTAACGCATCTTATGTCTGGGTTAGGTCTAAGATTTGCCCTCATCAGGCTCACAGTTTAGCGTTTTTCACATACATGTTGAACAGATCCTGGGTTTTTTCTGGTTTGGATCACGTAGTAATGTGGGACCACACTGAAACAATCAATTAAACCTGATCTTGATAAATATTTTAGAGGATAACGCATGTTAGGTTTGGGTTAGGTCTAGGATTTGCCCTCACCAGGCTCATACTTTCGCATATTTCTCATACTTCATGGCTAGATCCTGGGCTATTTCTGGATTGGATCACGTAGTAATGTGGTACCACACTGAAACAGTCAATTAAACCTGGTTTTGATCAATATTTTAGAGAATAATTCATGTTAGGTCTAGGTTAGGTCTGGGATTTGCTCTCAGCAGGCTCATTCTTCCGCATATTTCTCATACTTGTTGGCTAGATCCTGGGCTTTTTCTGGATTGCATCACGTAGTAATGAAGAACAACACTGAAACAGTCAATTAAACCTGGTTTCCATCAATATTTTAGAGGACAACGCATGTTAGGTATAGGTTAGGCCTGGGATTTGCCCTCATCAGGCTCATACTGTCGCAGTTTTAACATACTTGTTGAATGGATACTGGGTTTTTTCTGGTTTGGTTCACGTAGTAATGTGGTACCACACTGAAACATTCAATTAAGCCTGGTCTTGATAAATATTTTAGAGGATAACGCATGTTAGGTTTGGGTTAGGTCTAGGATTTGCCCTCATCAGGCTCATACTTTCGCATATTTCTCATACTTCATGGCTAGATCCTGGGCTGTTTCTGGATTGTATCACGTAGTAATGTGGTACCACGCTGAAACAGTCGATTAAACCTGGTTTCGATCAATATTTTAGAGGATAACGCAAGTTAAGCATGGTATAGGTCTGGGATTTGACCTCATCAGACTCATACTTTCGCATTCTTCACATACTTGTTGAACGGATCCTGGGTTTTTTCTGGTTTGGATCACGTAGTAATGTGGGGCCACACTGAAACAGTCGACTAAACCTGGTTTCGATCAATATTTTAGAGGATAACGCAAGTTAAGCATGGTATAGGTCTGGGATTTGACCTCATCAGACTCATACTTTCGCATTCTTCACATACTTGTTGAACGGATCCTGGGTTTTTTCTGGTTTGGATCAGGTAGTATTGTGGTACCACACTGAAACATTAAAATAAACCTGGTCTTGATAAATATTTTAGAGAATAACGCATGTTAGGTCTGGGTTAGGTCTAGGATTTGCCCTCATCAGTCTCATACTTTCGCATATTTCTCATACTTCACGGCTAGATCCTGCTATATTTCTGGATTGGATAACGTAGTAATGTGGTACCACACTGAAACAGTCAAATAAACCTGGTTTTGATCAATATTTTAGAGAATAATTCATGTTAGGTCTAGGATAGGTCTGGGATTTGCTCCCGTCAGGCTCATTCTTTCGCATATTTCTCATACTTGATGGCTAGATCCTGGGCTTTTTCTGGATTGCATGACGTAGTAATGAAGTACAACAATGAAACAGTCAATTAAACCTGTTTTCGATCAATATTTTAGAGAATAATTCATGTTAGGTCTAGATTAGGTCTGGGATTTGCTCTCATCAGGCTCATTCTTCTGCATATTTCTCATACTTGATGGCTAGATCCTGGGCTTTTTCTGGATTGCATCACGTAGTAATGAAGTACAACACCGAAACAGTCAATTAAACCTGGTTTCCATCAATATTTTAGAGGACAACGCATGTTAGGTCTAGGTTAGGCCTGGGATTTGCCCTAATCAGGCTCATACTGTCGCAGTTTTAACATACTTGTTGAACGGATACTGGGTTTTTTCTGGTTTGGTTCACGTAGTAATGTGGTACCACACTGAATCATTCAATTAAACCTGGTCTTGATAAATATTTTAGAGGATAACGCATGTTAGGTTTGGGTTAGGTCTAGGATTTGCCCTCATCAGGCTCATACTTCCGCATATTTCTCATACTTCAGGGCTAGATCCTGGGCTGTTTCTGGATTGTATCACGTAGTAATGTGGTACCACGCTGAAGCAGTCGATTAAACCTGGTTTCGATCAATATTTTAGAGGATAACGCAAGTTAAGTCTGGGATAGGTCTGGGATTTGACCTCATCAGACTCATACTATCGCATTTTTCACATACTTGTTGAACGGATCCTGGGTTTTTTCTGGTTTGGATCACGTAGTATTGTGGTACCACACTGAAACATTCAATTAAACCTGGTCTTGATAAATATTTTAGAGATTAACGCATGTTAGGTCTGGGTTAGGTCTAGGATTTGCCCTCATCAGGCTCATACTTTCGCATATTTCTCATACTTCATGGCTAGATCCTGGGCTATTTCTGGATTGGATCACGTAGTAATGTGGTACCACACTGAAACAGTCAAATAAACCTGGTTTTGATCAATATTTTAGAGAATAATTCATGTTAGGTCTAGGATAGGTCTGGGATTTGCTCCCATCAGGCTCATTCTTTCGCATATTTCTCATACTTGATGGCTAGATCCTGGGCTTTTTCTGGATTGCATCACGTAGTAATGAAGTACAACACTGAAACAGTCAATTAAACCTGGTTTCCATCAATATTCTAGAGGACAACGCATGTTAGGTCTAGGTTAGGCCTGGGATTTGACCTCATCAGACTCATACTTTCGCGTTTTTCACATACTTGTTGAACAGATCCTGGGTTTTTTCTGGATTGGATCTCGTAGTAATGTGGTACCACACTGAAACAGTCAATTAACCCTGGTTTGGATCAATATTTTAGAGGATAACGCATGTTAGGTCTAGGTTAGGTCTGGGATTTTCACTCATCAGACACATACTTTGGCAGTCTTCACATACTTGTTGAACGTATCGTGGGTTTTTTCTGGTTTGGATCACGTAGTAATGTGGTACCACACTGAAACAGTCGATTAAACCTGGTTTCGATCAATATTTTAGAGGATGACGCAAGTTAAGTCTGGGATTGGTCTGGGATTTGACATCATCAGACTCATACTTTCGCACATTTCACATACTCGTTGAACAGATCCTGGGTTATTTTCTGGTTTGGATCACATAGTAATGTGGTACCTCACTGAAACAGTCGATTAAACCAGGTTTCGATCAATATTTTTGAGGATAACGCATGTTAGGTCTGGGATATGTCTGGGATTTGCCCTCATCAGACTCATACTTTGGCATTCTTCACATACTTGTTGAACGGATCCTGGGTTATTTCTGGTTTGGATCACGTAGTAATGTGGGACCACACTGAAACAGTCAATTAAACCTGGTTTCGATCAATATTTTAGAGACTAATTCATGTTAGGTCTAGGTTAGGTCTGGGATTTGCCCTCATCAGGCTCATTCTTTCGCATATTTCTCATACATGTTGAACAGATCCTGGGTTTTTTCTGGTTTGGATCACGTAGTAATGTGGGACCACACTGAAACAATCAATTAAACCTGGTCTTGATAAATATTTTAGGGGATAACGCATGTTAGGTCTGGGTTAGGTCTAGGATTTGCCCTCATCAGGCCCATACTTTCGCATATTTCTCATACTTCAAGGCAAAATCCTGGGCTGTTTCTGGATTGTATCACGTAGTAATGTGGTACCACGCTGAAACAGTCAATTAAACCTGGTTTCGATCAATATTTTAGAGGATAACGCAAGTTAGGTCTGGGATAGCTCTAGGATTTGCCCTCATCAGGCTCTTACTTTCGCATATTTCTCATACTTCATGGCTAGATCCTGGGCTATTTCTGGATTGGATCACGTAGTAAAGTGGTACCACACTGAAACATTCAATGAAACCTGGTCAGGATAAATATTTTAGAGGTTAACGCATCTTAGGTCTGGGTTAGGTCTAAGATTTGCCCTCATCAGGCTCACAGTTTAGCGTTTTTCACATACTTGTTGAACAGATCCTGGGTTTTTTCTGGTTTGGATCACGAAGTAATGTGGTACCACACTGAAACAGTCCATTAAACCTGGTTTCGCTCAATATTTTAGAGGATAACGCATGTAATGTCTAGGTTAGGTCTGGGATTTGCTCTCATCAGGCTCATTCTTTCGCATACTTCTCATACTTGATGGCTAGAACCTGGGTTTTTTCTGGCTTGGATCACGTAGTAATGTGGTACCACACTGAAACAGTCGATTAAACCTGGTTTCGATCAATATTTTAGAGGATAACGCAAGTTAGGTCTGGGAATGGTCTGGGATTTGACCTCATCAGACTCATACTTTCGCATATTTCTCATACTTCATGGCTAGATCCTGGGCTGTTTCTGGATTGTATCACGTAGTAATGTGGTACCACACTGAAACAGTCGATTAAACCAGGTTTCGATCAATATTTTAGAGGATAACGCATGTTAGGTCTAGGTTAGGCCTGGGATTTTCACTCATCAGACTCATACTTTCGCATTCTTCACATACTTGTTGAACGGATCCTGGGTTTTTTCTGGTTTGGATCACGTAGTAATGTGGTACCACACTGAAACGGTCAATTAAACCTGGTTTCGATCAATATTTTAGAGGATAACGCAAGTTAGGTCTGGGATAGGTCTGGGATTTGCCCTCATCAGGCCCATACTTTCGCATTCTTCACATACTTGTTGAACAGATCCTGGGTTATTTTCTGGTTTGCATCACACAGTAATGTGGTACCACACTGAAACAGTCGATTAAACCAGGTTTCGATCAATATTTTAGAGGAGAACGCATGTTAGGTCTAGGTTATGCCTGGGATTATCACTCATCAGGCTCATACTTTCGCATTCTTCACATTCTTGTTGAACGGATCCTGGGTTTTTTCTGGTTTGGATCACGTAGTAATGTGGGACCACACTGTAACAGTCAATTAAACCTGGTTTCGATCAATATTTTAGAGAATAATTCATGTTAGGTCAAGGTTAGGTCTGGTATTTGCTCTCATCAGGCTCATTCTTTCGCATATTTCTCATTGTTAAAAAGCTGATGCTTTTAACGACGATGTCCGGATAGAGGGATCGGATTTTTATTGTGGGAAGTGAGTTGGGAACTTAAGATTTTCTTTTTCAAAAACTGTTTATTATAAAAATAAAAATAAAATAAACAATCAGAAACAACGAAAATTCTTATTAAATTGTCTTCCACGATTTCTTGGTCGGAACCGGCACGTTGAGGTAGGCCAAGATTCTGTGAACAGAAAAACACGGCAATGTGTTAGACACGTAAACACGTTACACGTATATTCGCCGCGTGTGTGTCCTCACGCTCCTGGCTTCGATATTCGAATGTATAGGAGCGGAGAATTTCGCTCGCTCGTAATATACGAGCTCGCAAGTGGACTGTATTTAATATCTGGCGTGAAAAGAATTAAATTTCCTTTCGACGCCGAACTGAGTCGATTGTCTAGTGGACGGGGATGCAAGTGGAGGTTGTAAGGCTCCAAATGCACTGATCCCGTGAGTATGCCCACGGAGTCTGTGCGTCGAGTCGCACTGCAGTACAACGGCACGACCGTCGATCTGCGGCTTCTCTTTAACGTTCCAACAGATGACTTGTTGGTCGAGAATTGTACTGCGAAGCCCGACAGCACGTGGTTCACTGCACGAATGCACCACTCGATGTGATTCGTGACAGTATTTGAACTACGTGGGGGCCTGACCCGCGACTCCTTGACCTCTCCGCACAGGTGCTCCTCTAAGCGTTACACCGGCGGGGTCTGTAGAGGGAAGGAATCGAAGACCGAAAGTCAAGCGTCCGAAGTGGACGCTGACCTGACTCCAGTGAGCCCACCTCGAGGTTCACCACGTAGGTGCCTCCCTTCGGTGTCTCCTAAGCCGAACGACAATCACAGAGAAGTTTGAACGGTATTCGCCCACTTCTCTGTGTTTCAAACGTTTATACGCTTGAAACGACAAAATAATACTGCACGAGGGGGGTCGAGCACCTTATTGGTGTATTCTCGAGCCCTCCAAACTAGACAGAAAATAGAAATTGAGCTTGTTTGGGACTTTCCCGAACGAAACTCCTGAATGCTTTTATTCGAGTCGAAAGTCGACTCGTTTGATAAGCAAAGACTAAAATTAATGAGTGCTAGTTTGAGTTTTAATGAATTCTCAGCTGTGCGAGGTCAATCAGAGGACCCGCACCAGACTGAACATCGACTCGTTGCACCCTTTATTGGTTAATTGTCTGCTAGCTTTATCTCGAGAATTTCACTCTCGAGATTCGCTCGAAATCTGTTCGGACACGATCGGGAGCCGATGTGCCTTCTTCAGAAGTCGTTGTGAGACTGTACGGATTGACAGCCGAAAACGTCGCCGCGTTGCTCCAATTAGCCGTTCCGCGGCGCTGTCCAAATTTCGGCAGTCGATCTTTGTCTAATTCTCTACGCGCTACTCTCGCACGGTACTGACGTCATCAACACCGTTAGCACACTCGAATCGAAGGTAATGAGCCGTTACCGATGGCAGAAAAACTAGTAATACACGCGTTTTTCTATCACTGTTTGCTGTACAAATCCTATTAGAGATAATCTCCTTCGAATTGTACGTTAACAGGATTAACGGTAATCGCGGCCGAGGACAATCGCTCGGCATTATGCAAATCTTTAAACATACCGCCCCCCTTGCACGGCTCGTGCAATGAACCAGGGAGCGATAGAACCGATCGGCCAAGATCCGAGTGAGAGTAGGCGCGTAGACAGTAAGGAAAATATGTAAATTACTTACATTTTTTGGAGGGTCCGCCGGAGTTTTTTCCCTGCAGCATCTGCAGGGAAGCGAGGATGGCCTGAATGGCCGCCTTTGGTAGGGCATCATCGCTAGGCGGTGCCTCACGTCGGTTGCCAGGCCGCTTCCTCCTTCTTTCCTTTCTCGTTTCCGGTTTCTTTATTTTCGGGTTTCCCTCCAACTTTTCCGTCACGGAGGGCGTGCGGCGTCGATTCCGCTTGGCGGGCCGCGGCTTCTCCACCGGCGTTGTGGCCGGCGTATTCGCTGGTTCCGGTGCAGCGGTCGATGTCGACGCGACGGGCAGAGGTCCTTCCGGTTTTGGGGGTACGTCCTCTCGGAACAGGCAGGACTTTAAAGACCCGTCCTTTGCCCACCGGAGGACGTAGCGCCCACCTGGTACCAAACACTTGTACCGCCTTGTGGTTTGTGGTATGTGTGCCGGCACCGTAATGTTTCGGCGACCCACTGGGAATACCAGTGGTACCTCACTACACGCGCTCGTTGTGGGCGTCGGTTCACTTTGCTCGAGCTTCGGCTGGGGGGCCTCGGCCAGCGCTCCCAGCTGAAGGATACGCTCAAACGCGATGTCGAAACCGGGTGAAGACATACCGGTTTCCGGGGTAGCTGGTGCACTCTCTGGCTCCATGGTTTGTTAGTGACTGATCTATGCCGGTAAGGTGTCGTTCGAATTTCGATTTAGGGGCGTTAGCTTAAGCTAATTGTTCCCGTCCTTAAGCGATAACGAGATTGGCGGATTTTTCCCCCTACTCTTCGTTTTCGCACAGGAGACAAGTGGCCGGTGAGAATCAACCGTTCTCACCTTCCAAAATCCTTGCCTTTTCGAACTCGAACGGTTTTGTTTAGATCACCTGCTCGGCTTCGGGAACCGTCGCCGAAGGTGACTCAAACAAAGACTCAGCCACAGGCAGCGTACACAATCGCGTAATTGGTCGCGTATATGTGGATTTGGCTGTGCGTACTTTAACTACACGTACATGCCCATCCTTTCCCGGAAATACTTCCTCTATTCTTCCCATTTCCCACTGATTCGGGGGGAGGAGAGGATTCTGCACTAAAACAAGATCATTCTTTTTTAGGCGTGTATTTTCCGTCTGCCATTTGTAGCGGTTCTGGAGGTGCATGAGATAATCTCTTGTCCAGTGCCTCCAGAGCTGCTCGTGGAATTTTTGCATAGTTCTCCATCTTGTCAGATGCGAAATATTAACATTTTCCACGGATTCCATTGGGGGTGCCATCATGGGCCCTCCAATTAGGAAGTGTGCCGGTGTGAGCGGCGCATAATCATCAGGGCTATCACTCAGAGCGGCAATCGGTCGCGAGTTTAAACTGGCTTCGATTTTACAGAGTAACGTCTGTAATTCCTCGCTCGTGGGAGTGAATTCTCCTATGATGCGCTTTAAATGATGCTTCACAGATTTGACTCCGGCTTCCTGCATCCCACCGAAATGGGGGGCACTGGGTGGGTTAAACTGCCACCGAATGCCCTTTTCGCCGCATTGGTTTTGCATTTCCGGCGTTTTACACACCTTATTGAAATGTTTTCTCAATTCACGATCTGCACCGACGAAGTTTGTCCCATTGTCACTGCGTATGCAAGACGGGATTCCTCGTCGGGCCATGAACCGATCCAATGCAGCCAAAAATGCACTCGTCGTGTAATCATGGACGAGTTCAATATGTATGGCCCTTGTAGCGAAGCAGACGAAAACTGCGATATACGCTTTATGAGCTGTTTTTCCTCGGCCCGCGGAGTCGCGGACTTTATACGGTCCCGCATAATCGACTCCGCAGTTTAAAAAAGCCCTTGCTGCACGGCTGCGTTCTGGGGTCAAATCCTGCATGATTTGCGTGGAGGTTTGTGCCCTCCATCTTACGCATTTCATACATTGATGGATGACCTTGCGAGCCGTGGTTCGGCAACCGAGGATCCAAAATTGTTGCTTTACCATGGATATCGTCAGCTGCAAGCCCCCGTGCAACGTATTTACGTGGCACTGCCGAATTATCATGGTAGACACATGGTGTTTTGGCAGAATTATGGGGTGCTTCGCTTCCCATGCCAGCGTCGCATTCTCCAGTCGTCCACCGACCCTCAAAACGTCATTCGTGTCGAGGAAAGGGTTCAGACTTTTTAACGGAGATTTTGCGGGAATTTCCCTGTGCTTTTTTAAACACTGGTACTCGCCCGCAAAATGCGTTCGCTGGATGTAGCGGACGATTCTTTCCTTGGCCAGCTTCAATTCTGATGCTTCGACAACGTTGGCATCGAACGACCTTCGCTCACCTTGCATCGGTCTACGTAATCGGAGACAATATGCAGTCACGCGAAGTAGCTTACTCCAGGTTGAGAATCGGAATACAAATTCCCATTCCTTGTCTGGAGTTGCAACGTGGGCGTGCGGAATACGCTTGCCCTCGGTCGTATCGATGGAATCAGGCGTTTTCGGCCAATTTTCCTCTCGTTGTCTTAACCATGCTGGACCAGAAATCCACAGCTTCGATTGAATGAGCTCCTCCGCTTCGACACCGCGCGAATTCAAATCCGCGGGATTGAAGCGGGTGGGAACATGTCTCCATTCAGCTTTCGGAAGCATGGTCTGGATTTTCGCGACTCGGTTGGCTATCACAACCTTCCAAGTCGAAGCATGTTTTTTCAACCAAGCTAGTGCAATGGTGGAATCTGACCAACAGATTATACGGTCAATTTTTATGGATAATGACCGTTCCACGTGCACTGCGAGCTCAGTAAGCAGTACGGCTCCGTTCAATTCGAGAATCGGAATTGACTGCGTTTTAATCGGAGCCACCCTCGTTTTTGCCATGATCAAGGTTGTGAAAATTTCCTCGGTCATGGTCGTCACGCGTAAATACGTGACGGCCGAGTACGCTCCGAGTGAAGCATCGCAGAATCCGTGTAATTCCACCGAAACTGCATCTGCTCCGTAACGGATCCATCTGGGAAATTTTACTTTTTCCAAACTGCTCCAATCCTCGCAAAACGTGTTCCACGTTTTTAGCGTATTCGCGGAGACATGATCGTCCCACTGGATTTTTTCCAGCCATTGGGACTGCATCAAAATCTTCGCGCGAATTACGACTGGTGATAACCAGCCGAGCGGATCGTATAGTTTGGCTATTTCAGAAAACAAAGTTCGCTTTGTAATCGGGCCTGCAGCCGGTTGGAACCGTTGCAGGTTGAAATAGAAATAATCTCCCGATGGTATCCATCGCAATCCAAGCACCTTGAGTTCGGAATCATCGAACAAGGTGAGGTCGACAGCGTGGGAGTGAGAGTTTTGTGGGATGTTTCGTAGTAATTTCTGCGAGTTACCAGCCCACTTTCTCAATTTAAACCCGCCGCCCTGTAAGAGTTCGCAAACTTGAATACGAATTTTTTCCAACAAGGACGTGTCGGGTGCCCCCATAAATACGTCATCAACGTATATATCTTTCTCGAGTATCGGAGCGGCGAGAGGAAATCTGTCACCGTCCCGTTTTTTCAACTCGAGCAGAGTACGCATCGATAAATACGGTGCACACGCCGTTCCGTACGTAACGGTGTTCAACTCGAATGCTTTAAGCACTTCGGTTTCGGGTGTGCGCCATAAGATGCACTGAAAACGACGATCCTGCGGGGCGACGAGAATTTGCCGAAACATTTTCTCGATATCGGCCACCAGCACGTATTCGTACAGCCTCCATCTCGTCAAAACAGACGTGATGTCGTTCTGCAGTTTCGGACCTACGTGTAGGATGTCGTTCAGGGATTGTCCGCCCACCGTACGGCTGGTCGCGTTAAACACGACTCGCAGTTTGGTGGTTGCACTCTCCGTTCGGATAACCGCTCGATGCGGAATGTAGAGTCTGGATTTTTCAGAGGGCTCTATACGAGTCATGTGTTCCAACGACTCATACTCCGCGAGAAATTCTTCATATTCTCGTGCGAGGGTCTGATCCTTGTCCAATTTCCTTCTCATCCTGGTCAGCGCGGAGAGAGCGATATGGAGTGAATCTCCCAGCGCTTCTTCCGGTTTCGGATGGTTAAACGGCAATCGGACAATAAACCGTCCCGTTGCATCCCGTGCGACAGTCTTTTGGAAATGAGTTTCACACTCTTCCTCAGCTTTTGTAAGCACTGAGGTCGAGGGAATTTCTTCAATTTCCCAGAACCGTCGAATCGCGTAATCCAGCGATTCAAGTACGTTGCAATGCAACGTTCGCACGTGACACCGGGCCTTGCTTGCTGCATTTATTGGTCCGGATAATATCCAGCCGAATGCAGTTTCTTGTGCAATTGGCCCTTCGGACGCTATTCGTCGGAATCCCGATCGAATAACTTGGGCGTACAGATCCGCGCCGATCAAAACTTCAATGTTTTGTCCGGACGCGGGTTCGGGGTCTGCGAGCATAAGGTTTCGTAACGCGTCGTCATTGAACACGTTTACACACGGCGAGGCATAGTTCGTGATTTTTGACACGACGTATGCTCTGGCCGAAACCATCGGGGTAACCCCGTTAGCCGCTCCCAGATTTAACCCTACACTGTACTTAATTTGTTGGGTTCGACCACCCCCCAAGCCCGATACCGTGGCTGAGGTTTTCCTCCTCGGGAGATTGAGGTCATTCCTCAATCTCGCCGAGATGAAGGATGTCTCGGACCCTTGATCCAACAGCGCGCGAGTTAAACGCGACGCGCCGTTTTCTCCGTACACTCGTACGATCGCGGTAGCTAACAGCACCGGCCTCGGTACGTCTGTACTCGCAGTACAGTGTGACGTAGTAGCCCGTGACGTCGTTGCTTGCGTCGTCGAGGTATCGGCGGCTCTCGCCTTAGCCGTACGGCGCTGTGGAGGGGCGTTATCCCGCCGCTCCTCACGCTTGCCGTTCGAAAATTTCGTTTTCGGCTTTTGGCTAGGAGCCTCTCTTTCGTATTGCTCGAAATGCAACAGGGCATGATGCCTGCCACTGCATCTCGAACAGACGTGTTGGCTCCGGCAACCCTTTGCGTCATGATCTAGGGCCAGACAGATTATACACCCTTGTCTGTCCCTTATGAGCTGGTACCGCACTCTTGTGGAAAAACTCTTAAATGCACCGCATTCGGTCAGTGCATGCGTTTGTCCGCAAATTATGCACTTCCGCTGCGCAGGGGGGGAGCCCACGACGGCGTTATGACTCCGTACTCGTGGCTTATGTTCCTTTTTTGAGGCAGTTTTGCGGTTATGTTCGTCAATGACGGTCATAGCGCGTGCTTCCTGGTCAAGGAATCTCAGGATCTCCTCAATCAACGGATATTCCGTTGACATCTTGAGGGATCGTTCCCATTCCCCTTGCAACGTAGCGTCAAATTGACTTGCTACGACGTGTGTTAGCAGCCAGCTAAGCTGCTCTTCCACAGTTCCTTTTTTAGCAAGTATAGCGAGTGCTTGCCGAAAGCCGATGGTGACCTGCTGGACACTCGCCAGGTCGCCTTTTCGGATTTTTGATAGTCTCAGTATCTGATCAAGAATCTTGATCAGCACCAAGCGTGGGAGCCCGAATTCTGTTTTCAGGGTCGTCCACGCCACTGAGAAATTTTTATCCGTTATCGCAAGCGATGCGATAGCGGCTGCGGCTCTCCCGGTTATACAGGTGTTCAGGTATTGTAACCTCTGTACATCCGTTAAAGTGGGGTTGTTGATTACTCCGGCGGTAAATAGATCTTCGAAATGTTCCCATTTCGAAGAATCCCCGTCGAATTTCTCCAACCTCATCTTCGGGAGTTCGATCGGTATTGATTGCTGGATTTCCGGCATTACTGATCTTGGACCAGTCGTGATACGGGTTATTTCCGTAGACACATAACCCTGAAAATCCAAAAACTCGTTTTCAGTTTCCCCCATAAAATCCCGTTGGAACAGCTCGTAAGAGTGTCGTTCCCCAGGAGGGAGAAGCCTACACACGACCTTATACTGATCGTTCATCTGTTGCCACAGACTGTTTACATAATTGAGCCTTTCCTCCAGAATATTTCTGTGTACTTGGCTCGACCCATCTTTTTAAGGTTGATGGATGCCCTGTTTATCCGTTCCATCCCTCTGGTCAAATCCTCGAGGTGTGCCTCAAGGTCAGACCACTTGGGATCTTTAGTAACGGACATGGCTGTTGAAGGTTAAACACTTCGAAACAACCGTACACGGGAGAAACTCTCGTGTATTATGTCCAACACTTCCCTTTACCGATTACCTCAGTATCCGGCTCGAAGGACCTTATGTTAAAAGGTTGATGCTTTTAACGACGAAGTCCGGATAGAGGGATCGGATTTTTATTGTGGGAAGTGAGTTGGGAACTTAAGATTTTCTTTTTCAAAAACTGTTTATTATAAAAATAAAAATAAAATAAACAATCAGAAACAACGAAAATTCTTATTAAATTGTCTTCCACGATTTCTTGGTCGGAACCGGCACGTTGAGGTAGGCCAAGATTCTGTGAACAGAAAAACACGGCAATGTGTTAGACACGTAAACACGTTACACGTATATTCGCCGCGTGTGTGTCCTCACGCTCCTGGCTTCGATATTCGAATGTATAGGAGCGGAGAATTTCGCTCGCTCGTAATATACGAGCTCGCAAGTGGACTGTATTTAATATCTGGCGTGAAAAGAATTAAATTTCCTTTCGACGCCGAACTGAGTCGATTGTCTAGTGGACGGGGATGCAAGTGGAGGTTGTAAGGCTCCAAATGCACTGATCCCGTGAGTATGCCCACGGAGTCTGTGCGTCGAGTCGCACTGCAGTACAACGGCACGACCGTCGATCTGCGGCTTCTCTTTAACGTTCCAACAGATGACTTGTTGGTCGAGAATTGTACTGCGAAGCCCGACAGCACGTGGTTCACTGCACGAATGCACCACTCGATGTGATTCGTGACAGTATTTGAACTACGTGGGGGCCTGACCCGCGACTCCTTGACCTCTCCGCACAGGTGCTCCTCTAAGCGTTACACCGGCGGGGTCTGTAGAGGGAAGGAATCGAAGACCGAAAGTCAAGCGTCCGAAGTGGACGCTGACCTGACTCCAGTGAGCCCACCTCGAGGTTCACCACGTAGGTGCCTCCCTTCGGTGTCTCCTAAGCCGAACGACAATCACAGAGAAGTTTGAACGGTATTCGCCCACTTCTCTGTGTTTCAAACGTTTATACGCTTGAAACGACAAAATAATACTGCACGAGGGGGGTCGAGCACCTTATTGGTGTATTCTCGAGCCCTCCAAACTAGACAGAAAATAGAAATTGAGCTTGTTTGGGACTTTCCCGAACGAAACTCCTGAATGCTTTTATTCGAGTCGAAAGTCGACTCGTTTGATAAGCAAAGACTAAAATTAATGAGTGCTAGTTTGAGTTTTAATGAATTCTCAGCTGTGCGAGGTCAATCAGAGGACCCGCACCAGACTGAACATCGACTCGTTGCACCCTTTATTGGTTAATTGTCTGCTAGCTTTATCTCGAGAATTTCACTCTCGAGATTCGCTCGAAATCTGTTCGGACACGATCGGGAGCCGATGTGCCTTCTTCAGAAGTCGTTGTGAGACTGTACGGATTGACAGCCGAAAACGTCGCCGCGTTGCTCCAATTAGCCGTTCCGCGGCGCTGTCCAAATTTCGGCAGTCGATCTTTGTCTAATTCTCTACGCGCTACTCTCGCACGGTACTGACGTCATCAACACCGTTAGCACACTCGAATCGAAGGTAATGAGCCGTTACCGATGGCAGAAAAACTAGTAATACACGCGTTTTTCTATCACTGTTTGCTGTACAAATCCTATTAGAGATAATCTCCTTCGAATTGTACGTTAACAGGATTAACGGTAATCGCGGCCGAGCACAATCGCTCGGCATTATGCAAATCTTTAAACACTCATACTTCATGGCTAGATGCTGGGCTGTTTCTGGATTGTATCACGTAGTAATGTGGTACCACGCTGAAACAGTCAATTAAACCTGGATTCGATCAATATTTTAGAGGATAACGCAAGTTAGCTCTGGGATAGGTCTAGGATTTGCCCTCATCAGGCTCTTACTTTCGCATATTTCCCATACTTCATGGCTAGATCCTGGGCTATTTCTGGATTGGATCACGTAGTAAAGTGGTACCACACTGAAACATTAAATGAAACCTGGTTTCCATCAATATTTTAGAGGACAACGCATGTTAGGTCTAGGTAAGGCCTGAGATTTTCACTGATCGGACTCATACTTTCGCATTTTTCACATACTTGTTGAACGGATCCTGGGTATTTTCTGGTTTGGATCACGTAGTAATGTGGTACCACACTGAAACGGTCAATTAAACCTGGTTTCGATCAATATTTTAGAGAATAATTCATGTTAGGTCAAGGTTAGGTCTGGGATTTGCCCTCATCAGGCTCATTCTTTCGTATATTTCTCAAACTTGATGGCTAGATCCTGGGCTCTTTCTGGATTGCATCACGTAGTAATGTGGTACCACACTGAAACATTCAATTAAACCTGGTCTTGATAAATATTTTAGAGGCTAACGCATGTTAGGTCTGGGTTAGGTCTAGGATTTGCCCCCATCAGGCTCATACTTTCGCATATTTCTCATACTTGATGGCTAGATCCTGGGCTTCTTCTGGATTGCATCACGTAGTAATGAAGTACAACACTGAAACAGTCAATTAAACCTGGTTTCCATCAATATCTTAGAGGACAACGCAAGTTAGGTCTGGGATATGTCTGGGATTTGCCCTCATCAGGCTCATACTTTCGCGTTTTTCACATACTTGTTGAACAGATCCTGGGTTTTTTCTGGTTTGGATCACGTAGTAAAGTGGTACCACACTGAAACTTTCAATTAAACCTCGTCTTGATAAATATTTTAGAGGCTAACGCATGTTAGGTCTGGGTTAGGTCTAGGATTTGCCCTCATCAGGCTCATACTTTCGCATATTCCTCATAATCCATGGCTAGATCCTGTGCTTTTTTTGGATTGCATCACGTAGTAATGAAGTACAACACTGAAGCAGTCCATTATACCTGGTTTGGATCAATATTTTAGAGGATAACGCATGTTAGGTCTAGGTTAGGTCTGGGATTTTCACTCATCAGACTCATACTTTCGCAGTCTTCACATACCTGTTGAACGGATCCTGGGTTTTTTCTGGTTTGGATCACGTAGTAATGTGGTACCACACTGAAACAGTCGATTAAACCTGGTTTCGATCAATATTTTAGAGGATAACGCAAGCTAAGTCTGGGATTGGTCTGGGATTTGACCTCATCAGACTCATACTTTCGCACACTTCACATACTCGTTGAACAGATCCTGGGTTATTTTCTGGTTTGGATCACATAGTAATGTGGTACCACACTGAAACAGACGATTAAACCAGGTTTCGATCAATATTTTTGAGGATAACGCATGTTAGGTCTAGGTTAGGCCTGGGATTTTCACTCATCAGACTCATACTTTCGCATTCTTCACATACTTGTTGAACGGATCCTGGGTTTTTTCTGGTTTGGATCACGTAGTAATGTGGGACCACACTGAAACAGTCAATTAAACTTGGTTTCGATCAATATTTTAGAGAATAATTCATGTTAGGCTCATACTTTCGCATATTTCTCATACTTCAAGGCTAGATCCTGGGCTGTTTCTGGATTGTATCACGTAGTAATGTGGTACCACGCTGAAACAGTCAATTAAACCTGGTTTCGATCAATATTTTAGAGGATAACGCAAGTTAGGTCTGGGATAGTTCTAGGATTTGCCCTCATCAGGCTCTTACTTTCGCATATTTCTCTTACCTCATGGCTAGATCCTGGGCTATTTCTGGATTGGATCACGTAGTAAAGTGGTACCACACTGAAACTTTCAATTAAACCTCGTCTTGATAAATATTTTAGAGGCTAACGCATGTTAGGTCTGGGTTAGGTCTAGGATTTGCCCTCATCAGGCTCATACTTTCGCATATTCCTCATAATCCATGGCTAGATCCTGGGCTTTTTCTGGATTGCATCACGTAGTAATGAAGTACAACACTGAAACAGTCAAATAAACCTGGTTTCCATCAATATCTTAGAGGACAACGCAAGTTAGGTCTGGGATATGTCTGGGATTTGCCCTCATCAGGCTCATACTTTCGCGTTTTTCACATACTTGTTGAACAGATCCTGGGTTTTTTCTGGTTTGGATCACGTTGTAGTGTGGTACCACGCTGAAACAGTCCATTAAACCTGGTTTGGATCAATATTTTAGAGGATAACGCATGTTAGGTCTATGTTAGGCCTGGGATTTTCACTCATCAGACTCATACTTTCGCATTCTTCACATACTTGTTGAACGGATCCTGGGTTCTTTCTGGTTTGGATCACGTAGTAATGTGGGACCACACTGAAACAATCAATTAAACCTGGTCTTGATAAATATTTTAGAGGATAACGCAAGTTAGGTCTGGGATTGGTCTGGGATTTGACATCATCAGAATCATACTTTCGCACACTTCACATACTCGTTGAACAGATCCTGGGTTATTTTCTGATTTGGATCACATAGTAATGTGGTACCACACTGAAACAGTCGATTAAACCAGGTTTCGATCAATATTTTTGAGGATAACGCATGTTAGGTCTAGGTTAGGCCTGGGATTTTCACTCATCAGACTCATACTTTCGCATTCTTCACATACTTGTTGAACGGATCCTGGGTTTTTTCTGGTTTGGATCACGTAGTAATGTGGGACCACACTGAAACAGTCAATTAAACCTGGTTTTGGTCAATATTTTAGAGAGTAATTCATGTTAGGTCTAGGTCAGGTCTGGGGTTTGCTCTCATCAGGCTCATTCTTTCGCATATTTCTCATACTTGATGGCTAGATCCTGGGCTTCTTCTGGATTGCATCACGTAGTAATGAAGTACAACACTGAAACAGTCAATTAAACCTGGTTTCCATCAATATCTTAGAGGACAACGCAAGTTAGGTCTGGGATATGTCTGGGATTTGCCCTCATCAGGCTCATACTTTCGCGTTTTTCACATACTTGTTGAACAGATCCTGGGTTTTTTCTGGTTTGGATCACGTTGTAGTGTGGTACCACGCTGAAACAGTCCATTATACCTGGTTTGGATCAATATTTTAGAGGATAACGCATGTTAGGTCTAGGTTAGGTCTGGAATTTTCACTCATCAGACACATACTTTCGCATATTTCTCATACTTGATGGCTAGATCCTGGGCTTCTTCTGGATTGCATCACGTAGTAATGAAGTACAACACTGAAACAGTCAATTAAACCTGGTTTCCATCAATATCTTAGAGGACAAGGCAAGTTATGTCTGGGATATGTCTGGGATTTGCCCTCATCAGGCTCATACTTTCGCGTTTTTCACATACTTGTTGAACAGATCCTGGGTTTTTTCTGGTTTGGATCACGTAGTAATGTGGGACCACACTGAAACAATCAATTAAACCTGGTCTTGATAAATATTTTAGAGGATAACGCAAGTTAGGTCTGGGATTGGTCTGGGATTTGACATCATCAGACTCATACTTTCGCACACTTCACATACTCGTTGAAGAGATCCTGGGTTATTTTCTGATTTGGATCACATAGTAATGTGGTGCCACACTGAAACAGTCGATTAAACCAGGTTTCGATCAATATTTTTGAGGATAACGCATGTTAGGTCTAGGTTAGGCCTGGGATTTTCACTCATCAGACTCATACTTTCGCATTCTTCACATACTTGTTGAACGGATCCTGGGTTTTTTCTGGTTTGGATCACGTTGTAATGTGGGACCACACTGAAACGGTCAATTAAGCCTGGTTTTGGTCAATATTTTAGAGAATAATTCATGTTAGGTCTAGGTCAGGTCTGGGATTTGCTCTCATCAGGCTCATTCTTTCGCATATTTCTCATACTTGATGGCTAGATCCTGGGCTTCTTCTGGATTGCATCACGTAGTAATGAAGTACAACACTGAAACAGTCAATTAAACCTGGTTTCCATCAATATCTTAGAGGACAACGCAAGTTAGGTCTGGGATATGTCTGAGATTTGCCCTCATCAGGCTCATACTTTCGCGTTTTTCACATACTTGTTGAACAGATCCTGGGTTTTTTCTGGTTTGGATCACGTAGTAGTGTGGTACCACGCTGAAACAGTCCATTAAACCTGGTTTGGATCAATATTTTAGAGGATAACGCATGTTAGGTCTAGGTTAGGCCTGGGATTTTCACTCATCAGACTCATACTTTCGCATTCTTCACATACTTGTTGAACGGATCCTGGGTTTTTTCTGGTTTGGATCACGTAGTAATGTGGTACCACACTGAAACAGTCGATTAAACCTGGTTTTGATCAATATTTTAGAGGATAACGCAAGTTAGGTCTGGGAGAGGTCCGGGATTTGACCTCATCAGACTCATACTTTCGCACACTTCACATACTCCTTGAACTGATCCTGGGTTATTTTCTGGTTTGGATCACATAGTAATGTGGTACCACACTGAAACAGTCGACTAAACCAGGTTCCGATCTATATTTTAGAGGATAACGCATGTTAGGTCTGGGATATGTCTGGGATTTGCCCTCATCAGGCTCATACTTTCGCACACTTCACATACTCCTTGAACTGATCCTGGGTTACTTTCTGGTTTGGATCACATAGTAATGTGGTACCACACTGAAACAGTCGATTAAACCAGGTTTCGATCAATATTTTAGAGGATAACGCATGTTAGGTCTAGGTTAGGCCTGGGATTTTCACCCATCAGACTCATACTTTCGCATTCTTCACATACTTGTTGAACGGATCCTGGGTTTTTTCTGGTTTGGATCACGTAGTAATGTGGGACCACACTGTAACAGTCAAGCAAACCTGTTTTCGATCAATATTTTAGAGAATAATTCATGTTAGGTCTAGGATAGGTCTGGGATTTGCTCTCATCAGGCTCATTCTTTCGCATATTTCTCATACATGTTGAACAGATCCTGGGTTTTTTCGGGTTTGGATCACGTAGTAATGAAGTACAACACTGAAACAGTCAATTAAACCTGGTTTCCATCAATATCTTAGAGGACAACGCAAGTTAGGTCTGGGATAGGTCTAGGATTTGCCCTCATCAGGCTCATACTATCGCATTCTTCACATACTTGTTGAACGGATCCTGGGTTTTTTCTGGTTTGGATCACGTAGTAATGTGGTACCACACTGAAACAGTCGATTAAACCTGGTTTCGATCAATATTTTAGAGGATAACGCAAGTTAAGTTTGGGAATGGTCTGGGATTTGACCTCATCAGACTCATACTTTCGCATTCTTCACATACTTGTTGAACGGATCCTGGGTTTTTTCTGGTTTGGATCACGTAGTAATGTGGGACCTCACTGAAACAGTCGACTAAACCTGGTTTCCATCAATATTCTAGAGGATAACGCATGTTAGGTCTAGGTTAGGCCTGGGATTTTCCCTCATCAGACTCATACTTTCGCATTCTTCACATACTTGTTGAACGGATCCTGGGTTTTTTCTGGTTTGGATCACGTAGTAATGTGGTACCACACTGAAACATTCAATTAAACCTTTTCTTGATAAATATTTTAGAGGATAACGCATGTTAGGTTTGGGTTAGGTCTAGGATTTGCCCTCATCAGGCTCATACTTTCGCATATTTCTCATACTTCATGGCTAGATCCTGGGCTGTTTCTGGATTGTATCAGGTAGTAAAGTGGTACCACACTGAAACATTCAATGAAACCTGGTCTGGATAAATATTTTAGAGGATAACGCATCTTAGCTCTGGGTTAGGTCTAAGATTTGCCCTCATCAGGCTCACAGTTTCGCGTTTTTCACATACTTCTTGAACAGATCCTGGGCTTTCTCTGATTTGGATCACGAAGTAGTGTGGTAACACACTGAAACAGTCCATTAAACCTGGTCTGGATAAATATTTTAGAGGATAACGCATCTTAGGTCTGGGTTAGGTCTAAGATTTGCCCTCATCAGGCTCACAGTTTAGCGTTTTTCACATACTTGTTGAACAGATCCTGGGTTTTTTCTGGTTTGGATCACGAAGTAGTGTGGTACCACACTGAAACAGTCCATTAAACCTGGTTTCGCTCAATATTTTAGTGGATAACGCATGTTAGGTCTAGGTTAGGTCTGGGATTTGCTCTCATCAGGCTCATTCTTTCGGATATTTCTCATACTTGATGGCTAGAGCCTGGGCTTTTTCTGGATTGCATCACGTAGTAATGTAGTACCACACTGAAACAGTCAATGAAACCTGGTTTCCATCAATATTTTAGAGGACAACGCAAGTTAGGTCTAGGTAAGGCCTGAGATTTTCACTGATCAGACTCATACTTTCGCCTTCTTCACGTACTTGTTGAACGGATCCTGGGGTTTTTCTGGTTTGGAACACGTAGTAATGTGGTAGCACACTGAAACATTCAATTAAACCTGGTCTTGATAAATATTTTAGAGGATAACGCATGCTAGGTCTGGGATAGGTATGGGATTTGCCCTCATCAGACTCATACTTTCGCACACTTCACATACTCGTTGAACAGATCCTGGGTTATTTTCTGGTTTGGATCACATAGTAATGTGGTACCACACTGAAACAGTCGATTAAACCAGGTTTCGATCAATATTTTTGAGGATAACGCATGTTAGGTCTAGGTTAGGCCTGGGATTTTCACTCATCAGACTCATACTTTCGCATTCTTCACATACTTGTTGAACGGATCCTGGGTTTTTTTCTGGTTTGGATCACGTTGTAGTGTGGGACCACACTGAAACAATCAATTAAACCTGGTCTTGATAAATATTTTAGAGGATAACGCATGTTAGGTTTGGGTTAGGTCTAGGATTTGCCCTCAGCAGGCTCATACTTTCGCATATCTCTCATACTTCATGGCTAGATCCTGGGCTGTTTCTGGATTGTATCACGTAGTAATGTGGTACCACGCTGAAACAGTCAATTAAACCTGGTTTCCATCAATATCTTAGAGGATAACGAAAGCTAAGTCTGGGATTGGTCTGGGATTTGACCTCATCAGGCTCATACTTTCGCGTTTTTCACATACTTGTTGAACAGATCCTGGGTTTTTTCTGGTTTGGATCCCGTAGTAGTGTGGTACCACACTGAAACAGTCTATGAAACCTGGTTTCGCTCAATATTTTAGAGGATAACGCATGTTAGGTCAAGGTTAGGTCTAAGATTTGCCCTCATCAGGCTCACAGTTTCGAGTTTTTCACATACTTGTTGAACAGATCCTGGGTTTTTTCTGGTTTGGATCACGAAGTAGTGTGGTACCACACTGAAACAGTCCATTAAACCTGGTTTCGCTCAATATTTTAGAGGATAACGCACGTTAGGTCTAGGTTAGCCCTGGGATTTTCACTCATCGGACTCGTACTTTCGCGTTTTTCACATACTTGTTGAACAGATCCTGGGTTTTTTCTGGTTTGGATCACGTAGTAATGTGGTACCACACTGAAACAGTCAATTAAACCTGGTTTCGATCAATATTTTAGAGAATAATTCATGTTCGGTCTAGGTTAGGTCTGGGATTTGCTCTCATCAGGCTCATTCTTTCGCATATTTCTCATACTGGATGGCTAGATCCTGAGCTTTTTCTGGATTGCTTCACGTAGTAATGAAGTACAACACTGAAACAGTCAATTAAACCTGGTTTAACATCAATATTTTAGAGGATAACGCGTGTTAGGTCTGGGATAGGTCTGGGATTTGCCCTCATCAGACTCATACTTTCGCACACTTCACATACTCGGTGAACAGATCCTGGGTTATTTTCTGGATAGGATCACATAGTAATGTGGTACCACACTGAAACAGTCGATTAAACCAGGTTTCGATCATTATTTTTGAGGATAACACATGTTAGGTCTAGGTTAGGCCTGGGATTTTCATTCATCAGACTCATACTTTCGCATTCTTCACATACTTGTTGAACGGATCCTGGGTTTTTTCTGCTTTGGATCACGTAGTAAAGTGGTACCACACTGAAACATTCAATTAATCCTGGTCTTGATAAATATTTTAGAGGATAACGCATGTTAGGTCTAGGTTAGGTCTGGGATTTGCTCTCATCAGGCTCATTCTTTCGCATATTTCTCATACTGGATGGCTAGATCCTGAGCTTTTTCTGGATTGCTTCACGTAGTAATGAAGTACAACACTGAAACGGTCAATTAAACCTGGTTTCGATCAATATTTTAGAGGATAACGCAAGTTAGGTCTGGGATAGGTCTGGGATTTGCCCTCATCAGGCCCATACTTTCGCATTCTTCACATACTTGTTGAACAGATCCTGGGTTATTTTCTGGTTTGCATCACACAGTAATGTGGTACCACACTGAAACAGTCGATTAAACCAGGTTTCGATCAATATTTTAGAGGAGAACGCATGTTAGGTCTAGGTTATGCCTGGGATTATCACTCATCAGGCTCATACTTTCGCATTCTTCACATTCTTGTTGAACGGATCCTGGGTTTTTTCTGGTTTGGATCACGTAGTAATGTGGGACCACACTGTAACAGTCAATTAAACCTGGTTTCGATCAATATTTTAGAGGACAACGCAAGTTAGGTCTAGGTAAGGCCTGAGATTTTCACTGATCAGACTCATACTTTCGCCTTCTTCACGTACTTGTTGAACGGATCCTGGGGTTTTTCTGGTTTGGAACACGTAGTAATGTGGTAGCACACTGAAACATTCAATTAAACCTGGTCTTGATAAATATTTTAGAGGATAACGCATGCTAGGTCTGGGATAGGTATGGGATTTGCCCTCATCAGACTCATACTTTCGCACACTTCACATACTCGTTGAACAGATCCTGGGTTATTTTCTGGTTTGGATCACATAGTAATGTGGTACCACACTGAAACAGTCGATTAAACCAGGTTTCGATCAATATTTTTGAGGATAACGCATGTTAGGTCTAGGTTAGGCCTGGGATTTTCACTCATCAGACTCATACTTTCGCATTCTTCACATACTTGTTGAACGGATCCTGGGTTTTTTTCTGGTTTGGATCACGTTGTAGTGTGGGACCACACTGAAACAATCAATTAAACCTGGTCTTGATAAATATTTTAGAGGATAACGCATGTTAGGTTTGGGTTAGGTCTAGGATTTGCCCTCAGCAGGCTCATACTTTCGCATATCTCTCATACTTCATGGCTAGATCCTGGGCTGTTTCTGGATTGTATCACGTAGTAATGTGGTACCACGCTGAAACAGTCAATTAAACCTGGTTTCCATCAATATCTTAGAGGATAACGAAAGCTAAGTCTGGGATTGGTCTGGGATTTGACCTCATCAGGCTCATACTTTCGCGTTTTTCACATACTTGTTGAACAGATCCTGGGTTTTTTCTGGTTTGGATCCCGTAGTAGTGTGGTACCACACTGAAACAGTCTATGAAACCTGGTTTCGCTCAATATTTTAGAGGATAACGCATGTTAGGTCAAGGTTAGGTCTAAGATTTGCCCTCATCAGGCTCACAGTTTCGAGTTTTTCACATACTTGTTGAACAGATCCTGGGTTTTTTCTGGTTTGGATCACGAAGTAGTGTGGTACCACACTGAAACAGTCCATTAAACCTGGTTTCGCTCAATATTTTAGAGGATAACGCACGTTAGGTCTAGGTTAGCCCTGGGATTTTCACTCATCGGACTCGTACTTTCGCGTTTTTCACATACTTGTTGAACAGATCCTGGGTTTTTTCTGGTTTGGATCACGTAGTAATGTGGTACCACACTGAAACAGTCAATTAAACCTGGTTTCGATCAATATTTTAGAGAATAATTCATGTTCGGTCTAGGTTAGGTCTGGGATTTGCTCTCATCAGGCTCATTCTTTCGCATATTTCTCATACTGGATGGCTAGATCCTGAGCTTTTTCTGGATTGCTTCACGTAGTAATGAAGTACAACACTGAAACAGTCAATTAAACCTGGTTTAACATCAATATTTTAGAGGATAACGCGTGTTAGGTCTGGGATAGGTCTGGGATTTGCCCTCATCAGACTCATACTTTCGCACACTTCACATACTCGGTGAACAGATCCTGGGTTATTTTCTGGATAGGATCACATAGTAATGTGGTACCACACTGAAACAGTCGATTAAACCAGGTTTCGATCATTATTTTTGAGGATAACACATGTTAGGTCTAGGTTAGGCCTGGGATTTTCATTCATCAGACTCATACTTTCGCATTCTTCACATACTTGTTGAACGGATCCTGGGTTTTTTCTGCTTTGGATCACGTAGTAAAGTGGTACCACACTGAAACATTCAATTAATCCTGGTCTTGATAAATATTTTAGAGGATAACGCATGTTAGGTCTAGGTTAGGTCTGGGATTTGCTCTCATCAGGCTCATTCTTTCGCATATTTCTCATACTGGATGGCTAGATCCTGAGCTTTTTCTGGATTGCTTCACGTAGTAATGAAGTACAACACTGAAACGGTCAATTAAACCTGGTTTCGATCAATATTTTAGAGGATAACGCAAGTTAGGTCTGGGATAGGTCTGGGATTTGCCCTCATCAGGCCCATACTTTCGCATTCTTCACATACTTGTTGAACAGATCCTGGGTTATTTTCTGGTTTGCATCACACAGTAATGTGGTACCACACTGAAACAGTCGATTAAACCAGGTTTCGATCAATATTTTAGAGGAGAACGCATGTTAGGTCTAGGTTATGCCTGGGATTATCACTCATCAGGCTCATACTTTCGCATTCTTCACATTCTTGTTGAACGGATCCTGGGTTTTTTCTGGTTTGGATCACGTAGTAATGTGGGACCACACTGTAACAGTCAATTAAACCTGGTTTCGATCAATATTTTAGAGAATAATTCATGTTAGGTCAAGGTTAGGTCTGGTATTTGCTCTCATCAGGCTCATTCTTTCGCATATTTCTCATTGTTAAAAAGCTGATGCTTTTAACGACGATGTCCGGATAGAGGGATCGGATTTTTATTGTGGGAAGTGAGTTGGGAACTTAAGATTTTCTTTTTCAAAAACTGTTTATTATAAAAATAAAAATAAAATAAACAATCAGAAACAACGAAAATTCTTATTAAATTGTCTTCCACGATTTCTTGGTCGGAACCGGCACGTTGAGGTAGGCCAAGATTCTGTGAACAGAAAAACACGGCAATGTGTTAGACACGTAAACACGTTACACGTATATTCGCCGCGTGTGTGTCCTCACGCTCCTGGCTTCGATATTCGAATGTATAGGAGCGGAGAATTTCGCTCGCTCGTAATATACGAGCTCGCAAGTGGACTGTATTTAATATCTGGCGTGAAAAGAATTAAATTTCCTTTCGACGCCGAACTGAGTCGATTGTCTAGTGGACGGGGATGCAAGTGGAGGTTGTAAGGCTCCAAATGCACTGATCCCGTGAGTATGCCCACGGAGTCTGTGCGTCGAGTCGCACTGCAGTACAACGGCACGACCGTCGATCTGCGGCTTCTCTTTAACGTTCCAACAGATGACTTGTTGGTCGAGAATTGTACTGCGAAGCCCGACAGCACGTGGTTCACTGCACGAATGCACCACTCGATGTGATTCGTGACAGTATTTGAACTACGTGGGGGCCTGACCCGCGACTCCTTGACCTCTCCGCACAGGTGCTCCTCTAAGCGTTACACCGGCGGGGTCTGTAGAGGGAAGGAATCGAAGACCGAAAGTCAAGCGTCCGAAGTGGACGCTGACCTGACTCCAGTGAGCCCACCTCGAGGTTCACCACGTAGGTGCCTCCCTTCGGTGTCTCCTAAGCCGAACGACAATCACAGAGAAGTTTGAACGGTATTCGCCCACTTCTCTGTGTTTCAAACGTTTATACGCTTGAAACGACAAAATAATACTGCACGAGGGGGGTCGAGCACCTTATTGGTGTATTCTCGAGCCCTCCAAACTAGACAGAAAATAGAAATTGAGCTTGTTTGGGACTTTCCCGAACGAAACTCCTGAATGCTTTTATTCGAGTCGAAAGTCGACTCGTTTGATAAGCAAAGACTAAAATTAATGAGTGCTAGTTTGAGTTTTAATGAATTCTCAGCTGTGCGAGGTCAATCAGAGGACCCGCACCAGACTGAACATCGACTCGTTGCACCCTTTATTGGTTAATTGTCTGCTAGCTTTATCTCGAGAATTTCACTCTCGAGATTCGCTCGAAATCTGTTCGGACACGATCGGGAGCCGATGTGCCTTCTTCAGAAGTCGTTGTGAGACTGTACGGATTGACAGCCGAAAACGTCGCCGCGTTGCTCCAATTAGCCGTTCCGCGGCGCTGTCCAAATTTCGGCAGTCGATCTTTGTCTAATTCTCTACGCGCTACTCTCGCACGGTACTGACGTCATCAACACCGTTAGCACACTCGAATCGAAGGTAATGAGCCGTTACCGATGGCAGAAAAACTAGTAATACACGCGTTTTTCTATCACTGTTTGCTGTACAAATCCTATTAGAGATAATCTCCTTCGAATTGTACGTTAACAGGATTAACGGTAATCGCGGCCGAGCACAATCGCTCGGCATTATGCAAATCTTTAAACACTCATACTTCATGGCTAGATGCTGGGCTGTTTCTGGATTGTATCACGTAGTAATGTGGTACCACGCTGAAACAGTCAATTAAACCTGGATTCGATCAATATTTTAGAGGATAACGCAAGTTAGCTCTGGGATAGGTCTAGGATTTGCCCTCATCAGGCTCTTACTTTCGCATATTTCCCATACTTCATGGCTAGATCCTGGGCTATTTCTGGATTGGATCACGTAGTAAAGTGGTACCACACTGAAACATTAAATGAAACCTGGTTTCCATCAATATTTTAGAGGACAACGCATGTTAGGTCTAGGTAAGGCCTGAGATTTTCACTGATCGGACTCATACTTTCGCATTTTTCACATACTTGTTGAACGGATCCTGGGTATTTTCTGGTTTGGATCACGTAGTAATGTGGTACCACACTGAAACGGTCAATTAAACCTGGTTTCGATCAATATTTTAGAGAATAATTCATGTTAGGTCAAGGTTAGGTCTGGGATTTGCCCTCATCAGGCTCATTCTTTCGTATATTTCTCAAACTTGATGGCTAGATCCTGGGCTCTTTCTGGATTGCATCACGTAGTAATGTGGTACCACACTGAAACATTCAATTAAACCTGGTCTTGATAAATATTTTAGAGGCTAACGCATGTTAGGTCTGGGTTAGGTCTAGGATTTGCCCCCATCAGGCTCATACTTTCGCATATTTCTCATACTTGATGGCTAGATCCTGGGCTTCTTCTGGATTGCATCACGTAGTAATGAAGTACAACACTGAAACAGTCAATTAAACCTGGTTTCCATCAATATCTTAGAGGACAACGCAAGTTAGGTCTGGGATATGTCTGGGATTTGCCCTCATCAGGCTCATACTTTCGCGTTTTTCACATACTTGTTGAACAGATCCTGGGTTTTTTCTGGTTTGGATCACGTAGTAAAGTGGTACCACACTGAAACTTTCAATTAAACCTCGTCTTGATAAATATTTTAGAGGCTAACGCATGTTAGGTCTGGGTTAGGTCTAGGATTTGCCCTCATCAGGCTCATACTTTCGCATATTCCTCATAATCCATGGCTAGATCCTGTGCTTTTTTTGGATTGCATCACGTAGTAATGAAGTACAACACTGAAGCAGTCCATTATACCTGGTTTGGATCAATATTTTAGAGGATAACGCATGTTAGGTCTAGGTTAGGTCTGGGATTTTCACTCATCAGACTCATACTTTCGCAGTCTTCACATACCTGTTGAACGGATCCTGGGTTTTTTCTGGTTTGGATCACGTAGTAATGTGGTACCACACTGAAACAGTCGATTAAACCTGGTTTCGATCAATATTTTAGAGGATAACGCAAGCTAAGTCTGGGATTGGTCTGGGATTTGACCTCATCAGACTCATACTTTCGCACACTTCACATACTCGTTGAACAGATCCTGGGTTATTTTCTGGTTTGGATCACATAGTAATGTGGTACCACACTGAAACAGACGATTAAACCAGGTTTCGATCAATATTTTTGAGGATAACGCATGTTAGGTCTAGGTTAGGCCTGGGATTTTCACTCATCAGACTCATACTTTCGCATTCTTCACATACTTGTTGAACGGATCCTGGGTTTTTTCTGGTTTGGATCACGTAGTAATGTGGGACCACACTGAAACAGTCAATTAAACTTGGTTTCGATCAATATTTTAGAGAATAATTCATGTTAGGCTCATACTTTCGCATATTTCTCATACTTCAAGGCTAGATCCTGGGCTGTTTCTGGATTGTATCACGTAGTAATGTGGTACCACGCTGAAACAGTCAATTAAACCTGGTTTCGATCAATATTTTAGAGGATAACGCAAGTTAGGTCTGGGATAGTTCTAGGATTTGCCCTCATCAGGCTCTTACTTTCGCATATTTCTCTTACCTCATGGCTAGATCCTGGGCTATTTCTGGATTGGATCACGTAGTAAAGTGGTACCACACTGAAACTTTCAATTAAACCTCGTCTTGATAAATATTTTAGAGGCTAACGCATGTTAGGTCTGGGTTAGGTCTAGGATTTGCCCTCATCAGGCTCATACTTTCGCATATTCCTCATAATCCATGGCTAGATCCTGGGCTTTTTCTGGATTGCATCACGTAGTAATGAAGTACAACACTGAAACAGTCAAATAAACCTGGTTTCCATCAATATCTTAGAGGACAACGCAAGTTAGGTCTGGGATATGTCTGGGATTTGCCCTCATCAGGCTCATACTTTCGCGTTTTTCACATACTTGTTGAACAGATCCTGGGTTTTTTCTGGTTTGGATCACGTTGTAGTGTGGTACCACGCTGAAACAGTCCATTAAACCTGGTTTGGATCAATATTTTAGAGGATAACGCATGTTAGGTCTATGTTAGGCCTGGGATTTTCACTCATCAGACTCATACTTTCGCATTCTTCACATACTTGTTGAACGGATCCTGGGTTCTTTCTGGTTTGGATCACGTAGTAATGTGGGACCACACTGAAACAATCAATTAAACCTGGTCTTGATAAATATTTTAGAGGATAACGCAAGTTAGGTCTGGGATTGGTCTGGGATTTGACATCATCAGAATCATACTTTCGCACACTTCACATACTCGTTGAACAGATCCTGGGTTATTTTCTGATTTGGATCACATAGTAATGTGGTACCACACTGAAACAGTCGATTAAACCAGGTTTCGATCAATATTTTTGAGGATAACGCATGTTAGGTCTAGGTTAGGCCTGGGATTTTCACTCATCAGACTCATACTTTCGCATTCTTCACATACTTGTTGAACGGATCCTGGGTTTTTTCTGGTTTGGATCACGTAGTAATGTGGGACCACACTGAAACAGTCAATTAAACCTGGTTTTGGTCAATATTTTAGAGAGTAATTCATGTTAGGTCTAGGTCAGGTCTGGGGTTTGCTCTCATCAGGCTCATTCTTTCGCATATTTCTCATACTTGATGGCTAGATCCTGGGCTTCTTCTGGATTGCATCACGTAGTAATGAAGTACAACACTGAAACAGTCAATTAAACCTGGTTTCCATCAATATCTTAGAGGACAACGCAAGTTAGGTCTGGGATATGTCTGGGATTTGCCCTCATCAGGCTCATACTTTCGCGTTTTTCACATACTTGTTGAACAGATCCTGGGTTTTTTCTGGTTTGGATCACGTTGTAGTGTGGTACCACGCTGAAACAGTCCATTATACCTGGTTTGGATCAATATTTTAGAGGATAACGCATGTTAGGTCTAGGTTAGGTCTGGAATTTTCACTCATCAGACACATACTTTCGCATATTTCTCATACTTGATGGCTAGATCCTGGGCTTCTTCTGGATTGCATCACGTAGTAATGAAGTACAACACTGAAACAGTCAATTAAACCTGGTTTCCATCAATATCTTAGAGGACAAGGCAAGTTATGTCTGGGATATGTCTGGGATTTGCCCTCATCAGGCTCATACTTTCGCGTTTTTCACATACTTGTTGAACAGATCCTGGGTTTTTTCTGGTTTGGATCACGTAGTAATGTGGGACCACACTGAAACAATCAATTAAACCTGGTCTTGATAAATATTTTAGAGGATAACGCAAGTTAGGTCTGGGATTGGTCTGGGATTTGACATCATCAGACTCATACTTTCGCACACTTCACATACTCGTTGAAGAGATCCTGGGTTATTTTCTGATTTGGATCACATAGTAATGTGGTGCCACACTGAAACAGTCGATTAAACCAGGTTTCGATCAATATTTTTGAGGATAACGCATGTTAGGTCTAGGTTAGGCCTGGGATTTTCACTCATCAGACTCATACTTTCGCATTCTTCACATACTTGTTGAACGGATCCTGGGTTTTTTCTGGTTTGGATCACGTTGTAATGTGGGACCACACTGAAACGGTCAATTAAGCCTGGTTTTGGTCAATATTTTAGAGAATAATTCATGTTAGGTCTAGGTCAGGTCTGGGATTTGCTCTCATCAGGCTCATTCTTTCGCATATTTCTCATACTTGATGGCTAGATCCTGGGCTTCTTCTGGATTGCATCACGTAGTAATGAAGTACAACACTGAAACAGTCAATTAAACCTGGTTTCCATCAATATCTTAGAGGACAACGCAAGTTAGGTCTGGGATATGTCTGAGATTTGCCCTCATCAGGCTCATACTTTCGCGTTTTTCACATACTTGTTGAACAGATCCTGGGTTTTTTCTGGTTTGGATCACGTAGTAGTGTGGTACCACGCTGAAACAGTCCATTAAACCTGGTTTGGATCAATATTTTAGAGGATAACGCATGTTAGGTCTAGGTTAGGCCTGGGATTTTCACTCATCAGACTCATACTTTCGCATTCTTCACATACTTGTTGAACGGATCCTGGGTTTTTTCTGGTTTGGATCACGTAGTAATGTGGTACCACACTGAAACAGTCGATTAAACCTGGTTTTGATCAATATTTTAGAGGATAACGCAAGTTAGGTCTGGGAGAGGTCCGGGATTTGACCTCATCAGACTCATACTTTCGCACACTTCACATACTCCTTGAACTGATCCTGGGTTATTTTCTGGTTTGGATCACATAGTAATGTGGTACCACACTGAAACAGTCGACTAAACCAGGTTCCGATCTATATTTTAGAGGATAACGCATGTTAGGTCTGGGATATGTCTGGGATTTGCCCTCATCAGGCTCATACTTTCGAGTTTTTCACACACTTGTTGAACAGATCCTGGGTTTTTTCTGGTTTGGATCACGTAGTAGTGTGGTACCACGCTGAAACAGTCCATTAAACCTGGTTTGGATCAATATTTTAGAGGATAACGCATCTTAGGTCTAGGGATTAGGTTAGGTCTGGGATTTTCACTCATCAGACTCATACTATCGCATTCTTCACATACTTGTTGAACGGATCCTGGGTTTTTTCTGGTTTGGATCACGTAGTAATGTGGTACCACACTGAAACAGTCGATTAAACCTGGTTTCGATCAATATTTTAGAGGATAACGCAATTTAGGTCTGGGAGAGGTCCGGGATTTGACCTCATCAGACTCATACTTTCGCACACTTCACATACTCCTTGAACTGATCCTGGGTTACTTTCTGGTTTGGATCACATAGTAATGTGGTACCACACCGAAACAGTCGATTAAACCAGGTTTCGATCAATATTTTAGAGGATAACGCATGTTAGGTCTAGGTTAGGCCTGGGATTTTCACCCATCAGACTCATACTTTCGCATTCTTCACATACTTGTTGAACGGATCCTGGGTTTTTTCTGGTTTGGATCACGTAGTAATGTGGGACCACACTGTAACAGTCAAGCAAACCTGTTTTCGATCAATATTTTAGAGAATAATTCATGTTAGGTCTAGGATAGGTCTGGGATTTGCTCTCATCAGGCTCATTCTTTCGCATATTTCTCATACATGTTGAACAGATCCTGGGTTTTTTCGGGTTTGGATCACGTAGTAATGAAGTACAACACTGAAACAGTCAATTAAACCTGGTTTCCATCAATATCTTAGAGGACAACGCAAGTTAGGTCTGGGATAGGTCTAGGATTTGCCCTCATCAGGCTCATACTATCGCATTCTTCACATACTTGTTGAACGGATCCTGGGTTTTTTCTGGTTTGGATCACGTAGTAATGTGGTACCACACTGAAACAGTCGATTAAACCTGGTTTCGATCAATATTTTAGAGGATAACGCAAGTTAAGTTTGGGAATGGTCTGGGATTTGACCTCATCAGACTCATACTTTCGCATTCTTCACATACTTGTTGAACGGATCCTGGGTTTTTTCTGGTTTGGATCACGTAGTAATGTGGGACCTCACTGAAACTGTCGACTAAACCTGGTTTCCATCAATATTCTAGAGGATAACGCATGTTAGGTCTAGGTTAGGCCTGGGATTTTCCCTCATCAGACTCATACTTTCGCATTCTTCACATACTTGTTGAACGGATCCTGGGTTTTTTCTGGTTTGGATCACGTAGTAATGTGGTACCACACTGAAACATTCAATTAAACCTTTTCTTGATAAATATTTTAGAGGATAACGCATGTTAGGTTTGGGTTAGGTCTAGGATTTGCCCTCATCAGGCTCATACTTTCGCATATTTCTCATACTTCATGGCTAGATCCTGGGCTGTTTCTGGATTGTATCAGGTAGTAAAGTGGTACCACACTGAAACATTCAATGAAACCTGGTCTGGATAAATATTTTAGAGGATAACGCATCTTAGCTCTGGGTTAGGTCTAAGATTTGCCCTCATCAGGCTCACAGTTTCGCGTTTTTCACATACTTCTTGAACAGATCCTGGGCTTTCTCTGATTTGGATCACGAAGTAGTGTGGTAACACACTGAAACAGTCCATTAAACCTGGTCTGGATAAATATTTTAGAGGATAACGCATCTTAGGTCTGGGTTAGGTCTAAGATTTGCCCTCATCAGGCTCACAGTTTAGCGTTTTTCACATACTTGTTGAACAGATCCTGGGTTTTTTCTGGTTTGGATCACGAAGTAGTGTGGTACCACACTGAAACAGTCCATTAAACCTGGTTTCGCTCAATATTTTAGTGGATAACGCATGTTAGGTCTAGGTTAGGTCTGGGATTTGCTCTCATCAGGCTCATTCTTTCGGATATTTCTCATACTTGATGGCTAGAGCCTGGGCTTTTTCTGGATTGCATCACGTAGTAATGTAGTACCACACTGAAACAGTCAATGAAACCTGGTTTCCATCAATATTTTAGAGGACAACGCAAGTTAGGTCTAGGTAAGGCCTGAGATTTTCACTGATCAGACTCATACTTTCGCCTTCTTCACGTACTTGTTGAACGGATCCTGGGGTTTTTCTGGTTTGGAACACGTAGTAATGTGGTAGCACACTGAAACATTCAATTAAACCTGGTCTTGATAAATATTTTAGAGGATAACGCATGCTAGGTCTGGGATAGGTATGGGATTTGCCCTCATCAGACTCATACTTTCGCACACTTCACATACTCGTTGAACAGATCCTGGGTTATTTTCTGGTTTGGATCACATAGTAATGTGGTACCACACTGAAACAGTCGATTAAACCAGGTTTCGATCAATATTTTTGAGGATAACGCATGT
Source organism: Colletes latitarsis (assembly GCF_051014445.1). NCBI lineage: Eukaryota > Metazoa > Arthropoda > Insecta > Hymenoptera > Colletidae > Colletes > Colletes latitarsis. The sequence continues at coordinate 721,071 of NW_027488368.1, read as the reverse complement.
TAGGTCTAGGTTAGGCCTGGGATTTTCACTCATCAGACTCATACTTTCGCATTCTTCACATACTTGTTGAACGGATCCTGGGTTTTTTTCTGGTTTGGATCACGTTGTAGTGTGGGACCACACTGAAACAATCAATTAAACCTGGTCTTGATAAATATTTTAGAGGATAACGCATGTTAGGTTTGGGTTAGGTCTAGGATTTGCCCTCAGCAGGCTCATACTTTCGCATATCTCTCATACTTCATGGCTAGATCCTGGGCTGTTTCTGGATTGTATCACGTAGTAATGTGGTACCACGCTGAAACAGTCAATTAAACCTGGTTTCCATCAATATCTTAGAGGATAACGAAAGCTAAGTCTGGGATTGGTCTGGGATTTGACCTCATCAGGCTCATACTTTCGCGTTTTTCACATACTTGTTGAACAGATCCTGGGTTTTTTCTGGTTTGGATCCCGTAGTAGTGTGGTACCACACTGAAACAGTCTATGAAACCTGGTTTCGCTCAATATTTTAGAGGATAACGCATGTTAGGTCAAGGTTAGGTCTAAGATTTGCCCTCATCAGGCTCACAGTTTCGAGTTTTTCACATACTTGTTGAACAGATCCTGGGTTTTTTCTGGTTTGGATCACGAAGTAGTGTGGTACCACACTGAAACAGTCCATTAAACCTGGTTTCGCTCAATATTTTAGAGGATAACGCACGTTAGGTCTAGGTTAGCCCTGGGATTTTCACTCATCGGACTCGTACTTTCGCGTTTTTCACATACTTGTTGAACAGATCCTGGGTTTTTTCTGGTTTGGATCACGTAGTAATGTGGTACCACACTGAAACAGTCAATTAAACCTGGTTTCGATCAATATTTTAGAGAATAATTCATGTTCGGTCTAGGTTAGGTCTGGGATTTGCTCTCATCAGGCTCATTCTTTCGCATATTTCTCATACTGGATGGCTAGATCCTGAGCTTTTTCTGGATTGCTTCACGTAGTAATGAAGTACAACACTGAAACAGTCAATTAAACCTGGTTTAACATCAATATTTTAGAGGATAACGCGTGTTAGGTCTGGGATAGGTCTGGGATTTGCCCTCATCAGACTCATACTTTCGCACACTTCACATACTCGGTGAACAGATCCTGGGTTATTTTCTGGATAGGATCACATAGTAATGTGGTACCACACTGAAACAGTCGATTAAACCAGGTTTCGATCATTATTTTTGAGGATAACACATGTTAGGTCTAGGTTAGGCCTGGGATTTTCATTCATCAGACTCATACTTTCGCATTCTTCACATACTTGTTGAACGGATCCTGGGTTTTTTCTGCTTTGGATCACGTAGTAAAGTGGTACCACACTGAAACATTCAATTAATCCTGGTCTTGATAAATATTTTAGAGGATAACGCATGTTAGGTCTAGGTTAGGTCTGGGATTTGCTCTCATCAGGCTCATTCTTTCGCATATTTCTCATACTTGATGGCTAGATCCTGGGCTTTTTCTGGATTGCATCACGTAGTAATGAAGTACAACACTGAAACAGTCAATTAAACCTGGTTTCCATCAATATCTTAGAGGACAACGCAAGTTAGGTCTGGTATAGGTCTGGGATTCGCCCTCATCAGGCTCATACTTTCGCGTTTTTCACATATTTGTTGAACAGATCCTGGGTTATTTCTGGTTTGTATCACGTAGTAATGAAGTACAACACTGAAACAGTCAATTAAAACTGGTTTCCATAAATATCTTAGAGGACAACGCAAGTTAGGTCTGGCATAGGTCTGGGATTCGCCCTCATCAGGCTCATACTTTCGCGTTTTTCACATACTTGTTGAACAGATCCTGGGTTTTTTCTGGTTTGTATCACGTAGTAGTGTGATACCACACTGAAACAGTCCATTAAACCTGGTTTGGATCAATTGTTTAGAGGATAACGCATGTTAGGTCTAGGTTATCCCTGGGATTTTCACTCATCAGACTCATACTTTCGCATTCTTCTCATACTTGCTGTACTGATCCTGTGTTTTTTCTGGTTTGGATCACGTACTAATGTGGTACCACACTGGAACAGTCGATTAAACCTGGTTTCGATCAATATCTTAGAGGATAACGCAAGTTAAGTCTGGGATTGGTCTGGGATTTGACCTCATCAGACTCATACTTTCGCACACTTCACATACTCGTTGAACAGAGCCTGGGTTATTTTCTGCTTTGGATCACATAGTAATGTGGTACCACACTGAAACAGTCCATTAAACCTGGTTTCGATCAATATCTTAGAGGATAACGCAAGTTAGGTCTGGGATAGGTCTGGGATTCGCCCTCATCAGGCTCATACTTTCGCGTTTTTCACATACTTGTTGAACAGATCCTGGGTTTTTTCTGGTTTGCATCACGTAGTAGTGTGGTACCACACTGAAACAGTCCATTAAACCTGGTTTCGCTCAATATTTTAGAGGATAACGCATGTTAGGTCTAGGTTAGCCCTGGGATTTTCACTCATCGGACTCATACTTTCGCATTCTTCTCATACTTGTTGAACTGATCCTGGGTTTTTTCTGGTTTGGATCACGTAGTAATGTGGTACCACACTGAAACATTCAATTAAACCTGGTTTCGATCAATATTTTAGAGGATAACGCAAGTTAGGTCTGGGATAGGTCTGGGATTCGCCCTCATCAGGCTCATACTTTCGCGTTTTTCACATACTTGTTGAACAGATCCTGGGTTTTTTCTGGTTTGCATCACGTAGTAGTGTGGTACCACACTGAAACAGTCCATTAAACCTGGTTTCGCTCAATATTTTAGAGGATAACGCATGTTAGGTCTAGGTTAGCCCTGGGATTTTCACTCATCAGACTCATACTTTCGCATTCTTCTCATACTTGCTGTACTGATCCTGGGTTTTTTCTGGTTTGGATCACGTAGTAATGTGGTACAACACTGAAACAGTCGATTAAACCTGGTTTCGGTCAATATCTTAGGGGATAACGCAAGTTAAGTCTGTGATTGGTCCGGGATTTGACCTCATCAGCCTCATACTTTCGCAAACTTCACATACTTGTTGAACGGATCCTGGGTTTTGTCTGGTTTGGATCACGTAGTAATGTGGTACCACACTGAAACAGTCGATTAAACCTGGTTTCCATCAATATTTTAGAGGATAACGCAAGTTAGGTCTAGGTTAGGCCTGGGATTTGCCCTCATCAGGGTCGTACTTTCGCAGTTTTAACATACATGTTGACCTGATCGAGGGTTTTTTCTGCTTTGGATCACGTAGTAAAGTGGTACCACACTGAAACATTCAATTAAACCTGGTCTTGATAAATATTTTAGAGGATAACGCATGTTAGGTTTGGGTTAGGTCTAGGATTTGCCCTCATCAGGCTCATACTTTCGCATATTTCTCATACTTCATGGCTAGATCCTGGGCAGTTTCTGGACTGCATCACGTAGTAATGTGGTACCACGCTGAAACAGTCAATTAAACCTGGTTTCGATCAATATTTTAGAGGATAACGCAAGTTAGGTCTGGCATAGGTCTGGGATTCGCCCTCATCAGGCTCATACTTTCGCGTTTTTCACATACTTGTTGAACAGATCCTGGGTTTTCACTGGTTTGGATCACGTAGTAATGTGGTACCACACTGAAACATTCAATTAAACCTGGTTTCGATCAATATTTTAGAGGATAACGCAAGTTAGGTCTGGGATAGGTCTGGGATTCGCCCTCATCAGGCTCATACTTTCGCGTTTTTCACATACTTGTTGAACAGATCCTGGGTTTTTTCTGGTTTGCATCACGTAGTAGTGTGGTACCACACTGAAACAGTCCATTAAACCTGGTTTCGCTCAATATTTTAGAGGATAACGCATGTTAGGTCTAGGTTAGCCCTGGGATTTTCACTCATCGGACTCATACTTTCGCATTCTTCTCATACTTGTTGAACTGATCCTGGGTTTTTTCTGGTTTGGATCACGTAGTAATGTGGTACCACACTGAAACAGTCCATTAAACCTGGTTTCGCTCAATATTTTACAGGATAACGCATGTTAGGTCTAGGTTAGCCCTGGGATTTTCACTCATCGGACTCATACTTTCGCATTCTTCTCATACTTGTTGAACTGATCCTGGGTTTTTTCTGGTTTGCATCACGTAGTAGTGTGGTACCACACTGAAACAGTCCATTAAACCTGGTTTCGCTCAATATTTTAGAGGATAACGCATGTTAGGTCTAGGTTAGCCCTGGGATTTTCACTCATCGGACTCATACTTTCGCATTCTTCTCAGACTTGTTGAACAGATCCTGGGTTTTTTCTGGTTTGCATCACGTAGTAGTGTGGTACCACACTGAAACAGTCCATTAAACCTGGTTTCGCTCAATATTTTAGAGGATAACGCATGTTAGGTCTAGGTTAGCCCTGGGATTTTCACTCATCGGACTCATACTTTCGCATTCTTCTCATACTTGTTGAACTGATCCTGGGTTTTTTCTGGTTTGGATCACGTAGTAATGTGGTACCACACTGAAACAGTCGATTAAACCTGGTTTCGGTCAATATCTTAGGGGATAACGCAAGTTAAGTCTGTGATTGGTCCGGGATTTGACCTCATCAGACTCATACTTTCGCACACTTCACATACTCCTTGAACAGATCCTGGGTTATTTTCTGGTTTGGATCACATAGTAATGTGGTACCACACTTAAACAGTCAATTAAACCAGGTTTCGATCAATATTTTTGAGGATAACGCATGTTAGGTCTAGGTTAGGCCTGGGATTTTCACTCATCAGCCTCATACTTTCGCATTCTTCACATACTTGTTGAACGGATCCTGGGTTTTGTCTGGTTTGGATCACGTAGTAATGTGGTACCACACTGAAACAGTCGATTAAACCTGGTTTTGATCAATATTTTAGAGGATAACGCATAGTTAGGTTTGGGATAGGTCTGGGATTTGACCTCATCAGACTCATACTTTCGCACACTTCACATACTCGTTGAACAGATCCTGGGTTATTTCATGGTTTGGATCACATAGTAATGTGGTACCACGCTGAAACAGCGAATTAAACCTGGTTTCGATCAATATTCTAGAGAATAATTCATGTTAGGTCTAGGTTAGGTCTGGGATTTGCTCTCATCAGGCTCGTTCTTTCGCATATCTCTCATACTTGATGGCTAGATCCTGGGCTTTTTCTGGATTGCATCACGTAGTAATGAAGTACAACACTGAAACAGTTAATTAAACCTGGTTTCCATCAATATCTTAGAGGACAACGCAAGTTAGGTCTGGGATAGGTTTGGGATTTGCCCTCATCAGACTCATACTTTCGCACACTTCACATACTCGTTGAACAGATCCTGGGTTATTTTCTGGTTTGGATCACATAGTAATGTGGTACCACGCTGAAACAGCGAATTAAACCTGGTTTCGATCAATATTTTAGAGGATAACGCAAGTTAGGTCTAGGTTAGGCCTGGGATTTGCCCTCATCAGGGTCGTACTTTCGCAGTTTTAACATACATGTTGACCTGATCGAGGGTTTTTTCTGCTTTGGATCACGTAGTAAAGTGGTACCACACTGAAACATTCAATTAAACCTGGTCTTGATAAATATTTTAGAGGATAACGCATGTTAGGTTTGGGTTAGGTCTAGGATTTGCCCTCATCAGGCTCATACTTTCGCATATTTCTCATACTTCATGGCTAGATCCTGGGCAGTTTCTGGACTGTATCACGTAGTAATGTGTTACCACGCTGAAACAGTCAATTAAACCTGGTTTCGATCAATATTTTAGAGGATAACGCAAGTTAGGTCTGGCATAGGTCTGGGATTTGCCCTCATCAGGCTCATACTTTCGCGTTTTTCACATACTTGTTGAACAGATCCTGGGTTTTTTCTGGTTTGCATCACGTAGTAGTGTGGTACCACACTGAAACAGTCCATTAAACCTGGTTTCGCTCAATATTTTAGAGGATAACGCATGTTAGGTCTAGGTTAGCCCTGGGATTTTCACTCATCGGACTCATACTTTCGCATTCTTCTCATACTTGTTGAACTGATCCTGGGTTTTTTCTGGTTTGGATCACGTAGTAATGTGGTACCACACTGAAACAGTCAATTAAACCTGGTTTCGATCAATATTTTAGAGAATAATTCATGTTAGGTCTAGGTTAGGTCTGGGATTCGCCCTCATCAGGCTCATACTTTCGCGTTTTTCACATACTTGTTGAACAGATCCTGGGTTTTTTCTGGTTTGTATCACGTAGTAGTGTGGTACCACACTGAAACAGTCCATTAAACCTCGTTTGGGTCAATATTTTAGAGGATAACGCAAGTTAGGTCTGGCATAGGTCTGGGATTCGCCCTCATCAGGGTCATACTTTCGCGTTTTTCACATACTTGTTGAACAGATCCTGGGTTTTTTCTGGTTTGTATCACGTAGTAGTGTGATACCACACTGAAACAGTCCATTAAACCTGGTTTGGATCAATTGTCCAGAGGATAACGCATGTTAGGTCTAGGTTAGCCCTGGGATTTTCACTCATCAGACTCATACTTTCGCATTCTTCTGATACTTGCTGTACTGATCCTGTGTTTTTTCTGGTTTGGATCACGTACTAATGCGGTACCACACTGAAACAGTCGATTAAACCTGGTTTCGATCAATATCTTAGAGGATAACGCAAGTTAAGTCTGGGATTGGTCTGGGATTTGACCTCATCAGACTCATACTTTCGCACACTTCACATACTCGTTGAACAGAGGCTGGGTTATTTTCTGGTTTGGATCACATAGTAATGTGGTACCACACTGAAACAGTCCATTAAACCTGGTTTGGATCAATATTTTAGAGGATAACGCATGTTAGGTCTAGGTTAGGTCTGGGATTTTCGCTCATGAGACTCATACTTTCGCATACTTCACATACTTGTTGAACGGATCCTGGGTTTTTTCTGGTTTGGATCACGTAGTAATGTGGTACCACACTGAAACAGTCAATTAAACCTGGTTTCGATCAATATTTTAGAGAATAATTCATGTTAGGTCTAGGATAGGTCTGGGATTTGCTCTCATCGGACTCATACTTTCGCATTCTTCTCATACTTGTTGAACTGATCCTGGGTTTTTTCTGGTTTGGATCACGTAGTAATGTGGTACCACACTGAAACAGTCAATTAAACCTGGTTTCGATCAATATTTTAGAGAATAATTCATGTTAGGTCTAGGATAGGTCTGGGATTTGCTCTCATCAGGCTCATTCTTTCGCATATTTCTCATACATGTTGAACAGATCCTGGGTTTTTTCGGGTTTGGATCACGTAGTAATGAAGTACAACACTGAAACAGTCAATTAAACCTGGTTTCCATCAATATCTTACAGGACAACGCAAGTTAGGTCTGGGATAGGTCTAGGATTTGCCCTCATCAGGCGCTTACTTTCGCATATTTCTCATACTTGATGGCTAGATCCTGGGGTTTTTCTGGTTTGGATCACGTAGTAATGTGGTACCACACTGAGACAGTCGATTAAACCTGGTTTCGATCAATATTTTAGAGGATAACGCAAGTTAGGTCTGGGAAAGGTCCGGGATTTGACCTCATCAGACTCATACTATCGCATTCTTCACATACTTGTTGAACGGATCCTGGGTTTTTTCTGGTTTGGATCACGTAGTAATGTGGGACCACACTGAAACAGTCAAGTAAACCTGTTTTCGATCAATATTTTAGAGAATAATTCATGTTAGGTCTAGGATAGGTCTGGGATTTGCTCTCATCAGGCTCTTACTTTCGCATATTTCTCATACTTGATGGCTAGATCCTGGGTTTTTTCTGGTTTGGATCACGTAGTAATGTGGTACCACACTGAAACAGTCGATTAAACCTGGTTTCGATCAATATTTTAGAGGATAACGCAAGTTAAGTTTGGGAATGGTCTGGGATTTGACCTCATCAGACTCATACTTTCGCATTCTTCACATACTTGTTGAACGGATCCTGGGTTTTTTCTGGTTTGGATCACGTAGTAATGTGGGACCTCACTGAAACAGTCGACTAAACCTGGTTTCCATCAATATTTTAGAGGATAACGCATGTTAGGTCTAGGTTAGGCCTGGGATTTTCCCTCATCAGACTCATACTTTCGCATTCTTCACATACTTGTTGAACGGATCCTGGGTTTTTTCTGGTTTGGATCACGTAGTAATGTGGTACCACACTGAAACATTCAATTAAACCTTTTCTTGATAAATATTTTAGAGGATAACGCATGTTAGGTTTGGGTTAGGTCTAGGATTTGCCCTCATCAGGCTCATACTTTCGCATATTTCTCATACTTCATGGCTAGATCCTGGGCTGTTTCTGGATTGTATCAGGTAGTAAAGTGGTACCACACTGAAACATTCAATGAAACCTGGTCTGGATAAATATTTTAGAGGGTAACGCATCTTAGCTCTGGGTTAGGTCTAAGATTTGCCCTCATCAGGCTCACAGTTTCGCGTTTTTCACATACTTCTTGAACAGATCCTGGGCTTTCTCTGATTTGGATCACGAAGTAGTGTGGTAACATACTGAAACAGTCCATTAAACCTGGTCTGGATAAATATTTTAGAGGATAACGCATCTTAGGTCTGGGTTAGGTCTAAGATTTGCCCTCATCAGGCTCACAGTTTAGCGTTTTTCGCATACTTGTTGAACAGATCCTGGGTTTTTTCTGGTTTGGATCACGAAGTAGTGTGGTACCACACTGAAACAGTCCATTAAACCTGGTTTCGCTCAATATTTTAGTGGATAACGCATGTTAGGTCTAGGTTAGGTCTGGGATTTGCTCTCATCAGGCTCATTCTTTCGGATATTTCTCATACTTGATGGCTAGAGCCTGGGCTTTTTCTGGATTGCATCAGGTAGTAATGTAGTACCACACTGAAACAGTCAATGAAACCTGGTTTCCATCAATATTTTAGAGGACAACGCAAGTTAGGTCTAGGTAAGGCCTGAGATTTTCACTGATCAGACTCATACTTTCGCCTTCTTCACGTACTTGTTGAACGGATCCTGGGGTTTTTCTGGTTTGGAACACGTAGTAATGTGGTACCACACTGAAACATTCAATTAAACCTGGTCTTGATAAATATTTTAGAGGATAACGCATGTTAGGTCTGGGATAGGTATGGGATTTGCCCTCATCAGACTCATACTTTCGCACACTTCACATACTCGTTGAACAGATCCTGGATTATTTTCTGGTTTGGATCACATAGTAATGTGGTACCACACTGAAACAGTCGATTAAACCAGGTTTCGATCAATATTTTTGAGGATAACGCATGTTAGGTCTAGGTTAGGCCTGGGATTTTCACTCATCAGACTCATACTTTCGCATTCTTCACATACTTGTTGAACGGATCCTGGGTTTTTTTCTGGTTTGGATCACGTTGTAGTGTGGGACCACACTGAAACAATCAATTAAACCTGGTCTTGATAAATATTTTAGAGGATAACGCATGTTAGGTTTGGGTTAGGTCTAGGATTTGCCCTCAGCAGGCTCATACTTTCGCATATCTCTCATACTTCATGGCTAGATCCTGAGCTGTTTCTGGATTGTATCACGTAGTAATGTGGTACCACGCTGAAACAGTCAATTAAACCTGGTTTCCATCAATATCTTAGAGGATAACGAAAGCTAAGTCTGGGATTGGTCTGGGATTTGACCTCATCAGGCTCATACTTTCGCGTTTTTCACATACTTGTTGAACAGATCCTGGGTTTTTTCTGGTTTGGATCCCGTAGTAGTGTGGTACCACACTGAAACAGTCTATGAAACCTGGTTTCGCTCAATATTTTAGAGGATAACGCATGTTAGGTCAAGGTTAGGTCTAAGATTTGCCCTCATCAGTCTCACAGTTTCGAGTTTTTCACATACTTGTTGAACAGATCCTGGGTTTTTTCTGGTTTGGATCACGAAGTAGTGTGGTACCACACTGAAACAGTCCATTAAACCTGGTTTCGCTCAATATTTTAGAGGACTACGCAAGTTAGGTCTAGGTTAGCCCTGGGATTTTCACTCATCGGACTCATACTTTCGCATTCTTCTCATACTTGTTGAACTGATCCTGGGTTTTTTCTGGTTTGGATCACGTAGTAATGTGGTACCACACTGAAACAGTCAATTAAACCTGGTTTCGACCAATATTTTAGAGAATAATTCATGTTAGGTCTAGGTTAGGCCTGGGATTTGCTCTCATCAGGCTCATTCTTTCGCATATTTCTCATACTTGATGGCTAGATCCTGGGCTTTTTCTGGATTGCATCACGTAGTAATGAAGTACAACACTGAAACAGTCAATTAAACCTGGTTTCGATCAATATTTTAGAGGATAACGCAAGTTAGGTCTGGCATAGGTCTGGGATTCGCCCTCATCAGGCTCATACTTTCGCGTTTTTCACATACTTGTTGAACAGATCCTGGGTTTTTTCTGGTTTGTATCACGTAGTAGTGTGGTACCACACTGAAACAGTCCATTAAACCTGGTTTGGATCAATATTTTAGAGGATAACGCATGTTAGGTCTAGGTTAGGCCTGGGATTTTCACTCATCAGACTCATACTTTCGCATTCTTCACATACTTGTAGAACGGATCCTGGGTTTTTACTGGTTTGGATCACGTAGTAATGTGGTACCACACTGAAACATTCAATTAAACCTGGTTTCGATCAATATTTTAGAGGATAACGCAAGTTAGGTCTGGGATAGGTCTGGGATTCGCCCTCATCAGGCTCATACTTTCGCGTTTTTCACATATTTGTTGAACAGATCCTGGGTTTTTTCTGGTTTGCATCACGTAGTAGTGTGGTACCACACTGAAACAGTCCATTAAACCTGGTTTCGCTCAATATTTTAGAGGATAACGCATGTTAGGTCTAGGTTAGCCCTGGGATTTTCACTCATCGGACTCATACTTTCGCATTCTTCTCATACATGTTGAACTGATCCTGGGTTTTTTCTGGTTTGGATCACGTAGTAATGTGGTACCACACTGAAAAAGTCGATTAAACCTGGTTTCGGTCAATATCTTAGGGGATAACGCAAGTTAAGTCTGTGATTGGTCCGGGATTTGACCTCATCAGACTCATACTTTCGCACACTTCACATACTCCTTGAACAGATCCTGGGTTATTTTCTGGTTTGGATCACATAGTAATGTGGTACCACACTTAAACAGTCAATTAAACCAGGTTTCGATCAATATTTTTGAGGATAACGCATGTTAGGTCTAGGTTAGGCCTGGGATTTTCACTCATCAGCCTCATACTTTCGCATTCTTCACATACTTGTTGAACGGATCCTGGGTTTTGTCTGGTTTGGATCACGTAGTAATGTGGTACCACACTGAAACAGTCGATTAAACCTGGTTTTGATCAATATTTTAGAGGATAACGCATAGTTAGGTTTGGGATAGGTCTGGGATTTGACCTCATCAGACTCATACTTTCGCACACTTCACATACTCGTTGAACAGATCCTGGGTTATTTCATGGTTTGGATCACATAGTAATGTGGTACCACGCTGAAACAGCGAATTAAACCTGGTTTCGATCAATATTCTAGAGAATAATTCATGTTAGGTCTAGGCTAGGTCTGGGATTTGCTCTCATCAGGCTCGTTCTTTCGCATATCTCTCATACTTGATGGCTAGATCCTGGGCTTTTTCTGGATTGCATCACGTAGTAATGAAGTACAACACTGAAACAGTTAATTAAACCTGGTTTCCATCAATATCTTAGAGGACAACGCAAGTTAGGTCTGGGATAGGTTTGGGATTTGCCCTCATCAGACTCATACTTTCGCACACTTCACATACTCGTTGAACAGATCCTGGGTTATTTTCTGGTTTGGATCACATAGTAATGTGGTACCACGCTGAAACAGCGAATTAAACCTGGTTTCGATCAATATTTTAGAGGATAACGCAAGTTAGGTCTAGGTTAGGCCTGGGATTTGCCCTCATCAGGGTCGTACTTTCGCAGTTTTAACATACATGTTGACCTGATCGAGGGTTTTTTCTGCTTTGGATCACGTAGTAAAGTGGTACCACACTGAAACATTCAATTAAACCTGGTCTTGATAAATATTTTAGAGGATAACGCATGTTAGGTTTGGGTTAGGTCTAGGATTTGCCCTCATCAGGCTCATACTTTCGCATATTTCTCATACTTCATGGCTAGATCCTGGGCAGTTTCTGGACTGTATCACGTAGTAATGTGTTACCACGCTGAAACAGTCAATTAAACCTGGTTTCGATCAATATTTTAGAGGATAACGCAAGTTAGGTCTGGCATAGGTCTGGGATTCGCCCTCATCAGGCTCATACTTTCGCGTTTTTCACATACTTGTTGAACAGATCCTGGGTTTTTTCTGGTTTGTATCACGTAGTAGTGTGGTACCACACTGAAACAGTCCATTAAACCTGGTTTGGATCAATATTTTAGAGGATAACGCATGTTAGGTCTAGGTTAGGCCTGGGATTTTCACTCATCAGACTCATACTTTCGCATTCTTCACATACTTGTAGAACGGATCCTGGGTTTTTACTGGTTTGCATCACGTAGTAATGTGGTACCACACTGAAACATTCAATTAAACCTGGTTTCGATCAATATTTTAGAGGATAACGCAAGTTAGGTCTGGGATAGGTCTGGGATTCGCCCTCATCAGGCTCATACTTTCGCGTTTTTCACATACTTGTTGAACAGATCCTGGGTTTTTTCTGGTTTGCATCACGTAGTAGTGTGGTACCACACTGAAACAGTCCATTAAACCTGGTTTCGCTCAATATTTTAGAGGATAACGCATGTTAGGTCTAGGTTAGCCCGGGGATTTTCACTCATCGGACTCATACTTTCGCATTCTTCTCATACTTGTTGAACTGATCCTGGGTTTTTTCTGGTTTGGATCACGTAGTAATGTGGTACCACACTGAAACAGTCAATTAAACCTGGTTTCGATCAATATTTTAGAGAATAATTCATGTTAGGTCTAGGTTAGGTCTGGGATTCGCCCTCATCAGGCTCATACTTTCGCGTTTTTCACATACTTGTTGAACAGATCCTGGGTTTTTTCTGGTTTGTATCACGTAGTAGTGTGGTACCACACTGAAACAGTCCATTAAACCTGGTTTGGGTCAATATTTTAGAGGATAACGCAAGTTAGGTCTGGCATAGGTCTGGGATTCGCCCTCATCAGGCTCATACTTTCGCGTTTTTCACATACTTGTTGAACAGATCCTGGGTTTTTTCTGGTTTGTATCACGTAGTAGTGTGATACCACACTGAAACAGTCCATTAAACCTGGTTTGGATCAATTGTCCAGAGGATAACGCATGTTAGGTCTAGGTTAGCCCTGGGATTTTCACTCATCAGACTCATACTTTCGCATTCTTTTCATACTTGCTGTACTGATCCTGTGTTTTTTCTGGTTTGGATCACGTACTAATGCGGTACCACACTGAAACAGTCGATTAAACCTGGTTTCGATCAATATCTTAGAGGATAACGCAAGTTAAGTCTGGGATCCGGGGGATGGGCGCGAAAGCGCGGGCACCGGGAGGATACCGGAAGAATGCTTCGAGCGATTCCCGGTATCCTCCCAAAGCGTGCCGAAGGGTCACCGTGGGGTTTTTAGTGGGTAGGTCCCGCGCCTGTCGTTGTACGGGCGCGGGGAATCCCACACACCCCTCCCACCTCTCCCCAAGGAGGTGGGAGGGAGTCTTTCGAAGATTTTCCCCACGACAAAAAAAAAAAAAAAAAAAAAAAAAAAAGTTAAGTCTGGGATTGGTCTGGGATTAGACCTCATCAGACTCATACTTTCGCACACTTCACATACTCGTTGAACAGAGGCTGGGTTATTTTCTGGTTTGGATCACATAGTAATGTGGTACCACACTGAAACAGTCCATTAAACCTGGTTTGGATCAATATTTTAGAGGATAACGCATGTTAGGTCTAGGTTAGGTCTGGGATTTTCGCTCATGAGACTCATACATTCGCATACTTCACATACTTGTTGAACGGATCCTGGGTTTTTTCTGGTTTGGTTCAGGTAGTAATGTGGTACCACACTGAAACATTCAATTAAACCTGGTCTTGATAAATATTTTAGAGGATAACGCATGTTAGGTTTGGGTTAGGTCTAGGATTTGCCCTCAGCAGGCTCATACTTTCGTATATTTCTCATACTTTATGGCTAGATCCTGGGCTGTTTCTGGTTTGTATCACGTAGTAATGTGGTACCACGCTGAAACAGTCAATTAAACCTGGTTTCGATCAATATTTTAGAGGATAACGCAAGTTAGGTCTGGCATAGGTCTGGGATTCGCCCTCATCAGGCTCATACTTTCGCGTTTTTCACATACTTGTTGAACAGATCCTGGGTTTTTTCTGGATTGTATCACGTAGTAGTGTGGTACCACACTGAAACAGTCCATTAAACCTGGTTTGGATCAATTGTTTAGAGGATAACGCATGTAAGGTCTAGGTTAGCCCTGGGATTTTCACTCATCAGACACATACTATCGCATTCTTCTCATACTTGTTGAACTGATCCTGGGTTTTTTCTGGTTTGGATCACGTAGTAATGTGGTACCACACTGAAACAGTCGATTAAACCAGGTTTCGATCAATATTTTTGAGGATAAGGCATGTTAGGTCTAGGTTAGGCCTGGGATTTTCACTCATCAGACTCATACTTTCGCATTCTTCACATACTTGTTGAACGGATCCTGGGTTTTTACTGGTTTGGATCACGTAGTAATGTGGTACCACACTGAAACATTCAACTAAACCTGGTTTCGATCAATATTTTAGAGGATAACGCAAGTTAGGTCTGGGATAGGTCTGGGATTCGCCCTCATCAGGCTCATACTTTCGCGTTTTTCACATACTTGTTGAACAGATCCTGGGTTTTTTCTGGTTTGCATCACGTAGTAGTGTGGTACCACACTGAAACAGTCCATTAAACCTGGTTTCGCTCAATATTTTAGAGGATAACGCACGTTAGGTCTAGGTTAGCCTGGGATTTTCACTCATCGGACTCGTACTTTCGCGTTTTTCACATACTTGTTGAACAGATCCTGGGTTTTTTCTGGTTTGGATCGCGTAGTAATGTGGTACCACACTGAAACAGTCAATTAAACCTGGTTTCGATCAATATTTTAGAGAATAATTCATGTTAGGTCTAGGTTAGGTCTGGGATTTGCTCTCATCAGGCTCATTCTTTCGCATATTTCTCATACTGGATGGCTAGATCCTGAGCTTTTTCTGGATTGCTTCACGTAGTAATGAAGTACAACACTGAAACAGTCAATTAAACCTGGTTTCCATCAATATTTTAGAGGATAACGCGTGTTAGGTCTGGGATAGGTCTGGGATTTGCCCTCATCAGACTCATACTTTCGCACACTTCACATACTCGGTGAACAGATCCTGGGTTATTTTCTGGATAGGATCACATAGTAATGTGGTACCACACTGAAACAGTCGATTAAACCAGGTTTCGATCAATATTTTTGAGGATAACGCATGTTAGGTCTAGGTTAGGCCTGGGATTTTCATTCATCAGACTCATACTTTCGCATTCTTCACATACTTGTTGAACGGATCCTGGGTTTTTTCTGCTTTGGATCACGTAGTAAAGTGGTACCACACTGAAACATTCAATTAATCCTGGTCTTGATAAATATTTTAGAGGATAACGCATGTTAGGTCTAGGTTCGGTCTGGGATTTGCTCTCATCAGGCTCATTCTTTCGCATATTTCTCATACTTGATGGCTAGATCCTGGGCTTTTTCTGGATTGCATCACGTAGTAATGAAGTACAACACTGAAACAGTCAATTAAACCTGGTTTCCATCAATATCTTAGAGGACAACGCAAGTTAGGTCTGGCATAGGTCTGGGATTCGCCCTCATCAGGCTCATACTTTCGCGTTTTTCACATATTTGTTGAACAGATCCTGGGTTTTTTCTGGTTTGTATCACGTAGTAATGAAGTACAACACTGAAACAGTCAATTAAAACTGGTTTCCATAAATATCTTAGAGGACAACGCAAGTTAGGTCTGGCATAGGTCTGGGATTCGCCCTCATCAGGCTCATACTTTCGCGTTTTTCACATACTTGTTGAACAGATCCTGGGTTTTTTCTGGTTTGTATCACGTAGTAGTGTGATACCACACTGAAACAGTCCATTAAACCTGGTTTGGATCAATTGTTTAGAGGATAACGCATGTTAGGTCTAGGTTATCCCTGGGATTTTCACTCATCAGACTCATACTTTCGCATTCTTCTCATACTTGCTGTACTGATCCTGTGTTTTTTCTGGTTTGGATCACGTACTAATGTGGTACCACACTGGAACAGTCGATTAAACCTGGTTTCGATCAATATCTTAGAGGATAACGCAAGTTAAGTCTGGGATTGGTCTGGGATTTGACCTCATCAGACTCATACTTTCGCACAGTTCACATACTCGTTGAACAGAGCCTGGGTTATTTTCTGCTTTGGATCACATAGTAATGTGGTACCACACTGAAACAGTCCATTAAACCTGGTTTGGATCAATATTTTAGAGGATAACGCATGTTAGGTCTAGGTTAGGTCTGGGATTTTCGCTCATGAGACTCATACTTTCGCATACTTCACATACTTGTTGAACGGATCCTGGGTATTTCTGGTTTGGTTCAGGTAGTAATGTGGTACCACACTGAAACATTCAATTAAACCTGGTTTCGATCAATATTTTAGAGGATAACGCAAGTTAGGCCTGGCATAGGTCTGGGATTCGCCCTCATCAGGCTCATACTTTCGCGTTTTTCACATACTTGTTGAACAGATCCTGGGTTTTTTCTGGTTTGTATCACGTAGTAACGTGGTACCACGCTGAAACAGTCAATTAAACCTGGTTTCGATCAATATTTTAGAGGATAACGCAAGTTAGGCCTGGCATAGGTCTGGGATTCGCCCTCATCAGGCTCATACTTTCGCGTTTTTCACATACTTGTTGAACAGATCCTGGGTTTTTTCTGATTTGTATCACGTAGTAGTGTGGTACCACACTGAGACAGTCCATTGAACCTGGTTTGGATCAATTGTTTAGAGGATAACGCATGTTAGGTCTAGGTTATCCCTGGGATTTTCACTCATCAGACTCATACTTTCGCCTTCTTCTCATACTTGCTGTACTGATCCTGGGTTTTTTCTGGTTTGGATCACGTAGTAATGTGGTACAACACTGAAACAGTCGATTAAACCTGGTTTCGGTCAATATCTTAGGGGATAACGCAAGTTAAGTCTGTGATTGGTCCGGGATTTGACCTCATCAGACTCATACTTTCGCACACTTCACATACTCCTTGAACAGATCCTGGGTTATTTTCTGGTTTGGATCACATAGTAATGTGGTACCACACTTAAACAGTCAATTAAACCAGGTTTCGATCAATATTTTTGAGGATAACGCATGTTAGGTCTAGGTTAGGCCTGGGATTTTCACTCATCAGCCTCATACTTTCGCAAACTTCACATACTTGTTGAACGGATCCTGGGTTTTGTCTGGTTTGGATCACGTAGTAATGTGGTACCACACTGAAACAGTCGATTAAACCTGGTTTCCATCAATATTTTAGAGGATAACGCATGTTAGGTCTAGGTTAGGCCTGGGATTTGCCCTCATCAGGGTCGTACTTTCGCAGTTTTAACATACATGTTGACCTGATCGAGGGTTTTTTCTGCTTTGGATCACGTAGTAAAGTGGTACCACACTGAAACATTCAATTAAACCTGGTCTTGATAAATATTTTAGAGGATAACGCATGTTAGGTTTGGGTTAGGTCTAGGATTTGCCCTCATCAGGCTCATACTTTCGCATATTTCTCATACTTCATGGCTAGATCCTGGGCAGTTTCTGGACTGCATCACGTAGTAATGTGGTACCACGCTGAAACAGTCAATTAAACCTGGTTTCGATCAATATTTTAGAGGATAACGCAAGTTAGGTCTGGCATAGGTCTGGGATTCGCCCTCATCAGGCTCATACTTTCGCGTTTTTCACATACTTGTTGAACAGATCCTGGGTTTTCACTGGTTTGGATCACGTAGTAATGTGGTACCACACTGAAACATTCAATTAAACCTGGTTTCGATCAATATTTTAGAGGATAACGCAAGTTAGGTCTGGGATAGGTCTGGGATTCGCCCTCATCAGGCTCATACTTCCGCGTTTTTCACATACTTGTTGAACAGATCCTGGGTTTTTTCTGGTTTGCATCACGTAGTAGTGTGGTACCACACTGAAACAGTCCATTAAACCTGGTTTCGCTCAATATTTTAGAGGATAACGCATGTTAGGTCTAGGTTAGCCCTGGGATTTTCACTCATCGGACTCATACTTTCGCATTCTTCTCATACTTGTTGAACTGATCCTGGGTTTTTTCTGGTTTGGATCACGTAGTAATGTGGTACCACACTGAAACAGTCGATTAAACCTGGTTTCGGTCAATATCTTAGGGGATAACGCAAGTTAAGTCTGTGATTGGTCCGGGATTTGACCTCATCAGACTCATACTTTCGCACACTTCACATACTCCTTGAACAGATCCTGGGTTATTTTCTGGTTTGGATCACATAGTAATGTGGTACCACACTTAAACAGTCAATTAAACCAGGTTTCGATCAATATTTTTGAGGATAACGCATGTTAGGTCTAGGTTAGGCCTGGGATTTTCACTCATCAGCCTCATACTTTCGCATTCTTCACATACTTGTTGAACGGATCCTGGGTTTTGTCTGGTTTGGATCACGTAGTAATGTGGTACCACACTGAAACAGTCGATTAAACCTGGTTTTGATCAATATTTTAGAGGATAACGCATAGTTAGGTTTGGGATAGGTCTGGGATTTGACCTCATCAGACTCATACTTTCGCACACTTCACATACTCGTTGAACAGATCCTGGGTTATTTCATGGTTTGGATCACATTGTAATGTGGTACCACGCTGAAACAGCGAATTAAACCTGGTTTCGATCAATATTCTAGAGAATAATTCATGTTAGGTCTAGGTTAGGTCTGGGATTTGCTCTCATCAGGCTCGTTCTTTCGCATATCTCTCATACTTGATGGCTAGATCCTGGGCTTTTTCTGGATTGCATCACGTAGTAATGAAGTACAACACTGAAACAGTTAATTAAACCTGGTTTCCATCAATATCTTAGAGGACAGCGCAAGTTAGGTCTGGGATAGGTTTGGGATTTGCCCTCATCAGACTCATACTTTCGCACACTTCACATACTCGTTGAACAGATCCTGGGTTATTTTCTGGTTTGGATCACATAGTAATGTGGTACCACGCTGAAACAGCGAATTAAACCTGGTTTCGATCAATATTTTAGAGGATAACGCAAGTTAGGTCTAGGTTAGGCCTGGGATTTGCCCTCATCAGGGTCGTACTTTCGCAGTTTTAACATACATGTTGACCTGATCGAGGGTTTTTTCTGCTTTGGATCACGTAGTAAAGTGGTACCACACTGAAACATTCAATTAAACCTGGTCTTGATAAATATTTTAGAGGATAACGCATGTTAGGTTTGGGTTAGGTCTAGGATTTGCCCTCATCAGGCTCATACTTTCGCATATTTCTCATACTTCATGGCTAGATCCTGGGCAGTTTCTGGACTGTATCACGTAGTAATGTGTTACCACGCTGAAACAGTCCATTAAACCTGGTTTGGATCAATATTTTAGAGGATAACGCATGTTAGGTCTAGGTTAGGCCTGGGATTTTCACTCATCAGACTCATACTTTCGCATTCTTCACATACTTGTAGAACGGATCCTGGGTTTTTACTGGTTTGCATCACGTAGTAATGTGGTACCACACTGAAACATTCAATTAAACCTGGTTTCGATCAATATTTTAGAGGATAACGCAAGTTAGGTCTGGGATAGGTCTGGGATTCGCCCTCATCAGGCTCATACTTTCGCGTTTTTCACATACTTGTTGAACAGATCCTGGGTTTTTTCTGGTTTGCATCACGTAGTAGTGTGGTACCACACTGAAACAGTCCATTAAACCTGGTTTCGCTCAATATTTTAGAGGATAACGCATGTTAGGTCTAGGTTAGCCCGGGGATTTTCACTCATCGGACTCATACTTTCGCATTCTTCTCATACTTGTTGAACTGATCCTGGGTTTTTTCTGGTTTGGATCACGTAGTAATGTGGTACCACACTGAAACAGTCAATTAAATCTGGTTTCGATCAATATTTTAGAGAATAATTCATTTTAGGTCTAGGTTAGGTCTGGGATTCGCCCTCATCAGGCTCATACTTTCGCGTTTTTCACATACTTGTTGAACAGATCCTGGGTTTTTTCTGGTTTGTATCACGTAGTAGTGTGGTACCACACTGAAACAGTCCATTAAACCTGGTTTGGGTCAATATTTTAGAGGATAACGCAAGTTAGGTCTGGCATAGGTCTGGGATTCGCCCTCATCAGGCTCATACTTTCGCGTTTTTCACATACTTGTTGAACAGATCCTGGGTTTTTTCTGGTTTGTATCACGTAGTAGTGTGATACCACACTGAAACAGTCCATTAAACCTGGTTTGGATCAATTGTCCAGAGGATAACGCATGTTAGGTCTTGGTTAGCCCTGGGATTTTCACTCATCAGACTCATACTTTCGCATTCTTCTCATACTTGCTGTACTGATCCTGTGTTTTTTCTGGTTTGGATCACGTACTAATGCGGTACCACACTGAAACAGTCGATTAAACCTGGTTTCGATCAATATCTTAGAGGATAACGCAAGTTAAGTCTGGGATCCGGGGGATGGGCGCGAAAGCGCGGGCACCGGGAGGATACCAGAAGAATGCTTCGAGCGATTCCCGGTATCCTCCCAAAGCGTGCCGAAGGGTCACCGTGGGGTTTTTAGTGGGTAGGTCCCGCGCCTGTCGTTGTACGGGCGCGGGGAATCCCACACACCCCTCCCACCTCTCCCCAAGGAGGTGGGAGGGAGTCTTTCGAAGATTTTCCCCACGACAAAAAAAAAAAAAAAAAAAAAAAAAAAAGTTAAGTCTGGGATTGGTCTGGGATTTGACCTCATCAGACTCATACTTTCGCACACTTGTCATACTCGTTGAACAGAGGCTGGGTTATTTTCTGGTTTGGATCACATAGTAATGTGGTACCACACTGAAACAGTCCATTAAACCTGGTTTGGATCAATATTTTAGAGGATAACGCATGTTAGGTCTAGGTTAGGTCTGGGATTTTCGCTCATGAGACCCATACTTTCGCATACTTCACATACTTGTTGAACGGATCCTGGGTTTTTTCTGGTTTGGTTCAGGTAGTAATGTGGTACCACACTGAAACATTCAATTAAACCTGGTCTTGATTTATATTTTAGAGGATAACGCATGTTAGGTTTGGGTTAGGTCTAGGATTTGCCCTCAGCAGGCTCATACTTTCGTATATTTCTCATACTTTATGGCTAGATCCTGGGCTGTTTCTGGTTTGTATCACGTAGTAATGTGGTACCACGCTGAAACAGTCAATTAAACCTGGTTTCGATCAATATTTTAGAGGATAACGCAAGTTAGGTCTGGCATAGCTCTGGGATTCGCCCTCATCAGGCTCATACTTTCGCGTTTTTCACAAACTTGTTGAACAGATCCTGGGTTTTTTCTGGTTTGTATCACGTAGTAGTGTGGTACCACACTGAAACAGTCCATTAAACCTGGTTTGGATCAATTGTTTAGAGGATAACGCATGTTAGGTCTAGGTTAGCCCTGGGATTTTCACTCATCAGACACATACTATCGCATTCTTCTCATACTTGTTGAACTGATCCTGGGTTTTTTCTGGTTTGGATCACGTAGTAATGTGGTACCACACTGAAACAGTCGATTAAACCTGGTTTCGGTCAATATCTTAGGGGATAACGCAAGTTAAGTCTGTGATTGGTCCGGGATTTGACCTCATCAGACTCATACTTTCGCACACTTCACATACTCGTTGAACAGATCCTGGGTTATTTCATGGTTTGGATCACATTGTAATGTGGTACCACGCTGAAACAGCGAATTAAACCTGGTTTCGATCAATATTCTAGAGAATAATTCATGTTAGGTCTAGGTTAGGTCTGGGATTTGCTCTCATCAGGCTCGTTCTTTCGCATATCTCTCATACTTGATGGCTAGATCCTGGGCTTTTTCTGGATTGCATCACGTAGTAATGAAGTACAACACTGAAACAGTTAATTAAACCTGGTTTCCATCAATATCTTAGAGGACAGCGCAAGTTAGGTCTGGGATAGGTTTGGGATTTGCCCTCATCAGACTCATACTTTCGCACACTTCACATACTCGTTGAACAGATCCTGGGTTATTTTCTGGTTTGGATCACATAGTAATGTGGTACCACGCTGAGACAGTCGATTAAACCTGGTTTCGATCAATATTTTAGAGAATAATTCATGTTAGGTCTAGGTTAGGTCTGGGATTTGCTCTCATCAGGCTCGTTCTTTCGCATATCTCTCATACTTGATGGCTAGATCCTGGGCTTTTTCTGGATTGCATCACGTAGTAATGAAGTACAACACTGAAACAGTTAATTAAACCTGGTTTCCATCAATATCTTAGAGGACAACGCAAGTTAGGTCTGGGATAGGTCTGGGATTTGCCCTCATCAGACTCATACTTTCGCCTTCTTCACGTACTTGTTGAACGGATCCTGGGGTTTTTCTGGTTTGGAACACGTAGTAATGTGGTACCACACTGAAACATTCAATTAAACCTGGTCTTGATAAATATTTTAGAGGATAACGCATGTTAGGTCTGGGATAGGTATGGGATTTGCCCTCATCAGACTCATACTTTCGCACACTTCACATACTCGTTGAACAGATCCTGGGTTATTTTCTGGTTTGGATCACATAGTAATGTGGTACCACACTGAAACAGTCGATTAAACCAGGTTTCGATCAATATTTTTGAGGATAACGCATGTTAGGTCTAGGTTAGGCCTGGGATTTTCACTCATCAGACTCATACTTTCGCATTCTTCACATACTTGTTGAACGGATCCTGGGTTTTTTTCTGGTTTGGATCACGTTGTAGTGTGGGACCACACTGAAACAATCAATTAAACCTGGTCTTGATAAATATTTTAGAGGATAACGCATGTTAGGTTTGGGTTAGGTCTAGGATTAGCCCTCATCAGACTCATACTTTCGCACTCTTCACATACTCGTTGACGAGATCCTGGGTTTTTTTCTAGTTTGGATCACGTAGTAATGTGGTACCACACTGAAACAGTCGATTAAACCTGGTTTCGATCAATATTTTAGAGGATAACACAAGTTAGGTCTGGCATAGGTCTGGGATTCGCCCTCATCAGGCTCATACTTTCGCGTTTTTCACATACTTGTTGAACAGATCCTGGGTTTTTTCTGGTTTGTATCACGCAGTAGTGTGGTACCACACTGAAACAGTCCATTAAACCTGGTTTGGATGAATATTTTAGAGGATAACGCATGTAAGGTCTAGGTTAGCCCTGGGATTTTCACTCATCAGACTCATACTTTCACATTCTTCTCATACTTGTTGAACTGATCCTGGGTTTTTTCTGGTTTGGAACACGTAGTAATGTGGTACCACACTGAAACATTCAATTAAACCTGGTCTTGATAAATATTTTAGAGGATAACGCATGTTAGGTCTGGGATAGGTATGGGATTTGCCCTCATCAGACTCATACTTTCGCATTCTTCACATACTTGTTGAACGGATCCCGGGTTTTTTTCTGGTTTGGATCACGTTGTAGTGTGGGACCACACTGAAACAATCAATTAAACCTGGTCTTGATAAATATTTTAGAGGATAACGCATGTTAGGTTTGGGTTAGGTCTAGGATTTGCCCTCAGCAGGCTCATACTTTCGCATATCTCTCATACTTCATGGCTAGATCCTGGGCTGTTTCTGGATTGTATCACGTAGTAATGTGGTACCACGCTGAAACAGTCAATTAAACCTGGTTTCGATCAATATTTTAGAGGATAACACAAGTTAGGTCTGGCATAGGTCTGGGATTCGCCCTCATCAGGCTCATACTTTCGCGTTTTTCACATACTTGTTGAACAGATCCTGGGTTTTTTCTGGTTTGTATCACGCAGTAGTGTGGTACCACACTGAAACAGTCCATTAAACCTGGTTTGGATGAATATTTTAGAGGATAACGCATGTAAGGTCTAGGATAGCCCTGGGATTTTCACTCATCAGACTCATACTTTCGCATTCTTCTCATACTTGTTGAACTGATCCTGGGTTTTTTCTGGTTTGGATCACGTAGTAATGTGGAACGACACTGAAACAGACGATTAAACCTGGTTTCGATCAATATCTTAGAGGATAACGAAAGCTAAGTCTGGGATTGGTCTGGGATTTGACCTCATCAGGCTCATACTTTCGCGTTTTTCACATACTTGTTGAACAGATCCTGGGTTTTTTCTGGTTTGGATCCCGTAGTAGTGTGGTACCACACTGAAACAGTCCATCAAACCTGGTTTCGCTCAATATTTTAGAGGATAACGCATGTTAGGTCAAGGTTAGGTCTAAGATTTGCCCTCATCAGGCTCACAGTTTCGAGTTTTTCACATACTTGTTGAACAGATCCTGGGTTTTTTCTGGTTTGGAACACGTAGTAATGTGGTACCACACTGAAACATTCAATTAAACCTGGTCTTGATAAATATTTTAGAGAATAACGCATGTTAGGTCTGGGTTAGGTCTAGGATTTGCCCACATCAGGCTCATACTTTCGCATATTTCTCATACTTCATGGCTAGATCCTGGGCTATTTCTGGATTGGATCACGCAGTAAAGTGGTACCACACTGAAACATTCAATGAAACCTGGTCTGGATAAAAATTTTAGAGGATAACGCATGTTAGGTCAAGTTTAGGTCTAAGATTTGCCCTCATCAGGCTCACAGTTTCGCGTTTTTCACATACTTGTCGAACAGATCCTGGGTTTTTTCTGATTTGGATCACGTAGTAATGTGGTACCACACTGAAACATTCAATTAAACCTGGTTTCGATCAATATTTTAGAGGATAACGCAAGTTAGGTCTGGCATAGGTCTGGGATTCGCCCTTATCAGGCTCATACTTTCGCGTTTTTCACATACTTGTTGAACGGATCCTGGGTTTTTTTCTGGTTTGGAACACGTAGTAATGTGGTACCACACTGAAACATTCAATTAAACCTGGTCTTGATAAATATTTTAGAGAATAACGCATGTTAGGTCTGGGTTAGGTCTAGGATTTGCCCTCATCAGGCTCATACATTCGCATATTTCTCATACTTCATGGCTAGATCCTGAACTATTTCTGGATTGGATCATGTAGTAAAGTGGTACCACACTGAAACATTCAATGAAACCTGGTCTGGATAGAAATTTTAGAGGATAACGCATGTTAGGTCAAGGTTAGGTCTAGGATTTGCCCTCATCAGGCTCGCAGTTTCGCGTTTTTCACATACTTGTCGAACAGATCCTGGGTTTTTTCTGATTTGGATCACGTAGTAATGTGGTACCACACTGAAACATTCAATTAAACCTGGTCTTGATAAATATTTTAGAGGATAACGCATGTTAGGTCTGGAATAGGTCTGGGATTAGCCCTCATCAGACTCATACTTTCGC
The DNA here is from genome assembly GCF_051014445.1 of Colletes latitarsis. NCBI lineage: Eukaryota > Metazoa > Arthropoda > Insecta > Hymenoptera > Colletidae > Colletes > Colletes latitarsis. The sequence continues at coordinate 695,304 of NW_027488368.1, read as the reverse complement.
ACACTTCACATACTCGTTGACGAGATCCTGGGTTTTTTTCTAGTTTGGATCACGTAGTAATGTGGTACCACACTGAAGCAGTCGATTAAACCTGGTTTCGATCAATATTTTCGAGGATAACGCATGTTAGGTCTGGGATAGGTCTGGGATTAGCCCTCACCAGACTCATACTTTCGCTTTCTTCACATACTTGTTGAACGGATCCAGGGCTTTTTCTGGATTGCATCACGTAGTAATGTAGTACCACACTGAAACAGTCAATGAAACCTGGTTTCCATCATTATTTTAGAGGACAACGCAAGTTAGGTCTAGGTAAGGCCTGAGATTTTCACTGATCAGACTCATACATTCGCATTCTTCACATACTTGTTGAACGGATCCTGGGTTTCTTCTGGTTTGGATCACGTAGTAATGAGGTACCACACTGAACATTCAATTAAACCTGGTCTTGATAAATATTTTAGAGGATAACGCATGTTAGGTCTGGGTTACGTCTAGGATTTGCCCTCATCAGACTCATACTTTCGCACACTTCACATACTCGTTGACAAGATCCTGGGTTTTTTTCTGGTTTGGATCACGTAGTAATGTGGTTCCACACTGAAACAGTCGATTAAACTTGGTTTCGATCAATATTTTAGAGGATAACGCAAGTTAGGTCTGGGATAGGTCTGGGATTTGCCCTCATCAGGCTCATACTTTCGCACACTTCACATACTTGTTGAACGGATCCTGGGTTTTTTCTGGTTTGGGTCACGTAGTAATGTGGGGCCACACTGAAACAGTCAATTAAACCTGGTTTCGCTCAATATTTTAGAGAATAATTCATGTTAGGTCTAGGTTAGGTCTGGGATTTGCTCTCATCAGGCTCATACTTTCGCACACTTCACATACTTGTTGAACGGATCCTGGGTTTTTTCTGGTTTGGATCACGTAGTAGTGTGGTACCACACTGAAACAGTCCATTAAACCTGGTTTCGCTCAATATTTTAGAGAATAATTCATGTTAGGTCTAGGTTAGGTCTGGGATTTGCTCTCATCAGGCTCATACTTTCGCACACTTCACATACTTGTTGAACAGATCCTGGGTTTTTTCTGGTTTGGATCCCGTAGTAGTGTGGTACCACACTGAAACAGTCCATTAAACCTGGTTTCGCTCAATATTTTAGAGGATAACGCATGTTAGGTCTAGGTCAGGCCTGGGATTTTCACTCATCAGACTCATACTTTCGCATTCTTCACATACTTGTTGAACGGATCCTGGGTTTTTTCTGGTTTGGATCACGTAGTAATGTGGGTCCACACTGAAACATTCAATTAAACCTGGTCTTGATAAATATTTTAGAGGATAACGCATGTTAGGTCTGGGATACGTCTGGGATTAGCCCTCATCAGACTCATACTTTCGCACACTTCACATACTCGTTGACGAGATCCTGGGTTTTTTTCTGGTTTGGATCACGTAGTAATGTGGTTCCACACAGAAACAGTCGATTAAACTTGGTTTCGATCAATATTTTAGAGGATAACGCAAGTTAGGTCTGGGATAGGTCTGGGATTTGCCCACATCAGGCTCACAGTTTCGCGTTTTTCACATACTTGTCGAACGGATCCTGGGTTTCTTCCGGTTTGGATCACGTAGTAATGTGGTACCACACTGAACATTCAATTAAACCTCGTCTTGATAAATATTTTAGAGGATAACGCATGTTAGGTCTGGGTTACGTCTAGGATTTGCCCTCATCAGGCTCATACTTTCGCATATTTCTCATACTTCATGGCTAGATCCTGGGCTGTTTCTGCATTGTATCACGTAGTAATGTGGTACCACACTAAAACAGTCAATTAAACCTGGTTTCGATCAATATTTTAGAGGATCACGCAAGCTAGGTCTGGTATCGGTCTGGGATTAGCCCTCATCAGACTCATACTTTCCCACACTTCACATACTCGTTGACAAGATCCTGGGTTTTTTTCTGGTTTGGATCACGTAGTAATGTGGTTCCACACTGAAACAGTCGATTAAACTTGGTTTCGATCAATATTTTAGAGGATAACGCAAGTTAGGTCTGGGATAGGTCTGGGATTTGCCCTCATCAGGCTCATACTTTCGCGTTTTTCACATACTTGTTGAACGGATCCTGGGTTTTTTCTGGTTTGGGGCACGTAGTAATGTGGGACCACACTGAAACAGTCAATTAAACCTGGTTTCGACCAATATTTTAGAGAATAATTCATGTAAGGTCTAGGTTAGCCCTGGGATTTTCACTCATCAGACTCATACTTTCGCATTCTTCACATACTTGTTGAACGGAACCTGGGTTTTTTCTGGTTTGGATCACGTAGTAATGTGGGTCCACACTGAAACGATCAATTAAACCTGGTCTTGATAAATATTTTAGAGGATAACGCATGTTAGGTCAAGGTTAGGTCTAGGATTTGCCCTCATCAGGCTCGCAGTTTCGCGTTTTTCACATACTTGTCGAACAGATCCTGGGTTTTTTCTGATTTGGATCAGGTAGTAATGTGGTACCACACTGAAACATTCAATTAAACCTGGCCTTGATAAATATTTTAGAGGATAACGCATGTTAGGTCTGGGATAGGTCTGGGATTAGCCCTCATCAGACTCATACTTTCGCACTCTTCACATACTCGTTGACGAGATCCTGGGTTTTTTTCTAGTTTGGATCACGTAGTAATGTGGTACCACACTGAAACAGTCGATTAAACCTGGTTTCGATCAATATTTTTGAGGATAACGCATGTTAGGTCTGGGATAGGTCTGGGATTAGCCCTCATCAGACTCATACTTTCGCTTTCTTCACATACTTGTTGAGCGGATCCTGGGCTTTTTCTGGGTTGCATCACGTAGTAATGTAGTACCACACTGAAACAGTCAATGAAGCCTGGTTTCCATCAATATTTTAGAGGACAACGCAAGTTAGGTCTAGGTAAGGCCTGAGATTTTCACTGATCAGACTCATACATTCGCATTCTTCACATACTTGTTGAACGGATCCTGGGTTTCTTCTGGTTTGGATCACGTAGTAATGTGGTACCACACTGAACATTCAATTAAACCTGGTCTTGATAAATAGTTTAGAGGATAACGCATGTTAGGTCTGGGTTAGGTCTAGGATTTGCCCTCATCAGGCTCATACTTTCACATATTTCTCATACTTCATGGCTAGATCCTGGGCTATTTCTGGATTGGATCACGTTGTAAAGTGGTACCACACTGAAACATTCAATGAAACCTGGTCTGGATAAATATTTTAGAGGACAACGCATCTTAGGTCGGGGTTAGGTCTAAGATTTGCCCTCATCAGGCTCACAGTTTCGAGTTTTTCACATACTTGTTGAACAGATCCTGGGTTTTTTCTGGTTTGGATCACGAAGTAGTGTGGTACCACACTGAAACAGTCCATTAAACCTGGTTTCGCTCAATATTTTATAGGATAACGCATGTTAGGTCTAGGTTAGGTCTGGGATTTGCTCTCATCAGGCTCATTCTTTCGCATATTTCTCATACTCGATGGCTATATCCTGGGCTTTTTCTGGATTGCATCACGTAGTAACGTAGTACCACACTGAAACAGTCAATGAAACCTGGTTTCCATCAATATTTTAGAGGACAACGCAAGTTAGGTCTAGGTTAGGCCTGGGATTTTCATTCATCAGACTCATACTTTCGCATTCTTCACATACTTGTTGAACGGATCCTGGGTTTTTTCTGGTTTGGATCACGTAGTAATGTGGGTCCACACTGAAACAATCAATCAAACCTGGTCTTGATAAATATTTTACAGGATAACGCGTGTTAGGTCTGGGATAGGTCTGGGATTTGCCCTCATCAGACTCATACTTTCGCATTCTTCACATACTTGTTGAACTGATCCTGGGTTTTTTCTGGTTTGGAACACGTAGTAATGTGGTTCCACACTGAAACAGTCGGTTAAACCTGATTTCGATCAATATTTTAGAGGGTAACGCATGTTAGGTCTGGGATAGGTCTGGGATTAGCCCTCATCAGACTCATACTTTCGCACACTTCACATACTCGTTGATGAGATCCTGGGTTTTTTTCTAGTTTGGATCACGTAGTAATGTGGTACCACACTCAAACAGTCGATTAAACCTGGTTTCGATCAATATTTTTGAGGATAACGCATGTTAGGTCTGGGATAGGTTTGGGATTAGCCCTCATCAGACTCATACTTTCGCTTTCTTCACATACTTGGTGAACGGATCTTGGGCTTTTTCTGGATTGCATCACGTAGTAATGTAGTACCACACTGAAACAGTCAATGAAACCTGGTTTCCCTCAATATTTTAGAGGACAACGCAAGTTAGGTCTAGGTAAGGCCTTAGATTTGCACTGATCAGACTCATACATTCGCATTCTTCACATACTTGTTGAACGGATCTTGGGTTTCTTCTGGTTTGGATCACGTAGTAATGTGGTTCCACACTGAAACAGTCGGTTAAACCTGGTTTCGATCAATATTTTAGAGGATAACGCATGTTAGGTCTGGGATAGGTCTGGGATTAGCCCTCATCAGACTCATACTTTCGCACACTTCACATACTCGTTGAACAGATCCTGGGTTATTTTCTGGTTTGGATCACATAGTAATGTGGTACCACACTGAAACAGTCGATTAAACCAGGTTTCGATCAATATTTTAGAGAATAATTCATGTTAGGTCTAGGTTAGGTCTGGGATTTGCTCTCATCAGGCTCATTCTTTCGCATATTTCTCATACTGGATGGCTAGATCCTGAGCTTTTTCTGGATTGCATCACGTAGTAATGAAGTACAACACTGAAACAGTCAATTAAACCTGGTTTCCATCAATATTTTAGAGGATAACGCGTGTTAGGTCTGGGATAGGTCTGGGATTTGCCCTCATCAGACTCATACTTTCGCACACTTCACATACTCGTTGAACAGATCCTGGGTTATTTTCTGGTTTGGATCACATAGTAATGTGGTACCACACTGAAACAGTCGATTAAACCAGGTTTTGATCAATATTTTTGAGGATAACGCATGTTAGGTCTAGGTTAGGCCTGGGATTTTCATTCATCAGACTCATACTTTCGCATTCTTCACATACTTGTTGAACGGATCCTGGGTTTTTTCTGCTTTGGATCACGTAGTAAAGTGGTACCACACTGAAACATTCAATTAATCCTGGTCTTGATAAATATTTTAGAGGATAACGCATGTTAGGTCTAGGTTAGGTATGGGATTTGCTCTCATCAGGCTCATTCTTTCGCATATTTCTCATACTTGATGGCTAGATCCTGGGCTTTTTCTGGATTGCATCACGTAGTAATGAAGTACAACACTGAAACAGTCAATTAAACCTGGTTTCCATCAATATCTTAGAGGACAACGCAAGTTAGGTCTGGCATAGGTCTGGGATTCGCCCTCATCAGGCTCATACTTTCGCGTTTTTCACATACTTGTTGAACAGATGCTGGGTTTTTTCTGGTTTGTATCACGTAGTAGTGTGGTACCACACTGAAACAGTCCATTAAACCTGGTTTGGGTCAATATTTTAGAGGATAACGCAAGTTAGGTCTGGCATAGGTCTGGGATTCGCCCTCATCAGGCTCATACTTTCGCGTTTTTCACATACTTGTTGAACAGATCCTGGGTTTTTTCTGGTTTGTATCACGTAGTAGTGTGATACCACACTGAAACAGTCCATTAAACCTGGTTTGGATCAATTGTTTAGAGGATAACGCATGTTAGGTCTAGGTTAGCCCTGGGATTTTCACTCATCAGACTCATACTTTCGCATTCTTCTCATACTTGCTGTACTGATCCTGTGTTTTTTCTGGTTTGGATCACGTAGTAATGTGGTACCACACTGAAACAGTCGATTAAACCTGGTTTCGATCAATATCTTAGAGGATAACGCAAGTTAAGTCTGGGATTGTCCTGGGATTTGACCTCATCAGACTCATACTTTCGCACACTTCACATACTCGTTGAACAGAGCCTGGGTTATTTTCTGGTTTGGATCACATAGTAATGTGGTACCACACTGAAACAGTCCATTAAACCTGGTTTGGATCAATATTTTAGAGGATAACGCATGTTAGGTCTAGGTTAGTTCTGGGATTTTCGCTCATGAGACTCATACTTTCGCATACTTCACATACTTGTTGAACGGATCCTGGGTTTTTTCTGGTTTGGTTCAGGTAGCAATGTGGTACCACACTGAAACATTCAATTAAACCTGGTCTTGATAAATATTTTAGAGGATAACGCATGTTAGGTTTGGGTTAGGTCTAGGATTTGCCCTCAGCAGGCTCATACTTTCGCATATTTCTGGTTTGTATCACGTAGTAATGTGGTACCACGCTGAAACAGTCAATTAAACTTGGTTTCGATCAATATTTTAGAGGATAACGCAAGTTAGGTCTGGCATAGGTCTGGGATTCGCCCTCATCAGGCTCATACTTTCGCGTTTTTCACATACTTGTTGAACAGATCCTGGGTTTTTTCTGGTTTGTATCACGTAGTAGTGTGGTACCACACTGAAACAGTCCATTAAACCTGGTTTGGATCAATTGTATAGAGGATAACGCATGTTAGGTCTAGGTTAGCCCTGGGATTTTCACTCATCAGACTCATACTTTCGCATTCTTCTCATACTTGTTGAACTGTTCCTGGGTTTTTTCTGGTTTGGATCACGTAGTAATGTGGTACCACACTGAAACAGTCGATTAAACCTGGTTTCGGTCAATATCTTAGGGGATAACGCAAGTTAAGTCTGTGATTGGTCCGGGATTTGACCTCATCAGACTCATACTTTCGCACACTTCACATACTCCTTGAACAGATCCTGGGTTATTTTCTGGTTTGGATCACATAGTAATGTGGTACCACACTTAAACAGTCAATTAAACCAGGTTTCGATCAATATTTTTGAGGATAACGCATGTTAGGTCTAGGTTAGGCCTGGGATTTTCACTCATCAGCCTCATTCTTTCGCATATTTCTCATACTTGATGGCTAGATCCTGGGCTTTTTCTGGTTTGGATCACATAGTAATGTGGTACCACACTGAGACAGTCGATTAAACCTGGTTTCGATCAATATTTTAGAGAATAATTCATGTTAGGTCTAGGTTAGGTCTGGGATTTGCTCTCATCAGGCTCGTTCTTTCGCATATCTCTCATACTTGATGGCTAGATCCTGGGCTTTTTCTGGATTGCATCACGTAGTAATGAAGTACAACACTGAAACAGTTAATTAAACCTGGTTTCCATCAATATCTTAGAGGACAGCGCAAGTTAGGTCTGGGATAGGTCTGGGATTTGCCCTCATCAGACTCATACTTTCGCACACTTCACATACTCGTTGAACAGATCCTGGGTTATTTTCTGGTTTGGATCACATAGTAATGTGGTACCACGCTGAAACAGCGAATTAAACCTGGTTTCGATCAATATTTTAGAGGATAACGCAAGTTAGGTCTAGGTTAGGCCTGGGATTTGCCCTCATCAGGGTCGTACTTTCGCAGTTTTAACATACATGTTGACCTGATCGAGGGTTTTTTCTGCTTTGGATAACGTAGTAAAGTGATACCACACTGAAACGTTCAATTAAACCTGGTCTTGATAAATATTTTAGAGGATAACGCATGTTAGGTTTGGGTTAGGTCTAGGATTTGCCCTCATCAGGCTCATACTTTCGCATATTTCTCATACTTCATGGCTAGATCCTGGGCAGTTTCTGGACTGTATCACGTAGTAATGTGGTACCACGCTGAAACAGTCAATTAAACCTGGTTTCGATCAATATTTTAGAGGATAACGCAAGTTAGGTCTGGCATGGGTCAGGGATTCGCCCTCATCAGGCTCATACTTTCGTGTTTTTCACATACTTGTTGAACAGATCCTGGGTTTTTTCTGGCTTGGATCACGTAGTAATGTGGTTCCACACTGAAACAGTCCATTAAACCTGGTTTCGCTCAATATTTTAGAGAATAATTCATGTTAGGTCTAGGTTAGGTCTGGGATTTGCTCTCATCAGGCTGATACTTTCGCACACTTCACATACTTGTTGAACAGATCCTGGGTTTTTTCTGGTTTGGATCCCGTAGTAGTGTGGTACCACACTGAAACAGTCCATTAAACCTGGTTTCGCTCAATATTTTAGAGGATAACGCATGTTAGGTCTAGGTCAGGCCTGGGATTTTCACTCATCAGACTCATACTTTCGCATTCTTCACATACTTGTTGAACGGATCCTGGGTTTTTTCTGGTTTGGATCACGTAGTAATGTGGGTCCACACTGAAACATTCAATTAAACCTGGTCTTGATAAATATTTTAGAGGATAACGCATGTTAGGTCTGGGATACGTCTGGGATTAGCCCTCATCAGACTCATACTTTCGCACACTTCACATACTCGTTGACGAGATCCTGGGTTTTTTTCTGGTTTGGATCACGTAGTAATGTGGTTCCACACAGAAACAGTCGATTAAACTTGGTTTCGATCAATATTTTAGAGGATAACGCAAGTTAGGTCTGGGATAGGTCTGGGATTTGCCCACATCAGGCTCACAGTTTCGCGTTTTTCACATACTTGTCGAACGGATCCTGGGTTTCTTCCGGTTTGGATCACGTAGTAATGTGGTACCACACTGAACATTCAATTAAACCTCGTCTTGATAAATATTTTAGAGGATAACGCATGTTAGGTCTGGGTTACGTCTAGGATTTGCCCTCATCAGGCTCATACTTTCGCATATTTCTCATACTTCATGGCTAGATCCTGGGCTGTTTCTGCATTGTATCACGTAGTAATGTGGTACCACACTAAAACAGTCAATTAAACCTGGTTTCGATCAATATTTTAGAGGATCACGCAAGCTAGGTCTGGGATCGGTCTGGGATTAGCCCTCATCAGACTCATACTTTCCCACACTTCACATACTCGTTGACAAGATCCTGGGTTTTTTTGTGGTTTGGATCACGTAGTAATGTGGTTCCACACTGAAACAGTCGATTAAACTTGGTTTCGATCAATATTTTAGAGGATAACGCAAGTTAGGTCTGGGATAGGTCTGGGATTTGCCCTCATCAGGCTCATACTTTCGCGTTTTTCACATACTTGTTGAACGGATCCTGGGTTTTTTCTGGTTTGGGGCACGTAGTAATGTGGGACCACACTGAAACAGTCAATTAAACCTGGTTTCGACCAATATTTTAGAGAATAATTCATGTAAGGTCTAGGTTAGCCCTGGGATTTTCACTCATCAGACTCATACTTTCGCATTCTTCTCATACTTGTTGAACTGATCCTGGGTTTTTTCTGGTTTGGATCACGTAGTAATGTGGTACCACACTGAAACAGACGATTAAACCTGGTTTCGATCAATATCTTAGAGGATAACGAAAGTTAAGTCTGGGATTGGTCTGGGATTTGACCTCATCAGGCTCATACTTTCGCACACTTCACATACTTGTTGAACGGATCCTGGGTTTTTTCTGGTTTGGATCACGTAGTAGTGTGGTACCACACTGAAACAGTCCATTAAACCTGGTTTCGCTCATTATTTTGGAGGATAACGCATGTTAGGTCTAGGTCAGTCCTGGGATTTTCACTCATCAGACTCATACTTTCGCATTCTTCACATACTTGTTGAACGGATCCTGGGTTTTTTCTGGTTTGGATCACGTAGTAATGTGGGTCCACACTGAAACGATCAATTAAACCTGGTCTTGATAAATATTTTAGAGGATAACGCATGTTAGGTCTGGGATAGGTCTGGGATTTGCCCTTATCAGGCTCATACTTTCGCGTTTTTCACATACTTGTTGAACGGATCCTGGGTTTTTTCTGGTTTGGAACACGTAGTAATGTGGTACCACACTGAAACAGTCGATTAAACCAGGTTTCGACCAATATTTTAGAGAATGATTCATGTTAGGTCTAGGTTAGGCCTGGGATTTGCTCTCATCAGGCTCATTCTTTCGCATATTTCTCATACTTGATGGCTAGATCCTGGGCTTTTTCTGGATTGCATCACGTAGTAATGAAGTACAACACTGAAACAGTCAATTAAACCTGGTTTCCATCAATATTTTAGAGGACAACGCAAGTTAGGTCTGGGATAGGTCTGGGATTCGCCCTCATCAGGCTCATACTTTCGCGTTTTTCACTTACTTGTTGAACAGATCCTGGGTTTTTTCTGGTTTGGATCCCATAGTAGTGTGGTACCACACTGAAACAGTCGATTAAACCAGGTTTCGATCAATATTTTTGAGGATAACGCATGTTAGGTCTAGGTTAGGCCTGGGATTTTCATTCATCAGACTCATACTTTCGCATTCTTCACATACTTGTTGAACGGATCCTGGGTTTTTTCTGCTTTGGATCACGTAGTAAAGTGGTACCACACTGAAACATTCAATTAATCCTGGTCTTGATAAATATTTTAGAGGATAACGCATGTTAGGTCTAGGTTAGGTCTGGGATTTGCTCTCATCAGGCTCATTCTTTCGCATATTTCTCATACTTGATGGCTAGATCCTGGGCTTTTTCTGGATTGCATCACGTAGTAATGAAGTACAACACTGAAACAGTCAATTAAACCTGGTTTCCATCAATATCTTAAAGGACAACGCAAGTTAGGTCTGGCATAGGTCTGGGATTCGCCCTCATCAGGCTCATACTTTCACGTTTTTCACATATTTGTTGAACAGATCCTGGGTTTTTTCTGGTTTGAATCACGTAGTAATGAAGTACAACACTGAAACAGTCAATTAAAACTGGTTTCCATAAATATCTTAGAGGACAACGCAAGTTAGGTCTGGCATAGGTCTGGGATTCGCCCTCATCAGGCTCATACTTTCGCGTTTTTCACATACTTGTTGAACAGATCCTGGGTTTTTTCTGGTTTGTATCACGTAGTAGTGTGATACCACACTGAAACAGTCCATTAAACCTGGTTTGGATCAATTGTTTAGAGGATAACGCATGTTAGGTCTAGGTTAGGCCTGGGATTTTCACTCATCAGACTCATACTTTCGCATTCTTCACATACTTGTTGAACGGATCCTGGGTTTTTACTGGTTTGGATCACGTAGTAATGTGGTACCACACTGAAACATTCAATTAAACCTGGTTTCGATCAATATTTTAGAGGATAACGCAAGTTAGGTCTGGGATAGGTCTGGGATTCGCCCTCATCAGGCTCATACTTTCGCGTTTTTCACATACTTGTTGAACAGATCCTGGGTTTTTTCTGGTTTGCATCACGTAGTAGTGTGGTACCACACTGAAACAGTCCATTAAACCTGGTTTCGCTCAATATTTTAAAGGATAACGCACGTTAGGTCTAGGTTAGCCCTGGGATTTTCACTCATCGGACTCGTACTTTCGCGTTTTTCACATACTTGTTGAACAGATCCTGGGTTTTTTCTGGTTTGGATCACGTAGTAATGTGGTACCACACTGAAACAGTCAATTAAACCTGGTTTCGATCAATATTTTAGAGAATAATTCATGTTAGGTCTAGGTTAGGTCTGGGATTTGCTCTCATCAGGCTCATTCTTTCGCATATTTCTCATACTGGATGGCTAGATCCTGAGCTTTTTCTGGATTGCTTCACGTAGTAATGAAGTACAACACTGAAACAGTCAATTAAACCTGGTTTCCATCAATATTTTAGAGGATAACGCGTGTTAGGTCTGGGATAGGTCTGGGATTTGCCCTCATCAGACTCATACTTTCGCACACTTCACATACTCGGTGAACAGATCCTGGGTTATTTTCTGGATAGGATCACATAGTAATGTGGTACCACACTGAAACAGTCGATTAAACCAGGTTTCGATGAATATTTTTGAGGATAACGCATGTTAGGTCTAGGTTAGGCCTGGGATTTTCATTCATCAGACTCATACTTTCGCATTCTTCACATACTTGTTGAACGGATCCTGGGTTTTTTCTGCTTTGGATCACGTAGTAAAGTGGTACCACACTGAAACATTCAATTAATCCTGGTCTTGATAAATATTTTAGAGGATAACGCATGTTAGGTCTAGGTTAGGTCTGGGATTTGCTCTCATCAGGCTCATTCTTTCGCATATTTCTCATACTTGATGGCTAGATCCTGGGCTTTTTCTGGATTGCATCACGTAGTAATGAAGTACAACACTGAAACAGTCAATTAAACCTGGTTTCCATCAATATCTTAAAGGACAACGCAAGTTAGGTCTGGCATAGGTCTGGGATTCGCCCTCATCAGGCTCATACTTTCACGTTTTTCACATATTTGTTGAACAGATCCTGGGTTTTTTCTGGTTTGAATCACGTAGTAATGAAGTACAACACTGAAACAGTCAATTAAAACTGGTTTCCATAAATATCTTAGAGGACAACGCAAGTTAGGTCTGGCATAGGTCTGGGATTCGCCCTCATCAGGCTCATACTTTCGCGTTTTTCACATACTTGTTGAACAGATCCTGGGTTTTTTCTGGTTTGTATCACGTAGTAGTGTGATACCACACTGAAACAGTCCATTAAACCTGGTTTGGATCAATTGTTTAGAGGATAACGCATGTTAGGTCTAGGTTATCCCTGGGATTTTCACTCATCAGACTCATACTTTCGCATTCATCTCATACTTGCTGTACTGATCCTGTGTTTTTTCTGGTTTGGATCACGTACTAATGTGGTACCACACTGGAACAGTCGATTAAACCTGGTTTCGATCAATATCTTAGAGGATAACGCAAGTTAAGTCTGGGATTGGTCTGGGATTTGACCTCATCAGACTCATACTTTCGCACACTTCACATACTCGTTGAACAGAGCCTGGGTTATTTTCTGCTTTGGATCACATAGTAATGTGGTACCACACTGAAACAGTCCATTAAACCTGGTTTGGATCAATATTTTAGAGGATAACGCATGTTAGGTCTAGGTTAGGTCTGGGATTTTCGCTCATGAGACTCATACTTTCGCATACTTCACATACTTGTTGAACGGATCCTGGGTATTTCTGGTTTGGTTCAGGTAGTAATGTGGTACCACACTGAAACATTCAATTAAACCTGGTTTCGATCAATATTTTAGAGGATAACGCAAGATAGGCCTGGCGTAGGTCTGGGATTCGCCCTCATCAGGCTCATACTTTCGCGTTTTTCACATACTTGTTGAACAGATCCTGGGTTTTTTCTGGTTTGTATCACGTAGTAACGTGGTACCACGCTGAAACAGTCAATTAAACCTGGTTTCGATCAATATTTTAGAGGATAACGCAAGTTAGGCCTGGCATAGGTCTGGGATTCGCCCTCATCAGGCTCATACTTTCGCGTTTTTCACATACTTGTTGAACAGATCCTGAGTTTTTTCTGATTTGTATCACGTAGTAGTGTGGTACCACACTGAGACAGTCCATTAAACCTGGTTTGGATCAATTGTTTAGAGGATAACGCATGTTAGGTCTAGGTTATCCCTGGGATTTTCACTCATCAGACTCATACTTTCGCATTCTTCTCATACTTGCTGTACTGATCCTGGGTTATTTTCTGGTTTGGATCACATAGTAATGTGGTACCACACTTAAACAGTCAATTAAACCAGGTTTCGATCAATATTTTTGAGGATAACGCATGTTAGGTCTAGGTTAGGCCTGGGATTTTCACTCATCAGCCTCATACTTTCGCAAACTTCACATACTTGTTGAACGGATCCTGGGTTTTGTCTGGTTTGGATCACGTAGTAATGTGGTACCACACTGAAACAGTCGATTAAACCTGGTTTCCATCAATATTTTAGAGGATAACGCAAGTTCGGTCTAGGTTAGGCCTGGGATTTGCCCTCATCAGGGTCGTACTTTCGCAGTTTTAACATACATGTTGACCTGATCGAGGGTTTTTTCTGCTTTGGATCACGTAGTAAAGTGGTACCACACTGAAACATTCAATTAAACCTGGTCTTGATAAATATTTTAGAGGATAACGCATGTTAGGTTTGGGTTAGGTCTAGGATTTGACCTCATCAGGCTCATACTTTCGCATATTTCTCATACTTCATGGCTAGATCCTGGGCAGTTTCTGGACTGCATCACGTAGTAATGTGGTACCACGCTGAAACAGTCAATTAAACCTGGTTTCGATCAATATTTTAGAGGATAACGCAAGTTAGGTCTGGCATAGGTCTGGGATTCGCCCTCATCAGGCTCATACTTTCGCGTTTTTCACATACTTGTTGAACAGATCCTGGGTTTTCACTGGTTTGGATCACGTAGTAATGTGGTACCACACTGAAACATTCAATTAAACCTGGTTTCGATCAATATTTTAGAGGAAAACGCAAGTTAGGTCTGGGATAGGTCTGGGATTCGCCCTCATCAGGCTCATACTTTCGCGTTTTTCACATACTTGTTGAACAGATCCTGGGTTTTTTCTGGTTTGCATCACGTAGTAGTGTGGTACCACACTGAAACAGTCCATTAAACCTGTTTTCGCTCAATATTTTAGAGGATAACGCATGTTAGGTCTAGGTTAGCCCTGGGATTTTCACTCATCGGACTCATACTTTCGCATTCTTCTCATACTTGTTGAACTGATCCTGGGTTTTTTCTGGTTTGGATCACGTAGTAATGTGGTACCACACTGAAACAGTCGATTAAACCTGGTTTCGGTCAATATCTTAGGGGATAACGCAAGTTAAGTCTGTGATTGGTCCGGGATTTGACCTCATCAGACTCATACTTTCGCACACTTCACATACTCCTTGAACAGATCCTGGGTTATTTTCTGGTTTGGATCACATAGTAATGTGGTACCACACTTAAACAGTCAATTAAACCAGGTTTCGATCAATATTTTTGAGGATAACGCATGTTAGGTCTAGGTTAGGCCTGGGATTTTCACTCATCAGCCTCATACTTTCGCATTCTTCACATACTTGTTGAACGGATCCTGGGTTTTGTCTGGTTTGGATCACGTAGTAATGTGGTACCACACTGAAACAGTCGATTAAACCTGGTTTTGATCAATATTTTAGAGGATAACGCCTAGTTAGGTTTGGGATAGGTCTGGGATTTGACCTCATCAGACTCATACTTTCGCACACTTCACATACTCGTTGAACAGATCCTGGGTTATTTCATGGTTTGGATCACATAGTAATGTGGTACCACGCTGAAACAGCGAATTAAACCTGGTTTCGATCAATATTCTAGAGAATAATTCATGTTAGGTCTAGGTTAGGTCTGGGATTTGCTCTCATCAGGCTCGTTCTTTCGCATATCTCTCATACTTGATGGCTAGATCCTGGGCTTTTTCTGGATTGCATCACGTAGTAATGAAGTACAACACTGCAACAGTTAATTAAACCTGGTTTCCATCAATATCTTAGAGGACAACGCAAGTTAGGTCTGGGATAGGTTTGGGATTTGCCCTCATCAGACTCATACTTTCGCACACTTCACATACTCGTTGAACAGATCCTGGGTTATTTTCTGGTTTGGATCACATAGTAATGTGGTACCACGCTGAAACAGCGAATTAAACCTGGTTTCGATCAATATTTTAGAGGATAACGCAAGTTAGGTCTAGGTTAGGCCTGGGATTTGCCCTCATCAGGGTCGTACTTTCGCAGTTTTAACATACATGTTGACCTGATCGAGGGTTTTTTCTGCTTTGGATCACGTAGTAAAGTGGTACCACACTGAAACATTCAATTAAACCTGGTCTTGATAAATATTTTAGAGGATAACGCATGTTAGGTTTGGATTAGGTCTAGGATTTGCCCTCATCAGGCTCATACTTTCGCATATTTCTCATACTTCATGGCTAGATCCTGGGCAGTTTCTGGACTGTATCACGTAGTAATGTGTTACCACGCTGAAACAGTCAATTAAACCTGGTTTCGATCAATATTTTAGAGGATAACGCAAGTTAGGTCTGGCATAGGTCTGGGATTCGCCCTCATCAGGCTCATACTTTCGCGTTTTTCACATACTTGTTGAACAGATCCTGGGTTTTTTCTGGTTTGTATCACGTAGTAGTGTGGTACCACACTGAAACAGTCCATTAAACCTGGTTTGGATCAATATTTTAGAGGATAACGCAAGTTAGGTCTGGGATAGGTCTGGGATTCGCCCTCATCAGGCTCATACTTTCGCGTTTTTCACATACTTGTTGAACAGATCCTGGGTTTTTTCTGGTTTGCATCACGTAGTAGTGTGGTACCACACTGAAACAGTCCATTAAACCTGGTTTCGCTCAATATTTTAAAGGATAACGCACGTTAGGTCTAGGTTAGCCCTGGGATTTTCACTCATCGGACTCGTACTTTCGCGTTTTTCACATACTTGTTGAACAGATCCTGGGTTTTTTCTGGTTTGGATCACGTAGTAATGTGGTACCACACTGAAACAGTCAATTAAACCTGGTTTCGATCAATATTTTAGAGAATAATTCATGTTAGGTCTAGGTTAGGTCTGGGATTTGCTCTCATCAGGCTCATTCTTTCGCATATTTCTCATACTGGATGGCTAGATCCTGAGCTTTTTCTGGATTGCTTCACGTAGTAATGAAGTACAACACTGAAACAGTCAATTAAACCTGGTTTCCATCAATATTTTAGAGGATAACGCGTGTTAGGTCTGGGATAGGTCTGGGATTTGCCCTCATCAGACTCATACTTTCGCACACTTCACATACTCGGTGAACAGATCCTGGGTTATTTTCTGGATAGGATCACATAGTAATGTGGTACCACACTGAAACAGTCGATTAAACCAGGTTTCGATGAATATTTTTGAGGATAACGCATGTTAGGTCTAGGTTAGGCCTGGGATTTTCATTCATCAGACTCATACTTTCGCATTCTTCACATACTTGTTGAACGGATCCTGGGTTTTTTCTGCTTTGGATCACGTAGTAAAGTGGTACCACACTGAAACATTCAATTAATCCTGGTCTTGATAAATATTTTAGAGGATAACGCATGTTAGGTCTAGGTTAGGTCTGGGATTTGCTCTCATCAGGCTCATTCTTTCGCATATTTCTCATACTTGATGGCTAGATCCTGGGCTTTTTCTGGATTGCATCACGTAGTAATGAAGTACAACACTGAAACAGTCAATTAAACCTGGTTTCCATCAATATCTTAAAGGACAACGCAAGTTAGGTCTGGCATAGGTCTGGGATTCGCCCTCATCAGGCTCATACTTTCACGTTTTTCACATATTTGTTGAACAGATCCTGGGTTTTTTCTGGTTTGAATCACGTAGTAATGAAGTACAACACTGAAACAGTCAATTAAAACTGGTTTCCATAAATATCTTAGAGGACAACGCAAGTTAGGTCTGGCATAGGTCTGGGATTCGCCCTCATCAGGCTCATACTTTCGCGTTTTTCACATACTTGTTGAACAGATCCTGGGTTTTTTCTGGTTTGTATCACGTAGTAGTGTGATACCACACTGAAACAGTCCATTAAACCTGGTTTGGATCAATTGTTTAGAGGATAACGCATGTTAGGTCTAGGTTATCCCTGGGATTTTCACTCATCAGACTCATACTTTCGCATTCATCTCATACTTGCTGTACTGATCCTGTGTTTTTTCTGGTTTGGATCACGTACTAATGTGGTACCACACTGGAACAGTCGATTAAACCTGGTTTCGATCAATATCTTAGAGGATAACGCAAGTTAAGTCTGGGATTGGTCTGGGATTTGACCTCATCAGACTCATACTTTCGCACACTTCACATACTCGTTGAACAGAGCCTGGGTTATTTTCTGCTTTGGATCACATAGTAATGTGGTACCACACTGAAACAGTCCATTAAACCTGGTTTGGATCAATATTTTAGAGGATAACGCATGTTAGGTCTAGGTTAGGTCTGGGATTTTCGCTCATGAGACTCATACTTTCGCATACTTCACATACTTGTTGAACGGATCCTGGGTATTTCTGGTTTGGTTCAGGTAGTAATGTGGTACCACACTGAAACATTCAATTAAACCTGGTTTCGATCAATATTTTAGAGGATAACGCAAGATAGGCCTGGCGTAGGTCTGGGATTCGCCCTCATCAGGCTCATACTTTCGCGTTTTTCACATACTTGTTGAACAGATCCTGGGTTTTTTCTGGTTTGTATCACGTAGTAACGTGGTACCACGCTGAAACAGTCAATTAAACCTGGTTTCGATCAATATTTTAGAGGATAACGCAAGTTAGGCCTGGCATAGGTCTGGGATTCGCCCTCATCAGGCTCATACTTTCGCGTTTTTCACATACTTGTTGAACAGATCCTGAGTTTTTTCTGATTTGTATCACGTAGTAGTGTGGTACCACACTGAGACAGTCCATTAAACCTGGTTTGGATCAATTGTTTAGAGGATAACGCATGTTAGGTCTAGGTTATCCCTGGGATTTTCACTCATCAGACTCATACTTTCGCATTCTTCTCATACTTGCTGTACTGATCCTGGGTTATTTTCTGGTTTGGATCACATAGTAATGTGGTACCACACTTAAACAGTCAATTAAACCAGGTTTCGATCAATATTTTTGAGGATAACGCATGTTAGGTCTAGGTTAGGCCTGGGATTTTCACTCATCAGCCTCATACTTTCGCAAACTTCACATACTTGTTGAACGGATCCTGGGTTTTGTCTGGTTTGGATCACGTAGTAATGTGGTACCACACTGAAACAGTCGATTAAACCTGGTTTCCATCAATATTTTAGAGGATAACGCAAGTTCGGTCTAGGTTAGGCCTGGGATTTGCCCTCATCAGGGTCGTACTTTCGCAGTTTTAACATACATGTTGACCTGATCGAGGGTTTTTTCTGCTTTGGATCACGTAGTAAAGTGGTACCACACTGAAACATTCAATTAAACCTGGTCTTGATAAATATTTTAGAGGATAACGCATGTTAGGTTTGGGTTAGGTCTAGGATTTGACCTCATCAGGCTCATACTTTCGCATATTTCTCATACTTCATGGCTAGATCCTGGGCAGTTTCTGGACTGCATCACGTAGTAATGTGGTACCACGCTGAAACAGTCAATTAAAACCTGGTTTCGATCAATATTTTAGAGGATAACGCAAGTTAGGTCTGGCATAGGTCTGGGATTCGCCCTCATCAGGCTCATACTTTCGCGTTTTTCACATACTTGTTGAACAGATCCTGGGTTTTCACTGGTTTGGATCACGTAGTAATGTGGTACCACACTGAAACATTCAATTAAACCTGGTTTCGATCAATATTTTAGAGGAAAACGCAAGTTAGGTCTGGGATAGGTCTGGGATTCGCCCTCATCAGGCTCATACTTTCGCGTTTTTCACATACTTGTTGAACAGATCCTGGGTTTTTTCTGGTTTGCATCACGTAGTAGTGTGGTACCACACTGAAACAGTCCATTAAACCTGTTTTCGCTCAATATTTTAGAGGATAACGCATGTTAGGTCTAGGTTAGCCCTGGGATTTTCACTCATCGGACTCATACTTTCGCATTCTTCTCATACTTGTTGAACTGATCCTGGGTTTTTTCTGGTTTGGATCACGTAGTAATGTGGTACCACACTGAAACAGTCGATTAAACCTGGTTTCGGTCAATATCTTAGGGGATAACGCAAGTTAAGTCTGTGATTGGTCCGGGATTTGACCTCATCAGACTCATACTTTCGCACACTTCACATACTCCTTGAACAGATCCTGGGTTATTTTCTGGTTTGGATCACATAGTAATGTGGTACCACACTTAAACAGTCAATTAAACCAGGTTTCGATCAATATTTTTGAGGATAACGCATGTTAGGTCTAGGTTAGGCCTGGGATTTTCACTCATCAGCCTCATACTTTCGCATTCTTCACATACTTGTTGAACGGATCCTGGGTTTTGTCTGGTTTGGATCACGTAGTAATGTGGTACCACACTGAAACAGTCGATTAAACCTGGTTTTGATCAATATTTTAGAGGATAACGCATAGTTAGGTTTGGGATAGGTCTGGGATTTGACCTCATCAGACTCATACTTTCGCACACTTCACATACTCGTTGAACAGATCCTGGGTTATTTCATGGTTTGGATCACATAGTAATGTGGTACCACGCTGAAACAGCGAATTAAACCTGGTTTCGATCAATATTCTAGAGAATAATTCATGTTAGGTCTAGGTTAGGTCTGGGATTTGCTCTCATCAGGCTCGTTCTTTCGCATATCTCTCATACTTGATGGCTAGATCCTGGGCTTTTTCTGGATTGCATCACGTAGTAATGAAGTACAACACTGAAACAGTTAATTAAACCTGGTTTCCATCAATATCTTAGAGGACAACGCAAGTTAGGTCTGGGATAGGTTTGGGATTTGCCCTCATCAGACTCATACTTTCGCACACTTCACATACTCGTTGAACAGATCCTGGGTTATTTTCTGGTTTGGATCACATAGTAATGTGGTACCACGCTGAAACAGCGAATTAAACCTGGTTTCGATCAATATTTTAGAGGATAACGCAAGTTAGGTCTAGGTTAGGCCTGGGATTTGCCCTCATCAGGGTCGTACTTTCGCAGTTTTAACATACATGTTGACCTGATCGAGGGTTTTTTCTGCTTTGGATCACGTAGTAAAGTGGTACCACACTGAAACATTCAATTAAACCTGGTCTTGATAAATATTTTAGAGGATAACGCATGTTAGGTTTGGATTAGGTCTAGGATTTGCCCTCATCAGGCTCATACTTTCGCATATTTCTGATACTTCATGGCTAGATCCTGGGCAGTTTCTGGACTGTATCACGTAGTAATGTGTTACCACGCTGAAACAGTCAATTAAACCTGGTTTCGATCAATATTTTAGAGGATAACGCAAGTTAGGTCTGGCATAGGTCTGGGATTCGCCCTCATCAGGCTCATACTTTCGCGTTTTTCACATACTTGTTGAACAGATCCTGGGTTTTTTCTGGTTTGTATCACGTAGTAGTGTGGTACCACACTGAAACAGTCCATTAAACCTGGTTTGGATCAATATTTTAGAGGATAACGCAAGTTAGGTCTGGGATAGGTCTGGGATTCGCCCTCATCAGGCTCATACTTTCGCGTTTTTCACATACTTGTTGAACAGATCCTGGGTTTTTTCTGGTTTGCATCACGTAGTAGTGTGGTACCACACTGAAACAGTCCATTAAACCTGGTTTCGCTCAATATTTTAGAGGATAACGCATGTTAGGTCTAGGTTAGCCCTGGGATTTTCACTCATCGGACTCATACTTTCGCATTCTTCTCATACATGTTGAACTGATCCTGGGTTTTTTCTGGTTTGGATCACGTAGTAATGTGGTACCACACTGAAACATTCAATTAAACCTGGTTTCGATCAATATTTTAGAGGATAACGCAAGTTAGGTCTGGGATAGGTCTGGGATTCGCCCTCATCAGGCTCATACTTTCGCGTTTTTCACATACTTGTTGAACAGATCCTGGGTTTTTTCTGGTTTGCATCACGTAGTAGTGTGGTACCACACTGAAACAGTCCATTAAACCTGGTTTCGCTCAATATTTTAGAGGATAACGCATGTTAGGTCTAGGTTAGCCCTGGGATTTTCACTCATCGGACTCATACTTTCGCATTCTTCTCATACATGTTGAACTGATCCTGGGTTTTTTCTGGTTTGGATCACGTAGTAATGTGGTACCACACTGAAACAGTCGATTAAACCTGGTTTCGGTCAATATCTTAGGGGATAACGCAAGTTAAGTCTGTGATTGGTCCGGGATTTGACCTCATCAGACTCATACTTTCGCACACTTCACATACTCGTTGAACAGATCCTGGGTTATTTCATGGTTTGGATCACATAGTAATGTGGTACCACGCTGAAACAGCGAATTAAACCTGGTTTCGATCAATATTCTAGAGAATAATTCATGTTAGGTCTAGGTTAGGTCTGGGATTTGCTCTCATCAGGCTCGTTCTTTCGCATATCTCTCATACTTGATGGCTAGATCCTGGGCTTTTTCTGGATTGCATCACGTAGTAATGAAGTACAACACTGAAACAGTTAATTAAACCTGGTTTCCATCAATATCTTAGAGGACAACGCAAGTTAGGTCTGGGATAGGTTTGGGATTTGCCCTCATCAGACTCATACTTTCGCACACTTCACATACTCGTTGAACAGATCCTGGGTTATTTTCCGGTTTGGATCACATAGTAATGTGGTACCACGCTGAAACAGCGAATTAAACCTGGTTTCGATCAATATTTTAGAGGATAACGCAAGTTAGGTCTAGGTTAGGCCTGGGATTTGCCCTCATCAGGGTCGTACTTTCGCAGTTTTAACATACATGTTGACCTGATCGAGGGTTTTTTCTGCTTTGGATCACGTAGTAAAGTGGTACCACACTGAAACATTCAATTAAACCTGGTCTTGATAAATATTTTAGAGGATAACGCATGTTAGGTTTGGGTTAGGTCTAGGATTTGCCCTCATCAGGCTCATACTTTCGCATATTTCTCATACTTCATGGCTAGATCCTGGGCAGTTTCTGGACTGTATCACGTAGTAATGTGTTACCACGCTGAAACAGTCAATTAAACCTGGTTTCGATCAATATTTTAGAGGATAACGCAAGTTAGGTCTGGCATAGGTCTGGGATTCGCCCTCATCAGGCTCATACTTTCGCGTTTTTCACATACTTGTTGAACAGATCCTGGGTTTTTTCTGGTTTGTATCACGTAGTAGTGTGGTACCACACTGAAACAGTCCATTAAACCTGGTTTGGATCAATATTTTAGAGGATAACGCATGTTAGGTCTAGGTTAGGCCTGGGATTTTCACTCATCAGACTCATACTTTCGCATTCTTCACATACTTGTAGAACGGATCCTGGGTTTTTACTGGTTTGCATCACGTAGTAATGTGGTACCACACTGAAACATTCAATTAAACCTGGTTTCGATCAATATTTTAGAGGATAACGCATGTTAGGTCTAGGTTAGCCCTGGGATTTTCACTCATCAGACTCATACTTTCGCATTCTTCTCATACTTGCTGTACTGATCCTGTGTTTTTTCTGGTTTGGATCACGTACTAATGCGGTACCACACTGAAACAGTCGATTAAACCTGGTTTCGATCAATATCTTAGAGGATAACGCAAGTTAAGTCTGGGATTGGTCTGGGATTTGACCTCATCAGACTCATACTTTCGCACACTTCACATACTCGTTGAACAGAGGCTGGGTTATTTTCTGGTTTGGATCACATAGTAATGTGGTACCACACTGAAACAGTCCATTAAACCTGGTTTGGATCAATATTTTAGAGGATAACGCATGTTAGGTCTAGGTTAGGTCTGGGATTTTCGCTCATGAGACTCATACTTTCGCATACTTCACATACTTGTTGAACGGATCCTGGGTTTTTTCTGGTTTGGTTCAGGTAGTAATGTGGTACCACACTGAAACATTCAATTAAACCTGGTCTTGATAAATATTTTAGAGGATAACGCATGTTAGGTTTGGGTTAGGTCTAGGATTTGCCCTCAGCAGGCTCATACTTTCGTATATTTCTCATACTTTATGGCTAGATCCTGGGCTGTTTCTGGTTTGTATCACGTAGTAATGTGGTACCACGCTGAAACAGTCAATTAAACCTGGTTTCGATCAATATTTTAGAGGATAACGCAAGTTAGGTCTGGCATAGGTCTGGGATTCGCCCTCATCAGGCTCATACTTTCGCGTTTTTCACATACTTGTTGAACAGATCCTGGGTTTTTTCTGGTTTGTATCACGTAGTAGTGTGGTACCACACTGAAACAGTCCATTAAACCTGGTTTGGATCAATTGTTAAGAGGATAACGCATGTTAGGTCTAGGTTAGCCCTGGGATTTTCACTCATCAGACACATACTATCGCATTCTTCTCATACTTGTTGAACTGATCCTGGGTTTTTTCTGGTTTGGATCACGTAGTAATGTGGTACCACACTGAAACAGTCGATTAAACCTGGTTTCGGTCAATATCTTAGGGGATAACGCAAGTTAAGTCTGTGATTGGTCCGGGATTTGACCTCATCAGACTCATACTTTCGCACACTTCACATACTCCTTGAACAGATCCTAGGTTATTTTCTGGTTTGGATCACATAGTAATGTGGTACCACACTTAAACAGTCAATTAAATCAGGTTTCGATCAATATTTTTGAGGATAACGCATGTTAGGTCTAGGTTAGGCCTGGGATTTTCACACATCAGCCTCATACTTTCGCATTCTTCACATACTTGTTGAACGGATCCTGGGTTTTGTCTGGTTTGGATCACGTAGTAATGTGGTACCACACTGAAACAGTCGATTAAACCTGGTTTTGATCAATATTTTAGAGGATAACGCATAGTTAGGTTTGGGATAGGTCTGGGATTTGACCTCATCAGACTCATACTTTCGCACACTTCACATACTCGTTGAACAGATCCTGGGTTATTTCATGGTTTGGATCACATAGTAATGTGGTACCACACTGGGACAGTCGATTAAACCTGGTTTCGATCAATATTTTAGAGAATAATTCATGTTAGGTCTAGGTTAGGTCTGGGATTTGCTCTCATCAGGCTCGTTCTTTCGCATATCTCTCATACTTCATGGCTAGATCCTGGGCTGTTTCTGGATTGTATCACGTAGTAATGTGGTACCACGCTGAAACAGTCAATTAAACCTGGTTTCGATCAATATTTTAGAGGATAACACAAGTTAGGTCTGGCATAGGTCTGGGATTCGCCCTCATCAGGCTCATACTTTCGCGTTTTTCACATACTTGTTGAACAGATCCTGGGTTTTTTCTGGTTTGGATCACGTAGTAATGTGGTACCACACTGAAACAGTCGATTAAACCTGGTTTCGGTCAATATCTTAGGGGATAACGCAAGTTAAGTCTGTGATTGGTCCGGGATTTGACCTCATCAGACTCATACTTTCGCACACTTCACATACTCGTTGAACAGATCCTGGGTTATTTCATGGTTTGGATCACATAGTAATGTGGTACCACGCTGAAACAGCGAATTAAACCTGGTTTCGATCAATATTCTAGAGAATAATTCATGTTAGGTCTAGGTTAGGTCTGGGATTTGCTCTCATCAGGCTCGTTCTTTCGCATATCTCTCATACTTGATGGCTAGATCCTGGGCTTTTTCTGGATTGCATCACGTAGTAATGAAGTACAACACTGAAACAGTTAATTAAACCTGGTTTCCATCAATATCTTAGAGGACAACGCAAGTTAGGTCTGGGATAGGTTTGGGATTTGCCCTCATCAGACTCATACTTTCGCACACTTCACATACTCGTTGAACAGATCCTGGGTTATTTTCCGGTTTGGATCACATAGTAATGTGGTACCACGCTGAAACAGCGAATTAAACCTGGTTTCGATCAATATTTTAGAGGATAACGCAAGTTAGGTCTAGGTTAGGCCTGGGATTTGCCCTCATCAGGGTCGTACTTTCGCAGTTTTAACATACATGTTGACCTGATCGAGGGTTTTTTCTGCTTTGGATCACGTAGTAAAGTGGTACCACACTGAAACATTCAATTAAACCTGGTCTTGATAAATATTTTAGAGGATAACGCATGTTAGGTTTGGGTTAGGTCTAGGATTTGCCCTCATCAGGCTCATACTTTCGCATATTTCTCATACTTCATGGCTAGATCCTGGGCAGTTTCTGGACTGTATCACGTAGTAATGTGTTACCACGCTGAAACAGTCAATTAAACCTGGTTTCGATCAATATTTTAGAGGATAACGCAAGTTAGGTCTGGCATAGGTCTGGGATTCGCCCTCATCAGGCTCATACTTTCGCGTTTTTCACATACTTGTTGAACAGATCCTGGGTTTTTTCTGGTTTGTATCACGTAGTAGTGTGGTACCACACTGAAACAGTCCATTAAACCTGGTTTGGATCAATATTTTAGAGGATAACGCTGTTAGGTCTAGGTTAGGCCTGGGATTTTCACTCATCAGACTCATACTTTCGCATTCTTCACATACTTGTAGAACGGATCCTGGGTTTTTACTGGTTTGCATCACGTAGTAATGTGGTACCACACTGAAACATTCAATTAAACCTGGTTTCGATCAATATTTTAGAGGATAACGCATGTTAGGTCTAGGTTAGCCCTGGGATTTTCACTCATCAGACTCATACTTTCGCATTCTTCTCATACTTGCTGTACTGATCCTGTGTTTTTTCTGGTTTGGATCACGTACTAATGCGGTACCACACTGAAACAGTCGATTAAACCTGGTTTCGATCAATATCTTAGAGGATAACGCAAGTTAAGTCTGGGATTGGTCTGGGATTTGACCTCATCAGACTCATACTTTCGCACACTTCACATACTCGTTGAACAGAGGCTGGGTTATTTTCTGGTTTGGATCACATAGTAATGTGGTACCACACTGAAACAGTCCATTAAACCTGGTTTGGATCAATATTTTAGAGGATAACGCATGTTAGGTCTAGGTTAGGTCTGGGATTTTCGCTCATGAGACTCATACTTTCGCATACTTCACATACTTGTTGAACGGATCCTGGGTTTTTTCTGGTTTGGTTCAGGTAGTAATGTGGTACCACACTGAAACATTCAATTAAACCTGGTCTTGATAAATATTTTAGAGGATAACGCATGTTAGGTTTGGGTTAGGTCTAGGATTTGCCCTCAGCAGGCTCATACTTTCGTATATTTCTCATACTTTATGGCTAGATCCTGGGCTGTTTCTGGTTTGTATCACGTAGTAATGTGGTACCACGCTGAAACAGTCAATTAAACCTGGTTTCGATCAATATTTTAGAGGATAACGCAAGTTAGGTCTGGCATAGGTCTGGGATTCGCCCTCATCAGGCTCATACTTTCGCGTTTTTCACATACTTGTTGAACAGATCCTGGGTTTTTTCTGGTTTGTATCACGTAGTAGTGTGGTACCACACTGAAACAGTCCATTAAACCTGGTTTGGATCAATTGTTTAGAGGATAACGCATGTTAGGTCTAGGTTAGCCCTGGGATTTTCACTCATCAGACACATACTATCGCATTCTTCTCATACTTGTTGAACTGATCCTGGGTTTTTTCTGGTTTGGATCACGTAGTAATGTGGTACCACACTGAAACAGTCGATTAAACCTGGTTTCGGTCAATATCTTAGGGGATAACGCAAGTTAAGTCTGTGATTGGTCCGGGATTTGACCTCATCAGACTCATACTTTCGCACACTTCACATACTCCTTGAACAGATCCTAGGTTATTTTCTGGTTTGGATCACATAGTAATGTGGTACCACACTTAAACAGTCAATTAAATCAGGTTTCGATCAATATTTTTGAGGATAACGCATGTTAGGTCTAGGTTAGGCCTGGGATTTTCACACATCAGCCTCATACTTTCGCATTCTTCACATACTTGTTGAACGGATCCTGGGTTTTGTCTGGTTTGGATCACGTAGTAATGTGGTACCACACTGAAACAGTCGATTAAACCTGGTTTTGATCAATATTTTAGAGGATAACGCATAGTTAGGTTTGGGATAGGTCTGGGATTTGACCTCATCAGACTCATACTTTCGCACACTTCACATACTCGTTGAACAGATCCTGGGTTATTTCATGGTTTGGATCACATAGTAATGTGGTACCACACTGGGACAGTCGATTAAACCTGGTTTCGATCAATATTTTAGAGAATAATTCATGTTAGGTCTAGGTTAGGTCTGGGATTTGCTCTCATCAGGCTCGTTCTTTCGCATATCTCTCATACTTGATGGCTAGATCCTGGGCTTTTTCTGGATTGCATCACGTAGTAATGAAGTACAACACTGAAACAGTTAATTAAACCTGGTTTCCATCAATATCTTAGAGGACAACGCAAGTTAGGTCTGGGATAGGTTTGGGATTTGCCCTCATCAGACTCATACTTTCGCACACTTCACATACTCGTTGAACAGATCCTGGGTTATTTTCCGGTTTGGATCACATAGTAATGTGGTACCACGCTGAAACAGCGAATTAAACCTGGTTTCGATCAATATTTTAGAGGATAACGCAAGTTAGGTCTAGGTTAGGCCTGGGATTTGCCCTCATCAGGGTCGTACTTTCGCAGTTTTAACATACATGTTGACCTGATCGAGGGTTTTTTCTGCTTTGGATCACGTAGTAAAGTGGTACCACACTGAAACATTCAATTAAACCTGGTCTTGATAAATATTTTAGAGGATAACGCATGTTAGGTTTGGGTTAGGTCTAGGATTTGCCCTCATCAGGCTCATACTTTCGCATATTTCTCATACTTCATGGCTAGATCCTGGGCAGTTTCTGGACTGTATCACGTAGTAATGTGTTATCACGCTGAAACAGTCAATTAAACCTGGTTTCGATCAATATTTTAGAGGATAACGCAAGTTAGGTCTGGCATAGGTCTGGGATTCGCCCTCATCAGGCTCATACTTTCGCGTTTTTCACATACTTGTTGAACAGATCCTGGGTTTTTTCTGGTTTGTATCACGTAGTAGTGTGGTACCACACTGAAACAGTCCATTAAACCTGGTTTGGATCAATATTTTAGAGGATAACGCATGTTAGGTCTAGGTTAGGCCTGGGATTTTCACTCATCAGACTCATACTTTCGCATTCTTCACATACTTGTAGAACGGATCCTGGGTTTTTACTGGTTTGCATCACGTAGTAATGTGGTACCACACTGAAACATTCAATTAAACCTGGTTTCGATCAATATTTTAGAGGATAACGCATGTTAGGTCTAGGTTAGCCCTGGGATTTTCACTCATCAGACTCATACTTTCGCATTCTTCTCATACTTGCTGTACTGATCCTGTGTTTTTTCTGGTTTGGATCACGTACTAATGCGGTACCACACTGAAACAGTCGATTAAACCTGGTTTCGATCAATATCTTAGAGGATAACGCAAGTTAAGTCTGGGATTGGTCTGGGATTTGACCTCATCAGACTCATACTTTCGCACACTTCACATACTCGTTGAACAGAGGCTGGGTTATTTTCTGGTTTGGATCACATAGTAATGTGGTACCACACTGAAACAGTCCATTAAACCTGGTTTGGATCAATATTTTAGAGGATAACGCATGTTAGGTCTAGGTTAGGTCTGGGATTTTCGCTCATGAGACTCATACTTTCGCATACTTCACATACTTGTTGAACGGATCCTGGGTTTTTTCTGGTTTGGTTCAGGTAGTAATGTGGTACCACACTGAAACATTCAATTAAACCTGGTCTTGATAAATATTTTAGAGGATAACGCATGTTAGGTTTGGGTTAGGTCTAGGATTTGCCCTCAGCAGGCTCATACTTTCGTATATTTCTCATACTTTATGGCTAGATCCTGGGCTGTTTCTGGTTTGTATCACGTAGTAATGTGGTACCACGCTGAAACAGTCAATTAAACCTGGTTTCGATCAATATTTTAGAGGATAACGCAAGTTAGGTCTGGCATAGGTCTGGGATTCGCCCTCATCAGGCTCATACTTTCGCGTTTTTCACATACTTGTTGAACAGATCCTGGGTTTTTTCTGGTTTGTATCACGTAGTAGTGTGGTACCACACTGAAACAGTCCATTAAACCTGGTTTGGATCAATTGTTTAGAGGATAACGCATGTTAGGTCTAGGTTAGCCCTGGGATTTTCACTCATCAGACACATACTATCGCATTCTTCTCATACTTGTTGAACTGATCCTGGGTTTTTTCTGGTTTGGATCACGTAGTAATGTGGTACCACACTGAAACAGTCGATTAAACCTGGTTTCGGTCAATATCTTAGGGGATAACGCAAGTTAAGTCTGTGATTGGTCCGGGATTTGACCTCATCAGACTCATACTTTCGCACACTTCACATACTCCTTGAACAGATCCTAGGTTATTTTCTGGTTTGGATCACATAGTAATGTGGTACCACACTTAAACAGTCAATTAAATCAGGTTTCGATCAATATTTTTGAGGATAACGCATGTTAGGTCTAGGTTAGGCCTGGGATTTTCACACATCAGCCTCATACTTTCGCATTCTTCACATACTTGTTGAACGGATCCTGGGTTTTGTCTGGTTTGGATCACGTAGTAATGTGGTACCACACTGAAACAGTCGATTAAACCTGGTTTTGATCAATATTTTAGAGGATAACGCATAGTTAGGTTTGGGATAGGTCTGGGATTTGACCTCATCAGACTCATACTTTCGCACACTTCACATACTCGTTGAACAGATCCTGGGTTATTTCATGGTTTGGATCACATAGTAATGTGGTACCACACTGGGACAGTCGATTAAACCTGGTTTCGATCAATATTTTAGAGAATAATTCATGTTAGGTCTAGGTTAGGTCTGGGATTTGCTCTCATCAGGCTCGTTCTTTCGCATATCTCTCATACTTGATGGCTAGATCCTGGGCTTTTTCTGGATTGCATCACGTAGTAATGAAGTACAACACTGAAACAGTTAATTAAACCTGGTTTCCATCAATATCTTAGAGGACAACGCAAGTTAGGTCTGGGATAGGTCTGGGATTTGCCCTCATCAGACTCATACTTTCGCCTTCTTCACGTACTTGTTGAACGGATCCTGGGGTTTTTCTGGTTTGGAACACGTAGTAATGTGGTACCACACTGTAACATTCAATTAAACCTGGTCTTGATAAATATTTTAGAGGATAACGCATGTTAGGTCTGGGATAGGTATGGGATTTGCCCTCATCAGACTCATACTTTCGCACACTTCACATACTCGTTGAACAGATCCTGGGTTATTTTCTGGTTTGGATCACATAGTAATGTGGTACCACACTGAAACAGTCGATTAAACCAGGTTTCGGTCAATATTTTTGAGGATAACGCATGTTAGGTCTAGGTTAGGCCTGGGATTTTCACTCATCAGACTCATACTTTCGCATTCTTCACATACTTGTTGAACGGATCCTGGGTTTTTTTCTGGTTTGGATCACGTTGTAGTGTGGGACCACACTGAAACAATCAATTAAACCTGGTCTTGATAAATATTTTAGAGGATAACGCATGTTAGGTTTGGGTTAGGTCTAGGATTTGCCCTCAGCAGGCTCATACTTTCGCATATCTCTCATACTTCATGGCTAGATCCTGGGCTGTTTCTGGATTGTATCACGTAGTAATGTGGTACCACGCTGAAACAGTCAATTAAACCTGGTTTCGATCAATATTTTAGAGGATAACACAAGTTAGGTCTGGCATAGGTCTGGGATTCGCCCTCATCAGGCTCATACTTTCGCGTTTTTCACATACTTGTTGAACAGATCCTGGGTTTTTTCTGGTTTGTATCACGCAGTAGTGTGGTACCACATTGAAACAGTCCATTAAACCTGGTTTGGATGAATATTTTAGAGGATAACGCATGTAAGGTCTAGGTTAGCCCTGGGATTTTCACTCATCAGACTCATACTTTCGCATTCTTCTCATACTTGTTGAACTGATCCTGGGTTTTTTCTGGTTTGGAACACGTAGTAATGTGGTACCACACTGAAACATTCAATTAAACCTGGTCTTGATAAATATTTTAGAGGATAACGCATGTTAGGTCTGGGATAGGTATGGGATTTGCCCTCATCAGACTCATACTTTCGCATTCTTCACATACTTGTTGAACGGATCCTGGGTTTTTTTCTGGTTTGGATCACGTTGTAGTGTGGGACCACACTGAAACAATCAATTAAACCTGGTCTTGATAAATATTTTAGAGGATAACGCATGTTAGGTTTGGGTTAGGTCTAGGATTTGCCCTCAGCAGGCTCATACTTTCGCATATCTCTCATACTTCATGGCTAGATCCTGGGCTGTTTCTGGATTGTATCACGTAGTAATGTGGTACCACGCTGAAACAGTCAATTAAACCTGGTTTCGATCAATATTTTAGAGGATAACACAAGTTAGGTCTGGCATAGGTCTGGGATTCGCCCTCATCAGGCTCATACTTTCGCGTTTTTCACATACTTGTTGAACAGATCCTGGGTTTTTTCTGGTTTGTATCACGCAGTAGTGTGGTACCACACTGAAACAGTCCATTAAACCTGGTTTGGATGAATATTTTAGAGGATAACGCATGTAAGGTCTAGGTTAGCCCTGGGATTTTCACTCATCAGACTCATACTTTCGCATTCTTCTCATACTTGTTGAACTGATCCTGGGTTTTTTCTGGTTTGGATCACGTAGTAATGTGGAACGACACTGAAACAGACGATTAAACCTGGTTTCGATCAATATCTTAGAGGATAACGAAAGCTAAGTCTGGGATTGGTCTGGGATTTGACCTCATCAGGCTCATACTTTCGCGTTTTTCACATACTTGTTGAACAGATCCTGGGTTTTTTCTGGTTTGGATCCCGCAGTAGTGTGGTACCACACTGAAACAGTCCATCAAACCTGGTTTCGCTCAATATTTTAGAGGATAACGCATGTTAGGTCAAGGTTAGGTCTAAGATTTGCCCTCATCAGGCTCACAGTTTCGAGTTTTTCACATACTTGTCGAACAGATCCTGGGTTTTTTCTGATTTGGATCACGTAGTAATGTGGTACCACACTGAAACATTCAATTAAACCTGGTCTTGATAAATATTTTAGAGGATAACGCATGTTAGGTCTGGGATAGGTCTGGGATTAGCCCTCATCAGACTCATACTTCCGCACACTTCACATACTCGTTGACGAGATCCTGGGTTTTTTTCTAGTTTGGATCACGTAGTAATGTAGTACCACACTGAAACAGCCGATTAACCCTGGTTTCGATCAATATTTTAGAGAATAACGCAAGTTAGGTCTGGCATAGGTCTGGGATTCGCCCTCATCAGGCTCATACTTTCGCGTTTCTAACATACTTGTTGAACAGATCCTGGGTTTTTTTCTGGTTTGTATCGCGTAGTAGTGTGGTACCACACTGAAACAGTCCATTAAACCTGGTTTGGATGAATATTTTAGAGGATAACGCATGTAAGGTCTAGGTTAGCCCTGGGATTTTCACTCATCAGACTCATACTTTCGCATTCTTCTCATACTTGTTGAACTGATCCTGGGTTTTTTCTGGTTTGGAACACGTAGTAATGTGGTACCACACTGAAACATTCAATTAAACCTGGTCTTGATAAATATTTTAGAGGATAACGCATGTTAGGTCTGGGATAGGTATGGGATTTGCCCTCATCAGACTCATACTTTCGCATTCTTCACATACTTGTTGAACGGATCCTGGGTTTTTTTCTGGTTTGGATCACGTTGTAGTGTGGGACCACACTGAAACAATCAATTAAACCTGGTCTTGATAAATATTTTAGAGGATAACGCATGTTAGGTTTGGGTTAGGTCTAGGATTTGCCCTCAGCAGGCTCATACTTTCGCGTTTCTAACATACTTGTTGAACAGATCCTGGGTTTTTTTCTGGTTTGTATCGCGTAGTAGTGTGGTACCACACTGAAACAGTCCATTAAACCTGGTTTGGATCAATATATTAGAGGATAACGCATGTTAGGTCTAGGTTAGCCCTGGGATTTTCACTCATCAGACTCATACTTTCCCATTCTTCTCATACTTGTGGAACGGATCCTGGGTTTTTTCTGGTTTGGATCACGTAGTAATGTGGTACCACACTGAAACAGTCGATTAAACCTGGTTTCGATCAATATTTTAGAGGATAACGCAAGTTAGGTCTGGCATAGGTCTGGGATTCGCCCTTATCAGGCTCATACTTTCGCGTTTTTCACATACTTGTTGAACGGATCCTGGGTTTTTTTCTGGTTTGGAACACGTAGTAATGTGGTACCACACTGAAACATTCAATTAAACCTGGTCTTGATAAATATTTTAGAGAATAACGCATGTTAGGTCTGGGTTAGGTCTAGGATTTGCCCTCATCAGGCTCATACATTCGCATATTTCTCATACTTCATGGCTAGATCCTGGGCTATTTCTGGATTGGATCATGTAGTAAAGTGGTACCACACTGAAACATTCAATGAAACCTGGTCTGGATAGAAATTTTAGAGGATAACGCATGTTAGGTCAAGGTTAGGTCTAGGATTTGCCCTCATCAGGCTCGCAGTTTCGCGTTTTTCACATACTTGTCGAACAGATCCTGGGTTTTTTCTGATTTGGATCACGTAGTAATGTGGTACCACACTGAAACATTCAATTAAACCTGGTCTTGATAAATATTTTAGAGGATAACGCATGTTAGGTCTGGAATAGGTCTGGGATTAGCCCTCATCAGACTCATACTTTCGCACACTTCACATACTCGTTGACGAGATCCTGGGTTTTTTTCTAGTTTGGATCACGTAGTAATGTGGTACCACACTGAAGCAGTCGATTAAACCTGGTTTCGATCAATATTTTTGAGGATAACGCATGTTAGGTCTGGGATAGGTCTGGGATTAGCCCTCACCAGACTCATACTTTCGCTTTCTTCACATACTTGTTGAACGGATCCAGGGCTTTTTCTGGATTGCATCACGTAGTAATGTAGTACCACACTGAAACAGTCAATGAAACCTGGTTTCCATCAATATTTTAGAGGACAACGCAAGTTAGGTCTAGGTAATGCCTGAGATTTTCACTGATCAGACTCATACATTCGCATTCTTCACATACTTGTTGAACGGATCCTGGGTTTCTTCTGGTTTGGATCACGTAGTAATGAGGTACCACACTGAACATTCAATTAAACCTGGTCTTGATAAATATTTTAGAGGATAACGAATGTTAGGTCTGGGTTACGTCTAGGATTTGCCCTCATCAGACTCATACTTTCGCATATTTCTCATACTTCATGGCTAGATCCTGGGCTGTTTCTGCATTGTATCTCGTAGTAATGTGGTACCACGCTGAAACAGTCAATTAAACCTAGTTTCGATCAATATTTTAGAAAATAACGCAAGTTAGGTCTGGGATAGATCTAGGATTTGCCCTCATCAGGCTCTTACTTTCGCATATTTCTCATGCCTCATGGCTAGATCCTGGGCTATTTCTGGATTCGATCACGTAGTAAAGTGGTACCACACAGAAACATTCAATGAAACCTGTTCTGGATAAATATTTTAGAGGATAACGCATCTTAGGTCTGGGTTAGGTCTAAGATTTGCCCTCATCAGGCTCACAGTTTCGCGTTTTTCACATACTTGTTAAACGGATCCTGGGTTTTTTCTGGTTTGGATCACGTAGTAATGTGGTACCACACTAAAACAGTCAATTAAACCTGGTTTCGATCAATATTTTAGAGGATCACGCAAGCTAGGTCTGGGATAGGTCTGGGATTAGCCCTCATCAGACTCATACTTTCGCACACTTCACATACTCGTTGACAAGATCCTGGGTTTTTTTCTGGTTTGGATCACGTAGTAATGTGGTTCCACACTGAAACAGTCGATTAAACTTGGTTTCGATCAATATTTTAGAGGATAACGCAAGTTAGGTCTGGGATAGGTCTGGGATTTGCCCTCATCAGGCTCATACTTTCGCACACTTCACATACTTGTTGAACGGATCCTGGGTTTTTTCTGGTTTGGGTCACGTAGTAATGTGGGGCCACACTGAAACAGTCAATTAAACCTGGTTTCGCTCAATATTTTAGAGAATAATTCATGTTAGGTCTAGGTTAGGTCTGGGATTTGCTCTCATCAGGCTCATACTTTCGCACACTTCACATACTTGTTGAACGGATCCTGGGTTTTTTCTGATTTGGATCACGTAGTAGTGTGGTACCACACTGAAACAGTCCATTAAACCTGGTTTCGCTCAATATTTTAGAGAATAATTCATGTTAGGTCTAGGTTAGGTCTGGGATTTGCTCTCATCAGGCTCATACTTTCGCACACTTCACATACTTGTTGAACAGATCCTGGGTTTTTTCTGGTTTGGATCCCGTAGTAGTGTGGTACCACACTGAAACAGTCCATTAAACCTGGTTTCGCTCAATATTTTAGAGGATAACGCATGTTAGGTCTAGGTTAGGTCCGGGATTTGCTCTCGTCAGGCTCATTCTTTCGCATATTTCTCATACTTGATGGCTATATCCTGGGCTTTTTCTGGATTGCATCACGTAGTAACGTAGTACCACACTGAAACAGTCAATGAAACCTGGTTTCCATCAATATTTTGGAGGACAACGCAAGTTAGGTGTAGGTAAGGCCTGAGATTTTCACTGATCAGACTCATACATTCGCATTCTTCACATACTTGTTGAACGGATCCTGGGTTTTTTCTGGTTTGGATCACGTAGTAATGTGGTACGACACTGAAACATTCAATTAAACCTGGTCTTGATAAATATTTTAGAGGATAACGTATGTTAGGTCTGGGTTACGTCTAGGATTTGCCCTCATCAGGCTCATACTTTCGCATATTTCTCATACTTCATGGCTACATCCTGGGCTGTTTCTGCATTGTATCACGTAGTAATGTGGTACCACGCTGAAACAGTCAATTAAACCTGGTTTCGATCAATATTTTAGAGGATAACGCAAGTTAGGTCTGGGATAGGTCTAGGATTTGCCCTCATCAGGCTCTTACTATCGCATATTTCTCGTACTTCATGGCTAGATCCTGGGCTATTTCTGGATTGGATCACGTAGTAAAGTGGTACCATACTGAAACACTCAATGAAACCTGGTCTGGATAAATATTTTATAGGATAACGCATCTTAGGTCTGGGTTAGGTCTAAGATTTGCCCTCATCAGGCTCACAGTTTCGCGTTTTTCACATACATGTTGAACAGATCCTGGGTTTTTTCTGGTGTGGATCACGTAGTAATGTGGCACCACACTAAAACAGTCAATTAAACCTGGTTTCCATCAATATTTTAGAGGATAACGCGTGTTAGGTCTGGGATAGGTCTGGGATTTGCCCTCATCAGACTCATACTTTCGCACACTTCACATACTCGTTGAACAGATCCTGGGTTATTTTCTGGTTTGGATCACATAGTAATGTGGTACCACACTGAAACAGTCGATTAAACCAGGTTTCGATCAATATTTTTGAGGATAACGCATGTTAGGTCTAGGTTAGGCCTGGGATTTTCATTCATCAGACTCATACTTTCGCATTCTTCACATACTTGTTGAACGGATCCTGGGTTTTTTCTGGTTTGGATCACGTAGTAATGTGGGTCCACACTGAAACAATCAATCAAACCTGGTCTTGAAAAATATTTTAGAGGATAACGCATGTTAGGTCTGGGATAGGTCTGGGATTTGCCCTCATCAGACTAATACTTTCGCACACTTCACATACGCGTTGAACAGATCCTGGGTTATTTTCTGGTTTGGATCACATAGTAATGTGGTACCACACTGAAACAGTCGATTAATCCAGGTTTCGATCAATATTTTCGAGGACAACGCATGTTAGGTCTAGGTTAGGCCTGGGATATTCACTCATCAGACTCATACTTTCGCATTCTTCACATACTTGTTGAACTAATCCTGGGTTTTTTCTGGTTTGGATCACGTAGTAATGTGGTTCCACACTGAAACAGTCGGTTAAACCTGGTTTCGATCAATATTTTAGAGGATAACGCATGTTAGGTCTGGGATAGGTCTGGGATTAGCCCTCATCAGACTCATACTTTCGCACACTTCACATACTCGTTGATGAGATCCTGGGTTTTTTTCTAGTTTGGATCACGTAGTAATGTGGTACCACACTCAAACAGTCGATTAAACCTGGTTTCGATCAATATTTTTGAGGATAACGCATGTTAGGTCTGGGATAGCTTTGGGATTAGCCCTCATCAGACTCATACTTTCGCTTTCTTCACATACTTGTTGAACGGATCGTGGGCTTTTTCTGGATTGCATCACGTAGTAATGTAGTACCCCACTGAAACAGTCAATGAAACCTGGTTTCCATCAATATTTTAGAGGACAACGCAAGTTAGGTCTAGGTAAGGCCTGAGATTTTCACTGATCAGACTCATACATTCGCATTCTTCACATACTTGTTGTACGGATCCTGGGTTTCTTCTGGTTTGGATCACGTAGTAATGTGGTACCACACTGAACATTCAATTAAACCTGGTCTTGATAAATATTTTAGAGGATAACGCATGTTAGGTCTGGGTTACGTCTGGGATTTGCCCTCATCAGGCTCATACTTTCGCATATTTCTCATACTTCATGGCTAGATCCTGGGCTGTTTCTGCATTGTATCACGTAGTAATGTGGTACCACGCTGAAACAGTCAACTAAACCTGGTTTCGATCAATATTTTAGAAAATAACGCAAGTTAGGTCTGGGATAGGTCTAGGATTTGCCCTCATCAGGCTCTTACTATCGCATATTTGTCATACCTCATGGCTAGATCCTGGGCTATTTCTGGATTCCATCATGTAGTAAAGTGGTACCACACTGAAACATTCAATGAAACATGTTATGGATAAATATTTTTGAGGATAACGCATCTTAGGTCTGGGTTAGGTCTAAGATTTGCCCTCATCAGGCACACAGTTTCGCGTTTTTCACATACTTGTTAAACAGATCCTGGGTTTTTTCTGGTTTGGATCACGTAGTAATGTGGTACCACAGCAAAAACAGTCAATTAAACCTGGTTTCGATCAATATTTTAGAGGATCACGCAAGCTAGGTCTGGGATAGGTCTGGGACTAGCCCTCATCAGACTCATACTTTCGCACACTTCACATACTCGTTGACAAGATCCTGGGTTTTTTTCTGGTTTGGATCACGTAGTAATGTGGTTCCACACTGAAACAGTCGATTAAACTTGGTTTCGACCAATATTTTAGAGAATAATTCATGTTAGGTCTAGGTTAGGTCTGGGATTTGCTCTCATCAGACTCATACTTTCGCACACTTCACATACTTGTTGAACGGATCCTGGGTTTTTTCTGGTTTGGATCCCGTAGAAGTGTGGTACCACACTGAAACAGTCCATCAAACATGGTTTCGCACAATATTTTAGAGGATAACGCATGTTAGGTCAAGGTTAGGTCTAAGATTTGCCCTCATTAGGCTCACAGTTTCGAGTTTTTCACATACTTGTTGAACAGATTCTGGGTTTTTTCTGGTTTGGATCACATGGTAATGT
This sequence comes from Colletes latitarsis, assembly GCF_051014445.1. Taxonomy (NCBI): domain Eukaryota; kingdom Metazoa; phylum Arthropoda; class Insecta; order Hymenoptera; family Colletidae; genus Colletes; species Colletes latitarsis. Next base: position 656,151 of record NW_027488368.1, on the reverse strand, counting down.
GGTACCACACTGAAACAGTCGCTTAAACCTGGTTTCGATCAATATTTTAGAGAATAACGCAAGTTAGGTCTGGCATAGGTCTGGGATTCGCCCTCATCAGGCTCATACTTTCGCGTTTTTCACATACTTGTTGAACAGATCCTGGGTTTTTTCTGGTTTATATCACGTAGTAGTGTGGTACCACACTGAAACAGTCCATTAAACCTGGTTTGGGTCAATATTATAGAGGATAACGCATGTTAGGTCTAGGTTTGCCCTGGGATTTTCACTCATCAGACTCATACTTTCGCATTCTTCTCATACTTGTTGAACTGCTCCTGGGTTTTTTCTGGTTTGGATCACGTAGTAATGTGGTACCACACTGAAACAGTCGATTAAACCTGGTTTCGATCAATATTTTAGAGGATAACGCAAGTTAAGTCTGGGATTGTTCTGGGATTTGACCTCATCAGACTCATACTTTCGCACACTTCACATACTTGTTGAACAAATCCTGGGTTACTTTCTGGTTTGGATCACATAGTAATGTGGTACCACACTGAAACAGTCGATTAAGCCAGGTTTCGATCAATATTTTTGAGGATAACGCATGTTAGGTCTAGGTTAGGCCTGGGATTTTCACTCATCAGACTCATACTTTCGCATTCTTCACATACTTCTTGAACGGATCCTGGGTTTTTTCTGGTTTGGATCACGTAGTAGTGTGGTACCACACTGAAACAGTCCATTAAACCTGGTTTCGCTCAATATTTTAGAGAATAATTCATGTTAGGTCTAGGTTAGGTCTGGGATTTGCTCTCATCAGGCTCATACTTTCGCACACTTCACATACTTGTTGAACAGATCCTGGGTTTTTTCTGGTTTGGATCACGTAGTAATGTGGTACCACACTGAAACATTCAATTAAACCTGGTCTTGATAAATATTTTAGAGGATAACGCATGTTAGGTCTGGGATAGGTCTGGGATTAGCCCTCATCAGACTTATACTTTCGCACACTTCACATACTCGTTGACGAGATCCTGGGTTTTTTTCTGGTTTGGATCACGTAATATTGTGGTTCCACATAGAAACAGTCGATTAAACTTGGTTTCGACCAATATTTTAGAGAATAATTCATGCTAGGTCTAGGTTAGGTCTGGGATTTGCTCTCATCAGGCTCATACTTTCGCACACTTCACATACTTCTTGAACGGATCCTGGGTTTTTTCTGGTTTGGATCACGTAGTAGTGTGGTACCACACTGAAACAGTCCATTAAACCTGGTTTCGCTCAATATTTTAGAGAATAATTCATGTTAGGTCTAGGTTAGGCCTGGGATTTGCCCTCATCAGGCTCACAGTTTCGCGTTTTTCACATACTTGTCGAACGGATCCTGGGTTTCTTCCGGTTTGGATCACGTAGTAATGTGGTACCACACTGAACATTCAATTAAACCTGGTCTTGATAAATATTTTAGAGGATAACGCATGTTAGGTCTGGGTTACGTCTAGGATTTGCCCTCATCAGGCTCATACTTTCGCATATTTCTCATACTTCATTGCTAGATCCTGGGCTGTTTCTGCATTGTATCACGTAGTAATGTGGTACCACACTAAAACAGTCAATAAAACCTGGTTTCGATCAATATTTTAGAGGATCACGCAAGCTAGGTCTGGGATCGGTCTGGGATTAGCCCTCATCAGACTCATACTTTCCCACACTTCACATACTCGTTGACAAGATCCTGGGTTTTTTTCTGGTTTTGATCACGTAGAAATGTGGTTCCACACTGAAACAGTCGATTAAACTTGGTTTCGATCAATATTTTAGAGGATAACGCAAGTTTGGTCTGGGATAGGTCTGGGATTTGCCCTCATCAGACTCATACTTTCGCATTCTTCTCATACTTGTTGAACTGATCCTGGGTTTTTTCTGGTTTGGATCACGTAGTAATGTGGTACCACACTGAAACAGACGATTAAACCTGGTTTCGATCAATATCTTAGTGGATAACGAAAGTTAAGTCTGGGATTGGTCTGGGATTTGACCTCATCAGGCTCATACTTTCGCGTTTTTCACATACTTGTTGAACGGATCCTGGGTTTTTTCTGGTTTGGGTCACGTAGTAATGTGGGACCACACTGAAACAGTCAATTAAACCTGGTTTCGACCAATATTTTAGAGAATAATTCATGTTAGGTCTAGGTTAGGTCTGGGATGTGCTCTCATCAGGCTCATACTTTCGCACACTTCACATACTTGTTGAACGGATCCTGGGTTTTTTCTGGTTTGGATCACGTAGTAGTGTGGTACCACACTGAAACAGTCCATTAAACCTGGTTTCGCTCAATATTTTAGAGGATAACGCATGTTAGGTCTAGGTCAGTCCTGGGATTTTCACTCATCAGACTCATACTTTCGCATTCTTCACATACTTGTTGAACGGATCCTGGGTTTTTTCTGGTTTGGATCACGTAGTAATGTGGGTCCACACTGAAACAATCAATTAAACCTGGTCTTGATGAATATTTTAGAGGATAACGCATGTTAGGTCTGGGATTGGTCTGGGATTTGCCCTTATCAGACTCATACTTTCGCACACTTCACATACTCGTTGAACAGATCCTGCGTTATTTTCTGGTTTGGATCACATAGTAATGTGGTACCACACTGAAACATTCAATTAAACCTGGTCTTGATAAATATTTTAGAGGATAACGCATGTTAGGTCTGGGTTAGGTCTAGGATTTGCCCTCATCAGGCTCATACTTTCGCATATTTCTCATACTTCATGGCTAGATCCTGGGCTATTTCTGGATTGGATCACGTTGTAAAGTTGTACCACACTGAAACATTCAATGAAACCTGGTCTGGATAAATATTTTAGAGGACAACGCATCTTAGGTCAGGGTTAGGTCTAAGATTTGCCCTCATCAGGCTCACAGTTTCGCGTTTTTCACATACTTGTTGAACAGATTCTGGGTTTTTGCTGGTTTGGATCACGAAGTAGTGTGGTACCACACTGAAACAGTCCATTAAACCTGGTTTCGCTCAATATTTTAGTGGATAACGCATGTTAGGTCTAGGTTAGGTCTGGGATTTGCTCTCGTCATGCTCGTTCTTACGCATATTTCTCATACTTGATGGCTATATCCTGGGCTTTTTCTGGATTGCATCACGTAGTAACGTAGTACCACACTGAAACAGTCAATGAAATCTGGTTTCCATCAATATTTTAGAGGACAACGCAAGTTAGGTCTAGGTAAGGCCTGAGATTTTCACTGATCAGACTCATACATTCGCATTCTTCACATACTTGTTGAACGGATCCTGGGTTTTTTCTGGTTTGGATCACGTAGCTATGTGGGTCCACACTGAAACAATCAATTAAACCTGGTCTTGATAAATATTTTAGAGGATAACGCGTGTTAGGTCTGGGACAGGTCTGGGATTTGCCCTCATCAGACTCATACTTTCGCATTCTTCACATACTTGTTGAACTGATCCTGGGTTTTTTCTGGTTTGGATCACGTAGTAATGTGGTTCCACACTGAAACAGTCGGTTAAACCCGGTTTCGATCAATATTTTAGAGGATAACGCAAGTTAGGTCTGGGATAGGTCTGGGATTTGCCCTCATCAGACTCATACCTACGCTCACTTCACATACTCGTTGAACAGATCCTGGGTTATCTTCTGGTTTGGATGACATAGTAATATGGTACCAAACTGAAACAGTCGATTAAACCAGGTTTCGATCAATATTTTTGAGGATAACGCATGTTAGGTCTAGGTTAGGCCTGGGATTTTCACTCATCAGACTCATACTTTCGCATTCCTCACATACTTGTTGAACGGATCCTGGGTTTTTTCTGGTTTGTATCACGTAGTAATGTGGTACCACACTGAAACAGTCCATTAAACCTGGTTTGCATCAATATTTTAGGGGATAACGCATGTTAGGTCTAGGTTAGCCCTGGGATTTTCACTCATCAGACTCATACTTTCGCATTCTTCTTACACTTGTTGAACTGATCCTGGGTTTTTTCTGGTTTGGATCACATAGTAATGGGGCACCACACTGAAACAGTCGATTAAACCACGTTTCGATCAATATTTTTGAGGATAACGCATGTTAGGTCTAGGTTAGGCCTGGGATTTTCACTCATCAGACTCATACTTTCGCATTCTTCACATACTTGTTGAACGGATCCTGGGCTTTTTCTGGTTTGGATCACGTAGTAATGTGGGACCACACTGAATCAGTCAATTAAACCTGGTTTCGACCAATATTTTAGAGAATAATTCATGTTAGGTCTAGGTTAGGTCGGGGATTTTCTCTCATCAGGCTCATTCTTTCGCATATTTCTCATACTTGATAGCTAGATCCTGGGCTTTTTCTGGATTCGATCACGTAGTAATGAAGTACAACACTGAAACAGTCAATTATACCTGGTTTCCATCAATATTTTAGAGGACAGCGCATGTTAGGTCTAGGTTAGGCCTGGGATTTGCCCTGATCAGGGTCATGCTTTCGCAGTTTTAACATACATGTTGACCTGATCGAGGGTTATTTCTGCTTTGGATCACGTAGTAAAGTGGTAGGACACTGAAACAGTCCACTAAACCTGGTTTGGATCAATATTTTAGAGAATAATTCATGTTAGGTCTAGGTTAGGTCTGGGATTTGCTCTCATCAGGCTCGTACATTCGCATATTTCTCATACTTGATGGGCAGATTCTGAGCTTTTTCTGGTTTGGATCACGTAGTAATATGATACCACACGGAAACAGACCATTAAACCTGCTTTCGATCAATATTTTAGAAGATAACGCATGTTAGGTCTAGGTTAGGTCGGGGATTTTCTCTCATCAGGCTCATTCTTTCGCATATTTCTCATACTTGATAGCTAGATCCTGGGCTTTTTCTGGATTGGATCACGTAGTAATGAAGTACAACACTGAAACAGTCAATTATACCTGGGTTCCATCAATATTTTAGAGGATAACGCAAGTTAGGTCTAGGACAGGCCCGGGATTTGCCCTCATCAGGCTCATACTTTCGCGTTTTTCACATACTTGTTGAACAGATCCTGGGTTTTTACTGGTTTGGATCACGTAGTAACGTGGTACCACACTGAAACATTCAATTAAACCTGGTTTCGATCAATATTTTAGAGGATAACGCATGTTAGGTCTAGGTTAGGTCTGGGATTTGCTCTGATCAGGCTCATTCTTTCGCATATTTCTCATACTCGATGGCTAGATCCTGGGCTTTTTCTGGATTGCATCACGTAGTAATGAAGTACAACACTGAAACAGTCAATTAAACCTGGTTTCCATCAATATCTTAGAGGACAACGCAAGTTAGGTCTGGCATAGGTCTGGGATTCGCCCTCATCAGGCTCATACTTTCGCGTTTTTCACATACTTGTTGAACAGATCCTGGGTTTTTTCTGGTTTGTATCACGTAGTAATGAAGTACAACACTGAAACAGTCAATTAAACCTGGTTTCCATCAATATCTTAGAGGACAACGCAAGTTAGGTCTGGCATAGGTCTGGGATTCGCCCTCATCAGGCTCATACTTTCGCGTTTTTCACATACTTGTTGAACAGATCCTGGGTTTTTTCTGGCTTGTATCACGTAGTAGTGTGGTACCACACTGAAACAGTCAATTAAACCTGGTTTGGATCAATATTTTAGAGGATAACGCATGTTAGGTCTAGGTTAGCCCTTGGATATTCACTCATCAGACTCATACTTTCGCATTCTTCTCATACTTCCTGAACTGATCCTGGGTTTTTTCTGGTTTCGATCACGTAGTAATGTGGTACCACACTGAAACAGTCGATTAAACCTGGTTTCGATCAATATCTTAGAGGATAACGCAAGCTAAGTCTGGGATTGGTCTGGGATTTGCCCTCATCAGGCTCATACTTTCGTGTTTTTCACATACTTGTTGAACAGATCCTGGGTTTTTTCTGGTTTGGATCACGTAGTAATGTGGGACCACACTGAAACAGTCCATTAAACCTGGTTTGGATCAATATTTTAGAGGATAACGCATGTTAGGTCTTGGTTAGCCCTGGGATTTTCACGCATCAGACTCATACTTTCGCATTCTTCTTATACTTGTTGAACTGATCCTGGGTTTTTCTGGTTTGGATCACGTAGTAATGTGGTACCACACTGAAACAGTCAATTAAACCTGGTTTCGATCAATACTTTAGAGGATAACGCAAGTTAAGTCTGGGATTGGTCTGGGATTTGACCTCATCAGACTCATACTTTCGCACACTTCAACTACTCGTTGAACAGATCCTGGGTTATTTTCTGGTTTGGATCACATAGTAACGTGGCACCACACTGAAACTGTCGATTAAACCACGTTTCGATCAATATATTTGAGGATAACGCATGTTAGGTCTAGGTTAGGCCTGGGATTTTCAATCATCAGACTCATACTTTCGCATTCTTCACATACTTGTTGAACGGATCCTGGGTTTTTTCTGGTTTGGATCACGTAGTAATGTGGGACCACACTGAATCAGTCAAATAAACCTGGTTTCGACCAATATTTTAGAGAATAATTCATGTTAGGTCTAGGTTAGGTCGGGGATTTTCTCTCATCAGGCTCATTCTTTCGCATATTTCTCATACTTGATAGCTAGATCCTGGGCTTTTTCTGGATTGGATCACGTAGTAATGAAGTACAACACTGAAACAGTCAATTATACCTGGTTTCCATCAATATTTTAGAGGATAACGCAAGTTAGGTCTGGGTCAGGTCCGGGATTTGCCATCATCAGGCTCATACTTTCGCGTTTTTCACATACTTGTTGAACAGATCCTGGGTTTTTACTGGTTTGGATCACGTAGTAACGTGGTTCCACACTGAAACATTCAATTAAACCTGGTTTCGATCAATATTTTAGAGGATAACGCAAGTAAGGTCTGGCGCAGGTCCGGGATTTGCCCTCATCAGGCTCATACCTTCGCGTTTTTCACATACATGTTGACCTGATCGAGGGTGTTTTCTGCTTTGGATCACGTAGTAAAGTGGTACCACACTCAAACATTCAATTAAACCTGGTCTTGATAAATATTTTAGAGGATAACGCATGTTAGGTCTAGGTTAGGTCTGGGATTTGCTCTCATCAGGCTCATTCTTTCGCATATTTCTCATACTTGATGGCTAGATCCTGGGCTTTTTCTGGATTGCATCACGTAGTAATGAAGTACAACACTGAAACAGTCAATTAAACCTGGTTTCCATTAATATCTTAGAGGACAACGCAAGTTAGGTCTGGCATAGGTCTGGGATTCGCCCTCATCAGGCTCATACTTTCGCGTTTTTCACATACTTGTTGAACAGATCCTGGGTTTTTTCTGGTTTGTATCACGTAGTAGTGTGGTACCACACTGAAACAGACCATTAAACCTGGTTTGGATCAATATTTTAGAGGATAACGCATGTTAGGTCTGGGTTAGCCCTTGGATATTCACTCATCAGACTCATACTTTCGCATTCTTCTCATACTTGCTGATCTGATCCTGGGTTTTTTCTTGTTTGGATCACGTAGTAATGTGGTACCACACTGAAACAGTCGATTAAACCTGGTTTCGATCAATACTTTAGAGGATAACGCAAGTTAAGTCTGGGATTGGTCTGGGATTTGACCTCATCAGACTCATACTTTCGCACACTTCAACTACTCGTTGAACAGATCCTGGGTTATTTTCTGGTTTGGATCACATAGTAATGTGGCACCACACTGAAACAGTCGATTAAACCACGTTTCGATCAATATTTTTGAGGATAACGCATGTTAGGTCTAGGTTAGGCCCGGGATTTTCAATCATCAGACTCATACTTTCGCATTCTTCACATACTTGTTGAACGGATCCTGGGTTTTTTCTGGTTTGGATCACGTAGTAATGTGGGACCACACTGAATCAGTCAATTAAACCTGGTTTCGACCAATATTTTAGAGAATAATTCATGTTAGGTCTAGGTTAGGCCTGGGATTTTCACTCATCAGACTCATACTTTCGCATTCCTCACATACTTGTTGAACGGATCCTGGGTTTTTTCTGGTTTGTATCACGTAGTAATGTGGGACCACACTGAAACAGTCCATTAAACCTGGTTTGCATCAATATTTTAGGGGATAACGCATGTTAGGTCTAGGTTAGCCCTGGGATTTTCACTCATCAGACTCATACTTTCGCATTCTTCTTACACTTGTTGAACTGATCCTGGGATTTTTCTGGTTTGGATCACATAGTAATGGGGCACCACACTGAAACAGTCGATTAAACCACGTTTCGATCAATATTTTTGAGGATAACGCATGTTAGGTCTAGGTTAGGCCTGGGATTTTCACTCATCAGACTCATACTTTCGCATTCTTCACATACTTGTTGAACGGATCCTGGGCTTTTTCTGGTTTGGATCACGTAGTAATGTGGGACCACACTGAATCAGTCAATTAAACCTGGTTTCGACCAATATTTTAGAGAATAATTCATGTTAGGTCTAGGTTAGGTCAGGGATTTGCTCTCATCAGGCTCGTACATTCGCATATTTCTCATACTTGATGGGCAGATTCTGAGCTTTTTCTGGTTTGGATCACGTAGTAATATGATACCACACGGAAACAGACCATTAAACCTGCTTTCGATCAATATTTTAGAAGATAACGCATGTTAGGTCTAGGTTAGGTCGGGGATTTTCTCTCATCAGGCTCATTCTTTCGCATATTTCTCATACTTGATAGCTAGATCCTGGGCTTTTTCTGGATTGGATCACGTAGTAATGAAGTACAACACTGAAACAGTCAATTATACCTGGTATCCATCAATATTTTAGAGGATAACGCAAGTTAGGTCTAGGACAGGCCCGGGATTTGCCCTCATCAGGCTCATACTTTCGCGTTTTTCACATACTAGTTGAACAGATCCTGGGTTTTTACTGGTTTGGATCACGTAGTAACGTGGTACCACACTGAAACATTCAATTAAACCTGGTTTCGATCAATATTTTAGAGGATAACGCAAGTAAGGTCTGGCGCAGGTCCGGGATTTGCCCTCATCAGGCTCATACCTTCGCGTTTTTCACATACATGTTGACCTGATCGAGGGTGTTTTCTGCTTTGGATCACGTAGTAAAGTGGTACCACACTGAAACATTCAATTAAACCTGGTCTTGATAAATATTTTAGAGGATAACGCATGTTAGGTCTAGGTTAGGTCTGGGATTTGCTCTCATCAGGCTCATTCTTTCGCATATTTCTCATACTTGACGGCTAGATCCTGGGCTTTTTCTGGATTGCATCACGTAGTAATGAAGTACAACACTGAAACAGTCAATTAAACCTGGTTTCCATCAATATCTTAGAGGACAACGCAAGTTAGGTCTGGCATAGGTCTGGGATTCGCCCTCATCAGGCTCATACTTTCGCGTTTTTCACATACTTGTTGAACAGATCCTGGGTTTTTTCTGGTTTGTATCACGTAGTAATGAAGTACAACACTGAAACAGTCAATTAAACCTGGTTTCCATCAATATCTTAGAGGACAACGCAAGTTAGGTCTGGCATAGGTCTGGGATTCGCCCTCATCAGGCTCATACTTTCGCGTTTTTCACATACTTGTTGAACAGATCCTGGGTTTTTTCTGGTTTGTATCACGTAGTAATGTGGTACCACACTGAAACAGTCCATTAAACCTGGTTTGGATCAATATTTTAGAGGATAACGCATGTTAGGTCTTGGTTAGCCCTGGGATTTTCACGCATCAGACTCATACTTTCGCATTCTTCTTATACTTGTTGAACTGATCCTGGGTTTTTTCTGGTTTGGATCACGTAGTAATGTGGTACCACACTGAAACAGTCAATTAAACCTGGTTTCGATCAATACTTTAGAGGATAACGCAAGTTAAGTCTGGGATTGGTCTGGGATTTGACCTCATCAGACTCATACTTTCGCACACTTCAACTACTCGTTGAACAGATCCTGGGTTATTTTCTGGTTTGGATCACATAGTAATGTGGCACCACACTGAAACAGTCGATTAAACCACGTTTCGATCAATATATTTGAGGATAACGCATGTTAGGTCTAGGTTAGGCCTGGGATTTTCAATCATCAGACTCATACTTTCGCATTCTTCACATACTTGTTGAACGGATCCTGGGTTTTTTCTGGTTTGGATCACGTAGTAATGTGGGACCACACTGAATCAGTCAATTAAACCTGGTTTCGACCAATATTTTAGAGAATAATTCATGTTAGGTCTAGGTTAGGTCGGGGATTTTCTCTCATCAGGCTCATTCTTTCGCATATTTCTCATACTTGATAGCTAGATCCTGGGCTTTTTCTGGATTGGATCACGTAGTAATGAAGTACAACACTGAAACAGTCAATTATACCTGGTTTCCATCAATATTTTAGAGGATAACGCAAGTTAGGTCTGGGACAGGCCCGGGATTTGCCATCATCAGGCTCATACTTTCGCGTTTTTCACATACTTGTTGAACAGATCCTGGGTTTTTACTGGTTTGGATCACGTAGTAACGTGGTTCCACACTGAAACATTCAATTAAACCGGGTTTCGATCAATATTTTAGAGGATAACGCAAGTAAGGTCTGGCGCAGGTCCGGGATTTGCCCTCATCAGGCTCATACCTTCGCGTTTTCCACATACATGTTGACCTGATCGAGGGTGTTTTCTGCTTTGGATCACGTAGTAAAGTGGTACCACACTCAAACATTCAAATAAACCTGGTCTTGATAAATATTTTAGAGGATAACGCATGTTAGGTCTAGGTTAGGTCTGGGATTTGCTCTCATCAGGCTCATTCTTTCGCATATTTCTCATACTTGACGGCTAGATCCTGGGCTTTTTCTGGATTGCATCACGTAGTAATGAAGTACAACACTGAAACAGTCAATTAAACCTGGTTTCCATCAATATCTTAGAGGACAACGCAAGTTAGGTCTGGCATAGGTCTGGGATTCGCCCTCATCAGGCTCATACTTTCGCGTTTTTCACATACTTGTTGAACAGATCCTGGGTTTTTTCTGGTTTGTATCACGTAGTAGTGTGGTACCACACTGAAACAGACCATTAAACCTGGTTTGGATCAATATTTTAGAGGATAACGCATGTTAGGTCTAGGTTAGCCCTTGGATATTCACTCATCAGACTCATACTTTCGCATTCTTCTCATACTTGCTGAACTGATCCTGGGTTTTTTCTGGTTTGGATCACGTAGTAATGTGGTACCACACTGAAGCAGTCGATTAAACCTGGTTTCGATCAATACTTTAGAGGATAACGCAAGTTAAGTCTCGGATTGTTCTGGGATTTGACCTCATCAGACTCATACTTTCGCACACTTCAACTACTCGTTGAACAGATCCTGGGTTATTTTCTGGTTTGGATCACATAGTAATGTGGCACCACACTGAAACAGTCGATTAAACCACGTTTCGATCAATATTTTTGAGGATAACGCATGTTAGGTCTAGGTTAGGCCCGGGATTTTCAATCATCAGACTCATACTTTCGCATTCTTCACATACTTGTTGAACGGATCCTGGGTTTTTTCTGGTTTGGATCACGTAGTAATGTGGGACCACACTGAATCAGTCAATTAAACCTGGTTTCGACCAATATTTTAGAGAATAATTCATGTTAGGTCTAGGTTAGGCCTGGGATTTTCACTCATCAGACTCATACTTTCGCATTCCTCACATACTTGTTGAACGGATCCTGGGTTTTTTCTGGTTTGTATCACGTAGTAATGTGGGACCACACTGAAACAGTCCATTAAACCTGGTTTGCATCAATATTTTAGGGGATAACGCATGTTAGGTCTAGGTTAGCCCTGGGATTTTCACTCATCAGACTCATACTTTCGCATTCTTCTTACACTTGTTGAACTGATCCTGGGATTTTTCTGGTTTGGATCACATAGTAATGGGGCACCACACTGAAACAGTCGATTAAACCACGTTTCGATCAATATTTTTGAGGATAACGCATGTTAGGTCTAGGTTAGGCCTGGGATTTTCACTCATCAGACTCATACTTTCGCATTCTTCACATACTTGTTGAACGGATCCTGGGCTTTTTCTGGTTTGGATCACGTAGTAATGTGGGACCACACTGAATCAGTCAATTAAACCTGGTTTCGACCAATATTTTAGAGAATAATTCATGTTAGGTCTAGGTTAGGTCAGGGATTTGCTCTCATCAGGCTCGTACATTCGCATATTTCTCATACTTGATGGGCAGATTCTGAGCTTTTTCTGGTTTGGATCACGTAGTAATATGATACCACACGGAAACAGACCATTAAACCTGCTTTCGATCAATATTTTAGAAGATAACGCATGTTAGGTCTAGGTTAGGTCGGGGATTTTCTCTCATTAGGCTCATTCTTTCGCATATTTCTCATACTTGATAGCTAGATCCTGGGCTTTTTCTGGATTGGATCACGTAGTAATGAAGTACAACACTGAAACAGTCAATTATACCTGGTATCCATCAATATTTTAGAGGATAACGCAAGTTAGGTCTAGGACAGGCCCGGGATTTGCCCTCATCAGGCTCATACTTTCGCGTTTTTCACATACTAGTTGAACAGATCCTGGGTTTTTACTGGTTTGGATCACGTAGTAACGTGGTACCACACTGAAACATTCAATTAAACCTGGTTTCGATCAATATTTTAGAGGATAACGCAAGTAAGGTCTGGCGCAGGTCCGGGATTTGCCCTCATCAGGCTCATACCTTCGCGTTTTTCACATACATGTTGACCTGATCGAGGGTGTTTTCTGCTTTGGATCACGTAGTAAAGTGGTACCACACTGAAACATTCAATTAAACCTGGTCTTGATAAATATTTTAGAGGATAACGCATGTTAGGTCTAGGTTAGGTCTGGGATTTGCTCTCATCAGGCTCATTCTTTCGCATATTTCTCATACTTGACGGCTAGATCCTGGGCTTTTTCTGGATTGCATCACGTAGTAATGAAGTACAACACTGAAACAGTCAATTAAACCTGGTTTCCATCAATATCTTAGAGGACAACGCAAGTTAGGTCTGGCATAGGTCTGGGATTCGCCCTCATCAGGCTCATACTTTCGCGTTTTTCACATACTTGTTGAACAGATCCTGGGTTTTTTCTGGTTTGTATCACGTAGTAATGAAGTACAACACTGAAACAGTCAATTAAACCTGGTTTCCATCAATATCTTAGAGGACAACGCAAGTTAGGTCTGGCATAGGTCTGGGATTCGCCCTCATCAGGCTCATACTTTCGCGTTTTTCACATACTTGTTGAACAGATCCTGGGTTTTTTCTGGTTTGTATCACGTAGTAATGTGGTACCACACTGAAACAGTCCATTAAACCTGGTTTGGATCAATATTTTAGAGGATAACGCATGTTAGGTCTTGGTTAGCCCTGGGATTTTCACGCATCAGACTCATACTTTCGCATTCTTCTTATACTTGTTGAACTGATCCTGGGTTTTTTCTGGTTTGGATCACGTAGTAATGTGGTACCACACTGAAACAGTCAATTAAACCTGGTTTCGATCAATACTTTAGAGGATAACGCAAGTTAAGTCTGGGATTGGTCTGGGATTTGACCTCATCAGACTCATACTTTCGCATTCTTCACATACTTGTTGAACGGATCCTGGGTTTTTTCTGGTTTGGATCACGTAGTAATGTGGGACCACACTGAATCAGTCAATTAAACCTGGTTTCGACCAATATTTTAGAGAATAATTCATGTTAGGTCTAGGTTAGGTCGGGGATTTTCTCTCATCAGGCTCATTCTTTCGCATATTTCTCATACTTGATAGCTAGATCCTGGGCTTTTTCTGGATTGGATCACGTAGTAATGAAGTACAACACTGAAACAGTCAATTATACCTGGTTTCCATCAATATTTTAGAGGATAACGCAAGTTAGGTCTGGGACAGGCCCGGGATTTGCCATCATCAGGCTCATACTTTCGCGTTTTTCACATACTTGTTGAACAGATCCTGGGTTTTTACTGGTTTGGATCACGTAGTAACGTGGTTCCACACTGAAACATTCAATTAAACCTGGTTTCGATCAATATTTTAGAGGATAACGCAAGTAAGGTCTGGCGCAGGTCCGGGATTTGCCCTCATCAGGCTCATACCTTCGCGTTTTCCACATACATGTTGACCTGATCGAGGGTGTTTTCTGCTTTGGATCACGTAGTAAAGTGGTACCACACTCAAACATTCAAATAAACCTGGTCTTGATAAATATTTTAGAGGATAACGCATGTTAGGTCTAGGTTAGGTCTGGGATTTGCTCTCATCAGGCTCATTCTTTCGCATATTTCTCATACTTGATGGCTAGATCCTGGGCTTTTTCTGGATTGCATCACGTAGTAATGAAGTACAACACTGAAACAGTCAATTAAACCTGGTTTCCATCAATATCTTAGAGGACAACGCAAGTTAGGTCTGGCATAGGTCTGGGATTCGCCCTCATCAGGCTCATACTTTCGCGTTTTTCACATACTTGTTGAACAGATCCTGGGTTTTTTCTGGTTTGTATCACGTAGTAGTGTGGTACCACACTGAAACAGACCATTAAACCTGGTTTGGATCAATATTTTAGAGGATAACGCATGTTAGGTCTAGGTTAGCCCTTGGATATTCACTCATCAGACTCATACTTTCGCATTCTTCTCATACTTGCTGAACTGATCCTGGGTTTTTTCTGGTTTGGATCACGTAGTAATGTGGTACCACACTGAAACAGTCGATTAAACCTGGTTTCGATCAATACTTTAGAGGATAACGCAAGTTAAGTCTGGGATTGGTCTGGGATTTGATCTCATCAGACTCATACTTTCGCACACTTCAACTACTCGTTGAACAGATCCTGGGTTATTTTCTGGTTTGGATCACATAGTAATGTGGCACCACACTGAAACAGTCGATTAAACCACGTTTCGATCAATATTTTTGAGGATAACGCATGTTAGGTCTAGGTTAGGCCCAGGATTTTCAATCATCAGACTCATACTTTCGCATTCTTCACATACTTGTTGAACGGATCCTGGGTTTTTTCTGGTTTGGATCACGTAGTAATGTGGGACCACACTGAATCAGTCAATTAAACCTGGTTTCGACCAATATTTTAGAGAATAATTCATGTTAGGTCTAGGTTAGGTCGGGGATTTTCTCTCATCAGGCTCATTCTTTCGCATATTTCTCATACTTGATAGCTAGATCCTGGGCTTTTTCTGGATTGGATCACGTAGTAATGAAGTACAACACTGAAACAGTCAATTATACCTGGTTTCCATCAATATTTTAGAGGACAGCGCATGTTAGGTCAAGGTTAGGCCTGGGATTTGCCCTGATCAGGGTCATACTTTCGCAGTTTTAACATACATGTTGACCTGATCGAGGGTATTTTCTGCTTTGGATCACGTAGTAAAGTGGTACGACACTGAAACAGTCCATTAAACCTGGTTTGGATCAATATTTTAGAGAATAATTCATGTTGGGTCTAGGTTAGGACTGGGATTTGCTCTCATCAGGCTCGTACATTCGCATATTTCTCATACTTGATGGGCAGATTCTGGGCTTTTTCTGGTTTGGATCACGTAGTAATGTGATACCGCACGGAAACGGACCATTAAACCTGCTTTCGGTCAATATTTTAGAAGATAACGCATGTTAGGTCTAGGTTAGGCCTGGGACTTTCACTCATCAGACTCATACTTTCGCATTCTTCACATACTTGTTGAACGGATCCTGGGTTTTTACTGGTTTGGATCACGTAGTAATGTGGTACCACACTGAAACATTCAATTAAACCTGGTTTCGATCAATATTTTAGAGGATAACGCAAGTTAGGTCTGGGACAGGTCCGGGATTTGCCCTCATCAGGCTCATACTTTCGCGTTTTTCACATACTTGTTGAACAGATCCTGGGTTTTCACTGGTTTGGATCACGTAGTAATGTGGTACCACACTGTAATATTCAATTAAACCTGGTTTCGATCAATATTTTAGAGGATAACTCAAGTTAGGTCTGGGACAAGTCCGGGATTTGCCCTCATCAGGCTCATACTTTCGCGTTTTTCACATACATGTTGACCTGATCGAGGGTGTTTTCTGCTTTGGATCACGTAGTAAAGTGGTACCACACTGAAACATTCAATTAAACCTGGTCTTGATAAATATTTTAGAGGATAACGCATGTTAGGTCTAGGTTAGGTCTGGGATTTGCTCTCATCAGGCTCATTCTTTCGCATATTTCTCATACTTGATGGCTAGATCCTGGGCTTTTTCTGGATTGCATCACGTAGTAATGAAGTACAACACTGAAACAGTCAATTAAACCTGGTTTCCATCAATATCTTAGAGGACAACGCAAGTTAGGTCTGGCATAGGTCTGGGATTCGCCCTCATCAGGCTCATACTTTCGCGTTTTTCACATACTTGTTGAACAGATCCTGGGTTTTTTCTGGTTTGGATCACGTAGTAATGTGGGACCACACTGAAACAGTCAATTAAACCTGGTTTCGATGAATATTTCAGAGAATAATTCATGTTAGGTCTAGGTTAGGTCTGGGATTTGCTCTCATCAGGCTCGTTCTTTCGCATATTTCCCATACTTGATGGCTAGATCCTGGGATTTTTCTGGATTGCATCACGTAGTAGTGAAGTACAACACTGAAACCGTCAACTAAACCTGGTTTCCATCAATATCTTAGAGGACAACG
The DNA here is from genome assembly GCF_051014445.1 of Colletes latitarsis. Classification (NCBI taxonomy): domain Eukaryota; kingdom Metazoa; phylum Arthropoda; class Insecta; order Hymenoptera; family Colletidae; genus Colletes; species Colletes latitarsis. Next base: position 639,364 of record NW_027488368.1, on the reverse strand, counting down.
CAAGTTAGGTCTGGGATTGGTCTGGGATTTGCCCTCATCAGGCTCATACTTTCGCGTTTTTCACATACTTGTTGAACAGATCCTGGCTTTTTTCTGGTTTGTATCACGTAGTAATGAAGTACAACACTGAAACAGTCAATTAAACCTGGTTTCCATCAATATCTTAGAGGACAACGCAAGTTAGGTCTGGGATTGGTCTGGGATTTGCCCTCATCAGGCTCATACTTTCGCATTCTTAACATACTTGTTGAGCGGATCCTGGGTTTTCTCTGGTTTGGTTCATGTAGTAATGTGGTGCCACACTGAAACATTCAATTAAACCTGGTCTTGATAAATATTTTAGAGGATAACGCATGTTAGGTTTGGCTTAGGTCTAGAATTTGCCCTCATCATGCTCATACTTTCGCATTCTTCTCATACTTGTTGAACTGATCCTGGGTTTTTTCTGGTTTGGATCAAGTAGTAATGTGGTACCACACTGAAACAGTCGATTAAACCTGGTTTCGATCAATATCTTAGAGGATGACGCAAGTTAAGTCTGGGACTGGTCTGGGATTTGACCTCATCAGGCTCATACTTTCGCGTTTTTCACATACTCGTTGAACAGACCCTGGGTTTTTTCTGGTTTGGATCACGTAGTAATGTGGTACCACACTGAAACAGTCGATTAAACCTGGTTATGATCAATATTTTAGAGGATAACGCATAGTTAGGCTTGGGATAGGTCTGGGATTTGACCTCATCAGACTCATACTTTCGCACACTTCACATACTCGTTGAACAGATCCTGGGTTACTTTCTGGTTTGGATCACATAGTAATGTGGTACCACACTGAAACAGTCGATTAAACCTGGTTTCGATCAATGTTTTTGAGGATAACGCATGTTAGGTCTGGGATAGCTTTGGGATTAGCCCTCATCAGACTCATACTTTCGCTTTCTTCACATACTTGTTGAACGGATCGTGGGCTTTTTCTGGATTGCATCACGTAGTAATGTAGTACCACACTGAAACAGTCAATGAAACCTGGTTTCTATCAATATTTTAGAAAATAACGCAAGTTAGGTCTGGGATAGGTCTAGGATTTGCCCTCATCAGGCTCTTACTATCGCATATTTGTCATACCTCATGGCTAGATCCTGGGCTATTTCTGGATTCCATCATGTAGTAAAGTGGTACCACACTGAAACATTCAATGAAACATGTTATGGATAAATATTTTTGAGGATAACGCATCTTAGGTCTGGGTTAGGTCTAAGATTTGCCCTCATCAGGCACACAGTTTCGCGTTTTTCACATACTTGTTAAACAGATCCTGGGTTTTTTCTGGTTTGGATCACGTAGTAATGTGGTACCACAGCAAAAACAGTCAATTAAACCTGGTTTCGATCAATATCTTAGAGGATCACGCAAGCTAGGTCTGGGATAGGTCTGGGACTAGCCCTCATCAGACTCATACTTTCGCACACTTCACATACTCGTTGACAAGATCCTGGGTTTTTTTCTGGTTTGGATCACGTAGTAATGTGGTTCCACACTGAAACAGTCGATTAAACTTGGTTTCGACCAATATTTTAGAGAATAATTCATGTTAGGTCTAGGTTAGGTCTGGGATTTGCTCTCATCAGACTCATACTTTCGCACACTTCACATACTTGTTGAACGGATCCTGGGTTTTTTCTGGTTTGGATCCCGTAGAAGTGTGGTACCACACTGAAACAGTCCATCAAACATGGTTTCGCTCAATATTTTAGAGGATAACGCATGTTAGGTCAAGGTTAGGTCTAAGATTTGCCCTCATTAGGCTCACAGTTTCGAGTTTTTCACATACTTGTTGAACAGATTCTGGGTTTTTTCTGGTTTGGATCACATAGTAATGTGGTACCACACTGAAACAGTCGCTTAAACCTGGTTTCGATCAATATTTTAGAGAATAACGCAAGTTAGGTCTGGCATAGGTCTGGGATTCGCCCTCATCAGGCTCATACTTTCGCGTTTTTCACATACATGTTGAACAGATCCTGGGTTTTTTCTGGTTTATATCACGTAGTAGTGTGGTACCACACTGAAACAGTCCATTAAACCTGGTTTGGGTCAATATTATAGAGGATAACGCATGTTAGGTCTAGGTTTGCCCTGGGATTTTCACTCATCAGACTCATACTTTCGCATTCTTCTCATACTTGTTGAACTGATCCTGGGTTTTTTCTGGTTTGGATCACGTAGTAATGTGGTACCACACTGAAACAGTCGATTAAACCTGGTTTCGATCAATATTTTATAGGATAACGCAAGTTAAGTCTGGGATTGTTCTGGGATTTGACCTCATCAGACCCATACTTTCGCACACTTCACATACTTGTTGAACAGATCCTGGGTTTTTTCTGGTTTGGATCCCGTAGTAGTGTGGTACCACACTGAAACAGTCCATTAAACCTGGTTTCGATCAATATTTTAGAGGATAACGCATGTTAGGTCTAGGTCAGGCCTGGGATTTTCACTCATCAGACTCATACTTTCGCATTCTTCACATACTTGTTGAACGGATCCTGGGTTTTTTCTGGTTTGGAACACGTAGTAATGTGGGTCCACACTGAAACAATCAATTAAACCTGGTCTTGATAAATATTTTAGAGGATAACGCATGTTTGGTCTGGGTTAGGTCTAGGATTTGCCCTCATCAGGCTCATACTTTCGCATATTTCTCATACTTCATGGCTAGATCCTGTGCTATTTCTGGATTGGATCACGTAGTAAAGTGGTACCACACTGAAACAGTCCATTAAACCTGGTTTCGCTCAATATTTTAGAGAATAATTCATGTTAGGTCTAGGTTAGGTCTGGGATTTGCTCTCATCAGGCTCATACTTTCGCACACTTCACATACTTCTTGAACGGATCCTGGGTTTTTTCTGGTTTGGATCACGTAGTAGTGTGGTACCACACTGAAACAGTCCATTAAACCTGGTTTCGCTCAATATTTTAGAGAATAATTCATGTTAGGTCTAGGTTAGGTCTGGGATTTGCTCTCATCAGGCTCATACTTTCGCACACTTCACATACTTGTTGAACAGATCCTGGGTTTTTTCTGGTTTGGATCACATAGTAATGTGGTACCACACTGAAACATTCAATTAAACCTGGTCTTGATAAATATTTTAGAGGATAACGCATGTTAGGTCTGGGTTAGGTCTAGGATTTGCCCTCATCAGGCTCATACTTTCGCATATTTCTCATACTTCATGGCTAGATCCTGGGCTATTTCTGGATTGGATCACGTTGTAAAGTTGTACCACACTGAAACATTCAATGAAACCTGGTCTGGATAAATATTTTAGAGGACAACGCATCTTAGGTCAGGGTTAGGTCTAAGATTTGCCCTCATCAGGCTCACAGTTTCGCGTTTTTCACATACTTGTTGAACAGATTCCGGGTTTTTGCTGGTTTGGATCACGAAGTAGTGTGGTACCACACTGAAACAGTCCATTAAACCCGGTTTCGCTCAATATTTTAGTGGATAACGCATGTTAGGTCTAGGTTAGGTCTGGGATTTGCTCTCGTCATGCTCGTTCTTACGCATATTTCTCATACTTGATGGCTATATCCTGGGCTTTTTCTGGATTGCATCACGTAGTAACGTAGTACCACACTGAAACAGTCAATGAAATCTGGTTTCCATCAATATTTTAGAGGACAACGCAAGTTAGGTCTAGGTAAGGCCTGAGATTTTCACTGATCAGACTCATACATTCGCATTCTTCACATACTTGTTGAACGGATCCTGGGTTTTTTCTGGTTTGGATCACGTAGTTATGTGGGTCCACACTGAAACAATCAATTAAACCTGGTCTTGATAAATATTTTAGAGGATAACGCGTGTTAGGTCTGGGACAGGTCTGGGATTTGCCCTCATCAGACTCATACTTTCGCATTCTTCACATACTTGTTGAACTGATCCTGGGTTTTTTCTGGTTTGGATCACGTAGTAATGTGGTTCCACACTGAAACAGTCGGTTAAACCCGGTTTCGATCAATATTTTAGAGGATAACGCAAGTTAGGTCTGGGATAGGTCTGGGATTTGCCCTCATCAGACTCATACCTACGCTCACTTCACATACTCGTTGAACAGATCCTGGGTTATCTTCTGGTTTGGATGACATAGTAATATGGTACCAAACTGAAACAGTCGATTAAACCAGGTTTCGATCAATATTTTTGAGGATAACGCATGTTAGGTCTAGGTTAGGCCTGGGATTTTCACTCATCAGACTCATACTTTCGCATTCCTCACATACTTGTTGAACGGATCCTGGGTTTTTTCTGGTTTGTATCACGTAGTAATGTGGTACCACACTGAAACAGTCCATTAAACCTGGTTTGCATCAATATTTTAGGGGATAACGCATGTTAGGTCTAGGTTAGCCCTGGGATTTTCACTCATCAGACTCATACTTTCGCATTCTTCTTACACTTGTTGAACTGATCCTGGGTTTTTTCTGGTTTGGATCACATAGTAATGGGGCACCACACTGAAACAGTCGATTAAACCACGTTTCGATCAATATTTTTGAGGATAACGCATGTTAGGTCTAGGATAGGCCTGGGATTTCACTCATCAGACTCATACTTTCGCATTCTTCACATACTTGTTGAACGGATCCTGGGCTTTTTCTGGTTTGGATCACGTAGTAATGTGGGACCACACTGAATCAGTCAATTAAACCTGGTTTCGACCAATATTTTAGAGAATAATTCATGTTAGGTCTAGGTTAGGTCGGGGATTTTCTCTCATCAGGCTCATTCTTTCGCATATTTCTCATACTTGATAGCTAGATCCTGGGCTTTTTCTGGATTGGATCACGTAGTAATGAAGTACAACACTGAAACAGTCAATTATACCTGGTTTCCATCAATATTTTAGAGGACAGCGCATGTTAGGTCTAGGTTAGGCCTGGGATTTGCCCTGATCAGGGTCATGCTTTCGCAGTTTTAACATACATGTTGACCTGATCGAGGGTTATTTCTGCTTTGGATCACGTAGTAAAGTGGTAGGACACTGAAACAGTCCATTAAACCTGGTTTGGATCAATATTTTAGAGAATAATTCATGTTAGGTCTAGGTTAGGTCTGGGATTTGCTCTCATCAGGCTCGTACATTCGCATATTTCTCATACTTGATGGGCAGATTCTGAGCTTTTTCTGGTTTGGATCACGTAGTAATATGATACCACACGGAAACGGACCATTAAACCTGCTTTCGATCAATATTTTAGAAGATAACGCATGTTAGGTCTAGGTTAGGTCGGGGATTTTCTCTCATCAGGCTCATTCTTTCGCATATTTCTCATACTTGATAGCTAGATCCTGGGCTTTTTCTGGATTGGATCACGTAGTAATGAAGTACAACACTGAAACAGTCAATTATACCTGGTTTCCATCAATATTTTAGAGGATAACGCAAGTTAGGTCTAGGACAGGCCCGGGATTTGCCCTCATCAGGCTCATACTTTCGCGTTTTTCACATACTTGTTGAACAGATCCTGGGTTTTTACTGGTTTGGATCACGTAGTAACGTGGTACCACACTGAAACATTCAATTAAACCTGGTTTCGATCAATATTTTAGAGGATAACGCAAGTAAGGTCTGGCGCAGGTCCGGGATTTGCCCTCATCAGGCTCATACCTTCGCGTTTTTCACATACATGTTGACCTGATCGAGGGTGTTTTCTGCTTTGGATCACGTAGTAAAGTGGTACCACACTGAAACATTCAATTAAACCTGGTCTTGATAAATATTTTAGAGGATAACGCATGTTAGGTCTAGGTTAGGTCTGGGATTTGCTCTCATCAGGCTCATTCTTTCGCATATTTCTCATACTTGATGGCTAGATCCTGGGCTTTTTCTGGATTGCATCACGTAGTAATGAAGTACAACACTGAAACAGTCAATTAAACCTGGTTTCCATCAATATCTTAGAGGACAACGCAAGTTAGGTCTGGCATAGGTCTGGGATTCGCCCTCATCAGGCTCATACTTTCGCGTTTTTCACATACTTGTTGAACAGATCCTGGGTTTTTTCTGGTTTGTATCACGTAGTAATGAAGTACAACACTGAAACAGTCAATTAAACCTGGTTTCCATCAATATCTTAGAGGACAACGCAAGTTAGGTCTGGCATAGGTCTGGGATTCGCCCTCATCAGGCTCATACTTTCGCGTTTTTCACATACTTGTTGAACAGATCCTGGGTTTTTTCTGGTTTGTATCACGTAGTAGTGTGGTACCACACTGAAACAGTCCATTAAACCTGGTTTGGATCAATATTTTAGAGGATAACGCATGTTAGGTCTAGGTTAGCCCTTGGATATTCACTCATCAGACTCATACTTTCGCATTCTTCTCATACTTGCTGAACTGATCCTGGGTTTTTTCTGGTTTGGATCACGTAGTAATGTGGTACCACACTGAAACAGTCGATTAAACCTGGTTTCGATCAATATCTTAGAGGATAACGCAAGCTAAGTCTGGGATTGGTCTGGGATTTGCCCTCATCAGGCTCATACTTTCGTGTTTTTCACATACTTGTTGAACAGATCCTGGGTTTTTTCTGGTTTGGATCACGTAGTAATGTGGGACCACACTGAAACAGTCAATTAAACCTGGTTTCGATCAATATTTTAGAGAATAACGCATGTTAGGTCTAGGTTAGGCCTGGGATTTTCACTCATCAGACTCATACTTTCGCATTCCTCACATACTTGTTGAACGGATCCTGGGTTTTTTCTGGTTTGTATCACGTAGTAATGTGGTACCACACTGAAACAGTCCATTAAACCTGGTTTGGATCAATATTTTAGAGGATAACGCATGTTAGGTCTTGGTTAGCCCTGGGATTTTCACGCATCAGACTCATACTTTCGCATTCTTCTTATACTTGTTGAACTGATCCTGGGTTTTTTCTGGTTTGGATCACGTAGTAATGTGGTACCACACTGAAACAGTCAATTAAACCTGGTTTCGATCAATACTTTAGAGGATAACGCAAGTTAAGTCTGGGATTGGTCTGGGATTTGACCTCATCAGACTCATACTTTCGCACACTTCAACTACTCGTTGAACAGATCCTGGGTTATTTTCTGGTTTGGATCACATAGTAATGTGGCACCACACTGAAACAGTCGATTAAACCACGTTTCGATCAATATATTTGAGGATAACGCATGTTAGGTCTAGGTTAGGCCTGGGATTTTCAATCATCAGACTCATACTTTCGCATTCTTCACATACTTGTTGAACGGATCCTGGGTTTTTTCTGGTTTGGATCACGTAGTAATGTGGGACCACACTGAATCAGTCAATTAAACCTGGTTTCGACCAATATTTTAGAGAATAATTCATGTTAGGTCTAGGTTAGGTCGGGGATTTTCTCTCATCAGGCTCATTCTTTCGCATATTTGTCATACTTGATAGCTAGATCCTGGGCTTTTTCTGAATTGGATCACGTAGTAATGAAGTACAACACTGAAACAGTCAATTATACCTGGTTTCCATCAATATTTTAGAGGATAACGCAAGTTAGGTCTGGGACAGGTCCGGGATTTGCCATCATCAGGCTCATACTTTCGCGTTTTTCACATACTTGTTGAACAGATCCTGGGTTTTTACTGGTTTGGATCACGTAGTAACGTGGTTCCACACTGAAACATTCAATTAAACCTGGTTTCGATCAATATTTTAGAGGATAACGCAAGTAAGGTCTGGCGCAGGTCCGGGATTTGCCCTCATCAGGCTCATACCTTCGCGTTTTTCACATACATGTTGACCTGATCGAGGGTGTTTTCTGCTTTGGATCACGTAGTAAAGTGGTACCACACTCAAACATTCAATTAAACCTGGTCTTGATAAATATTTTAGAGGATAACGCATGTTAGGTCTAGGTTAGGTCTGGGATTTGCTCTCATCAGGCTCATTCTTTCGCATATTTCTCATACTTGATGGCTAGATCCTGGGCTTTTTCGGGATTGCATCACGTAGTAATGAAGTACAACACTGAAACAGTCAATTAAACCTGGTTTCCATCAATATCTTAGAGGACAACGCAAGTTAGGTCTGGCATAGGTCTGGGATTCGCCCTCATCAGGCTCATACTTTCGCGTTTTTCACATACTTGTTGAACAGATCCTGGGTTTTTTCTGGTTTGGATCACGTAGTAATGTGGGACCACACTGAAACAGTCAATTAAACCTGGTTTCGATGAATATTTCAGAGAATAATTCATGTTAGGTCTAGGTTAGGTCTGGGATTTGCTCTCATCAGGCTCGTTCATTCGCATATTTCCCATACTTGATGGCTAGATCCTGGGATTTTTCTGGATTGCATCACGTAGTAGTGAAGTACAACACTGAAACCGTCAATTAAACCTGGTTTCCATCAATATCTTAGAGGACAACGCAAGTTAGGTCTGGGATTGGTCTGGGATTTGCCCTCATCAGGCTCATACTTTCGCGTTTTTCACATACTTGTTGAACAGATCCTGGCTTTTTTCTGGTTTGTATCACGTAGTAATGAAGTACAACACTGAAACAGTCAATTAAACCTGGTTTCCATCAATATCTTAGAGGACAACGCAAGTTAGGTCTGGGATTGGTCTGGGATTTGCCCTCATCAGGCTCATACTTTCGCATTCTTAACATACTTGTTGAGCGGATCCTGGGTTTTCTCTGGTTTGGTTCATGTAGTAATGTGGTGCCACACTGAAACATTCAATTAAACCTGGTCTTGATAAATATTTTAGAGGATAACGCATGTTAGGTTTGGCTTAGGTCTAGAATTTGCCCTCATCATGCTCATACTTTCGCATTCTTCTCATACTTGTTGAACTGATCCTGGGTTTTTTCTGGCTTGGATCAAGTAGTAATGTGGTACCACACTGAAACAGTCGATTAAACCTGGTTTCGATCAATATCTTAGAGGATGACGCAAGTTAAGTCTGGGACTGGTCTGGGATTTGACCTCATCAGGCTCATACTTTCGCGTTTTTCACATACTCGTTGAACAGACCCTGGGTTTTTTCTGGTTTGGATCACGTAGTAATGTGGTACCACACTGAAACAGTCGATTAAACCTGGTTATGATCAATATTTTAGAGGATAACGCATAGTTAGGCTTGGGATAGGTCTGGGATTTGACCTCATCAGACTCATACTTTCGCACACTTCACATACTCGTTGAACAGATCCTGGGTTACTTTCTGGTTTGGATCACATAGTAATGTGGTACCACACTGAAACAGTCGATTAAACCTGGTTTCGATCAATATTTTTGAGGATAACGCATGTTAGGTCTGGGATAGCTTTGGGATTAGCCCTCATCAGACTCATACTTTCGCTTTCTTCACATACTTGTTGAACGGATCGTGGGCTTTTTCTGGATTGCATCACGTAGTAATGTAGTACCACACTGAAACAGTCAATGAAACCTGGTTTCCATCAATATTTTAGAGGACAACGCAAGTTAGGTCTAGGTAAGGCCTGAGATTTTCACTGATCAGACTCATACATTCGCATTCTTCACATACTTGTTGAACGGATCCTGGGTTTCTTCTGGTTTGGATCACGTAGTAATGTGGTACCACACTGAACATTCAATTAAACCTGGTCTTGATAAATATTTTAGAGGATAACGCATGTTAGGTCTGGGTTACGTCTGGGATTTGCCCTCATCAGGCTCATACTTTCGCATATTTCTCATACTTCATGGCTAGATCCTGGGCTGTTTCTGCATTGTATCACGTAGTAATGTGGTACCACGCTGAAACAGTCAACTAAACCTGGTTTCGATCAATATTTTAGAAAATAACGCAAGTTAGGTCTGGGATAGGTCTAGGATTTGCCCTCATCAGGCTCTTACTATCGCATATTTGTCATACCTCATGGCTAGATCCTGGGCTATTTCTGGATTCCATCATGTAGTAAAGTGGTACCACACTGAAACATTCAATGAAACATGTTATGGATAAATATTTTTGAGGATAACGCATCTTAGGTCTGGGTTAGGTCTAAGATTTGCCCTCATCAGGCACACAGTTTCGCGTTTTTCACATACTTGTTAAACAGATCCTGGGTTTTTTCTGGTTTGGATCACGTAGTAATGTGGTACCACAGCAAAAACAGTCAATTAAACCTGGTTTCGATCAATATCTTAGAGGATCACGCAAGCTAGGTCTGGGATAGGTCTGGGACTAGCCCTCATCAGACTCATACTTTCGCACACTTCACATACTCGTTGACAAGATCCTGGGTTTTTTTCTGGTTTGGATCACGTAGTAATGTGGTTCCACACTGAAACAGTCGATTAAACTTGGTTTCGACCAATATTTTAGAGAATAATTCATGTTAGGTCTAGGTTAGGTCTGGGATTTGCTCTCATCAGACTCATACTTTCGCACACTTCACATACTTGTTGAACGGATCCTGGGTTTTTTCTGGTTTGGATCCCGTAGAAGTGTGGTACCACACTGAAACAGTCCATCAAACATGGTTTCGCTCAATATTTTAGAGGATAACGCATGTTAGGTCAAGGTTAGGTCTAAGATTTGCCCTCATTAGGCTCACAGTTTCGAGTTTTTCACATACTTGTTGAACAGATTCTGGGTTTTTTCTGGTTTGGATCACATAGTAATGTGGTACCACACTGAAACAGTCGCTTAAACCTGGTTTCGATCAATATTTTAGAGAATAACGCAAGTTAGGTCTGGCATAGGTCTGGGATTCGCCCTCATCAGGCTCATACTTTCGCGTTTTTCACATACATGTTGAACAGATCCTGGGTTTTTTCTGGTTTATATCACGTAGTAGTGTGGTACCACACTGAAACAGTCCATTAAACCTGGTTTGGGTCAATATTATAGAGGATAACGCATGTTAGGTCTAGGTTTGCCCTGGGATTTTCACTCATCAGACTCATACTTTCGCATTCTTCTCATACTTGTTGAACTGATCCTGGGTTTTTTCTGGTTTGGATCACGTAGTAATGTGGTACCACACTGAAACAGTCGATTAAACCTGGTTTCGATCAATATTTTAGAGGATAACGCAAGTTAAGTCTGGGATTGTTCTGGGATTTGACCTCATCAGACTCATACTTTCGCACACTTCACATACTTGTTGAACAGATCCTGGGTTACTTTCTGGTTTGGATCACATAGTAATGTGGTACCACACTGAAACAGTCGATTAAACCAGGTTTCGATCAATATTTTTGAGGATAACGCATGTTAGGTCTAGGTTAGGCCTGGGATTTTCACTCATCAGACTCATACTTTCGCATTCTTCACATACTTGTGGAACGGATACTGGGTTTTTTCTGGTTTGGATCACGTAGTAATGTGGTACCACAGTGAAACAGTCGATTAAACCTGGTTTCGATCAATATTTTAGAGGATAACGCAAGTTAAGCCTGGGATTGGTCTGGGATTTGACCTCATCAGACTCATACTTTCGCACACTTCACATACTTGTTGAACAGATCCTGGGTTTTTTCTGGTTTGGATCCCGTAGTAGTGTGGTACCACACTGAAACAGTCCATTAAACCTGGTTTCGATCAATATTTTAGAGGATAACGCATGTTAGGTCTAGGTCAGGCCTGGGATTTTCACTCATCAGACTCATACTTTCGCATTCTTCACATACTTGTTGAACGGATCCTGGGTTTTTTCTGGTTTGGAACACGTAGTAATGTGGGTCCACACTGAAACAATCAATTAAACCTGGTCTTGATAAATATTTTAGAGGATAACGCATGTTTGGTCTGGGTTAGGTCTAGGATTTGCCCTCATCAGGCTCATACTTTCGCATATTTCTCATACTTCATGGCTAGATCCTGTGCTATTTCTGGATTGGATCACGTAGTAAAGTGGTACCACACTGAAACAGTCCGTTAAACCTGGTTTCGCTCAATATTTTAGAGAATAATTCATGTTAGGTCTAGGTTAGGTCTGGGATTTGCTCTCATCAGGCTCATACTTTCGCACACTTCACATACTTCTTGAACGGATCCTGGGTTTTTTCTGGTTTGGATCACGTAGTAGTGTGGTACCACACTGAAACAGTCCATTAAACCTGGTTTCGCTCAATATTTTAGAGAATAATTCATGTTAGGTCTAGGTTAGGTCTGGGATTTGCTCTCATCAGGCTCATACTTTCGCACACTTCACATACTTGTTGAACAGATCCTGGGTTTTTTCTGGTTTGGATCACGTAGTAATGTGGTACCACACTGAAACATTCAATTAAACCTGGTCTTGATAAATATTTTAGAGGATAACGCATGTTAGGTCTGGGATAGGTCTGGGATTAGCCCTCATCAGACTTATACTTTCGCACACTTCACATACTCGTTGACGAGATCCTGGGTTTTTTTCTGGTTTGGATCACGTAATATTGTGGTTCCACATAGAAACAGTCGATTAAACTTGGTTTCGACCAATATTTTAGAGAATAATTCATGCTAGGTCTAGGTTAGGTCTGGGATTTGCTCTCATCAGGCTCATACTTTCGCACACTTCACATACTTCTTGAACGGATCCTGGGTTTTTTCTGGTTTGGATCACGTAGTAGTGTGGTACCACACTGAAACAGTCCATTAAACCTGGTTTCGCTCAATATTTTAGAGGATAATTCATGTTAGGTCTAGGTTAGGCCTGGGATTTGCCCTCATCAGGCTCACAGTTTCGCGTTTTTCACATACTTGTCGAACAGATCCTGCGTTATTTTCTGGTTTGGATCACATAGTAATGTGGTACCACACTGAAACATTCAATTAAACCTGGTCTTGATAAATATTTTAGAGGATAACGCATGTTAGGTCTGGGTTAGGTCTAGGATTTGCCCTCATCAGGCTCATACTTTCGCATATTTCTCATACTTCATGGCTAGATCCTGGGCTATTTCTGGATTGGATCACGTTGTAAAGTTGTACCACACTGAAACATTCAATGAAACCTGGTCTGGATAAATATTTTAGAGGACAACGCATCTTAGGTCAGGGTTAGGTCTAAGATTTGCCCTCATCAGGCTCACAGTTTCGCGTTTTTCACATACTTGTTGAACAGATTCTGGGTTTTTGCTGGTTTGGATCACGAAGTAGTGTGGTACCACACTGAAACAGTCCATTAAACCCGGTTTCGCTCAATATTTTAGTGGATAACGCATGTTAGGTCTAGGTTAGGTCTGGGATTTGCTCTCGTCATGCTCGTTCTTACGCATATTTCTCATACTTGATGGCTATATCCTGGGCTTTTTCTGGATTGCATCACGTAGTAACGTAGTACCACACTGAAACAGTCAATGAAATCTGGTTTCCATCAATATTTTAGAGGACAACGCAAGTTAGGTCTAGGTAAGGCCTGAGATTTTCACTGATCAGACTCATACATTCGCATTCTTCACATACTTGTTGAACGGATCCTGGGTTTTTTCTGGTTTGGATCACGTAGTTATGTGGGTCCACACTGAAACAATCAATTAAACCTGGTCTTGATAAATATTTTAGAGGATAACGCGTGTTAGGTCTGGGACAGGTCTGGGATTTGCCCTCATCAGACTCATACTTTCGCATTCTTCACATACTTGTTGAACTGATCCTGGGTTTTTTCTGGTTTGGATCACGTAGTAATGTGGTTCCACACTGAAACAGTCGGTTAAACCCGGTTTCGATCAATATTTTAGAGGATAACGCAAGTTAGGTCTGGGATAGGTCTGGGATTTGCCCTCATCAGACTCATACCTACGCTCACTTCACATACTCGTTGAACAGATCCTGGGTTATCTTCTGGTTTGGATGACATAGTAATATGGTACCAAACTGAAACAGTCGATTAAACCAGGTTTCGATCAATATTTTTGAGGATAACGCATGTTAGGTCTAGGTTAGGCCTGGGATTTTCACTCATCAGACTCATACTTTCGCATTCCTCACATACTTGTTGAACGGATCCTGGGTTTTTTCTGGTTTGTATCACGTAGTAATGTGGTACCACACTGAAACAGTCCATTAAACCTGGTTTGCATCAATATTTTAGGGGATAACGCATGTTAGGTCTAGGTTAGCCCTGGGATTTTCACTCATCAGACTCATACTTTCGCATTCTTCTTACACTTGTTGAACTGATCCTGGGTTTTTTCTGGTTTGGATCACATAGTAATGGGGCACCACACTGAAACAGTCGATTAAACCACGTTTCGATCAATATTTTTGAGGATAACGCATGTTAGGTCTAGGTTAGGCCTGGGATTTCACTCATCAGACTCATACTTTCGCATTCTTCACATACTTGTTGAACGGATCCTGGGCTTTTTCTGGTTTGGATCACGTAGTAATGTGGGACCACACTGAATCAGTCAATTAAACCTGGTTTCGACCAATATTTTAGAGAATAATTCATGTTAGGTCTAGGTTAGGTCGGGGATTTTCTCTCATCAGGCTCATTCTTTCGCATATTTCTCATACTTGATAGCTAGATCCTGGGCTTTTTCTGGATTGGATCACGTAGTAATGAAGTACAACACTGAAACAGTCAATTATACCTGGTTTCCATCAATATTTTAGAGGACAGCGCATGTTAGGTCTAGGTTAGGCCTGGGATTTGCCCTGATCAGGGTCATGCTTTCGCAGTTTTAACATACATGTTGACCTGATCGAGGGTTATTTCTGCTTTGGATCACGTAGTAAAGTGGTAGGACACTGAAACAGTCCATTAAACCTGGTTTGGATCAATATTTTAGAGAATAATTCATGTTAGGTCTAGGTTAGGTCTGGGATTTGCTCTCATCAGGCTCGTACATTCGCATATTTCTCATACTTGATGGGCAGATTCTGAGCTTTTTCTGGTTTGGATCACGTAGTAATATGATACCACACGGAAACAGACCATTAAACCTGCTTTCGATCAATATTTTAGAAGATAACGCATGTTAGGTCTAGGTTAGGTCGGGGATTTTCTCTCATCAGGCTCATTCTTTCGCATATTTCTCATACTTGATAGCTAGATCCTGGGCTTTTTCTGGATTGGATCACGTAGTAATGAAGTACAACACTGAAACAGTCAATTATACCTGGTTTCCATCAATATTTTAGAGGATAACGCAAGTTAGGTCTAGGACAGGCCCGGGATTTGCCCTCATCAGTCTCATACTTTCGCGTTTTTCACATACTTGTTGAACAGATCCTGGGTTTTTACTGGTTTGGATCACGTAGTAACGTGGTACCACACTGAAACATTCAATTAAACCTGGTTTCGATCAATATTTTAGAGGATAACGCAAGTAAGGTCTGGCGCAGGTCCGGGATTTGCCCTCATCAGGCTCATACCTTCGCGTTTTTCACATACATGTTGACCTGATCGAGGGTGTTTTCTGCTTTGGATCACGTAGTAAAGTGGTACCACACTGAAACATTCAATTAAACCTGGTCTTGATAAATATTTTAGAGGATAACGCATGTTAGGTCTAGGTTAGGTCTGGGATTTGCTCTCATCAGGCTCATTCTTTCGCATATTTCTCATACTTGATGGCTAGATCCTGGGCTTTTTCTGGATTGCATCACGTAGTAATGAAGTACAACACTGAAACAGTCAATTAAACCTGGTTTCCATCAATATCTTAGAGGACAACGCAAGTTAGGTCTGGCATAGGTCTGGGATTCGCCCTCATCAGGCTCATACTTTCGCGTTTTTCACATACTTGTTGAACAGATCCTGGGTTTTTTCTGGTTTGTATCACGTAGTAATGAAGTACAACACTGAAACAGTCAATTAAACCTGGTTTCCATCAATATCTTAGAGGACAACGCAAGATAGGTCTGGCATAGGTCTGGGATTCGCCCTCATCAGGCTCATACTTTCGCGTTTTTCACATACTTGTTGAACAGATCCTGGGTTTTTTCTGGTTTGTATCACGTAGTAGTGTGGTACCAGACTGAAACAGTCCATTAAACCTGGTTTGGATCAATATTTTAGAGGATAACGCATGTTAGGTCTAGGTTAGCCCTTGGATATTCACTCATCAGACTCATACTTTCGCATTCTTCTCATACTTGCTGAACTGATCCTGGGTTTTTTCTGGTTTGGATCACGTAGTAATGTGGTACCACACTGAAACAGTCGATTAAACCTGGTTTCGATCAATATCTTAGAGGATAACGCAAGCTAAGTCTGGGATTGGTCTGGGATTTGCCCTCATCAGGCTCATACTTTCGCATTCTTCACATACTTGTTGAACGGATCCTGGGCTTTTTCTGGTTTGGATCACGTAGTAATGAAGTACAACACTGAAACAGTCAATTATACCTGGTTTCCATCAATATTTTAGAGGACAGCGCATGTTAGGTCTAGGTTAGGCCTGGGATTTGCCCTGATCAGGGTCATGCTTTCGCAGTTTTAACATACATGTTGACCTGATCGAGGGTTATTTCTGCTTTGGATCACGTAGTAAAGTGGTAGGACACTGAAACAGTCCATTAAACCTGGTTTGGATCAATATTTTAGAGAATAATTCATGTTAGGTCTAGGTTAGGTCTGGGATTTGCTCTCATCAGGCTCGTACATTCGCATATTTCTCATACTTGATGGGCAGATTCTGAGCTTTTTCTGGTTTGGATCACGTAGTAATATGATACCACACGGAAACAGACCATTAAACCTGCTTTCGATCAATATTTTAGAAGATAACGCATGTTAGGTCTAGGTTAGGTCGGGGATTTTCTCTCATCAGGCTCATTCTTTCGCATATTTCTCATACTTGATAGCTAGATCCTGGGCTTTTTCTGGATTGGATCACGTAGTAATGAAGTACAACACTGAAACAGTCAATTATACCTGGTTTCCATCAATATTTTAGAGGATAACGCAAGTTAGGTCTAGGACAGGCCCGGGATTTGCCCTCATCAGTCTCATACTTTCGCGTTTTTCACATACTTGTTGAACAGATCCTGGGTTTTTACTGGTTTGGATCACGTAGTAACGTGGTACCACACTGAAACATTCAATTAAACCTGGTCTTGATAAATATTTTAGAGGATAACGCATGTTAGGTCTAGGTTAGGTCTGGGATTTGCTCTCATCAGGCTCATTCTTTCGCATATTTCTCATACTTGATGGCTAGATCCTGGGCTTTTTCTGGATTGCATCACGTAGTAATGAAGTACAACACTGAAACAGTCAATTAAACCTGGTTTCCATCAATATCTTAGAGGACAACGCAAGTTAGGTCTGGCATAGGTCTGGGATTCGCCCTCATCAGGCTCATACTTTCGCGTTTTTCACATACTTGTTGAACAGATCCTGGGTTTTTTCTGGTTTGTATCACGTAGTAATGAAGTACAACACTGAAACAGTCAATTAAACCTGGTTTCCATCAATATCTTAGAGGACAACGCAAGTTAGGTCTGGCATAGGTCTGGGATTCGCCCTCATCAGGCTCATACTTTCGCGTTTTTCACATACTTGTTGAACAGATCCTGGGTTTTTTCTGGTTTGTATCACGTAGTAGTGTGGTACCACACTGAAACAGTCCATTAAACCTGGTTTGGATCAATATTTTAGAGGATAACGCATGTTAGGTCTAGGTTAGCCCTTGGATATTCACTCATCAGACTCATACTTTCGCATTCTTCTCATACTTGCTGAACTGATCCTGGGTTTTTTCTGGTTTGGATCACGTAGTAATGTGGTACCACACTGAAACAGTCGATTAAACCTGGTTTCGATCAATATCTTAGAGGATAACGCAAGCTAAGTCTGGGATTGGTCTGGGATTTGCCCTCATCAGGCTCATACTTTCGTGTTTTTCACATACTTGTTGAACAGATCCTGGGTTTTTTCTGGTTTGGATCACGTAGTAATGTGGGACCACACTGAAACAGTCAATTAAACCTGGTTTCGATCAATATTTTAGAGAATAACGCATGTTAGGTCTAGGTTAGGCCTGGGATTTTCACTCATCAGACTCATACTTTCGCATTCCTCACATACTTGTTGAACGGATCCTGGGTTTTTTCTGGTTTGTATCACGTAGTAATGTGGTACCACACTGAAACAGTCCATTAAACCTGGTTTGGATCAATATTTTAGAGGATAACGCATGTTAGGTCTTGGTTAGCCCTGGGATTTTCACGCATCAGACTCATACTTTCGCATTCTTCTTATACTTGTTGAACTGATCCTGGGTTTTTTCTGGTTTGGATCACGTAGTAGTGTGGTACCACACTGAAACAGTCAATTAAACCTGGTTTCGATCAATACTTTAGAGGATAACGCAAGTTAAGTCTGGGATTGGTCTGGGATTTGACCTCATCAGACTCATACTTTCGCACACTTCAACTACTCGTTGAACAGATCCTGGGTTATTTTCTGGTTTGGATCACATAGTAATGTGGCACCACACTGAAACAGTCGATTAAACCACGTTTCGATCAATATATTTGAGGATAACGCATGTTAGGTCTAGGTTAGGCCTGGGATTTTCAATCATCAGACTCATACTTTCGCATTCTTCACATACTTGTTGAACGGATCCTGGGTTTTTTCTGGTTTGGATCACGTAGTAATGTGGGACCACACTGAATCAGTCAATTAAACCTGGTTTCGACCAATATTTTAGAGAATAATTCATGTTAGGTCTAGGTTAGGTCGGGGATTTTCTCTCATCAGGCTCATTCTTTCGCATATTTCTCATACTTGATAGCTAGATCCTGGGCTTTTTCTGGATTGGATCACGTAGTAATGAAGTACAACACTGAAACAGTCAATTATACCTGGTTTCCATCAATATTTTAGAGGATAACGCAAGTTAGGTCTGGGACAGGTCCGGGATTTGCCATCATCAGGCTCATACTTTCGCGTTTTTCACATACTTGTTGAACAGATCCTGGGTTTTTACTGGTTTGGATCACGTAGTAACGTGGTTCCACACTGAAACATTCAATTAAACCTGGTTTCGATCAATATTTTAGAGGATAACGCAAGTAAGGTCTGGCGCAGGTCCGGGATTTGCCCTCATCAGGCTCATACCTTCGCGTTTTTCACATACATGTTGACCTGATCGAGGGTGTTTTCTGCTTTGGATCACGTAGTAAAGTGGTACCACACTCAAACATTCAATTAAACCTGGTCTTGATAAATATTTTAGAGGATAACGCATGTTAGGTCTAGGTTAGGTCTGGGATTTGCTCTCATCAGGCTCATTCTTTCGCATATTTCTCATACTTGATGGCTAGATCCTGGGCTTTTTCTGGATTGCATCACGTAGTAATGAAGTACAACACTGAAACAGTCAATTAAACCTGGTTTCCATCAATATCTTAGAGGACAACGCAAGTTAGGTCTGGCATAGGTCTGGGATTCGCCCTCATCAGGCTCATACTTTCGCGTTTTTCACATACTTGTTGAACAGATCCTGGGTTTTTTCTGGTTTGTATCACGTAGTAGTGTGGTACCACACTGAAACAGACCATTAAACCTGGTTTGGATCAATATTTTAGAGGATAACGCATGTTAGGTCTAGGTTAGCCCTTGGATATTCACTCATCAGACTCATACTTTCGCATTCTTCTCATACTTGCTGAACTGATCCTGGGTTTTTTCTGGTTTGGATCACGTAGTAATGTGGTACCACACTGAAACAGTCGATTAAACCTGGTTTCGATCAATACTTTAGAGGATAACGCAAGTTAAGTCTGGGATTGGTCTGGGATTTGACCTCATCAGACTCATACTTTCGCACACTTCAACTACTCGTTGAACAGATCCTGGGTTATTTTCTGGTTTGGATCACATAGTAATGTGGCACCACACTGAAACAGTCGATTAAACCACGTTTCGATCAATATTTTTGAGGATAACGCATGTTAGGTCTAGGTTAGGCCCGGGATTTTCAATCATCAGACTCATACTTTCGCATTCTTCACATACTTGTTGAACGGATCCTGGGTTTTTTCTGGTTTGGATCACGTAGTAATGTGGGACCACACTGAATCAGTCAATTAAACCTGGTTTCGACCAATATTTTAGAGAATAATTCATGTTAGGTCTAGGTTAGGTCGGGGATTTTCTCTCATCAGGCTCATTCTTTCGCATATTTCTCATACTTGATAGCTAGATCCTGGGCTTTTTCTGGATTGGATCACGTAGTAATGAAGTACAACACTGAAACAGTCAATTATACCTGGTTTCCATCAATATTTTAGAGGACAGCGCATGTTAGGTCAAGGTTAGGCCTGGGATTTGCCCTGATCAGGGTCATACTTTCGCAGTTTTAACATACATGTTGACCTGATCGAGGGTATTTTCTACTTTGGATCACGTAGTAAAGTGGTACGACACTGAAACAGTCCATTAAACCTGGTTTGGATCAATATTTTAGAGAATAATTCATGTTGGGTCTAGGTTAGGTCTGGGATTTGCTCTCATCAGGCTCGTACATTCGCATATTTCTCATACTTGATGGGCAGATTCTGGGCTTTTTCTGGTTTGGATCACGTAGTAATGTGATACCGCACGGAAACGGACCATTACACCTGCTTTCGGTCAATATTTTAGAAGATAACGCATGTTAGGTCTAGGTTAGGCCTGGGACTTTCACTCATCAGACTCATACTTTCGCATTCTTCACATACTTGTTGAACGGATCCTGGGTTTTTACTGGTTTGGATCACGTAGTAATGTGGTACCACACTGAAACATTCAATTAAACCTGGTTTCGATCAATATTTTAGAGGATAACGCAAGTTAGGTCTGGGACAGGTCCGGGATTTGCCCTCATCAGGCTCATACTTTCGCGTTTTTCACATACTTGTTGAACAGATCCTGGGTTTTCACTGGTTTGGATCACGTAGTAATGTGGTACCACACTGTAACATTCAATTAAACCTGGTTTCGATCAATATTTTAGAGGATAACTCAAGTTAGGTCTGGGACAAGTCCGGGATTTGCCCTCATCAGGCTCATACTTTCGCGTTTTTCACATACATGTTGACCTGATCGAGGGTGTTTTCTGCTTTGGATCACGTAGTAAAGTGGTACCACACTGAAACATTCAATTAAACCTGGTCTTGATAAATATTTTAGAGGATAACGCATGTTAGGTCTAGGTTAGGTCTGGGATTTGCTCTCATCAGGCTCATTCTTTCGCATATTTCTCATACTTCATGGCTAGATCCTGGGCTATTTCTGGATTGGATCACGTTGTAAAGTTGTACCACACTGAAACATTCAATGAAACCTGGTCTGGATAAATATTTTAGAGGACAACGCATGTTAGGTCAGGGTTAGGTCTAAGATTTGCCCTCATCAGGCTCACAGTTTCGCGTTTTTCACATACTTGTTGAACAGATTCTGGGTTTTTGCTGGTTTGGATCACGAAGTAGTGTGGTACCTCACTGAAACAGTCCATTAAACCTGGTTTCGCTCAATATTTTAGTGGATAACGCGTGTTAGGTCTGGGACAGGTCTGGGATTTGCCCTCATCAGACTCATACTTTCGCATTCTTCACATACTTGTTGAACTGATCCTGGGTTTTTTCTGGTTTGGATCACGTAGTAATGTGGTTCCACACTGAAACAGTCGGTTAAACCTGGTTTCGATCAATATTTTAGAGGATAACGCAAGTTAGGTCTGGGATAGGTCTGGGATTTGCCCTCATCAGACTCATACCTACGCACACTTCACATACTCGTTGAACAGATCCTGGGTTATCTTCTGGTTTGGATGACATAGTAATATGGTACCAAACTGAAACAGTCGATTAAACCAGGTTTCGATCAATATTTTTGAGGATAACGCATGTTAGGTCTAGGTTAGGCCTGGGATTTTCACTCATCAGACTCATACTTTCGCATTCCTCACATACTTGTTGAACGGATCCTGGGTTTTTTCTGGTTTGTATCACGTAGTAATGTGGGACCACACTGAAACAGTCCATTAAACCTGGTTTGCATCAATATTTTAGGGGATAACGCATGTTAGGTCTAGGTTAGCCCTGGGATTTTCACTCATCAGACTCATACTTTCGCATTCTTCTTACACTTGTTGAACTGATCCTGGGTTTTTTCTGGTTTGGATCACATAGTAATGGGGCACCACACTGAAACAGTCGATTAAACCACGTTTCGATCAATATTTTTGAGGATAACGCATGTTAGGTCTAGGTTAGGCCTGGGATTTTCACTCATCAGACTCATACTTTCGCATTCTTCACATACTTGTTGAACGGATCCTGGGCTTTTTCTGGTTTGGATCACGTAGTAATGTGGGACCACACTGAATCAGTCAATTAAACCTGGTTTCGACCAATATTTTAGAGAATAATTCATGTTAGGTCTAGGTTAGGTCTGGGATTTGCTCTCATCTGGCTCGTACTTTCGCATATTTCTCATACTTGATGGGCAGATTCTGGGCTTTTTGTGGATTGGATCACGTAGTAATTTAGTAGCACACTGAAACAGTCGATTAAACCTGGTTTCGATCAATATATATGAGCATAACGCATGTTAGGTCTAGGTTAGACCTGGGATTTGCCGTCATCAGACTCATACTTTCGCATTCTTCATATACTTGTTAAACGGATCCTGTGTTTTTACTGGTTTGGATCACGTAGTAATGTGGTACCACACTGAAACATTCAATTAAACCTGGTCTTGATAAATATTTTAGAGGATAACGCATGTTTGGCCTGGGTTAGGTCTAGGATTTGCTCTCATCGGGCTCGTACTTTCGCTTATTTCTCATACTTGATGGGCAGATTCTGGGCTTTTTGTGGATTGGATCACGTAGTAATTTAGTAGCACACTGAAACAGTCGATTAAACCTGGTTTCGATCAATATATATGAGCATAACGCATGTTAGGTCTAGGTTAGGCCTGGGATTTGCCGTCATCAGACTCATACTTTCGCATTCTTCATATACTTGTTAAACGGATCCTGTGTTTTTACTGGTTTGGATCCCGTAGTAATGTGGTACCACACTGAAACATTCAATTAAACCTGGTCTTGATAAATATTTTAGAGGATAACGCATGTTAGGTCAGGGTAAGGTCTAGGACTTGGCCTCATCAGACACATACTTTCGCATTCTTCACGTACTTGTTGAACAGCTCCAGGGTTTTTTTCTGGTTTGGATCACGTAGTAATGTGTTGCCACACTGAAACAATCCATTAAACCTGGTTTCGATGAATATTTTAGAGGATAACGCATGTTAGGTCTAGGTTAGGCCTGCGATTTGCCCTCATCAGGGTCATACTTTCGCAGTTTTAACATACATGTTGACCCGATCGAGGGTTTTTTCTGCTTTGGATCACGTAGTAAAGTGGTACCACACTGAAACAGTCCATTAAACCTGGTTTCGATTTATATTTTAGAGGATAAGACATGTTATGTCTAGGTTAGGTTTAGGATTTGCCCTCGTCAGGATCATACTTTCGCATATTTCTCATACTTGATGGCTAGATCCTGGGCTTTTTCTGGATTGCATCACGTAGTAGTGTAGTACCACACTGAAACAGTCAATTAAACGTGGTTCCCATCAATATTTTAGAGGATAACGCATGCTAGGTCTGGGACAGATCTGGGATTTGCCCTCATCAGACCCATACTTTCGCATATTTCTCATACTTCATGGCTAGATCCTGGGCTTTTTCTGGATTGCATCACGTAGTAATGAAGTACAACACTGAAACAGTCAATTAAACCTGGTTTCCATCAATATTTTAGAGGACAGCGCATGTTAGGTCTAGGTTAGGCCTGGGATTTGCCCTCATCAGGGTCATACTTTCGCAGTTTTAACATACATGTCGACCTGATCGAGGGTTTTTTCAGCTTTGGATCACGTAGTAAAGTGGTAACACACTGAAACAGTCCATTAAACCAGGTTTGGATCAATATTTTAGAGGATAACGCATGTTCGGTCTAGGTTAGCCCTGGGATTTTCACTCATTAGACTCATAGTTTCGCACACTTCACATACTCGCTGAACAGATCCTGGTTTTTTTTCTGGTTTGGATTACTTAGTAATGCGGTGCCACACTGACACAGTCGATTAAACCTGGTTTCGATCAATATTATTGAGGATAACGCATGTTAGGTCTAGGTTAGTCCTGGGATTTTCACTGATCAGACTCATACTTTCGCATTCTTCACATACTTGTTGAACGGATCCTGTGTTTTTACTGGTTTGGTTCACGTAGTAATGTGGTACCACACTGACACATTCAATTAAACCTGGTCTTGATATATATTTTAGAGGATATCGCATGCTAGGTCTAGGTTAGGCCTGGGATTTGCCCCCATAAGACCCATACCTTCGCATATTTCTCATACTTCATGGCTAGATCCTGGGCTATTTATAGATTGGATCACGTATTAATGTGGCACCACACTGAAACAGTCAATTAAACCTGGTTTCGATCAATATTTTAGAGGATAACGCAAGTTATGTCTGGGTTAGGTCTAGGATTTGCCCTCATCAGGCTCATACTTTCTCATATTTCTCATACTTCATGGCTAGATCCTCGGCTATTTCTGGATTGGATCACGTAGTAATGTGGTACCACACTGAAACATTCAATTAAACCCGGTCTTGATAAATATTTTAGAGGATAACGCATGTTAGGTCAGGGTAAGGTCTAGGATTTAGCCTCATCAGACACATACTTTCGCATTCTTCACGTACTTGTTGAACAGCTCCAGGGTTTTTTTCTGGTTTGGATCACGTAGTAATGTGGTACCACACTGAAACAGTCGATTAAACCTGGTTTCGATCAATATTTTTGAGGATAACGCATGTTAGGTCTGGGATAGGTCTGGGATTTGCCCTCATCAGGGTCATACTTTCGCAGTTTTGACATGCATGTTGACCTGATCAAGGGCTTTTCTGCTTTGGATCACGTAGTAATGTGGTACCACACTAAAACATTCAATTAAACCTGGTCTTGATAAATATTTTAGAGGATAACGCATGTTAGGTCAGGGTATGGTCTAGGATTTGCCCTCATCAGGCTCATTCTTTCGCATATTTCTCATACTTCATGGCTAGATCCTCGGCTATTTCTGGATTGGATCACGTAGTAATGCGGTACCACACTGAAACAGTCAATTAAACCTGGTTTCGATCAATATTTTAGAGGATAACGCATGTTAGGTCTGGGATAGGTCTGGGATTTGCACTCATCAGGCTCATACTTTCGCGTTTTTCACATACATGTTTAACAGATCCTGGGATTTTTCTGGCTTGGATCACGTAGTAATGTGTTACCACTCTGAAACAATCCATTAAACCTGGTTTCGATGAATATTTTAGAGGATAACGCATGTTAGGTCTAGGTTAGGCCTGGGATTTGCCCTCATCAGGGTCATACTTTCGCATATTTCTAATACTTCATGGCTAGATCCTGGGCTCTTTCTGGATTGGATCACGTAGTAATGTGGTACCACACTGAAACAGTCCATTAAACCTGGTTTCGATCAATATTTTTGAGGATAACACATGTTAGGTCTAGGTTAGGACTGGGATTTGCTCTCATCAGGCTCATTCTTTCGCATATTTCTCATACTTGATGGCTAGATCCTGGGCTTTTTCTGGATTGGATCACGTAGTAATGTAGTACCACACTGAAACAATCGATTAACCCTGGTTTCGATCAATATTTTAGAGGATAACGCATGTTAGGTCTAGGTTAAGCCTGGGATATGCCCTCATCAGGGTCATACTTTCGCAGTTTTAACATACATGTTGACCTCATCGAGGGTTTTTTCTGCTTTGGATCAGGTAGTAAAGTGGCACCACACTGAAACAGTCGATTAAACCTGGTTTCGATTTATATTTTTGAGTATAACGCATGTTAGGTCTAGTTTAGGCCTGGGACTTTCACTCATCAGACACATACTTTCGCATTCTTCACATACTTGTTGAACGGATCCTGTGTTTTTACTGGTTTGGATCAGGTAGTAATGTGGTACCACGCTGAAACATTCAATTAAACCTGGTCTTGATAAATATTTTTGAGGATAACGCATGTTAGGTCAGGGTAAGGTCTAGGATTTGCCCTCATCAGGCTCATTCTTTCGCATATTTCTCATACTTCATGGCTAGATCCTCGGCTATTTCTGGATTGGATCACGTAGTAATGTGGTACCACACTGAAACAGCAAAGTAAACCTGGTTTCGATCAATATTTTAGAGGATAACGCAAGTTAGGTCTGGCATAAGTCTGGGATACGCCCTCATCAGGCTCATACTTTCGCGTTTTTCACATACTTGTTGAACAGATCCTGGGTTTTTTCTGGTTTGGATCACACAGTAATGTGGTACCACACTGAAACAGTCCACTAAACCTGGTTTCGATCAATATTTTAGAGGATAATGCATGTTAGGTCTAGGTTAGGCCTGGGATTTGCCCTCATCAGGGTCATACTTTCGCATATTTCTCATACATGATGGCTAGATCCTGGGCTCTTTCTGGCTTGGATCACGTAGTAATGTGTTACCACACTGAAACAATCCATTAAACCTGGTTTCGATGAATATTTTAGAGGATAACACAAGTTAGGTCTGGGATAGGTCTGGGATTCGCCCTCATCAGGCTCATACTTTCGCGTTTTTCACATACTTCTTGAACAGATCCTGGGTTTTTTCTGGTTTGGATCACACAGTAATGTGGTACCACACTGAAACAGTCCACTAAACCTGGTTTCGATCAATATTTTAGAGGATAATGCATGTTAGGTCTAGGTTAGGCCTGCGATTTGCCCTCATCAGGGTCATACTTTCGCAGTTTTAACATACATGTTGACCTGGTCGAGGGTTTCTTCTGCTTTGGATCACGTAGTAAAGTGGTACCACACTGAAACATTCCATTAAACCTGGTTTCGATCAATATTTTAGAGGATAACACAAGTTAGGTCTGGGATAGGTCTGGGATTCGCCCTCATCAGGCTCATACTTTCGCGTTTTTCACATACTTCTTGAACAGATCCTGGGTTTTTTCTGGTTTGGATCACACAGTAATGTGGTACCACACTGAAACAGTCCATTAAACCTGGTTTCGATTAATATTTTAGAGGATAATGCATGTTAGGTCTAGGTTAGGCCTGGGATTTGCCCTCATCAGGGTCATACTTTCGCGTTTTTCACATACTTGTTGAACAGATCCTAGGTTTTTTCTAGTTTGGATCACGTAGTAATGTGGTACCACACTGAAACAGTCGATTAAACCTGGGTTCGATCTATATTTTTGAGGATAACGCATATTAGGTCTAGGTTAGACCTGGGATTTTCACTCATCAGACTCATACTTTCGCATTCTTCACATACTTGTTGAACGAATCCTGTGTTTTTACTGGTTTGGATCACGTAGTAATGTGGTACCACACTGAAACATTCAATTAAACCTGGTTTCGATCAATATTTTAGAGGATAACGCATGTTAGGTCAGGGTAAGGTCTAGGATTTGCCCTCATCAGGCTCATACTTTCGCATATTTCTAATACTTCATGGCTAGATCCTGGCCTCTTTCTGGATTGGATCACGTAGTAATGTGGTACCACACTGAAACAGTCAATTAAACCTGGTTTCGATCAATATTTTAGAGGATAACGCATGTTAGGTCTAGGTTAGGACTGGGATTTCCTCTAATCAGGCTCATTCTTTCGCATATTTCTCATACTTGATGGCTAGATCCTGGGCTTCTTCTGGATTGGATCACGTAGTAATGTAGTACCACACTGAAACAGTCGATTAACCCTGGTTTCGATCAATATTTTAGAGGATAACGCATGTTAGGTCTAGGTTAAGCCTGGGATATGCCCTCATCAGGGTCATACTTTCGCAGTTTTAACATACATGTTGACCTCATCGAGGGTTTTTTCTGCTTTGGATCACGTAGTAAAGTGGCACCAGACTGAAACAGTCGATTAAACCTGGTTTCGATCTATATTTTTGAGGATAACGCATGTTAGGTCTAGTTTAGGCCTGGGACTTTCACTCATCAGACACATACTTTCGCATTCTTCACATACTTGTTGAACGGATCCTGTGTTTTTACTGGTTTGGATCACGTAGTAATGTGGTACCACACTGAAACATTCAATTAAACCTGGTCTTGATAAATATTTTAGAGGATAACGCATGTTATGTCTAGGTTAGGTCTAGGATTTGCCCTCGTCAGGATCATACTTTCGCATATTTCTCATACTTGATGGCTAGATCCACGGCTATTTCTGGATTGGATCACGTAGTAATGTGGCACCACACTGAAACAGTCAATTAAACCTGGTTTCGATCAGTATTTTAGAGGATAACGCATGTTAGGTCTGGGATAGGTCTGGGATTTACACTCATCAGACTCATACTTTCGCGTTTTTCACATACATGTTTAACAGATCCTGCGATTTTTCTGGGTTTGGATCACGTAGAAATGTGGTACCAGACTGAAACATTCCATTAAACCTGGTTTCGATTAATATTTTAGAGGATAAGGCATGTTATGTCTAGGTTAGGTCTAGGATTTGCCCTCGTCAGGATCATACTTTCGCATATTTCTCATACTTGATGGCTAGATCCTGGGCTTTTTCTGGATTGCATCACGTAGTAATGTAGTACCACACTGAAGCATTCAATTAAACCTGGTCTTGATAAATATTTTAGAGGACAACGCAAGTTAGGTCTGGGTTAGGCCTGGGATTTGCCCTCATCAGACTCATACTTTCGCATACTTCACATACTTGTTGAACAGATCCTGGGTTTTGTTCCGGTTTGGATCACGTAGTAATGTGGTACCACACTGAAACAGTCGATTAAACCTGGTTTCGATCAATATTTTTGGGCATAACGCAAGTTAGGTCTAGGTTAGGTCTGGGATTTGCTCTCATCAGGCTCGTACTTTCGCATATTTCTTATACTTGATGGGCAGATTCTGGGCTTTTTGTGGATTGGATCACGTAGTAATGTAGTAGCACACTGAAACAGTCGATTAAACCTGGTTTCGATCAATATTTATGAGCATAACGCATGTTAGGTCTAGGTTAGGCCTGGGATTTGCCCTCATCAGACTCATACTTTCGCATTCTTCATATACTTGTTGAACGGATCCTGTGTTTTTACTGGTTTGGATCACGTAGTAATGTGGTACCACACTGAAACAGTCGATTAAACCTGGTTTCGATCAATATTTTAGAGGATAACGCAAGTTAGTTCTGGGATAAGTCTGGGATACGCCCTCATCAGGCTCATTATTTCGCATATTTCTCATACTTCATGGCTAGATCCGCGGCTATTTCCGGATTGGATCACGTAGTAATGTGGTACCACACTGAAACAGTCAATTAAACCTGGTTTCGATCAATATTTTAGAGGATAACGCATGTTAGGTCTGGGATAGGTCTGGGATTTGCCCTCATCAGGCTCATACTTTCGCGTTTTTCACATACATGTTTAACAGATCCTGGGATTTTTCTGGTTTTGGAACACGTAGTAAAGTGGTACCACACTGAAACAGTCCATTAAACCTGGTTTCGATCAATATTTTAGAGGATAACGCAAGTTAGGTCTGGGATAGGTCTGGGATTCGCCCTCATCAGACTCATACTTTCGCGTTTTTCACATACTTCTTGAACAGATCCTGGGTTTTTTTCTGGTTTGGATCACATAGCAATGTGGTACCACACTGAAACAGTCCATTAAACCTGGTTTTGATCAATATTTTAGAGGATAATGCATGTTAGGTCTAGGTTAGGCCTGGGATTTGCCCTCATCAGGGTCATACTTTCGCATATTTCTCATAATTCATGGCTAAATCCTGGGCTATTTCTGGATTGCATCACGTAGTAATGTAGTACCACACTGAAACAGTCAATTAAACCTGGTTTCCATCAATATTTTAGTGGACAACGCAAGTTGGGTCTGGGATAGGTCTGGGATTTGCCCTCGTCAGGATCATACTTTCGCATTTTTCACATACTTGTTGAACAGATCCTGGGTTTTTTCTGGTTTGGATCACGTAGTAATGTGGTACCACACTGAAACAGTCCATTAAACCTGGTTTCGATCAATATTTTTGAGGATAACGCATGTTAGGTCTGGGTTAGGTCTAGGATTTGCCCTCATCAGGCTCATACTTTCGCATATTTCTCATAATTCATGGCTAGATCCTGGGCTATTTCTGGATTGCATCACGGAGTAATGTAGTACCACACTGAAACAGTCCATTAAACCTGGTTTCGATGAATATTTTTGAGGATAACACATGTTAGGTCTAGGTTAGGTCTGGGATTTGCTCTCATCAGGCTCATTCTTTCGCATATTTCTCATAATTGATGGCTAGATCCTGGGCTTTTTCTGGATTGGATCACGTAGTAATGTAGAACCATACTGAAACAGTCAATTAACCCTGGTTTCGATCACTATTTTAGAGGATAACGCATGTTAGGTATGGGATAGTTCTGGGATTTGCCCTCATCAGGCTCATACTTTCGCATATTTCTCATACTTCATGGCTAGATCCTGGGCTATTTCTGGATTGGATCACGTAGTAGTGTGTTACCACACTGAAACAGTAAAGTAAACCTGGTTTCGATCAATATTTTAGAGGATAACGCAAGTTAGGTCTGGGATAAGTCTGGGATACGCCCTCATCAGGCTCATTATTTCGCATATTTCTCATACTTCATGGCTAGATCCGCGGCTATTTCTGGATTGGATCACGTAGTAATGTGGTACCACACTGAAACAGTCAATTAAACCTGGTTTCGATCAATATTTTAGAGGATAACGCATGTTAGGTCTGAGATAGGTCTGGGATTTGCACTCATCAGGCTCATACTTTCGCGTTTTTCACATACATGTTTAACAGATCCTGGGATTTTTCTGGTTTTGGAACACGTAGTAAAGTGGTACCACACTGAAACAGTCCATTAAACCTGGTTTCGATCAATATTTTAGAGGATAATGCATGTTAGGTCTAGGTTAGGCCTGGGATTTGCCCTCATCGGGGTCATACTTTCGCATATTTCTCATAATTCATGGCTAAATCCTGGGCTATTTCTGAATTGCATCACGTAGTAATGTAGTACCACACTGAAACAGTCAATTAAACCTGGTTTCCATCAATATTTTAGAGGACAACGCAAGTTAGGTCTGGGATAGGTCTGGGATTTGCCCTCGTCAGGATCATACTTTCGCCTTTTTCACATACTTGTTGAACAGATCCTGGGTTTTTTCTGGTTTGGACCACGTAGTAATGTGGTACCACACTGAAACAGTCCATTAAACCTGGTTTCGATCAATATTTTTGAGGATAACGCATGTTAGGTCTGGGTTAGCTCTAGGATTTGCCCTCATCAGGCTCATACTTTCGCATATTTCTCATAATTCATGGCTAGATCCTGGGCTATTTCTGGAATGCATCACGGAGTAATGTAGTACCACACTGAAACAGTCCATTAAACCTGGTTTCGATGAATATTTTTTAGGATAACACATGTTAGGTCTAGGTTAGGTCTGGGATTTGCTCTCATCAGGCTCATTCTTTCGCATATTTCTCATAATTGATGGCTAGATCCTGGGCTTTTTCTGGTTTTGGAACACGTAGTAAAGTGGTACCACACTGAAACAGTCCATTAAACCTGGTTTCGATCAATATTTTAGAGGATAACGCAAGTTAGGTCTGGGTTAGGCCTGGGATTTGCCCTCATCAGACTCATACTTTCGCATACTTCACATACTTGTTGAACAGATCCTGGGTTTTTTCCGGTTTGGATCAGGTAGTAATGTGGTACCACACTGAAACAGTCGATTAAACCTGGTTTCGATCAATATTTTTGAGCATAACGCATGTTAGGTCTAGGTTAGGTCTGGGATTTGCTCTCATCTGGCTCGTACTTTCGCATATTTCTCATACTTGATGGACAGATTCTGGGCTTTTTGTGGATTGGATAACGTAGTAATTCAATAGCACACTGAAACAGTCGATTATACCTGGTTTCGATCAATATATATGAGCATAACATTTGTTAGGTCTAGGTTAGGCCTGGAATTTGCCCTCATCAGACTCATACCTTCGCATTCTTCATATACTTGTTGAACGGATCCTGTGTTTTTACTGGTTTGGATCACGTAGTAATGTGGCACCACACTGAAACATTCAATTAAACCTGGTCTTGATAAATATTTTAGAGGATAACGCATGTTAGGTCTGGGATAGGTCTGGGATTTGCCCTCATCAGGGTCATACTTTCGCAGTTTTGACATGCATGTTGACCTGATCAAGGGCATTTCTGCTTTGGATCACGTAGTAATGTGGTACCACACTAAAACGGTCAATTACACCTGGTCTTGATAAATATTTTAGAGGATAACGCATGTTAGGTCAGGGTAAGGTCTAGGATTTGACCTCATCAGACACATACTTTCGCATTCTTCACGTACTTGTTGAACAGCTCCTGGGTTTTTTCTGGTTTGGATCACACAGTAATGTGGTACCACACTGAAACAGTCCATTAAACCTGGTTTCGATCAATATTTTAGAGGATAATGCATGTTAGGTCTAGGTTAGGCCTGGGATTTGCCCTCATCAGACTCATACTTTCGCATTCTTCACATACTTGTTGAACGGATCCTGTGTTTTTACTGGTTTGGATCACGTAGTAATGTGGTACCACACTGAAACATTCAATTAAACCTGGTCCTGATAAATATTTTAGAGGATAACGCATGTTAGGTCAGGGTAAGGTCTAGGATTTGCCCTCATCAGGCACATTCTTTCGCATATTTCTCATACTTCATGGCTAGATCCTCGGCTATTTCTGGATTGGATCACGTAGTAATGTGGTACCAGACTGAAACATTCCATTAAACCTGGTTTCGATTAATATTTTAGAGGATAAGGCATGTTATGTCTAGGTTAGGTCTAGGATTTGCCCCCATCAGGCTCATACTTTCGCATATTTCTCATACTTCATGGCTAGATCCTGGGCTATTTCTGGATCGGATCACGTAGTAGTGTGTTACCACACTGAAACAGTAAAGTAAACCTGGTTTCGATCAATATTTTAGAGGATAACGCAAGTTAGGTCTGGGATAAGTCTGGGATACGCCCTCATCAGGCTCATACTTTCGCATATTTTTCATACTTCATGGCTAGATCCGGGGCTATTTCTGGTTTGGATCACGTAGTAATGTGGTACCACACTGAAACGTTCAATTAAACCTGGTCATGATAAATATTTTAGTGGATAACGCATGTTAGGTCAGGGTAAGGTCTAGGATTTGGCCTCATCAGACACATACTTTCGCATTCTTCACGTACTTGTTGAACAGCTCCAGGGTTTTCTTCTGGTTTGGATCACGTAGTAATGTGGTACCACACTGAAACAGTCGATTAAACCTGGTCTTGATAAATATTTTAGAGGATAACGCATGTTAGGTCAGGGTAAGGTCTAGGATTTGACCTCATCAGACACATACTTTCGCATTCTTCACGTACTTGTTGAACAGCTCCTGGGTTTTTTCTGGTTTGGATCACACAGTAATGTGGTACCACACTGAAACAGTCCATTAAACCTGGTTTCGATCAATATATATGAGCATAACACATGTTAGGTCTAGGTTAGGCCTGGGATTTGCCCTCATCGGGGTCATACTTTCGCATATTTCTCATAATTCATGGCTAAATCCTGGGCTATTTCTGAATTGCATCACGTAGTAATGTAGTACCACACTGAAACAGTCAATTAAACCTGGTTTCCATCAATATTTTAGAGGACAACGCAAGTTAGGTCTGGGATAGGTCTGGGATTTGCCCTCGTCAGGATCATACTTTCGCATTTTTCACATACTTGTTGAACAGATCCTGGGTTTTTTCTGGTTTGGATCACGTAGTAATGTGGTACCACACTGAAACAGTCCATTAAACCTGGTTTCGATCAATATTTTTGAGGATAACGCATGTTAGGTCTGGGTTAGGTCTAGGATTTGCCCTCATCAGGCTCATACTTTCGCATATTTCTCATAATTCATGGCTAGATCCTGGGCTATTTCTGGAATGCATCACGGAGTAATGTAGTACCACACTGAAACAGTCCATTAAACCTGGTTTCGATGAATATTTTTTAGGATAACACATGTTAGGTCTAGGTTAGGTCTGGGATTTGCTCTCATCATGCTCATTCTTTCGCATATTTCTCATAATTGATGGCTAGATCCTGGGCTTTTTCTGGTTTTGGAACACGTAGTAAAGTGGTACCACACTGAAACAGTCCATTAAACCTGGTTTCGATCAATATTTTAGAGGATAACGCAAGTTAGGTCTGGGTTAGGCCTGGGATTTGCCCTCATCAGACTCATACTTTCGCATACTTCACATACTTGTTGAACAGATCCTGGGTTTTTTCCGGTTTGGATCACGTAGTAATGTGGTACCACACTGAAACATTCAATTAAACCTGGTCTTGATAAATATTTTTGAGGATAACGCATGTTAGGTCTGGGTTAGGTCTAGGATTTGCCCTCATCAGGCTCATACTTTCGCATATTTCTCATAATTCATGGCTAGATCCTGGGCTATTTCTGGAATGCATCACGGAGTAATGTAGTACCACACTGAAACAGTCCATTAAACCTGGTTTCGATGAATATTTTTTAGGATAACACATGTTAGGTCTAGGTTAGGTCTGGGATTTGCTCTCATCAGGCTCATTCTTTCGCATATTTCTCATAATTGATGGCTAGATCCTGGGCTTTTTCTGGTTTTGGAACACGTAGTAAAGTGGTACCACACTGAAACAGTCGATTAAACCTGGTTTCGATCAATATTTTTGAGCATAACGCATGTTAGGTCTAGGTTAGGTCTGGGATTTGCTCTCATCTGGCTCGTACTTTCGCATATTTCTCATACTTGATGGACAGATTCTGGGCTTTTTGTGGATTGGATAACGTAGTAATTCAATAGCACACTGAAACAGTCGATTATACCTGGTTTCGATCAATATATATGAGCATAACACATGTTAGGTCTAGGTTAGGCCTGGAATTTGCCCTCATCAGACTCATACCTTCGCATTCTTCATATACTTGTTGAACGGATCCTGTGTTTTTACTGGTTTGGATCACGTAGTAATGTGGCACCACACTGAAACATTCAATTAAACCTGGTCTTGATAAATATTTTAGAGGATAACGCATGTTAGGTCAGGGTAAGGTCTAGGATTTGGCCTCATCAGACACATACTTTCGCATTCTTCACGTACTTGTTGAACAGCTCCAGGGTTTTCTTCTGGTTTGGATCACGTAGTAATGTGGTACCACACTGAAACAGTCGATTAAACCTGGTTTCGATCAATATTTTTGGGGATAACGCATGTTAGGTCTGGGATAGGTCTGGGATTTGCCCTCATCAGGGTCATACTTTCGCAGTTTTGACATGCATGTTGACCTGATCAAGGGCATTTCTGCTTTGGATCACGTAGTAATGTGGTACCACACTAAAACGGTCAATTACACCTGGTCTTGATAAATATTTTAGAGGATAACGCATGTTAGGTCAGGGTAAGGTCTAGGATTTGACCTCATCAGACACATACTTTCGCATTCTTCACGTACTTGTTGAACAGCTCCTGGGTTTTTTCTGGTTTGGATCACACAGTAATGTGGTACCACACTGAAACAGTCGATTAAACCTGGTCTTGATAAATATTTTAGAGGATAACGCATGTTAGGTCAGGGTAAGGTCTAGGATTTGACCTCATCAGACACATACTTTCGCATTCTTCACGTACTTGTTGAACAGCTCCTGGGTTTTTTCTGGTTTGGATCACACAGTAATGTGGTACCACACTGAAACAGTCCATTAAACCTGGTTTCGATCAATATATATGAGCATAACACATGTTAGGTCTAGGTTAGGCCTGGGATTTGCCCTCATCGGGGTCATACTTTCGCATATTTCTCATAATTCATGGCTAAATCCTGGGCTATTTCTGAATTGCATCACGTAGTAATGTAGTACCACACTGAAACAGTCAATTAAACCTGGTTTCCATCAATATTTTAGAGGACAACGCAAGTTAGGTCTGGGATAGGTCTGGGATTTGCCCTCGTCAGGATCATACTTTCGCATTTTTCACATACTTGTTGAACAGATCCTGGGTTTTTTCTGGTTTGGATCACGTAGTAATGTGGTACCACACTGAAACAGTCCATTAAACCTGGTTTCGATCAATATTTTTGAGGATAACGCATGTTAGGTCTGGGTTAGGTCTAGGATTTGCCCTCATCAGGCTCATACTTTCGCATATTTCTCATAATTCATGGCTAGATCCTGGGCTATTTCTGGAATGCATCACGGAGTAATGTAGTACCACACTGAAACAGTCCATTAAACCTGGTTTCGATGAATATTTTTTAGGATAACACATGTTAGGTCTAGGTTAGGTCTGGGATTTGCTCTCATCAGGCTCATTCTTTCGCATATTTCTCATAATTGATGGCTAGATCCTGGGCTTTTTCTGGTTTTGGAACACGTAGTAAAGTGGTACCACACTGAAACAGTCCATTAAACCTGGTTTCGATCAATATTTTAGAGGATAACGCAAGTTAGGTCTGGGTTAGGCCTGGGATTTGCCCTCATCAGACTCATACTTTCGCATACTTCACATACTTGTTGAACAGATCCTGGGTTTTTTCCGGTTTGGATCACGTAGTAATGTGGTACCACACTGAAACATTCAATTAAACCTGGTCTTGATAAATATTTTTGAGGATAACGCATGTTAGGTCTGGGTTAGGTCTAGGATTTGCCCTCATCAGGCTCATACTTTCGCATATTTCTCATAATTCATGGCTAGATCCTGGGCTATTTCTGGAATGCATCACGGAGTAATGTAGTACCACACTGAAACAGTCCATTAAACCTGGTTTCGATGAATATTTTTTAGGATAACACATGTTAGGTCTAGGTTAGGTCTGGGATTTGCTCTCATCAGGCTCATTCTTTCGCATATTTCTCATAATTGATGGCTAGATCCTGGGCTTTTTCTGGTTTTGGAACACGTAGTAAAGTGGTACCACACTGAAACAGTCGATTAAACCTGGTTTCGATCAATATTTTTGAGCATAACGCATGTTAGGTCTAGGTTAGGTCTGGGATTTGCTCTCATCTGGCTCGTACTTTCGCATATTTCTCATACTTGATGGACAGATTCTGGGCTTTTTGTGGATTGGATAACGTAGTAATTCAATAGCACACTGAAACAGTCGATTATACCTGGTTTCGATCAATATATATGAGCATAACACATGTTAGGTCTAGGTTAGGCCTGGAATTTGCCCTCATCAGACTCATACCTTCGCATTCTTCATATACTTGTTGAACGGATCCTGTGTTTTTACTGGTTTGGATCACGTAGTAATGTGGCACCACACTGAAACATTCAATTAAACCTGGTCTTGATAAATATTTTAGAGGATAACGCATGTTAGGTCAGGGTAAGGTCTAGGATTTGGCCTCATCAGACACATACTTTCGCATTCTTCACGTACTTGTTGAACAGCTCCAGGGTTTTCTTCTGGTTTGGATCACGTAGTAATGTGGTACCACACTGAAACAGTCGATTAAACCTGGATTCGATCAATATTTTTGGGGATAACGCATGTTAGGTCTGGGATAGGTCTGGGATTTGCCCTCATCAGGGTCATACTTTCGCAGTTTTGACATGCATGTTGACCTGATCAAGGGCATTTCTGCTTTGGATCACGTAGTAATGTGGTACCACACTAAAACGGTCAATTACACCTGGTCTTGATAAATATTTTAGAGGATAACGCATGTTAGGTCAGGGTAAGGTCTAGGATTTGACCTCATCAGACACATACTTTCGCATTCTTCACGTACTTGTTGAACAGCTCCTGGGTTTTTTCTGGTTTGGATCACACAGTAATGTGGTACCACACTGAAACAGTCCATTAAACCTGGTTTCGATCAATATTTTAGAGGATAATGCATGTTAGGTCTAGGTTAGGCCCGGGATTTGCCCTCATCAGACTCATACTTTCGCATTCTTCACATACTTGTTGAACGGATCCTGTGTTTTTACTGGTTTGGATCACGTAGTAATGTGGTACCACACTGAAACATTCAATTAAACCTGGTCCTGATAAATATTTTAGAGGATAACGCATGTTAGGTCAGGGTAAGGTCTAGGATTTGCCCTCATCAGGCACATTCTTTCGCATATTTCTCATACTTCATGGCTAGATCCTCGGCTATTTCTGGATTGGATCACGTAGTAATGTGGTACCACACTGAAACAGTCAATTAAACCTGGTTTCGATCAGTAGTTTAGAGGATAACGCATGTTAGGTCTGGGATAGGTCTGGGATTTACACTCATCAGACTCATACTTTCGCGTTTTTCACATACATGTTTAACAGATCCTGCGATTTTTCTGGGTTTGGATCACGTAGTAATGTGGTACCAGACTGAAACATTCCATTAAACCTGGTTTCGATTAATATTTTAGAGGATAAGGCATGTTATGTCTAGGTTAGGTCTAGGATTTGCCCTCGTCAGGATCATACTTTCGCATATTTCTCATACTTGATGGCTAGATCCTGGGCTTTTTCTGGATTGCATCACGTAGTAATGTAGTACCACACTGAAGCATTCAATTAAACCTGGTCTTGATAAATATTTTAGAGGATAACGCATGATAGGTCTGGGTTATGTCTAGGATTTGCCCTCATCAGGCTCATACTTTCGCATATTTTTCATACTTCATGGCTAGATCCTGGGCTATTTCTGGTTTGGATCACGTAGTAATGTGGTACCACACTGAAACGTTCAATTAAACCTGGTCATGATAAATATTTTAGTGGATAACGCATGTTAGGTCTGGGTTAGGTCTAGGATTTGCCCCCATCAGGCTCATACTTTCGCATATTTCTCATACTTCATGGCTAGATCCTGGGCTATTTCTGGATCGGATCACGTAGTAGTGTGTTACCACACTGAAACAGTAAAGTAAACCTGGTTTCGATCAATATTTTAGAGGATAACGCAAGTTAGGTCTGGGATAAGTCTGGGATACGCCCTCATCAGGCTCATTATTTCGCATATTTCTCATACTTCATGGCTAGATCCGCGGCTATTTCTGGATTGGATCACGTAGTAACGTGGTACCACACTGAAACAGTCAATTAAACCTGGATACGATCAATATTTTAGAGGATAACGCATGTTAGGTCTGGGATAGGTCTGGGATTTGCCCTCATCAGGCTCATACTTTCGCGTTTTTCACATACATGTTTAACAGATCCTGGGATTTTTCTGGTTTTGGAACACGTAGTAAAGTGGTACCACACTGAAACAGTCCATTAAACCTGGTTTCGATCAATATTTTAGAGGATAACGCAAGTTAGGTCTGGGATAGGTCTGGGATTCGCCCCCATCAGGCTCATACTTTCGCGTTTTTCACATACTTCTTGAACAGATCCTGGGTTTTTTCTGGTTTGGATCACATAGCAATGTGGTACCACA
Organism: Colletes latitarsis; assembly: GCF_051014445.1. Classification (NCBI taxonomy): domain Eukaryota; kingdom Metazoa; phylum Arthropoda; class Insecta; order Hymenoptera; family Colletidae; genus Colletes; species Colletes latitarsis. The sequence continues at coordinate 599,786 of NW_027488368.1, read as the reverse complement.
CTGAAACAGTCCATTAAACCTGGTTTCGATCAATATTTTAGAGGATAATGCATGTTAGGTCTAGTTTAGGCCTGGGATTTGACCTCATCAGGGTCATACTTTCGCATATTTCTCATAATTCATGGCTAAATCCTGGGCTATTTCTGGATTGCATCACGTAGTAATGTAGTACCACACTGAAACAGTCAATTAAACCTGGTTTCCATCAATATTTTAGAGGACAACGCAAGTTGGGTCTGGGATAGGTCTGGGATTTGCCCTCGTCAGGATCATACTTTCGCATTTTTCACATACTTGTTGAACAGATCCTGGGTTTTTTCTGGTTTGGATCACGTAGTAATGTGGTACCACACTGAAACAGTCCATTAAACCTGGTTTCGATCAATATTTTTGAGGATAACGCATGTTAGGTCTGGGTTAGGTCTAGGATTTGCCCTCATCAGGCTCATACTTTCGCATATTTCTCATAATTCATGGCTAGATCCTGGGCTATTTCTGGATTGCATCACGGAGTAATGTAGTACCACACTGAAACAGTCCATTAAACCTGGTTTCGATGAATATTTTTGAGGATAACACATGTTAGGTCTAGGTTAGGTCTGGGATTTGCTCTCATCAGGCTCATTCTTTCGCATATTTCTCATAATTGATGGCTAGATCCTGGGCTTTTTCTGGATTGGATCACGTAGTAATGTAGAACCACACTGAAACAGTCAATTAACCCTGGTTTCGATCACTATTTTAGAGGATAACGCATGTTAGGTATGGGATAGTTCTGGGATTTGCCCTCATCAGGCTCATACTTTCGCATATTTCTCATACTTCATGGCTAGATCCTGGGCTATTTCTGGATTGGATCACGTAGTAGTGTGTTACCACACTGAAACAGTAAAGTAAACCTGGTTTCGATCAATATTTTAGAGGATAACGCAAGTTAGGTCTGGGATAAGTCTGGGATACGCCCTCATCAGGCTCATTATTTCGCATATTTCTCATACTTCATGGCTAGATCCGCGGCTATTTCTGGATTGGATCACGTAGTAATGTGGTACCACACTGAAAGAGTCAGTTAAACCTGGTTTCGATCAATATTTTAGAGGATAACGCATGTTAGGTCTGAGATAGGTCTGGGATTTGCCCTCATCAGGCTCATACTTTCGCGTTTTTCACATACATGTTTAACAGATCCTGGGATTTTTCTGGTTTTGGAACACGTAGTAAAGTGGTACCACACTGAAACAGTCCATTAAACCTGGTTTCGATCAATATTTTAGAGGATAATGCATGTTAGGTCTAGGTTAGGCCTGGGATTTGCCCTCATCGGGGTCATACTTTCGCATATTTCTCATAATTCATGGCTAAATCCTGGGCTATTTCTGGATTGCATCACGTAGTAATGTAGTACCACACTGAAACAGTCAATTAAACCTGGTTTCCATCAATATTTTAGAGGACAACGCAAGTTAGGTCTGGGATAGGTCTGGGATTTGCCCTCGTCAGGATCATACTTTCGCATTTTTCACATACTTGTTGAACAGATCCTGGGTTTTTTCTGGTTTGGATCACGTAGTAATGTGGTACCACACTGAAACAGTCCATTAAACCTGGTTTCGATCAATATTTTTGAGGATAACGCATGTTAGGTCTGGGTTAGGTCTAGGATTTGCCCTCAGCAGGCTCATACTTTCGCATATTTCACATAATTCATGGCTAGATCCTGGGCTATTTCTGGAATGCATCACGGAGTAATGTAGTACCACACTGAAACAGTCCATTAAACCTGGTTTCGATGAATATTTTTTAGGATAACACATGTTAGGTCTAGGTTAGGTCTGGGATTTGCTATCATCAGGCTCATTCTTTCGCATATTTCTCATAATTGATGGCTAGATCCTGGGCTTTTTCTGGATTGGATCACGTAGTAATGTAGAACCACACTGAAACAGTCAATTAACCCTGGTTTCGATCACTATTTTAGAGGATAACGCAAGTTAGGTCTGGGTTAGGCCTGGGATTTGCCCTCATCAGACTCATACTTTCGCATACTTCACATACTTGTTGAACAGATCCTGGGTTTTTTCCGGTTTGGATCACGTAGTAATGTGGTACCACACTGAAACAGTCGATTAAACCTGGTTTCGATCAATATTTTTGAGCATAACGCATGTTAGGTCTAGGTTAGGTCTGGGATTTGCTCTCATCTGGCTCGTACTTTCGCATATTTCTCATACTTGATGGACAGATTCTGGGCTTTTTGTGGATTGGATAACGTAGTAATTCAATAGCACACTGAAACAGTCGATTATACCTGGTTTCGATCAATATATATGAGCATAACACATGTTAGGTCTAGGTTAGGCCTGGAATTTGCCCTCATCAGACTCATACCTTCGCATTCTTCATATACTTGTTGAACGGATCCTGTGTTTTTACTGGTTTGGATCACGTAGTAATGTGGCACCACACTGAAACATTCAATTAAACCTGGTCTTGATAAATATTTTAGAGGATAACGCATGTTAGGTCAGGGTAAGGTCTAGGATTTGGCCTCATCAGACACATACTTTCGCATTCTTCACGTACTTGTTGAACAGCTCCAGGGTTTTCTTCTGGTTTGGATCACGTAGTAATGTGGTACCACACTGAAACAGTCGATTAAACCTGGTTTCGATCAATATTTTTGGGGATAACGCATGTTAGGTCTGGGATAGGTCTGGGATTTGCCCTCATCAGGGTCATACTTTCGCAGTTTTGACATGCATGTTGACCTGATCAAGGGCATTTCTGCTTTGGATCACGTAGTAATGTGGTACCACACTAAAACGGTCAATTACACCTGGTCTTGATAAATATTTTAGAGGATAACGCATGTTAGGTCAGGGTAAGGTCTAGGATTTGACCTCATCAGACACATACTTTCGCATTCTTCACGTACTTGTTGAACAGCTCCTGGGTTTTTTCTGGTTTGGATCACACAGTAATGTGGTACCACACTGAAACAGTCCATTAAACCTGGTTTCGATCAATATTTTAGAGGATAATGCATGTTAGGTCTAGGTTAGGCCCGGGATTTGCCCTCATCAGACTCATACTTTCGCATTCTTCACATACTTGTTGAACGGATCCTGTGTTTTTACTGGTTTGGATCACGTAGTAATGTGGTACCACACTGAAACATTCAATTAAACCTGGTCCTGATAAATATTTTAGAGGATAACGCATGTTAGGTCAGGGTAAGGTCTAGGATTTGCCCTCATCAGGCACATTCTTTCGCATATTTCTCATACTTCATGGCTAGATCCTCGGCTATTTCTGGATTGGATCACGTAGTAATGTGGTACCACACTGAAACAGTCAATTAAACCTGGTTTCGATTAATATTTTAGAGGATAAGGCATGTTATGTCTAGGTTAGGTCTAGGATTTGCCCTCGTCAGGATCATACTTTCGCATATTTCTCATACTTGATGGCTAGATCCTGGGCTTTTTCTGGATTGCATCACGTAGTAATGTAGTACCACACTGAAGCATTCAATTAAACCTGGTCTTGATAAATATTTTAGAGGATAACGCATGATAGGTCTGGGTTATGTCTAGGATTTGCCCTCATCAGGCTCATACTTTCGCATATTTTTCATACTTCATGGCTAGATCCTGGGCTATTTCTGGTTTGGATCACGTAGTAATGTGGTACCACACTGAAACGTTCAATTAAACCTGGTCATGATAAATATTTTAGTGGATAACGCATGTTAGGTCTGGGTTAGGTCTAGGATTTGCCCCCATCAGGCTCATACTTTCGCATATTTCTCATACTTCATGGCTAGATCCTGGGCTATTTCTGGATCGGATCACGTAGTAGTGTGTTACCACACTGAAACAGTAAAGTAAACCTGGTTTCGATCAATATTTTAGAGGATAACGCAAGTTAGGTCTGGGATAAGTCTGGGATACGCCCTCATCAGGCTCATTATTTCGCATATTTCTCATACTTCATGGCTAGATCCGCGGCTATTTCTGGATTGGATCACGTAGTAACGTGGTACCACACTGAAACAGTCAATTAAACCTGGTTACGATCAATATTTTAGAGGATAACGCATGTTAGGTCTGGGATAGGTCTGGGATTTGCCCTCATCAGGCTCATACTTTCGCGTTTTTCACATACATGTTTAACAGATCCTGGGATTTTTCTGGTTTTGGAACACGTAGTAAAGTGGTACCACACTGAAACAGTCCATTAAACCTGGTTTCGATCAATATTTTAGAGGATAACGCAAGTTAGGTCTGGGATAGGTCTGGGATTCGCCCCCATCAGGCTCATACTTTCGCGTTTTTCACATACTTCTTGAACAGATCCTGGGTTTTTTCTGGTTTGGATCACGTAGTAATGTGGTACCACACTGAAACAGTCCATTAAACCTGGTTTCGATCAATATTTTTGAGGATAACGCATGTTAGGTCTGGGTTAGGTCTAGGATTTGCCCTCATCAGGCTCATACTTTCGCATATTTCTCATAATTCATGGCTAGATCCTGGGCTATTTCTGGATTGCATCACGGAGTAATGTAGTACCACACTGAAACAGTCCATTAAACCTGGTTTCGATGAATATTTTTGAGGATAACACATGTTAGGTCTAGGTTAGGTCTGGGATTTGCTCTCATCAGGCTCATTCTTTCGCATATTTCTCATAATTGATGGCTAGATCCTGGGCTTTTTCTGGATTGGATCACGTAGTAATGTAGAACCACACTGAAACAGTCAATTAACCCTGGTTTCGATCACTATTTTAGAGGATAACGCAAGTTAGGTCTGGGTTAGGCCTGGGATTTGCCCTCATCAGACTCATACTTTCGCATACTTCACATACTTGTTGAACAGATCCTGGGTTTTTTCCGGTTTGGATCACGTAGTAATGTGGTACCACACTGAAACAGTCGATTAAACCTGGTTTCGATCAATATTTTTGAGCATAACGCATGTTAGGTCTAGGTTAGGTCTGGGATTTGCCCTCAGCAGGCTCATTATTTCGCATATTTCTCATACTTCATGGCTAGATCCGCGGCTATTTCTGGATTGGATCACGTAGTAATGTGGTACCACACTGAAAGAGTCAGTTAAACCTGGTTTCGATCAATATTTTAGAGGATAACGCATGTTAGGTCTGAGATAGGTCTGGGATTTGCCCTCATCAGGCTCATACTTTCGCGTTTTTCACATACATGTTTAACAGATCCTGGGATTTTTCTGGTTTTGGAACACGTAGTAAAGTGGTACCACACTGAAACAGTCCATTAAACCTGGTTTCGATCAATATTTTAGAGGATAATGCATGTTAGGTCTAGGTTAGGCCTGGGATTTGCCCTCATCGGGGTCATACTTTCGCATATTTCTCATAATTCATGGCTAAATCCTGGGCTATTTCTGGATTGCATCACGTAGTAATGTAGTACCACACTGAAACAGTCAATTAAACCTGGTTTCCATCAATATTTTAGAGGACAACGCAAGTTAGGTCTGGGATAGGTCTGGGATTTGCCCTCGTCAGGATCATACTTTCGCATTTTTCACATACTTGTTGAACAGATCCTGGGTTTTTTCTGGTTTGGATCACGTAGTAATGTGGTACCACACTGAAACAGTCCATTAAACCTGGTTTCGATCAATATTTTTGAGGATAACGCATGTTAGGTCTGGGTTAGGTCTAGGATTTGCCCTCAGCAGGCTCATACTTTCGCATATTTCACATAATTCATGGCTAGATCCTGGGCTATTTCTGGAATGCATCACGGAGTAATGTAGTACCACACTGAAACAGTCCATTAAACCTGGTTTCGATGAATATTTTTTAGGATAACACATGTTAGGTCTAGGTTAGGTCTGGGATTTGCTATCATCAGGCTCATTCTTTCGCATATTTCTCATAATTGATGGCTAGATCCTGGGCTTTTTCTGGATTGGATCACGTAGTAATGTAGAACCACACTGAAACAGTCAATTAACCCTGGTTTCGATCACTATTTTAGAGGATAACGCAAGTTAGGTCTGGGTTAGGCCTGGGATTTGCCCTCATCAGACTCATACTTTCGCATACTTCACATACTTGTTGAACAGATCCTGGGTTTTTTCCGGTTTGGATCACGTAGTAATGTGGTACCACACTGAAACAGTCGATTAAACCTGGTTTCGATCAATATTTTTGAGCATAACGCATGTTAGGTCTAGGTTAGGTCTGGGATTTGCCCTCAGCAGGCTCATTCTTTCGCATATTTCTCATAATTGATGGCTAGATCCTGGGCTTTTTCTGGATTGGATCACGTAGTAATGTAGAACCACACTGAAACAGTCAATTAACCCTGGTTTCGATCACTATTTTAGAGGATAACGCAAGTTAGGTCTGGGTTAGGCCTGGGATTTGCCCTCATCAGACTCATACTTTCGCATACTTCACATAGTTGTTGAACGGATCCTGTGTTTTTACTGGTTTGGATCACGTAGTAATGTGGCACCACACTGAAACATTCAATTAAACCTGGTCTTGATAAATATTTTAGAGGATAACGCATGTTAGGTCAGGGTAAGGTCTAGGATTTGGCCTCATCAGACACATACTTTCGCATTCTTCACGTACTTGTTGAACAGCTCCAGGGTTTTTTTCTGGTTTGGATCACGTAGTAATGTGGTACCACACTGAAACAGTCGATTAAACCTGGTTTCGATCAATATTTTTGGGGATAACGCATGTTAGGTCTGGGATAGGTCTGGGATTTGCCCTCATCAGGGTCATACTTTCGCAGTTTTGACATGCATGTTGACCTGATCAAGGGCATTTCTGCTTTGGATCACGTAGTAATGTGGTACCACACTAAAACGGTCAATTACACCTGGTCTTGATAAATATTTTAGAGGATAACGCATGTTAGGTCAGGGTAAGGTCTAGGATTTGACCTCATCAGACACATACTTTCGCATTCTTCACGTACTTGTTGAACAGCTCCTGGGTTTTTTCTGGTTTGGATCACACAGTAATGTGGTACCACACTGAAACAGTCCATTAAACCTGGTTTCGATCAATATTTTAGAGGATAATGCATGTTAGGTCTAGGTTAGGCCTGGGATTTGCCCTCATCAGACTCATACTTTCGCATTCATCACATACTTGTTGAACGGATCCTGGGTTTTTACTGGTTTGGATCACGTAGTAATGTGGTACCACACTGAAACATTCAATTCACCTGGTCCTGATAAATATTTTAGAGGATAACGCATGTTAGGTCAGGGTAAGGTCTAGGATTAGCCCTCATCAGGCACATTCTTTCGCATATTTCTCATACTTCATGGCTAGATCCTCGGCTATTTCTGGATTGGATCACGTAGTAATGTGGTACCACACTGAAACAGTCAATTAAACCTGGTTTCGATCAATATTTTAGAGGATAACGCATGTTAGGTCTGGGATAGGTCTGGGATATGCACTCATCAGGCTCATACTTTCGCGTTTTTCACATACATGTTTAACAGATCCTGGGATTTTTCTGGTTTTGGATCACGTAGTAATGTGGTACCAGACTGAAACATTCCATTAAACCTGGTTTCGATTAATATTTTAGAGGATAAGGCATGTTATGTCTAGGTTAAGCCTGGGATATGCCCTCATCAGGGTCATACTTTCGCAGTTTTAACATACATGTTGACCTGATCGAGGGTTTTTTCTGCTTTGGATCACGTAGTCAAGTGGTACCACACTGAAACATTCAATTAAACCTGGTCCTGATAAATATTTTAGAGGATAACGCATGTTAGGTCAGGGTAAGGTCTAGGATTTGCCCTCATCAGGCACATTCTTTCGCATATTTCTCATACTTCATGGCTAGATCCTCGGCTATTTCTGGATTGGATCACGTAGTAATGTGGTACCACACTGAAACAGTCAATTAAACCTGGTTTCGATCAATATTTTAGAGGATAACGCAAGTTAGGTCTGGGATAGGTCTGGGATTCGCCCTCATCAGGCTCATACTTTCGCGTTTTTCACATACTTCTTGAACAGATCCTGGGTTTTTTCTGGTTTGGATCACACAGTAATGTGGTACCACACTGAAACAGTCCATTAAACCTGGTTTCGATCAATATTTTAGAGGATAATGCATGTTAGGTCTAGGTTAGGCCTGGGATTTGCCCTCATCAGGATCATACTTTCGCGTTTTTCACATACTTGTTGAACAGATCCTGGGTTTTTTCTAGTTTGGATCACGTAGTAATGTGGTACCACACTGAAACAGTCGATTAAACCTGGGTTCGATCTATATTTTTGAGGATAGCGCATGTTAGGTCTCGGTTAGGCCTGGGATTTTCACTCATCAGACTCATACTTTCGCATTCTTCACATACTTGTTGAACGGATCCTGTGTTTTTACTGGTTTGGATCACGTAGTAATGTGGTACCACACTGAAACATTCAATTAAACCTGGTTTCGATCAATATTTTAGAGGATAACGCATGATAGGTCAGGGTAAGGTCTAGGATTTGCCCTCATCAGGCTCATACTTTCGCATATTTCTAATACTTCATGGCTAGATCCTGGGCTCTTTCTGGATTGGATCACGTAGTAATGAGGTACCACACTGAAACAGTCCATTAAACCTGGTTTCGATCAATATTTTTGAGGATAACACATGTTAGGTCTAGGTTAGGACTGGGATTTGCTCCCATCAGGCTCATTCTTTCGCATATTTCTCATACTTGATGGCTAGATCCTGGGCTTTTTCTGGATTGGATCACGTAGTAATGTAGTACCACACTGAAACAGTCGATTAACCCTGGTTTCGATCAATATTTTAGAGGATAACGCATGTTAGGTCTAGGTTAAGCCTGGGATATGCCCTCATCAGGGTCATACTTTCGCAGTTTTAACATACATGTTGACCTCATCGAGGGCTTTTTCTGCTTTGGATCACGTAGTAAAGTGGCACCACACTGAAACAGTCGATTAAACCTGGTTTCGATCTATATTTTTGAGGATAACGCATGTTAGGTCTAGTTTAGGCCAGGGATTTGCCCTCATCAGACTCATACTTTCGCATTCTTCATATAATTGTTGAACGGATCCTGTGTTTTTACTGGTTTGGATCACGTAGTAATGTGGTACCACACTGAAACATTCAATTAAACCTGGTCTTGATAAATATTTTAGAGGATAACGCATGTTAGGTCAGGGTAAGGTCTAGGATTTGCCCTCATCAGGCTCATTCTTTCGCATATTTCTCATACTTCATGGCTAGATCCTGGGCTATTTCTGGATTGGATCACGTAGTAGTGTGGTACCACACTGAAACAGTCAATTAAACCTGGTTTCGATCAATATTTTAGAGGATAACGCATGTTAGGTCTGGGATAGGTCTGGGATTTGCACTCATCAGCCTCATACTTTCGCGTTTTTCACTTGCATGTTTAACAGATCCTGGGATTTTTCTGGTTTTGGATCACGTAGCAATGTGGTACCAGACTGAAACATTCCATTAAACCTGGTTTCGATTAATATTTTAGAGGATAAGGCATGTTGTGTCTAGGTTAAGTCTAGGATTTGCCCTCGTCAGGATCATACTTTCGCATATTTCTCATACTTCATGGCTAGATCCTGGGCTTTTTCTGGATTGCATCCCGTAGTAATGAAGTACAACACTGAAACAGTCAATTAAACCTGGTTTCCATCAATATTTTAGAGGACAGCGCATGTTAGGTCTAGGTTAGGCCTGGGATTTGCCCTCATCAGGGTCATACTTTCGCAGTTTTAACATACATGTCGACCTGATCGAGGGTTTTTTCTGCTTTGGATCACGTAGTAAAGTGGTACCACACTGAAACAGTCCATTAAACCTGGTCTTGATAAATATTTTAGAGGACAACGCAAGTTAGGTCTGGGTTAGGCCTGGGATTTGCCCTCATCAGACTCATACTTTCGCATACTTCACATACTTGTTGAACAGATCCTGGGTTTTGTTCCGGTTTGGATCACGTAGTAATGTGGTACCACACTGAAACAGTCGATTAAACCTGGTTTCGATCAATATTTTTGGGCATAACGCAAGTTACGTCTAGGTTAGGTCTGGGATTTGCTCTCATCAGGCTCATTCTTTCGCATATTTCTCATAATTGATGGCTAGATCCTGGGCTTTTTCTGGATTGGATCACGTAGTAATGTAGAACCACACTGAAACAGTCAATTAACCCTGGTTTCGATCACTATTTTAGAGGATAACGCATGTTAGGTATGGGATAGTTCTGGGATTTGCCCTCATCAGGCTCATACTTTCGCATATTTCTCATACTTCATGGCTAGATCCTGGGCTATTTCTGGATTGGATCACGTAGTAGTGTGTTACCACACTGAAACAGTAAAGTAAACCTGGTTTCGATCAATATTTTAGAGGATAACGCAAGTTAGGTCTGGGATAAGTCTGGGATACGCCCTCATCAGGCTCATTATTTCGCATATTTCTCATACTTCATGGCTAGATCCGCGGCTATTTCTGGATTGGATCACGTAGTAATGTGGTACCACACTGAAACAGTCAATTAAACCTGGTTTCGATCAATATTTTAGAGGATAACGCATGTTAGGTCTGAGATAGGTCTGGGATTTGCCCTCATCAGGCTCATACTTTCGCGTTTTTCACATACATGTTTAACAGATCCTGGGATTTTTCTGGTTTTGGAACACGTAGTAAAGTGGTACCACACTGAAACAGTCCATTAAACCTGGTTTCGATCAATATTTTAGAGGATAACGCAAGTTAGGTCTGGGATAGGTCTGGGATTCGCCCTCATCAGGCTCATACTTTCGCGTTTTTCACATACTTCTTGAACAGATCCTGGGTTTTTTCTGGTTTGGATCACATAGCAATGTGGTACCACACTGAAACAGTCCATTAAACCTGGTTTCGATCAATATTTTAGAGGATAATGCATGTTAGGTCTAGGTTAGGCCTGGGATTTGCCCTCATCAGGGTCATACTTTCGCATATTTCTCATAATTCATGGCTAAATCCTGGGCTATTTCTGGATTGCATCACGTAGTAATGTAGTACCACACTGAAACAGTCAATTAAACCTGGTTTCCATCAATATTTTAGAGGACAACGCAAGTTAGGTCTGGGATAGGTCTGGGATTTGCCCTCGTCAGGATCATACTTTCGCATTTTTCACATACTTGTTGAACAGATCCTGGGTTTTTTCTGGTTTGGATCACGTAGTAATGTGGTACCACACTGAAACAGTCCATTAAACCTGGTTTCGATCAATATCTTTGAGGATAACGCATGTCAGGTCTGGGTTAGGTCTAGGATTTGCCCCCATCAGGCTCATACTTTCGCATATTTCTCATAATTCATGGCTAGATCCTGGGCTATTTCTGGATTGCATCACGGAGTAATGTAGTACAACACTGAAACAGTCCATTAAACCTGGTTTCGATGAATATTTTTGAGGATAACACATGTTAGGTCTAGGTTAGGTCTGGGATTTGCTCTCATCAGGCTCATTCTTTCGCATATTTCTCATAATTGATGGCTAGATCCTGGGCTTTTTCTGGATTGGATCACGTAGTAATGTAGAACCACACTGAAACAGTCAATTAACCCTGGTTTCGATCACTATTTTAGAGGATAACGCATGTTAGGTATGGGATAGTTCTGGGATTTGCCCTCATCAGGCTCATACTTTCGCATATTTCTCATACTTCATGGCTAGATCCTGGGCTATTTCTGGATTGGATCACGTAGTAGTGTGTTACCACACTGAAACGGTAAAGTAAACCTGGTTTCGATCAATATTTTAGAGGATAACGCAAGTTAGGTCTGGGATAAGTCTGGGATACGCCCTCATCAGGCTCATTATTTCGCATATTTCTCATACTTCATGGCTAGATCCGCGGCTATTTCTGGATTGGATCACGTAGTAATGTGGTACCACACTGAAACAGTCAATTAAACCTGGTTTCGATCAATATTTTAGAGGATAACGCATGTTAGGTCTGAGATAGGTCTGGGATTTGCCCTCATCAGGCTCATACTTTCGCGTTTTTCACATACATGTTTAACAGATCCTGGGATTTTTCTGGTTTTGGAACACGTAGTAAAGTGGTACCACACTGAAACAGCCCATTAAACCTGGTTTCGATCAATATTTTAGAGGATAACGCAAGTTAGGTCTGGGATAGGTCTGGGATTCGCCCTCATCAGGCTCATACTTTCGCGTTTTTCATATACTTCTTGAACAGATCCTGGGTTTTTTCTGGTTTGGACCACATAGCAATGTGGTACCACACTGAAACAGTCCATTAAACCTGGTTTCGATCAATATTTTAGAGGATAATGCATGTTAGGTCTAGGTTAGGCCTGGGATTTGCCCTCATCAGGGTCATACTTTCGCATATTTCTCATAATTCATGGCTAAATCCTGGGCTATTTCTGGATTGCATCACGTAGTAATGTAGTACCACACTGAAACAGTCAATTAAACCTGGTTTCCATCAATATTTTAGAGGACAACGCAAGTTAGGTCTGGGATAGGTCTGGGATTTGCCCTCGTCAGGATCATACTTTCGCATTTTTCACATACTTGTTGAACAGATCCTGGGTTTTTTCTGGTTTGGATCACGTAGTAATGTGGTAACACACTGAAACAGTCCATTAAACCTGGTTTCGATCAATATTTTTGAGGATAACGCATGTTAGGTCTGGGTTAGGTCTAGGATTTGCCCTCATCAGGCTCATACTTTCGCATATTTCTCATAATTCATGGCTAGATCCTGGGCTATTTCTGGATTGCATCACGGAGTAATGTAGTACCACACTGAAACAGTCCATTAAACCTGGTTTCGATGAATATTTTTGAGGATAACACATGTTAGGTCTAGGTTAGGTCTGGGATTTGCTCTCATCAGGCTCATTCTTTCGCATATTTCTCATAATTGATGGCTAGATCCTGGGCTTTTTCTGGATTGGATCACGTAGTAATGTAGAACCACACTGAAACAGTCAATTAACCCTGGTTTCGATCACTATTTTAGAGGATAACGCAAGTTAGGTCTGGGTTAGGCCTGGGATTTGCCCTCATCAGACTCATACTTTCGCATACTTCACATACTTGTTGAACAGATCCTGGGTTTTTTCCGGTTTGGATCACGTAGTAATGTGGTACCACACTGAAACAGTCGATTAAACCTGGTTTCGATCAATATTTTTGAGCATAACGCATGTTAGGTCTAGGTTAGGTCTGGGATTTGCTCTCATCTGGCTCGTACTTTCGCATATTTCTCATACTTGATGGACAGATTCTGGGCTTTTTGTGGATTGGATAACGTAGTAATTTAGTAGCACACTGAAACAGTCGATTATACCTGGTTTCGATCAATATATATGAGCATAACGCATGTTAGGTCTAGGTTAGGCCTGGAATTTGCCCTCATCAGACTCATACCTTCGCATTCTTCATATACTTGTTGAACGGATCCTGTGTTTTTACTGGTTTGGATCACGTAGTAATGTGGCACCACACTGAAACATTCAATTAAACCTGGTCTTGATAAATATTTTAGAGGATAACGCATGTTTGGTCAGGGTAAGGTCTAGGATTTGGCCTCATCAGACACATACTTTCGCATTCTTCACGTACTTGTTCAACAGCTCCAGGGTTTTTTTCTGGTTTGGATCACGTAGTAATGTGGTACCACACTGAAACAGTCGATTAAACCTGGTTTCGATCAATATTTTTGGGGATAACGCATGTTAGGTCTGGGATAGGTCTGGGATTTGCCCTCATCAGGGTCATACTTTCGCAGTTTTGACATGCATGTTGACCTGATCAAGGGCTTTTCTGCTTTGGATGACGTAGTAATGTGGTACCACACTAAAACGGTCAATTACACCTGGTCTTGATAAATATTTTACAGGATAACGCATGTTAGGTCAGGGTAAGGTCTAGGATTTGACCTCATCAGACACATACTTTCGCATTCTTCACGTACTTGTTGAACAGCTCCTGGGTTTTTTCTGGTTTGGATCACACAGTAATGTGGTACCACACTGAAACAGTCCATTAAACCTGGTTTCGATCAATATTTTAGAGGATAATGCATGTTAGGTCTAGGTTAGGCCTGGGATTTGCCCACATCAGACTCATACTTTCGCATTCTTCACATACCTGTTGAACGGATCCTGTGTTTTTACTGGTTTGGATCACGTAGTAATGTGGTACCACACTGAAACAGTCAATTAAACCTGGTTTCGATCAATATTTTAGAGGATAACGCATGTTAGGTCTGGGATAGGTCTGGGATATGCACTCATCAGGCTCATACTTTCGCGTTTTTCACATACATGTTTAACAGATCCTGGGATTTTTCTGGTTTTGGATCACGTAGTAATGTGGTACCAGACTGAAACATTCCATTAAACCTGGTTTCGATTAATATTTTAGAGGATAAGGCATGTTATGTCTAGGTTAAGCCTGGGATATGCCCTCATCAGGGTCATACTTTCGCATATTTCTCATACTTGATGGCTAGATCCTGGGCTTTTTCTGGATTGCATCACGTAGTAATGTAGTACCACACTGAAACAGTCAATTAAACGTGGTTCCCACCAATATTTTAGAGGATAACGCATGTTAGGTCTAGGTTAGGCCTGCGATTTGCCCTCATCAGGGTCATACTTTCGCAGTTTTAACATACATGTTGACCTGACCGAGGGTTTTTTCTGCTTTGGATCACGTAGTCAAGTGGTACCACACTGAAACATTCCATTAAACCTGGTTTCGATCAATATTTTAGAGGATAACGCAAGTTAGGTCTGGGATAGGTCTGGGATTCGCCCTCATCAGGCTCATACTTTCGCGTTTTTCACATACTTCTTGAACAGATCCTGGGTTTTTTCTGGTTTGGATCACACAGTAATGTGGTACCACACTGAAACAGTCCATTAAACCTGGTTTCGATCAATATTTTAGAGGATAATGCATGTTAGGTCTAGGTTAGGCCTGGGATTTGCCCTCATCAGGATCATGCTTTCGCGTTTTTCACATACTTGTTGAACAGATCCTGGGTTTTTTCTAGTTTGGATCACGTAGTAATGTGGTACCACACTGAAACAGTCGATTAAACCTGGGTTCGATCTATATTTTTGAGGATAACGCATGTTAGGTCTAGGTTAGGCCTGGGATTTTCACTCATCAGACTCATACTTTCGCATTCTTCACATACTTGTTGAACGGATCCTGTGTTTTTACTGGTTTGGATCACGTAGTAATGTGGTACCACACTGAAGCATTCAATTAAACCTGGTTTCGATCAATATTTTAGAGGATAACGCATGTTAGGTCAGGGTAAGGTCTAGGATTTGCCCTCATCAGGCTCATACTTTCGCATATTTCTAATACTTCATGGCTAGATCCTGGGCTCTTTCTGGATTGGATCACGTAGTAATGAGGTACCACACTGAAACAGTCCATTAAACCTGGTTTCGATCAATATTTTTGAGGATAACACATGTTAGGTCTAGGTTAGGACTGGGATTTGCTCTCATCAGCCTCATTCTTTCGCATATCTCTCATACTTGATGGCTAGATCCTGGGCTTTTTCTGGATTGGATCACGTAGTAATGTAGTACCACACTGAAACAGTCGATTAACCCTGGTTTCGATCAATATTTTAGAGGATAACGCATGTTAGGTCTAGTTTAGGCCAGGGACTTTCACTCATCAGACTCATACTTTCGCATTCTTCACATACTTGTTGAACGGATCCTGTGTTTTTACTGGTTTGGATCACGTAGTAATGTGGTACCACACTGAAACATTCAATTAAACCTGGTCTTGATAAATATTTTAGAGGATAACGCATGTTAGGTCAGGGTAAGGTCTAGGATTTGCCCTCATCAGGCTCATTCTTTCGCATATTTCTCATACTTCATGGCTAGATCCTGGGCTATTTCTGGATTGGATCACGTAGTAGTGTGGTACCACACTGAAACAGTCAATTAAACCTGGTTTCGATCAATATTTTAGAGGATAACGCATGTTAGGTCTGGGATAGGTCTGGGATTTGCACTCATCAGCCTCATACTTTCGCGTTTTTCACTTGCATGTTTAACAGATCCTGGGATTTTTCTGGTTTTGGATCACGTAGCAATGTGGTACCAGACTGAAACATTCCATTAAACCTGGTTTCGATTAATATTTTAGAGGATAAGGCATGTTGTGTCTAGGTTAAGTCTAGGATTTGCCCTCGTCAGGATCATACTTTCGCATATTTCTCATACTTCATGGCTAGATCCTGGGCTTTTTCTGGATTGCATCCCGTAGTAATGAAGTACAACACTGAAACAGTCAATTAAACCTGGTTTCCATCAATATTTTAGAGGACAGCGCATGTTAGGTCTAGGTTAGGCCTGGGATTTGCCCTCATCAGGGTCATACTTTCGCAGTTTTAACATACATGTCGACCTGATCGAGGGTTTTTTCTGCTTTGGATCACGTAGTAAAGTGGTACCACACTGAAACAGTCCATTAAACCTGGTCTTGATAAATATTTTAGAGGACAACGCAAGTTAGGTCTGGGTTAGGCCTGGGATTTGCCCTCATCAGACTCATACTTTCGCATACTTCACATACTTGTTGAACAGATCCTGGGTTTTGTTCCGGTTTGGATCACGTAGTAATGTGGTACCACACTGAAACAGTCGATTAAACCTGGTTTCGATCAATATTTTTGGGCATAACGCAAGTTACGTCTAGGTTAGGTCTGGGATTTGCTCTCATCAGGCTCATTCTTTCGCATATTTCTCATAATTGATGGCTAGATCCTGGGCTTTTTCTGGATTGGATCACGTAGTAATGTAGAACCACACTGAAACAGTCAATTAACCCTGGTTTCGATCACTATTTTAGAGGATAACGCATGTTAGGTATGGGATAGTTCTGGGATTTGCCCTCATCAGGCTCATACTTTCGCATATTTCTCATACTTCATGGCTAGATCCTGGGCTATTTCTGGATTGGATCACGTAGTAGTGTGTTACCACACTGAAACAGTAAAGTAAACCTGGTTTCGATCAATATTTTAGAGGATAACGCAAGTTAGGTCTGGGATAAGTCTGGGATACGCCCTCATCAGGCTCATTATTTCGCATATTTCTCATACTTCATGGCTAGATCCGCGGCTATTTCTGGATTGGATCACGTAGTAATGTGGTACCACACTGAAACAGTCAATTAAACCTGGTTTCGATCAATATTTTAGAGGATAACGCATGTTAGGTCTGAGATAGGTCTGGGATTTGCCCTCATCAGGCTCATACTTTCGCGTTTTTCACATACATGTTTAACAGATCCTGGGATTTTTCTGGTTTTGGAACACGTAGTAAAGTGGTACCACACTGAAACAGTCCATTAAACCTGGTTTCGATCAATATTTTAGAGGATAACGCAAGTTAGGTCTGGGATAGGTCTGGGATTCGCCCTCATCAGGCTCATACTTTCGCGTTTTTCACATACTTCTTGAACAGATCCTGGGTTTTTTCTGGTTTGGATCACATAGCAATGTGGTACCACACTGAAACAGTCCATTAAACCTGGTTTCGATCAATATTTTAGAGGATAATGCATGTTAGGTCTAGGTTAGGCCTGGGATTTGCCCTCATCAGGGTCATACTTTCGCATATTTCTCATAATTCATGGCTAAATCCTGGGCTATTTCTGGATTGCATCACGTAGTAATGTAGTACCACACTGAAACAGTCAATTAAACCTGGTTTCCATCAATATTTTAGAGGACAACGCAAGTTAGGTCTGGGATAGGTCTGGGATTTGCCCTCGTCAGGATCATACTTTCGCATTTTTCACATACTTGTTGAACAGATCCTGGGTTTTTTCTGGTTGGATCACGTAGTAATGTGGTACCACACTGAAACAGTCCATTAAACCTGGTTTCGATCAATATCTTTGAGGATAACGCATGTCAGGTCTGGGTTAGGTCTAGGATTTGCCCCCATCAGGCTCATACTTTCGCATATTTCTCATAATTCATGGCTAGATCCTGGGCTATTTCTGGATTGCATCACGGAGTAATGTAGTACAACACTGAAACAGTCCATTAAACCTGGTTTCGATGAATATTTTTGAGGATAACACATGTTAGGTCTAGGTTAGGTCTGGGATTTGCTCTCATCAGGCTCATTCTTTCGCATATTTCTCATAATTGATGGCTAGATCCTGGGCTTTTTCTGGATTGGATCACGTAGTAATGTAGAACCACACTGAAACAGTCAATTAACCCTGGTTTCGATCACTATTTTAGAGGATAACGCATGTTAGGTATGGGATAGTTCTGGGATTTGCCCTCATCAGGCTCATACTTTCGCATATTTCTCATACTTCATGGCTAGATCCTGGGCTATTTCTGGATTGGATCACGTAGTAGTGTGTTACCACACTGAAACAGTAAAGTAAACCTGGTTTCGATCAATATTTTAGAGGATAACGCAAGTTAGGTCTGGGATAAGTCTGGGATACGCCCTCATCAGGCTCATTATTTCGCATATTTCTCATACTTCATGGCTAGATCCGCGGCTATTTCTGGATTGGATCACGTAGTAATGTGGTACCACACTGAAACAGTCAATTAAACCTGGTTTCGATCAATATTTTAGAGGATAACGCATGTTAGGTCTGAGATAGGTCTGGGATTTGCCCTCATCAGGCTCATACTTTCGCGTTTTTCACATACATGTTTAACAGATCCTGGGATTTTTCTGGTTTTGGAACACGTAGTAAAGTGGTACCACACTGAAACAGCCCATTAAACCTGGTTTCGATCAATATTTTAGAGGATAACGCAAGTTAGGTCTGGGATAGGTCTGGGATTCGCCCTCATCAGGCTCATACTTTCGCGTTTTTCACATACTTCTTGAACAGATCCTGGGTTTTTTCTGGTTTGGACCACATAGCAATGTGGTACCACACTGAAACAGTCCATTAAACCTGGTTTCGATCAATATTTTAGAGGATAATGCATGTTAGGTCTAGGTTAGGCCTGGGATTTGCCCTCATCAGGGTCATACTTTCGCATATTTCTCATAATTCATGGCTAAATCCTGGGCTATTTCTGGATTGCATCACGTAGTAATGTAGTACCACACTGAAACAGTCAATTAAACCTGGTTTCCATCAATATTTTAGAGGACAACGCAAGTTAGGTCTGGGATAGGTCTGGGATTTGCCCTCGTCAGGATCATACTTTCGCATTTTTCACATACTTGTTGAACAGATCCTGGGTTTTTTCTGGTTTGGATCACGTAGTAATGTGGTAACACACTGAAACAGTCCATTAAACCTGGTTTCGATCAATATTTTTGAGGATAACGCATGTTAGGTCTGGGTTAGGTCTAGGATTTGCCCTCATCAGGCTCATACTTTCGCATATTTCTCATAATTCATGGCTAGATCCTGGGCTATTTCTGGATTGCATCACGGAGTAATGTAGTACCACACTGAAACAGTCCATTAAACCTGGTTTCGATGAATATTTTTGAGGATAACACATGTTAGGTCTAGGTTAGGTCTGGGATTTGCTCTCATCAGGCTCATTCTTTCGCATATTTCTCATAATTGATGGCTAGATCCTGGGCTTTTTCTGGATTGGATCACGTAGTAATGTAGAACCACACTGAAACAGTCAATTAACCCTGGTTTCGATCACTATTTTAGAGGATAACGCAAGTTAGGTCTGGGTTAGGCCTGGGATTTGCCCTCATCAGACTCATACTTTCGCATACTTCACATACTTGTTGAACAGATCCTGGGTTTTTTCCGGTTTGGATCACGTAGTAATGTGGTACCACACTGAAACAGTCGATTAAACCTGGTTTCGATCAATATTTTTGAGCATAACGCATGTTAGGTCTAGGTTAGGTCTGGGATTTGCTCTCATCTGGCTCGTACTTTCGCATATTTCTCATACTTGATGGACAGATTCTGGGCTTTTTGTGGATTGGATAACGTAGTAATTTAGTAGCACACTGAAACAGTCGATTATACCTGGTTTCGATCAATATATATGAGCATAACGCATGTTAGGCCTAGGTTAGGCCTGGAATTTGCCCTCATCAGACTCATACCTTCGCATTCTTCATATACTTGTTGAACGGATCCTGTGTTTTTACTGGTTTGGATCACGTAGTAATGTGGCACCACACTGAAACATTCAATTAAACCTGGTCTTGATAAATATTTTAGAGGATAACGCATGTTTGGTCAGGGTAAGGTCTAGGATTTGGCCTCATCAGACACATACTTTCGCATTCTTCACGTACTTGTTCAACAGCTCCAGGGTTTTTTTCTGGTTTGGATCACGTAGTAATGTGGTACCACACTGAAACAGTCGATTAAACCTGGTTTCGATCAATATTTTTGGGGATAACGCATGTTAGGTCTGGGATAGGTCTGGGATTTGCCCTCATCAGGGTCATACTTTCGCAGTTTTGACATGCATGTTGACCTGATCAAGGGCTTTTCTGCTTTGGATGACGTAGTAATGTGGTACCACACTAAAACGGTCAATTACACCTGGTCTTGATAAATATTTTACAGGATAACGCATGTTAGGTCAGGGTAAGGTCTAGGATTTGACCTCATCAGACACATACTTTCGCATTCTTCACGTACTTGTTGAACAGCTCCTGGGTTTTTTCTGGTTTGGATCACACAGTAATGTGGTACCACACTGAAACAGTCCATTAAACCTGGTTTCGATCAATATTTTAGAGGATAATGCATGTTAGGTCTAGGTTAGGCCTGGGATTTGCCCACATCAGACTCATACTTTCGCATTCTTCACATACCTGTTGAACGGATCCTGTGTTTTTACTGGTTTGGATCACGTAGTAATGTGGTACCACACTGAAACAGTCAATTAAACCTGGTTTCGATCAATATTTTAGAGGATAACGCATGTTAGGTCTGGGATAGGTCTGGGATATGCACTCATCAGGCTCATACTTTCGCGTTTTTCACATACATGTTTAACAGATCCTGGGATTTTTCTGGTTTTGGATCACGTAGTAATGTGGTACCAGACTGAAACATTCCATTAAACCTGGTTTCGATTAATATTTTAGAGGATAAGGCATGTTATGTCTAGGTTAAGCCTGGGATATGCCCTCATCAGGGTCATACTTTCGCATATTTCTCATACTTGATGGCTAGATCCTGGGCTTTTTCTGGATTGCATCACGTAGTAATGTAGTACCACACTGAAACAGTCAATTAAACGTGGTTCCCACCAATATTTTAGAGGATAACGCATGTTAGGTCTAGGTTAGGCCTGCGATTTGCCCTCATCAGGGTCATACTTTCGCAGTTTTAACATACATGTTGACCTGACCGAGGGTTTTTTCTGCTTTGGATCACGTAGTCAAGTGGTACCACACTGAAACATTCCATTAAACCTGGTTTCGATCAATATTTTAGAGGATAACGCAAGTTAGGTCTGGGATAGGTCTGGGATTCGCCCTCATCAGGCTCATACTTTCGCGTTTTTCACATACTTCTTGAACAGATCCTGGGTTTTTTCTGGTTTGGATCACACAGTAATGTGGTACCACACTGAAACAGTCCATTAAACCTGGTTTCGATCAATATTTTAGAGGATAATGCATGTTAGGTCTAGGTTAGGCCTGGGATTTGCCCTCATCAGGATCATGCTTTCGCGTTTTTCACATACTTGTTGAACAGATCCTGGGTTTTTTCTAGTTTGGATCACGTAGTAATGTGGTACCACACTGAAACAGTCGATTAAACCTGGGTTCGATCTATATTTTTGAGGATAACGCATGTTAGGTCTAGGTTAGGCCTGGGATTTTCACTCATCAGACTCATACTTTCGCATTCTTCACATACTTGTTGAACGGATCCTGTGTTTTTACTGGTTTGGATCACGTAGTAATGTGGTACCACACTGAAGCATTCAATTAAACCTGGTTTCGATCAATATTTTAGAGGATAACGCATGTTAGGTCAGGGTAAGGTCTAGGATTTGCCCTCATCAGGCTCATACTTTCGCATATTTCTAATACTTCATGGCTAGATCCTGGGCTCTTTCTGGATTGGATCACGTAGTAATGAGGTACCACACTGAAACAGTCCATTAAACCTGGTTTCGATCAATATTTTTGAGGATAACACATGTTAGGTCTAGGTTAGGACTGGGATTTGCTCTCATCAGCCTCATTCTTTCGCATATCTCTCATACTTGATGGCTAGATCCTGGGCTTTTTCTGGATTGGATCACGTAGTAATGTAGTACCACACTGAAACAGTCGATTAACCCTGGTTTCGATCAATATTTTAGAGGATAACGCATGTTAGGTCTAGTTTAGGCCAGGGACTTTCACTCATCAGACTCATACTTTCGCATTCTTCACATACTTGTTGAACGGATCCTGTGTTTTTACTGGTTTGGATCACGTAGTAATGTGGTACCACACTGAAACATTCAATTAAACCTGGTCTTGATAAATATTTTAGAGGATAACGCATGTTAGGTCAGGGTAAGGTCTAGGATTTGCCTTCATCAGGCTCATTCTTTCGCATATTTCTCATACTTCATGGCTAGATCCTGGGCTATTTCTGGATTGGATCACGTAGTAATGTGGTACCACACTGAAACAGTCAATTAAACCTGGTTTCGATCAATATTTTAGAGGATAACGCATGTTAGGTCTGGGATAGGTCTGGGATTTGCACTCATCAGCCTCATACTTTCGCGTTTTTCACTTACATGTTTAACAGATCCTGGGATTTTTCTGGTTTTGGATCACGTAGTAATGTGGTACCAGACTGAAACATTCCATTAAACCTGGTTTCGATTAATATTTTAGAGGATAACGCATGCTAGGTCTGGGACAGGTCTGGGATTTGCCCTCATCAGACCCATACTTTCGCATATTTCTCATACTTCATGGCTAGATCCTGGGCTTTTTCTGGATTGCATCACGTAGTAATGAAGTACAACACTGAAACAGTCAATTAAACCTGGTTTCCATCAATATTTTAGAGGACAGCGCATGTTAGGTCTAGGTTAGGCCTGGGATTTGCCCACATCAGGGTCATACGTTCGCAGTTTTAACATACATGTCGACCTGATCGAGGGTTTTTTCTGCTTTGGATCACGTAGTAAAGTGGTACCACACTGAAACAGTCCATTAAACCTGGTTTGGATCAATATTTTAGAGGATAACGCATGTTCGGTCTAGGTTAGCCCTGGGATTTTCACTCATCAGACTCATACTTTCGCATTCTTCACATACTTCTTGAACGGATCCTGGGTTTTTTCTGGTTTGGTTCACGTAGTAATGTGTTACCACACTGAAGCATTCAATTAAACCTGGTCTTGATAAATATTTTAGAGGACAACGCAAGTTAGGTCTGGGTTAGGCCTGGGATTTGCCCTCATCAGACTCATACTTTCGCATACTTCACATACTTGTTGAACAGATCCTGGGTTTTGTTCCGACTTGGATCACGTAGTAATGTGGTACCACACTGAAACAGTCGATTAAACCTGGTTTCGATCAATATTTTTGAGGATAACGCATGTTAGGTCCGGGATAGGTCTGGGATTTGCCCTCATCAGGGTCATACTTTCGCAGTTTTGACATGCATGTTGACCTGATCGAGGGCTTTTCTGCTTTGGATCACGTAGTAAAGTGGTACCACACTAAAACAGACAATTAAACCTGGTTTCGATCAATATTTTAGAGGATAACGCATGTTAGGTCTGGGTTATGTCTAGGATTTGCCCTCATCAGGCTCATTATTTCGCATATTTCTCATACTTCATGGCTAGATCCTCGGCTATTTCTGGATTGGATCACGTAGTAATGTGGTACCACACTGAAAGAGTCAATTAAACCTGGTTTCGATCAATATTTTAGAGGATAACGCATGTTAGGTCTGGGATAGGTCTGGGATTTGCCCTCATCAGGCTCATTATTTCGCATATTTCTCATACTTCATGGCTAGATCCTGGGTTATTTCTGGATTGGATCACGTAGTAGTGTGTTACCACACTGAAACAGTAAAGTAAACCTGGTTTCCATCAATATTTTAGAGGACAACGCAAGTTAGGTCTGGGATAGGTCTGGGATTTGCCCTCGTCAGGATCATACTTTCGCATTTTTCACATACTTGTTGAACAGATCCTGGGTTTTTTCTGGTTTGGATCACGCAGTAGTGTGGTACCACACTGAAACAGTCCACTCAACCTGGTTTCGATCAATATTTTACAGGATAACTCATGTTATGTCTAGGTTAGGCCTGGGATTAGCCCTCATCAGACTCATACTTTCGCATACTTCACATACTTGTTGAACAGATCCTGGGTTTTTTCTAGTTTGGATCACGTAGTAATGTGGTACCACACTGAAACAGTCCATTAAACCTGGTTTCGATCAATATTTTTGAGGATAACACATGTTAGGTCTAGGTTAGGTCTGGGATTTGCTCTCATTAGGCTCATTCTTTCGCATATTTCTCATAATTGATGGCTAGATCCTGGGCTTTTTCTGGATTGGATCACGTAGTAATGTAGAACCTCACTGAAACAGTCAATTAACCCTGGTTTCGCTCACTATTTTAGAGGATAACGCATGTTAGGTATGGGATAGTTCTGGGATTTGCCCTCATCAGACTCATAGTTTCGCACACTTCACATACTCGCAGAACAGATCCTGGTTTTTTTCTGGTTTGGATTACTTAGTAATGCGGTGCCACACTGACACAGTCGATTAAACCTGGTTGTATCAATATTATTGAGGATAACGAATGTTAGGTCTAGGTTAGTCCTGGGATTTTCACTCATCAGACTCATACTTTCGCATTCTTCACATACTTGTTGAACGGATCCTGTGTTTTTACTGGTTTGGTTCACGTAGTAATGTGGTACCACACCGACACATTCAATTAAACCTGGTCTCGATAAATATTTTAGAGGATAACGCATGCTAGGTCTAGGTTAGGCCTGGGATTTGCCCCCATAAGACCCATACCTTCGCATATTTCTCATACTTCATGGCTAGTTCCTGGGCTATTTATAGATTGGATCACGTAGTAATGTGGCACCACACTGAAACAGTCAATTAAACCTGGTTTCGATCAATATTTTAGAGGATAACGCAAGTTATGTCTGGGTTAGGTCTAGGATTTGCCCTCATCAGGCTCATACTTTCGCATATTTCTCATACTTCATGGCTAGATCCTGGGCTATTTCTGGATTGCATCACGTAGTAATGAAGTGCAACACTGAAACAGTCAATTAAACCTGGTTTCCATCAATATTTTAGAGGACAACGCAATGTAGGTCTGGGTTAGGCCTGGGATTTGCCCTCATCAGACTCATACTTTCGCATACTTCACATACTTGTTGAACAAATCCTGGGTTTTTTCCGGTTTGGATCACGTAGTAATGTGGTACCACACTGAAACAGTCGATTAAACCTGGTTTCGATCAATATTTTTGAGCATAACGCATGTTAGGTCTAGGTTAGGTCTGGGATTTGCTCTCATCTGGCTCGTACTTTCGCATATTTCTCATACTTGATGGGCAGATTCTGGGCTTTTTGTGGATTGGATAACGTAGTAATTTAGTAGCACACTGAAACAGTCGATTATACCTGGTTTCGATCAATATATATGAGCATAACGCATGTTAGGTCTAGGTTAGGCCTGGAATTTGCCCTCATCAGACTCATACTTTCGCATTCTTCATATACTTGTTCAACGGATCCTGTGTTTTTACTGGTTTGGATCACGTAGTAATGTGGTACCACACTGAAACATACAATTAAACCTGGTCTTGATAAATATTTTAGAGGATAACGCATGTTAGGTCAGGGTAAGGTCTAGGATTTGGCCTCATCAGACACATACTTTCGCATTCTTCACGTACTTGTTGAACAGCTCCAGGGTTTTTTTCTGGTTTGGATCACGTAGTAATGTGGTACCACACTGAAACAGTCGATTAAACCTGGTTTCGATCAATATTTTTGAGGATAACGCATGTTAGGTCTGGGATAGGTCTGGGATTTGCCCTCATCAGGGTCATACTTTCGCAGTTTTGACATGCATGTTGACCTGATCAAGGGCTTTTCTGCTTTGGATCACGTAGTAATGTGGTACCACACTAAAACGGTCAATTACACCAGGTCTTGATAAATATTTTAGAGGATAACGCAAGTTATGTCTGGGTTAGGTCTAGGATTTGCCCTCATCAGGCTCATACTTTCGCATATTTCTCATACTTCATGGCTAGATCCTGGGCTATTTCTGGATTGCATCACGTAGTAATGAAGTGCAACACTGAAACAGTCAATTAAACCTGGTTCCCATCAATATTTTAGAGGACAGCGCATGTTAGGTCTAGGTTAGGCCTGGGATTTGCCCTCATCAGGGTCATACTTTCGCAGTTTTAACATACTTGTTGAACGGATCCTGGGTTTTTTCTGGTTTGGTTCATGTAGTAATGTCTTACCACGCTGAAGCATTCAATTAAACCTGGTCTTGATAAATATTTTAGGGGATAACGCATGCTAGGTCTAGGTTAGGCCTGGGATTTGCCCCCATCAGACCCATACCTTCGCATATTTCTCATACTTCATGGTTAGATCCTGGGCTATTTATAGATTGGATCACGTAGTAATGTGGCACCACACTGAAACAGTCAGTTAAACCTGGTTTCGATCAATATTTTAGAGGATAACGCAAGTTATGTCTGGGTTAGGTCTACGATTTGCCCTCATCAGGCTCATACTTTCTCATATTTCTCATACTTCATGGATAGATCCTGGGCTATTTCTGGATTGCATCACGTAGTAATGTAGTACCACACTGAAACAGTCAATTAAACCTGGTTTCCATCACTATTTTAGAGGACAACTCAAGTTAGGTCTGGAATAGGTCTGGGATTTGCCCTCGTCAGGATCATACTTTCGCATTTTTCACATACTTGTTGAACAGATCCTGGGTTTTTTCTGGTTTGGATCACGCAGTAGTGTGGTACCACACTGAAACATTCAATTAAACCTGGTCTTGATAAATATTTTAGAGGATAACGCATGTTAGGTCTAGGTTAGGCCTGGGATTTGCTCTCATCAGGCTCGTACTTTCGCATATTTCTCATACTTAATGGGCAGATTCTGGGCTTTTTGTGGATTGGATCACGTAGTAATTTAGTAGCGCACTGAAACAGTCGATTAAACCTGGTTTCGATCGATATATATGAGCATAACGCATGTTAGGTCTAGGTTAGGCCTGGGATTTGCCCTCATCAGACTCATACTTTCGCATTCTTCATATACTTGTTGAACGGATCCTGTGTTTTTACTGGTTTTGATCACGTAGTAATGTGGTACCACACTGAAACATTCAATTAAACCTGGTCTTGATAAATATTTTGGAGGATAACGCATGTTAGGTCAGGGTAAGGTCTAGGATTTGCCCTCATCAGACACATACTTTCGCATTTTTCACATACTTCTTGAACGGATCCTGGGTTTTTTCTGGTGTGGATCACGTAGTAATGTGGTACCACACTGAAACAATCAATTAAACCTGGTCTTGATAAATATTTTAGAGGATAACGCATGTTAGGTCTGGGTTATGTCTAGGATTTGCCCTCATCAGGCTCATACTTTCGCATATTTTTCATACTTCATGGCTAGATCCTGGGCTATTTCTGGTTTGGATAACGTAGTAATGTGGTACCACACTGAAACATTCAATTAAACCTGGTCATGATAAATATTTTAGTGGATAACGCATGTTAGGTCTGGGTTAGGTCTAGGATTTGCCCTCATCAGGCTCATACTTTCGCATATTTCTCATACTTCATGGCTAGATCCTGGGCTATTTCTGGATTGGATCACGTAGTAATGTGTTACCACACTGAAACAGCAAAGTAAACCTGGTTTCGATCAATATTTTAGAGGATAACGCAAGTTAGGTCTGGGATAAGTTTGGGACACGCCCTCATCAGGCTCATACTTTCGCGTTTTTCACATACTTCTTGAACAGATCCTGGGTTTTTTCTGGTTTGGATCACACAGTAATGTGGTACCACACTGAAACAGTCCATTAAACCTGGTTTCGATCAATATTTTAGAGGATAATGCATGTTAGGTCTAGGTTAGGCCTGGGATTTGCCCTCATCAGGGTCATACTTTCGCGTTTTTCACATACTTGTTGAACAGATCCTGGGTTTTTTCTAGTTTGGATCACGTAGTAATGTGATACCACACTGAAACAGTCGATTAAACCTGGGTTCGATCTATATTTTTGAGGATAACGCATGTTAGGTCTAGGTTAGGCCTGGGATTTTCACTCATCAGACTCATACTTTCGCATTCTTCACATACTTGTTGAACGGATCCTGTGTTTTTACTGGTTTGGATCACGTAGTAATGTGGTACCACACTGAAACATTCAATTAAACCTGGTTTCGATCAATATTTTAGAGGATAACGCATGTTAGGTCAGGGTAAGGTCTAGGATTTGCGCTCATCAGGCTCATACTTTCGCATATTTCTAATACTTCATGGCTAGATCCTGGGCTCTTTCTGGATTGGATCACGTAGCAATGTGGTACCACACTGAAACAGTCGATTAAACCTGGTTTCGATCAATATTTTTGAGGATAACGCATGTTAGGTTTGGGATAGGTCTGGGATTTGCCCTCATCAGGGTCATACTTTCGCAGTTTTGACATACATGTTGACCTGATCGAGGGTTTTTTCTGCTTTGGATCTCGTAGTAAAGTGGTACCACACTGAAACATTCCATTAATCCTGGTCATGATAAATATTTTAGTGGATAACGCATGTTAGGTCTGGGTTAGGTCTAGGATTTGCCCTCATCAGGCTCATACTTTCGCAAACTTCTCATACTTCATGGCTAGATCCTGGGCTATTTCTGGATTGGATCACGTAGTAATGTGTTACCACACTGGAACAGTCAATTAAACGTGGTTCCCATCAATATTTTAGAGGATAACGCATGCTAGGTCTGGGATAAGTTTGGGATACGCCCTCATCAGGCTCATACTTTCGCGTTTTTCACATACTTGTTGAACAGATCTCGGTTTTTTCTGGCTTGGATCACGTAGTAATGTGTTACCACACTGAAACAATCCATTAAACCTGGTTTCGATGAATATTTTAGAGGATAACGCATGTTAGGTCTAGGTTAGGCCTGCGATTTGCCCTCATCAGGGTCATACTTTCGCAGTTTTAACATACATGTTGACCTGATCGAGGGTTTTTTCTGCTTTGGATCACGTAGTAAAGTGGTACCACACTGAAACATTCCATTAATCCTGGTCATGATAAATATTTTAGTGGATAACGCATGTTAGGTCTGGGTTAGGTCTAGGATTTGCCCTCATCAGGCTCATACTTTCGCAAACTTCTCATACTTCATGGCTAGATCCTGGGCTATTTCTGGATTGGATCACGTAGTAATGTGTTACCACACTGAAACAGTCAATTAAACGTGGTTCCCATCAATATTTTAGAGGATAACGCATGCTAGGTCTGGGACAGGTCTGGGATTTGCCCTCATCAGACCCATACTTTCGCATATTTCTGATACTTCATGGCTAGATCCTGGGCTTTTTCTGGATTGCATCATGTAGTAATGAAGTACAACACTGAAACAGTCAATTAAACCTGGTTTCCATCAATATTTTAGAGGACAGCGCATGTTAGGTCTAGGTTAGGCCTGGGATTTGCCCACATCAGGGTCATACGTTCGCAGTTTTAACATACATGTCGACCTGATCGAGGGTTTTTTCTGCTTTGGATCACGTAGTAAAGTGGTACCACTCTGAAACAGTCCATTAAACCTGGTTTGGATCAATATTTTAGAGGATAACGCATGTTCGGTCTAGGTTAGCCCTGGGATTTTCACTCATCAGACTCATACTTTCGCATTCTTCACATACTTGTTGAACGGATCCTGGGTTTTTTCTGGTTTGGTTCACGTAGTAATGTGTTACCACACTGAAGCATTCAATTAAACCTGGTCTTGATAAATATTTTAGAGGACAACGCAAGTTAGGTCTGGGTTAGGCCTGGGATTTGCCCTCATCAGACTCATACTTTCGCATACTTCACATACTTGTTGAACAGATCCTGGGTTTTGTTCCGGCTTGGATCACGTAGTAATGTGGTACCACACTGAAACAGTCGATTAAACCTGGTTTCGATCAATATTTTTGAGGATTACGCATGTTAGGTCCGGGATAGGTCTGGGATTTGCCCTCATCAGGGTCATACTTTCGCAGTTTTGACATGCATGTTGACCTGATCGAGGGCTTTTCTGCTTTGGATCACGTAGTAAAGTGGTACCACACTAAAACAGACAATTAAACCTGGTTTCGATCAATATTTTAGAGGATAACGCATGTTAGGTCTGGGTTATGTCTAGGATTTGCCCTCATCAGGCTCATTATTTCGCATATTTCTCATACTTCATGGCTAGATCCTCGGCTATTTCTGGATTGGATCACGTAGTAATGTGGTACCACACTGAAACAGTCAATTAAACCTGGTTTCGATCAATATTTTAGAGGATAACGCATGTTAGGTCTGGGATAGGTCTGGGATTTGCCCTCATCAGGCTCATACTTTCGCATATATCTCATACTTCATGGCTAGATCCTGGGCTATTTCTGGATTGGATCACGTAGTAATGTGGTACCACACTGAAACAATCAATTAAACCTGGTCTTGATAAATATTTTAGAGGATAACGCATGTTAGGTCAGGGTAAGGTCTAGGATTTGGCCTCATCAGACACATACTTTCGCATTCTTCACGTACTTGTTGAACAGCTCCAGGGTATTTTTCTGGTTTGGATCACGTAGTAATGTGGTACCACACTGAAACAGTCGATTAAACCTGGTTTCGATCAATATTTTAGAGGATAACGCAAGTTAGGTCTGGGATAAGTCTGGGATACGCCCTCCTCCGGCTCATACTTTCGCGTTTTTCACATACTTGTTGAACAGATCTCGGTTTTTTCTGGTTTGGATCACGTAGTAATGTGTTACCACACTGAAACAATCCATTAAATCGGGTTTCGATGAATATTTTAGAGGATAAGGCATGTTATGTCTAGGTTAGGTCTAGGATTTGCCCTCGTCAGGATCATACTTTCGCATATTTCTCATACTTGATGGCTAGATCCTGGGCTTTTTCTGGATTGCATCACGTAGTAATGTAGTACCACACTGAAACAGTCAATTAAACGTGGTTCCCATCAATATTTTAGAGGACAGCGCATGTTAGGTCTAGGTTAGGCCTGGGATTTGCCCTCATCAGGGTCATACTTTCGCAGCTTTAACATACTTGTTGAACGGATCCTGGGTTTTTTCTGGTTTGGTTCATGTAGTAATGTGTTACCACGCTGAAGCATTCAATTAAACCTGGTCTTGATAAATATTTTAGGGGATAACGCATGCTAGGTCTAGGTTAGGCCTGGGATTTGCCCCCATCAGACCCATACCTTCGCATATTTCTCATACTTCATGGTTAGATCCTGGGCTATTTATAGATTGGATCACGTAGTAATGTGGCACCACACTGAAACAGTCAGTTAAACCTGGTTTCGATCAATATTTTAGAGGATAACGCAAGTTATGTCTGGGTTTGGTCTACGATTTGCCCTCATCAGGCTCATACTTTCTCATATTTCTCATACTTCATGGATAGATCCTGGGCTATTTCTGGATTGCATCACGTAGTAATGTAGTACCACACTGAAACAGTCAATTAAACCTGGTTTCCATCACTATTTTAGAGGACAACTCAAGTTAGGTCTGGAATAGGTCTGGGATTTGCCCTCGTCAGGATCATACTTTCGCATTTTTCACATACTTGTTGAACAGATCCTGGGTTTTTTCTGGTTTGGATCACGCAGTAGTGTGGTACCACACTGAAACATTCAATTAAACCTGGTCTTGATAAATATTTTAGAGGATAACGCATGTTAGGTCTAGGTTAGGCCTGGGATTTGCTCTCATCAGGCTCGTACTTTCGCATATTTCTCATACTTAATGGGCAGATTCTGGGCTTTTTGTGGATTGGATCACGTAGTAATTTAGTAGCGCACTGAAACAGTCGATTAAACCTGGTTTCGATCAATATATATGAGCATAACGCATGTTAGGTCTGGGTTAGGCCTGGGATTTGCCCTCATCAGACTCATACTTCCGCATTCTTCATATACTTGTTGAACGGATCCTGTGTTTTTACTGGTTTGGATCACGTAGTAATGTGGTACCACACTGAAGCATTCAATTAAACCTGGTCTTGATAAATATTTTGGAGGATAACGCATGTTAGGTCAGGGTAAGGTCTAGGATTTGCCCTCATCAGACACATACTTTCGCATTTTTCACATACTTCTTGAACGGATCCTGGGTTTTTTCTGGTGTGGATCACGTAGTAATGTGGTACCACACTGAAACAATCAATTAAACCTGGTCTTGATAAATATTTTAGAGGATAACGCATGTTAGGTCTGGGTTATGTCTAGGATTTGCCCTCATCAGGCTCATACTTTCGCATATTTTTCATACTTCATGGCTAGATCCTGGGCTATTTCTGGTTTGGATAACGTAGTAATGTGGTACCACACTGAAACATTCAATTAAACCTGGTCATGATAA
Organism: Colletes latitarsis; assembly: GCF_051014445.1. Taxonomy (NCBI): domain Eukaryota; kingdom Metazoa; phylum Arthropoda; class Insecta; order Hymenoptera; family Colletidae; genus Colletes; species Colletes latitarsis. The sequence continues at coordinate 567,007 of NW_027488368.1, read as the reverse complement.
ATATTTTAGTGGATAACGCATGTTAGGTCTGGGTTAGGTCTAGGATTTGCCCTCATCAGGCTCATACTTTCGCATATTTCTCATACTTCATGGCTAGATCCTGGGCTATTTCTGGATTGGATCACGTAGTAATGTGTTACCACACTGAAACAGCAAAGTAAACCTGGTTCCGATCAATATTTTAGAGGATAACGCAAGTTAGGTCTGGGATAAGTTTGGGACACGCCCTCATCAGGCACATACTTTCGCGTTTTTCACATACTTCTTGAACAGATCCTGGGTCTTTTCTGGTTTGGATCACACCGTAATGTGGTACCACACTGAAACAGTCCATTAAACCTGGTTTCGATCAATATTTTAGAGGATAATGCATGTTAGGTCTAGGTTAGGCCTGGGATTTGCCCTCATCAAGGTCATACTTTCGCGTTTTTCACATACTTGTTGAACAGATCCTGGGTTTTTTCTAGTTTGGATCACGTAGTAATGTGGTACCACACTGAAACAGTCGATTAAACCTGGGTTCGATCTATATTTTTGAGGATAACGCATGTTAGGACTAGGTTAGGCCTGGGATTTTCACTCATCAGACTCATACTTTCGCATTCTTCACATACTTGTTGAACGGATCCTGTGTTTTTACTGGTTTGGATCACGTAGTAATGTGGTACCACACTGAAACATTCAATTAAACCTGGTTTCGATCAATATTTTAGAGGATAACGCATGTTAGGTCAGGGTAAGGTCTAGGATTTGCGCTCATCAGGCTCATACTTTCGCATATTTCTAATACTTCATGGCTAGATCCTGGGCTCTTTCTGGATTGGATCACGTAGCAATGTGGTACCACACTGAAACAGTCGATTAAACCTGGTTTCGATCAATATTCTTGAGGATAACGCATGTTAGGTTTGGGATAGGTCTGGGATTTGCCCTCATCAGGGTCATACTTTCGCAGTTTTGACATGCATGTTGACCTGATCGAGGGCTTTTCTGCTTTGGTTCACGTAGTAATGTGTTACCACACTGAAGCATTCAATTAAACCTGGTCTTGATAAATATTTTAGAGGATAACGCAAGTTAGGTCTGCGATAGGTGTGGGATTCGCCCTCGTCAGGCTCATACTTTCGCGTTTTTCACATACTTGTTGAACTTATCCTGGGTTTTTTCTGGTTTGGATCACGTAGTAATGTGGTACCACACTGAAACAGTCAATTAAACCTGGTTTCCATCACTATTTTAGAGGACAACTCAAGTTAGGTCTGGGATAGGTCTGGGATTTGCCCTCGTCAGGATCATACTTTCGCATTTTTCACATACTTGTTGAACAGATCCTGGGTTATTTTCTGGTTTGGATCACATAGTAATGTGGTACCACACTGAGACAGTCGATTAAACCAGGTTTAGATCAATATTTTTCAGGATAACGCATGTTAGGTCTAGGTTAGGCCTGGGATTTGACCTCATCAGGCTCATACTTTCGCGTTTTTCACATACTTGTTGAACGGGTCTTGGGTTTTTTCTGGTGTGGATCACGTAGTAATGTGGTACCACACTGAAACAATCAATTAAACCTGGTTTCGATCAATATGTTTGAGCATAACGCATGTTAGGTCTAGGTTAGGTCTGGGGTTTGCTATCATCAGGCTCGTACTTTCGCATATTTCTCATACTTGATGGCTAGATCCTGGGCTTTTTCTAGATTGGATCACGTAGTAATGTAGTACCACACTGAAACAGTCGATTAACCTTGGTTTCGATCAATATTTTAGAGGATAACGCATGTTAGGTCTAAGTTAGGCCTGGGATATGCCCTCATCAGGGTCATACTTTCGCAGTTTTAACATACATGTTGACCTCATCGAGGGTTTTTTCTGCTTTGGATCACGTAGTAAAGTGGTGCCACACTAAAACTGACAATTAAACCTGGTTTCGATCAATATTTTAGAGGATAACGCAAGTTATGTCTGGGATAGGTCTGGGGGTTTGCCCTCATCAGGCTCATACTTTCGCGTTTTTCGCATTCTAGTTGAACAGATCCTGGGTTTTTTCTGGTTTGGATCACCTAGTAATGTGGTACCACACTGAGACAGTCCATTAAACCTGGTTTCGATCAATATTTTAGAGAATAATTCATGTTAGGTCTAGGTTAGGTCTGGGATTTTGTCTCATCAGGCACATTCGTTCGCTTATTTCACATACTTGTTGAACAGCTCCAGGGTTTTTTTCTGGTTTGGATCACGTAGTAATGTGGTACCACACTGAAACAGTCGATAAAACCTGGTTTCGATCAATATTTTTGAGGATAACGCATGTTAGGTTTGGGATAGGTCTGGGATTTGCCCACATCAGGGTCATACTTTCGCAGTTTTGACATGCATGTTGACCTGATCGAGGGCTTTTCTGCTTTGGATCACGTAGTAAAGTGGTACCACACTAAAACGGTCAATTAAACCTGGTTTCGATCAATATTTTAGAGGATAACGCATGTTAGGTCTAGGTTAGGCCTGAGATTTTCACACATCAGACACATACTTTCGCATTTTTCACATACTTCTTGAACGGATCCTGGGTTTTTTCTGGTGTGGATCACGTAGTAATGTGGTACCACACTGAAACAATCAATTAAACCTGGTCTTGATAATTATTTTAGAGGATAGCGCATGTTAGGTCTGGGTTATGTCTAGGATTTGCCCTCATCAGGCTCATACTTTCGCATATTTTTCATACTTCATGGCTAGATCCCGGGCTATTTCTGGTTTGGGTCACGTAGTAATGTGGTACCACACTGAAACATTCAATTAAACCTGGTCATGATAAATATTTTAGTGGATAACGCATGTTAGGTCTGGGTTAGGGCTAGGATTTGCCCTCATCAGGCTCATACTTTCGCATATTTCTCATACTTGATGGCTAGATCCTGGGCTTTTTCTAGATTGGATCACGTAGTAATGTAGTACCACACTGAAACAGTCGATTAACCTTGGTTTCGATCAATATTTTAGAGGATAACGCATGTTAGGTCTAAGTTAGGCCTGGGATATGCCCTCATCAGGGTCATACTTTCGCAGTTTTAACATACATGTTGACCTCATCGAGGGTTTTTTCTGCTTTGGATCACGTAGTAAAGTGGTGCCACACTAAAACTGACAATTAAACCTGGTTTCGATCAATATTTTAGAGGATAACGCAAGTTATGTCTGGGATAGGTCTGGGGGTTTGCCCTCATCAGGCTCATACTTTCGCGTTTTTCGCATTCTAGTTGAACAGATCCTGGGTTTTTTCTGGTTTGGATCACACAGTAATGTGGTACCACACTGAAACAGTCCATTAAACCTGGTTTCGATCAATATTTTAGAGGATAATGCATGTTAGGTCTAGGTTAGGCCTGGGATTTGCCCTCATCAGGCACATTCGTTCGCTTATTTCACATACTTGTTGAACAGATCCTGGGTTTTTTCTAGTTTGGATCACGTAGTAATGTGGTACCACACTGAAACAGTCGATTAAACCTGGGTTCGATCTATATTTTTGAGGATAACGCATGTTAGATCTAGGTTAGGCCTGGGATTTTCACTCATCAGACTCATACTTTCGCATTCTTCACATACTTGTTGAACGGATCCTGGGCTTTTTCTGGATTGGATCACGTAGTAATGTGGTACCACACTGAAACATTCAATTAAACCTGGTTTCGATCAATATTTTAGAGGATAACGCATGTTAGGTCAGGGTAAGGTCTAGGATTTGCCCTCATCAGGCTCATACTTTCGCATATTTCTAATACTTCATGGCTAGATCCTGGGCTCTTTCTGGATTGGATCACGTAGTAATGTGGTACCACACTGAAACAGTCCATTAAACCTGGTTTCGATCAATATTTTTGAGGATAACACATGTTAGGTCTAGGTTAGGACTGGGATTTGCTCTCATCAGGCTCATTCTTTCGCATATTTCTCATACTTGATGGCTAGATCCTGGGCTTTTTCTGGATTGGATCACGTAGTAATGTAGTACCACACTGAAACAGTCGATTAACCCTGGTTTCGATCAATATTTTAGAGGATAACGCATGTTAGGTCTAGGTTAAGCCTGGGATATGCCCTCATCAGGGTCATACTTTCGCAGTTTTTCACATACTTGTTGAACTGATCCTGGGTTTTTTCTGGTTTGGATCACGTAGTACTGTGGTACCACACTGAAACAGTCCATTAAACCTGGTTTCGATCAATATTTTTCAGGATAACGCATGTTAGGTCTAGGTTAGGCCTGGGATTTGACATCATCAGGGTCATACTTTCGCAGTTTTAACATACATGTTGACCTAATCCAGGGTCTTTTCTGCTTTGGATCACGTAGTAATGTGGTACCACACTGAAACAGTCAATTAAACCTGGTTTCGATCAATATGTTTGAGCATAACGCATGTTAGGTCTAGGTTAGGACTGGGATTTGCTCTCATCAGGCTCGTACTTTCGCATATTTCTCATACTTCATGGCTAGATCCTGGGCTGTTAATGGATTGGATCACGTAGTAATGTGGCACCACACTGAAACAGTCAATTAAACCTGGTTTCGATCAATATTTTAGCGGATAACGCAAGTTATGTCTAGGATAGGGCTGGGATATGCCCTCATCAGGCTCATACTTTCGCGTTTTTCACATACTTGTTGAACAGATTCTGGGTTTTTTCTGATTCGGATCACGTAGTAATGTGGTACCACACTGAAACAGTCCATTAAACCTGGTTTCGATCAATATCTTTGAGGATAACGCATGTTAGGCCTGGGTTAGGTCTAGGAATTGCCCTCATCAGGCTCATACTTTCGCATATTTCTCATACTTCATGGCTAGATTCTGGGCTATTTCTGGATTGCATCACGTAGTAATGTAGTACCACACTGAAACAGTCAATTAAACCTGGTTTCCATCAATATTTTAGAGGATAACGCATGTTATGTCTAGGTTAGGCCTGGGATTTGCCCTTATCAGGCTCATACTTTCGCATATTTCTAATACTTCATGGCTAGATCCAGGGCTCTTTCTGGATTGGATCACGCATTATTGTTGTACCACACTGAAACAGTCCATTAAACCTGGTTTCGATCAATATTTTTGAGGATAACACATGTTAGGTCTAGGTTAGGTCTGGGATTTGCTCTCATCAGGCTCATTCTTTCGCATATTTCTCATACTTGATGGCTAGATCCTGAGCTTTTTCTGGATTGGATCACGTAGTAATGTAGTACCACACTGAAACAGTCGATTAACCCTGGTTTCGATCAATATTTTAGAGGATAACGCATGTTTGGTCTAGGTTAGGCCTGGGATATGCCCTCATCCGGGTCATACTTTCGCAGTTTTAACATACATGTTGACCTCATCGAGGGTTTTTTCTGCTTTGGATCACGTAGTAATGTCGTACCACACTGAATCAGTCCATTAAACCTGGTTTCGATCAATATCTTTGAGGATAATGCATGTTAGGCCTGGGTTAGGTCTAGGAATTGCCCTCATCAGGCTCATACTTTCGCATATTTCTCATACTTCATGGCTAGATCCTGGGCTATTTCTGGTTTGGATCACGTAGTAATGTGGTACCACACTGAAACATTCAATTAAACCTGGTCATGATAAATATTTTAGTGGATAACGCATGTTAGGTCTGGGTTAGGTCTAGGATTTGCCCCCATCAGGCTCATACTTTCGCGTTTTTCACATACTTCTTGAACAGATCCTGGGTTTTTTCTGGTTTGGATGACATAGTAATGTGGTACCACACTGAAACAGTCCATTAAACCTGGTTTCGATCAATATTTTAGAGGATAATGCATGTTAGGTCTAGGTTAGGCCTGGGATTTGCCCTCATCAGGGTCATACTTTCGCGTTTTTCACATACTTGTTGAACAGATCCTGGGTTTTTTCTGCTTTGGATCACGTAGTAAAGTGGTACCACACTGAAACAGTCCATTAAACCTGGTTTCGATCAATATTTTTCAGGATAACGCATGTTAGGTCTAGGTTAGGCCTGGGATTTGCCCTCATCAGACTCATACTTTCGCATTCTTCATATACTTGTTGAACGGATCCTGTGTTTTTACTGGTTTGGATCACGTAGTAATGTGGTACCACACTGAAACATTCAATTAAACCTGGTCTTGATAAATATTTTGGAGGATAACGCATGTTAGGTCAGGGTAAGGTCTAGGATTTGCCCTCATCAGACACATACTTTCGCATTCTTCACGTACTTGTTGAACAGCTCCAGGGTTTTTTTCTGGTTTGGATCACGTAGTAATGTGGTACCACACTGGAACAGTCGATTAAACCTGGTTTCGATCAATATTTTTGAGGATAACGCATGTTAGGTTTGGGATAGGTCTGGGATTTGCCCTCATCAGGGTCATACTTTCGCAGTTTTGACATGCATGTTGACCTGATCGAGGGCTTTTCTGCTTTGGATCACGTAGTAAAGTGGTACCACACTAAAACGGTCAATTAAACCTGGTTTCGATCAATATTTTAGAGGATAACGCATGTTAGGTCTAGGTTAGGCCTGAGATTTTCACACATCAGACACATACTATCGCATTTTTCACATACTTCTTGAACGGATCCTGGGTTTTTTCTAGTGTGGATCACGTAGTAATGTGGTACCACACTGAAACAATCAATTAAACCTGGTCTTGATAATTATTTTAGAGGATAACGCATGTTAGGTCTGGGTTATGTCTAGGATTTGCCCTCATCAGGCTCATACTTTCGCATATTTTTCATACTTCATGGCTAGATCCTGAGCTATTTCTGGTTTGGGTCACGTAGTAATGTGGTACCACACTGAAACATTCAATTAAACCTGGTCATGATAAATATTTTAGTGGATAACGCATGTTAGGTCTGGGTTAGGTCTAGGATTTGCCCTCATCAGGCTCATACTTTCGCATATTTCTCATACTTCATGGCTAGATCCTGGGCTATTTCTGGATTGGATCACGTAGTAATGTGTTACCACACTGAAACAGCAAAGTAAACCTGGTTTCGATCAATATTTTAGAGGATAACGCAAGTTAGGTCTGGGATAAGTTTGGGATACGCCCTCATCAGGCTCATACTTTCGCGTTTTTCACATACTTGTTGAACAGATCTCGGTTTTTTCTGGCTTGGATCACTTAGTAATGTGTTACCACACTGAAACAATCCATTAAACCTGGTTTCGATGAATATTTTAGAGGATAACGCATGTTAGGTCTAGGTTAGGCCTGCGATTTGCCCTCATCAGGGTCATACTTTCGCAGTTTTAACATACATGTTGACCTGATCGAGGGTTTTTTCTGCTTTGGATCACGTAGTAAAGTGGTACCACACTGAAACATTCCATTAAACCTGGTTTCGATCAATATTTTAGAGGATAACGCATGTTAGGTCTAGGTTAGGACTGGGATTTGCTCTCATCAGGCTCGTACTTTCGCATATTTCTCATACTTCATGGCTAGATCCTGGGCTGTTAATGGATTGGATCACGTAGTAATGTGGCACCACACTGAAACAGTCAATTAAACCTGGTTTCGATCAATATTTTAGCGGATAACGCAAGTTATGTCTAGGATAGGGCTGGGATATGCCCTCATCAGGCTCATACTTTCGCGTTTTTCACATACTTGTTGAACAGATTCTGGGTTTTTTCTGATTTGGATCACGTAGTAATGTGGTACCACACTGAAACAGTCCATTAAACCTGGTTTCGATCAATATCTTTGAGGATAACGCATGTTAGGCCTGGGTTAGGTCTAGGAATTGCCCTCATCAGGCTCATACTTTCGCATATTTCTCATACTTCATGGCTAGATTCTGGGCTATTTCTGGATTGCATCACGTAGTAATGTAGTACCACACTGAAACAGTCAATTAAACCTGGTTTCCATCAATATTTTAGAGGATAACGCATGTTATGTCTAGGTTAGGCCTGGGATTTGCCCTCATCAGGCTCATACTTTCGCATATTTCTAATACTTCATGGCTAGATCCTGGGCTCTTTCTGGATTGGATCACGTATTATTGTTGTACCACACTGAAACAGTCCATTAAACCTGGTTTCGATCAATATTTTTGAGGATAACACATGTTAGGTCTAGGTTAGGTCTGGGATTTGCTCTCATCAGGCTCATTCTTTCGCATATTTCTCATACTTGATGGCTAGATCCTGAGCTTTTTCTGGATTGGATCACGTAGTAATGTAGAACCACACTGAAACAGTCAATTAACTCTGGTTTCGATCAATATTTTAGAGGATAACGCATGTTAGGTCTAGGTTAGGCCTGGGATTTGCCCTCATCAGGCTCATACTTTCGCATATTTCTAATACTTCATGGCTAGATCCTGGGCTCTTTCTGGATTGGATCACGTATTATTGCTGTACCACACTGAAACAGTCCATTAAACCTGGTTTCGATCAATATTTTTGAGGATAACACATGTTAGGTCTAGGTTAGGTCTGGGATTTGCTCTCATCAGGCTCATTCTTTCGCATATTTCTCATACTTGATGGCTAGATCCTGAGCTTTTTCTGGATTGGATCACGTAGTAATGTAGTACCACACTGAAACAGTCGATTAACCCTGGTTTCGATCAATATTTTAGAGGATAACGCATGTTTGGTCTAGGTTAGGCCTGGGATATGCCCTCATCAGTGTCATACTTTCGCAGTTTTAACATACATGTTGACCTCATCGAGGGTTTTTTCTGCTTTGGATCACGTAGTAATGTCGTACCACACTGAAACAGTCCATTAAACCTGGTTTCGATCAATATCTTTGAGGATAACGCATGTTAGGCCTGGGTTAGGTCTAGGAATTGCCCACATCAGGCTCATACTTTCGCATATTTCTCATACTTCATGGCTAGATCCTGGGCTCTTTCTGGATTGGAACACGTATTATTGTTGTACCACACTGAAACAGTCCATTAAACCTGGTCTTGATAAATATTTTAGAGGATAACGCATGTTAGGTCTGGGTTATGTCTAGGATTTGCCCTCATCAGGCTCATACTATCGCATATTTTTCATACTTCATGGCTAGATCCTGGGCTATTTCTGGTTTGGATCACGTAGTAATGTGGTACCACACTGAAACATTCAATTAAACCTGGTCATGATAAATATTTTAGTGGATAACGCATGTTAGGTCTGGGTTAGGTCTAGGATTTGCCCCCATCAGGCTCATACTTTCGCATATTTCTCATACTTCATGGCTAGATCCTGGCCTATTTCTGGATTGGATCACGTAGTAATGTGTTACCACACTGAAACAGCAAAGTAAACCTGGTTTCGATCAATATTTTAGAGGATAACGCAAGTTAGGTCTGGGATAAGTCTAGGATACGCCCTCATCAGGCTCATACTTTCGCGTTTTTCACATACTTGTTGAACAGATCTCGGGTTTTTCTGGTTTGGATCACGTAGTAATGTGTTACCACACTGAAACAATCCATTAAACCTGGTTTCGATGAATATTTTAGAGGATAACGCATGTTAGGTCTAGGTTAGGCCTGCGATTTGCCCTCATCAGGGTCATACTTTCGCAGTTTTAACATACATGTTGACCTGATCGAGGGTTTTTTCTGCTTTGGATCACGTAGTAAAGTGGTACCACACTGAAACATTCCATTAAACCTGGTTTTGATCAATATTTTAGAGGATAACGCAAGTTAGGTCTGGGATAGGTCTGGGATTCGCCTTCATCAGGCTCATACTTTCGCGTTTTTCACATACTTCTTGAACAGATCCTGGGTTTTTTCTGGTTTGGATCACATAGTAATGTGGTACCACACTGAAACAGTCCATTAAACCTGGTTTCGATCAATATTTTAGAGGATAATGCCTGTTAGGTCTAGGTTAGGCCTGGGATTTGCCCTCATCAGGGTCATACTTTCGCGTTTTTCACATACTTGTTGAACAGATCCTGGGTTTTTTCTGCTTTGGATCACGTAGTAAAGTGGTACCACACTGAAACAGTCCATTAACTCTGGTTTCGATCAATATTTTAGAGGATAACGCATGTTAGGTCTAGGTTAGGCCTGGGATTTGCCCTCATCAGGCTCATACTTTCGCATATTTCTAATACTTCATGGCTAGATCCTGGGCACTTTCTGGATTGGATCACGTATTATTGTTGTACCACACTGAAACAGTCCATTAAACCTGGTTTCGATCAATATTTTTGAGGATAACACATGTTAGGTCTAGGTTAGGTCTGGGATTTGCTCTCATCAGGCTCATTCTTTCGCATATTTCTCATACTTGATGGCTAGATCCTGAGCTTTTTCTGGATTGGATCACGTAGTAATGTAGTACCACACTGAAACAGTCGATTAACCCTGGTTTCGATCAATATTTTAGAGGATAACGCATGTTTGGTCTAGGTTAGGCCTGGGATATGCCCTCATCAGTGTCATACTTTCGCAGTTTTAACATACATGTTGACCTCATCGAGGGTTTTTTCTGCTTTGGATCACGTAGTAATGTCGTACCACACTGAAACATTCCATTAAACCTGGTTTCGATCAATATTTTAGAGGATAACGCAAGTTAGGTCTGGGATAGGTCTGGGATTCCCCCTCATCAGGCTCATACTTTCGCGTTTTTCACATACTTCTTGAACAGATCCTGGGTTTTTTCTGGTTTGGATCACACAGTAATGTGGTACCACTCTGAAACAGTCCATTAAACCTGGTTTCGGTCAATATTTTAGAGGATAATGCATGTTAGGTCTAGGTTAGGCCTGGGACTTGCCTTCATCAGGGTCATACTTTCGCGTTTCTCACATACTTGTTGAACAGATCCTGGGTTTTTTCTAGTTTGGATCACGTAGTAATGTGGTACCACACTGAAGCAGTCGATTAAACCTGGGTTCGATCTATATTTTTGAGGATAACGCATGTTAGATCTAGGTTAGGCCTGGGATTTTCACTCATCAGACTCATACTTTCGCATTCTTCACATACTTGTTGAACGGATCCTGGGCTTTTTCTGGATTGGATCACGTAGTAATGTGGTACCACACTGAAACATTCAATTAAACCTGGTTTCGATCAATATTTTAGAGGATAACGCATGTTAGGTCAGGGTTAGGTCTAGGATTTGCCCCCATCAGGCTCATACTTTCGCGTTTTTCACATACTTCTTGAACAGATCCTGGGTTTTTTCTGGTTTGGATCACATAGTAATGTGGTACCACACTGAAACAGTCCATTAAACCTGGTTTCGATCAATATTTTTGAGGATAACACATGTTAGGTCTAGGTTAGGACTGGGATTTGCTCTCATCAGGCTCATTCTTTCGCATATTTCTCATACTTGATGGCTAGATCCTGGGCTTTTTCTGGATTGGATCACGTAGTAATGTAGTACCACACTGAAACAGTCGATTAACCCTGGTTTCGATCAATATTTTAGAGGATAACGCATGTTAGGTCTAGGTTAAGCCTGGGATATGCCCTCATCAGGGTCATACTTTCGCAGTTTTTCACATACTTGTTGAACTGATCCTGGGTTTTTTCTGGTTTGGATCACGTAGTACTGTGGTACCACACTGAAACAGTCCATTAAACCTGGTTTCGATGAATATTTTAGAGGATAACGCATGTTAGGTCTAGGTTAGGCCTGCGATTTGACATCATCAGGGTCATACTTTCGCAGTTTTAACATACATGTTGACCTAATCCAGGGTCTTTTCTGCTTTGGATCACGTAGTAATGTGGTACCACACTGAAACAGTCAATTAAACCTGGTTTCGATCAATATGTTTGAGCATAACGCATGTTAGGTCTAGGTTAGGACTGGGATTTGCTCTCATCAGGCTCGTACTTTCGCATATTTCTCATACTTCATGGCTAGATCCTGGGCTGTTAATGGATTGGATCACGTAGTAATGTGGCACCACACTGAAACAGTCAATTAAACCTGGTTTCGATCAATATTTTAGCGGATAACGCAAGTTATGTCTAGGATAGGGCTGAGATATGCCCTCATCAGGCTCATACTTTCGCGTTTTTCACATACTTGTTGAACAGATTCTGGGTTTTTTCTGATTCGGATCACGTAGTAATGTGGTACCACACTGAAACAGTCCATTAAACCTGGTTTCGATCAATATCTTTGAGGATAACGCATGTTAGGCCTGGGTTAGGTCTAGGAATTGCCCTCATCAGGCTCATACTTTCGCATATTTCTCATACTTCATGGCTAGATTCTGGGCTATTTCTGGATTGCATCACATAGTAATGTAGTACCACACTGAAACAGTCAATTAAACCTGGTTTCCATCAATATTTTAGAGGATAACGCATGTTATGTCTAGGTTAGGCCTGGGATTTGCCCTCATCAGGCTCATACTTTCGCATATTTCTAATACTTCATGGCTAGATCCTGGGCTCTTTCTGGATTGGATCACGCATTATTGTTGTACCACACTGAAACAGTCCATTAAACCTGGTTTCGATCAATATTTTTGAGGATAACACATGTTAGGTCTAGGTTAGGTCTGGGATTTGCTCTCATCAGGCTCATTCTTTCGCATATTTCTCATACTTGATGGCTAGATCCTGAGCTTTTTCCGGATTGGATCACGTAGTAATGTAGTACCACACTGAAACAGTCGATTAACCCTGGTTTCGATCAATATTTTAGAGGATAACGCATGTTTGGTCTAGGTTAGGCCTGGGATATGCCCTCATCAGGGTCATACTTTCGCAGTTTTAACATACATGTTGACCTCATCGAGGGTTTTTTCTGCTTTGGATCACGTAGTAATGTCGTACCACACTGAAACAGTCCATTCAACCTGGTTTCGATCAATATCTTTGAGGATAACGCATGTTAGGCCTGGGTTAGGTCTAGGAATTGCCCTCATCAGGCTCATACTTTCGCATATTTCTCATACTTCATGGCTAGATCCTGGGCTATTTCTGGTTTGGATCACGTAGTAATGTGGTACCACACTGAAACATTCAATTAAACCTGGTCATGATAAATATTTTAGTGGATAACGCATGTTAGGTCTGGGTTAGGTCTAGGATTTGCCCCCATCAGGCTCATACTTTCGCGTTTTTCACATACTTCTTGAACAGATCCTGGGTTTTTTCTGGTTTGGATCACATAGTAATGTGGTACCACACTGAAACAGTCCATTAAACCTGGTTTCGATCAATATTTTAGAGGATAATGCATGTTAGGTCTAGGTTAGGCCTGGGATTTGCCCTCATCAGGGTCATACTTTCGCATATTTCTAATACTTCATGGCTAGATCCTGGGCTCTTTCTGGATTGGATCACGTAGTAATGTGGTACCACACTGAAACAGTCCATTAAACCAGGTTTCGATCAATATTTTTGAGGATAACACATGTTAGGTCTAGGTTAGGACTGGGATTTGCTCTCATCAGGCTCATTCTTTCGCATATTTCTCATACTTGATGGCTAGATCCTGGGTTTTTTCTGGTTTGGATCACGTAGTACTGTGGTACCACACTGAAACAGTCCATTAAACCTGGTTTCGATCAATATTTTTCAGGATAACGCATGTGAGGTCTAGGTTAGGCCTGGGATTTGACATCATCAGGGTCATACTTTCGCAGTTTTAACATACATGTTGACCTAATCCAGGGTCTTTTCTGCTTTGGATCACGTAGTAATGTGGTACCACACTGAAACAGTCAATTAAACCTGGTTTCGATCAATATGTTTGAGCATAACGCATGTTAGGTCTAGGTTAGGACTGGGATTTGCTCTCATCAGGCTCGTACTTTCGCATATTTCTCATACTTCATGGCTAGATCCTGGGCTGTTAATGGATTGGATCACGTAGTAATGTGGCACCACACTGAAACAGTCAATTAAAACTGGTTTCGATCAATATTTTAGCGGATAACGCAAGTTATGTCTAGGATAGGGCTGGGATATGCCCTCATCAGGCTCATACTTTCGCGTTTTTCACATACTTGTTGAACAGATTCTGGGTTTTTTCTGATTCGGATCACGTAGTAATGTGGTACCACACTGAAACAGTCCATTAAACCTGGTTTCGATCAATATCTTTGAGGATAACGCATGTTAGGCCTGGGTTAGGTCTAGGAATTGCCCTCATCAGGCTCATACTTTCGCATATTTCTCATACTTCATGGCTAGATTCTGGGCTATTTCTGGATTGCATCACGTAGTAATGTAGTACCACACTGAAACAGTCAATTAAACCTGGTTTCCATCAATATTTTAGAGGATAACGCATGTTATGTCTAGGTTAGGCCTGGGATTTGCCCTCATCAGGCTCATACTTTCGCATATTTCTAATACTTCATGGCTAGATCCTGGGCTCTTTCTGGATTGGATCACGTATTATTGTTGTACCACACTGAAACAGTCCATTAAACCTGGTTTCGATCAATATTTTTGAGGATAACACATGTTAGGTCTAGGTTAGGTCTGGGATTTGCTCTCATCAGGCTCATTCTTTCGCATATTTCTCATACTTGATGGCTAGATCCTGAGCTTTTTCTGGATTGGATCACGTAGTAATGTAGAACCACACTGAAACAGTCAATTAACTCTGGTTTCGATCAATATTTTAGAGGATAGCGCATGTTAGGTCTAGGTTAGGCCTGGGATTTGCCCTCATCAGGCTCATACTTTCGCATATTTCTAATACTTCATGGCTAGATCCTGGGCTCTTTCTGGATTGGATCACGTATTATTGTTGTACCACACTGAAACAGTCCATTAAACCTGGTTTCGATCAATATTTTTGAGGATAACACTTGTTAGGTCTAGGTTAGGTCTGGGATTTGCTCTCATCAGGCTCATTCTTTCGCATATTTCTCATACTTGATGGCTAGATCCTGAGCTTTTTCTGGATTGGATCGCGTAGTAATGTAGTACCACACTGAAACAGTCGATTAACCCTGGTTTCGATCAATATTTTAGAGGATAACGCATGTTTGGTCTAGGTTAGGCCTGGGATATGCCCTCATCAGTGTCATACTTTCGCAGTTTTAACATACATGTTGACCTCATCGAGGGTTTTTTCTGCTTTGGATCACGTAGTAATGTCGTACCACACTGAAACAGTCCATTAAACCTGGTTTCGATCAATATCTTTGAGGATAACGCATGTTAGGCCTGGGTTAGGTCTAGGAATTGCCCTCATCAGGCTCATACTTTCGCATATTTCTCATACTTCATGGCTAGATCCTGGGCTCTTTCTGGATTGGAACACGTATTATTGTTGTACCACACTGAAACAGTCCATTAAACCTGGTCTTGATAAATATTTTAGAGGATAACGCATGTTAGGTCTGGGTACTGTCTAGGATTTGCCCTCATCAGGCTCATACTTTCGCATATTTTTCATACTTCATGGCTAGATCCTGGGCTATTTCTGGTTTGGATCACGTAGTAATGTGGTACCACACTGAAACATTCAATTAAACCTGGTCATGATAAATATTTTAGTGGATAACGCATGTTAGGTCTGGGTTAGGTCTAGGATTTGCCCCCATCAGGCTCATACTTTCGCATATTTCTCATACTTCATGGCTAGATCCTGGCCTATTTCTGGATTGGATCACGTAGTAATGTGTTACCACACTGAAACAGCAAAGTAAACCTGGTTTCGATCAATATTTTAGAGGATAACGCAAGTTAGGTCTGGGATAAGTCTAGGATACGCCCTCATCAGGCTCATACTTTCGCGTTTTTCACATACTTGTTGAACAGATCTCGGGTTTTTCTGGTTTGGATCACGTAGTAATGTGTTACCACACTGAAACAATCCATTAAACCTGGTTTCGATGAATATTTTAGAGTATAACGCATGTTAGGTCTAGGTTAGGCCTGCGATTTGCCCTCATCAGGGTCATACTTTCGCAGTTTTAACATACATGTTGACCTGATCGAGGGTTTTTTCTGCTTTGGATCACGTAGTAAAGTGGTACCACACTGGAACATTCCATTAAACCTGGTTTTGATCAATATTTTAGAGGATAACGCAAGTTAGGTCTGGGATAGGTCTGGGATTCGCCTTCATCAGGCTCATACTTTCGCGTTTTTCACATACTTCTTGAACAGATCCTGGGTTTTTTCTGGTTTGGATCACATAGTAATGTGGTACCACACTGAAACAGTCCATTAAACCTGGTTTCGATCAATATTTTAGAGGATAATGCCTGTTAGGTCTAGGTTAGGCCTGGGATTTGCCCTCATCAGGGTCATACTTTCGCGTTTTTCACATACTTGTTGAACAGATCCTGGGTTTTTTCTGCTTTGGATCACGTAGTAAAGTGGTACCACACTGAAACAGTCCATTAACTCTGGTTTCGATCAATATTTTAGAGGATAACGCATGTTAGGTCTAGGTTAGGCCTGGGATTTGCCCTCATCAGGCTCATACTTTCGCATATTTCTAATACTTCATGGCTAGATCCTGGGCTCTTTCTGGATTGGATCACGTATTATTGTTGTACCACACTGAAACAGTCCATTAAACCTGGTTTCGATCAATATTTTTGAGGATAACACATGTTAGGTCTAGGTTAGGTCTGGGATTTGCTCTCATCAGGCTCATTCTTTCGCATATTTCTCATACTTGATGGCTAGATCCTGAGCTTTTTCTGGATTGGATCACGTAGTAATGTAGTACCACACTGAAACAGTCGATTAACCCTGGTTTCGATCAATATTTTAGAGGATAATGCATGTTTGGTCTAGGTTAGGCCTGGGATATGCCCTCATCAGTGTCATACTTTCGCAGTTTTAACATACATGTTGCCTCATCGAGGGTTTTTTCTGCTTTGGATCACGTAGTAATGTCGTACCACACTGAAACAGTCCATTAAACCTGGTTTCGATCAATATCTTTGAGGATAACGCATGTTAGGCCTGGGTTAGGTCTAGGAATTGCCCTCATCAGGCTCATACTTTCGCATATTTCTCATACTTCATGGCTAGATCCTGGGCTCTTTCTGGATTGGAACACGTATTATTGTTGTACCACACTGAAACAGTCCATTAAACCTGGTCTTGATAAATATTTTAGAGGATAACGCATGTTAGGTCTGGGTTATGTCTAGGATTTGCCCTCATCAGGCTCATACTTTCGCATATTTTTCATACTTCATGGCTAGATCCTGGGCTATTTCTGGTTTGGATCACGTAGTAATGTGGTACCACACTGAAACATTCAATTAAACCTGGTCATGATAAATATTTTAGTGGATAACGCATGTTAGGTCAGGGTAAGGTCTAGGATTTGCGCTCATCAGGCTCATACTTTCGCATATTTCTAATACTTCATGGCTAGATCCTGGGCTCTTTCTGGATTGGATCACGTAGTAATGTAGTACCACACTGAAACAGTCCATTAAACCTGGTTTCGATCAATATTTTTGAGGATAACACATGTTAGGTCTAGGTTGGGACTGGGATTTGCTCTCATCAGGCTCATTCTTTCGCATATTTCTCATTCTTGTTGGCAAGATCCTCGGCTATTTCTGGATTGGATCACGTAGTAATGTGGTACCACACTGAAACAGTCAATTAAACCTGGTTTCGATCAATATTTTAGAGGATAACGCATGTTAGGTCTGGGATAGGTCTGGGATTTGCCCTCATCAGGCTCATACTTTCGCGTTTTTCACATACATGTTTAACAGATCCTGGGATTTTTCTGGTTTTGGATCTCGTAGTAATGTGGTACCAGACTGAAACATTCCATTAAACCTGGTTTCGATTAATATTTTAGAGGATAAGGCATGTTATGTCTAGGTTAGGTCTAGGATTTGCCCTCGTCAGGATCATACTTTCGCATATTTCTCATACTTGATGGCTAGATCCTGGGCTTTTTCTGGATTGCATCACGTAGTAATGTAGTACCACACTGAAACAGTCAATTAAGCGTGGTTCCCATCAATATTTTAGAGGATAACGCATGCTAGGTCTGGGACAGGTCTGGGATTTGCCCTCATCAGACCCATACTTTCGCATATTTCTCATACTTCATGGCTAGATCCTGGGCTTTTTCTGGATTGGATCACGTAGTAATGAAGTAGAACACTGAAACAGTCAATTAAACCTGGTTTCCATCAATATTTTAGAGGACAGCGCATGTTAGGTCTAGGTTAGGCCTGGGATTTGCCCTCATCAGGGTCATACTTTCGCAGTTTTAACATACATATCGACCTAATCCAGGGTCTTTTCTGCTTTGGATCACGTAGTAATGTGGTACCACACTGAAACAGTCAATTCAACCTGGTTTCGATCAATATTTTAGAGGATAACGCAAGTTATGTCTGGGATTCCCTCAGGGGCTGCCAGCCTTTCAGCTGCAGTACGGGCTTAACGAACCCGGGGTACCCGAGTCATACACACACCGTAAGCCTCCTGTTGGTCGTCACAACGACCCATTCACAATTCCCTATTGGTTTTGTGAATGGTACGTGACGGCAGGAGGAACGGGGGTCTTGGCTTAACCGCCTGGGCCACGAGTATGGCGACTCTATAAAATCGCCCTCCAATCCTAAGCTATGGTGCGCGGCGATGGGATGCATGGTTGGGGGAGAAGGCCCAATCCCAAGCGACCACCTCCGGGGAACCTGCCGAACCCCCGGAGTATATAGGCTTACCCGGGTAAGGCGGCTCTGCCCGGGCGGACCTTTTCTTCCGACCTGCTCGTGGGAATATTATGGAGTTCAATATTAAAACGGGGATGGGACGGGGTAAGTCAGAGGGGGAGGACGAAGGCGGTGTTGGGACTGGAGTGACGGCGCTCGCGCCGCCTCCAGCGCCTGGCCCGGCTTCGTGGAAGGTGGAGGAGGACGACGAGACTGCGTCAGTCTCGTCCTTCTCCTCCACCAGGAGCCTCATAGGCTCTAAGAGGAAGAGGGCGGGGCAGGCCGTCGTCGAGGTGGGCGGGGCGATGAGCCCGTCGGTGAGGCTGAGTTGCCTCAGGGACGAGGTGACCGAGGAGATATCGGAGAGGATCTCCTCGTCCCTGAGGCGGGTGGAGAAAGTCGCCGCTGCCTGCGCCTTTAAGGGGCAGAAAAGCGGTGGCGCGGAGGCCCTGAGGGCCGCGGCGGAGGAAATGAGGGAGGCGGCGCGGGAGCTCAGAGGGCGGAACGCCCGTCTGCAGCTCCTGTTGGAGGAGGAGCGACAGGGGAGGAGGAGGGCAGAGGCGCTGTGGAACAGCGCGGCCCTCCCTCCCATCCTCCCTCCTCCTCCACCGCCGCGTCCCTCGGCGGAGGTAAATAAGCGGAGTGCGGCGGCAGTGGTGCGGGGCACCGCGGGCCCCTCCACCCGCACTCCGCCCGTGAAGAAGTCCCCGTCCTCCTCAGAAGACGATCTTCTGAGGAGGATTGGGGACATGATTGATGGCAAGCTGGCCGCCTTCCGGGAGGAGCTCCTCGCCGGAAGAGCGGCCAGCAGGAAGGCGGTGCCTCCCCGACCTGTTCCGGTACAGTCGGGGAAGGCAAAGAAGGGCGGAGTGAAGGCTCCGCCCATCGTTGCGGCACCAGGGCCCCGGGTAGCGACCCCCACGGGGGGTGGTGTACCCGTGGTCGCGGTGGCCGCGTCCTCCACGGCACCCTCCCAAGGGGGGGTGGCGTGGAGTGAGGTGGTGGGGCGGAAGGCGAAGCGGGCGGCGAGGAAGGCCTCGCAACCGCAGCCTCCGCCTCCGCCGCCGGCGGCCAAGGTAAAGGCCGCGAAGGTCGGGAAGGCACGACCAGGTCGTCCCCCAAAAACGGCAGCGGTGACGCTGACCGTTGCGCAGGGGGGCGACCTGACCCTCGCGGAGGCGATGCGGCTCGCCAGGGAGAATATCTCCCTGGAAGAGCTGGGCATCGCCTCCGTGAGGGCGAAGAGGGCCGTGACCGGGGGTCTCTTGCTGGAGATCCCCGGTGCAGAAGGCGGCGCGAAGGCGGATCGTCTCGCCCAGAGGCTCCGGGAGCAGCGAGGTGTCCGGGTCGCCCGGCCCACGAAGCGCACGGAGATGCGCGTTTGTGGGCTGGACGACTCGGTCAGCGCACAGGATGTGTCCCGTGCCCTTGCGAGGGCGGGGGACTGTCCTGTGGAGGACCTGCGGATCGGAGAGATCCGCAGGTCGCCCTCCGGCCTCGGGTCGGTGTGGGCCCGGTGCCCCCTCTCCGCCGCCCGTAAGGTGGCGGAATCCGGGAGGGTGTTGGTGGGGTGGGTTTCGGCGCGAGTGGAAATCCTCGCGCCGCGCCCGCTCCAGTGTCACCGCTGCCTCGAATTGGGGCACGTGAGGCAGTGGTGCACCTCGCCGGTGGACCGCAGCGGTCAGTGTTACCGCTGCGGTGCCAAAGAGCACCGTGCGAGCCAGTGCTCGGCGGCCCCCCACTGCCCGCTGTGTGCGGACATGGGGAGGCCAGCCGATCACAGAGTGGGGAGCAAGAAGTGCTCCCCCCCCTCCCGGAAGGAGAGGAAGAGGCGGGCTGCACCGGCTCCGGTGCCGAGGGCGGTGGCATCGTCCTCCATGGAGGTGGACGGTGCTACGGGGACGGACGGCCGGGAGGAGGCTGGCGCGGCCATTAATTAATGCCGCCCCGCCTCCTCCTCCAGGCCAACCTCAACCACTGCCGCGCGGCACAGGACTTGATGTCCCAAGTCCTCGCGGAGTGGGGGGTTGGCCTGGCGGTCGCCGCCGAGCCGTACCGCGTCCCTGATCACCCTCATTGGGTGGGCGACGCGGACGGCATGGTGGCGACGGTATGGGGAGGGGGCGACGGGTCCCCACCGTTCTCCTTGTTGGAGCGCGGTCGGGGATTCGTCGCCGTGGACTGGGGGTGAGTCGCTGTGGTGGGGTGCTACATTTCGCCCCGTAGCGGTCACGCTGCGTTCGAGCTGTACTTGGCCGAGGTCGCGGCATGCGTGCAGCGCTACGCGGCCCGGCCGGTGCTGGTCCTGGGGGATTTTAATGCCAAGTCGGTGGCTTGGGGATCCCCCAGGACCTCCGTTCGCGGCGGGATCCTGGGCGATTGGGCGGCGGGGCTCGACCTCCGGGTATTGAACCGGGGGTCGGAGCACACATGCGTGCGGCGATATGGGGGGTCCATCGTGGATGTTGGATTCGCGACCCCCAACGCCGTGCGCATGGTGTCGGGTTGGCACGTGGTCGCGGGGGCAGAGACACTCTCCGATCACCGGTACATCCGGATGGAGGTCTCTGCCGCCGCGAGTGCATCCCGACACGGCCGCCTGCGTGGCACCCCACCACGCCGCTGGGCGCTTCGGCGCCTGGACAAGGACGCCCTGATGGCAGCTGCCCTCGCTGCAACTTGGCCGCAGGGAGCGGCCGAGTTGCCGAGCATAGAGGAGGAGGTCGCCCGGCTCGGAGCATTGGTCGCGGGTATTTGCGACGCGGCGATGCCTCGGGTCGGGCGGGCTTCTCCTCGCCGGGCGGTGTACTGGTGGTCGGACGCGATCGCGGAGTTGCGAGTCGCGACTGTCCTCGCCCGACGCCAGTACACCCGCGCGCGCCGTCGTCAACGTACAGGCGACGGCGTGGCGCGAGCGAGGGCAGCTGATGACCTGTATGGAGCATACCGCGTGGCGCGGGTTGCTCTGCAGGTCGCCATCAAACGGGCCAAGACCCAGGCATGGAAGGAGCTCCTCCAGACCCTTGATGACGATCCATGGGGGCGCCCATATAAGGTGGTGCTGAATAAGCTCCGCCCGTGGGCGCCCCCCGTCACCGAGGGTCTTGACCCCCGGCTGCTGGAGGACGTGGTCAATACACTCTTCCCAATTGGGGAGAGAGGACCGCGTCCTCCGGCGGCGGCGGCTGTCCCAGTGGAGTGGACGGCCGAGCTGGGGGTCACGCAGGAGGAGCTGGCAGCGGCCGTCAGACGGCTCGGGGTTCGTAACACGGCCCCGGGTCCGGATGGTGTGCCCGGCCGGGTTTGGGTCTTGACCCAGGGCGTCCTTGGGGCCGACCTCAGGCGGTTGTTCGACCGCTGCCTGAGGGACGGGCGATTCCCCCCCAGTTGGAAGGTGGCGAGGATGGTCCTCCTCCGGAAGGAGGGTCGGCCCGCGGAGTCTCCCTCCGCATACCGGCCCATTTGTCTCCTCGACGAGGTGGGCAAGCTCTTCGAGCGTGTGATTGCTGCCCGCCTCGTCGAGCACCTGTCGCGGGGTGATCCCGGTCTGGCCGACTGCCAGTTCGGTTTCCGGGGGGGCCGATCGACTATCGACGCGATAGGTCGTGTGAGGGCCCTCTCGGAGGCGGCCGTCTCCCGGGGAGGGGTGGCATTGGCAATATCCTTGGATATTGCCAATGCCTTTAACACCCTCCCCTGGGAAGAGATAAGGAGGGGACTCGAATATCATCGAGTCCCCCCTTGTCTCAGGGCGGTCGTCGGGGATTATCTCCGCGGCAGGTGGATCGAGTATCCGGGCCGGGATGGTGATATGCGGAGGGAGGTGTACTGCGGTGTTCCGCAGGGGTCGGTCCTCGGGCCACTCCTGTGGAACATCGCGTACGACTCGGTGTTGCGGGCCGGCCTCCCCGACGGCGTCAGCACGGTGTGTTATGCGGATGACACACTGGTGCTGGCCGTCGGGGCGCACTGGGGGAGGGCCATGCGTCGCGCGGAGGAGGGGTCGCAACGCGTCGTCGACCGGATCAGGGGGATGGGGATGACGGTGGCGGTCCATAAGACCGAGGTGATTGCGTTTCATTCACCTCGGCAGGATCCGCCACCCCCTCTGATCCGGGTGGGTGGGGCTGACATCGAGGTGAAGCCCCAGATCAGGTATCTAGGGCTGATCCTCGATAGCCACTGGCGTTTCGAGGAGCATTTCCGCTGCCTGGTCCCCCGGTTGGAAAGGATGGTTGCGGCTCTGGGCCGGATCCTGCCCAACCTGGGGGGCCCGGCGGGCCGAGTTCGTCGCCTCTATGTGGCAATGGTCCAGTCGGTGGCCCTATACGGGGCCCCCGTCTGGGCGGACGACCTGGCTGCCTCCCGGCGCAGCATGACTATGCTGCGTCGGGTGCAGAGGCGCATGGCGCTCAGGGTCGTCCGCGGGTATCGGACCATGTCACATGAGGCGGCGACGGTTCTAGCGGGGATGCCGCCCATGGACCTGCTCGCGCGGTCGCACGCGGTGATGTACCGGCACCACGTCGACCGTCGCGCGGGGGTGGGGGCGGTCCCGGGCGGGCAGGAACCTGCATGGGGCGATTTGAAGCGCCAGGCCCGGCAGTCTGTGTTGCTCGCGTGGCAGGAGCGGCTGGCTCTGCCAACCGCGGGGCACCGGACTGTCGGGGCGGTTCGGCCACTCCTGAAGGAGTGGCTGGACAGAGGCCATGGCAGCCTCACCTACCGGATGGCACAGGTATTTTCCGGGCATGGCAGCTTCGGAAGATACCTGTGCCGGATAGGGAAGGAGCCGACGGCGCGTTGCTGCCACTGCGATGCTGAGCAGGACACGGCGGATCATACCCTGGAGGTATGCCCCGCGTGGGAGGGGGAGCGCCGTGTCCTGGTCGGCGTCGTCGGGCGGGATGTCTCGCTGCCGGGCGTGGTGCGCGCCATGCTCGGCAGCGAGGAGAAGTGGAGGGCCGTGGCCTCCTTCTGCGAGAACGTAATGTTGCAGAAGGAGGCCGCGGGGAGGGAGCGCGAGCTTCAGCGGCGCGCTGAAGCTCGCGCTCGTGCGGTGGCCCGAGGTCGTCGCCCGGTCGCGAGGCGTCGCGGGCGGCCGCCTCGGCGTGGCGGATGACCTAGGCTGGGAGGGGGGTCCTGAGGGGACCCTCCTCCCGCCAGGCGGCGCCGGGTCGGACCGGTTGGGGGTAGGAGTGCCTCCCCCTACCGGTCCGACGCAAGGGGAGGCACCCTTGACGGTCTGGTGCGGCCATGAACGCCCGGCCGCCGAGGGGTGGAAACGGGGTCGCGGGCGGTTGCGAGTTGGGGCTCGCAGCCGCCACTAAACGCGGCCCCGGGACGGATAGCGGCGGGATGGAGTGGCCCCGTCCCGCCGCTATGAGCCAGTGTGTCTACTGGGGGGACCGATTGTCCCCCCGGGGGATGGGCGCGAAAGCGCGGGCACGGGGAGGATACCGGAAGAATGCTTCGAGCGATTCCCGGTATCCTCCCAAAGCGTGCCGAAGGTTCACCGTGGGGTTTTTAGTGGGTAGGTCCCGCGCCTGTCGTTGTACGGGCGCGGGGAATCCCACACACCCCTCCCACCTCTCCCCAAGGAGGTGGGAGGGAGTCTTTCGAAGATTTTCCCCACGACAAAAAAAAAAAAAAAAAAAAAAAAAAAAAAAAAAAAAAAAAAAAAAAAAAAAAAAAGTTATGTCTGGGATAGGTCTGGGATTTGCCCTCATCAGGCTCATACTTTCGCGTTTTTCACATACTTGATGGCTAGATCCTGGGCTTTTTCTGGATTGCATCACGTAGTAATGTAGTACCACACTGAAACAGTCAATTAAGCGTGGTTCCCATCAATATTTTAGAGGATAACGCATGCTAGGTCTGGGACAGGTCTGGGATTTGCCCTCATCAGACCCATACTTTCGCATATTTCTCATACTTCATGGCTAGATCCTGGGCTTTTTTCTGGATTGCATCACGTAGTAATGAAGTACAACACTGAAACAGTCAATTAAACCTGGTTTCCATCAATATTTTAGAGGACAGCGTATGTTAGGTCTAGGTTAGGCCTGGGATTTGCCCTGATCAGGGTCATACTTTCACAGTTTTAACATACATGTTGACCTGATCGAGGGTTTTTTCTGCTTTGGATCACGTAGTAAAGTGGTACCACACTGAAACAGTCCATTAAACCTGGTTTCGATCAATATCTTTGAGGATAACGCATGTTAGGCCTGGGTTAGGTCTAGGAATTGCCCTCATCAGGCTCATACTTTCGCATATTTCTCATACTTCATGGCTAGATCCTGGGCTATTTCTGCTTTGGATCACGTAGTAATGTGGTACCACACTGAATATCTTTGAGGATAACGCATGTTAGGCCTGGGTTAGGTCTAGGAATTGCCCTCATCAGGCTCATACTTTCGCATATTTCTCATACTTCATGGCTAGATCCTGGGCTCTTTCTGGATTGGAACACGTAGTAATGTGGTACCACACTGAAGCAGTCAATTAAACCTGGTTTCGATCAATATTTTAGAGGATAACGCAAGTTAGGCCTGGGATAGGTCTGGGATTTGCCCTCATGAGACTCATACTTTCGCATTCTTCACATACTCGTTGAACGGGTCCTGGGTTTTTACTGGTTTGGTTCACGTAGTAATGTGGTACTACACTGAAACATTCAATTAAACCTGGTCTTGATAAATATTTTAGAGGATAACGCATGTTAGGTCTGGGTAAGGTCTAGGATTTGCCCTTACCAGGCTCATACTTTCGCATATTTCTAATACTTCATGGCTAGATCCTGGGCTATTTCTGCTTTGGATCACGTAGTAATGTGGTACCACACTGAAACAGTCCATTAAACCTGGTTTCGATCAATATCTTTGAGGATAACGCATGTTAGGCCTGGGTTAGGTCTAGGAATTGCCCTCATCAGGCTCATACTTTCGCATATTTCTCATACTTCATGGCTAGATCCTGGGCTCTTTCTGGATTGGAACACGTATTATTGTTGTACCACACTGAAGCTGTCAATTAAACCTGGTTTCGATCCAATATTTTAGAGGACAACGCAAGTTAGGTCTGGGATAGGTCTGGGATTCGCCCTCATCAGTCTCATACTTTCGCGTTTTTCACATATTTGTTGAACTGATCCTGGGTTTTTTCTGGTTTGGATCACGTAGTAATGTGGTACCACACTGAGACAGTCCATTAAACCTGGTTTCGATCAATATTTTAGAGAATAATTCATGTTAGGTCTAGGTTAGGTAAGGGATTTGCTCTCATCAGGCTCGTACTTTCGCATATTTTTCATACTTGATGGGCAGATTCTGGGCTTTTTCTGGTTTGGATCACGTAGTAATGTGGTACCACAGGGAAACAGTCCATTAATCCTGGTTTCGCTCAATATTTTAGAAGATAACGCATGTTAGGTCTAGGTTAGGCCTGGGATTTGCCCTCATCAGACACATACTTTCGCATTCTTCACATACTTGTTGAACAGATCCTGGGTTTTTTTCTGGTTTGGATCACGTAATTATGTGGCACCACACTGAAACAGTCCATTAAACCTGGTTTCGACCAATATTTTAGAGGATAACGCATGTTAGGTCTGGGATAGGTCTGGGATTTGCCCTCATTAGGGTCATACTTTCGCATTTTTCACATACTTATTGAACAGATCCTGGGTTTTTTCTGGTTTGGATCACGGAGTAATGTGGTACCACACCGAAACAGTCCACTAAACCTGGTTTCGATCAATATTTTAGAGGATAACTCATGCTAGGTCTAGGTTAGGCCTGGGATTTGCCCCCATCAGACCCATATTTTCGCATATTTCTCATACTTCATGGCTAGATCCTGGGCTATTAATGGATTGGATCACGCACTAATGTGGCACCACACTGAAACAGTCAATTAAACCTGGTTTCGATCAATATTTTAGAGGATAACGTATGTTATGTCTAGGTTAGGCCTGGGATTTGCCCTCATCAGGCTCATACTTTCGCATATTTCTAATACTTCATGGCTAGATCCTGGGCTCTTTCTGGATTGGATCACGTATTATTGTTGTACCACACTGAAACAGTCAATTAACTCTGGTTTCGATCAATATTTTAGAGGATAACGCATGTTAGGTCTAGGATAGGTCTGGGATTTTCACCCATCAGACTCATACTTTCGCATTCTCCCCATACTTGTTGAACGGATCCTGTGTTCTTTCTGGTTTGGATCACGTTGTAATGTAGTACCACACTGAAACATTCAATTAAACCTGGGCTTGATAATTATTTTAGAGGATAACGCATGCTAGGTCTAGGTTAGGCCTGGGATTTGCCCTCATCAGACTCATACTTTCGCACACTTCACATACTCGTTGACAAGATCCTGGGTTTTTTTCTGGTTTGGATCACGTAGTAATGTGGTACCACACTGAAACAGCCCATTAAACCTGGTTTCGATGAATATTTTAGAGGATAACGCATGTTAGGTCTGGGATAGGTCTAGAATTTGCCCTCATCAGGCTCATACTTTCGCATATTTTTCATACTTGATGGCTAGATCCTGGGCTTTTTCTAGATTGGATCACGTAGTAATGTAGTACCACACTGAAACAGTCGATTAACCCTGGTTTCGATCAATATTTTAGAGGATAACGCATGTTAGGTCTAGGTTAGGCCTGGGATATGCCCTCATCAGGGTCATACTTTCGCAGTTTTAACATACATGTTGACCTCATCGAGGGTTTTTTCTGCTTTGGGTCACGTAGTAAAGTGGTACCACACTGAAACAGTCGATTAAACCTGGTATCGATCTATATTTTTGAGGATAACGCATGTTAGGTCTAGTTTAGGCCTGGGACTTTCACTCATCAGACTCATACTTTCGCATTCTTCACATACTTGTTGAACGGATCCTGTGTTTTTACTGGTTTGGATCACGTAGTAATGTGGTACCACACTGAAACATTCAATTAAACCTGGTCTTGATAAATATTTTAGAGGATAACGCATGTTAGGTCAGGGTAAGGTCTAGGATTTGCCCTCATCAGGCTCATTCTTTCGCATATTTCTCATACTTCATGGCTAGATCCTCGGCTATTTCTGGATTGGATCACGTAGTAATGTGGTACCACACTGAAACAATCAATTAAACCTGGTTTCGATCAATATTTTAGAGGATAACGCATGTTTGGTCTGGGATAGGTCTGGGATTTGCCCTCATCAGGCCCATACTTTCGCGTTTTTCACATACATGTTTAACAGATCCTGGGATTTTTCTGGTTTTGGATCACGTAGTAATGTGGTACCAGACTGAAACATTCCATTAAACCTGGTTTCGATTAATATTTTAGAGGATAAGGCATGTTATGTCTAGGTTAGGTCTAGGAATTGCCCTCGTCAGGATCATACTTTCGCATATTTCTCATACTTGATGGCTAGATCCTGGGCTTTTTCTGGATTGCATCACGTAGTAATGTAGTACCACACTGAAACAGTCAATTAAACGTGGTTCCCATGAATATTTTAGAGGATAACGCATGCTAGGTCTGGGACAGGTCTGGGATTTGCCCTCATGAGACCCATACTTTCGCATATTTCTCATACTTCATGGCTAGATCCTGGGCTATTTCTGGATTGCATCACGTAGTAATGAAGTACAACACTGAAACAGTCAATTAAACCTGGTTTCCATCAATATTTTAGAGGACAGCGCATGTTAGGTCTAGGTTAGGCCTGAGATTTGCCCTCATCAGGGTCATACTTTCGCAGTTTTAACATACATGTCGACCTGATCGAGGGTTTTTTCTGCTTTGGATCACGTAGTAAAGTGGTACCACACTGAAACAGTCCATTAAACCTGGTTTAGATCAATATTTTAGAGGATAACGCATGTTCGGTCTAGGTTAGCCCTGGGATTTTCACTCATCAGACTCATACTTTCGCATTCTTCACATACTTGTTGAACGGATCCTGGGTTTTTTCTGGTTTGGTTCACGTAGTAATGTGTTACCACACTGAAGCATTCAATTAAACCTGGTCTTGATAAATATTTTAGAGGATAACGCAAGTTAGGTCTGGGATAGGTCTGGGATTCGCCCTCATCAGGCTCATACTTTCGCGTCTTTCACATACTTGTTGAACTGATCCTAGGTTTTTTCTGGTTTGGATCACGTAGTAATGTGGTACCACACTGAAACAGTCGATTAAACCTGGTTTCGATCAATATTTTAGAGGATAACGCAAGTTAGGGCTGGGATAGGTCTGGGATTTGCCCTCATCAGACTCATACATTCGCACACTTCACATACTCGTTGAACAGATCCTGGGTTATTTTCTGGTTTGGATCACATAGTAATGTGGTACCACACTGAGACAGTGGATTAAACCAGGTTTCGATCAATATTTTTCAGGATAACGCATGTTAGGTCTAGGTTAGGCCTGGGATTTGGCCTCATCAGGGTCATACTTTCGCAGTTTTAACATACATGTTGACCTAATCCAGGGTCTTTTCTCCTTTGGATCACGTAGTAATGTGGTACCACAGTGAAACAGTCCATTAAACCTGGTTTCGATCAATATTTTAGAGGATAACGCAAGTTATGTCTGGGATAGGTCTGGGATTTGCCCTCATCAGGCTCATACTTTCGCATATTTCTCATACTTCATGGCTAGATCCTGGGCTATTTCTGGATTGCATCACGTAGTAATGTAGTACCACACTGAAACAGTCAATTAAACCTGGTTTCCATCAATATTTTAGAGGATAACGCATGTTATGTCTAGGTTAGGCCTGGGATTTGCCCTCATCAGGCTCATACCTTCGCATATTTCTAATACTTCATGGCTAGATCCTGGGCTCTTTCTGGATTGGATCACGTATTATTGTTGTACCACACTGAAACATTCAATTAAACCTGGGCTTGATAATAATTTTAGAGGATAACATGCTAGGTCTAGGTTAGGCCTGGGATTTGCCCTCATCAGACTCATACTTTCGCACACTTCACATACTCGTTGACAAGATCCTGGGTTTTTTTCTGGTTTGGATCACGTAGTAATGTGGTACCACACTGAAACAGCCCATTAAACCTGGTTTCGATGAATATTTTAGAGGATAACGCATGTTAGGTCTGGGATAGGTCTAGAATTTGCCCTCATCAGGCTCATACTTTCGCATATTTTTCATACTTGATGGCTAGATCCTGGGCTTTTTCTAGATTGGATCACGTAGTAATGTAGTACCACACTGAAACAGTCGATTAACCCTGGTTTCGATCAATATTTTAAAGGATAACGCATGTTAGGTCTAGGTTAAACCTGGGATATGCCCTCATCAGGGTCATACTTTCGCAGTTTGAACATACATGTTGACCTCATCGAGGGTTTTTTCTGCTTTGGATCACGTAGTAATGTGGTACCACACTGAAACATTCAATTAAACCTGGTCATGATAAATATTTTAGTGGATAACGCATGTTAGGTCTCGGTTAGGTCTAGGATTTTCCCTCATCAGGCTCATACTGTCGCATATTTCTCATACTTCATGGCTAGATCATGGCCTATTTCTGGATTGGATCACGTAGTAATGTGTTACCACACTGAAACAGCAAAGTAAACCTGGTTTCGATCAATATTTTAGAGGATAACGCAAGTTAGGTCTGGGATAAGTCTGGGATACGCCCTCATCAGGCTCATACTTTCGCGTTTTTCACATACTTGTTGAACAGATCTCGGGTTTTTCTGGTTTGGATCACGTAGTAGTGTGGTACCACACTGAAACATTCAATTAAACCTGGTCATGATAAATATTTTAGTGGATAACGCATGTTAGGTCTGGGATAGGTCTAGAATTTGCCCTCATCAGGCTCATACTTTCGCATATTTTTCATACTTGATGGCTAGATCCTGGGCTTTTTCTAGATTGGATCACGTAGTAATGTAGTACCACACTGAAACAGTCGATTAACCCTGGTTTCGATCAATATTTTAAAGGATAACGCATGTTAGGTCTAGGTTAGGCCTGGGATATGCCCTCATCAGGGTCATACTTTCGCAGTTTTAACATACATGTTGACCTCGTCGAGGGTTTTTTCTGCTTTGGATCACGTAGTAATGTGGTACCACACTGAAACAGTCCATTAAACCTGGTTTCGATCAATATCTTTGAGGATAACGCATGTTAGGCCTGGGTTAGGTCTAGGATTTGCCCTCATCAGGCTCATACTTTCGCATATTTCTCATACTTCATGGCTAGATCCTGGCCTATTTCTGGATTGGATCGCGTAGTAATGTGTTACCACACTGAAACAGCAAAGTAAACCTGGTTTCGATCAATATTTTAGAGGATAACGCAAGTTAGGTCTGGGATAAGTCTGGGATACGCCCTCATCAGGCTCATACTTTCGCGTTTTTCACATATTTGTTGAACAGATCTCGGGGTTTTCTGGTTTGGATCACGTAGTAATGTGTTACCACACTGAAACAATCCATTAAACCTGGTTTGGATCAATATTTTAGAGGATAACGCATGTTCGGTCTAGGTTAGCCCTGGGATTTTCACTCATCAGACTCATACTATCGCATTCCTCACATACTTCTTGATCGGATCCTGGGTTTTTTCTGGTTTGGTTCACGTAGTAATGTGGTACCACACTGAAACATTCCATTAAACCTGGTTTCGATCAATATTTTAGTGGATAACGCAAGTTAAGTCTGGGATAGGTCTGGGATTCGCCCTCATCAGGCTCATACTTTCGCGTTTTTCACATACTTCTTGAACAGATCCTGGGTTTTTTCTGGTTTGTATCACATAGTAATGTGGTACCACACTGAAACAGTCCATTAAACCTGGTTTCGATCAATATTTTAGAGGATAATGCATGTTAGGTGTAGGTTAGGCCTGGGATTTGCCCGCATCAGTGTCATACTTTCGCATTTTTCACATACTTGTTGAACAGATCCTGGGTTTTTTCTAATTTGGATCACGTAGTAACGTGGTACCACACTGAAACAGTCCATTAAACCTGGTTTCGATCAATATTTTAGAGGATAATGCATGTTAGGTCTAGGTTAGGCCTGGGATTTGCCCGCATCAGTGTCATACTTTCGCGTTTTTCACATACTTGTTGAACAGATCCTGGGTTTTTTCTAATTTGGATCACGTAGTAACGTGGTACCACACTGAAACAGTCCATTAAACCTGGTTTCGATCAATATTTTAGAGGATAACGCATGTCAGGTCTACGTTAGGACTGGGATTTGCTCTCATCAGGCTCATTCTTTCGCATATTTCTCATACTTGATGGCTAGATCCTGGGCTTTTTCTGGATTGGATCACGAAGTAATGTAGTACCACACTGAAACAGTCGATTAACCCTGGTTTCGATCAATATTTTTGAGGATAACACATGTTAGGTCTAGGTTAGGCCTGGGATATGCCCTCATCAGGGTCATACTTTCGCAGTTTTAACATACATGTTGACCTCATCGAGGGTTTTTTCTGCTTTGGATCACGTAGTAAAGTGGTACCACACTGAAACAGTCGATTAAACCTGGTTTCGATCTATATTTTTGAGGATAACGCATGTTCGGTCTAGGTTAGCCCTGGGATTTTCACTCATCAGACTCATACTTTCGCATTCTTCACATACTTGTTGAACGGATCCTGGGTTTTTTCTGGTTTGGTTCACGTAGTAATGTGTTACCACACTGAAGCATTCAATTAAACCTGGTCTGGATAAATATTTTAGAGGATAACGCAAGTTAGGCCTGGGATAGGTCTGGGATTCGCCCTCATCAGGCTCATACTTTCGCGTTTTTCACATACTTGTTGAACTGATCCTGGGTTTTTTCTGGTTTGGATCACGTAGTAATGTGGTACCACACTGAAACAGTCGATTAAACCTGGTTTCGATCAATATTTTAGAGGATAACGCAAGTTAGGTCTGGGATAGGTCTGGGATTTGCCCTCATCAGACTCATACATTCACACACTTCACATACTCGTTGAACAGATCCTGGGTTATTTTCTGGTTTGGATCACATAGTAATGTGGGTGATGAAAGAATCGCGAAGATAAACACTGCCGAAAGGCAAGCGACCGCGAGAGCGAGAGTGAGAGAGAGTGAGAGAGAGTGAGAGCGTACGCGCGAGCGGGAGATGTGTAAAGGGCCGAAATCGGTGTGGCAATGAACGAGTGCGAGAACCGAAATATAAGAAAGCGAACGATAAAGGGATGAGTTCAGTGTGTTGGATGTGAATGTGTCATTGAGAGAAATTGTGACATTAAAAACTTGTGTGAGCACCGAAATTACAAGGGATAATATCTAAATTGTTATTACATAACCATATCCCTACAAATTGGGGGCCCCTCCGGGATTTAACGAAGTTAGAGGTGAAATTCGGTGCAACAATCTTGTTAAGTCAAGATCTAATCCAAGTATGGAGCAATACAGTGGGTTTACGGTGCAACAACTAAAAGATAAATTGCGAGAGTTAGGACAGCCTACCGCGGGCCCAAAAATAGAGCTTGTCGCCAGGCTCATGAACGTCGAGGCGGAAGGGCTGGCAGCACCCGCACCTGAAATTATACAGGTGCCGATGGCTGCGGACTATCGCGGAGAAGACGAGAGAAGGATCGAGTGGATGCAACGCGAGATGGAGATGGCTCGGAGGGAACGCGACATGATGCAGAAGGAGCTGGAAATAGCGAGACGAGAGATCGAGGTGATGCAGCAAATGCAGCAGTTGCATTTGGCAGCAAATTCAGCTCGACCAGCGATGGAGGAAGTCAGGCTGCGTCAAGACATTTTACAAACATCGACGCCCGAAGAGACACATCGAACACGGATAAGCGTAACGGTGATCGCCGAATTGCTAAGCCATTTCGATGGTAACGGGCCTTACGAGCATTGGGAACGGCAATTCGAGCTACTACGAGGTGCGCACCAGCTAACGAATTGTGAAGCGATGATTTTGCTGGGATCGCGGCTGAGGGGGAAAGCAATGGAGTGGTTCCACTCTAGACCAGAATACGTCACGATGCCTGTGGACGAGTTATTAAAGGAAATGCGAGGGATGTTCCACCATCTCCCGAGCAGAGTGGCCAGGAAAAGGGAATTTGAGCAACGACATTGGAGATACGGTGAGCGTTTCAGCGATTATTATCACCAGAAGTTGATTTTAGGGAACCGTGTACCCATTGACGATGACGAAATTATCGAGTATCTTCTTGAGGGAATTCCGGATCTAACCCTACGGAACCAGGCCCGTATCGAAAGGTTCAGGACGAAGGCCGATCTTTTCGCTGCATTTGAGAAGGTGGTGCTACCGCCGAGAGCTGATGCTAGTCGAACTTCGAGGAAAACCACGGGGGTGGACGGGTACGTGGAACAGCAGCAGATCATCGAGAGGTGCCACAACTGCGGGGGAAGAGGTCATCGAGCAGCCGTATGCCCAGCAAAGGACAGAGGGGCGAAGTGCTTTCATTGTCGAGAGTTTGGACACATCGCGTCTAGATGCCCACGAAAGACATCAGCTGCAGTGGACAGCTATTTTGCCGAAACAACTGCGAAAGGGAAATACATTAAGTCCGTAACAATAAATAATTCAGAAATGACTGCTCTCATCGATACCGGGAGCGATGTAATGCTGATGCGAGCGGACGCGTACGATAGAATAGGCGCGCCGCGTATGGAGTATAACCAAGTAAGCTTTGACGGTATAGGCTCGGTTTCAAATAAAACTTTAGGAGGATTCACAACCACCATCGAGATCGACGGGTCGTTGTACACTATTAAGGCACACGTTGTGCCCGAATCGCTTATGCGGCATAGCCTTTTGCTGGGGGCTGATTTCCTAAATAACGTACAACTAACTATCGAGCACGGGCGTGTCGAGATCCAGCAGCTGAGCAGAGTTCAGCCGACGGAGAACGACCTGACCGAAGTATTGCAAATAAACGTGTGCGAAGAAGCAAGACGAGTGGATATATCCCACATAAAAAATTCCGAGACCGCGAGCCGTGTGATGTCTATGGTGGATGGTTACGAAGCAAAGAAAATACGTGAGGTAGGGGTCGAAATGGCAATTATCTTAAAAGACGAAGAACCTGTTTATCAGCGAGCTAGGCGTCTATCCGCGGTAGAACGAGACGAGGTAAATGCGCATATACGAGAGTGGTTGCGCGACGGGATCATTCAACCCTCATTGTCAGATTTTGCGAGTCCGGTCGTTCTAGTGCGGAAAAAGGTCGGGTCGTCACGACTATGCGTCGATTACAGGCAGCTCAATCGGAAAGTTATCAAAGATCGCTATCCGCTCCCTCTAATAGATGATCAGCTGGACGCGTTGCAAGGTGCAAGGGTTTATAGCACGCTGGATTTAAAAAATGGATTCTTCCATGTCGCGATAAAGCCTGAGAGTAGAAAATACACGGCGTTCATCGTACCGGATGGACAATACGAGTTTCTAAGAGTGCCCTTCGGTCTTTGCAACTCGCCAGCTCTGTTTCAGAAATTTATAAACACCGTGTTCCGAACCCTAATTAATGAGAAAGTAATGCTAACGTATCTGGATGACCTAATTGTTCCGTCAGTAGATATAGAGTCCGGTCTTGAGAAGTTGTACAGGGTATTAGAAACAGCGAGTGAGGTAGGTCTGGTGATTAACTGGAAGAAATGCCAGTTGTTACAAACAAAGGTAGAATTCTTGGGTCATCTAATTGAAAATCAGACTGTGCGACCTTCTGAGCTTAAAACCAGGGCAGTAGCCGCATTCCGTAGGCCCACCTCCACGCGCGAAGTTCAAAGTTTCCTAGGACTAACAGGATATTTCAGGAAGTTCGTTAGCCATTACTCGTTAATCGCCAGACCACTCACCGACCTCCTAAAGTCAGGCGAAAAATTTCGATTCGAAAGCGAGCACCTGCTAGCGTTCGAGCAATTGAAACAAGCGCTGGCCAATAAACCCGTGTTAAAATTGTACAGAGTAGGCGTCGAAACCGAGCTTCATACGGACGCATCGAAATTCGGATTCGGGAGCATTTTATTGCAGCGCGATAGTGTTGACGGGGCGTTACATCCCGTATATTACGCAAGTGGTAAAACGAGCACTGCCGAAGCTAACTATACCAGTTATGAATTAGAATGTTTGGCGATTATCAAGTCTCTTCGAAAGTTCCGCGTATATCTACTGGGTATACCGTTTAAAATAGTGACAGATTGCCGCGCGTTCGCCCTAACAATGCGAAAAAAGGATCTTTGCGTGCGTGTGGCGCGATGGGCGCTGTTGCTCGAAGAATTCCAATACACGATTAAGCACCGTTCGGGAAACAGTATGCGACACGTAGATGCACTTAGCCGCTACCCTCTGCCCGAATGCATGTTAGTTAAAGAAAGCGATGATAGTATAAATGCGCGTCTAAAGAAAGCCCAAGCGTCGGACGAGGGTATTCGCAAACTACTCGATGCAATAAAGGAAAAACCGATCGATGGATATTGCGTGCAAAGCGATCTGTTATTTAAGTCTGTTGATGGCGACTATAAGCTAGTCGTACCGCGGTCAATGCAAACTAGCGTAATTAGGAGAGCTCACGAGGTCGGACATTTCGCTGTTGGGAAAACGGAGGCAATCGTCAAACGAGACTATTGGTTTGCGCACATGAAACCAAAAATCGAAAGGGTAATAGAGAATTGCGTTAGTTGTATCCTCGCGGAACGGAAACACGGAAAAGGGGAAGGCTTTCTGCACCCGGTGCAAAAAGGCGAAACCCCCTTAGATACGTTTCATGTAGATCACGTGGGACCACTTATGTCAACTAGAAAAAGTTATAAGCACATTTTCCTGGTTGTCGACGGTTTTGCCAAATTTGTATGGCTGTATGCGACCAAAAGCACCACGTCCGCCGAGGTAATAGATAGACTTAGAAAGCAGTCCGCAATCTTCGGGAACCCGCGTCGCATTATATCCGATCGCGGTACGGCCTTTACCTCCGGGGAATTTAGAAATTATTGCGCAACAGAGGGAATAGAACATATAACAATCACCACCGGAATGCCACGGAGTAATGGGCAAGTTGAGAGGATAAACCGGATCCTAATACCCATCCTAACAAAACTCGCAGCTTCTCGCCCGGATGAATGGTACAAACATCTCGACCGTTGTCAGAAGTTTTTAAACGCTACGGCTAGTCGAAGCACAGGGATGACTCCGTTTCGGGTAATGTTCGGGGTTAATATGCGGCTGCGGAATGACTTACCTCTGAGAGAACTCCTAGAACGTGAGTGGGTCACCCTGTTCGACGAAGACAGATGTGAGTTACGGGATTGCGCTAGGGAAAAGATCGCGGAAATGCAACAGGAGAATAGAAATAGTTTTAATAAGCGTCGTAAAACTGCGAGGAATTATGTAATCGGTGACTTAGTGGCGATTAAGAGGACTCAGCAAGGGCCGGGGGCAAAGTTATCGGCAAAGTATTACGGTCCGTATCGTGTAACGAGAGTGCTGCGAAATGAACGATATATTGTAGAGAGGGTAGGCGATCACGAAGGCCCGGGGGAAAGGTGGGTGACAGTGTGGGTGATGAAAGAATCGCGAAGATAAACACTGCCGAAAGGCAAGCGACCGCGAGAGCGAGAGTGAGAGAGAGTGAGAGAGAGTGAGAGCGTACGCGCGAGCGAGAGATGTGTAAAGGGCCGAAATCGGTGTGGCAATGAACGAGAGCGAGAACCGAAATATAAGAAAGCGAACGATAAAGGGATGAGTTCAGTGTGTTGGATTTGAATGTGTCATTGAGAGAAATTGTGACATTAAAAACTTGTGTGAGCACCGAAATTACAAGGGATAATATCTAAATTGTTATTACATAACCATATCCCTACAGTAATGTGGTACCACACTGAGACAGTCGATTAAACCAGGTTTCGATCAATATTTTTCAGGATAACGCATGTTAGGTCTAGGTTAGGCCTGGGATTTGGCCTCATCAGGGTCATACTTTCGCAGTTTTAACATACATGTTGACCTAATCCAGGGTCTTTTCTGCTTTGGATCACGTAGTAATGTGGTACAACACTGAAACAGTCAATTCAACCTGGTTTCGATCAATATTTTAGAGGATAACGCAAGTTATGTCTGGGATAGGTCTGGGATTTGCCCTCATCAGGCTCATATTTTCGCGTTTTTCACCTACTTGTTGAACGGGTCTTGGGTTTTTTCTGGTGTGGATCACGTAGTAATGTGGTACCACACTGAAACAATCAATTAAACCTGGTTTCGATCAATATGTTTGAGCATAACGCATGTTAGGTCTAGGTTAGATCTGGGATTTGCTCTCATCAGGCTCGTACTTTCGCATATTTCTCATACTTGATGGCTAGATCCTGGGCTTTTTCTAGATTGGATCACGTAGTAATGTAGTACCACACTGAAACAGTCGATTAACCTTGGTTTCGATCAATATTTTAGAGGATAACGCATGTTAGGTCTAGGTTAGGCCTGGGATATGCCCTCATCAGGGTCATACTTTCGCAGGTTTAACATACATGTTGACCTCATCGAGGGTTTTTTCTGCTTTGGATCACGTAGTAAAGTGGTGCCACACTAAAACTGTCAATTAAACCTGGTTACGATCAATATTTTAGAGGATAACGCAAGTTATGTCTGGGATTGGTCTGGGATTAGCCCTCATCAGGCTTATACTTTCGCGTTTTTCACATACTTGTTGAACAGATCCTGCGTTTTTTCTGGTTTGGATCACGTAGTAATGTGGCACCACACTGAAACAGTCCATTAAACCTGGTTTCGATCAATATGTTAGAGAATAATTCATGTTAGGTCTAGGGTATGTCTGGGATTTGCCCCCATCAGGCTCATACTTTCTCGTTTTTCACATACTTGTTGAACAGATCCTGGGTTTTTTCTGGTTTGGATCACGTAGTAATGTGGTACCACACTGAAACAGTCCATAAAACCTGGTTTCGATCAATATTTTAGAGAATAATTCATGTTAGGTCTAGGTTAGGTAAGGGATTTGCTCTCATCAGGCTCGTACTTTCGCATATTTCTCATACTTGATGGGCAGATTCTGGGCTTTTTCTGGTTTGGATCACGTAGTAATGTGGTACCACACGGAAACAGTCCATTAAACCTGGTTTCGATCAATATTTTAGAAGATAACGCATGTTAGGTCTGGGATAGGGCTGGGATATGCCCTCATCAGGCTCATACTTTCGCGTTTTTCACATACTTGTTGAACAGATCCTGGGTTTTTTCTGATTCGGATCACGTAGTAATGTGGTACCACACTGAAACAGTCCATTAAACCTGGTTTCGATCAATATCTTTGAGGATAACGCATGTTAGGCCTGGGTTAGGTCTAGGAATTGCCCTCATCAGGCTCATACTTTCGCATATTTCTCATACTTCATGGCTAGATCCTGGGCTATTTCTGGATTGCATCACGTAGTAATGTAGTACCACACTGAAACAGTCAATTAAACCTGGTTTCCATCAATATTTTAGAGGATAACGCATGTTATGTCTAGGTTACGCCTGGGATTTACCCTCATCAGGCTCATACTTTCGCATATTTCTAATACTTCATGGCTAGATCCTGGGCTCTTTCTGGATTGGATCACGTATTATTGTTGTACCACACTGAAACAGTCCAATAAACCTGGTTTCGATCAATATTTTTGAGGATAACACATGTTAGGTCTAGGTTAGGTCTGGGATTTGCTCTCATCAGGCTCATTCTTTCGCATATTTCTCATACTTGATGGCTAGATCCTGAGCTTTTTCTGGATTGGATCACGTAGTAATGTAGAACCACACTGAAACAGTCAATTAACTCTGGTTTCGACCAATATTTTAGAGGATAACGCATGTTAGGTCTGGGATAGGTCTGGGATTTTCACCCATCAGACTCATACTTTCGCATTCTTCTCATACTTGTTGAACGGATCCTCGGCTATTTCTGGATTGGATCACGCAGTAATGTGGTACCACACTGAAACAGTCAATTAAACCTGGTTTCGATCAATATTTTAGAGGATAACGCATGTTAGGTCTGGGATAGGTCTGGGATTTGCCCTCATCAGGCCCATACTTTCGCGTTTTTCACATACATGTTTAACAGATCCTGGGATTTTTCTGGTTTTGGATCACGTAGTAATGTGGTACCAGACTGAAACATTCCATTAAACCTGGTTTCGATTAATATTTTAGAGGATAAGGCATGTTATGTCTAGGTTAGGTCTAGGATTTGCCTTCGTCAGGATCATACTTTCGCATATTTCTCATACTTGATGGCTAGATCCTGGGCTTTTTCTGGATTGCATCACGTAGTAATGTAGTACCACACTGAAACAGTCGATTAACCCTGGTTTCGATCAATATTTTAGAGGATAACGCATGTTAGGTCTAGGTTAGGCCTGGGATATGCCCTCATCAGGGTCATACTTTCGCAGTTTTAACATACATGTTGACCTCATCGAGGGTTTTTTCTGCTTTGGATCACGTAGTAAAGTGGTGCCACACTGAAACTGCCAATTAAACCTGGTTTCTATCAATATTTTAGAGGATAACGCAAGTTATGTCTGGGATCCCCTCAGGGGCTGCCAGCCTTTCAGCTGCAGTACGGGCTTAACGAACCCGGGGTACCCGAGTCATACACACACCGTAAGCCTCCTGTTGGTCGTCACAACGACCCATTCACAATTCCCTATTGGTTTTGTGAATGGTACGTGACGGCAGGAGGAACGGGGGTCTTGGCTTAACCGCCTGGGCCACGAGTATGGCGACTCTATAAAATCGCCCTCCAATCCTAAGCTATGGTGCGCGGCGATGGGATGCATGGTTGGGGGAGAAGGCCCAATCCCAAGCGACCACCTCCGGGGAACCTGCCGAACCCCCGGAGTATTAGGCTTACCCGGGTAAGGCGGCTCTGCCCGGGTGGACCTTTATTTCCGACCATCTCGTGGGATTTTTATGGACACAGAAAATAAAATGGGGATGGGGCGGGTTTTGTCGGTTGGGGAGGACGGAGACGGGGTTGGGGTTAGGTTGGCGGCGCTCGCGCCCCACTCAGCGCCAGGTCCGGCTTCGTGGAGGGTGGAGGAGGACGACGAGACGGCGTCGGTCTCGTCCTTCTCCTCCAGCACGAGCCACATAGGCTCTAAGAGGAAGAGGACGGGGCAGGCCGTCGTCGAGGTGGGCGGGGCGATGAGCCCGTCGGTGAGGCTGAGTTGCCTCAGGGACGAGGTGACCGAGGAGATATCGGAGAGGATCTCCTCGTCCCTGAGGCGGGTGGAGAAAGTCGCCGCTGCCTGCGCCTTTAAGGGGCAGAAAAGCGGTGGCGCGGAGGCCCTGAAGGCCGCGGCGGAGGAATTGATGGAGGCGGCGCGGGAGCTCAGAGGGCGGAACGCCCGTCTGCAGCTCCTGTTGGAGGAGGAGCGACAGGGGAGGAGGAGGGCAGAGGCGCTGTGGAACAGCGCGGCCCTCCCTCCCATCCTCCCTCCTCCTCCACCGCCGCGTCCCTCGGCGGAGGTAAATAAGCGGAGTGCGGCGGCAGTGGTGCGGGGCACCGCGGGCCCCTCCACCCGCACTCCGCCCGTGAAGAAGTCCCCGTCCTCCTCAGAAGACGATCTTCTGAGGAGGATTGGGGACATGATTGATGGCAAGCTGGCCGCCTTCCGGGAGGAGCTCTTCGCCGGAAGAGCGGTCAGCAGGAAGGCGGTGCCTCCACGACCTGTTCCGGTACAGTCGGGGAAGGCAAAGAAGGGCGGAGTGAAGGCTCCGCCCAGCGTTGCGGCACCAGGGCCCCGGGTCGCGACCCCCAAGGGAGGTGGTGTACCCGTGGTCGCGGTGGTCGCGTCCTCCACGGCACCCTCCCAAGGGGGGGTGGCGTGGAGTGAGGTGGTGGGGCGGAAGGCGAAGCGGGCGGCGAGGAAGGCCTCGCAACCGCAGCCTCCGCCTCCGCCGCCGGCGGCCAAGGTAAAGGCCGCGAAGGTCGGGAAGGCACGACCAGGTCGTCCCCCAAAAACGGCAGCGGTGACGCTGACCGTTGCGCAGGGGGGCGACCTGACCCTCGCGGAGGCGATGCGGCTCGCCAGGGAGAATATCTCCCTGGAAGAGCTGGGCATCGCCTCCGTGAGGGCGAAGAGGGCCGTGACCGGGGGTCTCTTGCTGGAGATCCCCGGTGCAGAAGGCGGCGCGAAGGCGGATCGTCTCGCCCAGAGGCTCCGGGAGCAGCTGGGCGAGCGAGGTGTC
The DNA here is from genome assembly GCF_051014445.1 of Colletes latitarsis. Classification (NCBI taxonomy): domain Eukaryota; kingdom Metazoa; phylum Arthropoda; class Insecta; order Hymenoptera; family Colletidae; genus Colletes; species Colletes latitarsis. The sequence goes on along the minus strand of NW_027488368.1, from coordinate 525,080 downwards.
CGGGTCGCCCGGCCCACGAAGCGCACGGAGATGCGCGTTTGTGGGCTGGACGACTCGGTCAGCGCACAGGATGTGTCCCGTGCCCTTGCGAGGGCGGGGGACTGTCCTGTGGAGGACCTGCGGATCGGAGAGATCCGCAGGTCGCCCTCCGGCCTCGGGTCGGTGTGGGCCCGGTGCCCCCTCTCCGCCGCCCGTAAGGTGGCGGAATCCGGGAGGGTGTGGGTGGGGTGGGTTTCGGCGCGAGTGGAAATCCTCGCGCCGCGCCCGCTCCAGTGTCACCGCTGCCTCGAATTGGGGCACGTGAGGCAGTGGTGCACCTCGCCGGTGGACCGCAGCGGTCAGTGTTACCGCTGCGGTGCCAAAGAGCACCGTGCGAGCCAGTGCTCGGCGGCCCCCCACTGCCCGCTGTGTGCGGACATGGGGAGGCCAGCCGATCACAGGGTGGGGAGCAAGAAGTGCTCCCCCCCCTCCCGGAAGGAGAGGAAGAGGCGGGCTGCACCGGCTCCGGTGCCGGGGGCGGTGGCATCGTCCTCCATGGAGGTGGACGGTGCTACGGGGACGGACGGCCGGGAGGAGGCTGGCGCGGCCATTAATTAATGCCGCCCCGCCTCCTCCTCCAGGCCAACCTCAACCACTGCCGCGCAGCACAGGACTTGATGTCCCAAGTCCTCGCGGAGTGGGGGGTTGTCCTGGCGGTCGCCGCCGAGCCGTACCGCGTCCCTGATCACCCTCATTGGGTGGGCGACGCGGACGGCTTGGTGGCGACGGTATGGGGAGGGGGCGACGGGTCCCCACCGTTCTCCTTGTTGGAGCGCGGTCGGGGATTCGTCGCCGTGGACTGGGGGGGAGTCGCTGTGGTGGGGTGCTACATTTCGCCCCGTAGCGGTCACGCTGCGTTCGAGCTGTACTTGGCCGAGGTCGCGGCATGCGTGCAGCGCTTCGCGGCCCGGCCGGTGCTGGTCCTGGGGGATTTTAATGCCAAGTCGGTGGCTTGGGGATCCCCCAGGACCACCGTTCGCGGCGGGATCCTGGGCGATTGGGCGGCGGGGCTCGACCTCCGGGTATTGAACCGGGGGTCGGAGCACACATGCGTGCGGCGATATGGGGGGTCCATCGTGGATGTTGGATTCGCGACCCCCAACGCCGTGCGCATGGTGTCGGGTTGGCACGTGGTCGCGGGGGCAGAGACACTCTCCGATCACCGGTACATCCGGATGGAGGTCTCTGCCGCCGCGAGTGCATCCCGACACGGCCGCCTGCGTGGCACCCCACCACGCCGCTGGGCGCTTCGGCGCCTGGACAAGGACGCCCTGATGGCAGCTGCCCTCGCTGCAACTTGGCCGCAGGGAGCGGCCGAGTTGCCGAGCATAGAGGAGGAGGTCGCCCGGCTCGGAGTATTGGTCGCGGGTATTTGCGACGCGGCGATGCCTCGGGTCGGGCGGGCTTCTCCTCGCCGGGCGGTGTACTGGTGGTCGGACGCGATCGCGGAGTTGCGAGTCGCGACTGTCCGCGCCCGACGCCAGTACACCTGCGCGCGCCGTCGTCAACGTACAGGCGACGGCGTGGCGCGAGCGAGGGCAGCTGATGACCTGTATGGAGCATACCGCGTGGCGCGGGTTGCTCTGCAGGTCGCCATCAAACGGGCCAAGACCCAGGCATGGAAGGAGCTCCTCCAGACCCTTGATGACGATCCATGGGGGCGCCCATATAAGGTGGTGCTGAATAAGCTCCGCCCGTGGGCGCCCCCCGTCACCGAGGGTCTTGACCCCCGGCTGCTGGAGGACGTGGTCAATACACTCTTCCCAATTGGGGAGAGGGGACCGCGTCCTCCGGCGGCGGCGGCTGTCCCAGTGGAGTGGACGGCCGAGCTGGGGGTCACGCAGGAGGAGCTGGCAGCGGCCATCAGACGGCTCGGGGTTCGTAACACGGCCCCGGGTCCGGATGGTGTGCCCGGCCGGGTTTGGGTCTTGACCCAGGGCGTCCTTGGGGCCGACCTCAGGCGGTTGTTCGACCGCTGCCTGAGGGACGGGCGATTCCCCCCCAGTTGGAAGGTGGCGAGGATGGTCCTCCTCCGGAAGGAGGGTCGGCCCGCGGAGTCTCCCTCCGCATACCGGCCCATTTGTCTCCTCGACGAGGTGGGCAAGCTCTTCGAGCGTGTGATTGCTGCCCGCCTCGTCGAGCACCTGTCGCGGGGTGATCCCGGTCTGGCCGACTGCCAGTTCGGTTTCCGGGGGGGCCGATCGACTATCGACGCGATAGGTCGTGTGAGGGCCCTCTCGGGGGCGGCCGTCTCCCAGGGAGGGGTGGCATTGGCAATATCCTTGGATATTGCCAATGCCTTTAACACCCTCCCCTGGGAAGAGATAAGGAGGGGACTCGAATATCATCGAGTCCCCCCTTGTCTCAGGGCGGTCGTCGGGGATTATCTCCGCGGCAGGTGGATCGAGTATCCGGGCCGGGATGGTGATATGCGGAGGGAGGTGTACTGCGGTGTTCCGCAGGGGTCGGTCCTCGGGCCACTCCTGTGGAACATCGCGTACGACTCGGTGTTGCGGGCCGGCCTCCCCGACGGCGTCAGCACGGTGTGTTATGCGGATGACACACTGGTGCTGGCCGTCGGGGCGCACTGGGGGAGGGCCATGCGTCGCGCGGAGGAGGGGTCGCAACGCGTCGTCGACCGGATCAGGGGGATGGGGATGACGGTGGCGGTCCATAAGACCGAGGTGATTGCGTTTCATTCACCTCGGCAGGATCCGCCACCACCTCTGATCCGGGTGGGTGGGGCTGACATCGAGGTGAAGCCCCAGATCAGGTATCTAGGGCTGATCCTCGATAGCCACTGGCGTTTCGAGGAGCATTTCCGCTGCCTGGTCCCCCGGTTGGAAAGGATGGTTGCGGCTCTGGGCCGGATCCTGCCCAACCTGGGGGGCCCGGCGGGCCGAGTTCGTCGCCTCTATGTGGCAATGGTCCAGTCGGTGGCCCTATACGGGGCCCCCGTCTGGGCGGACGACCTGGCTGCCTCCCGGCGCAGCATGACTATGCTGCGTCGGGTGCAGAGGCGCATGGCGCTCAGGGTCGTCCGCGGGTATCGGACCATGTCACATGGGGCGGCGACGGTTCTAGCGGGGATGCCGCCCATGGACCTGCTCGCGCGGTCGCACGCGGAGATGTACCGGCACCGCGTCGACCGTCGCGCAGGGGTGGGGGCGGTCCCGGGCGGGCAGGAACCTGCTTGGGGCGATTTGAAGCGCCAGGCCCGGCAGTCCGTGTTGCTCGCGTGGCAGGAGCGGCTGGCTCTGCCAACCACGGGGCACCGGACTGTCGGGGCGGTTCGGCCACTCCTGAAGGAGTGGCTGGACAGAGGCCATGGCAGCCTCACCTACCGGATGGCACAGGTATTTTCCGGGCATGGCAGCTTCGGAAGATACCTGTGCCGGATAGGGAAGGAGCCGACGGCGCGTTGCTGCCACTGCGACGCTGAGCAGGACACGGCGGATCATACCCTGGAGGTATGCCCCGCGTGGGAGGGGGAGAGCCGTGTCCTGGTCGGCGCCGTCGGGCGGGATGTCTCGCTGCCGGGCGTGGTGCGCGCCATGCTCGGCAGCGAGGAGAAGTGGAGGGCCGTGGCCTCCTTCTGCGAGAACGTAATGTTGCAGAAGGAGGCCGCGGGGAGGGAGCGCGAGCTTCAGCGCGCGCTGAAGCTCGCGCTCGTGCGGTGGCCCGAGGTCGTCGCCCGCTCGCGAGACGTCGCGGGCGACCGCCTCGGCGTGGCGGATGACCTAGGCTGGGAGGGGGGTCCTGAGGGGACCCTCCTCCCGCCAGGCGGCGCCGGGTCGGACCGGTTGGGGGTAGGAGTGCCTCCCCCTACCGGTCCGACGCAAGGGGAGGCACCCTCGGCGGTCTGGTGCGGCCATGAACGCCCGGCCGCCGAGGGGTGGAAACGGGGTCGCGGGCGGTTGCGAGTTGGGGCTCGCAGCCGCCACTAAACGCGGCCCCGGGACGGATAGCGGCGGGATGGAGAGGCCCCGTCCCGCCGCTATGAGGCAGTGTGTCTACTGGGGGGACCGATTGTCCCCCCGGGGGATGGGCGCGAAAGCGCGGGCACGGGGAGGATACCGGAAGAATGCTTCGAGCGATTCCCGGTATCCTCCCAAAGCGTGCCGAAGGGTCACCGTGGGGTTTTTAGTGGGTAGGTCCCGCGCCTGTCGTTGTACGGGCGCGGGGAATCCCACACACCCCTCCCACCTCTCCCCAAAGGAGGTGGGAGGGAGTCTTTCGAAGATTTTCCCCACGACAAAAAAAAAAAAAAAAAAAAATAGGCCTAACCTAGACCTAACATGCGTTATCCTCTAAAATATTGATCCAAACCAGGTTTAATGGACTGTTTCAGTGTGGTACCACATTACTACGTGATACAAACTTGAAAAAACCCAGGATCCGTTCAACAAGTATGTGAAGGATGCGATAGTATGAGTCTGATCAGTGAAAATCTCAGGACTTACCTAGACCTAACTTGCGTTGTCCTCTAAAATATTGATGGAAACCAGGTTTCATTGACTGTTTCAGTGTGGTACTACATTACTACGTGATGCAATCCAGAAAAAGCCCAGGATCTAGCCATCAAGTATGAGAAATATGCGAAAGAATGAGCCTGATGAGAGCAAATCCCAGACCTAACCTAGACCTAACATGCGTTATCCTCTAAAATATTGAGCGAAACCAGGTTTAATGGACTGTTTCAGTGTGGTACCACACTACTTCGTGATCCAAACCAGAAAAAACCCAGGATCTGTTCAAGAAGTATGTGAAAAACTCTAAACTGTGAGCCTGATGAGGGCGAATCGTAGACCTAACACAGACCTAAGATGCGTTATCCTCTAAAATATTTATCCAGATCAGGTTTCATTAAATGTTTCAGTGTGGTATCACTTTACTACGTGATCCAATCCAGAAATAGCCCAGGATCTAGCCATGAAGTATGAGAAATATGCGAAAGTAAGAGACTGATGAGGGCAAATCCTAGACCTATCCCAGACCTAACTTGCGTTATCCTCTAAAATATTGATCGAAACCAGGTTTAATTGACTGTTTCAGCGTGGGACCGCATTACTACGTGATACAATCGAGAAACAGCCCAGGATCTAGCCATGAAGTATGAGAAATATGCGAAAGTGTGAGCCTGATGAGGGCAAATCCTAGACCTAACCCAGACCTAACATGCGTTATCCTCAAAAGTATTGATCGAAACCTGGTTTAATCGAGTGTTTCAATGTGGTACCACATTACAATGTGATCCAAACCAGAAAATAACCCAGGATCTGTTCAACGAGTATGTGAAGTGTGCGAAAGAATGAGTCTGATGTGGGCAAATCCCAGACCTATCCCAGACCTTACATGCGCTATCCTCTAAAATATTTATTAAGACCAGGTTTAATTGATTGTTTCAGTGTGGTCCCACATTACTACGTGATCCAATCCAGAAAAAGCCCAGGATCTAGCCATCAAGTATGAGTAATATGCGAAAGAATGAGCCTGAAGTGAGTAAATCCCAGACCTAACCTAGACCTAACATGAATTATTCTCTAAAATATTGATCGAAACCAGGTTTAATTGACTGTTTCAGTGTGGTACCACATTACTACGTGATCCAAACCAGAAACAACCCAGGATCCGTTCAACAAGTATGTGAAGAATGCGAAAGTATGAGTCTGACGAGGTCAAATCCCAGGCCTTTCCCAGACCTAGCTTGCGTTGTCCTCTAAAATATTGATGGAAACCAGGTTTAATTGACTGTTTCAGTGTTGTACTTCATTACTACGTGATGCAATCCAGAAAAAGCCCAGGATCTAGGCATCAAGTATGTGAAATATGCGAAAGAATGAGCCTGATGAGGGCAAATCCCAGACCTAACCTAGACCTAACATGAATTATTCTCTAAAATATTGATCGCAACCAGGTTTAATTGACTGTTTCAGTGTTGTACTTCATTACTAGGTGATGCAATCCAGAAAAAGCCCAGGATCTAGCCATCAAGTATGAGAAATATGCGAAAGAATGAGCCTTATGAGAGCAAATCCCTGACCTAACCTAGACCTAACATGAATTATTCTCTAAAATATTGATCGAAACCAGGCTTAATTGACTGTTTCAGTGTGGTCCCACATTACTACGTGATCCAAACCAGAAATAACCCAGGATCCGTTCAACAAGTATGTGAAGAATGCGAAAGTATGAGTCTGATGAGTGAAAATCCCAGGCCTAACCTAGACCTAACATGCGTTATCCTCTAAAATATTGATCCAAACCAGGTTTAATGGACTGTTTCAGTGTGGTACCACATTACTACGTGATACAAACTAGAAAAAACCCAGGATCCGTTCAACAAGTATGTGAAGGATGCGATAGTATGAGTCTGATCAGTGAAAATCTCAGGACTCACCTAGACCTAACTTGCGTTGTCCTCTAAAATATTGATGGAAACCAGGTTTCATTGACTGTTTCAGTGTGGTACTACATTACTACGTGATGCAATCCAGAAAAAGCCCAGGATCTAGCCATCAAGTATGAGAAATATGCGAAAGAATGAGCCTGATGAGAGCAAATCCCACACCTACCCTAGACCTAACATGCGTTATCCTCTAAAATATTGAGCGAAACCAGGTTTAATGGACTGTTTCAGTGTGGTACCACACTACTTCGTGATCCAAACCAGAAAAAACCCAGGATCTGTTCAAGAAGTATGTGAAAAACTCTAAACTGTGAGCCTGATGAGGGCGAATCGTAGACCTAACCCAGACCTAAGATGCGTTATCCTCTAAAATATTTATCCAGATCAGGTTTCATTAAATGTTTCAGTGTGGTATCACTTTACTACGTGATCCAATCCAGAAATAGCCCAGGATCTAGCCATGAAGTATGAGAAATATGCGAAAGTAAGAGACTGATGAGGGCAAATCCTAGACCTATCCCAGACCTAACTTGCGTTATCCTCTAAAATATTGATCGAAACCAGGTTTAATTGACTGTTTCAGCGTGGTACCGCATTACTACGTGATACAATCGAGAAACAGCCCAGGATCTAGCCATGAAGTATGAGAAATATGCGAAAGTATGAGCCTGATGAGGGCAAATCCTAGACCTAACCCAGACCTAACATGCGTTATCCTCAAAAGTATTGATCGAAACCTGGTTTAATCGAGTGTTTCAATGTGGTACCACATTACAATGTGATCCAAACCAGAAAATAACCCAGGATCTGTTCAACGAGTATGTGAAGTGTGCGAAAGAATGAGTCTGATGTGGGCAAATCCCAGACCTATCCCAGACCTTACATGCGCTATCCTCTAAAATATTTATCAAGACCAGGTTTAATTGATTGTTTCAGTGTGGTCCCACATTACTACGTGATCCAATCCAGAAAAAGCCCAGGATCTAGCCATCAAGTATGAGTAATATGCGAAAGAATGAGCCTGAAGTGAGTAAATCCCAGACCTAACCTAGACCTAACATGAATTATTCTCTAAAATATTGATCGAAACCAGGTTTAATTGACTGTTTCAGTGTGGTCCCACATTACTACGTGATCCAAACCAGAAACAACCCAGGATCCGTTCAACAAGTATGTGAAGAATGCGAAAGTATGAGTCTGATGAGGTCAAATCCCAGACCTTTCCCAGACCTAACTTGCGTTATCCTCTAAAATATTGATCGAAACCTGGTTTAATCGACTGTTTCAGTGTGGTACCACATTACTATGTGATCCAAACCAGAAAATAACCCAGGATCTGTTCAACGAGTATGTGAAGGGTTGCGAAAGTATGAGTCTGACGAGGTCAAATCCCAGGCCTTTCCCAGACCTAGCTTGCGTTGTCCTCTAAAATATTGATGGAAACCAGGTTTAATTGACTGTTTCAGTGTTGTACTTCATTACTACGTGATGCAATCCAGAAAAAGCCCAGGATCTAGGCATCAAGTATGTGAAATATGCGAAAGAATGAGCCTGATGAGGGCAAATCCCAGACCTAACCTAGACCTAACATGAATTATTCTCTAAAATATTGATCGAAACCAGGTTTAATTGACCGTTTCAGTGTTGTACTTCATTGCTACGTGATGCAATCCAGAAAAAGCCCAGGATCTAGCCATCAAGTATGAGAAATATGCGAAAGAATGAGCCTGATGAGAGCAAATCCCAGACCTAACCTAGACCAAACATGCGTTATCCTCTAAAATATTGAGCGAAACCAGGTTTAATGGACTGTTTCAGTGTGGTACCACATTACTACGTGATCCAAACCAGAAAAAACCCAGGATCAGTTCAACAAGTATGTGAAGAATGCGAAAGTATGTGTCTGATGAGTGAAAATCCCAGGGCTAACCTAGACCAAACATGCGTTATCCTCTAAAATATTGATCCAAACCAGGTTTAATGGACTGTTTCAGTGTGGTACCACACTACTACGTGATACAAACCAGAAAAAACCCAGGATCTGTTCAACTAGTATGTGAAAAACGCGAAAGTATGAGCCTGATGAGGGCAAATCCCAGTCCTATCCCAGACCTAACTTGCGTTGTCCTCTAAGATATTGATGGAAACCAGGTTTAATCGACTGTTCCAGTGTGGTCCCACATTACTACGTGATCCAAACCAGAAAAAACCCAGGATCCGTTCAACAAGTATGTGAAGAATGCGAAAGTATGTGTCTGATGAGTGAAAATCCCAGGGCTAACCTAGACCAAACATGCGTTATCCTCTAAAATATTGATCCAAACCAGGTTTAATGGACTGTTCCAGTGTGGTACCACACTACTACGTGATACAAACCAGAAAAAACCCAGGATCTGTTCAACAAGTATGTGAAAAACGCGAAAGTATGAGCCTGATGAGGGCAAATCCCAGTCCTATCCCAGACCTAACTTGCGTTGTCCTCTAAGATATTGATGGAAACCAGGTTTAATCGACTGTTCCAGTGTGGTCCCACATTACTACGTGATCCAAACCAGAAAAAACCCAGGATCCGTTCAACAAGTATGTGCAGAATGCGAAAGTATGAGTCTGATCAGTGAAAATCCCAGGCCTAACCTAGACCTAGCTTGCGTTATCCTCTAAAATATTGATCGAAACCAGGTTTAATCGACTGTTTCAGTGTGGTACCACATTACTACGTGACCCAAACCAGAAAAAACCCATGATCTGTTCAACGAGTATGTGAAGTGTGCGAAAGTATGAGTCTGATCAGTGAAAATCTCAGGCCTAACCTAGACCTAGCTTGCGTTATCCTCTAAAATATTGATCGAAACCAGGTTTAATCGACTGTTTCAGTGTGGTACCACATTACTACGTGACCCAAACCAGAAAAAACCCATGATCTGTTCAACGAGTATGTGAAGTGTGCGAAAGTATGAGTCTGATCAGTGAAAATCTCAGGCCTTACCTAGACCAAACATGCGTTATCCTCTAAAATATTGATCGAAACCAGGTTTGATGGACTGTTTCAGTGTGGTACCACATTACTACGTGATCCAAACCAGAAAAAACCCAGGATCCGTTCAACAAGTATGTGAAGGATGCGAAAGTATGAGCCTGATGAGGGCAAATCCCAGACCTATCCCAGACTTAACTTGCGTTATCCTCTAAAATATTGAGCGAAACCAGGTTTAATGGACTGTTTCAGTGTGGTACCACACTACTACGTGATCCAAACCAGAAAAAACCCAGGATCAGTTCAACAAGTATGTGAAGAATGCGAAGGAATGAGCCTGATGAGAGCAAATCCCAGACCTAACCTAGACCTAACATGCGTTATCCTCTAAAATATTGAGCGAAACACGGATTAATGGACTGTTTCAGTGTGGTACCACACTACTTCGTGATCCAAACCAGACAAAACCCTGGATCTGTTCAACAAGAAAGTGAAAAACGCGAAACTGTGAGCCTGATGAGGGCAAATCTTAGACCTAACCCAGACCTAAGATGCGTTATGCTCTAAAATATTTATCCAGACCAGGTTTCATTGAATGTTTCAGTGTGGTACCACTTTACTACGTGATCCAATCCAGAAATAGCCCAGGATCTAGCCATCAAGTATGAGAAATATGCGAAAGAATGAGCCTGATGAGAGCAAATCCCAGACCTAACCTAGACCTAACATGAATTATTCTCTAAAATATTGATCGAAACCAGGTTTAATTGACTGTTTCAGTGTGGTCCCACATTACTTCGTCATCCAAACCAGAAAATAACCCAGGATCTGTTCAACGAGTATGTGAAGTGTGCGAAAGTATGAGTCTGATGAGGTCAAATCCCAGACCTATCCCAGACCTAACTTGCGTTGTCCTCTAAAATATTGATCGAAACCAGGTTTAATCGACTGTTTCAGTGTGGTACCACATTACTACGTGATCCACACCAGAAAAAACCCAGGATCCGTTCAACAAGTATGTGAAGAATGCGAAAGTATGAGTCTGATGAGTGAAAATCCCAGACCTAACCTACACCTAACATGCGTTATCCTCTAAAATATTGATCCAAACCAGGTTTAATGGACTGCTTCAGTGTGGTACCACACTACAACGTGATTCAAACCAGAAAAAACCCAGGATCTGTTCAACTAGTATGTGAAAAACGCGAAAGTATGAGCCTGATGAGGGCAAATCCCAGTCCTATCCCAGACCTAACTTGCGTTGTCCTCTAAGATATTGATGGAAACCAGGTTTAATCGACTGTTCCAGTGTGGTCCCACATTACTACGTGATCCAAACCAGAAAAAACCCAGGATCCGTTCAACAAGTATGTGAAGAATGCGAAAGTATGTGTCTGATGAGTGAAAATCCCAGGGCTAACCTAGACCAAACATGCGTTATCCTCTAAAATATTGATCCAAACCAGGTTTAATGGACTGTTCCAGTGTGGTACCACACTACTACGTGATACAAACCAGAAAAAACCCAGGATCTGTTCAACAAGTATGTGAAAAACGCGAAAGTATGAGCCTGATGAGGGCAAATCCCAGTCCTATCCCAGACCTAACTTGCGTTGTCCTCTAAGATATTGATGGAAACCAGGTTTAATCGACTGTTCCAGTGTGGTCCCACATTACTACGTGATCCAAACCAGAAAAAACCCAGGATCCGTTCAACAAGTATGTGCAGAATGCGAAAGTATGAGTCTGATCAGTGAAAATCCCAGGCCTAACCTAGACCTAGCTTGCGTTATCCTCTAAAATATTGATCGAAACCAGGTTTAATCGACTGTTTCAGTGTGGTACCACATTACTACGTGACCCAAACCAGAAAAAACCCATGATCTGTTCAACGAGTATGTGAAGTGTGCGAAAGTATGAGTCTGATCAGTGAAAATCTCAGGCCTAACCTAGACCTAGCTTGCGTTATCCTCTAAAATATTGATCGAAACCAGGTTTAATCGACTGTTTCAGTGTGGTACCACATTACTACGTGACCCAAACCAGAAAAAACCCATGATCTGTTCAACGGGTATGTGAAGTGTGCGAAAGTATGAGTCTGATCAGTGAAAATCTCAGGCCTTACCTAGACCAAACATGCGTTATCCTCTAAAATATTGATCGAAACCAGGTTTGATGGACTGTTTCAGTGTGGTACCACATTACTACGTGATCCAAACCAGAAAAAACCCAGGATCCGTTCAACAAGTATGTGAAGGATGCGAAAGTATGAGCCTGATGAGGGCAAATCCCAGACCTATCCCAGACTTAACTTGCGTTATCCTCTAAAATATTGAGCGAAACCAGGTTTAATGGACTGTTTCAGTGTGGTACCACACTACTACGTGATCCAAACCAGAAAAAACCCAGGATCAGTTCAACAAGTATGTGAAGAATGCGAAAGAATGAGCCTGATGAGAGCAAATCCCAGACCTAACCTAGACCTAACATGCGTTATCCTCTAAAATATTGAGCGAAACACGGATTAATGGACTGTTTCAGTGTGGTACCACACTACTTCGTGATCCAAACCAGACAAAACCCTGGATCTGTTCAACAAGAAAGTGAAAAACGCGAAACTGTGAGCCTGATGAGGGCAAATCTTAGACCTAACCCAGACCTAAGATGCGTTATGCTCTAAAATATTTATCCAGACCAGGTTTCATTGAATGTTTCAGTGTGGTACCACTTTACTACGTGATCCAATCCAGAAATAGCCCAGGATCTAGCCATCAAGTATGAGAAATATGCGAAAGAATGAGCCTGATGAGAGCAAATCCCAGACCTAACCTAGACCTAACATGAATTATTCTCTAAAATATTGATCGAAACCAGGTTTAATTGACTGTTTCAGTGTGGTCCCACATTACTACGTGATCCAAACCAGAAAATAACCCAGGATCTGTTCAACGAGTATGTGAAGTGTGCGAAAGTATGAGTCTGATGAGGTCAAATCCCAGACCTATCCCAGACCTAACTTGCGTTGTCCTCTAAAATATTGATCGAAACCAGGTTTAATCGACTGTTTCAGTGTGGTACCACATTACTACGTGATCCACACCAGAAAAAACCCAGGATCCGTTCAACAAGTATGTGAAGAATGCGAAAGTATGAGTCTGATGAGTGAAAATCCCAGACCTAACCTACACCTAACATGCGTTATCCTCTAAAATATTGAGCGAAACCAGGATTAATGGACTGTTTCAGTGTGGTACCACACTACTTCGTGATCCAAACCAGACAAAACCCAGGATCTGTTCAACAAGATAGTGAAAAACGCGAAACTGTGAGCCTGATGAGGGCAAATCTTAGACCTAACCCAGACCTAAGATGCGTTATGCTCTAAAATATTTAGCCAGACCAGGTTTCATTGAATGTTTCAGTGTGGTACCACTTTACTACGTGATCCAATCCAGAAATAGCCCAGGATCTAGCCATCAAGTATGAGAAATATGCGAAAGAATGAGCCTGATGAGAGCAAATCCCAGACCTAACCTAGACCTAACATGAATTATTCTCTAAAATATTGATCGAAACCAGGTTTAATTGACTGTTTCAGTGTGGTCCCACATTACTGCGTGATCCAAACCAGAAAATAACCCAGGATCTGTTCAACGAGTATGTGAAGTGTGCGAAAGTATGTGTCTGATGAGTGAAAATCCCAGGGCTAACCTAGACCAAACATGCGTTATCCTCTAAAATATTGATCCAAACCAGGTTTAATGGACTGTTTCTGTGTGGTACCACACTACTACGTGATACAAACCAGAAAAAACCCAGGATCTGTTCAACAAGTATGTGAAAAACGCGAAAGTATGAGTCTGATGAGGTCAAATCCCAGTCCTATCCCAGACCTAACTTGCGTTGTCCTCTAAAATATTGATCGAAACCAGGTTTAATCGACTGTTTCAGTGTGGTACTACATTACTACGTGATGCAATCCAGAAAAGCCCAGGATCTAGCCATCAAGTATGAGAAATATGCGAAAGAATGAGCCTGATGAGAGCAAATCCCAGACCTAACCTAGTCCAAACATGCGTTATCCTCTAAAATATTGAGCGAAACCAGGTTTAATGGACTGTTTCAGTGTGGTACCACATTACTACGTGATCCAAACCAGAAAAAACCCAGGATCAGTTCAACAAGTATGTGAAGAATGCGAAAGTATGTGTCTGATGAGTGAAAATCCCAGGGCTAACCTAGACCAAACATGCGTTATCCTCTAAAATATTCATCCAAACCAGGTTTAATGGACTGTTTCTGTGTGGTACCACACTACTACGTGATACAAACCAGAAAAAACCCAGGATCTGTTCAACAAGTATGTGAAAAACGCGAAAGTATGAGCCTGATGAGGGCAAATCCCAGTCCTATCCCAGACCTAACTTGCGTTGTCCTCTAAGATATTGATGGAAACCAGGTTTAATCGACTGTTCCAGTGTGGTCCCACATTACTACGTGATCCAAACCAGAAAAAACCCAGGATCCGTTCAACAAGTATGTGAAGAATGCGAAAGTATGTGTCTGATGAGTGAAAATCCCAGGGCTAACCTAGACCAAACATGCGTTATCCTCTAAAATATTGATCCAAACCAGGTTTAATGGACTGTTTCAGTGTGGTACCACACTACTACGTGATACAAACCAGAAAAGACCCAGGATCTGTTCAACAAGTATGTGAAAAACGCGAAAGTATGAGCCTGATGAGGGCAAATCCCAGTCCTATCCCAGACCTAACTTGCGTTGTCCTCTAAGATATTGATGGAAACCAGGTTTAATCGACTGTTCCAGTGTGGTCCCACATTACTACGTGATCCAAACCAGAAAAAACCCAGGATCCGTTCAACAAGTATGTGCAGAATGCGAAAGTATGAGTCTGATCAGTGAAAATCCCAGGCCTAACCTAGACCTAGCTTGCGTTATCCTCTAAAATATTGATCGAAACCAGGTTTAATCGACTGTTTCAGTGTGGTACCACATTACTACGTGACCCAAACCAGAAAAAACCCATGATCTGTTCAACGAGTATGTGAAGTGTGCGAAAGTATGAGTCTGATCAGTGAAAATCTCAGGCCTAACCTAGACCTAGCTTGCGTTATCCTCTAAAATATTGATCGAAACCAGGTTTAATCGACTGTTTCAGTGTGGTACCACATTACTACGTGATACAATCCAGAAACAGCCCAGGATCTAGCCTTGAAGTATGAGAAATATGCGAAAGAATGAGCCTGATGAGAGCAAATCCCTGACCTAACCTAGACCTAACATGAATTATTCTCTAAAATATTGATCAAAACCAGGTTCAATTGACTGTTTCAGTGTGGTACCCACATTACTACGTGATCCAATCCAGAAATAGCCCAGGATCTAGCCATGAAGTATGAGAAATATGCGAAAGTATGAGCCTGATGAGGGCAAATCCTAGACCTAACCCAGACCTAGCATGCGTTATTCTCCAAAATATTTATCAAGACCAGGTTTAATTGAATGTTTCAGTGTGGTACCACATTACTACGTGATCCAAACTAGAAAAAACCCAGGTTCCGTTCAACAAGTATGTGAAGAATGCGATAGTATGAGTCTGATGAATGAAAATCCCAGGGCTAACCTAGACCTAACATGCGTTATCCTCAAAAATATTGATCGAAACCTGGTTTAATCGACTGTTTCAGTGTGGTACCACATTACTATGCGATCCAGACCAGAAAATAACCCAGGATCTGTTCAAGGAGTATGTGAAGTGTGCGAAAGTATGAGTCTGATGAGGTCAAATCCCAGACCTATCCCAGACCTAACTTGCGTTATCCTCTAAAATATTGATCGAAACCAGGTTTAATCGACTGTTTCAGTGTTGTACTTCATTACCTCGTGATCCAAACCAGAAAAAACCCAGGATCTGTTCAACAAGTACGTGAAAAACGCTAAACTGTGAGCCTGATGAGGGCAAATCTTAGACCTAACCCAGACCTAACTTGCGTTATCCGCTAAAATATTGATCGAAACCAGGTGTAATTGACTGTTTCAGCGTGGTACCACATTACTACGTGATACAATCCAGAAACAGCCCAGGATCTAGCCTTGAAGTATGAGAAATATGCGAAAGTATGAGCCTGATGAGGGCAAATCCCAGACCTATCCCAGACCTAACTTGCGTTGTCCTCTAAAATATTGATCGAAACCAGGTTTAATCGACTGTTTCAGTGTGGTACCACATTACTACGTGATCCACACCAGAAAAGACCCAGGATCCGTTCAACAAGTATGTGAAGAATGCGAAAGTATGAGTCTGATGAGTGAAAATCCCAGACCTAACCTAGACCTAACATGCGTTATCCTCTAAAATATTGAGCGAAACCAGGATTAATGGACTGTTTCAGTGTGGTACCACACTACTTCGTGATCCAAACCAGACAAAACCCAGGATCTGTTCAACGAGTATGTGAAGTGTGCGAAAGTATGAGTCTGATGAGGTCAAATCCCAGACCTAACCTAGACCTAACATGAATTATTCTCTAAAATATTGATCGAAACCAGGTTTAATTGACTGTTTCAGTGTGGTCCCATATTACTACGTGATCCAAACCAGAAAATAACCCAGGATCAGTTCAACAAGTATGTGAAGAATGCGAAAGAATGAGCCTGATGAGAGCAAATCCCAGACCTAACCTAGACCTAACATGCGTTATCCTCTAAAATATTGAGCGAAACCAGGATTAATGGACTGTTTCAGTGTGGTACCACACTACTTCGTGATCCAAACCAGACAAAACCCAGGATCTGTTCAACAAGAAAGTGAAAAACGCGAAACTGTGAGCCTCATGAGGGCAAATCTTAGACCTAACCCAGACCTAAGATGCGTTATGCTCTAAAATATTTAGCCAGACCAGGTTTCATTGAATGTTTCAGTGTGGTACCACTTTACTACGTGATCCAATCCAGAAATAGCCCAGGATATAGCCATCAAGTATGAGAAATATGCTAAAGAATGAGCCTGATGAGAGCAAATCCCAGACCTAACCTAGACCTAACATGAATTATTCTCTAAAATATTGATCGAAACCAGGTTTAATTGACTGTTTCAGTGTGGTCCCACATTACTACGTGATCCAAACCAGAAAATAACCCAGGATCTGTTCAACGAGTATGTGAAGTGTGCGAAAGTATGAGTCTGATGAGGTCAAATCCCAGACCTATCCCAGACCTAACTTGCGTTGTCCTCTAAAATATTGATCGAAACCAGGTTTAATCGACTGTTTCAGTGTGGTACTACATTACTACGTGATGCAATCCAGAAAAGCCCAGGATCTAGCCATCAAGTATGAGAAATATGCGAAAGAATGAGCCTGATGAGAGCAAATCCCAGACCTAACCTAGACCAAACATGCGTTATCCTCTAAAATATTGAGCGAAACCAGGTTTAATGGACTGTTTCAGTGTGGTACCACATTACTACGTGATCCAAACCAGAAAAAACCCAGGATCAGTTCAACAAGTATGTGAAGAATGCGAAAGTATGTGTCTGATGAGTGAAAATCCCAGGGCTAACCTAGACCAAACATGCGTTATCCTCTAAAATATTGATCCAAACCAGGTTTAATGGAGTGTTTCAGTGTGGTACCACACTACTACGTGATACAAACCAGAAAAAACCCAGGATCTGTTCAACAAGTATGTGAAAAACGCGAAAGTATGACCCTGATGCGGGCAAATCCCAGTCCTATCCCAGACCTAACTTGCGTTGTCCTCTAAGATATTGATGGAAACCAGGTTTAATCGACTGTTCCAGTGTGGTCCCACATTACTACGTGATCCAAACCAGAAAAAACCCAGGATCCGTTCAGCAAGTATGTGAGGAATGCGAAAGTATGTGTCTGATGAGTGAAAATCCCAGGGCTAACCTAGACCAAACATGCGTTATCCTCTAAAATATTGATCCAAACCAGGTTTAATGGACTGTTCCGGTGTGGTACCACACTACTACGTGATACAAACCAGAAAAAACCCAGGATCTGTTCAACAAGTATGTGAAAAACGCGAAAGTATGAGCCTGATGAGGGCAAATCCCAGTCCTATCCCAGACCTAACTTGCGTTGTCCTCTAAGATATTGATGGAAACCAGGTTTAATCGACTGTTCCAGTGTGGTACCACATTACTACGTGATCCACACCAGAAAAAACCCAGGATCCGTTCAACAAGTATGTGAAGAATGCGAAAGTATGAGTCTGATGAGTGAAAATCCCAGACCTAACCTACACCTAACATGCGTTATCCTCTAAAATATTGATCCAAACCAGGTTTAATGGACTGCTTCAGTGTGGTACCACACTACAACGTGATTCAAACCAGAAAAAACCCAGGATCTGTTCAACTGGTATGTGAAAAACGCGAAAGTATGAGCCTGATGAGGGCAAATCCCAGACCTATCCCTGACTTAACTTGCGTTATCCTCTAAAATATTGAGCGAAACCAGGTTTAATGGACTGTTTCAGTGTGGTACCACACTACTACGTGATCCAAACCAGAAAAAACCCAGGATCAGTTCAACAAGTATGTGAAGAATGCGAAAGAATGAGTCTGATCAGTGAAAATCTCAGGCCTTACCTAGACCAAACATGCGTTATCCTCTAAAATATTGATCGAAACCTGGTTTAATCGACTGTTTCAGTGTGGTACCACATTACTACGTGACCCAAACCAGAAAAAACCCATGATCTGTTCAACGAGTATGTGAAGTGTGCGAAAGTATGAGTCTGATCAGTGAAAATCTCAGGCCTAACCTAGACCTAGCTTGCGTTATCCTCTAAAATATTGATCGAAACCAGGTTTAATCGACTGTTTCAGTGTGGTACCACATTACTACGTGACCCAAACCAGAAAAAACCCATGATCTGTTCAACGAGTATGTGAAGTGTGCGAAAGTATGAGTCTGATCAGTGAAAATCTCAGGCCTTACCTAGACCAAACATGCGTTATCCTCTAAAATATTGATCGAAACCAGGTTTGATGGACTGTTTCAGTGTGGTACCACATTACTACGTGATCCAAACCAGAAAAAACCCAGGATCCGTTCAACAAGTATGTGAAGGATGCGAAAGTATGAGCCTGATGAGGGCAAATCCCAGACCTATCCCAGACTTAACTTGCGTTATCCTCTAAAATATTGAGCGAAACCAGGTTTAATGGACTGTTTCAGTGTGGTACCACACTACTACGTGATCCAAACCAGAAAAAACCCAGGATCAGTTCAACAAGTATGTGAAGTGTGCGAAAGTATGAGTCTGATGAGGTCAAATCCCAGACCTATCCCAGACCTAACTTGCGTTGTCCTCTAAAATATTGATCGAAACCAGGTTTAATCGACTGTTTCAGTGTGGTACCACATTACTACGTGATCCAAACCAGAAAATAACCCAGGATCTGTTCAACGAGTATGTGAAGTGTGCGAAAGTATGAGTCTGATGAGGTCAAATCCCAGACCTATCCCAGACCTAACTTGCGTTGTCCTCTAAAATATTGATCGAAACCAGGTTTAATCGACTGTTTCAGTGTGGTACCACATTACTACGTGATCCACACCAGAAAAAACCCAGGATCCGTTCAACAAGTATGTGAAGAATGCGAAAGTATGAGTCTGATGAGTGAAAATCCCAGACCTAACCTAGACCTAACATGCGTTATCCTCTAAAATATTGATCCAAACCAGGTTTAATGGACTGCTTCAGTGTGGTACCACACTACTACGTGATTCAAACCAGAAAAAACCCAGGATCTGTTCAACAAGTATGTGAAAAACGCGAAAGTATGAGCTTGATGAGGGCAAATCCCAGACCTATCCCTGACTTAACTTGCGTTATCCTCTAAAATATTGAGCGAAACCAGGTTTAATGGACTGTTTCAGTGTGGTACCACACTACTACGTGATCCAAACCAGAAAAAACCCAGGATCAGTTCAACAAGTATGTGAAGAATGCGAAAGAATGAGCCTGATGAGAGCAAATCCCAGACCTAACTTAGACCTAACATGCGTTATCCTCTAAAATATTGAGCGAAACCAGGATTAATGGACTGTTTCAGTGTGGTACCACACTACTTCGTGATCCAAACCAGACAAAACCCAGGATCTGTTCAACAAGAAAGTGAAAAACGCGAAACTGTGAGCCTGATGAGGGCAAATCTTAGACCTAACCCAGACCTAAGATGCGTTATGCTCTAAAATATTTATCCAGACCAGGTTTCATTAAATGTTTCAGTGTGGTACCACTTTACTACGTGATCCAATCCAGAAATAGCCCAGGATCTAGCCATCAAGTATGAGAAATATGCGAAAGAATGAGCCTGATGAGAGCAAATCCCAGACCTAACCTAGACCTAACATGAATTATTCTCTAAAATATTGATCGAAACCAGGTTTAATTGACTGTTTCAGTGTGGTCCCACATTACTACGTGATCCAAACCAGAAAATAACCCAGGATCTGTCCAACGTGTATGTGAAGTGTGCGAAAGTATGAGTCTGATGAGGTCAAATCCCAGACCTATCCCAGACCTAACTTGCGTTGTCCTCTAAAATATTGATCGAAACCAGGTTTAATCGACTGTTTCAGTGTGGTACTACATTACTACGTGATGCAATCCAGGATCTAGCCATCAAGTATGAGAAATATGCGAAAGAATGAGCCTGATGAGAGCAAATCCCAGACCTAACCTAGACCAAACATGCGTTATCCTCTAAAATATTGAGCGAAACCAGGTTTAATGGACTGTTTCAGTGTGGTACCACACTACTACGTGATACAAACCAGAAAAAACCCAGGATCTGTTCAACAAGTATGTGAAAAACGCGAAAGTATGAGCCTGATGAGGGCAAATCCCAGTCCTATCCCAGACCGAACTTGCGTTGTCCTCTAAGATATTGATGGAAACCAGGTTTAATCGATTGTTCCAGTGTGGTCCCACATTACTACGTGATCCAAACCAGAAAAAACCCAGGATCCGTTCAGCAAGTATGTGCAGAATGCGAAAGTATGAGTCTGATCAGTGAAAATCCCAGGCCTAACCTAGACCTAGCTTGCGTTATCCTCTAAAATATTGATCGAAACCAGGTTTAATCGACTGTTTCAGTGTGGTACCACATTACTACGTGACCCAAACCAGAAAAAACCCATGATCTGTTCAACGAGTATGTGAAGTGTGCGAAAGTATGAGTCTGATCAGTGAAAATCTCAGGCCTAACCTAGACCTAGCTTGCGTTATCCTCTAAAATATTGATCGAAACCTGGTTTAATCGACTGTTTCAGTGTGGTACCACATTACTACGTGACCCAAACCAGAAAAAACCCATGATCTGTTCAACGAGTATGTGAAGTGTGCGAAAGTATGAGTCTGATCAGTGAAAATCTCAGGCCTTACCTAGACCAAACATGCGTTATCCTCTAAAATATTGATCGAAACCAGGTTTGATGGACTGTTTCAGTGTGGTACCACATTACTACGTGATCCAAACCAGAAAAAACCCAGGATCCGTTCAACAAGTATGTGAAGGATGCGAAAGTATGAGTCTGATCAGTGTAAATCTCAGGCCTTACCTAGACCTAACTTGCGTTGTCCTCTAAAATATTGATGGAAACCAGGTTTCATTGACTGTTTCAGTGTGGTACTACATTACTACGTCATGCAATCCAGAAAAAGCCCAGGATCTAGCCATCAAGTATGAGAAATATGCGAAAGAATGAGCCTGATGAGAGCAAATCCCAGACCTAACCTAGACCTAACGTGCGTTATCCTCTAAAATATTGAGCGAAACCAGGTTTAATCGACTGTTTCAGTGTGGTACCACATTACTACGTGATCCAAACCAGAAAAAACCCAGGATCCGTTCAACAAGTATGTGAAGGATGCGAAAGTATGAGTCTGATCAGTGAAAATCTCAGGCCTTACCTAGACCTAACTTGCGTTGTCCTCTAAAATATTGATGGAAACCAGGTTTCATTGACTGTTTCAGTGTGGTACTACATTACTACGTGATGCAATCCAGAGAAAGCCCAGGATCTAGCCATCAAGTATGAGAAATATGCGAAAGAATGAGCCTGATGAGAGCAAATCCCAGACCTAACCTAGGCCTAACATGCGTTATCCTCTAAAATATTGAGCGAAACCAGGTTTAATGGACTGTTTCAGTGTGGTACCACACTACTTCGTGTTCCAAACCAGTCAAAACCCAGGAACCGGCCCACAAGAATGTGAAAAACGCGAAACTGTGAGCCTGATGAGGGCAAATCTTAGACCTAACCCAGACCTAAGATGCGTTATCCTCTAAAATATTTATCCGGACCAGGTTTCATTGAATGTTTCAGTGTGGTACCACTTTACTACGTGATCCAATCCAGAAATAGCCCAGGTTCTAGCCATGAAGTATGAGAAATATGCGAAAGTGAGAGCGTGATGAGGGCAAATCCTAGACCTATCCCAGACCTAACTTGCATTATCCTCTAAAATATTGATCGAAACCAGGTTTAATTGACTGTTTCAGCGTGGTACCACATTACTACGTGATACAATCCAGAAACAGCCCAGGATCTAGCCATCAAGTATGAGAAATATGCGAAAGAATGAGCCTGATGAGAGCAAATCCCAGACCTAACCTAGACCTAACATGCGTTATCCGCAACAATATAGATCGAAACCTGGTTTAATCGACTGTTTCAGTGTGGTACCACATTACTATGTGATCCAAACCAGAAAATAGCCCAGGATCTATCCATGAAGTATAAGAAATATGCGAAAGTATGAGCCTGATGGGGGCAAATCCCAGACCTAACCCAGACCTAACATGCGCTATCCTCAAAAATATTTATCAAAACCAGGTTTAACTGAATGTTTCGGTGTGTTACCACATTACTACGTGATACAATCCTGAAACAGCCCAGGATCTAGCCATGAAGTATGAGAAATATGCGAAAGTATGAGCTTGACGAGGGCAAATCCTAGACCTAACCCAAACCTAACATGCGTTATCCTCTAAAATATTGATCCAAACCAGGTTTAATGGACTGCTTCAGTGTGGTACCACTTTACTACGTGATCCAAACCAGAAAAAACCCAGGATCCGTTCAACAAGTATGTGAAGAATGCGAAAGTATGAGTCTGATGAGTGAAAATCCCAAACCTAACCTAGACCTAACATGCGTTATCCTCTAAAATATTGATCCAAACCAGGTTTAATGGGCTGTTTCAGTGTGGTACCACTTTACTACGTGATCCAAAGCAGAAAAAACACTCGATCAGGTCAACATGTATGTTAGAACTGCGAAAGTATGACCCTGATGAGGGCAAATCCCAGACCTATCCCAGACTTAACTTGCGTTGTCCTCTAAAATAATGATCGAAACCAGGGTTAATTGATTGTTTTAGTTGTGGCACCACTGTACTACGTGATCCAAACCAGGAAAAACCCAGGATCCGTTCAACAAGTATGTGAAGAATGCAAAAGTATGAGTCTGATGAGTGAAAATCCCAGGCCTAACCCAGACCTAACATGCGTTATCCTCAAAAATATTGATCGAAACCTGGTTTAATCGACTGTTTCAGTGTGGTACCACATTACAACGTGACTCAAACCAGAAAAAACCCAGGATCTGTTCAACAAGTATGTGAGAAACGCGAAAGTATGAGCCTGATGAGGGCAAATCCCAGACCTATCCCAGAACAAACTTTTTTTTTTTTTTTTTTTTTTTTTTTTTGTCGTGGTGAAAATCTTCGAAAGACTCCCTCCCACCTCCTTGGGGAGAGGTGGGAGGGGTGTGTGGGATTCCCCGCGCCCGTACAACGACAGGCGCGGACCTACCCACTAAAAACCCCACGGTGACCCTTCGGCACGCTTTGGGAGGATACCGGGAATCGCTCGAAGCATTCTTCCGGTATCCTCCCCGTGCCCGCGCTTTCGCGCCCATCCCCCGGGGGGACAATCGGTCCCCCCAGTAGACACACTGCCTCATAGCGGCGGGATGGGGCCACTCCATCCCGCCGCTATCCGTCCCGGGGCCGCGTTTAGTGGCGGCTGCGAGCCCCAACTCGCAACCGCCCGCGACCCCGTTTCCACCCCTCGGCGGCCGGGCGTTCATGGCCGCACCAGACCGCCGAGGGTGCCTCCCCTTGCGTCGGACCGGTAGGGGGAGGCACTCCTACCCCCAACCGGTCCGACCCGGCGCCACCTGGCGGGAGGAGGGTCCCCTCAGGACCGCCCTCCCAGCCTAGGTCATCCGCCACGCCGAGGCGGCCGCCCGCGACGCCTCGCGACCGGGCGACGACCTCGGGCCACCGCACGATCGCGAGCTTCAGCGCGCCGCTGAAGCTCGCGCTCCCTCCCCGCGGCCTCCTTCTGCAACATTACGTTCTCGCAGAAGGAGGCCACGGCCCTCCACTTCTCCTCGCTGCCGAGCATGGCGCGCACCACGCCCGGCAGCGAGACATCCCGCCCGACGACGCCGACCAGGACACGGCGCTCCCCCTCCCACGCGGGGCATACCTCCAGGGTATGATCCGCCGTGTCCTGCTCAGCGTCGCAGTGGCAGCAACGCGCCGTCGGCTCCTTCCCTATCCGGCACAGGTATCTTCCGAAGCTGCCATGCCCGGAAAATACCTGTGCCAGCCGGTAGGTGAGGCTGCCATGGCCTCTGTCCAGCCACACCTTCAGGAGTGGCCGAACAGCCCCGACAGTCCGGTGCCCCGCGGTTGGCAGAGCCAGCCGCTCCTGCCACGCGAGCAACACGGACTGCCGGGCCTGGCGCTTCAAATCGCCCCAAGCAGGTTCCTGCCCGCCCGGGACCGCCCCCACCCCCGCGCGACGGTCGACGCGGTGCATTCCAGAACAAACTTGCGTTATCCTCTAAAATATTTATCAAGACCAGGTTTAATTGAATGTTTCAGTGTGGTACCACAATACTACGTGATACAATCCAGAAAAAGCCCAGGATCTAGCCATCAAGTGTGAGAAATATGCGAAAGAATGAGCCTGATGAGGGCAAATCCTAGACCTAATCCAGACCTAGCATGTGTTATCCTCTAAGATATTGATCGCAACCAGGTTTAATGGACTGTTTCAGTGTGGTACCACACTACTACGTGATCCAAACCAGAAAAAACCCAGGATCTGTTCAACAAGTATGTGAAAAACGCGAAAGTATGAGTCTGATGAGGACAAATCCCAGACCTATCCCAGACTTATCTTGCGTTATCCTCTAAAATATTGATCGAAACCAGGTTTAATCGACTGTTTCAGTGTGGTACCACATTACTACGTGATACAATCCAGAAACAGTCCAGGATCTAGCCATGAAGTATGAGAAATCTGCGAAAGAATGAGCCTGATGAGAGCAAATCCTAGACCTAACCCTAACCTAACATGAATTATTCTCCAAAATATTGATCGAAACCAGGTTTAATTGACTGTCTCAGTGTGGTCCCACATTACTTCGTGATCCAAACCAGAAAAAACCCAGGATCAGTTCAACAAGTATGTGAAGAATGCGAAAGAATGAGCCTGATGAGAGCAAATCCCAGGTCTAACCTAGACCTAACATGCGATATCCTCTAAAATATTGAGCGAAACCAGGTTTAATGGACTGTTTCAGTGTGGTACCACACTACTACGTGATCCAAACCAGAAAAAACCCAGGATCAGTTCAACAAGTATGTGAAGAATGCGAAAGAATGAGCCTGATGAGAGCAAATCCCAGACCTAACCTAGACCTAACATGCGTTATCCTCTAAAATATTTATCAAGACCAGGTTTAATGGACTGCTTCAGTGTGGTACAACAATAATACGTGTTCCAATCCTGAAAGAGCCCAGGATCTAGCCATCAAGTATGAGAAATATGCGAAAGAATGAGCCTGATGAGAGCAAATCCCAGACCTAACCTAGACCTAGCATGAATTATTCTCTAAAATATTGATCGAACCAGGTTTAATTGACTGTTTCAGTGTGGTCCCACATTACTACGTGATCCAAGCCAGAAAATAACCCAGGATCTGTTCAACGAGTATGTGAAGTGTGCGAAAGTATGAGTCTGATGAGGTCAAATCCCAGACCTATCCCAGACCTAACTTGCGTTGTCCTCTAAAATATTGATCGAAACCAGGTTTAATCGACTGTTTCAGTGTGGTACCACATTACTACGTGATCCACACCAGAAAAAACCCAGGATCCGTTCAACAGGTATGTGAAGAATGCGAAAGTATGAGTCTGATGAGTGAAAATCCCAGACCTAACCTAGACCTAACATGCGTTATCCTCTAAAATATTGATCCAAACCAGGTTTAATGGACTGCTTCAGTGTGGTACCACACTACTACGTGATTCAAACCAGAAAAAACCCAGGATCTGTTCAACAAGTATGTGAAAAACGCAAAAGTATGAGCCTGATGAGGGCAAATCCCAGACCTATCCCTGACTTAACTTGCGTTATCCTCTAAAATATTGAGCGAAACCAGGTTTAATGGACTGTTTCAGTGTGGTACCACACTACTACGTGATCCAAACCAGAAAAAACCCAGGATCAGTTCAACAAGTATGTGAAGAATGCGAAAGAATGAGCCTGATGAGAGCAAATCCCAGACCTAACCTAGACCTAACATGCGTTATCCTCTAAAATATTGAGCGAAACCAGGATTAATGGACTGTTTCAGTGTGGTACCACACTACTTCGTGATCCAAACCAGACAAAACCCAGGATCTGTTCAACAAGAAAGTGAAAAACGCGAAACTGTGAGCCTGATGAGGGCAAATCTTAGACCTAACCCAGACCTAAGATGCGTTATGCTCTAAAACATTTATCCAGACCAGGTTTCATTGAATGTTTCAGTGTGGTACCACTTTACTACGTGATCCAATCCAGAAATAGCCCAGGATCTAGCCATCAAGTATGAGAAATATGCGAAAGAATGAGCCTGATGAGAGCAAATCCCAGACCTAACCTAGACCTAACATGAATTATTCTCTAAAATATTGATCGAAACCAGGTTTAATTGACTGTTTCAGTGTGGTCCCACATTACCACGTGATCCAAACCAGAAAATAACCCAGGATCTGTTCAACGAGTATGTGAAGTGTGCGAAAGTATGAGTCTGATGAGGTCAAATCCCAGACCTATCCCAGACCTAACTTGCGTTGTCCTCTAAAATATTGATCGAAACCAGGTTTAATCGACTGTTTCAGTGTGGTACTACATTACTACGTGATGCAATCCAGGAAAAGCCCAGGATCTAGCCATCAAGTATGAGAAATATGCGAAAGAATGAGCCTGATGAGAGCAAATCCCAGACCTAACCTAGACCAAACATGCGTTATCCTCTAAAATATTGAGCGAAACCAGGTTTAATGGACTGTTTCAGTGTGGTACCACATTACTACGTGATCCAAACCAGAAAAAACCCAGGATCAGTTCAACAAGTATGTGAAGAATGCGAAAGTATGTGTCTGATGAGTGAAAATCCCAGACCTAACCTACACCTAACATGCGTTATCCTCTAAAATATTGATCCAAACCAGGTTTAATGGACTGCTTCAGTGTGGTACCACACTACAACGTGATTCAAACCAGAAAAAACCCAGGATCTGTTCAACTGGTATGTGAAAAACGCGAAAGTATGAGCCTGATGAGGGCAAATCCCAGACCTATCCCTGACTTAACTTGCGTTATCCTCTAAAATATTGAGCGAAACCAGGTTTAATGGACTGTTTCAGTGTGGTACCACACTACTACGTGATCCAAACCAGAAAAAACCCAGGATCAGTTCAACAAGTATGTGAAGAATGCGAAAGAATGAGTCTGATCAGTGAAAATCTCAGGCCTTACCTAGACCAAACATGCGTTATCCTCTAAAATATTGATCGAAACCTGGTTTAATCGACTGTTTCAGTGTGGTACCACATTACTACGTGACCCAAACCAGAAAAAACCCATGATCTGTTCAACGAGTATGTGAAGTGTGCGAAAGTATGAGTCTGATCAGTGAAAATCTCAGGCCTAACCTAGACCTAGCTTGCGTTATCCTCTAAAATATTGATCGAAACCAGGTTTAATCGACTGTTTCAGTGTGGTACCACATTACTACGTGACCCAAACCAGAAAAAACCCATGATCTGTTCAACGAGTATGTGAAGTGTGCGAAAGTATGAGTCTGATCAGTGAAAATCTCAGGCCTTACCTAGACCAAACATGCGTTATCCTCTAAAATATTGATCGAAACCAGGTTTGATGGACTGTTTCAGTGTGGTACCACATTACTACGTGATCCAAACCAGAAAAAACCCAGGATCCGTTCAACAAGTATGTGAAGGATGCGAAAGTATGAGCCTGATGAGGGCAAATCCCAGACCTATCCCAGACTTAACTTGCGTTATCCTCTAAAATATTGAGCGAAACCAGGTTTAATGGACTGTTTCAGTGTGGTACCACACTACTACGTGATCCAAACCAGAAAAAACCCAGGATCAGTTCAACAAGTATGTGAAGTGTGCGAAAGTATGAGTCTGATGAGGTCAAATCCCAGACCTATCCCAGACCTAACTTGCGTTGTCCTCTAAAATATTGATCGAAACCAGGTTTAATCGACTGTTTCAGTGTGGTACCACATTACTACGTGATCCAAACCAGAAAATAACCCAGGATCTGTTCAACGAGTATGTGAAGTGTGCGAAAGTATGAGTCTGATGAGGTCAAATCCCAGACCTATCCCAGACCTAACTTGCGTTGTCCTCTAAAATATTGATCGAAACCAGGTTTAATCGACTGTTTCAGTGTGGTACCACATTACTACGTGATCCACACCAGAAAAAACCCAGGATCCGTTCAACAAGTATGTGAAGAATGCGAAAGTATGAGTCTGATGAGTGAAAATCCCAGACCTAACCTAGACCTAACATGCGTTATCCTCTAAAATATTGATCCAAACCAGGTTTAATGGACTGCTTCAGTGTGGTACCACACTACTACGTGATTCAAACCAGAAAAAACCCAGGATCTGTTCAACAAGTATGTGAAAAACGCGAAAGTATGAGCTTGATGAGGGCAAATCCCAGACCTATCCCTGACTTAACTTGCGTTATCCTCTAAAATATTGAGCGAAACCAGGTTTAATGGACTGTTTCAGTGTGGTACCACACTACTACGTGATCCAAACCAGAAAAAACCCAGGATCAGTTCAACAAGTATGTGAAGAATGCGAAAGAATGAGCCTGATGAGAGCAAATCCCAGACCTAACTTAGACCTAACATGCGTTATCCTCTAAAATATTGAGCGAAACCAGGATTAATGGACTGTTTCAGTGTGGTACCACACTACTTCGTGATCCAAACCAGACAAAACCCAGGATCTGTTCAACAAGAAAGTGAAAAACGCGAAACTGTGAGCCTGATGAGGGCAAATCTTAGACCTAACCCAGACCTAAGATGCGTTATGCTCTAAAATATTTATCCAGACCAGGTTTCATTAAATGTTTCAGTGTGGTACCACTTTACTACGTGATCCAATCCAGAAATAGCCCAGGATCTAGCCATCAAGTATGAGAAATATGCGAAAGAATGAGCCTGATGAGAGCAAATCCCAGACCTAACCTAGACCTAACATGAATTATTCTCTAAAATATTGATCGAAACCAGGTTTAATTGACTGTTTCAGTGTGGTCCCACATTACTACGTGATCCAAACCAGAAAATAACCCAGGATCTGTCCAACGTGTATGTGAAGTGTGCGAAAGTATGAGTCTGATGAGGTCAAATCCCAGACCTATCCCAGACCTAACTTGCGTTGTCCTCTAAAATATTGATCGAAACCAGGTTTAATCGACTGTTTCAGTGTGGTACTACATTACTACGTGATGCAATCCAGGATCTAGCCATCAAGTATGAGAAATATGCGAAAGAATGAGCCTGATGAGAGCAAATCCCAGACCTAACCTAGACCAAACATGCGTTATCCTCTAAAATATTGAGCGAAACCAGGTTTAATGGACTGTTTCAGTGTGGTACCACACTACTACGTGATACAAACCAGAAAAAACCCAGGATCTGTTCAACAAGTATGTGAAAAACGCGAAAGTATGAGCCTGATGAGGGCAAATCCCAGTCCTATCCCAGACCGAACTTGCGTTGTCCTCTAAGATATTGATGGAAACCAGGTTTAATCGATTGTTCCAGTGTGGTCCCACATTACTACGTGATCCAAACCAGAAAAAACCCAGGATCCGTTCAGCAAGTATGTGCAGAATGCGAAAGTATGAGTCTGATCAGTGAAAATCCCAGGCCTAACCTAGACCTAGCTTGCGTTATCCTCTAAAATATTGATCGAAACCAGGTTTAATCGACTGTTTCAGTGTGGTACCACATTACTACGTGACCCAAACCAGAAAAAACCCATGATCTGTTCAACGAGTATGTGAAGTGTGCGAAAGTATGAGTCTGATCAGTGAAAATCTCAGGCCTAACCTAGACCTAGCTTGCGTTATCCTCTAAAATATTGATCGAAACCTGGTTTAATCGACTGTTTCAGTGTGGTACCACATTACTACGTGACCCAAACCAGAAAAAACCCATGATCTGTTCAACGAGTATGTGAAGTGTGCGAAAGTATGAGTCTGATCAGTGAAAATCTCAGGCCTTACCTAGACCAAACATGCGTTATCCTCTAAAATATTGATCGAAACCAGGTTTGATGGACTGTTTCAGTGTGGTACCACATTACTACGTGATCCAAACCAGAAAAAACCCAGGATCCGTTCAACAAGTATGTGAAGGATGCGAAAGTATGAGTCTGATCAGTGTAAATCTCAGGCCTTACCTAGACCTAACTTGCGTTGTCCTCTAAAATATTGATGGAAACCAGGTTTCATTGACTGTTTCAGTGTGGTACTACATTACTACGTCATGCAATCCAGAAAAAGCCCAGGATCTAGCCATCAAGTATGAGAAATATGCGAAAGAATGAGCCTGATGAGAGCAAATCCCAGACCTAACCTAGACCTAACGTGCGTTATCCTCTAAAATATTGAGCGAAACCAGGTTTAATCGACTGTTTCAGTGTGGTACCACATTACTACGTGATCCAAACCAGAAAAAACCCAGGATCCGTTCAACAAGTATGTGAAGGATGCGAAAGTATGAGTCTGATCAGTGAAAATCTCAGGCCTTACCTAGACCTAACTTGCGTTGTCCTCTAAAATATTGATGGAAACCAGGTTTCATTGACTGTTTCAGTGTGGTACTACATTACTACGTGATGCAATCCAGAGAAAGCCCAGGATCTAGCCATCAAGTATGAGAAATATGCGAAAGAATGAGCCTGATGAGAGCAAATCCCAGACCTAACCTAGGCCTAACATGCGTTATCCTCTAAAATATTGAGCGAAACCAGGTTTAATGGACTGTTTCAGTGTGGTACCACACTACTTCGTGTTCCAAACCAGTCAAAACCCAGGAACCGGCCCACAAGAATGTGAAAAACGCGAAACTGTGAGCCTGATGAGGGCAAATCTTAGACCTAACCCAGACCTAAGATGCGTTATCCTCTAAAATATTTATCCGGACCAGGTTTCATTGAATGTTTCAGTGTGGTACCACTTTACTACGTGATCCAATCCAGAAATAGCCCAGGTTCTAGCCATGAAGTATGAGAAATATGCGAAAGTGAGAGCGTGATGAGGGCAAATCCTAGACCTATCCCAGACCTAACTTGCATTATCCTCTAAAATATTGATCGAAACCAGGTTTAATTGACTGTTTCAGCGTGGTACCACATTACTACGTGATACAATCCAGAAACAGCCCAGGATCTAGCCATCAAGTATGAGAAATATGCGAAAGAATGAGCCTGATGAGAGCAAATCCCAGACCTAACCTAGACCTAACATGCGTTATCCGCAACAATATAGATCGAAACCTGGTTTAATCGACTGTTTCAGTGTGGTACCACATTACTATGTGATCCAAACCAGAAAATAGCCCAGGATCTATCCATGAAGTATAAGAAATATGCGAAAGTATGAGCCTGATGGGGGCAAATCCCAGACCTAACCCAGACCTAACATGCGCTATCCTCAAAAATATTTATCAAAACCAGGTTTAACTGAATGTTTCGGTGTGTTACCACATTACTACGTGATACAATCCTGAAACAGCCCAGGATCTAGCCATGAAGTATGAGAAATATGCGAAAGTATGAGCTTGACGAGGGCAAATCCTAGACCTAACCCAAACCTAACATGCGTTATCCTCTAAAATATTGATCCAAACCAGGTTTAATGGACTGCTTCAGTGTGGTACCACTTTACTACGTGATCCAAACCAGAAAAAACCCAGGATCCGTTCAACAAGTATGTGAAGAATGCGAAAGTATGAGTCTGATGAGTGAAAATCCCAAACCTAACCTAGACCTAACATGCGTTATCCTCTAAAATATTGATCCAAACCAGGTTTAATGGGCTGTTTCAGTGTGGTACCACTTTACTACGTGATCCAAAGCAGAAAAAACACTCGATCAGGTCAACATGTATGTTAGAACTGCGAAAGTATGACCCTGATGAGGGCAAATCCCAGACCTATCCCAGACTTAACTTGCGTTGTCCTCTAAAATAATGATCGAAACCAGGGTTAATTGATTGTTTTAGTTGTGGCACCACTGTACTACGTGATCCAAACCAGGAAAAACCCAGGATCCGTTCAACAAGTATGTGAAGAATGCAAAAGTATGAGTCTGATGAGTGAAAATCCCAGGCCTAACCCAGACCTAACATGCGTTATCCTCAAAAATATTGATCGAAACCTGGTTTAATCGACTGTTTCAGTGTGGTACCACATTACAACGTGACTCAAACCAGAAAAAACCCAGGATCTGTTCAACAAGTATGTGAGAAACGCGAAAGTATGAGCCTGATGAGGGCAAATCCCAGACCTATCCCAGAACAAACTTTTTTTTTTTTTTTTTTTTTTTTTTTTTGTCGTGGTGAAAATCTTCGAAAGACTCCCTCCCACCTCCTTGGGGAGAGGTGGGAGGGGTGTGTGGGATTCCCCGCGCCCGTACAACGACAGGCGCGGACCTACCCACTAAAAACCCCACGGTGACCCTTCGGCACGCTTTGGGAGGATACCGGGAATCGCTCGAAGCATTCTTCCGGTATCCTCCCCGTGCCCGCGCTTTCGCGCCCATCCCCCGGGGGGACAATCGGTCCCCCCAGTAGACACACTGCCTCATAGCGGCGGGATGGGGCCACTCCATCCCGCCGCTATCCGTCCCGGGGCCGCGTTTAGTGGCGGCTGCGAGCCCCAACTCGCAACCGCCCGCGACCCCGTTTCCACCCCTCGGCGGCCGGGCGTTCATGGCCGCACCAGACCGCCGAGGGTGCCTCCCCTTGCGTCGGACCGGTAGGGGGAGGCACTCCTACCCCCAACCGGTCCGACCCGGCGCCACCTGGCGGGAGGAGGGTCCCCTCAGGACCGCCCTCCCAGCCTAGGTCATCCGCCACGCCGAGGCGGCCGCCCGCGACGCCTCGCGACCGGGCGACGACCTCGGGCCACCGCACGATCGCGAGCTTCAGCGCGCCGCTGAAGCTCGCGCTCCCTCCCCGCGGCCTCCTTCTGCAACATTACGTTCTCGCAGAAGGAGGCCACGGCCCTCCACTTCTCCTCGCTGCCGAGCATGGCGCGCACCACGCCCGGCAGCGAGACATCCCGCCCGACGACGCCGACCAGGACACGGCGCTCCCCCTCCCACGCGGGGCATACCTCCAGGGTATGATCCGCCGTGTCCTGCTCAGCGTCGCAGTGGCAGCAACGCGCCGTCGGCTCCTTCCCTATCCGGCACAGGTATCTTCCGAAGCTGCCATGCCCGGAAAATACCTGTGCCAGCCGGTAGGTGAGGCTGCCATGGCCTCTGTCCAGCCACACCTTCAGGAGTGGCCGAACAGCCCCGACAGTCCGGTGCCCCGCGGTTGGCAGAGCCAGCCGCTCCTGCCACGCGAGCAACACGGACTGCCGGGCCTGGCGCTTCAAATCGCCCCAAGCAGGTTCCTGCCCGCCCGGGACCGCCCCCACCCCCGCGCGACGGTCGACGCGGTGCATTCCAGAACAAACTTGCGTTATCCTCTAAAATATTTATCAAGACCAGGTTTAATTGAATGTTTCAGTGTGGTACCACAATACTACGTGATACAATCCAGAAAAAGCCCAGGATCTAGCCATCAAGTGTGAGAAATATGCGAAAGAATGAGCCTGATGAGGGCAAATCCTAGACCTAATCCAGACCTAGCATGTGTTATCCTCTAAGATATTGATCGCAACCAGGTTTAATGGACTGTTTCAGTGTGGTACCACACTACTACGTGATCCAAACCAGAAAAAACCCAGGATCTGTTCAACAAGTATGTGAAAAACGCGAAAGTATGAGTCTGATGAGGACAAATCCCAGACCTATCCCAGACTTATCTTGCGTTATCCTCTAAAATATTGATCGAAACCAGGTTTAATCGACTGTTTCAGTGTGGTACCACATTACTACGTGATACAATCCAGAAACAGTCCAGGATCTAGCCATGAAGTATGAGAAATCTGCGAAAGAATGAGCCTGATGAGAGCAAATCCTAGACCTAACCCTAACCTAACATGAATTATTCTCCAAAATATTGATCGAAACCAGGTTTAATTGACTGTCTCAGTGTGGTCCCACATTACTTCGTGATCCAAACCAGAAAAAACCCAGGATCAGTTCAACAAGTATGTGAAGAATGCGAAAGAATGAGCCTGATGAGAGCAAATCCCAGGTCTAACCTAGACCTAACATGCGATATCCTCTAAAATATTGAGCGAAACCAGGTTTAATGGACTGTTTCAGTGTGGTACCACACTACTACGTGATCCAAACCAGAAAAAACCCAGGATCAGTTCAACAAGTATGTGAAGAATGCGAAAGAATGAGCCTGATGAGAGCAAATCCCAGACCTAACCTAGACCTAACATGCGTTATCCTCTAAAATATTTATCAAGACCAGGTTTAATGGACTGCTTCAGTGTGGTACAACAATAATACGTGTTCCAATCCTGAAAGAGCCCAGGATCTAGCCATCAAGTATGAGAAATATGCGAAAGAATGAGCCTGATGAGAGCAAATCCCAGACCTAACCTAGACCTAGCATGAATTATTCTCTAAAATATTGATCGAACCAGGTTTAATTGACTGTTTCAGTGTGGTCCCACATTACTACGTGATCCAAGCCAGAAAATAACCCAGGATCTGTTCAACGAGTATGTGAAGTGTGCGAAAGTATGAGTCTGATGAGGTCAAATCCCAGACCTATCCCAGACCTAACTTGCGTTGTCCTCTAAAATATTGATCGAAACCAGGTTTAATCGACTGTTTCAGTGTGGTACCACATTACTACGTGATCCACACCAGAAAAAACCCAGGATCCGTTCAACAGGTATGTGAAGAATGCGAAAGTATGAGTCTGATGAGTGAAAATCCCAGACCTAACCTAGACCTAACATGCGTTATCCTCTAAAATATTGATCCAAACCAGGTTTAATGGACTGCTTCAGTGTGGTACCACACTACTACGTGATTCAAACCAGAAAAAACCCAGGATCTGTTCAACAAGTATGTGAAAAACGCAAAAGTATGAGCCTGATGAGGGCAAATCCCAGACCTATCCCTGACTTAACTTGCGTTATCCTCTAAAATATTGAGCGAAACCAGGTTTAATGGACTGTTTCAGTGTGGTACCACACTACTACGTGATCCAAACCAGAAAAAACCCAGGATCAGTTCAACAAGTATGTGAAGAATGCGAAAGAATGAGCCTGATGAGAGCAAATCCCAGACCTAACCTAGACCTAACATGCGTTATCCTCTAAAATATTGAGCGAAACCAGGATTAATGGACTGTTTCAGTGTGGTACCACACTACTTCGTGATCCAAACCAGACAAAACCCAGGATCTGTTCAACAAGAAAGTGAAAAACGCGAAACTGTGAGCCTGATGAGGGCAAATCTTAGACCTAACCCAGACCTAAGATGCGTTATGCTCTAAAACATTTATCCAGACCAGGTTTCATTGAATGTTTCAGTGTGGTACCACTTTACTACGTGATCCAATCCAGAAATAGCCCAGGATCTAGCCATCAAGTATGAGAAATATGCGAAAGAATGAGCCTGATGAGAGCAAATCCCAGACCTAACCTAGACCTAACATGAATTATTCTCTAAAATATTGATCGAAACCAGGTTTAATTGACTGTTTCAGTGTGGTCCCACATTACCACGTGATCCAAACCAGAAAATAACCCAGGATCTGTTCAACGAGTATGTGAAGTGTGCGAAAGTATGAGTCTGATGAGGTCAAATCCCAGACCTATCCCAGACCTAACTTGCGTTGTCCTCTAAAATATTGATCGAAACCAGGTTTAATCGACTGTTTCAGTGTGGTACTACATTACTACGTGATGCAATCCAGGAAAAGCCCAGGATCTAGCCATCAAGTATGAGAAATATGCGAAAGAATGAGCCTGATGAGAGCAAATCCCAGACCTAACCTAGACCAAACATGCGTTATCCTCTAAAATATTGAGCGAAACCAGGTTTAATGGACTGTTTCAGTGTGGTACCACATTACTACGTGATCCAAACCAGAAAAAACCCAGGATCAGTTCAACAAGTATGTGAAGAATGCGAAAGTATGTGTCTGATGAGTGAAAATCCCAGGGCTAACCTGGACCAAACATGCGTTATCCTCTAAAATATTGATCCAAACCAGGTTTAATGGACTGTTTCAGTGTGGTACCACACTACTACGTGATACAAACCAGAAAAAACCCAGGATCTGTTCAACAAGTATGTGAAAAAGGCGAAAGTATGAGCCTGATAAGGGCAAATCCCAGTCCTGTCCCAGACCTAACTTGCGTTGTCCTCTAAGATATTGATGGAAACCAGGTTTAATGGACTGTTTCAGTGTGGTACCACACTACTACGTGATCCAAACCAGAAAAAACCCAGGATCTGTTCAACAAGTATGTGAAAAACGCGAAAGTATGAGTCTGATGAGGACAAATCCCAGACCTATCCCAGACTTATCTTGCGTTATCCTCTAAAATATTGATCGAAACCAGGTTTAATCGACTGTTTCAGTGTGGTACCACATTACTACGTGATACAATCCAGAAACAGTCCAGGATCTAGCCATGAAGTATGAGAAATCTGCGAAAGAATGAGCCTGATGAGAGCAAATCCTAGACCTAACCCTAACCTAACATGCGTTATCCTCTAAAATATTCATCGAAACCAGGTTTAATTGACTGCTTCAGTGTGGTACCACACTACTACGTGATTCAAACCAGAAAAAACCCAGGATCTGTTCAACAAGTATGTGAAAAACGCGAAAGTATGAGCCTGATGAGGGCAAATCCCAGACCTATCCCAGACTTAACTTGCGTTATCCTCTAAAATATTGAGCGAAACCAGGTTTAATGGACTGTTTCAGTGTGGTACCACACTACTACGTGATCCAAACCAGAAAAAACCCAGGATCAGTTCAACAAGTATGTGAAATATGCGAAAGAATGAGCCTGATGAGAGCAAATCCCAGACCTAACCTAGACCAAACATGCGTTATCCTCTAAAATATTGAGCGAAACCAGGTTTAATGGACTGTTTCAGTGTGGTACCACATTACTACGTGATCCAAACCAGAAAAAACCCAGGATCAGTTCAACAAGTATGTGAAGAATGCGAAAGTATGTGTCTGATGAGTGAAAATCCCAGGGCTAACCTGGACCAAACATGCGTTATCCTCTAAAATATTGATCCAAACCAGGTTTAATGGACTGTTTCAGTGTGGTACCACACTACTACGTGATACAAACCAGAAAAAACCCAGGATCTGTTCAACAAGTATGTGAAAAAGGCGAAAGTATGAGCCTGATAAGGGCAAATCCCAGTCCTGTCCCAGACCTAACTTGCGTTGTCCTCTAAGATATTGATGGAAACCAGGTTTAATGGACTGTTTCAGTGTGGTACCACACTACTACGTGATCCAAACCAGAAAAAACCCAGGATCTGTTCAACAAGTATGTGAAAAACGCGAAAGTATGAGTCTGATGAGGACAAATCCCAGACCTATCCCAGACTTATCTTGCGTTATCCTCTAAAATATTGATCGAAACCAGGTTTAATCGACTGTTTCAGTGTGGTACCACATTACTACGTGATACAATCCAGAAACAGTCCAGGATCTAGCCATGAAGTATGAGAAATCTGCGAAAGAATGAGCCTGATGAGAGCAAATCCTAGACCTAACCCTAACCTAACATGCGTTATCCTCTAAAATATTCATCGAAACCAGGTTTAATTGACTGCTTCAGTGTGGTACCACACTACTACGTGATTCAAACCAGAAAAAACCCAGGATCTGTTCAACAAGTATGTGAAAAACGCGAAAGTATGAGCCTGATGAGGGCAAATCCCAGACCTATCCCAGACTTAACTTGCGTTATCCTCTAAAATATTGAGCGAAACCAGGTTTAATGGACTGTTTCAGTGTGGTACCACACTACTACGTGATCCAAACCAGAAAAAACCCAGGATCAGTTCAACACGTATGTGAAGAATGCGAAAGAATGAGCCTGATGAGAGCAAATCCCAGACCTAACCTAGACCTAACATACGTCATCCTCTAAAATATTGAGCGAAACCAGGATTAATGGACTGTTTCAGTGTGGTACCACACTACTTCGTGATCCAAACCAGACAAAACCCAGGATCTGTTCAACAAGTATGTGAAAAACGCGAAAGTATGAGCCTGATGAGGGCAAATCCCAGTCCTATCCCAGACCTAACTTGCGTTGTCCTCTAAGATATTGATGGAAACCAGGTTTAATCGACTGTTCCAGTGTGGTCCCACATTACAACGTGACTCAAACCAGAAAAAACCCAGGATCTGTTCAACAAGTATGTGAAAAACGCGAAAGTATGAGCCTGATGAGGGCAAATCCCAGACCTATCCCAGAACAAACTTGCGTTATCCTCTAAAATATTGATCGAAACCAGGTTTAATCGACTGTCGCAGCGTGGTACCACATTACTACGTGATACAATCCAGCAACAGCCCAGGATTTAGCCATGAAGTATGAGAAATATGCGAAAGTATGAGCCTGATGAGGGCAAATCCTAGACCTAACCCAAACCTAACATGCGTTATCCTCTAAAATATTTATCAAGACCAGGTCTAATTGAATGTTTCAGTGTGGTACCACATTACTACGTGGTACAATCCAGAAAAAGCCCAGGATCTAGCCATCAAGTGTGAGAAATATGCGAAAGAATGAGCCTGATGAGGGCAAATCCTAGACCTAATCCAGACCTAGCATGTGTTATCCTCTAAGATATTGATCGCAACCAGGTTTAATGGACTGTTTCAGTGTGGTACCACACTACTACGTGATCCAAACCAGAAAAAACCCAGGATCTGTTCAACAAGTATGTGAAAAACGCGAAAGTATGAGTCTGATGAGGACAAATCCCAGACCTATCCCAGACTTATCTTGCGTTATCCTCTAAAATATTGATCGAAACCAGGTTTAATCGACTGTTTCAGTGTGGTACCACATTACTACGTGATACAATCCAGAAACAGTCCAGGATCTAGCCATGAAGTATGAGAAATCTGCGAAAGAAAGAGCCTGATGAGAGCAAATCCTAGACCTAACCCTAACCTAACATGCGTTATCCTCTAAAATATATATCAAGACCAGGTTTAATTGAATGTTTCAGTGTGGTACTTCATTACTACGTGATACAATCCAGAAAAAGCCCAGGATCTAGCCATGAAGTATGAGAAATATGCGAAAGAATGAGCCTGATGAGAGCAAATCCCAGACCTAACCTAGACCTAACATGAATTATTCTCCAAAATATTGATCGAAACCAGGTTTAATTGACTGTTTCAGTGTGGTCCCACATTACTTCGTGATCCAAACCAGAAAAAACCCACGATCCGTTCAACAAGTATGTGAAGAATGCTAAAGTATGAGCCTGATGAGTGAAAATCCCAGGCCTAACCTAGACCTAACATGCGTTATCCTCTAAAATATTGATCGAAACCTGGTTTAATCGACTGTATCAGTGTGGTACCACATTACTATGTGATCCAAACCAGAAAATAACCCAGGATCTGTTCAAGGAGTATGTGAAGTGTGCGAAAGTATGAGTCTGATGAGGTCAAATCCCAGACCTATCCCAGACCTAACTTGCGTTATCCTCTAAAATATTCATCGAAACCAGGTTTAATTGACTGCTTCAGTGTGGTACCACACTACTACGTGATTCAAACCAGAAAAAACCCAGGATCTGTTCAACAAGTATGTGAAAAACGCGAAAGTATGAGCCTGATGAGGGCAAATCCCAGACCTATCCCAGACTTAACTTGCGTTATCCTCTAAAATATTGAGCGAAACCAGGTTTAATGGACTGTTTCAGTGTGGTACCACACTACTACGTGATCCAAACCAGAAAAAACCCAGGATCAGTTCAACACGTATGTGAAGAATGCGAAAGAATGAGCCTGATGAGAGCAAATCCCAGACCTAACCTAGACCTAACATACGTTATCCTCTAAAATATTGAGCGAAACCAGGATTAATGGACTGTTTCAGTGTGGTACCACACTACTTCGTGATCCAAACCAGACAAAACCCAGGATCTGTTCAACAAGTATGTGAAAAACGCGAAAGTATGAGCCTGATGAGGGCAAATCCCAGTCCTATCCCAGACCTAACTTGCGTTGTCCTCTAAGATATTGATGGAAACCAGGTTTAATCGACTGTTCCAGTGTGGTCCCACATTACAACGTGACTCAAACCAGAAAAAACCCAGGATCTGTTCAACAAGTATGTGAAAAACGCGAAAGTATGAGCCTGATGAGGGCAAATCCCAGACCTATCCCAGAACAAACTTGCGTTATCCTCTAAAATATTGATCGAAACCAGGTTTAATCGACTGTCGCAGCGTGGTACCACATTACTACGTGATACAATCCAGCAACAGCCCAGGATTTAGCCATGAAGTATGAGAAATATGCGAAAGTATGAGCCTGATGAGGGCAAATCCTAGACCTAACCCAAACCTAACATGCGTTATCCTCTAAAATATTTATCAAGACCAGGTCTAATTGAATGTTTCAGTGTGGTACCACATTACTACGTGATACAATCCTGAAAAAGCCCAGGATCTAGCCATCAAGTGTGAGAAATATGCGAAAGAATGAGCCTGATGAGGGCAAATCCTAGACCTAATCCAGACCTAGCATGTGTTATCCTCTAAGATATTGATCGCAACCAGGTTTAATGGACTGTTTCAGTGTGGTACCACACTACTATGTGATCCAAACCAGAAAATAACCCAGGATCTGTTCAACAAGTATGTGAAAAACGCGAAAGTATGAGCCTGATGAGGGCAAATCCCAGACCTATCCCAGAACAAACTTGCGTTATCCTCTAAAATATTGAGCGAAACCAGGTTTAATGGACTGTTTCAGTGTGGTACCACACTACTACGTGATCCAAACCAGAAAAAACCCAGGATCAGTTCAACAAGTATGTGAAGAATGCGAAAGAATGAGCCTGATGAGAGCAAATCCCAGACCTAACCTAGACCTAACATACGTTATCCTCTAAAATATTGAGCGAAACCAGGATTAATGGACTGTTTCAGTGTGGTACCACACTACTTCGTGATCCAAACCAGACAAAACCCTGGATCTGTTCAACAAGAAAGTGAAAAACGCGAAACTGTGAGCCTGATGAGGGCAAATCTTAGACCTAACCCAGACCTAAGATGCGTTATGCTCTAAAATATTTATCCAGACCAGGTTTCATTGAATGTTTCAGTGTGGTACCACTTTACTACGTGATCCAATCCAGAAATAGCCCAGGATCTAGCCATCAAGTATGAGAAATATGCGAAAGAATGAGCCTGATGAGAGCAAATCCCAGACCTAACCTAGACCTAACATGAATTATTCTCTAAAATATTGATCGAACCAGGTTTAATTGACTGTTTCAGTGTGGTCCCACATTACTACGTGATCCAAACCAGAAAATAACCCAGGATCTGTTCAACGAGTATGTGAAGTGTGCGAAAGTATGAGTCTGATGAGGTCAAATCCCAGACCTATCCCAGACCTAACTTGCGTTGTCCTCTAAAATATTGATCGAAACCAGGTTTAATCGACTGTTTCAGTGTGGTACCACATTACTACGTGATCCACACCAGAAAAAACCCAGGATCCGTTCAACAGGTATGTGAAGAATGCGAAAGTATGAGTCTGATGAGTGAAAATCCCAGACCTAACCTAGACCTAACATGCGTTATCCTCTAAAATATTGATCCAAACCAGGTTTAATGGACTGCTTCAGTGTGGTACCACACTACTACGTGATTCAAACCAGAAAAAACCCTGGATCTGTTCAACAAGTATGTGAAGAATGCGAAAGAATGAGCCTGATGAGGGCAAATCCCAGACCTATCCCTGACTTAACTTGCGTTATCCTCTAAAATATTGAGCGAAACCAGGTTTAATGGACTGTTTCAGTCTGGTACCACACTACTACGTGATCCAAACCAGAAAAAACCCAGGATCAGTTCAACAAGTATGTGAAGAATGCGAAAGAATGAGCCTGATGAGAGCAAATCCCAGA
The DNA here is from genome assembly GCF_051014445.1 of Colletes latitarsis. Taxonomy (NCBI): domain Eukaryota; kingdom Metazoa; phylum Arthropoda; class Insecta; order Hymenoptera; family Colletidae; genus Colletes; species Colletes latitarsis. Next base: position 482,885 of record NW_027488368.1, on the reverse strand, counting down.
CCTAACCAAGACCTAACATGCGTTATCCTCTAAAATATTGAGCGAAACCAGGATTAATGGACTGTTTCAGTGTGGTACCACACTACTTCGTGATCCAAACCAGACAAAACCCAGGATCTGTTCAACAAGAAAGTGAAAAACGCGAAACTGTGAGCCTGATGAGGGCAAATCTTAGACCTAACCCAGACCTAAGATGCGTTATGCTCTAAAACATTTATCCAGACCAGGTTTCATTGAATGTTTCAGTGTGGTACCACTTTACTACGTGATCCAATCCAGAAATAGCCCAGGATCTAGCCATCAAGTATGAGAAATATGCGAAAGAATGAGCCTGATGAGAGCAAATCCCAGACCTAACCTAGACCTAACATGAATTATTCTCTAAAATATTGATCGAAACCAGGTTTAATTGACTGTTTCAGTGTGGTCCCACATTACTACGTGATCCAAACCAGAAAATAACCCAGGATCTGTTCAACGAGTATGTGAAGTGTGCGAAAGTATGAGTCTGATGAGGTCAAATCCCAGACCTATCCCAGACCTAACTTGCGTTGTCCTCTAAAATATTGATCGAAACCAGGTTTAATCGACTGTTTCAGTGTGGCACTACATTACTACGTGATGCAATCCAGGAAAAGCCCAGGATCTAGCCATCAAGTATGAGAAATATGCGAAAGAATGAGCCTGATGAGAGCAAATCCCAGACCTAACCTAGACCAAACATGCGTTATCCTCTAAAATATTGAGCGAAACCAGGTTTAATGGACTGTTTCAGTGTGGTACCACATTACTACGTGATCCAAACCAGAAAAAACCCAGGATCAGTTCAACAAGTATGTGAAGAATGCGAAAGAATGAGCCTGATGAGAGCAAATCCCAGACCTAACCTAGACCTAACATGCGTTATCCTCTAAAATATTGAGCGAAACCAGGATTAATGGACTGTTTCAGTGTGGTACCACACTACTTCGTGATCCAAACCAGACAAAACCCAGGATCTGTTCAACAAGAAAGTGAAAAACGCGAAACTGTGAGCCTGATGAGGGCAAATCTTAGACCTAACCCAGACCTAAGATGCGTTATGCTCTAAAACATTTATCCAGACCAGGTTTCATTGAATGTTTCAGTGTGGTACCACTTTACTACGTGATCCAATCCAGAAATAGCCCAGGATCTAGCCATCAAGTATGAGAAATATGCGAAAGAATGAGCCTGATGAGAGCAAATCCCAGACCTAACCTAGACCTAACATGAATTATTCTCTAAAATATTGATCGAAACCAGGTTTAATTGACTGTTTCAGTGTGGTCCCACATTACTACGTGATCCAAACCAGAAAATAACCCAGGATCTGTTCAACGAGTATGTGAAGTGTGCGAAAGTATGAGTCTGATGAGGTCAAATCCCAGACCTATCCCAGACCTAACTTGCGTTGTCCTCTAAAATATTGATCGAAACCAGGTTTAATCGACTGTTTCAGTGTGGTACCACATTACTACGTGATCCACACCAGAAAAAACCCAGGATCCGTTCAACAGGTATGTGAAGAATGCGAAAGTATGAGTCTGATGAGTGAAAATCCCAGACCTAACCTAGACCTAACATGCGTTATCCTCTAAAATATTTATCAAGACCAGGTTTAATTGAATGTTTCAGTGTGGTACCTCATTACTACGTGATACAATCCAGAAAAAGCCCAGGATCCAGCCATGAAGTATGAGAAATATGCGAAAGAATGAGCCTGATGAGAGCAAATCCCAGACCTAACCTAGACCTAACATGAATTATTCTCCAAAATATTGATCGAAACCAGGTTTAATTGACTGTTTCAGTGTGGTCCCACATTACTTCGTGATCCAAACCAGAAAAAACCCACGATCCGTTCAACAAGTATGTGAAGAATGCTAAAGTATGAGCCTGATGAGTGAAAATCCCAGGCCTAACCCAGACCTAAGATGCGTTATGCTCTAAAATATTTATCCAGACCAGGTTTCATTGAATGTTTCAGTGTGGTACCACTTTACTACGTGATCCAATCCAGAAATAGCCCAGGATCTAGCCATCAAGTATGAGAAATATGCGAGAGAATGAGCCTGATGAGAGCAAATCCCAGACCTAACCTAGACCTAACATGAATTATTCTCTAAAATATTGATCGAACCAGGTTTAATTGACTGTTTCAGTGTGGTCCCACATTACTACGTGATCCAAACCAGAAAATAACCCAGGATCTGTTCAACGAGTATGTGAAGTGTGCGAAAGTATGAGTCTGATGAGGTCAAATCCCAGACCTATCCCAGACCTAACTTGCGTTGTCCTCTAAAATATTGATCGAAACCAGGTTTAATCGACTGTTTCAGTGTGGTACCACATTACTACGTGATCCACACCAGGAAAAACCCAGGATCCGTTCAACAGGTATGTGAAGAATGCGAAAGTATGAGTCTGATGAGTGAAAATCCCAGAACTAACCTAGACCTAACATGCGTTATCCTCTAAAATATTGATCCAAACCAGGTTTAATGGACTGCTTCAGTGTGGTACCACACTACTACGTGATTCAAACCAGAAAAAACCCAGGATCTGTTCAACAAGTATGTGAAAAACGCGAAAGAAAGAGCCCGATGAGAGCAAATCCCAGACCTTACCTAGACCTAACATGAATTATTCTCTAAAATATTGATCGAAACCAGGTTTAATTGACTGTTTCAGTGTGGTCCCACATTACTACGTGATCCAAACCAGAAAAAACCCAGGATCCGTTCAACAAGTATGTGAAGAATGCGATAGTATGAGTCTGATGAGTGAAAATCCCAGGCCTAACCTAGACCTAGCTTGCGTTATCCTCTAAAATATTGATCGAAACCAGGTTTAAACGACTGTTTCAGTGTGGTACCACATTACTACGTGATCCAAACCAGTAAAACCCCAGGATCCGTTCGACAAGTATGTGAAGAATGCGAAAGAATGAGTCTGATGAGTGAAAATCCCAGGCCTAACCTAGACCTAACATGCGTTATCCGCAACAATATAGATCGAAACCTGGTTTAATCGACTGTTTCAGTGTGGTACCACATTACTATGTGATCCAAACCAGAAAATAGCCCAGGATCTATCCATGAAGTATAAGAAATATGCGAAAGTATGAGCCTGATGGGGGCAAATCCCAGACCTAACCCAGACCTAACATGCGCTATCCTCAAAAATATTTATCAAAACCAGGTTTAACTGAATGTTTCGGTGTGTTACCACATTACTACGTGATACAATCCTGAAACAGCCCAGGATCTAGCCATGAAGTATGAGAAATATGCGAAAGTATGAGCTTGACGAGGGCAAATCCTAGAACTAACCCAAACCTAACATGCGTTATCCTCTAAAATATTGATCCAAACCAGGTTTAATGGACTGCTTGAGTGTGGTACCACTTTACTACGTGATCCAAACCAGAAAAAACCCAGGATCTGTTCAACAAGTATGTGAAGAATGCGAAAGTATGAGTCTGATGCGTGAAAATCCCAGGCGTAACCTAGACCTAACATGCGTTATCCTCTAAAATATTGATCGAAACCTGGTTTAATTGACTGTTTCAGTGTGGTACCACATTACTATGTGATCCAATCCAGAAATAGCCCAGGATCTAGCCATGAGGTAAGAGAAATATGCGAAAGTATGAGCCTGATGAGGGCAAATCCTAGACCTAAACCAGACCTAACATGCGTTGTCCTCTAAAATATTTATCAAGACCAGGTTTAATCGACTGTTACAGTGTGGTCCCACATTACTACGTGATCCAAACCAGAAAAAACCCGGGATCCGTTCAACAAGTATGTGAAGAATGCGAAAGTATGAGTCTGATGCGTGAAAATCCCAGGCGTAACCTAGACCTAACATGCGTTATCCTCTAAAATATTGATCGAAACCTGGTTTAATTGACTGTTTTAGTTGTGGTACCACTTTACTACGTGATCCAAAGCAGAAAAAACCCTCGATCAGGTCAACATGCATGTTAAAACTGCGAAAGTATGACCCTGATGAGGTCAAATCCCAGACCTATCCCAGACCTGACATGCGTTATTCTCTAAAATATTTATCAAGACCAGGTTTAATTGATTGTTTCGGTGTGGTCTCACATTACTACGTGATCCAAACCAGAAAAAACCCAGGATCCGTTCAACATGTATGTGAAGAATGCGAAAGTATGAGTCTGATGAGTGAAAATCCCAAACCTAACCTAGACCTAACATGCGTTATCCTCTAAAATATTGATCCAAACCAGGTTTAATGGGCTGTTTCAGTGTGGTACCACTTTACTACGTGATCCAAAGCAGAAAAAACACTCGATCAGGTCAACATGTATGTTAGAACTGCGAAAGTATGACCCTGATGAGGGCAAATCCCAGACCTATCCCAGACTTAACTTGCGTTGTCCTCTAAAATAATGATCGAAACCAGGGTTAATTGATTGTTTTAGTTGTGGCACCACTGTACTACGTGATCCAAACCAGGAAAAACCCAGGATCCGTTCAACAAGTATGTGAAGAATGCAAAAGTATGAGTCTGATGAGTGAAAATCCCAGGCCTAACCCGGACCTAACATGCGTTATCCTCAAAAATATTGATCGAAACCTGGTTTAATCGACTGTTTCAGTGTGGTACCACATTACAACGAGACTCAAACCAGAAAAAACCCAGGATCTGTTCAACAAGTATGTGAAAAACGCGAAAGTATGAGCCTGATGAGGGCAAATCCCAGACCTATCCCAGAACAAACTTGCGTTATCCTCTAAAATATTGATCGAAACCAGGTTTAATCGACTGTTTCAGTGTGGTACCACATTACTACGTGATCCAAACCAGAAAAAAACCCTCGATCAGGTCAACATGCATGTTAAAACTGCGAAAGTATGACCCTGATGGGGGCAAATCCCAGGCCTAACCTAGCCCTAACATGCGTTATCTTCTAAAATATTGAGCGAAACCAGGTTTAATTGACTGTTTTAGTGTGGTACCACTTTACTACGTGATCCAATGCAGAAAAAACCCTCGATCAGGTCAACATGCATGTTAAAACTGCGAAAGTATGAGCCTGATGAGGGCAAATCCCAGACCTATCCCAGACCCAACATGCATTATCCTCAAAAATATTAATCGAAACCAGGTTTAATCGACTGTTTCAGTGTGGTACCACATTACTACGTGATCCAAACCAGAAAAAAACCCAGGATCTGTTCAACAATTATGTGAAGTATGCGAAAGTATGAGTCTAATGAGTGAAAATCCCAGGCCTAACCCAGACCTAACATGCGTTATCCTCAAAAATATTGATCGAAACCTGGTTTAATCGACTGTTTCAGTGTGGTACCACATTACTACGTGATACAATCCAGAAACAGCCCGGGATCTAGCCATGAAGTATGAGAAAAAATGCGAAAGTATGAGCCTGATGAGGGCAAATCCTAGACCTAACCCAAACCTAACATGCGTTATCCTCTAAAATAATGATCGAAACCAGGTTTAATTGATTGTCTTAGTTGTGGCACCACTTTACTACGTGATCCAAAGCAGAAAAAACCCTCGATCAGGTCAACATGCATGTTAAAACTGCGAAAGTATGACCCTGATGAGGGCAAATCCCAGGCCTAACCTAGCCCTAACATGCGTTATCTTCTAAAATATTGAGCGAAACCAGGTTTAATTGACTGTTTCAGTGTGGTACCACATTACTACGTGTTCCTATCCAGAAATAGCCCAGGATCTAGCCATGAAGTATGAGAAATATGCGATAATATGAGCCTGATGAGGGCAACTCCTAGACCTAACCCAGACCTAACATGCGTTGTCCTCTAAAATATTTATCAAGACCAGGTTTAATCGACTGTTTCAGTGTGGTCCCACATTACTACGTGATCCAAACCAGAAAAAACCCGGGATCCGTTCAACAAGTATGTGAAGAATGCGAAAGTATGAGTCTGATGCGTGAAAATCCCAGGCCTAACCTAGACCTAACGTGCGCTATCCTCAAAAATATTGTTCGAAACCTGGTTTAATTGACTGTTTCAGTGTGGTACCACTTCACTACGTGATCCAAAGCATTAAGAACCCTCGATCAGGTCAACATGCATGTTAAAACTGCGAAAGTATGAGTCTGATGAGGGCAAATCCCAGACCTATCCCAGACCTAACATGCGTTATCCTCTAAAATATTTATCAAGACCAGGTTAAATTGAATGTTTCAGTGTGGTACCACATTACTACGTGATCCAAACCAGTAAAAACCCAGGATCCGTTCAACAAGTATGTGAAGAATGCGAAAGTATGAGTCTGATGAGTGAAAATCCCCGGCCTAACCTAGACCTAACATGCGTTATCCTAAAAAATATTGTTCGAAACCAGGTTTAATCGACTGTTTCAGTGTTGTACTTCATTACTACGTGATACAATCCAGAAACAGCCCAGGATCTAGCCATGAAGTATGAGAAATATGCGAAAGTATGAGCCTGATGTGGGCAAATCCCAGGCCTAACCTAGACCTAACATGCGTTATCCTCAAAACTATTGATCGAAACCAGGTTTAATCGACTGTTTCAGTGTGGTACCACACCACTACGTGACCCAAGCCGGAAAAAACCCAGGATCTGTTCAACAAGTATGTGAAAAACGCGAAAGTATGAGCCTGATGAGGGCAAATCCCAGACCTATCCCAGACCTAACTTGCGTTATCCTGTAAAATATTGAACGAAACCAGGTTTAATTGACTGTTTCAGCATGGTACCACATTACTACGTGATACAATCCAGAAACAGCCCAGGATCTAGCCATGAAGTATGAGAAATATGCGAAAGTATGAGCCTGATGTGGGCATATCCCAGGCCTAACCTAGACCTAACATGCGTTGTCCTCTAAAGTATTGCACGAAACCTGGTTTAATCGACTGTTTCAGTGTGGTACCACATTACAATGTGATCCAAACCAGAAAATAACCCAGGATCTGTTCAACGAGTATGTGAAGTGTGCGAAAGTATGAGTCTGATGAGGGCAAATCCCAGACCTATCGCAGACCTAACTTGCGTTGTCCTCTAAGATATTGATGGAAACCAGGTTTAATTGACTGTTTCAGTGTTGTACTTCATTACTACGTGATGCAATCCAGAAAAAGCCCAGGATCTAGCCATGAAGTATGAGAAATATGCGAAAGTATGAGCCTGATGAGGGCAAATCCTAGACCTAACCCAAACCTAACATGCGTTATCCTCTAAAATATTTATCAAGACCAGGTTTAATTGAATGTTTCAGTGTGGTACCACACTACTACGTGAACCAAACCAGAAAAAACCCAAGATCTAGCCATCAAGTATGAGAAATATGCGAAAGTATGAGCCTGATGAGGGCGAATCCCAGACCTATCCCAGACCTAACTTGCGTTATCCTCTAAAATATTGATCGAAATCAGGTTTAATTGACTGTTTCAGCGTGGTCCCACATTACTACGTGATACAATCCAGAAACAGCCCAGGGTCTCGCCATGAAGTATGAGAAATATGCGAAAGTATGAGCTTGATGAGGGCAAATCCAAGACCTAACCCAAACCTAACATGAGTTATCCTCTGAAATATTTATCAAGACCAGGTTTAATTGAATGTTTCAGTGTGGTACCACATTACTACGTGAACCAAACCAGAAAAAACCCTGTATCTGTTCAGCAAGTATGTGAAGAATGCGAAAGTATCAGCCTGATGAGGGCAAATCCTAGACCTAACCCAAACCTAACATGCGTTATCCTCTAAAATAATGATCGAAACCAGGTTTAATTGATTGTTTTAGTTGTGGCACCACTTTACTACGTGATCCAAAGCAGAAAAAACCCTCGATCAGGTCAACATGCATGTTAAAACTGCGAAAGTATGACCCTGATGAGGGCAAATCCCAGGCCTAACCTAGCCCTAACATGCGTTATCTTCTAAAATAATGAGCGAAACCATGTTTAATTGACTGTTTCAGTGTGGTACCACATTACTACGTGATCCTATCCAGAAATAGCCCAGGATCTAGCCATGAAGTATGAGAGATATGCGAAAGTATGAGCCTGATGAGGGGAAATCCTAGACCTAACCCAGACCTAACATGCGTTGCCCTCTAAAATATTTATCAAGACCAGGTTTAATCGACTGTTTCAGGGTGGTGCCACATTACTACGTGATCCAAACCAGAAAATACCCGGGATCCGTTCAACAAGTATGTGAAGAATGCGAAAGTATGAGTCTGATGCGTGAAAATCCCAGGCCTAACCTAGACCTAACATGCGTTATCCTCAAAAATATTGATCGAAACCTGGTTTAATTGACTGTTTTAGTTGTGGTACCACTTTACCGTGGTGATCCAAAGCGGAAAAAACCCTCGATCAGGTCAACATGCATGTTAAAACTGCGAAAGTATGACCCTGATGAGGGCAAATCCCAGACCTAGCCCAGACCTAACTTGCGTTGTCCTCTAAGATATTGATGGAAACCAGGTTTAATTGACTGTTTCAGTGTTGTACTTCATTACTACGTGATGCAATCCAGAAAAAGCCCAGGATCTAGCCATCAAGTATGAGAAATATGCGAAAGAATGAGTCTGATGAGCTCAAATCCCAGACCTATCCCAGACTTAACTTGCGTTATCCTCTAAAATATTGATCGAAACAGGGTTTAATCGACTGTTTCAGTGTGGTACCACATTACTACGTGATCCAAACCAGAAAAAACCCAGGATCAGTTCAACAAGTATGTGAAAAATGCGAAAGTATGAGCCTGATGAGGGTGAATCCCAGACCTATCCCAGACCTAACTTGCGTCATCCTCTAAAATATTGATCGAAACCAGGTTTAATTGACTGTTTCAGCGTGGTACCACGTTACTACGTGATACAATCCTGAAACAGCCCAGGATCTAGCCATGAAGTATGAGAAATATGCGAAAGTATGAGCCTGACGAGGGCATATCCTAGACCTAACCCAAACCTAACATGCGTTATCCTCTAAAATATTGATCCAAACCAGGTTTAATGGACAGCATCAGTGTGATACCACTTTACTACGTGATCCAAAGCAGAAAAAACCCTCGATCAGGTCAACATGTATGTTAAAACTGCGAAAGTATGACCCTGATGAGGGCAAATCCCAGGCCTAACCTAGACCTAACATGCGTTGTCCTCTAAAATATTGATGGAAACCAGGTTTAATTGACTGTTTCAGTGTTGTACTTCATTACTACGTGTTGCAATCCAGAAAAACCCCAGGATCCAGCCATCAAGTATGAGAAATATGCGAAAGAATGAGCCTGATGAGAGCAAATCCCAGGCCTAACCTAGACCTAACATGCGTTATCCTCTAAAATATTGATCCAAACCAGGTTTAATGGACTGTTTCAGTGTGGTACCACTTCACTACGTGATCCAAAGCAGAAAAAACACTCGATCAGGTCAACATGTATGTTAGAACTGCGAAAGTATGACCCTGATGAGGGCAAATCCCAGACCTATCCCAGACCTAACTTGCGTTGTCCTCTAAGATATTGATGGAAACCAGGTTTAATTGACTGTTTCAGTGTTGTACTTGATTACTACGTGATGCAATCCAGAAAAAGCCCAGGATCTAGCCATCAACTATGAGAAATACGCGAAAGAATGAGTCTGATGAGCTGAAATCCCAGACCTAAACCAGACTTAACTTGCGTTATCCTCTAAAATATTGATCGAAACCAGGTTTAATTGACTGTTTCAGCGTGGTGCCACATTACTACGTGATACAATCCAGAAACAGCCCAGGATCTAGCCATCAAGTATGAGAAATATGCGAATGTATGAGCCTGATGAGGACAAATCCTAGACCTAACCCAAACCTAACATGCGTTATCCTCTAAAATATTTATCAAGACCAGGTTTAATTGAATGTTTCAGTGTGGTACGACATTACTACGTGAACCACACCAGAAAAAACCCAGGATCCGTTCAACAAGTATGTGAAGAATGCGAAAGTATGAGTCTGATGAGTGAAAATCCCTGGGCTAACCTAGACCTAACATGCGTTATCCTCTAAAATATTGATCCAAACCAGGTTTAATGGACTGTTTCAGTGTGGTACCACTTCACTACGTGATCCAAAGCATTAAGAACCCTCGATCAGGTCAACATGCATGTTAAAACTGCGAAAGTATGAGTCTGATGAGGGCAAATCCCAGACCTATCCCAGACCTAACATGCGTTATCCTCTAAAATATTTATCAAGACCAGGTTTAATTGAATGTTTCAGTGTGGTACCACATTACTACGTGAACCAAACCAGTAAAAACCCAGGATCTAGCCATCAAGTATGAGAAATATGCGAAAGTATGAGCCTGATGAGGGCGAATCGCAGACCTATCCCAGACCTAACTTGCGTTATCCTCTAAAATATTGATCGAAATCAGGTTTAATTGACTGTTTCAGCGTGGTACCACATTACTACGTGATACAATCCAGAAACAGCCCAGGGTCTGGCCATGAAGTATGAGAAATATGCGAAAGTATGAGCCTGATGAGGGCAAATCCAAGACCTAACCCATACCTAACATGCGTTATCCTCTAATATATTTATCAAGACCAGGTTTAATTGACTGTTTCAGTGTGGTCCCACATTACTACGTGATCCAATCCAGAAACAGCCCGGGATCTAGCCATGAAGTATGAGAAATATGCGAAAGAATGAGCCTGATGAGAGCAAATCCCAGACCTAACCTAGACCTAACATGCGTTATCCTCTAAAATATTGATCCAAACCAGGTTTAATGGACTGTCTCAGTGTGGTACCACTTCACTACGTGATCCAAAGCATTAAGAACCCTCGATCAGGTCAACATGCATGTTAAAACTGCGAAAGTAGAGTCTGATGAGGGCAAATCCCAGACCTATCCCAGACCTAACATGCGTTATCCTCTAAAATATTTATCAAGACCAGGTTTAATTGAATGTTTCAGTGTGGTACCACATTACTACGTGATCCAAACCAGTAAAAACCCAGGATCCGTTCAACAAGTATGTGAAGAATGCGAAAGTATGAGTCTGATGAGTGAAAATCCCCGGCCTAACCTAGACCTAACATGCGTTATCCTAAAAAATATTGTTCGAAACCAGGTTTAATCGACTGTTTCAGTGTTGTACTTCATTACTACGTGATACAATCCAGAAACAGCCCAGGATCTAGCCATGAAGTATGAGAAATATGCGAAAGTATGAGCCTGATGTGGGCAAATCCCAGGCCTAACCTAGACCTAACATGCGTTATCCTCAAAACTATTGATCGAAACCAGGTTTAATCGACTGTTTCAGTGTGGTACCACACCACTACGTGACCCAAGCCGGAAAAAACCCAGGATCTGTTCAACAAGTATGTGAAAAACGCGAAAGTATGAGCCAGATGAGGGCAAATCCCAGACCTATCCCAGACCTAACTTGCGTTATCCTCTAAAATATTGAACGAAACCAGGTTTAATTGACTGTTTCAGCATGGTACCACATTACTACGTGATACAATCCAGAAACAGCCCAGGATCTAGCCATGAAGTATGAGAAATATGCGAAAGTATGAGCCTGATGTGGGCATATCCCAGGCCTAACCTAGACCTAACATGCGTTGTCCTCTAAAGTATTGATCGAAACCAGGTTTAATTGACTGTTTTAGTGTGGTACCACTTTACTACGTGATCCAAAGCAGAGAACACCCTCGATCAGGTCAACAAGCATGCTAAAACTGCAAAAGTATGAGCCTGATGAGGGCAAATCCCAGACCTATCTCAGACCTAACATGCGTTATCCTCAGAAATATTAATCGAAACCAGGTTTAATCGACTGTTTCAGTGTGGTACCACATTACTACGTGAACCAAACCAGAAAAAAACCCAGGAACTTGTCAACGAGTATGTGAAGTGTGCGAAAGTATGAGTCTGATGAGGGCTAATCCCAAACCTATCCCAGACCTATCTTGCGTTATCCTCTAAAATAGTGTTCGAAACCAGGTTTAAGTGGCTGTTTTAGTTGTGGTACCACTTTACTACGTGATCCAAAGCAGAAAAAACACTCGATCAGGTCAACATGCATGTTAAAACTGCGAAAGTATGACCCTGATGAGGGCAAATCCCAGGCCTAACCTAGGCCTAACATGCGTTATCCTCAAAAATATTGATCGAAACCTTGTTTAATCGACTGTTTCAGTGTGGTACCACATTACAATGTGATCCAAACCAGAAAATAACCCAGGATCTGTTCAACGAGTATGTGAAGTGTGCGAAAGTATGAGTCTGATGAGGGCAAATCCCAGACCTATCGCAGACCTAACTTGCGTTGTCCTCTAAGATATTGATGGAAACCAGGTTTAATTGACTGTTTCAGTGTTGTACTTCATTACTACGTGATGCAATCCAGAAAAAGCCCAGGATCTAGCCATGAAGTATGAGAAATATGCGAAAGTATGAGCCTGATGAGGGCAAATCCTAGACCTAACCCAAACCTAACATGCGTTATTCTCTAAAATATTTATCAAGACCAGGTTCAATTGAATGTTTCAGTGTGGTACCACATTACTACGTGAACCAAACCAGTAAAAACCCAGGATGCGTTCAACAAGTATGTGAAGAATGCGAAAGTATGAGTCTGATGAGGGCGAATCCCAGACCTATCCCAGACCTAACTTGCGTTATCCTCTAAAATATTGATCGAAATCAGGTTTAATTGACTGTTTCAGCGTGGTCCCACATTACTACGTGATACAATCCAGAAACAGCCCAGGGTCTCGCCATGAAGTATGAGAAATATGCGAAAGTATGAGCCTGATGAGGGCAAATCCAAGACCTAACCCAAACCTAACATGAGTTATCCTCTAAAATATTGATCCAAACCAGGTTTAATGGACTGTTTCAGTGTGGTACCACTTTACTGCGTGATCCAAGCCGGAAAAAACCCAGGATCTGTTCAACAAGTATGTGAAAAACGCGAAAGTATGAGCCTGATGAGGGCAAATCCCAGACCTTTCCCAGACCTAACTTGCGTTATCCTCTAAAATAGTGATCGAAACCAGGTTTAAGTGGCTGTTTTAGTTGTGGTACCACTTTACTACGTGATCCAAAGCAGAAAAAACACTCGATCAGGTCAACGTGCATGTTAAAACTGCGAAAGTATGACCCTGATGAGGGCAAGTCCCATGCCTAACCTAGACCTAACATGCGTTATCCTCAAAAATATTGATCGAAACCTGGTTTAATCGTCTGTTTCAGTGTGGTACCACATTACTATGTGATCCAAGCCAGAAAAAACCCTGTATCTGTTCAACAAGTAAGTGAAGAATGCGAAAGTATGAGTCTGATGAGTGAAAATCCCAGGGCTAACCTAGACCTAGCAAGCGTTATCCTCTAAAATATTTATCAAGACCAGGTTTAATTGACTGTTTCAGCGTGGTACCACATTACTACGTGACACAATCCAGAAACAGCCCAGGATCTAGCCATGAAGTATGAGAAATATGCGAAAGTATGAGCCTGATGAGGGCAAATCCTAGACCTAACCCAAACCTAGCATGCGTTATCCTCTAAAATATTTATCAAGACCAGGTTTAATTGAATGTTTCAGTGTGGTACCACATTACTACGTGATCCAGACCAGTAAAAACCCAGGATCCGTTCAACAAGTATGTGGAGAATGCGAAAGTATGAGTCTGATGAGTGAAAATCCTCGGCCTAACCTATACCTAACATGCGTTATCCTCAAAAATATTGATCGAAACCAGGTTTAATCGACTGTTTCAGTGTGGTACCACATTACTACGTGATCCAAACCAGAAAAAAACCCAGGACCTGTTCAACAAGAATTTGAAGTATGCGAAAGTATGAGTCTGATGAGGGCAAATCCCAGGCCTAAACTAGACTTAACATGCGTTATCCTCAAAAATATTGATCAAAACCTGGTTTAATCGACTGTTTCAGTGTGGTACCACATTACTATGTGATCCAAACCAGAAAATAGCCCAGGATCTGTTCAACGAGTATGTGAAGTGTGCGAAAGTATGAGTATGATGAGGGCAAATCCCAGACCTATCCCAGACCTAACATGCGTTATCCTCTAAAATATTTATCAAGACCAGGTTTAATTGATTGTTTCAGTGTGGTCCCACATTACTACGTGATCCAAACCAGAAAAAACCCAGGATCCGTCCAACAAGTATGTGAAGAATGCGAAAGTATGAGTCTGATGAGTGAAAATCCCCGGCCTAACCTAGACCTAACATGCGTTATCCTCAAAAATATTGATCGAAACCAGGTTTAATCGACTGTTTCAGTGTGGTACCACACTACTACGTGACCCAAACCGGAAAAAACCCAGGATCTGTTCAACAAGTATGTGAAAAAGGCGGAAGTATGAGCCTGATGAGGGCAAATCCCAGTCCTGTCCCAGACCTAACTTGCGTTGTCCTCTAAGATATTGATGGAAACCAGGTTTAATCGACTGTTCCAGTGTGGTCCCACATTACTACGTGATCCAAACCAGAAAAAACCCAGGATCCGTTCAACAAGTATGTGAAGAATGCGAAAGTATGTGTCTGATGAGTGAAAATCCCAGGGCTAACCTAGACCAAACATGCGTTATCCTCTAAAATATTGATCCAAACCAGGTTTAATGGACTGTTTCAGTGTGGTACCACACTACTACGTGATACAAACCAGAAAAAACCCAGGATCTGTTCAACAAGTATGTGAAAAACGCGAAAGTATGAGCCTGATGAGGGCAAATCCCAGTCCTATCCCAGACCTAACTTGCGTTGTCCTCTAAGATATTGATGGAAACCAGGTTTAATCGACTGTTCCAGTGTGGTCCCACATTACTACGTGATCCAAACCAGAAAAAACCCAGGATCCGTTCAACGAGTATGTGCAGAATGCGAAAGTATGAGTCTGATCAGTGGAAATCCCAGGCCTAACCTAGACCTAGCTTGCGTTATCCTCTAAAATATTGATCGAAACCAGGTTTAATCGACTGTTTCAGTGTGGTACCACATTACTACGTGACCCAAACCAGAAAAAACCCATGATCTGTTCAACGAGTATGTGAAGTGTGCGAAAGTATGAGTCTGATCAGTGAAAATCTCAGGCCTAACCTAGACCTAGCTTGCGTTATCCTCTAAAATATTGATCGAAACCAGGTTTAATCGACTGTTTCAGTGTGGTACCACATTACTACGTGACCCAAACCAGAAAAAACCCGTGATCTGTTCAACGAGTATGTGAAGTGTGCGAAAGTATGAGTCTGATCAGTGAAAATCTCAGGCCTTACCTAGGCCAAACATGCGTTATCCTCTGAAATATTGATCGATACCAGGTTTAATGGACTGTTTCAGTGTGGTACCACATTACTACGTGATCCAAACCAGAAAAAACCCAGGATCCGTTCAACAAGTATGTGAAGGATGCGAAAGTATGAGTCTGATCAGTGAAAATCTCAGGCCTTACCTAGACCTAACTTGCGTTGTCCTCTAAAATATTGATGGAAACCAGGTTTCATTGACTGTTTCAGTGTGGTACTACATTACTACGTCATGCAATCCAGAAAAAGCCCAGGATCTAGCCATCAAGTATGAGAAATATGCGAAAGAATGAGCCTGATGAGAGCAAATCCCAGACCTAACCTAGACCTAACGTGCGTTATCCTCTAAAATATTGAGCGAAACCAGGTTTAATCGACTGTTTCAGTGTGGTACCACATTACTACGTGATCCAAACCAGAAAAAACCCAGGATCCGTTCAACAAGTATGTGAAGGATGCGAAAGTATGAGTCTGATCAGTGAAAATCTCAGGCCTTACCTAGACCTAACTTGCGTTGTCCTCTAAAATATTGATGGAAACCAGGTTTCATTGACTGTTTCAGTGTGGTACTACATTACTACGTGATGCAATCCAGAAAAAGCCCAGGATCTAGCCATCAAGTATGAGAAATATGCGAAAGAATGAGCCTGATGAGAGCAAATCCCAGACCTAACCTAGGCCTAACATGCGTTATCCTCTAAAATATTGAGCGAAACCAGGTTTAATGGACTGTTTCAGTGTGGTACCACGCTACTTCGTGTTCCAAACCAGTCAAAACCCAGGAACCGGCCCACAAGAATGTGAAAAACGCGAAACTGTGAGCCTGATGAGGGCAAATCTTAGACCTAACCCAGACCTAAGATGCGTTATCCTCTAAAATATTTATCCAGACCAGGTTTCATTGAATGTTTCAGTGTGGTACCACTTTACTACGTGATCCAATCCAGAAATAGCACAGGATCTAGACTTGAAGTATGAGAAATATGCGAAAGTGAGAGCCTGATGAGGGCAAATCCTAGACCTATCCCAGACCTAACTTGCGTTATCCTCTAAAATATTGATCGAAACCAGGTTTAATTGACTGTTTCAGCGTGGTACCACATTACTACGTGATACAATCCAGAAACAGCCCAGGATCTGTTCAACATGTATGAGAAATATGCGAAAGAAAGAGCCCGATGAGAGCAAATCCCAGACCTTACCTAGACCTAACATGAATTATTCTCTAAAATATTGATCGAAACCAGGTTTAATTGACTGTTTCAGTGTGGTCCCACATTACTACGTGATCCAAACCAGAAAAAACCCAGGATCCGTTCAACAAGTATGTGAAGAATGCGAAAGTATGAGTCTGATGAGTGAAAATCCCAGGCCTAACCTAGACCTAGCTTGCGTTATCCTCTAAAATATTGATCGAAACCAGGTTTAAACGACTGTTTCAGTGTGGTACCACATTACTACGTGATCCAAACCAGTAAAACCCCAGGATCCGTTCGACAAGTATGTGAAGAATGCGAAAGAATGAGTCTGATGAGTGAAAATCCCAGGCCTAACCTAGACCTAACATGCGTTATCCGCAACAATATAGATCGAAACCTGGTTTAATCGACTGTTTCAGTGTGGTACCACATTACTATGTGATCCAAACCAGAAAATAGCCCAGGATCTATCCATGAAGTATAAGAAATATGCGAAAGTATGAGCCTGATGGGGGCAAATCCCAGACCTAACCCAGACCTAACATGCGCTATCCTCAAAAATATTTATCAAAACCAGGTTTAACTGAATGTTTCGGTGTGTTACCACATTACTACGTGATACAATCCTGAAACAGCCCAGGATCTAGCCATGAAGTATGAGAAATATGCGAAAGTATGAGCTTGACGAGGGCAAATCCTAGACCTAACCCAAACCTAACATGCGTTATCCTCTAAAATATTGATCCAAACCAGGTTTAATGGACTGCTTGAGTGTGGTACCACTTTACTACGTGATCCAAACCAGAAAAAACCCAGGATCCGTTCAACAAGTATGTGAAGAATGCGAAAGTATGAGTATGATGAGTGAAAATCCCAGACCTATCCCAGACCTAACTTGCGTTATCCTCTAAGATATTGATCGAAACCAGGTTTAATTGACTGTTGCAGTGTGGTACCACATTACTACGTGATCCAATCCAGAAATAGCCCAGGATCTAGCCATGAGGTAAGAGAAATATGCGAAAGTATGAGCCTGATGAGGGCAAATCCTAGACCTAAACCAGACCTAACATGCGTTGTCCTCTAAAATATTTATCAAGACCAGGTTTAATCGACTGTTACAGTGTGGTCCCACATTACTACGTGATCCAAACCAGAAAAAACCCGGGATCCGTTCAACAAGTATGTGAAGAATGCGAAAGTATGAGTCTGATGCGTGAAAATCCCAGGCGTAACCTAGACCTAACATGCGTTATCCTCTAAAATATTGATCGAAACCTGGTTTAATTGACTGTTTTAGTTGTGGTACCACTTTACTACGTGATCCAAAGCAGAAAAATCCCTCGATCAGGTCATCATGCATGTTAAAACTGCGAAAGTATGACCCTGATGAGGTCAAATCCCTGACCTATCCCAGACCTGACATGCGTTATTCTCTAAAATATTTATCAAGACCAGGTTTAATTGATTGTTTCGGTGTGGTCCCACATTACTACGTGATCCAAACCAGAAAAAACCCAGGATCCGTTCAACAAGTATGTGAAGAATGCGAAAGTATGAGTCTGATGAGTGAAAATCCCAAACCTAACCTAGACCTAACATGCGTTATCCTCTAAAATATTGATCCAAACCAGGTTTAATGGGCTGTTTCAGTGTGGTACCACTTTACTACGTGATCCAAAGCAGAAAAAACACTCGATCAGGTCAACATGTATGTTAGAACTGCGAAATTATGACCCTGATGAGGGCAAATCCCAGACCTATCCCAGACTTAACTTGCGTTGTCCTCTAAAATAATGATCGAAACCAGGGTTAATTGATTGTTTTAGTTGTGGCACCACTGTACTACGTGATCCAAACCAGGAAAAACCCAGGATCCGTTCAACAAGTATGTGAAGAATGCAAAAGTATGAGTCTGATGAGTGAAAATCCCAGGCCTAACCCGGACCTAACATGCGTTATCCTCAAAAATATTGATCGAAACCTGGTTTAATCGACTGTATCAGTGTGGTACCACATTACAACGAGACTCAAACTAGAAAAAACCCAGGATCTGTTCAACAAGTATGTGAAAAACGCGAAAGTATGAGCCTGATGAGGGCAAATCCCAGACCTATCCCAGAACAAACTTGCGTTATCCTCTAAAATATTGATCGAAACCAGGTTTAATCGACTGTTTCAGTGTGGTACCACATTACTACGTGATCCAAACCAGAAAAAAACCCTCGATCAGGTCAACATGCATGTTAAAACTGCGAAAGTATGACCCTGATGGGGGCAAATCCCAGGCCTAACCTAGCCCTAACATGCGTTATCTTCTAAAATATTGAGCGAAACCAGGTTTAATTGACAGTTTTAGTGTGGTACCACTTTACTACGTGATCCAATGCAGAAAAAACCCTCGATCAGGTCAACATGCATGTTAAAACTGCGAAAGTATGAGCCTGATGAGGGCAAATCCCAGACCTATCCCAGACCCAACATGCATTATCCTCAAAAATATTAATCGAAACCAGGTTTAATCGACTGTTTCAGTGTGGTACCACATTACTACGTGATCCAAACCAGAAAAAAACCCAGGATCTGTTCAACAATTATGTGAAGTATGCGAAAGTATGAGTCTAATGAGTGAAAATCCCAGGCCTAACCCAGACCTAACATGCGTTATCCTCAAAAATATTGATCGAAACCTGGTTTAATCGACTGTTTCAGTGTGGTACCACATTACTACGTGATACAATCCAGAAACAGCCCGGGATCTAGCCATGAAGTATGAGAAAAAATGCGAAAGTATGAGCCTGATGAGGGCAAATCCTAGACCTAACCCAAACCTAACATGCGTTATCCTCTAAAATAATGATCGAAACCAGGTTTAATTGATTGTCTTAGTTGTGGCACCACTTTACTACGTGATCCAAAGCAGAAAAAACCCTCGATCAGGTCAACATGCATGTTAAAACTGCGAAAGTATGACCCTGATGAGGGCAAATCCCAGGCCTAACCTAGCCCTAACATGCGTTATCTTCTAAAATATTGAGCGAAACCAGGTTTAATTGACTGTTTCAGTGTGGTACCACATTACTACGTGTTCCTATCCAGAAATAGCCCAGGATCTAGCCATGAAGTATGAGAAATATGCGATAGTATGAGCCTGATGAGGGCAACTCCTAGACCTAACCCAGACCTAACATGCGTTGTCCTCTAAAATATTTATCAAGACCAGGTTTAATCGACTGTTTCAGTGTGGTCCCACATTACTACGTGATCCAAACCAGAAAAAACCCGGGATCCGTTCAACAAGTATGTGAAGAATGCGAAAGTATGAGTCTGATGCGTGAAAATCCCAGGCCTAACCTAGACCTAACATGCGCTATCCTCAAAAATATTGTTCGAAACCTGGTTTAATTGACTGTTTTAGTTGTGGAACCACTTTACTACGTGATCCAAAGCAGAAAAAACCCTCGATCAGGTCAACATGCATGTTAAAACTGCGAAAGTATGACCCTGATGAGGTCTAATCCCCGACCTATCCCAGACCTAACTTGCGTTATCCTCTTAAATATTGATCGAAACCAGGTTTAATTGACTGTTTCAGCGTGGTACCACGTTACTACGTGATACAATCCTGAAACAGCCCAGGATCTAGCCATAAAGTATGAGAAATATGCGAAAGTATGAGCCTGACGAGGGAAAATCTTAGACCTAACCCAAACCTAACATGCGTTATCCTCTAAAATATTGATCCAAACCAGGTTTAATGGACAGCTTCAGTGTGATACCACTTTACTACGTGATCCAAAGCAGAAAAAACCCCCGATCAGGTCAACATGTATGTTAAAACTGCGAAAGTATGACCCTGATGAGGGCAAATCCCAGGCCTAACCGAGACCTAACATGCGTTGTCCTCTAAAATATTCATGGAAACCAGGTTTAATTGACTGTTCAGTGTTGTACTTCATTACTACGTGATGCAATCCAGAAAAACCCCAAGATCTAGCCATCAAGTATGAGAAATATGCGAAAGAATGAGCCTGATGAGAGCAAATCCCAGACCTAACCTAGACCTAACATGGATTATTCTCTAAAATATTGATCGAAACCAGGTTTAATTGACTGTTTCAGTGTGGTACCACATTACTACGTGATCCAAACCAGTAAAACCCCAGGATCCGTTCAACAAGTATGTGAAGAATGCGAAAGTATGAGTCTGATGAGTGAAAATCCTCGGCCTAACCTAGACCTAACATGCGATATCCTCAAAAATATTGATCGAAACCAGGTTTAATCGACTGTTTCAGTGTGGTACCACATTACTACGTGATCCAAACCAGAAAAAAACCCAGGATCTGTTCAACAATTATGTGAAGTATGCGAAAGTATGAGTCTGATGAGGGCAAATCCCAGAACTATCCCAGACCTAACATGCATTATCCTCAAAAATATTAATCGAAACCAGGTTTAATCGACTGTTTCAGTGTGGTCCCACATTACTACGTGATCCAAACCAGAAAAAACCCAGGATCCGTTCAACAAGTATGTGAAGAATGCAAAAGTATGAGTCTGATGAGTGAGAATCCCAGGCCTAACCTAGACCTAACATGCGTTATCCTCAAAAATATTGATCGAAACCTGGTTTAATTGACTGTTTTAGTTGTGGTACCACTTTACTACGTGATCCAAAGCAGAAAAAACCCTCGATCAGGTCAACAAGTATGTGAAGATTGCGAAAGTATGAGCCTGATGAGGGCAAATCCCAGAACTATCCCAGACCTAACATGCATTATCCTCAAAAATATTAATCGAAACCAGGATTAATCGACTGTTTCAGTGTGGTCCCACATTACTACGTGATCCAAACCAGAAAAAACCCAGGATCCGTTCAACAAGTATGTGAAGAATGCAAAAGTATGAGTCTGATGAGTGAAAATCCCAGGCCTAACCCAGACCTAACATGCGTTATCCTCAAAAATATTGATCGAAACCTGGTTTAATCGACTGTTTCAGTGTGGTACCACATTACAACGTGACTCAAACCAGAAAAAACCCAGGATCTGTTCAACAAGTATGTGAAAAACGCGAAAGTATGAGCCTGATGAGGGCGAATCCCAGACCTATCCCAGACCTAACTTGCCTTATCCTCTAAAATATTGATCGAAACGAGGTTTAATTGTCTGTTTCAGCGTGGTACCACATTACTACGTGATACAATCCAGAAACAGCCCGGGATCTAGCCATGAAGTATGAGAAAAAATGCGAAAGTATGAGCCTGATGAGGGCAAATCCCAGACCTAACCCAAACCTAACATGCGTTATCCTCTAAAATAATGATCGAAACCAGGTTTAATTGATTGTCTTAGTTGTGGCACCACTTTACTACGTGATCCAAAGCAGAAAAAACCCTCGATCAGGTCAACATGCATGTTAAAACTGCGAAAGTATGACCCTGATGAGGGCAAATCCCAGGCCTAACCTAGCCCTAACATGCGTTATCTTCTAAAATATTGAGCGAAACCAGGTTTAATTGACTGTTTCAGTGTGGTACCACATTACTACGTGATCCTATCCAGAAATAGCCCAGGATCTAGCCATGAAGTATGAGAAATATGCGAAAGTATGAGCCTGATGAGGGCAAATCCTAGACCTAACCCAGACCTAACTTGCGTTGTCCTCTAAAATATTGATCGAAACGTGGTTTAATTGACTGTTTTAGTTGTGGTACCACTTTACTACGTGATCCAAAGCAGAAAAAACCCTCGATCAGGTCAACATGCATGTTAAAACTGCGAAAGTATGACCCTGATGAGGGCAAATCCCAGACCTATCCCAGACCTAACTTGCGTTGTCCTCTAAGATATTGATGGAAACCAGGTTTAATTGACTGTTTCAGTTGTTGTACTTCATTACTACGTGATGCAATCCAGAAAAAGCCCAGGATCTAGCCATCAAGTATGAGAAATATGCGAAAGAATGAGTCTGATGAGCTCAAATCCCAGACCTATCCCAGACTTAACTTGCGTTATCCTCTAAAATATTGATCGAAACCGGGTTTAATCGACTGTTTCAGTGTGTTACCACATTACTACGTGATCCAAAGCAGAAAAAACCCTCGATCAGGTCAACATGTATGTTAAAACTGCGAAAGTATGACCCTGATGAGGGCAAATCCCAGGCCTAACCTAGACCTAACATGCGTTATTCTCTAAAATATTTATCAAGACCAGGTTTAATTTATTGTTTCGGTGTGGTCCCACATTACTACGTGATCCAAACCAGAAAAAACCCAGGATCCGTTCAACAAGTGTGTGAAGAATGCGAAAGTATGAGTCTGATGAGTGAAAATCCCAGACCTAACCTAGACCTAACATGCGCTATCCTCTAAAATATTGATCCAAACCAGGTTTAATGGACTGTTTCAGTGTGGTACCACTTCACTACGTGAACCAAACCAGAAAAAACCCAGGATCCGTTCAACAAGTATGTGAAGAATGCGAAAGTATGAGTCTGATGAGTGAAAATCGCTGGGCTAACCTAGACCTAACATGCGTTATCCTCTAAAATATTGATCCAAACCAGGTTTAATGGACTGTTTCAGTGTGGTACCACTTTACTACGTGATCCAAAGCATTAAGAACCCTTGATCTGGTCAACATGCATGTTAAAACTGCGAAAGTATGAGTCTGATGAGGGCAAATCCCAGACCTATCCCAGACCTAACATGCGTTATCCTCTAAAATATTTATCAAGACCAGGTTTAATTGAATGTTTCAGTGTGGTACCACATTACTACGTGATCCAAACCAGTAAAAACCCAGGATCCGTTCAACAAGTATGTGAAGAATGCGAAAGTATGAGTCTGATGAGTGAAAATCCCCGGCCTAACCTAGACCAAACATGCGTTATCCTAAAAAATATTGTTCGAAACCAGGTGTAATCGACTGTTTCAGTGTGGTACCCCTCTACTACGTGACCCAAACCGGAAAAAACCCAGGATCTAGCCATCAAGTATGAGAAATATGCGAAAGTATGAGCCTGATAAGGGCGAATCCCAGACCTATCCCAGACCTAACTTGCGTTATCCTTTAAAATATTGATCGAAACCAGGTTTAATTGACTGTTTCAGTGTGGTCCCACATTACTACGTGATCCAATCCAGAAACAGCCCAGGATCTAGCCATGAAGTATGAGAAATATGCGAAAGTATGAGCCTGACGAGGGCAAATCCTAGACCTAACCCAGACCTAACATGCGTTATCCTCTAAAATATTTATCATGACCAGGTTTAATTGATTGTTTCAGTGTGGTCCCACATTACTACGTGATCCAAACCAGAAAAAACCCAGGATCTGTTCAACAAGTATGTGAAAAACGCGAAAGTATGAGCCTGATGAGGGCAAATCCCAGACCTATCCCAGACCAAACTTGCATTATCCTCTAAAATATTGATCGAAACCAGGTTTAATTGACTGTTTCAGTGTTGTACTTCATTACTTCGTGATGCAATCCAGAAAAAGCCCAGGATCTAGCCATCAAGTATGAGAAATATGCGAAAGAATGAGCCTGATGGGAGCAAATCCCAGACCTAACCTAGACCTAACATGAAATATTCTCCAAAACATTGATCGAAACCAGGTTTAATTGACTGTTTCAGTGTGGTCCCACATTACTACGTGATCCAAATCAGAAAAAACACAGGATCCGTTCCACAAGTATGTGAAGAATGCGAAAGTATGTGTCTGATGAGTGAAAATCCTAGGCCTAACCTAGACCTAACATGCGTTATCCTCAAAAATATTGATCGAAACCTGGTTTAATCGACTGTTTCAGTGTGGTACCACATTACTACGTGACCCAAACCAGAAGAAACCCAGGATCTGATCAACAAGTATGTGAAAAACGCGAAAGTATGAGTCTGACGAGGGCAACTCCAAGACCTAACCCAGACCTAACATGCGTTATCCTCTAAAATATTTATCATGACCAGGTTTAATTGATTGTTTCAGTGTGGTCCCACATTACTACGTGATCCAAACCAGAAAAAACCCAGGATCAGTTCAACAAGTATGTGAAAAACGCGAAAGTATGAGCCTGATGGGGCGAATCCCAGACCTATCCCAGACCAAACTTGCATTATCCTCTAAAATATTGATCGAAACCAGGTTTAATTGACTGTTTCAGTGTTGTACTTCATTACTTCGTGATGCAATCCAGAAAAAGCCCAGGATCTAGCCATCAAGTATGAGAAATATGCGAAAGAATGAGCCTGATGAGAGCAAATCCCAGACCTAACCTAGACCTAACATGAAATATTCTCCAAAACATTGATCGAAACCAGGTTTAATTGACTGTTTCAGTGTGGTCCCACATTACTACGTGATCCAAATCAGAAAAAACACAGGATCCGTTCCACAAGTATGTGAAGAATGCGAAAGTATGTGTCTGATGAGTGAAAATCCCAGGCCTAACCTAGACCTAACATGCGTTATCCTCAAAAATATTGATCGAAACCTGGTTTAATCGACTGTTTCAGTGTGGTACCACATTACTACGTGACCCAAACCAGAAGAAACCCAGGATCTGATCAACAAGTATGTGAAAAACGCGAAAGTATGAGTCTGACGAGGGCAACTCCAAGACCTAACCCAGACCTGACATGCGTTATCCTCTAAAATATTTATCAAGACCAGGTTTAATTGACTGTTTCAGTGTGGTCCCACATTACTACGTGATCCAATCTAGAAACAGCCCAGGATCTAGCCATGAAGTATGAGAAATATGCGAAAGTATGAGCCTGACGAGGGCAAATCCTAGACCTAACCCAGACCTAACATGCGTTATCCTCTAAAATATTTATCATGACCAGGTTTAATTGATTGTTTCAGTGTGGTCCCACATTACTACGTGATCCAAACCAGAAAAAACCCAGGATCTGATCAACAAGTATGTGAAAAACGCGAAAGTATGAGTCTGACGAGGGCAACTCCAAGACCTAACCCAGACCTAACATGCGTTATCCTCTAAAATATTTATCATGACCAGGTTTAATTGATTGTTTCAGTGTGGTCCCACATTACTACGTGATCCAAACCTGAAAAAACCCAGGATCCGTTCAACAAGTATGTGAAGAATGCGAAAGTATGAGTCTGATGACTGAAAATCCCCGGCCCAACCTAGACCTAACATGCGTTATCCTCAAAACTATTGATCGAAACCAGGTTTAATCGACTGTTTCAGTGTGGTACCACATTACTACGTGATCCAAACCAGAAATAACCCAGGATCAGTTCAACAAGTATGTGAAAAACGCGAAAGTATGAGCCTGATGGGGCGAATCCCAGACCTATCCCAGACCTAACTTGCGTTATCCTCTAAAATATTGATCGAAACCAGGTTTAATTGACTGTTTCAGTGTTGTACTTCATTACTTCGTGATGCAATCCAGAAAAAGCCCAGGATCTAGCCATCAAGTATGAGAAATATGCGAAAGAATGAGCCTGATGGGAGCAAATCCCAGACCTAACCTAGACCTAACATGAAATATTCTCCAAAACATTGATCGAAACCAGGTTTAATTGACTGTTTCAGTGTGGTCCCACATTACTACGTGATCCAAATCAGAAAAAACACAGGATCCGTTCCACAAGTATGTGAAGAATGCGAAAGTATGTGTCTGATGAGTGAAAATCCTAGGCCTAACCTAGACCTAACATGCGTTATCCTCAAAAATATTGATCGAAACCTGGTTTAATCGACTGTTTCAGTGTGGTACCACATTACTACGTGACCCAAACCAGAAGAAACCCAGGATCTGATCAACAAGTATGTGAAAAACGCGAAAGTATGAGTCTGACGAGGGCAACTCCAAGACCTAACCCAGACCTAACATGCGTTATCCTCTAAAATATTTATCATGACCAGGTTTAATTGATTGTTTCAGTGTGGTCCCACATTACTACGTGATCCAAACCAGAAAAAACCCAGGATCAGTTCAACAAGTATGTGAAAAACGCGAAAGTATGAGCCTGATGGGGCGAATCCCAGACCTATCCCAGACCAAACTTGCATTATCCTCTAAAATATTGATCGAAACCAGGTTTAATTGACTGTTTCAGTGTTGTACTTCATTACTTCGTGATGCAATCCAGAAAAAGCCCAGGATCTAGCCATCAAGTATGAGAAATATGCGAAAGAATGAGCCTGATGAGAGCAAATCCCAGACCTAACCTAGACCTAACATGAAATATTCTCCAAAACATTGATCGAAACCAGGTTTAATTGACTGTTTCAGTGTGGTCCCACATTACTACGTGATCCAAATCAGAAAAAACACAGGATCCGTTCCACAAGTATGTGAAGAATGCGAAAGTATGTGTCTGATGAGTGAAAATCCCAGGCCTAACCTAGACCTAACATGCGTTATCCTCAAAAATATTGATCGAAACCTGGTTTAATCGACTGTTTCAGTGTGGTACCACATTACTACGTGACCCAAACCAGAAGAAACCCAGGATCTGATCAACAAGTATGTGAAAAACGCGAAAGTATGAGTCTGACGAGGGCAACTCCAAGACCTAACCCAGACCTAACATGCGTTATCCTCTAAAATATTTATCAAGACCAGGTTTAATTGACTGTTTCAGTGTGGTCCCACATTACTACGTGATCCAATCTAGAAACAGCCCAGGATCTAGCCATGAAGTATGAGAAATATGCGAAAGTATGAGCCTGACGAGGGCAAATCCTAGACCTAACCCAGACCTAACATGCGTTATCCTCTAAAATATTTATCATGACCAGGTTTAATTGATTGTTTCAGTGTGGTCCCACATTACTACGTGATCCAAACCAGAAAAAACCCAGGATCTGATCAACAAGTATGTGAAAAACGCGAAAGTATGAGTCTGACGAGGGCAACTCCAAGACCTAACCCAGACCTAACATGCGTTATCCTCTAAAATATT
Source organism: Colletes latitarsis (assembly GCF_051014445.1). Lineage (NCBI taxonomy): Eukaryota > Metazoa > Arthropoda > Insecta > Hymenoptera > Colletidae > Colletes > Colletes latitarsis. The sequence continues at coordinate 455,362 of NW_027488368.1, read as the reverse complement.
TATCATGACCAGGTTTAATTGATTGTTTCAGCGTGGTCCCACATTACTACGTGATCCAAACCTGAAAAAACCCAGGATCCGTTCAACAAGTATGTGAAGAATGCGAAAGTATGAGTCTGATGACTGAAAATCCCCGGCCCAACCTAGACCTAACATGCGTTATCCTCAAAACTATTGATCGAAACCAGGTTTAATCGACTGTTTCAGTGTGGTACCACATTACTACGTGATCCAAACCAGAAATAACCCAGGATCAGTTCAACAAGTATGTGAAAAACGCGAAAGTATGAGCCTGATGGGGCGAATCCCAGACCTATCCCAGACCTAACTTGCGTTATCCTCTAAAATATTGATCGAAACCAGGTTTAATTGACTGTTTCAGCGTGGTACCACGTTACTACGTGATACAATCCTGAAACAGCCCAGGATCTAGCCATGAAGTATGAGAAATATGCGAAAGTATGAGCCTGACGAGGGCAAATCCTAGACCTAACCCAAACCTAACATGCGTTATCCTCTAAAATATTGATCCAAACCAGGTTTAATGGACAGCTTCAGTGAGATACCACTTTACTACGTGATCCAAAGCAGAAAAAACCCTCGATCAGGTCAACATGTATGTTAAAACTGCGAAAGTATGACCCTGATGAGGGCAAATCCCAGGCCTAACCGAGACCTAACATGCGTTGTCCTCTAAAATATTGATGGAAACCAGGTTTAATTGACTGTTTCAGTGTTGTACTTCATTACTACGTGATGCAATCCAGAAAAACCCCAGGATCTAGCCATCAAGTATGAGAAATATGCGAAAGAACGAGCCTGATGAGAGCAAATCCCAGAACTAACCTAGACCTAACATGGATTATTCTCTAAAATATTGATCGAAACCAGGTTTAATTGACTGTTTCAGTGTGGTACCACATTACTACGTGATCCAAACCAGTAAAACCCCAGGATCCGATCAACAAGTATGTGAAGAATGCGAAAGTATGAGTCTGATGAGTGAAAATCCCTGGGCTAACCTAGACCTAACATGCGTTATCCTCTAAAATATTGATCCAAACCAGGTTTAATGGACTGTTTCAGTGTGGTACCACTTTACTACGTGATCCAAAGCATTAAGAACCCTTGATCTGGTCAACATGCATGTTAAAACTGCGAAAGTATGAGTCTGATGAGGGCAAATCCCAGACCTATCCCAGACCTAACATGCGTCATCCTCTAAAATATTTATCAAGACCAGGTTTAATTGAATGTTTCAGTGTGGTACCACATTACTACGTGATCCAAACCAGTAAAAACCCAGGATCCGTTCAACAAGTATGTGAAGAATGCGAAAGTATGAGTCTGATGAGTGAAAATCCCCGGCCTAACCTAGACCAAACATGCGTTATCCTAAAAAATATTGTTCGAAACCAGGTGTAATCGACTGTTTCAGTGTGGTACCACACTACTACGTGACCCAAACCGGAAAAAACCCAGGATCTAGCCATCAAGTATGAGAAATATGCGAAAGTATGAGCCTGATAAGGGCGAATCCCAGACCTATCCCAGACCTAACTTGCGTTATCCTTTAAAATATTGATCGAAATCAGGTTTAATTGACTGTTTCAGCGTGGTACCACATTACTACGTGATACAATCCAGAAACAGCCCAGGGTCTAGTCATGAAGTATGAGAAATATGCGAAAGTATGTGCCTGATGAGGGCAAATCCAAGACCTAACCCAAACCTAACATGCGTTATCCTCTAAAATATTTATCAAGACCAGGTTTAATTGACTGTTTCAGTGTGGTCCCACATTACTACGTGATCCAATCCAGAAACAGCCCAGGATCTAGCCATGAAGTATGAGAAATATGCGAAAGTATGAGCCTGACGAGGGCAAATCCTAGACCTAACCCAGACCTAACATGCGTTATCCTCTAAAATATTTATCATGACCAGGTTTAATTGATTGTTTCAGTGTGGTCCCACATTACTACGTGATCCAAACCAGAAAAAACCCAGGATCTGTTCAACAAGTATGTGAAAAACGCGAAAGTATGAGCCTGATGAGGGCAAATCCCAGACCTATACCAGACCAAACTTGCATTATCCTCTAAAATATTGATCGAAACCAGGTTTAATTGACTGTTTCAGTGTTGTACTTCATTACTTCGTGATGCAATCCAGAAAAAGCCCAGGATCTAGCCATCAAGTATGAGAAATATGCGAAAGAACGAGCCTGATGAGTGCAAATCCCAGACCTAACCTAGACCTAACATGGATTATTCTCTAAAATATTGATCGAAACCAGGTTTAATTGACTGTTTCAGTGTGGTACCACATTACTACGTGATCCAAACCAGTAAAACCCCAGGATCCGATCAACAAGTATGTGAAGAATGCGAAAGTATGAGTCTGATGAGTGAAAGTCCTCGGCCTAACCTAGACCTAACATGCGTTATCCTCAAAAATATTGATCGAAACCAGGTTTAATCGACTGTTTCAGTGTGGTACCACATTACTACGTGATACAAACCAGAAAAAAAACCCAGGATCTGTTCAACAATTATGAGAAGTATGCAAAAGTATGAGTCTGATGAGTGAAAATCCCAGGCCTAACCCAGACCTAACATGCGTTATCCTCAAAAATATTGATCGAAACCTGGTTTAATCGACTGCTTCAGTGTGGTACCACATTACAACGTGACTCAAACCAGAAAAAACCCAGGATCTGTTCAACAAGTATGTGAAAAACGCGAAAGTATGAGCCCGATGAGGGCAAATCCCAGACCTATCCCTGAAGAAACTTGCGTTATCCTCTAAAATATTGATCGAAAACCAGGTTTAATCGACTGTTTCAGTGTGGTACCACATTGCTACGTGATCCAAACCAGAAAAAACCCAGGATCAGTTCAACAAGTATGTGAAAAACGCGAAAGTATGAGCCTGATGAGGGCGAATCCCAGACCTATCCCAGACCTAACTTGCGTTATCCTCTAAAATATTGATCGAAACGAGGTTTAATTGTCTGTTTCAGCGTGGTACCACATTACTACGTGATACAATCCAGAAACAGCCCGGGATCTAGCCATGAAGTATGAGAAAAAATGCGAAAGTATCAGCCTGATGAGGGCAAATCCTAGACCTAACCCAAACCTAACATGCGTTATCCTCTAAAATAATGATCGAAACCAGGTTTAATTGATTGTTTTAGTCGTGGCACCACTTTACTACGTGATCCAAAGCAGAAAAAACCCTCGATCAGGTCAACATGCATGTTAAAACTGCGAAAGTATGACCCTGATGAGGGAGAATCCCAGGCCTAACCTAGCCCTAACATGCGTTATCTTCTAAAATAATGAGCGAAACCATGTTTAATTGACTGTTTCAGTGTGGTACCACATTACTACGTGTTCCTATCCAGAAATAGCCCAGGATCTAGCCATGAAGTATGAGAGATATGCGAAAGTATGAGCCTGATGAGGGCAAATCCTAGACCTAACCCAGACCTAACATGCGTTGTCCTCTAAAATATTTATCAAGACCAGGTTTAATCGACTGTTTCAGGGTGGTGCCACATTACTACGTGATCCAAACCAGAAAATACCCGGGATCCGTTCAACAAGTATGTGAAGAATGCGAAAGTATGAGTCTGATGCGTGAAAATCCCAGGCCTAACCTAGACCTAACATGCGTTATCCTCAAAAATATTGATCGAAACCTGGTTTAATTGACTGTTTTAGTTGTGGTACCACTTTACCGTGGTGATCCAAAGCAGAAAAAACCCTCGATCAGGTCAACATGCATGTTAAAACTGCGAAAGTATGACCCTGATGAGGTCAAATCCCAGACCTATCCCAGACTTGACATGCGTTATTCTCTAAAATATTTATCAAGACCAGGATTAATTGATTGTTTCGGTGTGGTCCCACATTACTACGTGATCCAAACCAGAAAAAACGCAGGATCCGTTCAACAAGTGTGTGAAGAATTTGAAAGTATGAGTCTGATGAGTGAAAATCCCAGGCCTAACCTAGACCTAACATGCGTTATCCTCAAAAATATTGATCGAAACCTGGTTTAATTGACTGTTTTAGTTGTGGTACCACTTTACTACGTGATCCAAAGCAGCACAAACCCTCGATCAGGTCAACATGCATGTTAAAACTGCGAAAGTATGACCCTGATGAGGGCAAATCCCAGACCTAGCCCAGACCTAACTTGCGTTGTCCTCTAACATATTGATGGAAACCAGGTTTAATTGACTGTTTCAGTGTTGTACTTCATTACTACGTGATGCAATCCTGAAACAGCCCAGGATCTAGCCATCAAGTATGAGAAATATGCGAAAGAATGAGTCTGATGAGCTCAAATCCCAGACCTATCCCAGACTTAACTTGCGTTATCCTCTAAAATATTGATCGAAACCGGGTTTAATCGACTGTTTCAGTGTGGTACCACATTACTACGTGATCCAAACCAGAAAAAACCCAGGATCAGTTCAACAAGTATGTGAAAAATGCGAAAGTATGAGCCTGATGAGGGTGAATCCCAGACCTATCCCAGACCTAACTTGCGTCATCCTCTAAAATATTGATCGAAACCAGGTTTAATTGACTGTTTCAGCGTGGTACCACGTTACTACGTGATACAATCCTGAAACAGCCCAGGATCTAGCCATGAAGTATGAGAAATATGCGAAAGTATGAGCCTGACGAGGGCATATCCTAGACCTAACCCAAACCTAACATGCGTTATCCTCTAAAATATTGATCCAAACCAGGTTTAATGGACAGCATCAGTGTGATACCACTTTACTACGTGTTCCAAAGCAGAAAAAACCCTCGAACAGGTCAACATGTATGTTAAAACTGCGAAAGTATGACCCTGATGAGGGCAAATCCCAGGCCTAACCTAGGCCTAACATGCGTTGTCCTCTAAAATATTGATGGAAACCAGGTTTAATTGACTGTTTCAGTGTTGTACTTCATTACTACGTGATGCAATCCAGAAAAACCCCAGGATCTAGCCATGAAGTATGAGAAATATGCGAATGTATGAGCCTGATGAGGACAAATCCTAGACCTAACCCAAACCTAACATGCGTTATCCTCTAAAATATTTATCAAGACCAGGTTTAATTGAATGTTTCAGTGTGGTACGACATTACTACGTGAACCAAACCAGAAAAAACCCAGGATCCGTTCAACAAGTATGTGAAGAATGCGAAAGTATGAGTCTGATGAGTGAAAATCCCTGGGCTAACCTAGACCTAACATGCGTTATCCTCTAAAATATTGATCCAAACCAGGTTTAATGGACTGTTTCAGTGTGGTACCACTTCACTACGTGATCCAAAGCATTAAGAACCCTCGATCAGATCAACATGCATGTTAAAACTGCGAAAGTATGAGTCTGATGAGGGCAAATCCCAGACCTATCCCAGACCTAACATGCGTTATCCTCTAAAATATTTATCAAGACCAGGTTTAATTGAATGTTTCAGTGTGGTACCACATTACTACGTGATCCAAACCAGTAAAAACCCAGGATCCGTTCAACAAGTATGTGAAGAATGCGAAAGTATGAGTCTGATGAGTGAAAATCCCCGGCCTAACCTAGACCTAACATGCGTTATCCTAAAAAATATTGTTCGAAACCAGGTTTAATCGACTGTTTCAGTGTGGTACCACACTACTACGTGACCCAAACCGGAAAAAACCCAGGATCTAGCCATCAAGTATGAGAAATATGCGAAAGTATGAGCCTGATGAGGGCGAATCGCAGACCTATCCCAGACCTAACTTGCGTTATCCTCTAAAATATTGATCGAAATCAGGTTTAATTGACTGTTTCAGCGTGGTACCACATTACTACGTGATACAATCCAGAAACAGCCCAGGGTCTAGCCATGAAGTATGAGAAATATGCGAAAGTATGAGCCTGATGAGGGCAAATCCAAGACCTAACCCATACCTAACATACGTTATCCTCTAATATATTTATCAAGACCAGGTTTAATTGACTGTTTCAGTGTGGTACCACATTACTACGTGATCCAATCCAGAAACAGCCCAGGATCTAGCCATGAAGTATGAGAAATATGCGAAAGAATGAGCCTGATGAGAGCAAATCCCAGACCTAACCTAGACCTAACATGCGTTATCCTCTAAAATATTGATCCAAACCAGGTTTAATGGACTGTTTCAGTGTGGTACCACTTCACTACGTGATCCAAAGCATTAAGAACCCTCGATCAGGTCAACATGCATGTTAAAACTGCGAAAGTAGAGTCTGATGAGGGCAAATCCCAGACCTATCCCAGACCTAACATGCGTTATCCTCTAAAATATTTATCAAGACCAGGTTTAATTGAATGTTTCAGTGTGGTACCATATTACTACGTGATCCAAACCAGTAAAAACCCAGGATCCGTTCAACAAGTATGTGAAGAATGCGAAAGTATGAGTCTGATGAGTGAAAATCCCCGGCCTAACCTAGACCTAACATGCGTTATCCTAAAAAATATTGTTCGAAACCAGGTTTAATCGACTGTTTCAGTGTTGTACTTCATTACTACGTGATACAATCCAGAAACAGCCCAGGATCTAGCCATGAAGTATGAGAAATATGCGAAAGTATGAGCCTGATGTGGGCAAATCCCAGGCCTAACCTTGGCCTAACATGCGTTATCCTCAAAACTATTGATCGAAACCAGGTTTAATCGACTGTTTCAGTGTGGTACCACACCACTACGTGACCCAAGCCGGAAAAAACCCAGGATCTGTTCAACAAGTATGTGAAAAAAGCGAAAGTATGAGCCAGATGAGGGCAAATCCCAGACCTATCCCAGACCTAACTTGCGTTATCCTCTAAAATATTGAACGAAACCAGGTTTAATTGACTGTTTCAGCATGGTACCACAATACTACGTGATACAATCCAGAAACAGCCCAGGATCTAGCCATGAAGTATGAGAAATATGCGAAAGTATGAGCCTGATGTGGGCATATCCCAGACCTAACCTAGACCTAACATGCGTTGTCCTCTAAAGTATTGATCGAAACCAGGTTTAATTGACTGTTTTAGTGTGGTACCACTTTACTACGTGATCCAAAGCAGAGAACACCCTCGATCAGGTCAACAAGCATGCTAAAACTGCAAAAGTATGAGCCTGATGAGGGCAAATCCCAGACCTATCTCAGACCTAACATGCGTTATCCTCAGAAATATTAATCGAAACCAGGTTTAATCGACTGTTTCAGTGTGGTACCACATTACTACGTGATCCAAACCAGAAAAAAAACCAGGAACTTGTCAACGAGTATGTGAAGTGTGCGAAAGTATGAGTCTGATGAGGGCTAATCCCAAACCTATCCCAGACCTATCTTGCGTTATCCTCTAAAATAGTGATCGAAACCAGGTTTAAGTGGCTGTTTTAGTTGTGGTACCACTTTACTACGTGATCCAAAGCAGAAAAAACACTCGATCAGGTCAACATGCATGTTAAAACTGCGAAAGTATGACCCTGATGAGGGCAAATCCCAGGCCTAACCTAGGCCTAACATGCGTTATCCTCAAAAATATTGATCGAAACCAGGTTTAATCGACTGTTTCAGTGTGGTACCACACTACTACGTGACCCAAACCGGAAAAAACCCAGGATCTAGCCATCAAGAATGAGAAATATGCGAAAGTATGAGCCTGATGAGGGCGAATCCCAGACCTAACTTGCGTTATCCTCTAAAATATTGATCGAAATCAGGTTTCATTGACTGTTTCAGCGTGGTACCACATTACTACGTGACACAATCCAGAAACAGCCCAGGGTCTAGCCATGAAGTATGAGAAATATGCGAAAGTATGAGCCTGATGAGGGCAAATCCAAGACCTAACCCAAACCTAACATGAGTTATCCTCAAAAATATTGATCCAAACAAGGTTTAATGGGCTGTTTCAGTGTGGTACCACTTTACTACGTGATCCAAAGCAGAAAAAAGACTCGATCACGTCAACATGTATGTTAAAACTGCGAAAGTATGACCCTGATGAGGGCAAATCCCAGGCCTAACCTAGACCTAACATGAATTATTCTCTAAAATATTGATCAAAACCAGGTTTAATTGACTGTTTCAATGTGGTACCACATTACTACGTGATCCAATCCAGAAATAGCCCAGGATCTAGCCATGAAATATGAGAAATATGCGAAAGTATGAGCCTGACGAGGGCAAATCCTAGACCTAACCCAGACCTAACATGCGTTATCCTCTAAAATATTTATTAAGACCAGGTTTAATTGATTGTTTCAGTGTGGTCCCACATTACTACGTGATCCAAACCAGAAACAGCCCAGGATCTAGCCATGAAGTATGAGAAATATACGAAAGTATGAGCCTGATGAGGGCAAATCCTAGACCTAACCCAAAACTAACATGCGTTATCCTCTAAAATATTTATCAAGACCAGGTTTAATTGAATGTTTCAGTGTGGTCCCACATTACTACATGATCCAAACCAGAAAAAACCCAGGATCCGTTCAACAAGTGTGTGAAGAATTTGAAAGTATGAGTCTGATGAGTGAAAATCCCAGGCCTAACCTAGACCTAACATGCGTTATCCTCAAAAATATTGATCGAAACCTGGTTTAATTGACTGTTTTAGTTGTGGTACCACTTTACTACGTGATCCAAAGCAGCACAAACCCTCGATCAGGTCAACATGCATGTTAAAACTGCGAAAGTATGACCCTGATGAGGGCAAATCCCAGACCTAGCCCAGACCTAACTTGCGTTGTCCTCTAACATATTGATGGAAACCAGGTTTAATTGACTGTTTCAGTGTTGTACTTCATTACTACGTGATGCAATCCTGAAACAGCCCAGGATCTAGCCATCAAGTATGAGAAATATGCGAAAGAATGAGTCTGATGAGCTCAAATCCCAGACCTATCCCAGACTTAACTTGCGTTATCCTCTAAAATATTGATCGAAACCGGGTTTAATCGACTGTTTCAGTGTGGTACCACATTACTACGTGATCCAAACCAGAAAAAACCCAGGATCAGTTCAACAAGTATGTGAAAAATGCGAAAGTATGAGCCTGATGAGGGTGAATCCCAGACCTATCCCAGACCTAACTTGCGTCATCCTCTAAAATATTGATCGAAACCAGGTTTAATTGACTGTTTCAGCGTGGTACCACGTTACTACGTGATACAATCCTGAAACAGCCCAGGATCTAGCCATGAAGTATGAGAAATATGCGAAAGTATGAGCCTGACGAGGGCATATCCTAGACCTAACCCAAACCTAACATGCGTTATCCTCTAAAATATTGATCCAAACCAGGTTTAATGGACAGCATCAGTGTGATACCACTTTACTACGTGATCCAAAGCAGAAAAAACCCTCGAACAGGTCAACATGTATGTTAAAACTGCGAAAGTATGACCCTGATGAGGGCAAATCCCAGGCCTAACCTAGGCCTAACATGCGTTGTCCTCTAAAATATTGATGGAAACCAGGTTTAATTGACTGTTTCAGTGTTGTACTTCATTACTACGTGATGCAATCCAGAAAAACCCCAGGATCTAGCCATCAAGTATGAGAAATATGCGAAAGAATGAGCCTGGTGGGAGCAAATCCCAGGCCTAACCTACACCTAACATGCGTTGTCCTCTAAGATATTGATGGAAACCAGGTTTAATTGACTGTTTCAGTGTTGTACTTCATTACTACGTGATGCAATCCAGAAAAAGCCCAGGATCTAGCCATCAACTATGAGAAATATGCGAAAGAATGAGTCTGATGAGCTGAAATCCCAGACCTAAACCAGACTTAACTTGCGTTATCCTCTAAAATATTGATCGAAACCAGGTTTAATTGACTGTTTCAGCGTGGTGCCACATTACTACGTGATACAATCCAGAAACAGCCCAGGATCTAGCCATGAAGTATGAGAAATATGCGAATGTATGAGCCTGATGAGGACAAATCCTAGACCTAACCCAAACCTAACATGCGTTATCCTCTAAAATATTTATCAAGACCAGGTTTAATTGAATGTTTCAGTGTGGTACGACATTACTACGTGAACCAAACCAGAAAAAACCCAGGATCCGTTCAACAAGTATGTGAAGAATGCGAAAGTATGAGTCTGATGAGTGAAAATCCCTGGGCTAACCTAGACCTAACATGCGTTATCCTCTAAAATATTGATCCAAACCAGGTTTAATGGACTGTTTCAGTGTGGTACCACTTCACTACGTGATCCAAAGCATTAAGAACCCTCGATCAGATCAACATGCATGTTAAAACTGCGAAAGTATGAGTCTGATGAGGGCAAATCCCAGACCTATCCCAGACCTAACATGCGTTATCCTCTAAAATATTTATCAAGACCAGGTTTAATTGAATGTTTCAGTGTGGTACCACATTACTACGTGATCCAAACCAGTAAAAACCCAGGATCCGTTCAACAAGTATGTGAAGAATGCGAAAGTATGAGTCTGATGAGTGAAAATCCCCGGCCTAACCTAGACCTAACATGCGTTATCCTAAAAAATATTGTTCGAAACCAGGTTTAATCGACTGTTTCAGTGTGGTACCACACTACTACGTGACCCAAACCGGAAAAAACCCAGGATCTAGCCATCAAGTATGAGAAATATGCGAAAGTATGAGCCTGATGAGGGCGAATCGCAGACCTATCCCAGACCTAACTTGCGTTATCCTCTAAAATATTGATCGAAATCAGGTTTAATTGACTGTTTCAGCGTGGTACCACATTACTACGTGATACAATCCAGAAACAGCCCAGGGTCTAGCCATGAAGTATGAGAAATATGCGAAAGTATGAGCCTGATGAGGGCAAATCCAAGACCTAACCCATACCTAACATGCGTTATCCTCTAATATATTTATCAAGACCAGGTTTAATTGACTGTTTCAGTGTGGTACCACATTACTACGTGATCCAATCCAGAAACAGCCCAGGATCTAGCCATGAAGTATGAGAAATATGCGAAAGAATGAGCCTGATGAGAGCAAATCCCAGACCTAACCTAGACCTAACATGCGTTATCCTCTAAAATATTGATCCAAACCAGGTTTAATGGACTGTTTCAGTGTGGTACCACTTCACTACGTGATCCAAAGCATTAAGAACCCTCGATCAGGTCAACATGCATGTTAAAACTGCGAAAGTATAGTCTGATGAGGGCAAATCCCAGACCTATCCCAGACCTAACATGCGTTATCCTCTAAAATATTTATCAAGACCAGGTTTAATTGAATGTTTCAGTGTGGTACCATATTACTACGTGATCCAAACCAGTAAAAACCCAGGATCCGTTCAACAAGTATGTGAAGAATGCGAAAGTATGAGTCTGATGAGTGAAAATCCCCGGCCTAACCTAGACCTAACATGCGTTATCCTAAAAAATATTGTTCGAAACCAGGTTTAATCGACTGTTTCAGTGTTGTACTTCATTACTACGTGATACAATCCAGAAACAGCCCAGGATCTAGCCATGAAGTATGAGAAATATGCGAAAGTATGAGCCTGATGTGGGCAAATCCCAGGCCTAACCTAGACCTAACATGCGTTATCCTCAAAACTATTGATCGAAACCAGGTTTAATCGACTGTTTCAGTGTGGTACCACACCACTACGTGACCCAAGCCGGAAAAAACCCAGGATCTGTTCAACAAGTATGTGAAAAACGCGAAAGTATGAGCCAGATGAGGGCAAATCCCAGACCTATCCCAGACCTAACTTGCGTTATCCTCTAAAATATTGAACGAAACCAGGTTTAATTGACTGTTTCAGCATGGTACCACAATACTACGTGATACAATCCAGAAACAGCCCAGGATCTAGCCATGAAGTATGAGAAATATGCGAAAGTATGAGCCTGATGTGGGCATATCCCAGACCTAACCTAGACCTAACATGCGTTGTCCTCTAAAGTATTGATCGAAACCAGGTTTAATTGACTGTTTTAGTGTGGTACCACTTTACTACGTGATCCAAAGCAGAGAACACCCTCGATCAGGTCAACAAGCATGCTAAAACTGCAAAAGTATGAGCCTGATGAGGGCAAATCCCAGACCTATCTCAGACCTAACATGCGTTATCCTCAGAAATATTAATCGAAACCAGGTTTAATCGACTGTTTCAGTGTGGTACCACATTACTACGTGATCCAAACCAGAAAAAAAACCAGGAACTTGTCAACGAGTATGTGAAGTGTGCGAAAGTATGAGTCTGATGAGGGCTAATCCCAAACCTATCCCAGACCTATCTTGCGTTATCCTCTAAAATAGTGATCGAAACCAGGTTTAAGTGGCTGTTTTAGTTGTGGTACCACTTTACTACGTGATCCAAAGCAGAAAAAACACTCGATCAGGTCAACATGCATGTTAAAACTGCGAAAGTATGACCCTGATGAGGGCAAATCCCAGGCCTAACCTAGGCCTAACATGCGTTATCCTCAAAAATATTGATCGAAACCAGGTTTAATCGACTGTTTCAGTGTGGTACCACACTACTACGTGACCCAAACCGGAAAAAACCCAGGATCTAGCCATCAAGAATGAGAAATATGCGAAAGTATGAGCCTGATGAGGGCGAATCCCAGACCTAACTTGCGTTATCCTCTAAAATATTGATCGAAATCAGGTTTCATTGACTGTTTCAGCGTGGTACCACATTACTACGTGACACAATCCAGAAACAGCCCAGGGTCTAGCCATGAAGTATGAGAAATATGCGAAAGTATGAGCCTGATGAGGGCAAATCCAAGACCTAACCCAAACCTAACATGAGTTATCCTCAAAAATATTGATCCAAACAAGGTTTAATGGGCTGTTTCAGTGTGGTACCACTTTACTACGTGATCCAAAGCAGAAAAAACACTCGATCACGTCAACATGTATGTTAAAACTGCGAAAGTATGACCCTGATGAGGGCAAATCCCAGGCCTAACCTAGACCTAACATGAATTATTCTCTAAAATATTGATCAAAACCAGGTTTAATTGACTGTTTCAATGTGGTACCACATTACTACGTGATCCAATCCAGAAATAGCCCAGGATCTAGCCATGAAATATGAGAAATATGCGAAAGTATGAGCCTGACGAGGGCAAATCCTAGACCTAACCCAGACCTAACATGCGTTATCCTCTAAAATATTTATTAAGACCAGGTTTAATTGATTGTTTCAGTGTGGTCCCACATTACTACGTGATCCAAACCAGAAACAGCCCAGGATCTAGCCATGAAGTATGAGAAATATACGAAAGTATGAGCCTGATGAGGGCAAATCCTAGACCTAACCCAAAACTAACATGCGTTATCCTCTAAAATATTTATCAAGACCAGGTTTAATTGAATGTTTCAGTGTGGTCCCACATTACTACATGATCCAAACCAGAAAAAACCCAGGATCCGTTCAACAAATATGTGAAGAATGCGAAAGTATGAGTCTGATGAGTGAAAATCCCAGACCAATCCTAGACCTAATATGCGTTATCCTGTAAAATATTTATCAAGACCAGGTTTAAATGAATGTTTCAGTGTGGTACCACATTACTACGTGAACCAAACAAGTAAAAACCCAGGATCCGTTCAACAAGTATGTGGAGAATGCGAAAGTATGAGTTTGATGAGTGAAAATCCTCGGCCTAACCTAGACCTAACATGCGTTATCCTCAAAAATATTGTCGAAACCAGGTTTAATCGACTGTTTCAGTGTGGTACCACATTACTACGTGATCCAAACCAGTAAAAACCCAGGATACGTTCAACAGGTATGTGGAGAATGCGAAAGTATGAGTCTGATGAGTGAAAATCCCAGGCCTAACCTAGACCTAACATGCGTTGTCCTCTAAAATATTGATGGAAACCAGGTTTAATTGACTGTTTCAGCGTGGTACCACATTACTACGTGATACAATCCAGAAACAGCCCAGGATCTAGCCATGAAGTATGAGAAATATGCGAAAGTATGAGCCTGATGAGGGCAAATCCTAGACCTAACCCAAACCTAACATGCGTTATCCTCTAAAATATTTATCAAGACCAGCTTTAATTGAATGTTTCAGTGTGGTACCACATTACTACGTGATCCAAACCAGAAAAAACCCAGGATCCGTTCAACAAGTATGTGGAGAATGCGAAAGTATGAGTTTGATGAGTGAAAATCCTCGGCCTAACCTAGACCTAACATGCGTTATCCTCAAAAATAATGATCGAAACCTGGTTTAATCGTCTGTTTCAGTGTGGTACCACATTACTGTGTGATCCAAACCAGAAAAAACCCTGTATCTGTTCAACAAGTAAGTGAAGAATGCGAAAGTATGAGTCTGATGAGTGAAAATCCCAGGGCTAACCTAGACCTAACAAGCGTTATCCTCTAAAATATTTATCAAGACCAGGTTTAATTGACTGTTTCAGCGTGGTACCACATTACTACGTGACACAACCCAGAAACAGCCCAGGATCTAGCCATGAAGTATGAGAAATATGCAAAAGTATGAGACTGATGAGGGCAAATCCTAGACCTAACCCAGACCTAACTTGCGTTGTACTCTAAGATATTGATGGAAACCAGGTTTAATTGACTGTTCCAGTGTTGTACTTCATTACTACGTGATGCAATCCAGAAAAAGCCCAGGATCTAGCCATCAGGTATGAGAGATATGCGAAAGTATGAGTATGATGAGGGCAAATCCCAGACCTATCCCAGACCTAACATGCGTTATCCTCTAAAATATTTATCAAGACCAGGTTTAATTGATTGTTTCAGTGTGGTGCCACATTACTACGTGATCCAAACCAGAAAAAAACCCAGGACCTGTTCAACAAGTATTTGAAGTATGCGAAAGTATGAGTCTGATGAGGGCAAATCCCAGGCCTAAACTAGACCTAACATGCGTTATCCTCAAAAATATTGATCAAAACCTGGTTTAATCGACTGTTTCAGTGTGGTACCACATTACTATGTGATCCAAACCAGAAAATAACCCAGGATCTGTTCAACGAGTATGTGAAAAACGCGAAAGTATGAGCCTGATGAGGGCAAATCCCAGACATATCCCAGACCTATCTTGCGTTATCCTCAAAAATATTTATCAAGACCAGGTTTAATTCATTGTTTCAGTCTGGTCCCACATTACTACGTGATCCAAACCAGAAAAAACCCAGGATCCGTTCAACAAGTATGTGAAGAATGCGAAAGTATGAGTCTGATGAGTGAAAGTCCCAGGCCTAACCTAGACCTAACATGCGTTATCCTCAAAAATATTGATCGAAACCTGGTTTAATCGACTGTTTCAGTGGGGTACCACATTACTACCGGACCCAAACCAGAAAAAACCCAGGATCTGTTCAACAAGTATGTGAAGAATGCGAAGGTATGAGTCTGATCAGTGAAAATCCCAGACCTATCCCAGGCCAAACTTGCGTTATCCTCTAAAATATTGATCCAAACCAGGTTTAATGGACTGTTTCAGTGTGATACCACTTTACTACGTGATCCAAAGCAGAAAAAACACTCCGTCAGGTCAACATGTATGTCAGAACTGCGAAAGTATGACCCTGATGAGGGCAAATCCCAGACCTATCCCAGACCTAACTTGAGTTGTACTCTAAGATATTGATGGAAACCGGGTTTAATTGACTGTTCCAGTGTTGTACTTCATTACTACGTGATGCAATCCAGAAAAAGCCCAGGATCTAGCCATCAAGTATGAGAGATATGCGAAAGAATGAGCCTGATGAGGGCAAATCCTAGACCTAACCCAGACCTAACATGCGTTATCCTCTAAAATATTTATCATGACTAGATTTAATTGATTGTTTCAGTGTGGTCCCACATTACTACGTGATCCAAACCAGAAAAAACCCAGGATCCGTTTAACAAGTATGGGAAGAATGCGAAAGTATGAGCCTGACGAGGGCAAATCCTAGACCAAACCCAGACCTAACATGCGTTATCCTCTAAAATATTTATCATGACCAGGTTTAATTGATTGTTTCAGTGTGGTCCCACATTACTACGTGATCCAAACCAGAAAAAACCCAGGATCTGTTCATCAAGTATGTGAAGAATGCGAAAGTATGAGTCTGATGAGTGAAAATCCCAGACCTATCCCAGACCAAACTATCGTTATCCTCTAAAATATTGATCGAAACCAGGTTTAATCGACTGTTTCAGTGTGGTACCACATTGCTACGTGATCCAAACCAGAAAAAACCCAGGATCAGTTCAACAAGTATGTGGAAAACGCGAAAGTATGAGCCTGATGAGGGCGAATCCCAGACCTATCCCAGACCTAACTTGCGTTATCCTCTAAAATATTGATCGAAACCAGGTTTAATTGACTGTTTCAGCGTGGTACCACATTACTACGTGATATAATCCAGAAACAGCCCAGGATCTAGCCATGAAGTATGAGAAATATGCGAAAGTATGAGCCTGATGAGGGCAAATCCTAGACCTAACCCAAACCTAACATGCGTTATCCTCTAAAATATTGATCGAAACCAGGTTTAATTGACTGTTTCAGTGTGGTCCCACATTACTACGTGATCAAATCCAGAAATAGCCCAGGATCTAGCCATGAAGTATGAGAAATATGCGAAAGTATGAGCCTGACGAGGGCAAATCTTAGACCTAACCCAGACCTAACATGCGTTATCCTCTAAAATATTTATCATGACCAGGTTTAATTGATTGTTTCAGTGTGGTCCCACATTACTACGTGATCCAAACCAGAAAAAACCCAGGATTTGTTCAACAAATATGTGAAAAACGCGAAAGTATGAGCCTGATGAGGGCAAATCCCAGACCTATCCCAGACCAAACTTGCGTTATCCTCTAAAATATTGATCGAAACCAGGTTTAATCGACTGCTTCAGTGCGGTACCACATTGCTTCGTGATCCAAACCAGAAAAAACCCAGGATCAGTTCAACAAGTATGTGAAAAACGCGAAAGTATGAGCCTGATGAGGGCGTATCCCAGACCTATCCCAGACCTAACATGCGTTATCCTCTAAAATATTGATGGAAACCAGGTTTAATTGACTGTTTCAGTGTTGCACTTCATTACTACGTGATGCAATCCAGAAAAAGCCCAGGATCTAGCCATCAAGTATGAGAAATATGCGAAAGAATGAGCCTGATGAGAGCAAATCCCAGACCTAACCTAGACCTAACATGAAATATTCTCCAAAACATTGATCGAAACCAGGTTTAATGGACTGTTTCAGTGTGGTCCCACATTACTACGTGATCCAATCCAGAAAGAGCCCAGGATCAGTTCAACAAGTATGTGAAAAACGCGGAAGTATGAGCCTGATGAGGGCGAATCCCAGACCTATCCCAGACCTAACTTGCGTTATCCTCTAAAATATTGATCGAAACCAGGTTTAACTGACTGTTTCAGCGTGGTACCACATTACTACTTGATATAATCCAGAAACAGCCCAGGATCTAGCCATGAAGTATGAGAAATATGCGAAAGTATGAGCCTGATGAGGGCAAATCCTAGACCTAACCCAAACCTAACATGCGTTATCCTCTAAAATATTGATCCAAACCAGGTTTAATGGACTGTTTTAGTGTGGTACCACTTTACTACGAGATCCAAAGCAGAAAAGACCCTCGATCAGGCCAACATGTATGTTAAAACTGCGAAAGTATGACCCTGATGAGGGCAAATACCAGGCCTAACCTAGACCTAACATGCGTTATCTTCTAAAATATTGATCGAAACCAGGTTTAATCGACTGTTTCATTGTGGTACCACATTACTACGTGATCCAATCCAGAAAAAGCCCAGGATCTAGCCATCAAGTATGAGAAATATGCGAAAGAATGAGCCTGATGAGGGCAAATCCCAGACCTAACCTAGACCTAGCATGAATTATTCTCTAAAATATTGATCGAAACCAGGTTTAGTTAACTGTTTCAGTGTGGACCCACATTACTACGTGATCCAAATCAGAAACAACCCAGGATCTGTTCAACGAGTATGTGAAGTGTGCGAAAGTATGAGCCTGATGAGGGCAAATCCCAGACCTATCCCAGACCTAACTTGCGTTGTCCTCTAAGATATTGATGGGAACCAGGTTTAATTGACTTTTTCAGTGTTGTACTTCATTATTGCGTGATGCAATCCAGAAAAAGCCCAGGATCTAGCCATCAAGTATGAGAAATATGCGAAAGAATGAACCTGATGAGAGCAAATCCCAGACCTAACCTAGACCTAACATGAATTATTCTCTAAAATATTGATCGAAACCAGGTTTAATTGACTGTTTCAGTGTGGTCCCACATTACTACGTGATCCAATCCAGAAAGAGCCCAGGATCAGTTCAACAAGTATGTGAAAAACGCGGAAGTATGAGCCTGATGAGGGCGAATCCCAGACCTATCCCAGACCTAACTTGCGTTATCCTCTAAAATATTGATCGAAACCAGGTTTAATTGACTGTTTCAGCGTGGTACCACATTACTACGTGATACAATCCAGAAACAGCCCAGGATCTAGCCATGAAGTATGAGAAATATGCGAAAGTATGAGCCTGATGTGGGCAATTCCCAGGCCTAACCTAGACCTAACATGCGTTGTCCTCTAAAATATTGATGGAAACCAGGTTTATTTGACTGTTTCAGTGTTGTACTTCATTACTACGTGATGCAATCCAGAAAAAGCCCAGGATCTAGCCATCAAGTATGAGAAATATGCGAAAGAATGAGCCTGATGAGAGCAAATCCCAGACCTAACCTAGACCTAACATGAAATATTCTCCAAAACATTGATCGAAACCAGGTTTAATTGACTGTTTCAGTGTGGTCCCACATTACTACGTGATCCAAACCAGTAAAAACCCAGGATACGTTCAACAGGTATGTGGAGAATGCGAAAGTATGAGTCTGATGAGTGAAAATCCCAGGCCTAACCTAGACCTAACATGCGTTGTCCTCTAAAATATTGATGGAAACCAGGTTTAATTGACTGTTTCAGCGTGGTCCCACATTACTACGTGATACAATCCAGAAACAGCCCAGGATCTAACCATGAAGTATGAGAGATATGCGAAAGTATGAGCCTGATGTGGGCAAATCCTAGATCTAACCCAGACCTAACATGCGTTATCCTCTAAAATATTTATCAAGACCAGGTTGAATTGATTGTTTCAGTGTGGTCCCACATTACTACGTGATCCAAACCAGTAAAAACCCAGGATCCGTTCAACAAGTATGTGAAGAATGCGAAAGTATGAGTCTGATGTGTGAAAATCCCCGGCCTAACCTAGACCTAACATGCGTTATCCTCAAAAATATTGATCGAAACCGTGTTTAATCGACTGTTTCAGTGTGGTACCACATTACTACGTGATACAATCCAGAAACAGCCCAGGATCTAACCATGAAGTATGAGAGATATGCGAAAGTATGAGCCTGATGTGGGCAAATCCTAGATCTAACCCAGACCTAACATGCGTTATCCTCTAAAATATTTATCAAGACCAGGTTGAATTGATTGTTTCAGTGTGGTCCCACATTACTACGTGATCCAAACCAGTAAAAACCCAGGATCCGTTCAACAAGTATGTGAAGAATGCGAAAGTATGAGTCTGATGTGTGAAAATCCCCGGCCTAACCTAGACCTAACATGCGTTATCCTCAAAAATATTGATCGAAACCGTGTTTAATCGACTGTTTCAGTGTGGTACCACATTACTACGTGATACAATCCAGAAACAGCCCAGGATCTAACCATGAAGTATGAGAGATATGCGAAAGTATGAGCCTGATGTGGGCAAATCCTAGATCTAACCCAGACCTAACATGCGTTATCCTCTAAAATATTTATCAAGACCAGGTTGAATTGATTGTTTCAGTGTGGTCCCACATTACTACGTGATCCAAACCAGTAAAAACCCAGGATCCGTTCAACAAGTATGTGAAGAATGCGAAAGTATGAGTCTGATGTGTGAAAATCCCCGGCCTAACCTAGACCTAACATGCGTTATCCTCAAAAATATTGATCGAAACCGTGTTTAATCGACTGTTTCAGTGTGGTACCACATTACTACCTGACCCAAACCAGAAAAAACCCAGGATCTGTTCAACAAGTATGTGAAGAATGCGAGAGTATGAGTGTGATGAGTGAAAATCCCAGACCTATCCCAGACCAAGCTTGCGTTATCCACTAAAATATTGATCGAAACCAGGTTTAATCGACTGTTTCAGTGTGGTACCAGATTGCTACGTGATCCAAACCAGAAAAAACCCAGGATCAGTTCAACGAGTATGTGAAAAACGCGAAAGTATGAGCCTGATGAGGGCGAATCCCAGACCTATCCCGGACCTAACTTGCGTTATCCTCTAAAATATTGATCGAAACCAGGTTTAATTGACTGTTTCAGCGTGGTACCACATTACTACGTGATACAATCCAGAAACAGCCCAGGATCTAGCCATGAAGTATGAGAAATATGCGAAAGTATGAGCCTGATGAGGGCAAATCCTAGACCTAACCCAAACCTAACATGCGTTATCCTCTAAAATATTGATCCAAACCAGGTTTAATGGACTGCTTCAGTGTGGTACCTCTTTACTACGTGACCCAAACCAGAAAAAACCCAGGATCCGCGCAACAAGTATGGGAAGTATGCGAAAGTATGAGTCTGATGAGGGCAAATCCCAGACCTAACCTAGACCTAACATGCGTTATCCTCTAACATATTGAGCGAAACCAGCTTTAATGGACTGTTTCAGTGTGGTACCACACTACTTCGTGATCCGAACAAGACAAAACCCAGGATCTGTTCAACAAGTATGTGAAAAACGCGAAACTGTGAGCCTGATGAGGGCAAATCTTAGACCTAACCCAGACCTAAGATGCGTTATCCTCTAAAATATTTATCCAGACAAGGTTTCATTGCATGTTTCAGTGTGGTACCACTTTACTACCTGATCCAATCCAGAAATAGCCCAGGATCTAGCCATGAAGTATGAGAAATATGCGAATGTAAGAGCCTGATGAGGGCAAATCCTAGACCTATCCCAGACCTAACTTGCGTTATCCTCTAAAATATTGATCGAAACAAGGTTTAATTGACTGTTTCAGCGTGGTACCACATTACTACGTGATACAATCCAGAAACAGCCCAGGATCTAGCCATGAAGTATGAGAAATATGCGAAAGTATGAGCCTGATGAGGGCAAATCTTAGACCTAACCCAAACCTAACATGCGTTATCCTCTAAAATATTCATCCCAACCAGGTTTAATGGACTGCTTCAGTGTGGTACCACTTTACTACGTGATGCAAAGCAGAAAAAAAGCTCGATCGGGTCAACATGTATGTTAAAACTGCGAAAGTATGATCCTGATGAGGGCAAATCCCAGGCCTATCCCAGACCTAACGTGCGTTGCCCTCTAAAATATTGATGGAAACCAGGTTTAATTGACTGTTTCAGTGTGGTACCACATTACTACGTGATGCAATCCAGAAAAACTCCAGGATATAGCCATCAAGTATGAGAAATATGCGAAAGAATGAGCCTGATGAGAGCAAACCCCAGACCTAACCTAGACCTAACATGAATTGTTCTCTAAAATATTTATCAAGACCAGGTTTAATTGATTGTTTCAGTGTGGTCCCACATTACTACGTGATGCAAACCAGAAAAAACCCAGGATCAGTTCAACAAGTATGTGAAAAACGCGAAAGTATGAGCCTGATGAGGGCGAATCCCAGACCTATCCCAGACCTAACTTGCGTTATCCTCTAAAATATTGATCCAAACCAGGTTAAATGGTCTGTTTCAGTGTGGTACCACATTACTACGTGACCCAAACCAGAAAAAACCCAGGTTCTGTTCAACAAGTATGAGAAAAACGCGAAAGTATGAGCCTGATGAGGGCAAATCCCAGGCCTAACCTCGACCTAACATGCGTTGTCCTCTAAAATATTGATGGAAACCAGGTTTAATTGTCTGTTTCAGTGTTGTACTTCATTAGTACGTGATGCAATCCAGAAAAAGCCCAGGATCTATCCATCAAGTATGAGAAATATGCGAAAGAATGAGCCTGATGAGAGCAAATCCCAGACGTAACCTAGACCTAACATGAATTATTCTCTAAAGTATTGATCAAAACCAGGTTTAATTGACTGTTTCAGTGTGGTACCACATTACTACGTGATCCAATCCAGAAATAGCCCAGGATCCAGCCATGAAGTATGAGAAATATGCGAAAGTATGAGCCTGATGGGGGCAAATCCTAGACCTAACCCTAACCTAACATGCGTTATCCTCTAAAATATTTATCAAGACCAGGTTTAATTGAATGTTTCAGTGTGGTACCACATTACTACGTGAACCAAACCAGAAAAAACCCAGGAGCCGTTCAACAACTATGTGAAGAATGCGAAAGTATGAGTCTGATGAGTGAATATCCCCGGCCTAACCTAGACCTAACATGCGTTATCCCCAAAAATATTGATCGAAACCAGGTTTAATCGACTGTTTCAGTGTGGTACCACACTACTACGTGACACAAGCCGGAAAAAACCCAGGATCTGTTCAACAGGTATGTGAAAAACGCGAAAGTATGAGCCTGATGAGTGAAAATCCCAGGCCTAACCTAGACCTAACATGCGTTATCCTCAAAAATATTGATCGAAACCTGGTTTGATCGACTGTTTCAGTGTGGTACCACATTACTACGTGATCCAATCCAGAAATGGCCCAGGATCTGTTAAACAAGTATGTGAAAAACGCGAAAGTATGAGCCTGACGAGGGCAAATCCCAGACCTATCCCAGACCTAACTTGCGTTATCCTCTAAAATATTGATCCAAACCAGGTTTAATGGACTGCTTCAGTGTGGTACTACATTACTACGTGATGCAATCCAGAAAAAGCCCAGGATCTAGCCATCAAGTATGAGAAATATGCGAAAGAATGAGCCTGATGAGAGCAAGTCCCAGACCTAACCTAGACCTAACATGCGTTATCCTCTAAAATATTTTGCGAAACCAGCTTTAATGGACTGTTTCAGTGTGGTACCACACTACTTCGTGATCCGAACAAGACAAAACCCAGGATCTGTTCAACAAGTATGTGAAAAACGCGAAACTGTGAGCCTGATGAGGGCAAATCTTAGACCTAACCCAGACCTAAGATGCGTTATCCTCTAAAATATTTATCCAGACAAGGTTTCATTGCATGTTTCAGTGTGGTACCACTTTACTACCTGATCCAATCCAGAAATAGCCCACGATCTAGCCATGAAGTATGAGAAATATGCGAATGTAAGAGCCTGATGAGGGCAAATCCTAGACCTATCCCAGACCTAGCTTGCGTTATCCTCTAAAATATTGATCGAAACAAGGTTTAATTGACTGATTCAGCGTGGTACCACATTACTACGTGATACAATCCAGAAACAGCCCAGGATCTAGCCATGAAGTATGAGAAATATGCGAAAGTATGAGCCTGATGAGGGCAAATCCTAGACCTAACCCAGACCTAACATGCGTTATCCTCTAAAATATTTATCAAGACCAGGTTTAATATATTGTTTCAGTGTGGTCCCACATTACTACGGGTTCCAAACCAGAAAAAACCCAGGATCCGTTCAACAAGTATGTGAAGAATGCGAAAGTATGAGCCTGATGAGAGCAAATCCCAGACCTAACCTAGACCTAACATGAATTATTCTCTAAAATATTGATCGAAACCAGGTTTTATTGACTGTTTCAGTGTGGTCCCACATTACTACGTGATCCAAACCAGAAAAAACCTAGGCTCCGTTCAACAAGTATGTGAAGAATGCGAAAGTATGAGTCTGATGACTGAAAATCCCAGGCCTAACCTCGACCTAACATGCGTTATCCTCAAAAATATTGATCGAAACCGGGTTTAATCGACTGTTTCAGTGTGGTCCCGCATTACTACGTGATGCAAACCAGAAAAAACCCAGGATCCGTTCAAGAAGTATGTGAAGAATGCGAAAGTATGAGTCTGATGAGTGAAAATGCCAGGCCTAACCTAGACCTAACATGCGTTATCCTCTAAAATATTGATCCAAACCAGGCTAAATGGTCTGTTTCAGTGTGGTACCACATTACTACGTGACCCAAACCAGAAAAAACCCAGGTTCTGTTCAACAAGTATGAGAAAAACGCGAAAGTATGAACCTGATGAGGGCAAATCCCAGGCCTAACCTCGACCTAACATGCGTTGTCCTCTAAAATATTGATGGAAACCAGGTTTAATTGTCTGTTTCAGTGTGGTACCACATTACTACGTGATCCAATCCAGAAATAGCCCAGGATCCAGCCATGAAGTATGAGAAATATGCGAAAGTATGAGCCTGATGGGGGCAAATCCCAGACCTAACCTAGACCTAACATGAATTATTCTCTAAAATATTGATCGAAACCAGGTTTTATTGACTGTTTCAGTGTGGTCCCACATTACTACGTGATCCAAACCAGAAAAAACCCAGGATCCGTTCAACAAGTATGTGAAGAATGCGAATGTATGAGTCTGATGAGTGAAAATCCCAGACCTAACCTAGACCTAACATACGTTATCCTCTAAAATAGTGATCCAAACCAGGTTCAATGGAGTGTTTCAGTGTGGTACCACACCACTAGGTGATCCAAACCAGAAAAAACCCAGGATCTGTTCAACAAGTATGTGAAAAACGCGAAAGTATGAGCCTGATGAGGGCAAATCCCAGACATATCCCAGACCTAACTTGCGTTGTCCTCTAAGGTATTGATGGAAACCAGGTTTAATTGACTGTTTCAGTGTTGTACGTCATTACTACGTGATGCAATCCAGAAAAAGCCCAGGATCTAGCCATCAAGTATGAGAAATATGCGAAAGAATGAGCCTGATGAGAGCAAATCCCAGGCCTAACCTAGACCTAACATGCGTTATCCTCAAAAATATTGATCGAAACCTGGTTTGATCGACTGTTTCAGTGTGGTACCACATTACTACGTGATCCAATCCTGAAATAGCCCAGGATCTGTTGAACAAGTATGTGAAAAACGCGAAAGTATGAGCCTGACGAGGGCAAATCCTAGACCTAACCCAGACCTAACATGCGTTATCCTCTAAAATATTGATCGCAACCAGGTTTAATGGGCTGTTTCAGTGTGGTACCACACTACTACGTGTTCCAAACCAGGAAAAACCCAGGCTCTGTTCAACAAGTATGTGTGTTTAAATATGTTAAAAAATTATTTAAAATCGCGTTAGTCTGAAAACATTAAATTCTCGGCTGCGATTCCCGTATCCGTTTGTGTACGTGACACTGCGGAAGGTTAAGCGTTCGTCAGGTTCGTTGAACGTTCGGACGATTTAAAACCGCGGCCGTTTACGTGTTTTTGTACGCCGACCTCACGCGAAGATTCGCTTCACACCGGTTTAAACGGTATCGTGACGTCAGCGTCGAGAGAGAGAACCGTATAATATATTGAAAAGAGATCGACAGCTGAATTCGGCAGCGCCGCGTCGCGACGACAAGGCGCGACCGAGTCTTCGTCTGTCGATCCGCGACAATATTCGTTTTTATTCACGAGCCGACTGCCAACGGGGGCGGATCCCAGAAGATCTCGCTCCTCAAGTACGGACTCACATAATATTTGGACTTGTTTAACAAAGAATTCTCTCCGTTGCTGCGGTTAGAGTTTCCCAGAACAATCTACCTGCGAGAAAAGGGAGGTCGTCATACACGCTGCGCGTGGCGCGACCGCCTTCGCTAGGAAGGATTGTACGTTGCAGTCGTTGCCGCGACCGCGACGTAAGGGACTCAGGGTGCACCCACCCAGAATCCCTTTAAAGCTATACGGCTTTGGAGCCTCCCAAAGGTCATACCGTTGAATCGGTACCGCCTCGTGGAGTGCTCTTCGTGCAAAGGTCGCCAAAAAACCCTCTCCAAAAACCCGTCGGTGTACGAGTCGACCGTACACCCTACGGAGGAGTTCGGGTTCAAGGTCGCCTCACCTTCCGTCACGCCGCCTACCAAATACGGTCCCCGTGCAACACGGTCGCCGGGTAGGCTTTATAGTGCGGTTGGACCCGCGAGGGATTTTTTGCAAAGGACGCTTTACTGTCACGGTCCCCGGTAGAAACGGTCGCCGTGCAGTAATTTTACAGTGTCGCAGGAAATCTCCTCGCACGACGTTCCTACGTCACCCGCACGGAGAGCGTGCTCACGGGATCCACCCATTTGGAGCTTTACGACCTCCATTTGGTGACCCGTCCGTGGCCAAGTCGCCCCCGACAGATACGAGTGAATTCTATTCTGTTCAGGGCAAAAGTATCGCTGATAATTTCAATAAATAATTATCAGCGTACAAGTACAAATTTACAGTCCACTGATTCACGTTAAACGACAGCTGATTCCCCCCTCCCTGCGCACCGCTGGTCGCTAGGAGAGCGAGGCGAGCAGCTGACGAGCGTGTTTACGATACGTGTACGAACGTATTTAATCTGAACAAACCTTTGTTACAGCAACCAAGGTCCATCCCAACCGGGGCAACGCCGGTGAAGCCACACCCCTGGCTGGATTAAAAAATAATTCTTTTTTTTGTAATTTATATTTTTTATTTTTTTCATTTTTTTTGTTAAATTTAAATAAACGGCTTGTCGCTTCGCGACAAGTGAAAATTACAAAATAAAAACTTATCAATCACTCTCCCTAGTATTTCCCTCGTCCGGACCCCGGTTAGAACCCTTAGTTTCTAACAAACGGTCCTTCGAGCCGGATTGAGGTTGAAAGAAAAGGAAAGAGTTGCAGTACGTTCACGTAAGTCGCTGCTTACGGAACCACTTAATTTCGAGTAGATTGTAAAATCCTCGAATTAGAGATCACCATGTCTGTCGCCAAGGATGAAGGTCGAAGCGAGTTCGAAGGCGATCTCGACGACCTGATCACCCGGTTCGACATGATGTCAAGGTCGATCTCTTACTTAAAGAAACGTGGCCGAGCTCAGTTCACTGAGGAGCTCAGGACAGAGCAGTACTTGTCGATTCGGAGAAAATATGCCCCTGCGAAACGCAACACGTGCGACTTCCTCGCAAAAGGTGGCGTAGAGAATAAGGAGACGGAATATATGGAATTCCAGGCGTACGTTACCACGGAGCTGACCAGACTGGCCGCTGAATCAAAAGCGGCACCCACGTCGGTCAGCCCCCATGATGTCGCTATCGAACTTCCAAAACAACGGCTCCCCAAGTTCGGAGGTGACCCACGTAAATGGAGACATTTCGCGGATCTGTTCACCTCCGGCATAATAAATAATCCGAGGCTTGCAGATGTGCATCGATTGCAATATCTGAACGCCTGTCTGGAGGATAAAGCGTTGGCAGCGATCGCGCACCTCGAAGTCACCGATGAGAATTTCGAAGTGGCGTGGAAAACCCTGAAAGAACAATTCGGGTTACCACGTATCGTGACCGCCAAATTGCTTAATCAACTGACCAAACTGAAAACGATCAAAAGAGATGATCTCGATAGCCTAAATCAGGTCGTCGTCATTTTCAAACAGGCCCTTGCGGCATTCGAAAAACAGGGCACGATTTTACAGCAGCGAAATTGGCTGCTAGCCCATACTATTCGAAGCCATTTAGAAGGGCCTCTGAAAGCTGAGTGGGAAAGGTCGCAGCGTCTCACCCCGGACTATCCCTCGCATGTCGAGCTGATAGAGTTCCTGGAGGGGCATGCAAGGGCTCTAACTATGTTAGATGAAGGTCCGAGCAAGCCTGCGACCGAACACCCACCGAAACATAAAGTACGGAGTCACAACTCCGTTCTAGAAAGTCCAGCTGAGAAAACAGTGACTTGCGGATTTTGTGGCCTTGAGCACAGAATGACCAAATGTGGTGCATTCAGAAACTTGACGCCGAACCGCCGCTATCAGTTTATAAAAGATAGCCAGCGGTGCATTCTCTGCTTGTCACCTCAGCATGGAAACGCGCGTTGTCCAGCCGAGGAGGGGTGCCCGAAGTGCAAGGGCAGACATCATGCTCTGCTGCATTTTGAGACCTTTCGGAGCGAAACCGAAAGTCGCAAACCTGCGACAACGGTTTCGTCGGACAAACGCCCGAAAAAGCGTTATACGGCTCCACCGAGCCGGCCGCAACCTGCCGAACGAGCAGCTCGTACCACGACGTCACAGGCAACGACGTCACAGCCCGGTACGTCACATTGTACCGCGCTCGGTGCAGACGTACCGAAGGCTGTGTTGTTAGCCACGGCGAGCGTGCGTGTGTACGGAGAGAACGGTGCGTCGCGAATCGCGCGCGCACTGATCGATCAGGGTTCCGAGTCGTCCTTCATCTCCGCGAATTTGACAAATGACCTCAAATTCTCGCGGAGGAAATCCCCAGCCACAGTGACGGGCTTGGGGGGCGGCCGAACCCAACAGATTAAATACAGCGTACAGATGCATTTGGGAACGGTACAAGATACCGCGCCGATAGTCGAGACGAGAGCGTACATCGTACACAAAATTACGAGCTACGCCTCGCCCTTGGCCGGTGCACTCAAATGCGACGCGCTGCGGGATCTGCCGCTTGCAGATCCAAATCCAGCTTCCGGTCAACCGATTGAAGTGTTGATCGGTGCGGACCTGTACGCGCAAATTATTCGACCGGGTTTCCGTCGAATAAGCAGTACAGGTCCAATCGCCCAAGAAACTGCATTTGGCTGGATTCTTTCCGGCCCAATAAATGCTAAGGGCAGTAAAAACAAAACTTTGCGGACGTTGCACTGTAACGTCCTCAAATCGCTGGACACGGCGATTCGCAAGTTTTGGGAAGTCGAAGAACTCCCTTCGACCTCGGTACACACCAAGGCGGAGGAGGAGTGTGAAACGCACTTCCAAAAAACCGTCGCTCGAGATGCGACAGGACGGTTTGTCGTCCGATTGCCTTTTTCTTACCCGAGACCGGACGAAGCGTTAGGAAACTCCTATCGAATCGCTCTCTCCGCCCTTGGGAGGTTGAGGAAAAAATTGGACACCGACCAGACCCTCGTAAGAGAATATACGACGTTTCTCGAGGAATATGAGGAGCTGGGTCATATGACTCGCATAGAGCCTATTGACGAGACCAGACTCTATATTCCGCATCGAGCGGTCATACGCACCGAGAGTGCAACGACTAAATTAAGAGTCGTATTTAACGCGACAAGCCGAACTACCGGCGGTCGTTCATTAAATGACATCCTACACGTAGGTCCAAAATTACAGAACGACATCACGTCAGTCTTGACCCGATGGCGTCTGTATGAATACGTGTTGGTGGCTGACATTGAGAAAATGTTCCGACAGATTCTCGTCGCCCCGCAGGATCGTCGTTTTCAATGCATCCTATGGCGCACACCCGAAAACGAACAGCTCAATGCGTTCGAATTAAATACCGTAACGTACGGTACGGCGTGTGCACCATACCTGTCGATGCGAACCCTCCTTGAGTTAAAAAATCAGGACGGGCACAGGTACCCCCTTGCCGCCCCGATACTCGAGCAGGACATTTATGTAGACGACGTTTTTATGGGAGCACCCGATACGTCTTTGTTGGAGAAAATTCGTAACCAAGTTTGCGAGCTCCTACAAAGAGGTGGGTTTAAGCTGCGAAAATGGGCAGGAAATTCGCCATTGTTATTGCGAAATATCCCCCAAAGCGCTCACTCCCACGCCGTCGACCTCACCTTGTTCGATGACAGCGAATTAAAGGTATTAGGTTTACGCTGGATACCGTCCGGCGATTATTTTTATTTCAATCTGCAACGGTTTCAGCCGTCTGCCTTGCCGATGACAAAACGGAATTTGTTTTCGGAGATTGCTAAGTTGTTCGATCCGCTCGGCTGGTTATCACCAGTCGTGATTCGCGCAAAGATTCTGATGCAATCCCAATGGCTGGAAAAAATCCAGTGGGATGATCAAATCTCAGCGAATACGCTCAATACGTGGAATACGTTTTGCGTGGATTGGAGCAGCTTAAATAAGCTAAAAATCCCCAGATGGATTAATTATGGAGCCGACACAATTTCCGTGGAAATTCATGGATTTTGTGACGCTTCGCTCGCAGCCTACTCAGCGGTCACTTACTTACGAGTGACCACAATGAGCAATGTCACCTCCTCGACATTGATAATGGCAAAAACGCGAGTGACTCCAATTAAAACGCAGTCAATTCCTGTACTGGAATTGAACGGCGCCGTGCTGCTCGCCGAGCTTATTGTGCACGTGGAGAAGTCACTTTCATTGAAGGTCGACAGAATAATCTGCTGGACAGATTCCACGATCGCATTGGCATGGTTGAGAAAGCACGCCTCCACATGGAAGGTTTTAATCGCCAACCGTGTGTCAAAGGTCCAAACGTTACTTCCGAAGGCTGAATGGAGGCACGTTCCCACCCGCTTCAATCCCGCGGATCTGAATTCGCGCGGAGTGGAAGCTGCGGAACTCCTTCAATCTAAGCTGTGGATTTCAGGACCAAGTTGGCTAACGGAATCGAAAGATTGTTGGCCGAAAACGCCTTCGTCCATCGAGACCGAAGAAGGGAAGCGCAAAGTGCACGCCCACGTAGCAATTCCGGAGAAAGAATGGGAATTTGTATTTCGATTCTCGACCTGGAATAAGCTACTTCGCGTAACCGCATACTGTCTCCGACTGAGGGGACCGATGCAAGGTGAGCGAAGGTCGTATGATGCGACGATCGTTGACGCGTCTGAGATGCAGCTCGCAAGCGAGAGAATTGTCCGCTACATCCAGCGCACGCATTTTGCAAAGGAGTACCGGTGTTTGAAAAACCACCGAAAAATCCCAGCAAAATCAACATTAAAAAGTCTGAACCCTTTTCTCGATGACAAAGATGTCTTGAGAGTCGGAGGCAGACTGGAAAATACAACATTGTCATGGGAAACCAAGCACCCCATAATTTTGCCGAAACATCACGTTTCTACGATGATAATTCGGCAGTGCCACATTGACACGTTGCACGGGGGATTGCAGTTGACCATGTACACAGTAAGACAAAGATTTTGGATTCTCGGCTGTCGAAATGCAGCGCGAACGGTAATCCATGGATGCATGCGATGCGTTAGATGGAGGGCAAAAACCTCCACGCAAATCATGCAGGATTTAATACCTGAGCATTTTCGAACTGCGGAGTGGATTATGCGGGACCTTTTCGTGTCCGCGACTCCGCCGGTCGAGGAAAAACCGCCCACAAAGCGTACATAGCAGTTTTTGTCTGTTACGCGACACGGGCCATCCACATCGAACTCGTCCACGATTATACGACGAGTGCCTTTTTGGCAGCATTAGATCGATTCATTGCACGAAGGGGAGTTCCGTCCTGCATTTTCAGTGACAATGGAACGAACTTTGTCGGGGCAGATCGAGAATTACGTGAAAATTTCGAAGCAGTGTACAACACGCAAGAAATGCGTAATAAATGCAGTCAAAAAGGAATTAGATGGAAATTTAACCCACCGAGTGCACCGCACTTCGGTGGCATGCAAGAGGCCGGTGTGAAATCAGTGAAATTTCACCTGAAGCGGACTCTGGGTGAATTCACTCCCACAAGCGAAGAGTTGCAAACATTGCTTTGTAAAATCGAAGCGAGTTTAAACTCGCGACCGATTGCCGCTTTGAGTGATAGCCCGGACGATTACGCGCCGCTCACACCGGGGCATTTCTTAGTCGGAAGTCCGCTGAACGCGCTTCCGACACAATCAGTGGAAACTGAAAAACTCTCCCGTTTGACACGATGGAGGGCGATTCAAAAATTCCACGAACAAATCTGGAGGCATTGGACACGTGATTATCTCACGCACCTCCAGAATCGTTATAAGTGGCGTACAGCCCAAAAAACATTAAAACTAAACGACTTAGTTTTAGTGCAAAATCCTCTCCTCCCCCCGAATCAATGGGAAATGGGACGAGTAGAGGAGGTATTCACCGGCAGGGATGGAAATGCACGTGTTGTTAAAATACGCACGGAAAAATCCATTTTTACGCGACCTATTACGCGGTTGTGTAAGCTGCCTGTGGAAGAAACCGAGTCGGCAACGGTTAGCGACGCCGACGAGGTCACATAAAAACCATAACATCCAACGGCCGATAGTGATCGAAAGGTGAGAAACGACCGTTTCTAGAAATAAACGGTGTTGATTCTCACCTGAC
Organism: Colletes latitarsis; assembly: GCF_051014445.1. Taxonomy (NCBI): domain Eukaryota; kingdom Metazoa; phylum Arthropoda; class Insecta; order Hymenoptera; family Colletidae; genus Colletes; species Colletes latitarsis. The sequence goes on along the minus strand of NW_027488368.1, from coordinate 423,129 downwards.
CGTTGTCACTAAAAGTTCAAACGGATTAGTGGGGGTTACGAATCCACCAATCTGAGTTGGATTATTGGTAGGGCGTAACGAGTAATCCGAGCGCCCCCGAATCGTAACGGAATTCGCGGAATCGAAAACCGCTCAGTTCCAAAACGACGATGAGCGACACAAGTTCCGAGACGAGTCGAGCGGAAGAGATTTCGATCTCGGGCGACCCCGAGATCGATGAGAGGTTCGGGCGGATATTGAAACTCGGGGAAACGTCCAGCCTCGGGACGTCGGACCCTGGGGTCTCCACTGCGGAAACCCTAAGTGAGCCGGACGTCACTCTTTGCTTCGGCCGGGAAACCTTTCAAATCCCGGCTAGGATTTTGACAACGTCGAGGAAGTACCACTGCCGGATGCCCGGAGGGCAATACATCCTACGATGGGGACCAGAGGGCAACCTCCGGTCCTGTAATTGGAGGGCCGACAAGGCCGCGGAAACACCGCCAGCCGCGACGCCTGCGCCAACATCGACGGTGGCCGCCCCCGCTGGACAGGCTCCGCGGCCGAAAAGAAAGCGGAAGAAGCCGGCAAACAACACACCGGCCAATCCTGGACCGTCCAGTAGCGGCCTGCAGCCGCCAGCTCCTACAGGCCCGCAGGCCAAGCGCAAAAAAAGGGCCTGGCAGCCGTACGGTCAGATCGCCATGGCAAAGGCCATGGCGGACCAAATGCTCATGACCTCCATGCGCTACATTCATCAAGCTGCAGCTGGTCAATTGTAAGTACTTTTGATTTTTTACAATTAAAAGTGCGCGAGTTCTCTCTCTTCGCGTAAAAAAGTGACCGTACGGGACTACCGCGTTCTCCGGGTATTGCACAATTCGTGCAAGGGGGGCGGTATGTTTAAATATGTTAAAAAATTATTTAAAATCGCGTTAGTCTGAAAACATTAAATTCTCGGCTGCGATTCCCGTATCCGTTTGTGTACGTGACACTGCGGAAGGTTAAGCGTTCGTCAGGTTCGTTGAACGTTCGGACGATTTAAAACCGCGGCCGTTTACGTGTTTTTGTACGCCGACCTCACGCGAAGATTCGCTTCACACCGGTTTAAACGGTATCGTGACGTCAGCGTCGAGAGAGAGAACCGTATAATATATTGAAAAGAGATCGACAGCTGAATTCGGCAGCGCCGCGTCGCGACGACAAGGCGCGACCGAGTCTTCGTCTGTCGATCCGCGACAATATTCGTTTTTATTCACGAGCCGACTGCCAACGGGGGCGGATCCCAGAAGATCTCGCTCCTCAAGTACGGACTCACATAATATTTGGACTTGTTTAACAAAGAATTCTCTCCGTTGCTGCGGTTAGAGTTTCCCAGAACAATCTACCTGCGAGAAAAGGGAGGTCGTCATACACGCTGCGCGTGGCGCGACCGCCTTCGCTAGGAAGGATTGTACGTTGCAGTCGTTGCCGCGACCGCGACGTAAGGGACTCAGGGTGCACCCACCCAGAATCCCTTTAAAGCTATACGGCTTTGGAGCCTCCCAAAGGTCATACCGTTGAATCGGTACCGCCTCGTGGAGTGCTCTTCGTGCAAAGGTCGCCAAAAAACCCTCTCCAAAAACCCGTCGGTGTACGAGTCGACCGTACACCCTACGGAGGAGTTCGGGTTCAAGGTCGCCTCACCTTCCGTCACGCCGCCTACCAAATACGGTCCCCGTGCAACACGGTCGCCGGGTAGGCTTTATAGTGCGGTTGGACCCGCGAGGGATTTTTTGCAAAGGACGCTTTACTGTCACGGTCCCCGGTAGAAACGGTCGCCGTGCAGTAATTTTACAGTGTCGCAGGAAATCTCCTCGCACGACGTTCCTACGTCACCCGCACGGAGAGCGTGCTCACGGGATCCACCCATTTGGAGCTTTACGACCTCCATTTGGTGACCCGTCCGTGGCCAACTCGCCCCCGACAGATACGAGTGAATTCTCTTCTGTTCAGGGCAAAAGTATCGCTGATAATTTCAATAAATAATTATCAGCGTACAAGTACAAATTTACAGTCCACTGATTCACGTTAAACGACAGCTGATTCCCCCCTCCCTGCGCACCGCTGGTCGCTAGGAGAGCGAGGCGAGCAGCTGACGAGCGTGTTTACGATACGTGTACGAACGTATTTAATCTGAACAAACCTTTGTTACAGCAACCAAGGTCCATCCCAACCGGGGCAACGCCGGTGAAGCCACACCCCTGGCTGGATTAAAAAATAATTCTTTTTTTTGTAATTTATATTTTTTATTTTTTTCATTTTTTTTGTTAAATTTAAATAAACGGCTTGTCGCTTCGCGACAAGTGAAAATTACAAAATAAAAACTTATCAATCACTCTCCCTAGTATTTCCCTCGTCCGGACCCCGGTTAGAACCCTTAGTTTCTAACAATGTGAAAAACGCGAAAGTATGAGTCTGATGAGGTCAAATCCCAGACCTATCCCAGACTTAACTTGCGTTATCCTCTAAAATATTGATCGAAACCAGGTTTAATCACCTGTTTCAGCGTGGTACCACATTACTATGTGATACAATCCAGAAACAGCCCAGGACCTAGCCATGAAGTATGAGAAATATGCGAAAGTATGAGCCTGATGAGTGAAAATCCCCGGCCTAACCTAGACCTAACATGCGTTATCCTCAAAAATATTGATCCAAACCAGGTTTAATGGACTGTTTCAGTGTGGTACCACATTACTACGTGATCCAAAGCAGAAAAAACCCTCGATCAGGTCAACATGTATGTTAAAACTGCGAAAGTATGACCCTGATGAGAGCAAATCCCAGGCCTAACCTAGACCTAACATGCGTTGTCCTCAATAATATTGATGGAAACCAGGTTTAATTGAGTGTTTCAGTGTTGTACTTCATTACTACGTGATGCAATCCAGAAAAAGCCCAGGATCTAGCCATCTAGTATGAGAAATATGCGAAAGAATGAGCCTGATGAGAGCAAATCCCTGACCTAACCTAGACCTAACATGAATTATTCTCTAAAATATTCATCAAAACCAGGTTTAATTGACTGTTTCAGTGTGGTACCATATTACTACGTGATCCAATCCAGAAATAGCCCAGGATCCAGCCATGAAGTATGAGAAGTATGCGATAGTATGAGCCTGATGAGGGCAAATCCCAGACCTATCCCAGACCTAACTTGCGTTATCCTCTAAAATATTCATCGAAACCAGGTTTAATTGACTGTTTCTGTGTGGTACCACATTACCACGTGATACAATCCAGAAATAGCCCAGGATCTAGCCATGAAGTATGAGAAATATGCGAATGTATGAGCCTGACGAGGGCAAATCCTAGACCTAACCTAGACCTAATATGAATTATTCTCTAAAATATTGATCGAAACCAAGTTTAATTGACTGTTTCAGTGTGGTCCCACATTACTACGTGATCCAAACCAGAAAAAACCCAGGATCCGTTCAACAAGTATGTGAAGAATGCGAAAGTATGAGCCTGGTGAGTGAAATTCCCAGGCCTAACCTAGACCTAACATGCGTTATCCTCTAAAATATTGATCCAAACCAGGTTTAATGGACTGTTTCAGTGTGGTACCACACTACTACGTGATCCAAAGCAGAAAAAACCCTCGATCAGGTCAACATGTATGTTAAAACTGCGAAAGTATGACCCTGATGAGAGCAAATCCCAGGCCTAACCTAGACCTAACATGCGTTGTCCTCTAAAATATTGATGGAAACCAGGTTTAATTGACTGTCTCAGTGTGGTCCCACATTACTACGTGATCCAAACCAGAAAAAACCCAGTATCCGTTCAACAAGTATGTGAAGAATGCGAAAGTATGAGCCTGATGAGTGAAAATCCCAGGCCTAACCTAGACCTAACATGCGTTATCCTCAAAAATATTGATCGAAACCTGGCTTAATCGACTGTTTCAGTGTGGTACCACATTACTATGTGATCCAAACCAGAAAATAACCCAGGATCTGTTCAACGAGTATGTGAAGTGTGCGAAAGTATGTGTCTAATGAGGTCAAATCCCAGACCAATCCCAGACCTAACTTGCGTTATCCTCTAAAATATTGATCGAAACCAGGTTTCATCGACTGTGTCAGTGTGGTACCACATTACTACGTGATCCAAACCAGAAAAAACCCAGGATCTGTTCAACGAGTATGTGAAGTGTGCGAAAGTATGAGTCTGATGAGGGCAAATCCCAGACCTATCCCAGACCTAACATGCGTTATCCTCTAAAATATTTATCAAGACTAGGTTTAATTGATTGTTTCAGTGTGGACCCACATTACAACGTGATCCAAACCAGAAAAAACCCAGGATCTGTTCAACGAGTATGTGAAAAACGCGATAGTATGAGCCTGATGAGGGCAAGTCCAAGACCTATCCCAGACCTAACTTGCGTTGTCCTCTAAGATAATTGATGGAAACCAGGTTTAATTGACTGTTTCAGTGTTGTACTTCATTACTACGTGATGCAATCCAGAAAAAGCCAAGGATCTAGCCATGAAATATGAGAAATATGCGAAAGTATGAGCCTGATGAGGGCAAATCCTAGACCTAACCCAGACCTAACATGCGTTATCCTCTAAAATATTTATCAAGACCAGGTTTAATTGAATGTTTCAGTGTGGTACCACATTACTACGTGATGCAATCCAGAAAAAGCCCAGGATCTAGCCATCAAATTTGAGAAATATGCGAAAGAATGAGCCTGATGAGTGCAAATCCTAGACCTAACCCAGTCCTAACATGCGTTATCCTCTAAAATATTGATCGCAAGCAGGTTTAATGGACTGTTTCAGTGTGGTACTTCATTACTACGTGATGCAATCCAGAAAGAGCCCAGGATCTAGCCATCAAGTATGAGAAATATGCGAAAGAATGAGCCTGATGAGAGCAAATCCCAGACCTAACCTAGACCTAATATGAATTATTCTCTAAAATATTGATCGAAACCAAGATTAATTGACTGTTTCAGTGTGGTCCCACATTACTACGTGATCCAAACCAGAAAAAACCCAGGATCCGTTCAACAAGTTTGTGAAGAATGCGAAAGTATGAGTCTGATGAGTGAAAATCCCAGGCCTAACCTAGACCTAACATGCGTTATCCTCAAAAATATTGATCGAAACATGGTTTAATCGACTGTTTCAGTGTGGTACCACATTATTATGTGATCCAAACCAGAAAATAACCCAGGAACTGTTCAACGAGTATGTGAAGTGTGCGAAAGTATGAGTCTGATGAGGTCAAATCCCAGACCAATCCCAGACTTAACTTGCGTTAGCCTCTAAAATATTGATCGAAACCAGGTTTCATCGACTGTTTCAGTGTGGTACCACGTTACTACGTGATCCACACCAGAAAAAACCCAGGATCTGTTCAACGAGTATGTGAAGTGTGCGGAAGTATGAGTCGGATGAGGGCAAATCCCAGACCTAACCTAGACCTAACATGCGTTATCCTCTAAAATATTGATCCAAACCAGGTTTAATGGACTGTTTCAGTGTGGTACCACACTACTACGCGATCCAAACCAGAAAAAACCCAGGATCTGTTCAACAAGTATGTGAAAATCGCGAAAGTATGAGCCTGATGAGGGCAAGTCCAAGACCTATCCCAGACCTAACTTGCGTTGTCCTCTAAGATATTGATGGAAACCAGGTTTAATTGACTGTTTCAGTGTTGTACTTCATTACTACGTGATGCAATCCAGAAAAAGCCAAGGATCTAGCCATGAAGTATGAGAAATATGCGAAAGTATGAGCCTGATGAGGGCAAATCCTAGACCTAACCCAGACCTAACATGCGTTATCCTCTAAAATATTTATCAAGACCAGGTTTAATTGAATGTTTCATTGTGGTACCACTTTACTACGTGATGCAATCCAGAAAAAGCCCAGGATCTAGCCATCAAGTTTGAGAAACATGCGAAAGAATGAGCCTGATGAGGGCAAATCCTAGACCTAACCCAGTCCTAACATGCGTTATCCTCTAAAATATTGGTCGCAAGCAGGTTTAATGGACTGTTTCAGTGTGGTACTTCATTACTACGTGATGCAATCCAGAAAAAGCCCAGGATCTAGCCATCAAGTATGAGAAATATGCGAAAGAATGACCCTGATGAGAGCAAATCCCAGGCCTAACCTAGACCTAACATGCGTTGTCCTCTAAAATATTGATGGAAACCAGGTTTAATTGACTGTCTCAGTGTGGTCCCACATTACTACGTGATCCAAACCAGAAAAAACCCAGTATCCGTTCAACAAGTATGTGAAGAATGCGAAAGTATGAGCCTGATGAGTGAAAATCCCAGGCCTAACCTAGACCTAACATGCGTTATCCTCAAAAATATTGATCGAAACCTGGCTTAATCGACTGTTTCAGTGTGGTACCACATTACTATGTGATCCAAACCAGAAAATAACCCAGGATCTGTTCAACGAGTATGTGAAGTGTGCGAAAGTATGTGTCTAATGAGGTCAAATCCCAGACCAATCCCAGACCTAACTTGCGTTATCCTCTAAAATATTGATCGAAACCAGGTTTCATCGACTGTGTCAGTGTGGTACCACATTACTACGTGATCCAAACCAGAAAAAACCCAGGATCTGTTCAACGAGTATGTGAAGTGTGCGAAAGTATGAGTCTGATGAGGGCAAATCCCAGACCTATCCCAGACCTAACATGCGTTATCCTCTAAAATATTTATCAAGACTAGGTTTAATTGATTGTTTCAGTGTGGACCCACATTACAACGTGATCCAAACCAGAAAAAACCCAGGATCTGTTCAACGAGTATGTGAAAAACGCGATAGTATGAGCCTGATGAGGGCAAGTCCAAGACCTATCCCAGACCTAACTTGCGTTGTCCTCTAAGATAACTGATGGAAACCAGGTTTAATTGACTGTTTCAGTGTTGTACTTCATTACTACGTGATGCAATCCAGAAAAAGCCAAGGATCTAGCCATGAAATATGAGAAATATGCGAAAGTATGAGCCTGATGAGGGCAAATCCTAGACCTAACCCAGACCTAACATGCGTTATCCTCTAAAATATTTATCAAGACCAGGTTTAATTGAATGTTTCAGTGTGGTACCACATTACTACGTGATGCAATCCAGAAAAAGCCCAGGATCTAGCCATCAAATTTGAGAAATATGCGAAAGAATGAGCCTGATGAGTGCAAATCCTAGACCTAACCCAGTCCTAACATGCGTTATCCTCTAAAATATTGATCGCAAGCAGGTTTAATGGACTGTTTCAGTGTGGTACTTCATTACTACGTGATGCAATCCAGAAAGAGCCCAGGATCTAGCCATCAAGTATGAGAAATATGCGAAAGAATGAGCCTGATGAGAGCAAATCCCAGACCTAACCTAGACCTAATATGAATTATTCTCTAAAATATTGATCGAAACCAAGATTAATTGACTGTTTCAGTGTGGTCCCACATTACTACGTGATCCAAACCAGAAAAAACCCAGGATCCGTTCAACAAGTTTGTGAAGAATGCGAAAGTATGAGTCTGATGAGTGAAAATCCCAGGCCTAACCTAGACCTAACATGCGTTATCCTCAAAAATATTGATCGAAACATGGTTTAATCGACTGTTTCAGTGTGGTACCACATTATTATGTGATCCAAACCAGAAAATAACCCAGGAACTGTTCAACGAGTATGTGAAGTGTGCGAAAGTATGAGTCTGATGAGGTCAAATCCCAGACCAATCCCAGACTTAACTTGCGTTAGCCTCTAAAATATTGATCGAAACCAGGTTTCATCGACTGTTTCAGTGTGGTACCACGTTACTACGTGATCCACACCAGAAAAAACCCAGGATCTGTTCAACGAGTATGTGAAGTGTGCGGAAGTATGAGTCGGATGAGGGCAAATCCCAGACCTAACCTAGACCTAACATGCGTTATCCTCTAAAATATTGATCCAAACCAGGTTTAATGGACTGTTTCAGTGTGGTACCACACTACTACGCGATCCAAACCAGAAAAAACCCAGGATCTGTTCAACAAGTATGTGAAAATCGCGAAAGTATGAGCCTGATGAGGGCAAGTCCAAGACCTATCCCAGACCTAACTTGCGTTGTCCTCTAAGATATTGATGGAAACCAGGTTTAATTGACTGTTTCAGTGTTGTACTTCATTACTACGTGATGCAATCCAGAAAAAGCCAAGGATCTAGCCATGAAGTATGAGAAATATGCGAAAGTATGAGCCTGATGAGGGCAAATCCTAGACCTAACCCAGACCTAACATGCGTTATCCTCTAAAATATTTATCAAGACCAGGTTTAATTGAATGTTTCATTGTGGTACCACTTTACTACGTGATGCAATCCAGAAAAAGCCCAGGATCTAGCCATCAAGTTTGAGAAACATGCGAAAGAATGAGCCTGATGAGGGCAAATCCTAGACCTAACCCAGTCCTAACATGCGTTATCCTCTAAAATATTGGTCGCAAGCAGGTTTAATGGACTGTTTCAGTGTGGTACTTCATTACTACGTGATGCAATCCAGAAAAAGCCCAGGATCTAGCCATCAAGTATGAGAAATATGCGAAAGAATGAGCCTGATGACAGCAAATCCCAGACCTAACCTAGACCTAACATGAATTATTCTCTAAAATATTGATCAAAACCAGGTTTAATTGACTGTTTTAGTGTGGTACCACATTACTACGTGATCCAATCCAGAAATAGCCCAGGATCCAGCCATGAAGTATGAGAAATATGCGAAAGTATGAGCCTGATGAGGGCAAATCCTAGACCTAACCCAGACCTAACATGCGTTATCCTCTAAAATATTGATCGCACCCAGGTTTAATGGACTGTTTCAGTGTGGTTCCACACTACTACGTGATCCAAACCAGAAAAAACCCAGGATCTGTTCAACAAGTATGTGAAAAACGCGAAAGTATGAGCCTGATGAGGGCAAATCCCAGACCTAACCTAGACCTAACATGAATTATTCTCTAAAATATTGATCAAAACCAGGTTTAATTGACTGTTTCAGTGTGGTACCACATTACTACGTGATCCATTCCAGAAATAGCCCAGGATCCAGCCATGAAGTATGAGAAATATGCGAAAGTATGAGCCTGATGAGGGCAAATCCTAGACCTAACCCAGACCTAACATACGTTATCCTCTAAAATATTGATCGAAACCAGGTTTAATCGACTGTTTCAGCGTGGTACCACATTACTATGTGATACAATCCAGAAACAGCCCAGGATCTAGCCATGAAGTATGAGAAATATGCGAAAGTATGAGCCTGATCAGTGAAAATCCCCGGCCTAACCTAGACCTAACATGCGTTATCCTCAAAGATATTGATCCAAACCAGGTTTAATGGACTGTTTCAGTGTGGTACCACTTTACTACGTGATCCAAAGCAGAAAAAACACTCGATCAGGTCAACATGTATGTTAAAACTGCGGAAGTATGACCCTGATGAGAGCAAATCCCAGGCCTAACCTAGACCTAACATGCGTTGTCCTCTAAAATATTGATGGAAACCAGGTTTAATTGACTGTTTCAGTGTTGTTCTTCATTACTACGTGATGCAATCCAGAGAAAGCCCAGGATCTAGCCATGAAGTATGAGAAATATGCGAAAGAATGAGCCTGATGAGAGCAAATCCCAGACCTAACCTAGACCTAACATGAATTATTCTCTAAAATATTGATCGAAACCAGGTTTAATTGACTGTTCCAGTGTTGTACTTCATTACTACGTGTTGCAATCCAGAAAAAGCCCAGGATCTAGCCGTCAAGTATGAGAAATATGCGAAAGAATGAGCCTGATGAGAGCAAATCCCAGACCTAACCTAGACCTAACATGAATTATTCTCTAAAATATTCATCGAAACCAGGTTTAATTGACTGTTTCTGTGTGGTACCACATTACTACGAGATACAATCCAGAAATAGCCCAGGATCTAGCCATGAAGTATGAGAAATATGCGAATGTATGAGCCTGATGAGGGCAAATCCTAGACCTAACCCAGACCTAACATGCGTTATCCTCTAAAATATTTATCAAGACCAGGTTTAATTGATTGTTTCTGTGTGGTCCCACATTACTACGTGATCCAAACCAGAAAAAACCCAGGATCCGTTCAACAAGTATGAGAAGAATGCGAAAGTATGAGTCTGATGAGTGAAAATACCAGGCCTAACCTAGACCTAACATGCGTTATCCACAAAAATATTGATCGAAACCTGGGTTAATCGATTGTTTCAGTGTGGTACCACATTACTATGTGTTCCAAACCAGAAAATAACCCAGGATCTGTTCAACGAGTATGTGAAAAACGCGAAAGTATGAGCCTGATGTGGGCAAATCCCAGACCTATCCCAGACCTAACTTGCGTTGTCCTCTAAGATATTGATGGAAACCAGGTTTAATTGACTGTTTCAGTGTTGTGATGCAATCCAGAAAAAGCCCAGGATCTAGCCATCAAGTATGAGAAATATGCGAAAGAATGAGCCTGATGAGAGCAAATCCCAGACCTAACCTAGACCTAACATGAATTATTCTCTAAAATATTGATCGAAACCAAGTTTAATTGACTGTTTCAGTGTGGTCCCACATTACTACGTGATCCAAACCAGAAAAAACCCAGGATCCGTTCAACAAGTATGTGAAGAATGCGAAAGTATGAGTCTGATGTGGTCAAATCCCAGACCAATCCCAGACTTAACTTGCGTTATCCTCTAAAATATTGATCGAAACCAGGTATCATCGACTGTTTCAGTGTGGTACCACGTTACTACGTGATCCACACCAGAAAAAACCCAGGATCTGTTCAACGAGTATGTGAAGTGTGCGAAAGTATGAGTCTGATGAGGGCAAATCCCAGACCTATCCCAGACCTAACATGCGTTATCCTCTAAAATATTGATCCAAACCAGGTTTAATGGACTGTTTCAGTGTGGTACCACACTACTACGCGATCCAAACCAGAAAAAACCCAGGAACTGTTCAACAAGTATGTGAAAAACGCGAAAGTATGAGCCTGATGAGCGCAAATCCCAGACCTAACCTAGACCTAACATGAATTATTCTCTAAAATATTGATCAAAACCAGGCTTAATTGACTGTTTCAGTGTGGTACCACATTACTACGTGATCCATTCCAGAAATAGCCCAGGATCCAGCCATGAAGTATGAGAAATATGCGAAAGTATGAGCCTGATGAGGGCAAATCCTAGACCTAACCCAGACCTAACATGCGTTATCCTCTAAAATAGTGATCGAAACCAGGTTTAATCGACTGTTTCAGCGTGGTACCACAATACTATGTGATACAATCCAGAAACAGCCCAGGATCTAGCCATGAAGTATGAGAAATATGCGAAAGTATGAGCCTGATGAGTGAAAATCCCCGGCCTAACCTAGACCTAACATGCGTTATCCTCAAAAATATTGATCCAAACCAGGTTTAATGAACTGTTTCAGTGTGGCACCACTTTACTACGTGATCCAAAGCAGAAAAAACACTCGATCACGTCAACATGTATGTTAAAACTGCGGAAGTATGACCCTGATGAGAGCAAATCCCAGGCCTAACCTAGACCTAACATGTGTTGTCCTCTAAAATATTGATGGAAACCTGGTTTAATTGACAGTTTCAGTGTTGCACTTCATTACTACGTGATGCAATGCAGAAAAAGCCCAGGATCTAGCCATCTAGTATGAGAAATATGCGAAAGAATGAGCCTGATGGGAGCAAATCCCTGACCTAACCTAGACCTAACATGAATTATTCTCTAAAATATTCATCATAGCCAGGTTTAATTGACTGTTTCAGTGTGGTACCACATTACTACGTGATCCAATCCAGAAATAGCCCAGGATCCAGCCATGAAGTATGAGAAATATGCGAAAGTATGAGCCTGATGAGGGCAAATCCTAGACCTAACCCGGACCTAACATGCGTTATCCTCTAAAATATTTATCAAGACCAGGTTTAATTGAATGTTTCAGTGTGGTCCCACATTACTACGTGATCCAAACCAGAAAAAACCCAGGATCCGTTCAACAAGTATTAGAAGATTGCGAAAGTATGAGTCTGATGAGTGAAAATCCCAGGCCTAACCTAGACCTAACATGCGTTATCCTCAAAAATATTGATCGAAACCTGGTTTAATCGACTGTTTCAGTGTGGTACCACATTACTATGCGATCCAAACCAGAAAATAACCCAGGATCTGTTCAACGAGTATGTGAAAAACGCGAAAGTATGAGCCTGATGTGGGCAAGTCCAAGACCTATCCCAGACCTAACTTGCGTTGTCCTCTAAGATATTGATGGAAACCAGGTTTAATTGACTGTTTCAGTGTTGTACTTCATTACTACGTGATGCAATCCAGAAAAAGCCCAGGATCTAGCCATCAAGTATGAGAAATATGCGGAAGTATGAGCCTGATGGGAGCAAATCCCAGACCTAACCTAGACCTAACATGAATTATTCTCTAATATATTGATCGAAACCAGGTTTAATTGAATGTTTCAGTGTGGTCCCGCATTACTACGTGATCCAAACCAGAAAAAACCCAGGATCCGTTCAACAAGTATGTGAAGAATGCGAAAGTATGAGTCTGATGAGTGAAAATCCCAGACCTAACCTAGACCTAACATGAATTATTCTCTAATATATTGATCGAAACCAGGTTTAATTGACTGTTTCAGTGTGGTCCCGCATTACTACGTGATCCAAACCAGAAAAAACCCAGGATCCGTTCAACAAGTATGTGAAGAATGCGAAAGTATGAGTCTGATGAGTGAAAATCCCAGGCCTAACCTAGACCTAACTTGCGTTGTCCTCTAAAATATTGATGGAAACCAGGTTTAATTGACTGTTTCAGTGTGGTACCACATTACTACGTGATGCAATCCAGAAAAAGCCCAAGATATAGCCATCAAGTTTGAGAAATATGCGAAAGAATGAGCCTGATGAGGGCAAATCCTAGACCTAACCCAGTCCTAACATGCGTTATCCTCTAAAATATTGATCGCAAGCAGGTTTAATGGACTGTTTCAGTGTGGTACTTCATTACTACGTGATGCAATCCAGAAAAAGCCCAGGATCTAGCCATCAAGTATGAGAAATATGCGAATGAATGAGCCTGATGAGAGCAAATCCCAGACCTAACCTAGACCTAACATGAATTATTCTCTAAAATATTGATCGAAACCAGGTTTAATTGACTGTTTCAGTGTTGTACTTCATTACTACGTGATGCAATCCAGAGAAAGCCCAGGATCCAGCCATGAAGTATGAGAAATATGCGAAAGTATGAGCCTGATGAGGGCAAATCCTAGACCTAACCCAGACCTAACATGCGTTATCCTCTAAAATATTGATCGCAACCAGGTTTAATGGACTGTTTCAGTGTGGTACTTCATTACTACGTGATGCAATCCAGAAAAAGCCCAGGATCTAGCCATCAAGTATGAGAAATATGCGAAAGAATGAGCCTGATGAGAGCAAATCCCAGACCTAACCTAGACCTAACATGAATTATTCTCTAAAATATTGATCGAAACCAAGTTTAATTGACTGTTTCAGTGTGGTCCCACATTACTACGTGATCCAAACCAGAAAAAACCCAGGATCCGTTCAACAAGTATGTGAAGAATGCGAAAGTATGAGTCTGATGTGGTCAAATCCCAGACCAATCCCAGACTTAACTTGCGTTATCCTCTAAAATATTGATCGAAACCAGGTATCATCGACTGGTTCAGTGTGGTACCACGTTACTACGTGATCCACACCAGAAAAAACCCAGGATCTGTTCAACGAGTATGTGAAGTGTGCGAAAGTATGAGTCTGATGAGGGCAAATCCCAGACCTATCCCAGACCTAACATGCGATATCCTCTAAAATATTGATCCAAACCAGGTTTAATGGACTGTTTCAGTGTGGTACCACACTACTACGCGATCCAAACCAGAAAAAACCCAGGATCTGTTCAACAAGTATGTGAAAAACGCGAAAGTATGAGCCTGATGAGCGCAAATCCCAGACCTAACCTAGACCTAACATGAATTATTCTCTAAAATATTGATCAAAACCAGGCTTAATTGACTGTTTCAGTGTGGTACCACATTACTACGTGATCCATTCCAGAAATAGCCCAGGATCCAGCCATGAAGTATGAGAAATATGCGAAAGTATGAGCCTGATGAGGGCAAATCCTAGACCTAACCCAGACCTAACATGCGTTATCCTCTAAAATATTGATCGAAACCAGGTTTAATCGACTGTTTCAGCGTGGTACCACAATACTATGTGATACAATCCAGAAACAGCCCAGGATCTAGCCATGAAGTATGAGAAATATGCGAAAGTATGAGCCTGATGAGTGAAAATCCCCGGCCTAACCTAGACCTAACATGCGTTATCCTCAAAAATATTGATCCAAACCAGGTTTAATGAACTGTTTCAGTGTGGCACCACTTTACTACGTGATCCAAAGCAGAAAAAACACTCGATCAGGTCAACATGTATGTTAAAACTGCGGAAGTATGACCCTGATGAGAGCAAATCCCAGGCCTAACCTAGACCTAACAGGTGTTGTCCTCTAAAGTATTGATGGAAACCTGGTTTAATTGACAGTTTCAGTGTTGTACTTCATTACTACGTGATGCAATGCAGAAAAAGCCCAGGATCTAGCCATCTAGTATGAGAAATATGCGAAAGAATGAGCCTGATGTGGGCAAGTCCAAGACCTATCCCAGACCTAACTTGCGTTGTCCTCTAAGATATTGATGGAAACCAGGTTTAATTGACTGTTTCAGTGTTGTACTTCATTACTACGTGATGCAATCCAGAAAAAGCCCAGGATCTAGCCATCAAGTATGAGAAATATGCGGAAGTATGAGTCTGATGAGTGAAAATCCCAGGGCTAACCTAGACCAAACATGCGTTATCCTCTAAAATATTGATCCAAACCAGGTTTAATGGACTGTTTCAGTGTGGTACCACTTTACTACGCGATCCAAAGCAGAAAAAACCCTCGATCAGGTCAACATGTATGTTAAAACTGCGAAAGTATGACCCTGATGAGGGCAAATCCCAGGCCTAACCTAGACCTAACATGCGTTGTCCTCTAAAATATTGATGGAAACCAGGTTTAATTGATTGTTTCAGTGTTGTACTTCATTACTACGTGATGCAATCCAGAAAAAGCCCAGGATCTAGCCATCAAGTATGAGAAATATGCGAAAGAATGAGCCTGATGGGAGCAAATCCCAGACCTAACCTAGACCTAACATGAATTATTCTCTAATATATTGATCGAAACCAGGTTTAATTGACTGTTTCAGTGTGGTCCCGCATTACTACGTGATCCAAACCAGAAAAAACCCAGGATCCGTTCAACAAGTATGTGAAGAATGCGAAAGTATGAGTCTGATGAGTGAAAATCCCAGGCCTAACCTAGACCTAACATGCGTTGTCCTCTAAAATATTGATGGAAACCAGGTTTAATTGACTGTTTCAGTGTGGTACCACATTACTACGTGATGCAATCCAGAAAAAGCCCAAGATATAGCCATCAAGTTTGAGAAATATGCGAAAGAATGAGCCCGATGAGGGCAAATCCTAGACCTAACCCAGTCCTAACATGCGTTATCCTCTAAAATATTGATCGCAAGCAGGTTTAATGGACTGTTTCAGTGTGGTACTTCATTACTACGTGATGCAATCCAGAAAAAGCCCAGGATCTAGCCATCAAGTATGAGAAATATGCGAATGAATGAGCCTGATGAGAGCAAATCCCAGACCTAACCTAGACCTAACATGAATTATTCTCTAAAATATTGATCGAAACCAGGTTTAATTGACTGTTTCAGTGTTGTACTTCATTACTACGTGATGCAATCCAGAAAAAGCCCAGGATCCAGCCATGAAGTATGAGAAATATGCGAAAGTATGAGCCTGATGAGGGCAAATCCTAGACCTAACCCAGACCTAACATGCGTTATCCTCTAAAATATTGATCGCAACCAGGTTTAATGGACTGTTTCAGTGTGGTTCCACACTACTACGTGATCCAAACCAGAAAAAACCCAGGATCTGTTCAACAAGTATGTGAAAAACGCGAAAGTATGAGCCTGATGAGGGCAAATCCCAGACCTAACCTAGACCTAACATGAATTATTCTCTAAAATATTGATCAAGACTAGGTTTAGTTGACTGTTTCAGTGTGGTACCACATTACTACGTGATCCATTCCAGAAATAGCCCAGGATCCAGCCATGAAGTATCAGAAATATGCGAAAGTATGAGCCTGATGAGGGCAAATCCTAGACCTAACCCAGACCTAACATGCGTTATCCTCTAAAATATTGATCGAAACCAGGTTTAATCGACTGTTTCAGCGTGGTACCACATTACTATGTGATACAATCCAGAAACAGCCCAAGATCTAGCCATGAAGTATGAGAAATATGCGAAAGTATGAGCCTGATGAGTGAAAATCCCCGGCCTAACCCAGACCTAACATGCGTTATCCTCAAAGATATTGATCCAAACCAGGTTTAATGGACTGTTTCAGTGTGGTACCACTTTACTACGTGATCCAAAGCAGAAAAAACACTCGATCAGGTCAACATGTATGTTAAAACTGCGGAAGTATGACCCTGATCAGAGCAAATCCCAGGCCTAACCTAGACCTAACATGCGTTGTCCTCTAAAATATTGATGGAAACCAGGTTTAATTGACTGTTTCAGTGTTGTACTTCATTACTACGTGATGTAATCCAGAGAAAGCCCAGGATCTAGCCATGAAGTATGAGAAATATGCGAAAGAATGAGCCTGATGAGAGCAAATCCCAGACCTAACCTAGACCTAACATGAATTATTCTCTAAAATATTGATCGAAACCAGGTTTAATTGACTGTTTCAGTGTTGTACTTCATTACTACGTGATGCAATCCAGAAAAAGCCCAGGATCTAGCCGTCAAGTATGAGAAATATGCGAAAGAATGAGCCTGATGAGAGCAAATCCCAGACCTAACCTAGACCTAACATGAATTATTCTCTAAAATATTGATCAAAACCAGGTTTAATTGACTGTTTCAGTGTGGTACCACACTACTACGTGACGCAATCCAGAAAAAACCCAGGATCTGTTCAACAAGTATGTGAAAAACGCGAAAGTATGAGCCTGATGAGGGCAAATCCCAGACCTATCCCAGACCTAACTTGCGTTGTCCTCTAAGATATTGATGGAAACCAGGTTTAATTGACTGTTTCAGTGTTGTACTTCATTACTACGTGATGCAATCCAGAAAAAGCCCAGGATCTAGCCATCAAGTATGAGAAATATGCGAAAGAATGAGCCTGATGAGAGCAAATCCCAGACCTAACCTAGACCTAACATGAATTATTCTCTAATATATTGATCGAAACCAGGTTTAATTGACTGTTTCAGTGTGGTCCCACATTACTACGTGATCCAAACCAGAAAAAACCCAGGATCTGTTCAACGAGTATGTGAAGTGTGCGAAAGTATGAGTCTGATGAGGTCAAATCCCAGACCAATCCCAGACTTAACTTGCGTTATCCTCTAAAATATTGATCGAAACCAGGTTTCATCGACTGTTTCAGTGTGGTACCACGTTACAACGTGATCCAAACCAGAAAAAACCCAGGATCTGTTCAACGAGTATGTGAAGAATGCGAAAGTATGAGTCTGATGAGTGAAAATCCCAGACCTAACCTAGACCTAACATGCGTTATCCTCTAAAATATTTATCAAGACCAGGTTTAATTGATTGTTTCAGTGTGGACCCACATTACTACGTGATCCAAACCAGAAAAAACCCAGGATCCGTTCAACAAGTATGTGAAGAATGCGAAAGTATGAGTCTGATGAGTGAAAATCCCAGACCTAACCTAGACCTAACATGCGTTATCCTCTAAAATATTGATCCAAACCAGGTTTAATGGACTGTTTCAGTGTGGTACCACACTACTACGCGATCCAAACCAGAAAAAACCCAGGATCTGTTCAACAAGTATGTGAAAAACGCGAAAGTATGAGCCTGATGAGGGCGAGTCCAAGACCTATCCCAGACCTAACTTGCGTTGTCCTCTAAGATATTGATCGAAACCAGGTTTAATCGACTGTTTCAGTGTGGTACTTCATTACTACGTGATGCAATCCAGAAAAAGCCAAGGATCTAGCCATGAAATATGAGAAATATGCGAAAGTATGAGCCTGATGAGGGCAAATCCTAGAACTAACCCAGACCTAACATGCGTTATCCTCTAAAATATTGATCGCAACCAGGTTTAATTGAATGTTTCAGTGTGGTACCACATTACTACGTGATGCAATCCAGAAAAAGCCCAGGATCTAGCCATCAAATTTGAGAAATATGCGAAAGAATGAGCCTGATGAGGGCAAATCCTAGACCTAACCCAGTCCTAACATGCGTTATCCTCTAAAATATTGATCGCAAGCAGGTTTAATGGACTGTTTCAGTGTGGTCCCACATTACTACGTGATGCAATCCAGAAAAAGCCCAGGATCTAGCCATCAAGTATGAGAAATATGCGAAAGAATGAGCCTGATGAGAGCAAATCCCAGACCTAACCTAGACCTAACATGAATTATTCTCTAAAATATTGATCGAAACCAAGCTTAGTTGACTGTTTCAGTGTGGTCCCACATTACTACGTGATCCAAACCAGAAAAAACCCAGGATCCGTTCAACAAGTATGTGAAGAATGCGAAAGTATGAGTCTGATGAGTGAAAATCCCAGGCCTAACCTAGACCTAACATGCGTTATCCTCAAAAATATAGATCGAAACATGGTTTAATGGACTGTTTCAGTGTGGTACCACACTACTACGCGATCCAAACCAGAAAAAACCCAGGATCTGTTCAACAAGTATGTGAAAAACGCGAAGGTATGAGCCTGATGAGGGCAAATCCCAGACCTAACCTAGACCTAACATGAATTATTCTCTATAATATTGATCAAAACCAGGCTTAATTGACTGTTTCAGTGTGGTACCACATTACTACGTGATCCATTCCAGAAACAGCCCAGGATCCAGCCATGAAGTATGAGAAATATGCGAAAGTATGAGCCTGATGAGGGCAAATCCTAGACCTAACCCAGACCTAACATGCGTTATCCTCTAAAATATTGATCGAAACATGGTTTAATGGACTGTTTCAGTGTGGTACCACACTACTACGCGATCCAAACCAGAAAAAACCCAGGATCTGTTCAACAAGTATGTGAAAAACGCGAAGGTATGAGCCTGATGAGGGCAAATCCCAGACCTAACCTAGACCTAACATGAATTATTCTCTATAATATTGATCAAAACCAGGCTTAATTGACTGTTTCAGTGTGGTACCACATTACTACGTGATCCATTCCAGAAACAGCCCAGGATCCAGCCATGAAGTATGAGAAATATGCGAAAGTATGAGCCTGATGAGGGCAAATCCTAGACCTAACCCAGACCTAACATGCGTTATCCTCTAAAATATTGATCGCAACCAGGTTTAATGGACTGTTTCAGTGTGGTACTTCATTACTACGTGATGCAATCCAGAAAAAGCCCAGGATCTAGCCATCAAGTATGAGAAATATGCGAAAGAATGAGCCTGATGAGAGCAAATCCCAGACCTAACCTAGACCTAACATGAATTATTCTCTAAAATATTGATCGAAACCAAGTTTAATTGACTGTTTCAGTGTGGTCCCACATTACTACGTGATCCAAACCAGAAAAAACCCAGGATCCGTTCAACAAGTATGTGAAGAATGCGAAAGTATGAGTCTGATGAGGGCAAATCCCAGACCTATCCCAGACCTAACATGCGATATCCTCTAAAATATTGATCCAAACCAGGTTTAATGGACTGTTTCAGTGTGGTACCACACTACTACGCGATCCAAACCAGAAAAAACCCAGGATCTGTTCAACAAGTATGTGAAAAACGCGAAAGTATGAGCCTGATGAGCGCAAATCCCAGACCTAACCTAGACCTAACATGAATTATTCTCTAAAATATTGATCAAAACCAGGCTTAATTGACTGTTTCAGTGTGGTACCACATTACTACGTGATCCATTCCAGAAATAGCCCAGGATCCAGCCATGAAGTATGAGAAATATGCGAAAGTATGAGCCTGATGAGGGCAAATCCTAGACCTAACCCAGACCTAACATGCGTTATCCTCTAAAATATTGATCGAAACCAGGTTTAATCGACTGTTTCAGCGTGGTACCACAATACTATGTGATACAATCCAGAAACAGCCCAGGATCTAGCCATGAAGTATGAGAAATATGCGAAAGTATGAGCCTGATGAGTGAAAATCCCCGGCCTAACCTAGACCTAACATGCGTTATCCTCAAAAATATTGATCCAAACCAGGTTTAATGAACTGTTTCAGTGTGGCACCACTTTACTACGTGATCCAAAGCAGAAAAAACACTCGATCAGGTCAACATGTATGTTAAAACTGCGGAAGTATGACCCTGATGAGAGCAAATCCCAGGCCTAACCTAGACCTAACAGGTGTTGTCCTCTAAAATATTGATGGAAACCTGGTTTAATTGACAGTTTCAGTGTTGTACTTCATTACTACGTGATGCAATGCAGAAAAAGCCCAGGATCTAGCCATCTAGTATGAGAAATATGCGAAAGAATGAGCCTGATGGGAGCAAATCCCTGACCTAACCTAGACCTAACATGAATTATTCTCTAAAATATTCATCATAGCCAGGTTAAATTGACTGTTTCAGTGTGGTACCACATTACTACGTGATCCAATCCAGAAATAGCCCAGGATCCAGCCATGAAGTATGAGAAATATGCGAAAGTATGAGCCTGATGAGGGCAAATCCTAGACCTAACCCGGACCTAACATGCGTTATCCTCTAAAATATTTATCAAGACCAGGTTTAATTGAATGTTTCAGTGTGGTCCCACATTACTACGTGATCCAAACCAGAAGAAACCCAGGATCCGTTCAACAAGTATTAGAAGATTGCGAAAGTATGAGTCTGATGAGTGAAAATCCCAGGCCTAACCTAGACCTAACATGCGTTATCCTCAAAAATATTGATCGAAACCTGGTTTAATCGACTGTTTCAGTGTGGTACCACATTACTATGCGATCCAAACCAGAAAATAACCCAGGATCTGTTCAACGAGTATGTGAAAAACGCGAAAGTATGAGCCTGATGTGGGCAAGTCCAAGACCTATCCCAGACCTAACTTGCGTTGTCCTCTAAGATATTGATGGAAACCAGGTTTAATTGACTGTTTCAGTGTTGTACTTCATTACTACGTGATGCAATCCAGAAAAAGCCCAGGATCTAGCCATCAAGTATGAGAAATATGCGGAAGTATGAGTCTGATGAGTGAAAATCCCAGGGCTAACCTAGACCTAACATGCGTTATCCTCTAAAATATTGATCCAAACCAGGTTTAATGGACTGTTTCAGTGTGGTACCACTTTACTACGCGATCCAAAGCAGAAAAAACCCTCGATCAGGTCAACATGTATGTTAAAACTGCGAAAGTATGACCCTGATGAGGGCAAATCCCAGGCCTAACCTAGACCTAACATGCGTTGTCCTCTAAAATATTGATGGAAACCAGGTTTAATTGATTGTTTCAGTGTTGTACTTCATTACTACGTGATGCAATCCAGAAAAAGCCCAGGATCTAGCCATCAAGTATGAGAAATATGCGAAAGAATGAGCCTGATGGGAGCAAATCCCAGACCTAACCTAGACCTAACATGAATTATTCTCTAATATATTGATCGAAACCAGGTTTAATTGAATGTTTCAGTGTGGTCCCGCATTACTACGTGATCCAAACCAAAAAAACCCAGGATCCGTTCAACAAGTATGTGAAGAATGCGAAAGTATGAGTCTGATGAGTGAAAATCCCAGACCTAACCTAGACCTAACATGAATTATTCTCTAATATATTGATCGAAACCAGGCTTAATTGACTGTTTCAGTGTGGTACCACATTACTACGTGATCCATTCCAGAAACAGCCCAGGATCCAGCCATGAAGTATGAGAAATATGCGAAAGTATGAGCCTGATGAGGGCAAATCCTAGACCTAACCCAGACCTAACATGCGTTATCCTCTAAAATATTGATCGAAACATGGTTTAATGGATTGTTTCAGTGTGGTACCACACTACTACGCGATCCAAACCAGAAAAAACCCAGGATCTGTTCAACAAGTATGTGAAAAACGCGAAGGTATGAGCCTGATGAGGGCAAATCCCAGACCTAACCTAGACCTAACATGCGTTATCCTCTAAAATATAGATCCAAACCAGGTTTAATGGACTGTTTCAGTGTGGTACCACTTTACTACGTGATGCAAAGCAGAAAAAACCCTTGATCAGGTCAACATGTATGTTAAAACTGCGAAAGTATGACCCTGATGAGGACAAGTCCCAGACCTAACCTAGACCTAACATGAATTATTCTCTAAAATATTGATCGAAACCAAGTTTAATTGACTGTTTCAGTGTGGTCCCACATTACTACGTGATCCAAACCAGAAAAAACTCAGGATCCGTTCAACAAGTATGTGAAAAACGCGAAAGTATGAGCCTGATGAGGGCAAATCCCAGACCTAACCTAGACCTAACATGAATTATTCTCTAAAATATTGATCAAAACCAGGTTTAATTGACTGTTTCAGTGTGGTACCACATTACTACGTGATCCATTCCAGAAATAGCCCAGGATCCAGCCATGAAGTATCAGAAATATGCGAAAGTATGAGCCTGATGAGGGCAAATCCTAGACCTAACCCAGACCTAACATGCGTCATCCTCTAAAATATTGATCGAAACCAGGTTTAATCGACTGTTTCAGCGTGGTACCACATTACTATGTGATACAATCCAGAAACAGCCCAGGATCTAGCCATGAAGTATGAGAAATATGCGAAAGTATGAGCCTGATGAGTGAAAATCCCCGGCCTAACCCAGACCTAACATGCGTTATCCTCAAAGATAGTGATCCAAACCAGGTTTAATGGACTGTTTCAGTGTGGTACCACTTTACTACGTGATCCAAAGCAGAAAAAACACTCGATCAGGTCAACATGTATGTTAAAACTGCGGAAGTATGACCCTGATGAGAGCAAATCCCAGGCCTAACCTAGACCTAACATGCGTTGTCCTCTAAAATATTGATGGAAACCAGGTTTAATTGACTGTTTCAGTGTTGTACTTCATTACTACGTGATGTAATCCAGAGAAAGCCCAGGATCTAGCCATGAAGTATGAGAAATATGCGAAAGAATGAGCCTGATGAGAGCAAATCCCAGACCTAACCTAGACCTAACATGAATTATTCTCTAAAATATTGATCGAAACCAGGTTTAATTGACTGTTTCAGTGTTGTACTTCATTACTACGTGATGCAATCCAGAAAAAGCCCAGGATCTAGCCGTCAAGTATGAGAAATATGCGAAAGAATGAGCCTGATGAGAGCAAATCCCAGACCTAACCTAGACCTAACATGAATTATTCTCTAAAATATTGATCAAAACCAGGTTTTATTGACTGTTTCAGTGTGGTACCACACTACTACGTGACGCAATCCAGAAAAAACCCAGGATCTGTTCAACAAGTATGTGAAAAACGCGAAAGTATGAGCCTGATGAGGGCAAATCCCAGACCTATCCCAGACCTAACTTGCGTTATCCTCTAAAATATTGATCGAAACCAGGTTTAATTGACTGTTTCTGTGTGGTACCACATTACTACGTGATACAATCCAGAAATAGCCCAGGATCTAGCCATGAAGTATGAGAAATATGCGAATGTATGAGCCTGACGAGGCCAAATCCTAGACCTAACCCAGACCTAACATGCGTTATCCTCTAAAATATTTATCAAGACCAGGTTTAATTGATTGTTTCTGTGTGGTCCCACATTACTACGTGATCCAAACCAGAAAAAACCCAGGATCCGTTCAACAAGTATGAGTAGAATGCGAAAGTATGAGTCTGATGAGTGAAAATACCAGGCCTAACCTAGACCTAACATGCGTTATCCTCAAAAATATTGATCGAAACCTGGATTAATCGACTGTTTCAGTGTGGTACCATATTACTATGTGTTCCAGACCAGAAAATAACCCAGGATCTGTTCAACGAGTATGTGAAAAACGCGAAAGTATGAGCCTGATGTGGGCAAATCCCAGACCTATCCCAGACCTAACTTGCGTTGTCCTCTAAGATATTGATGGAAACCAGGTTTAATTGACTGTTTCAGTGTTGTACTTCATTACTACGTGATGCAATCCAGAAAAAGCCCAGGATCTAGCCATCAAGTATGAGAAATATGCGAAAGAATGAGCCTGATGAGAGCAAATCCCAGACCTAACCTAGACCTAACATGAATTATTCTCTAATATATTGATCGAAACCAGGTTTAATTGACTGTTTCAGTGTGGTCCCACATTACTACGTGATCCAAACCAGAAAAAACCCAGGATCCGTTCAACAAGTATGTGAAGAATGCGAAAGTATGAGCCTGATGAGTGAAAATCCCAGGCCTAACCTAGACCTAACATGCGTTATCCTCAAAAATATTGATCGAAACCTGGTTTAATCGACTGTTTCAGTGTGGTACCACATTACTATGGGATCCAAACCAGAAAATAACCCAGGATCTGTTCAACGAGTATGTGAAGTGTGCGAAAGTATGAGTCTGATGAGGTCAAATCCCAGACCAATCCCAGACTTAACTTGCGTTATCCTCTAAAATATTGATCGAAACCAGGTTTCATCGACTGTTTCAGTGTGGTACCACGTTACTACGTGATCCAAACCAGAAAAAACCCAGGATCTGTTCAACGAGTATGTGAAGAATGCGAAAGTATGAGTCTGATGAGTGAAAATCCCAGACCTAACCTAGACCTAACATGCGTTATCCTCTAAAATATTTATCAAGACCAGGTTTAATTGATTGTTTCAGTGTGGACCCACATTACTACGTGATCCAAACCAGAAAAAACCTAGGATCCGTTCAACAAGTATGTGAAGAATGCGAAAGTATGAGTCTGATGAGTGAAAATCCCAGACCTAACCTAGACCTAACATGCGTTATCCTCTAAAATATTGATCCAAACCAGGTTTAATGGACTGTTTCAGTGTGGTACCACACTACTACGCGATCCAAACCAGAAAAAACCCAGGATCTGTTCAACAAGTATGTGAAAAACGCGAAAGTATGAGCCTGATGAGGGCGAGTCCAAGACCTATCCCAGACCTAACTTGCGTTGTCCTCTAAGATATTGATCGAAACCAGGTTTAATCGACTGTTTCAGTGTGGTACTTCATTACTACGTGATGCAATCCAGAAAGAGCCAAGGATCTAGCCATGAAATATGAGAAATATGCGAAAGTATGAGCCTGATGAGGGCAAATCCTAGAACTAACCCAGACCTAACATGCGTTATCCTCTAAAATATTTATCAAGACCAGGTTTAATTGAATGTTTCAGTGTGGTACCACATTACTACGTGATGCAATCCAGAAAAAGCCCAGGATCTAGCCATCAAATTTGAGAAATATGCGAAAGAATGAGCCTGATGAGGGCAAATCCTAGACCTAACCCAGTCCTAACATGCGTTATCCTCTAAAATATTGATCGCAAGCAGGTTTAATGGACTGTTTCAGTGTGGTACTTCATTACTACGTGATGCAATCCAGAAAAAGCCCAGGATCTAGCCATCAAGTATGAGAAATATGCGAAAGAATGAGCCTGATGAGAGCAAATCCCAGACCTAACCTAGACCTAACATGAATTATTCTCTAAAATATTGATCGAAACCAAGTTTAATTGACTGTTTCATTGTGGTCCCACATTACTACGTGATCCAAACCAGAAAAAACCCAGGATCCGTTCAACAAGTATGTGAAGAATGCGAAAGTATGAGTCTGATGAGTGAAAATCCCAGGCCTAACCTAGACCTAACATGCGTTATCCTCAAAAATATAGATCGAAACATGGTTTAATGGACTGTTTCAGTGTGGTACCACACTACTACGCGATCCAAACCAGAAAAAACCCAGGATCTGTTCAACAAGTATGTGAAAAACGCGAAGGTATGAGCCTGATGAGGGCAAATCCCAGACCTAACCTAGACCTAACATGAATTATTCTCTATAATATTGATCAAAACCAGGCTTAATTGACTGTTTCAGTGTGGTACCACATTACTACGTGATCCATTCCAGAAACAGCCCAGGATCCAGCCATGAAGTATGAGAAATATGCGAAAGTATGAGCCTGATGAGGGCAAATCCTAGACCTAACCCAGACCTAACATGCGTTATCCTCTAAAATATTGATCGAAACATGGTTTAATGGATTGTTTCAGTGTGGTACCACACTACTACGCGATCCAAACCAGAAAAAACCCAGGATCTGTTCAACAAGTATGTGAAAAACGCGAAGGTATGAGCCTGATGAGGGCAAATCCCAGACCTAACCTAGACCTAACATGCGTTATCCTCTAAAATATAGATCCAAACCAGGTTTAATGGACTGTTTCAGTGTGGTACCACTTTACTACGTGATGCAAAGCAGAAAAAACCCTCGATCAGGTCAACATGTATGTTAAAACTGCGAAAGTATGACCCTGATGAGGACAAGTCCCAGACCTAACCTAGACCTAACATGAATTATTCTCTAAAATATTGATCGAAACCAAGTTTAATTGACTGTTTCAGTGTGGTCCCACATTACTACGTGATCCAAACCAGAAAAAACTCAGGATCCGTTCAACAAGTATGTGAAAAACGCGAAAGTATGAGCCTGATGAGGGCAAATCCCAGACCTAACCTAGACCTAACATGAATTATTCTCTAAAATATTGATCAAAACCAGGTTTAATTGACTGTTTCAGTGTGGTACCACATTACTACGTGATCCATTCCAGAAATAGCCCAGGATCCAGCCATGAAGTATCAGAAATATGCGAAAGTATGAGCCTGATGAGGGCAAATCCTAGACCTAACCCAGACCTAACATGCGTCATCCTCTAAAATATTGATCGAAACCAGGTTTAATCGACTGTTTCAGCGTGGTACCACATTACTATGTGATACAATCCAGAAACAGCCCAGGATCTAGCCATGAAGTATGAGAAATATGCGAAAGTATGAGCCTGATGAGTGAAAATCCCCGGCCTAACCCAGACCTAACATGCGTTATCCTCAAAGATAGTGATCCAAACCAGGTTTAATGGACTGTTTCAGTGTGGTACCACTTTACTACGTGATCCAAAGCAGAAAAAACACTCGATCAGGTCAACATGTATGTTAAAACTGCGGAAGTATGACCCTGATGAGAGCAAATCCCAGGCCTAACCTAGACCTAACATGCGTTGTCCTCTAAAATATTGATGGAAACCAGGTTTAATTGACTGTTTCAGTGTTGTACTTCATTACTACGTGATGTAATCCAGAGAAAGCCCAGGATCTAGCCATGAAGTATGAGAAATATGCGAAAGAATGAGCCTGATGAGAGCAAATCCCAGACCTAACCTAGACCTAACATGAATTATTCTCTAAAATATTGATCGAAACCAGGTTTAATTGACTGTTTCAGTGTTGTACTTCATTACTACGTGATGCAATCCAGAAAAAGCCCAGGATCTAGCCGTCAAGTATGAGAAATATGCGAAAGAATGAGCCTGATGAGAGCAAATCCCAGACCTAAGCTAGACCTAAAATGAATTATTCTCTAAAATATTGATCAAAACCAGGTTTAATTGACTGTTTCAGTGTGGTACCACACTACTACGTGACGCAATCCAGAAAAAACCCAGGATCTGTTCAACAAGTATGTGAAAAACGCGAAAGTATGAGCCTGATGAGGGCAAATCCCAGACCTATCCCAGACCTAACTTGCGTTATCCTCTAAAATATTCATCGAAACCAGGTTTAATTGACTGTTTCTGTGTGGTACCACATTACTACGTGATACAATCCAGAAATAGCCCAGGATCTAGCCATGAAGTATGAGAAATATGCGAATGTATGAGCCTGACGAGGGCAAATCCTAGACCTAACCCAGACCTAACATGCGTTATCCTCTAAAATATTTATCAAGACCAGGTTTAATTGATTGTTTCTGTGTGGTCCCACATTACTACGTGATCCAAACCAGAAAAAACCCAGGGTCCGTTCAACAAGTATGAGAAGAATGCGAAAGTATGAGTCTGATGAGTGAAAATACCAGGCCTAACCTAGACCTAACATGCGTTATCCTCAAAAATATTGATCGAAACCTGGATTAATCGACTGTTTCAGTGTGGTACCACATTACTATGTGTTCCAAACCAGAAAATAACCCAGGATCTGTTCAACGAGTATGTGAAAAACGCGAAAGTATGAGCCTGATGTGGGCAAATCCCAGACCTATCCCAGACCTAACTTGCGTTGTCCTCTAAGATATTGATGGAAACCAGGTTTAATTGACTGTTTCAGTGTTGTACTTCATTACTACGTGATGCAATCCAGAAAAAGCACAGGATCTAGCCATCAAGTGTGAGAAATATGCGAAAGAATGAGCCTGATGAGAGCAAATCCCAGACCTAACCTAGACCTAACATGAATTATTCTCTAATATATTGATCGAAACCAGGTTTATTTGACTGTTTCAGTGTGGTCCCACATTACTACGTGATCCAAACCAGAAAAAACCCAGGATCCGTTCAACAAGTATGTGAAGAATGCGAAAGTATGAGCCTGATGAGTGAAAATCCCAGGCCTAACCTAGACCTAACATGCGTTATCCTCAAAAATATTGATCGAAACCTGGTTTAATCGACTGTTTCAGTGTGGTACCACATTACTATGGGATCCAATCCAGAAAATAACCCAGGATCTGTTCAACGAGTATGTGAAGTGTGCGAAAGTATGAGTCTGATGAGGTCAAATCCCAGACCAATCCCAGACTTAACTTGCGTTATCCTCTAAAATATTGATCGAAACCAGGTTTCAACGACTGTTTCAGTGTGGTACCACGTTACTACGTGATCCAAACCAGAAAAAACCCAGGATCTGTTCAACGAGTATGTGAAGTGTGCGAAAGTATGAGTCTGATGAGGGCAAATCCCAGACCTATCCCAGACCTAACATGCGTTATCCTCTAAAATATTTATCAAGACCAGGTTTAATTGATTGTTTCAGTGTGGACCCACATTACTACGTGATCCAAACCAGAAAAAACCCAGGATCCGTTCAACAAGTATGTGAAGAATGCGAAAGTATGAGTCTGATGAGTGAAAATCCCAGACCTAACCTAGACCTAACATGCGTTATCCTCTAAAATATTGATCCAAACCAGGTTTAATGGACTGTTTCAGTGTGGTACCACACTACTACGCGATCCAAACCAGAAAAAACCCAGGATCTGTTCAACAAGTATGTGAAAAACGCGAAAGTATGAGCCTGGTGAGGGCGAACCCAGACCTATCCCAGACCTAACTTGCGTTATCCTCTAAAATATTCATCGAAACCAGGTTTAATCGACTGTTTCAGTGTGGTACCACATTACTACGTGATCCAAACCAGAAAAAACCCAGGTTCCGTTCAACAAGTATGTGAAGAATGCGAAAGTATGAGTCTGATGAGTGAAAATCCCAGGGCTAACCTAGACCTAACATGCGTTATCCTCTAAAATATAGATCCAAACCAGGTTTAATGGACTGTTTCAGTGTGGTACCACTTTACTACGTGATGCAAAGCAGAAAAAACCCTCGATCAGGTCAACATGTATGTTAAAACTGCGAAAGTATGAGCCTGATGAGGGCAAATCCTAGACCTAACCCAGACCTAACATGCGTTATCCTCTAAAATATTTATCAAGATCAGGTTTAATTGATTGTTTCAGTGTGGTACCACATTACTACGTGATCCACACCAGAAAAATCCCAAGATCCGTTCAACATGAATGTGAAGAATGCGAAAGTATGAGTCTGATGAGTGAAAATCCCAGGCCTAACCAAGACCTAACATGCGTTATCTTCTAAAATATTGAGCGAAACCAGGTTTCATGGACTGTTTCAGTTACTGAATTACTCATACTTTCGCAGTTTTAACATGCATGTTGACCTGATCGAGGGTTTTTTCTGCTTTGGATCACGTAGTAAAGTGGTACCACACTGAAACAGTCCATTAAACCTGGTTTGGATCAATATTTTAGAGGATAACGCATGTCAGGTCTGGAATAGGTCTGGGATTTGACCTCATCAGGGTCATACTTTCGCAGTTTTAACATGCATGTTGACCTGATCGAGGGCTTTTTCTGCTTTGGATCACGTAGTAAAGTTGTACCACAACTAAAACAGTCAATTAAACCTGGTTTGGATCAATATTTTAGAGGATAACGAATGTTAGGTCTAGGTTAGCCCTGGGATTTTCACTCATCAGACTCATACTTTCGCATTCCTCACATAGTTGTTGAACGGATCCTGGGTTTTTTCTGGTTTGGTTCACGTAGTAAGGTGGTACCACACTGAAACAGTCAATTAAACCTGGTTTCCATCAATATTTTAGAGGACAACGCATGTTAGGTCTAGGTAAGGCCTGGGATTTGCCCTCATCAGGGTCATACTTTCGCAGTTTTAACATGCATGTTGACCTGATCGAGGATTCTTAATGCTTTGGATCACGTAGTAAAGTGGTACCACACTGAAACAGTCCATTAAACCTGGTTTGGATCAATATTTTGGAGGATAACGCATGTTAGGTCTGGGTTAGACCTGGGATTTTCACTCATCGGACTCATACTTTCGCATTCTTCACATACTTGTTGAACGGATCCTGGGTTTTTTCTGGTTTGATTCACGTAGTAATGTGGTACCACACTGAAACATTCAATTAAACCTGGTTTCGATCAATATTTTTGAGGATAACGCAAGTTAGGTCTGGGATAGGTCTGGGATTTGACCTCATCAGACTCATACTTTCGCACACTTCACATACTCGTTGAACAGATCCTGGGTTATTTTCTGGTTTGGATCTAATAGTAATGTGGTACCACACTGAAACAATAGATTAAACCAGGTTTCGATCAATATTTTAGAGAATAATTCATGTTAGGTCTAGGTTAGGTCTGGGATTTTCACTCATCAGACTCATACTTTCGCATTCTTCAAATACTTGTTGAACGGATCCTGGGTTTTTTCTGGTTTGGATCACGTAGTAATGTGGGACCACACTGAAACAGTCAATTAAACCTGGTTTCGATCAATATTTTAGAGAATAATTCATGTTAGGTCTAGGTTAGGTCTGGGATTTGCTATCATCAGGCTCATTCTTTCGCAATGTTTCTCATACTTGATGGCTAGATCCTGGGTTTTTTCTGGTTTGGATCACGTAGTAATGTGGAACCACACTGAAACGGTCAATTAAACCTGGTTTGGATCAATATCTTAGAGGACAACGCAAGTTAGGTCTCGCATTGGTCTGGGATTTGCCCTCATCAGGGTCATACTTTCGCAGTTTTAACATGCATGTTGACCTGATCGAGGATTCTTAATGCTTTGGATCACGTAGTAAAGTGGTACCACACTGAAACAGTCCATTAAACCTGGTTTCGATCATTATTTTAGACGATAACGCAAGTTAGGTCTGGGATAGGTCTGGGATTAGCCCTCATCGGACTCATACTTTCGCATTCTTCACATACTTGTTCAACGGATCCTGGGTTTTTTCTGGTTTGGATCACGTAGTAATGTGGGACCACACTGAAACAATCAATTAAACCTGGTTATGATAAATATTTTAGTGGATAACGAATGTTAGGTCTGGGTAAGGTCTAGGATTTGCCCTCGTCAGGCTCATACTTTCGCATATTTCTCATACTTCATGGCTAGATCCTGGGCTATTTCTGGATTGGATCACGTAGTAATGTGGTACCACACTGAAACAGTCAATTAAACCTGGTTTTGATCAATATTTTAGAGAATAATTCATGTTATGTCTAGGTTAGGTCTGGGATTTGCTCTCATCAGGCTCATTCTTTCGCATATTTCTCATACTTGATGGCTAGATCCTGGGCTTTTTCTGGATCGCATCACGTGGTAATGAAGTACAACACTGAAGCAGTCAATTAAACCTGGTTTCCATCAATATTTTAGAGGACAACGCATGTTAGGTCTAGGTAAGGCCTGGGATTTGCCCTCATCAGGGTCATACTTTCGCAGTTTTAACATACATGTTGACCTGATCGAGGGTTCTTAATGCTTTGGATCACGTAGTAAAGTGGTACCACACTGAAACAGTCCATTAAACCAGGTTTGGATCAATATTTTAGAGGATAACGCATGTTAGGTCTAGGTTAGCCCTGGGATTTTCACTCATCAGACTCATACTTCCGCATTCTTCACATACTTGTTGAACGGATCCTGGGTTTTTTCTGGTTTGGTTCACGTAGTAATGTGGTACCACACTGAAACATTGAATTAAACCTGGTCTTGATAAATATTTTGGAGGATAACGCATGTCAGGTCGGGGATAGGTCTGGGATTTGACCTCATCAGGGTCATACTTTCGCAGTTTTAACATGCATGTTCACCTGATCGAGGGTTTTTTCTGCTTTGGATCACGTAGTAAAGTGGTACCACACTGAAGCAGTCGATTAAACCTGGACAGTCAATAAAAGCTGGTTCCGAATGGTATTTTAGAGGATAACGCTGGTTATGTCTCGGTTAGGTCTGGGATTTGCCCTCATCTGGCCCGTAATTTCGCATTTTTCGCATACCTGTTGGCCAGATCCTGGGCATTTCTGGTTTGGATCACGTAGTAATGTGGTACCACACTGAAACAGTCAATAAAAGCTGGTTCCGATTAGTGTTTTAGAGGATAACGCTGGTTATGTCTGGGTTAGTTCTGGTATTTGCAATAATCTTGCTCATACTTTCGCTTTTTTCGCATACTTGTTGGCCAGATGCTGGGTTTTTTCTGGTTTGGGCCACGTAGTAATGACGTACCACACTGAACCAGTCAATAAAAGCTGGTTCCGATTAGTGTTTTAGAGGATAACGCTGGTTATGTCTGGGTTAGTTCTGGTATTTGCAATCATCTGGCACATACTTTCGCTTTTTTCGCATACTTGTTGGCCAGATGCTGGGTTTTTTCTGGTTTGGATCCCGTAATAATGACGGTCCACACCAAAACAGCCAATTAAACCTGGTTTCGATTAATATTTTAGAGGATAACGCCGGTTATGTCTCGGTTAGGTCTGGGATTTGCCCTCATCTGGCTCGTTCCTTCGCATTTTTCGCATACTTGTTGGCCAGATCCTGGCCTCTTTCTGATTTGTGTCACGTAGTAATGTGATACCACACTGAAACAGTCAATAGAAGCTGGTTCCGAATAGTATTTTAGAGGATAACGCTGGCTATGGCTGGGTTAGTTCTGGTATTTGCAATCATCTGGCTCATACTTTCGCGTTTTTCGCATATTTGTTGGCCAGATCCTGGCCTCTTTCTGATTTGTGTCACGTAGTAATGTGATACCACACTGAAACAGTCAATAGAAGCTGGTTCCGAATAGTATTTTAGAGGATAACGCTGGCTATGGCTGGGTTAGTTCTGGTATTTGCAATCATCTGGCTCATACTTTCGCTTTTTTCGCATACTTGTTGGCCAGATGCTGGGTTTTTTCTGGTTTGGGCCACGTAGTAATGACGTACCACACTGAACCAGTCAATAAAAGCTGGTTCCGATTAGTGTTTTAGAGGATAACGCTGGTTATGTCTGGGTTAGTTCTGGTATTTGCAATCATCTGGCACATACTTTCGCTTTTTTCGCATACTTGTTGGCCAGATGCTGGGTTTTTTCTGGTTTGGATCACGTAGTAATGCGGTACTACACCGAAACAGTCAATTAAACCTGGTTGCGATTAATATTTTAGAGGATAACGCTGGTTATGTCTCGGTTAGGTCTGGGATTTGCCCTCATCTGGCCCGTGCTTTCGCATTTTTGCAAACTTGTTGGACAGATCCTAGGCTTTTTGCTGGTTTGGATCACGTAGTAAGGTGGTACGACACTGATACAGTCAATAAAAGCTGGTTCCGAATGGTATTTTAGAGGATAACGCTGGTTATGTCTCGGTTAGGTCTGGGATTTGCCCTCATCTGTCCCGTAATTTCGCATTTTTCGCATACCTCTTGGCCAGATCCTGGGCATTT
Source organism: Colletes latitarsis (assembly GCF_051014445.1). Lineage (NCBI taxonomy): Eukaryota > Metazoa > Arthropoda > Insecta > Hymenoptera > Colletidae > Colletes > Colletes latitarsis. The sequence goes on along the minus strand of NW_027488368.1, from coordinate 388,845 downwards.
CTGGTTTGGATCACGTAGTAATGTGGTACCACACTGAAACTGTCAATAAAAGCTGGTTCCGATTAGTGTTTTAGAGGATAACGCTGGTTATGTCTGGGTTAGTTCTGGTATTTGCAAGAATCTTGCTCATACTTTCGTTTTTTTCGCATACTTGTTGGCCAGATGCTGGGTTTTTTCTGGTTTGGACCACGTAGTAATGACGTACCACACTGAAGCAGTCAATAAAAGCTGGTTCCGATTAGTGTTTTAGAGGATAACGCTGGTTATGTCTGGGTTAGTTCTGGTATTTGCAATCATCTGGCACATACTTTCGCTTTTTTCGCATACTTGTTGCCAAGATGCTGGGTTTTTTTCTGATTTGGATCCCGTAATAATGACGGTCCACACCGGAACAGCCAATTGAACCTGGTTGCGATTAATATTTTAGAGGATAACGCCGGTTATGTCTCGGTTAGGGCTGGGATTTGCCCTCATCTGGCTCGTACTTTCGCTTTTTTCGCATACTTGTTGGCCAGATGCTGGGTTTTTTCTGGTTTGGATCCCGTAATAATGACGTTCCACACCGAAACAGTCAATTAAAGCTGGTTTCGATTAATATTTTAGAGGATAACTCCGGTTATTTCTCGTGTAGGTCTGGGATTTGCCCTCATCTATCTCGTACTTCCGCAATTTTCGCATACTTGTTGGCCATATCCTGGCCTTTTTCTGGCTCGGACCAGGTAGTAATGTGGTACCACACCGAAACAGTCAATTAAACCTGGTTGCGATTAATATTTTAGAGGATAACGCCGGTAATGTCTCGGTTAGGGCTGGGATTTGCCCTCATCTGGCTCGTACTTTCGCATTTCTCGCATACTTGTAGGCCAGATCCTGGGCTTTTTCTGGTTTGGATCACGTAGTAATGTGGTACCACACTGAAACAATCAATAAATGCTGGTTCCGAATAGTATTTTAGAGGATAACGCTGGCTATGTCTGGCTTAGTTCTGGTATTTGCAATCATCTGGCTCATACTTTCGCGTTTTTCGCATATTTGTTGGCCAGATCCTGGGTTTTTTCTGGTTTGGATTCCGTAGTAATGAGGTGCCACACCGAAACAGTCAACTAAACCTGGTTGCGATTAATATTTTAGAGGATAACGCCGGTTATGTCTCGGTTAGGACTGGGATTTGCCCTCATCTGGCTCGTACTTTCGCATTTCTCGCATACTTGTTGGCCAGATCCTGGGCTTTTTCTGGCTCGGACCACGTAGTAATGTGGTACCACACCGAAACAGTCAATTAAACCTGGTTGCGATTAATATTTTAGAGGATAACGCCAGTAATGTCTCGGTTAGGGCTGGGATTTGACTTCATCTGGCTCGTACTTTCGCATTTCTCGCCTACTTGTTGGCCAGATCCTGGGCTTTTTCTGGTTTGGATCACGTAGTGATGTGGTACCACACTGAAACAATCAATAAAAGCTGGTTCCGAATAGTATTTTAGAGGATAACGCTGGCTATGTCTGGCTTAGTTCTGGTATTTGCAATCATCTGGCTCATACTTTCGCATTTCTCGCATACTTGTTGGCCAGATCCTGGGCTTTTTATGGTTTGTATCACGTAGTAATGTGGTACCACACTGAAGCAGTCAATAGAAGCTGGTTCCGATTAGTGTTTTAGAGGATAACGCTGGTTATGTCTGGGTTAGTTCTGGTATTTGCAATAATCTTGCTCATACTTTCGCTTTTTCCGCATACTTGTTGGCCAGATGCTGGGTTTTTTCTGGTTTGGACCACGTAGTAATGACGTACCACACCGTCAATAAAACCTGGTTCCGATTAGTGTTTTAGAGGATAACGCTGGTTATGTCTGGGTTAGTTCTGGTATTTGCAATCATCTGGCACATACTTTCGCTTTTTTCGCATACTTGTTGGCCAGATGCTGGGTTCTTTCTGGTTTGGATCCCGTAATAATGACGGTCCACACCGAAACAGCCAATTAAACCTGGTTTCGATTAATATTTTAGAGGATAACGCCGGTTATATCTCGGTTAGGTATGGGATTTGCCCTCATCTGGCTCGTACCTTCGCATTTTTCGCATACTTGTTGGCCAGATCCTGGGTTTTTTCTGGTTTGGACCACGTAGTAATGACGTACCACACCGTCAATAAAACCTGGTTCCGATTAGTGTTTTAGAGGATAACGCTGGTTATGTCTGGGTTAGTTCTGGTATTTGCAATAATCTTGCTCATACTTTCGCTTTTTTCGCATACTTGTTGGCCAGATGCTGGGTTTTTTCTGGTTTGGACCACGTAGTAATGACGTACCACACTGAAGCAGTCAATAAAAGCTGGTTCCGATTAGTGTTTTAGAGGATAACGCTGGTTATGTCTGGGTTAGTTCTGGTATTTGCAATCATCTGGCACATACTTTCGCTTTTTTCGCATACTTGTTGGCCAGATGCTGGGTTTTTTCTGGTTTGGATCCCGTTGTAATGAGGTTCCACACCGAAACAGTCAATTAAACCTGGTTGCGATTAATATTTTAGAGGATAACGCCGGTTATGTCTCGGTTAGGACTGGGATTTGCCCTCATCTGGCTCGTACTTTCGCTTTTTTCGCATACTTGTTGGCCAGATGCTGGGTTTTTTCTGGTTTGGATCCCGTAATAATGACGTTCCACACCGAAACAGTCAATTAAAGCTGGTTTCGATTAATATTTTAGAGGATAACTCCGGTTATTTCTCGTGTAGGTCTGGGATTTGCCCTCATCTGTCTCGTACTTCCGCAATTTTCGCATACTTGTTGGCCAGATCCTGGCATTTTTCTGGCTCGGACCAGGTAGTAATGTGGTACCACACCGAAACAGTCAATTAAACCTGGTTGCGATTAATATTTTAGAGGATAACGCCGGTAATGTCTCGGTTAGGGCTGAGATTTGCCCTCATCTGGCTCGTACTTTCGCATTTCTCGCATATTTGTTGGCCAGATCCTGGGTTTTTTCTGGTTTGGATTCCGTAGTAATGAGGTGCCACACCGAAACAGTCAACTAAACCTGGTTGCGATTAATATTTTAGAGGATAACGCCGGTTATGTCTCGGTTAGGTCTGGGATTTGCCCTCATCTGGTTCGTACTTTCGCGTTTTTCGCATATTTGTTGGCCAGATCCTGGGTTTTTTCCGGTTTGGATTCCGTAGTAATCAGGTGCCACACCGAAACAGTCAGCTAAACCTGGGTGCGATTAATATTTTAGAGGATAACGCCGGTTATGTCTCGGTTAGGACTGGGATTTGCCCTCATCTGGCTCGTACTTTCGCATTTCTCGCATATTTGTTGGCCAGATCCTGGGTTTTTTCTGGTTTGGATTCCGTAGTAATGAGGTGCCACACCGAAACAGTCAACTAAACCTGGTTGCGATTAATATTTTAGAGGATAACGCCGGTTATGTCTCGGTTAGGTCTGGGATTTGCCCTCATCTGGTTCGTACTTTCGCGTTTTTCGCATATTTGTTGGCCAGATCCTGGGTTTTTTCCGGTTTGGATTCCGTAGTAATCAGGTGCCACACCGAAACAGTCAGCTAAACCTGGTTGCGATTAATATTTTAGAGGATAACGCCGGTTATGTCTCGGTTAGGACTAGGATTTGCCCTCATCTGTCTCGTACTTCCGCAATTTTCGCATACTTGTTGGCCAGATCCTGGCCTTTTTCTGGCTCGGACCAGGTAGTAATGTGGTACCACACCGAAACAGTCAATTAAACCTGGTTGCGATTAATATTTTAGAGGATAACGCCGGTAATGTCACGGTTAGGGCTGGGATTTGCCCTCATCTGGCTCGTACTTTCGCATTTCTCGCATACTTGTTGGCCAGATCCTGGGCTTTTTCTGGTTTGGATCACGTAGTAATGACGTACCACACTGAAGCAGTCAATAAAAGCTGGTTCCGATTAGTGTTTTAGAGGATAACGCTGGTTATGTCTGGGTTAGTTCTGGTATTTGCAATCATCTGGCACATACTTTCGCTTTTTTCGCATACTTGTTGGCCAGATGCTGGGTTTTTTCTGGTTTGGATCCCGTAATAATGACGGTCCACACCGAAGCAGCCAATTAAACCTGGTTTCGATTAATATTTTAGAGGATAACGCCGGTTATATCTCGGTTAGGTCTGGGATTTGCCCTCATCTGGCTCGTACCTTCGCATTTTTCGCATACTTGTTGGCCAGATCCTGGCCTTTTTCTGATTTGTGTCACGTAGTAATGTGATACCACACTGAAACAGTCAATAGAAGCTGGTTCCGAATAGTATTTTAGAGGATAACGCTGGCTATGGCTGGGTTAGTTCTGGTATTTGCAATCACCTGGCTCATACTTCCGCGTTTTTCGCATATTTGTTGGCCAGATCCTGGGTTTTTTCTGGTTTGGATTCCGTAGTAATGAGGTGCCACACCGAAACAGTCAATTAAACCTGGTTGCGATTAATATTTTAGAGGATAACGCCGGTTATGTCTCGGTTAGTGCTGGGATTTGCCCTCATCTGGCTCGTACTTTCGCATTTCTCGCATACTTGTTGGCCAGATCCTGGGCTTTTTCTGGCTCGGACCACATAGTAATGTGGTACCACACCGAAACAGTCAATTAAACCTGGTTGCGATTAATATTTTAGAGGATAACGCCGGTTATGTCTCGGTTAGGGCTGGGATTTGCCGTCATCTGGCTCGTACTTTCGCATTTCTCGCATACTTGTTGGCCAGATCCTGGGCTTTTTCTGGTTTGGATCACGTAGTAATGTGGTACCACACTGAGACAGTCAATAAAAGCTGGTTCCGAATAGTATTTTAGAGGATAACGCTGGCTATGTCTGGCTTAGTTCTGGTATTTGCAATCATCTGGCTCATACTTTCGCGTTTCTCGCATATTTGTTGGCCAGATCCTGGGTTTTTTCTGGTTTGGATTCCGTAGTAATGAGGTGCCACACCGAAACAGTCAATTAAACCTGGTTGCGATTAATATTTTAGAGGATAACGCCGGTTATGTCTCGGTTAGTGCTGGGATTTGCCCTCATCTGGCTCGTACTTTCGCATTTCTCGCATACTTGTTGGCCATATCCTGGCCTTTTTCTGGCTCGGACCACGTAGTAATGTGGTACCACACCGAAGCAGTCAATTAAACCTGGTTGCGATTAATATTTTAGAGGATAACGCCGGTTATGTCTCGGTTAGGGCTGGGATTTGCCCTCATCTGGCTCGTACTTTCGCATTTCTCGCATACTTGTTGGCCAGATCCTGGGCTTTTTCTGGTTTGGATCACGTAGTAATGTGGTACCACACCGAGACAGTCAATAAAAGTTGGTCCAGATTAGTATTTTAGAGGATAACGCTGGTTATGTCTCGGTTAGGTCTGGGATTTGCCTCATCTGGCCCGTAATTTCGCATTTTTCGCACACCTGTTGGCCAGATCCTGGGCAGTTCTGGTTTGGATCACGTAGTAATGTGGTACCACACTGAAACAGTCAATTAAACCTGGTTCCGATTAATATTTTAGAGGATAACGCCAGTTATGTCTCGGTGAGGTCTGAGATTTGCCCTCATCTGGCTCGTACTTTCGCATTTCTCGCATACTTGTTGGCCAGATCCTGGGCTTTTTCTGGTTTGGATCACGTAGTAATGTGGTACCACACTGAGACAGTCAATACAAGCTGGTTCCGAATAGTATTTTAGAGGATAACGCTGGTTATGTCTAGGAAGGTTCTGGTATTTGCAATAATCTTGCTCATACTTTCGCCTTTTTCGCATACTTGATGGCCAGATGCTGGGTTCTTTCTGGTTTGGATCCTGTAATAATGACGATCCACACCGAAACAGCCAACTAAACCTGGTTTCGATTAATATTTTAGAGGATAACGCCGGTTATATTTCGGTTAGGTCTGGGATTTGCCCTCATCTGGCTCGTGCCTTCGCATTTTTCGCAAACCTGTTGGCCAGATCCTCGGCAGTTCTGGTTTGGATCACGTAGTAATGTGGTACCACACCGAAGCAGTCAATTAAACCTGGTTGCGATTAATATTTTAGAGGATAACGCCGGTTATGTCTCGGTTAGGGCTGGGATTTGCCCTCATCTGGCTCGTACTTTCGCGTTTTTCGCATATTTGTTGGCCAGATCCTGGGTTTTTTCTGGTTTGGATTCCGTAGTAATGAGGTGCCACACCGAAACAGTCAATTAAACCTGGTTGCGATTAATATTTTAGAGGATAACGCCGGTTATGTCTCGGTTAGGGCTGGGATTTGCCCTCATCTGGCTCGTACTTTCGCATTTCTCGCATACTTGTTGGCCAGATCCTGGGCTTTTTCTGGCTCGGACCACGTAGTACTGTGGTATCACACTGAAACAGTCAATTAAACCTGGTTCCGATTAATATTTTAGAGGATAACGCCAGTTATGTCTCGGTGAGGTCTGAGATTTGCCCTCATCTGGCTCGTACTTTCGCATTTTTCGCATACTTGTTGGCCAGGTCCTGGGCTTTTTATGTTTGTATCACGTAGTAATGTGGTACCACACTGAAACAGTCAATAGAAGCTGGTTCCGAATAGTATTTTAGAGGATAACGCTGGCTATGTCTGGGTTAGATCTGGTATTTGCAATCATCTGGCTCATACTTTCGCGTTTTTCGCATATTTGTTGGCCAGATCCTGGATTTTGTCTGGTTTGGATTCCGTAGTAATGAGGTGCCACACCGAAACAGTCAATTAAACCTGGTTGCGATTAATATTTTAGAGGATAACGCCGGTTATGTCTCGGTTAGGGCTGGGATTTGCCCTCATCTGGCTCGTACTTTCGCATTTCTCGCATACTTGTTGGCCAGATCCTGGCCTTTTTCTGATATGTGTCACGTAGTAATGTGATACCACACTGAAACAGTCAATAGAAGCTGGTTCCGAATAGTATTTTAGAGGATAACGCTGGCTATGGCTGGGTTAGTTCTGGTATTTGCAATCATCTGGCTCATACTTTCGCGTTTTTCGCATATTTTTGGGCCAGATCCTGGGTTTTTTCTGGATTGGATCCCGTAGTAATGAGGTTCCACACCGAAACAGTCAATTAAACCTGGTTGCGATTAATATTTTAGAGGATAACGCCGGTTATGTCTCGGTTAGGGCTGGGATTTGCCCTCATCTGGCTCGTACTTTCGCGTTTTTCGCATATTTGTTGGCCAGATCCTGGGCAGTTCTGGTTTGGATCACGTAGTAATGTGGTACCACACCGAAGCAGTCAATTAAACCTGGTTGCGATTAATATTTTAGAGGATAACGCCGGTTATGTCTCGGTTAGGCCTGGGATTTGCCCTCATCTGGCTCGTACTTTCGCGTTTTTCGCATACTTGTTGGCCAGATGCTGGGTTTTTTCTGGTTTGGACCACGTAGTAATGACATACCGCACTGAAGCAGTTAATAAAAGCTGGTTCCGATTAGTGTTTTAGAGGACAACGCTGGTTATGTCTGGGTTAGTTCTGGTATTTGCAATCATCTGGCACATACTTCCGCTTTTTTCGCATACTTGTTGGCCACATGCTGGGTTTTTTCTGGTTTGGTTCCCGTAATAATGACGGTCCACACAGAAACAGCCAATTAAACCTGGTTTCGATTAATATTTTAGAGGATAACGCCGGTTATATCTCGGTTAGTTCTGGGATTTGCCCTCATCTGGCTCGTACCTTCGCATTTTTCGCATACTTGTTGGCCAGATCCTGGCCTTTTTCTGATATGTGTCACGTAGTAATGTGATACCACACTGAAACAGTCAATAGAAGCTGGTTCCGAATAGTATTTTAGAGGATAACGCTGGCTATGGCTGGGTTAGTTCTGGTATTTGCAATCATCTGGCTCATACTTTCGCGTTTTTCGCATATTTGTTGGCCAGATCCTGGGTTTTTTCTGGATTGGAGGCCGTAGTAATGAGGTTCCACACCGAAACAGTCAATTAAACCTGGTTGCGATTAATATTTTAGAGGATAACGCCGGTTATGTCTCTGTTAGGACTGGGATTTGCCCTCATCTGGCTCGTACTTTCGCTTTTTTGGCATACTTGTTGGCCAGATGCTGGGTTTTTTCTGGCTTGGATCCCGTAATAATGACGTTCCACACCGAAAGAGACAATTAAGCCTGGTTTCGATTTATATTTTAGAGGCTAACTCCGGTTATTTCTCGTGTAGGTCTGGGATTTGCCCTCATCTGTCTCGTACTTCCGCAATTTTCGCATACTTATTGGCAAGATCCTGGCTTTTTCTGGTTTGTATCACGTAGTAATGCGGTACTACACCGAAACAGTCAATTAAACCTGGTTGCGATTAATATTTTAGTGGATAACGCTGGTTATGTCTCGGTTAGGTCTGGGATTTGCCCTCATCTGGCCCGTACTTTAGCATTTTTGCATACTTGTTGGCCAGATCCTAGGCTTTTTGCAGGTTTGGATCACGTAGTAATGTGGTACGACACTGATACAGTCAATAAAAGCTGGTTCCGATAAGTGTTTTAGAGGATAACACTGGTTATGTCTGGGTTAGTTCTGGTATTTGCAATCATCGGGCTCATACTTTCGCCTCTTCGCATACTTGATGGCCAGATGCTGGGTTCTTTCTGGTTTGGATCCTGTAATAATGACGATCCACACCGAAACAGCCAACTAAACCTGCTTTCGATTAATATTTTAGAGGATAACGCCGGTTATATTTCGGTTAGGTCTGGGATTTGCCCTCATCTGGCTCGTGCCTTCGCATTTTTCGCAAACCTGTTGGCCAGATCCTGGGCAGTTCTGGTTTGGATCACGTAGTAATGTGGTACCACACCGAAGCAGTCAATTAAACCTGGTTGCGATTAATATTTTAGAGGATAACGCCGGTTATGTCTCGGTTAGGGCTGGGATTTGCCCTCATCTGGCTCGTACTTTCGCGTTTTTCGCATATTTGTTGGCCAGATCCTGGGCTTTTTCTGGTTTGGATCACGTAGTAATGTGGTACCACACTGAGACAGTCAATAAAAGTTGGTCCAGATTAGTATTTTAGAGGATAACGCTGGTTATGTCTCGGTTAGATCTGGGATTTGCCCTCATCTGGCCCGTAATTTCGCATTTTTCGCAAACCTGTTGGCCAGATCCTGGGCATTTCTGTTTTGGATCTCGTAGTAATGTGGTACCACACTGAAACAGTGAATAAAAGCTGGTTCCGATTAGTGTTTTAGAGGATAACGCTGGTTATGTCTGGGTTAGTTCTGGTATTTGCAATAATCATGCTCATACTTTCGCTTTTTTCGCATACTTGTTGGCCAGATGCTGGGTTTTTTCTGGTTTGGACCACGTAGTAATGACGTACCACACTGAAGCAGTCAATAAAAGCTGGTTCCGATTAGTGTTTTAGAGGATAGCGCTGGTTATGTCTGGGTTAGTTCTGGTATTTGCAATCATCTGGCACATACTTTCGCTTTTTTCGCATACTTGTTGGCCAGATGCTGGGTTTTTCTGGTTTGGATCCCGTAATAATGACGGTCCACACCGAAGCAGCCAATTAAACCTGGTTTCGATTAATATTTTAGAGGATAACGCCGGTTATATATCGGTTAGGTCTGGGATTTGCCGTCATCTGGCTCGTACTTTCGCATTTCTCGCATACTTGTTGGCCAGATCCTGGGCTTTTTCTGGTTTGGATCACGTAGTAATGTGGTACCACACTGAGACAGTCAATAAAAGCTGGTTCCGAATAGTATTTTAGAGGATAACGCTGGCTATGTCTGGCTTAGTTCTGGTATTTGCAATCATCTGGCTCATACTTTCGCGTTTCTCGCATATTTGTTGGCCAGATCCTGGGTTTTTTCTGGTTTGGATTCCGTAGTAATGAGGTGCCACACCGAAACAGTCAATTAAACCTGGTTGCGATTAATATTTTAGAGGATAACGCCGGTTATGTCTCGGTTAGGGCTGGGATTTGCCCTCATCTGGCTCGTACATTCGCATTTCTCGCATACTTGTTGGCCAGATCCTGGGCTTTTTCTGGCTTGGACCACGTAGTACTGTGGTATCACACTGAAACAGCCAATTAAACCTGGTTCCGATTAATATTTTAGAGGATAACGCCAGTTATGTCTCGGTGAGGTCTGAGATTTGCCCTCATCTGGCTCGTACTTTCGCATTTTTCGCATACTTGTTGGCCAGGTCCTGGGCTTTTTATGTTTGTATCACGTAGTAATGTGGTACCACACTGAAACAGTCAATAGAAGCTGGTTCCGAATAGTATTTTAGAGGATAACGCTGGCTATGCCTGGGTTAGATCTGGTATTTGCAATCATCTGGCTCATACTTTCGCGTTTTTCGCATATTTGTTGGCCAGATCCTGGATTTTGTCAGGTTTGGATTCCGTAGTAATGAGGTGCCACGCCGAAACAGTCAATTAAACCTGATTGCGATTAATATTTTAGAGGATAACGCCGGTTATGTCTCGGTTAGGGCTGGGATTTGCCCTCATCTGGCTCGTACTTTCGCATTTCTCGCATACTTGTTGGCTAGATCCTGGGCTTTTTCTGGTTTGGATCACGTGGTAATGTGGTACCACACTGAGACAGTCAATAAAAGTTGGTCCAGATTAGTATTTTAGAGGATAACGCAGGTTATGTCTCGGTTAGGTCTGGGATTTGCCCTCATCTGGCCCGTAATTTCGCGTTTTACGCATAGCTGTTGGCCAGATCCTGGGCATTTCTGGTTTGGATCACGTAGTAATGTGGTACCACACTGAAACAGTCAATAAAAGCTGGTTCCGAATAGTATTTTAGAGGATAACGCTGGCTATGTCTGGCTCGGTTCTGGTATTTGCTATCATCTGGCTCATACTTTCGCGTTTTTCGCATACTTGTTGGCCAGATGCTGGGTTTTTTCTGGTTTGGATCCCGTAATAATGACGGTCCACACCGAAACAGCCAATTAAACCTGGTTTCGATTAATATTTTAGAGGATAACGCCGGTTATATCTCGGCTAGTTCTGGGATTTGCCCTCATCAGGCTCGTACCTTCGCATTTTTCGCATACTTGTTGGCCAGATCCTGGCCTTTTTCTGATATGTGTCACGTAGTAATGTGATACCACACTGAAACAGTCAATAGAAGCTGGTTACGAATAGTATTTTAGAGGATAACGCTGGCTATGGCTGGGTTAGTTCTGGTATTTGCAATCATCTGGCTCATACTTTCGCGTTTTTCGCATATTTGTTGGCCAGATCCTGGGTTTTTTCTGGATTGGATCCGGTAGTAATGAGGTTCCACACCGAAACAGTCAATTAAACCTGGTTGCGATTAATATTTTAGAGGATAACGCCGGTTATGTCTCTGTTAGGACTGGGATTTGCCCTCATCTGGCTCGTACTTTCGCTTTTTTGGCATACTTGTTGGCCAGATGCTGGGTTTTTTCTGGCTTGGATCCCGTAATAATGACGTTCCACACCGAAAGAGTCAATTAAACCTGGTTTCGATTTATATTTTAGAGGCTAACTCCGGTTATTTCTCGCGTAGGTCTGGGATTTGCCCTCATCTGTCTCGTACTTCCGCAGTTTTCGCATACTTATTGGCAAGATCCTGGCCTTTTTCTGGTTTGTATCACGTAGTAATGCGGTACTACACCGAAACAGTCAATTAAACCTGGTTGCGATTAATATTTTAGTGGATAACGCTGGTTATGTCTCGGTTAGGTCTGGGATTTGCCCTCATCTGGCCAGTACTTTCGCATTTTTGCATACTTGTTGGCCAGATCCTAGGCTTTTTGCAGGTTTGGATCACGTAGTAATGTGGTACGACACTGATACAGTCAATAAAAGCTGGTTCCGATAAGTGTTTTAGAGGATAACACTGGTTATGTCTTGGTTAGTTCTGGTATTTGCAATCATCTGGCTCATACTTTCGCCTTTTTCGCATATTTGTTGGCCAGATCCTGGGTTTTTTCTGGTATGGATCCCGTAATAATGACGATCCACACCGAAACAGCCAACTAAACCTGGTTTCGATTAATATTTTAGAGGATAACGCCGGTTATATTTCGGTTAGGTCTGGGATTTGCCCTCATCTGGCTAGGGCCTTCGCATTTTTCGCATACTTGTTGGCCAGATCCTGGCCGTTTTCTGGCTCGGACCACGTAGTAATGTGGTACCACACCGAAGCAGTCAATTAAACCTGGTTGCGATTAATATTTTAGAGGATAACGCCGGTTATGTCTCGGTTAGGGCTGGGATTTGCCCTCATCTGGCTCGTACTTTCGCATTTCTCGCATACTTGTTGGCCAGATCCTGGGCTTTTTCTGGTTTGGATCACGTAGTAATGTGGTACCACACCGAGACAGTCAATAAAAGTTGGTCCAGATTAGTATTTTAGAGGATAACGCTGGTTATGTCTCGGTTAGGTCTGGGATTTGCCCTCATCTGGCCCGTAATTTCGCATTTTTCGCAAACCTGTTGGCCAGATCCTGGGCAGTTCTGGTTTGGATCACGTAGTAATGTGGTACCACACTGAAACAGTCAATTAAACCTGGTTCCGATTAATATTTTAGAGGATAACGCCAGTTATGTCTCGGTGAGGTCTGAGATTTGCCCTCATCTGGCTCGTACTTTCGCATTTCTCGCATACTTGTTGGCCAGATCCTGGGCTTTTTCTGGTTTGGATCACGTAGTAATGTGGTACCACACTGAGACAGTCAATAAAAGCTGGTTCCGAATAGTATTTTAGAGGATAACGCTGGTTATGTCTAGGAAGGTTCTGGTATTTGCAATAATCTTGCTCATACTTTCGCCTTTTTCGCATACTTGATGGCCAGATGCTGGGTTCTTTCTGGTTTGGATCCTGTAATAATGACGATCCACACCGAAACAGCCAACTAAACCTGGTTTCGATTAATATTTTAGAGGATAACGCCGGTTATATTTCGGTTAGGTCTGGGATTTGCCCTCATCTGGCTCGTGCCTTCGCATTTTTCGCAAACCTGTTGGCCAGATCCTCGGCAGTTCTGGTTTGGATCACGTAGTAATGTGGTACCACACCGAAGCAGTCAATTAAACCTGGTTGCGATTAATATTTTAGAGGATAACGCCGGTTATGTCTCGGTTAGGGCTGGGATTTGCCCTCATCTGGCTCGTACTTTCGCGTTTTTCGCATATATGTTGGCCAGATCCTGGGTTTTTTCTGGTTTGGATTCCGTAGTAATGAGGTGCCACACCGAAACAGTCAATTAAACCTGGTTGCGATTAATATTTTAGAGGATAACGCCGGTTATGTCTCGGTTAGGGCTGGGATTTGCCCTCATCTTGCTCATACTTTCGCCTTTTTCGCATACTTGATGGCCAGATGCTGGGTTCTTTCTGGTTTGGATCCTGTAATAATGACGATCCACACCGAAACAGCCAACTAAACCTGGTTTCGATTAATATTTTAGAGGATAACGCCGGTTATATTTCGGTTAGGTCTGGGATTTGCCCTCATCTGGCTCGTGCCTTCGCATTTTTCGCAAACCTGTTGGCCAGATCCTCGGCAGTTCTGGTTTGGATCACGTAGTAATGTGGTACCACACCGAAGCAGTCAATTAAACCTGGTTGCGATTAATATTTTAGAGGATAACGCCGGTTATGTCTCGGTTAGGGCTGGGATTTGCCCTCATCTGGCTCGTACTTTCGCGTTTTTCGCATATTTGTTGGCCAGATCCTGGGTTTTTTCTGGTTTGGATTCCGTAGTAATGAGGTGCCACACCGAAACAGTCAATTAAACCTGGTTGCGATTAATATTTTAGAGGATAACGCCGGTTATGTCTCGGTTAGGGCTGGGATTTGCCCTCATCTTGCTCATACTTTCGCCTTTTTCGCATACTTGATGGCCAGGTCCTGGGCTTTTTATGTTTGTATCACGTAGTAATGTGGTACCACACTGAAACAGTCAATAGAAGCTGGTTCCGAATAGTATTTTAGAGGATAACGCTGGCTATGTCTGGGTTAGATCTGGTATTTGCAATCATCTGGCTCATACTTTCGCGTTTTTCGCATATTTGTTGGCCAGATCCTGGATTTTGTCTGGTTTGGATTCCGTAGTAATGAGGTGCCACACCGAAACAGTCAATTAAACCTGGTTGCGATTAATATTTTAGAGGATAACAACCGGTTATGTCTCGGTTAGGGCTGGGATTTGCCCTCATCTGGCTCGTACTTTCGCATTTCTCGCATACTTGTTGGCCAGATCCTGGCCTTTTTCTGATATGTGTCACGTAGTAACGTGATACCACACTGAAACAGTCAATAGAAGCTGGTTCCGAATAGTATTTTAGAGGATAACGCTGGCTATGGCTGGGTTAGTTCTGGTATTTGCAATCATCTGGCTCATACTTTCGCGTTTTTCGCATATTTGTTGGCCAGATCCTGGGTTTTTTCTGGATTGGATCCCGTAGTAATGAGGTTCCACACCGAAACAGTCAATTAAACCTGGTTGCGATTAATATTTTAGAGGATAACGCCGGTTATGTCTCGGTTAGGGCTGTGATTTGCCCTCATCTGGCTCGTACTTTCGCATTTCTCGCATACTTGTTGGCCAGATCCTGGGCTTTTTCCGGTTTGTATCACGTAGTAATGTGGTACCACACCGAGACAGTCAATAAAAGTTGGTCCAGATTAGTATTTTAGAGGATAACGCTGGTTATGTCTCGGTTAGGTCTGGGATTTGCCCTCATCTGGCTCGTACTTTCGCATTTCTCGCATACTTGTTGGCCAGATCCTGGGCTTTTTCTGGTTTGGATCACGTAGTAATGTGGTACCACACTGAGACAGTCAATAAAAGCTGGTTCCGAATAGTATTTTAGAGGATAACGCTGGTTATGTCTGGGTTAGTTCTGGTATTTGCAATGATCTTGCTCATACTTTCGCTTTTTTTGCATAAATGTTGGCCAGATGCTGGGTTTTTTCTGGTTTGGACCACGTAGTAATGACGTACCACACTGAAGCAGTCAATAAAAGCAGGTTCCGATTAGTGTTTTAGAGGATAACGCTGGTTATGTCTGGGTTTGTTCTGGTATTTGCAATCATCTGGCACATACTTTCGCTTTTTTTGCATACTTGTTGGCCAGATGCTGGGTTTTTTCTGGTTTGGATCCCGTAATAATGACGGTCTACACCGAAACAGCCAATTAAACCTGGTATCGATTAATATTTTAGAGGATAACGCCGGTTATGTCTCGGTTAGGTCTGGGATTTGCCCTCATCTGGCTCGTAACTTCGCATTTTTCGCATACTTGTTGGCCAGATCCTGGGCTTTTTCTGGTTTGGATCACGTAGTAATGTGGTACCACACTGAGACAGTCAATAAAAGTTGGTCCAGATTAGTATTTTAGAGGATAACGCTGGTTATGTCTCGGTTAGGTCTGGGATTTGCCCTCATCTGGCCCGTAATTTCGCGTTTTGCGCATAGCTGTTGGCCAGATCCTGGGCATTTCTGGTTTGGATCACGTAGTAATGTGGTACCACACTGAAACAGTCAATAAAAGCTGGTTCCGAATAGTATTTTAGAGGATAACGCTGGCTATGTCTGGCTTAGTTCTGGTATTTGCAATCATCTGGCTCATACTTTCGCGTTTTTCGCATACTTGTTGGCCAGATGCTGGGTTTTTTCTGGTTTGGACCACGTAGTAATGACGTACCGCACTGAAGCAGTCAATAAAAGCTGGTTCCGATTAGTGTTTTAGAGGACATCGCTGGTTATGTCTGGGTTAGTTCTGGTATTTGCAATCATCTGGCACATACTTTCGCTTTTTTCGCATACTTGTTGGCCAGATGCTGGGTTTTTTCTGGTTTGGATCCCGTAATAATGACTGTCCACACCGAAACAGCCAATTAAACCTGGTTTCGATTAATATTTTAGAGGATAACGCCGGTTATGTCTCTGTTAGGACTGGGATTTGCCCTCATCTGGCTCGTAATTTCGCTTTTTTGGCATACTTGTTGGCCAGATGCTGGGTTTTTTCTGGCTTGGATCACGTAATAATGACGTTCCACACCGAAAGAGTCAATTAAACCCGGTTTCGATTTATATTTTAGAGGATAACTCCGGTTATTTCTCGTGTAGGTCTGGGATTTGCCCTCATCTGTCTCGTACTTCCGCAATTTTCGCATACTTATTGGCAAGATCCTGGCCTTTTTCTGGTTTGTATCACGTAGTAATGCGGTACTACACCGAAACAGTCAATTAAACCTGGTTGCGATTAATATTTTAGTGGATAACGCTGGTTATGTCTCGGTTAGGTCTGGGATTTGCCCTCATCTGGCCCGTACTTTCGCAT
Source organism: Colletes latitarsis (assembly GCF_051014445.1). Lineage (NCBI taxonomy): Eukaryota > Metazoa > Arthropoda > Insecta > Hymenoptera > Colletidae > Colletes > Colletes latitarsis. The sequence goes on along the minus strand of NW_027488368.1, from coordinate 372,540 downwards.
TTTTGCATACTTGTTGGCCAGATCCTAGGCTTTTTGCTGGTTTGGATCATGTAGTAATGTGGTACGACACTGATACAGTCAATAAAAGCTGGTTCCGATAAGTGTTTTAGAGGATAACACTGGTTATGTCTTGGTTAGTTCTGGTATTTGCAATCATCTGGCTCATACTCTCGCCTTTTTCGCATATTTGTTGGCCAGATCCTGGGTTTTTTCTGGTATGGATCCCGTAATAATGACGATCCACACCGAAACAGCCAACTAAACCTGGTTTCGATTAGTATTCTAGAGGATAACGCCGGTTATATTTCGGTTAGGTCTGGGATTTGCCCTCATCTGGCCCGTGCCTTCGCATTTTTCGCATACTTGTTGGCCAGATCCTGGCCTTTTGCTGGCTCGGACCACGTAGTAATGTGGTACCACACCGAAGCAGTCAATTAAACCTGGTTGCGATTAATATTTTAGAGGATAACGCCGGTTATGTCTCAGTTAGGGCTGGGATTTGCCCTCATCTGGCTCGTACTTTCGCATTTCTCGCATACTTGTTGGCCAGATCCTGGGCTTTTTCTGGTTTGGATCACGTAGTAATGTGGTACCACACCGAGACAGTCAATAAAAGTTGGTCCAGATTAGTGTTTTAGAGGATAACGCTGGTTATGTCTCGGTTAGGTCTGGGATTTGCCCTCATCTGGCTCGTGCCTTCGCATTTTTCGCATACTTGTTGGCCAGATCCTGGCCTTTTGCTGGCTCGGACCACGTAGTAATGTGATACCACACTGAAACAGTCAATAGAAGCTGGTTCCGAATAGTATTTTAGAGGATAACGCTGGCTATGGCTGGGTTAGTTCTGGTATTTGCAATCATCTGGCTCATACTTTCGCGTTCTTCGCATATTTGTTGGCCAGATCCTGGGTTTTTTCTGGTTTGGATCCCGTAGTAATGAGGTTCCACACCGAAACAGTCAATTAAACCTGGTTGCGATTAATATTTTAGAGGATAACGCCGGTTATGTCTCGGTTAGGACTGGGATTTGCCCTCATCTGGCTCGTACTTTCGCTTTTTTCGCATACTTGTTGGCCAGATGCTAGGTTTTTTCTTGTTTGGATTCCGTAATAATGACGTTCCACACCGAAACAGTCAATTAAACCTGGTTTCGATTAATATTTTAGAGGATAACGCCGGTTATATCTCGGTTAGGTCTGAGATTTGCCCTCATCTGGCCCGTACTTTCGCATTTTTCGCATACTTGTTGGCCAGATCCTGGGCTTCTTCTGGTTTGGATCACGTAGTAATGTGGTACCACACTGAAACAGTCAAAAAAAGCTGGTTCCGAATAGTATTTTAGAGGATAACGCTGGCTATGTCTGGCTTAGTTCTGGTATTTGCAATCATCTGGCTCATACTTTCACATTTTTCGCATACTTGTTGGCCAGATCCTGGGCTTCTTCTGGTTTGGATCACGTAGTAATGTGGGACCACACTGAAACAGTCATTTAAACTTGGTTTCGATTAATATTTTAGAGGATAACTCCGGTTATTTCTCGTGTAGGTCTGGGATTTGCCCTCTCCTGTCTCGTACATCCGGAATTTTCGCATACTTATTGGCAAGATTCTGGCCTTTTTCTGGTTTGTATCACGTAGTAATGCGGTACTACGCCGAAACAGTCAATTAAACCTGGTTGCGATTAATATTTTAGAGGATAACGCCGGTTATGTCTCGGTTAGAGCTGGGATTTGCCCTCATCTGGCTCATACTTTCGCGTTTTGCGCATATTTGTTGGCCATATCCTGTGTTTTTTCTGGTTTGGAGTCGGTAGTAATGATGTGCCACACCGAAACAGTCAATTAAACCTGGTTGCGATTAATATTTTAGAGGATAACGCCGGTTATGTCTCGGTTAGGACTGGGATTTACCCTCATCTGGCTCGTACTTTCGCATTTTTCGCATACTTGTTGGCCAGATGCTGGGTTTTTTCTGGCTTGGATCCCGTAATAATGACGTTCCACACCGAAACAGTCAATTAAACCTGGTTTCGATTAATATTTTAGAGGATAACGCCGGTTATGTCTTGGTTAGGTCTGGGATTTGCCCTCATCTGGCCCGTACTTTCGCATTTTTCGCATACTTGCTGGCCAGATCCTGGGCTTCTTCTGGTTTGGGTCACGTAGTAATGTGGGACCACACTGAAACAGTCATTTAACCTTGGTTTCGATTAATATTTTAGAGGATAACTCCGGTTATTTCTCGTGTAGGTCTGGGATTTGCCCTCATCTGGCCCGTGCTTTCGCATTTTTCGCATACTTGAATGGCCAGATCCTGTGCTTTTCTATTGTTGCGATCACGTAGTAAAATGGTACCACACTGAAACAGTCAATTAAACCTTGTTGCGATTAAAATTTTAGAGGATAACGCAGGTTATGTCTCGGTCAGGTCTCGGATTTGCCCTCATCTGGCCCGTACTTTCGCATTTTTCGCATACTTGAATGGCCAGATCCTGGGTTTTTCTATTGTTAGGATCACGTAGTAATGTGGTACCACACTGAGACAGTCAATAAAAGCTGGTTCGGATTAGTATTTTAGACGATAACGCTGGTTATGTCTGGGTTAGTTCTGGTATTTGCAATCATCTGGCTCATACTTTCGCATTTTTCGCATACTTGTTGGCCAGATCCTGGGCTCCTTCTGGCTTGGATCACGTAGTAATGTGGGACCACAAGGTAACAGTCAACTAAACCTGGTTTCGATTAATATTTTAGAGGATAACGCTGGTTATGTCTGGGTTAGTTCTGGTATTTGCAATCATCTGGCTCATACTTTCGCTTTTTTCGCATACTTGATGGCCAGATGCTTGGTTTTTTCTGGTATGGATCCCGTAATAATGACGATCCACACTGAAACAGCCAACTAAACCTGGTTTCGATTAGTATTTTAGAGGATAACGCCGGTTATGTTTCGGTTAGGTCTGGGATTTGCCCTCATCTGGCTCGTGCCTTCGCATTTTTCGCATACTTGTTGGCCAGATCCTGGCCTTTTGCTGGCTCGGACCACGTAGTAATGTGGTACCACACCGAAGCAGCCAATTAAACCTGGTTGCGATTAATATTTTAGAGGATAACGCCGGTTATGTCTCAGTTAGGGCTGGGATTTGCCCTCATCTGGCTCGTACTTTCGCATTTCTCGCATACTTGTTGGCCAGATCCTGGGCTTCTTCTGGTTTGGATCACGTAGTAATGTGGTACCACACTGAAACAGTCAATAAAAGCTGGTTCCGAATAGTATTTTAGAGGATAACGCTGGCTGTGGCTGGGTTAGTTCTGGTATTTGCAATCATCTGGCTCATACTTTCGCGTTCTTCGCATATTTGTTGGCCAGATCCTGGGCTTTTTCTGGTTTGGATCACGTAGTAATGTGGTACCACACCGAGACAGTCAATAAAAGTTGGTCCAGATTAGTCTTTTAGAGGATAACGCTGGTTATGTCTCGGTTAGGTCTGGGATTTGCCCTCATCTGGCTCGTGCCTTCGCATTTTTCGCATACTTGTTGGCCAGATCCTGGCCTTTTGCTGGCTCGGACCACGTAGTAATGTGATACCACACTGAAACTGTCAATAGAAGCTGGTTCCGAATAGTATTTTAGAGGACGACGCTGGCTATGGCTGGGTTAGTTCTGGTATTTGCAATCATCTGGCTCATACTTTCGCGTTCTTCGCATATTTGTTGGCCAGATCCTGGGTTTTTTCTGGTTTGGATCCCGTAGTAATGAGGTTCCACACCGAAACAGTCAATTAAACCTGGTTGCGATTAATATTTTAGAGGATAATGCCGGTTATGTCTCGGTTAGGACTGGGATTTGCCCTCGTCTGGCTCGTACTTTCGCTTTTTTCGCATACTTGTTGGCCAGATGCTGGGTTTTTTCTGGTTTGGATTCCGTAATAATGACGTTCCACACCGAAACAGTCAATTAAACCTGGTTTCGGTTAATATTTTAGAGGATAACGCCGGTTATATCTCGGTTAGGTCTGGGATTTGCCCTCATCTGGCCCGTACTTTCGCATTTTTCGCATACTTGTTGGCCAGATCCTGGGCTTCTTCTGGTTTGGATCACGTAGTAATGTGGTACCACACTGAAACAGTCAATAAAAGCTGGTTCCGAATAGTATTTTAGAGGATAACGCTGGCTATGTCTGGCTTAGTTCTGGTATTTGCAATCATCTGGCTCATACTTTCACATTTTTCGCATAGTTGTTGGCCAGATCCTGGGCTTCTTCTGGTTTGGATCACGTAGTAATGTGGGACCACACTGAAACAGTCATTTAAACTTGGTTTCGATTAATATTTTAGAGGATAACTCCGGTTATTTCTCGTGTAGGTCTGGGATTTGCCCTCATCTGTCTCGTACTTCCGCAATTTTCGCATACTTATTGGCAAGATCCTGGCCTTTTTCTGGTTTGTATCACGTAGTAATGCGGTGCTACGCCGAAACAGTCAATTAAACCTGGTTTCGATTAATATTTTAGAGGATAACGCCGGTTATATCTCGGTTAGGTCTGGGATTTGCCCTCATCTGGCCCGTACTTTCGCATTTTTCGCATACTTGTTGGACAGATCCTGGGCTTCTTCTGGTTTGGATCACGTAGTAATGTGGTACCACACTGAAACAGTCAATAAAAGCTGGTTCCGAATAGTATTTTAGAGGATAACGCTGGCTATGTCTGGCTTAGTTCTGGTATTTGCAATCATCTGGCTCATACTTTCACATTTTTCGCATACTTGTTGGCCAGATCCTGGGCTTCTTCTGGTTTGGATCACGTAGTAATGTGGGACCACACTGAAACAGTCATTTAAACTTGGTTTCGATTAATATTTTAGAGGATAACTCCGGTTATTTCTCGTGTAGGTCTGGGATTTGGCCTCATCTGTCTCGTACTTCCGCAATTTTCGCATACTTATTGGCAAGATCCTGGCCTTTTTCTGGTTTGTATCACGTAGTAATGCGGTACTACGCCGAAACAGTCAATAAAACCTGGTTGCGATTAATATTTTAGAGGATAACGCCGGTTACGTCTCGGTTAGAGCTGGGATTTGCCCTTATCTGGCTCGTACTTTCGCATTTCTCGCATACTTGTTGGCCAGATCCTGGCCTTTTTCTGGTTTGTATCACGTAGTAATGCGGTACTACGCCGAAACAGTCAATTAAACCTGGTTGCGATTAATATTTTAGAGGATAACGCTGGTTATGTCTCGGTTAGGTCTGGGATTTGCCCTCATCTGGCCCGTACTTTCGCATTTTTGCATACTTGTTGGCCAGATCCTAGGTTTTTTGCTGGTTTGGATCACGTAGAAATGTGGTACGACACTGATACAGTCAATAATAGCTTGTTCCGATTAGTGTTTTAGAGGACAACGCTGGTTATGTCTGGGTTAGTTCTGGTATTTGCAATCCTCTGGCTCATACTCTCGCTTTTTTCGCATACTTGATGGCCAGATGCTGGGTTCTTTCTGGTTTGGATCCCGTAGTAATGAGACTCCACACAGAAACAGTCAATTAAACCTGGTTGCGATTAATATTTTAGAGGATAACGCTGGTTATGTCTCGGTTAGGTCTGGTATTTGCCCTCATCTGGATCGTACTTTCGCATTTTTCGCATACTTGTTGGCCTGAGCCTGGGCTTTATCTGGTTTGTTGCACGTACTAATATGGTACTACACTGAAACAGTCAATAGAAGCTGGTTCCGAATAGGATTTTAGAGGATAACGCTGGTTATGTCGGGGTTAGTTCTGGTATTTGCAATCATCTGGCTCTTACCTCCGCATTTTTCGCCTACCTTTTGGCCAGATCCTGGGCTTTTTCTGGTTTGGATCACGTAGTAATGAGACTCCACACAGAAACAGTCAATTAAACCTGGTTGCGATTAATATTTTAGAGGATAACGCTGGTTATGTCTCGGTTAGGTCTGGTATTTGCCCTCATCTGGATCGTACTTTCGCATTTTTCGCATACTTGTTGGCCTGAGCCTGGGCTTTATCTGGTTTGTTGCACGTACTAATATGGTACTACACTGAAACAGTCAATAGAAGCTGGTTCCGAATAATATTTTGGAGGATAACGCTGGTTATGTCTGGGTTAGTTCTGGTATTTGCAAACATCTGGCTCATACTTTCGCGATTACGCATACTTGTTGGCCAGATCCTGGGTTTTTTCTGGTTTGGATCCCGTAGTAATGCGGTACTACGCCGAAACAGTCAATTAAACCAGGTTGCGATTAATATTTTAGAGGATAACGCTGATTATGTCTCGGTTAGGTCTGGGATTTGCCCTCATCTGGCTCGTACCTTCGCATTTTTCGCATACTTGTTGGCCAGACACTGGCCTTTTTCTGGCTTGGACCACGTAGTACTGTGGTATCACACTGAAACAGTCAATTAAACCTGGTTCCGATTAATATTTTACAGGATAACGCCGGTTATGTCTCAGTGAGGTCTGAGATTTGCCCTCATCTGGCTCGTACTTTCGTATTTTTCGCATATTTGTTGGCCAGATCCTGGCCTTTTTCTGATTTGGAGCACGTAGTAATGTGGTACCACACTGAAACAGTCAATAAACGCTGGTTCGGATTAGTATTTTAGAGGATAACGCTGGTTATGTCTGGGTTAGTTCTGGTATTTGCAATCATCTGGCTCTTACCTCCGCATTTTTCGCCTACCTTTTGGCCAGATCCTGGGCTTTTTCTGGTTTGGATCACGTAGTAATATGGTACCACACTGAAACAGTCAATAGAAGCTGGTTCCGAATAGTATTTTAGAGGATAACGCTGGTTATGTCTGGGTTAGTTCTGGTATTTGCAACCATCTGGCTCATACTTTCGCGATTTCGCATACTTGTTGGCCAGATCCTGGCCTTTTTCTTGTTTGGAGCACGTAGTAATGTGGTACCACACTGAAACAGTCAATAAAAGCTGGTTCCGATTAGTATTTTAGAGCATACGCTGGTCATGTCTGGGTTAGTTCTGGTATTTGCAATCATCTGGCTCGTACCTCCGCATTTTTCGCCTACTTGTCTGCAAGATCCTGGGCTTTTTCTGGTTTGGATCACGTAGTAATGCGGTACCACACCGTAACAGTCAATTAAACCTGGTTGCGATTAATATTTTGGAGGATAACGCCGGTTATGTCTGGGTTAGTTCTGGTATTTGCCCTCATCTGGCTAGTAGTTTCGCATTTTTCGCATACTTGTTGGGCAGACCCTGGCCTTTTTCTGGCTTGGACCACGTAGTACTGTGGTATCACACTGAAGCAGTCAATTAAACCAGGATCCGATTAATATTTTAGAGGATAACGCCGGTTATGTCTCGGTGAGGTCTGAGATTTGCCCCGATCTGGCTCGTACTTTCGTATTTTTCGCATATTTGTTGGCCAGATCCTGGCCTTTTTCTGATTTGGAGCACGTAGTAATGTGGTACCACACTGAAACAGTCAATAAACGCTGGTTCGGATTAGTATTTTAGAGGATAACGCTGGTTATGTCTGGGTTAGTTCTGGTATTTGCAATCATCTGGCTCTTACCTCCGCATTTTTCGCCTACCTTTTGGCCAGATCCTGGGCTTTTTCTGGTTTGGATCACGTAGTAATGCGGTACCACACCGTAACAGTCAATTAAACCTGGTTGCGATTAATATTTTGGAGGATAACGCCGGTTATGTCTGGGTTAGTTCTGGGATTTGCCCTCATCTGGCCCGTACTTTCGCATTTTTCGCATACTTGTTGGCCAGATCCTGGGCTTCTTCTGGTTTGGGTCACGTAGTAATGTGGGACCACACTGAAACAGTCATTTAACCTTGGTTTCGATTAATATTTTAGAGGATAACTCCGGTTATTTCTCGTGTAGGTCTGGGATTTGCCCTCATCTGGCCCGTGCTTTCGCATTTTTCGCATACTTGAATGGCCAGATCCTGTGCTTTTCTATTGTTGCGATCACGTAGTAAAATGGTACCACACTGAAACAGTCAATTAAACCTTGTTGCGATTAAAATTTTAGAGGATAACGCAGGTTATGTCTCGGTCAGGTCTCGGATTTGCCCTCATCTGGCCCGTACTTTCGCATTTTTCGCATACTTGAATGGCCAGATCCTGGGTTTTTCTATTGTTAGGATCACGTAGTAATGTGGTACCACACTGAGACAGTCAATAAAAGCTGGTTCCGATTAGTATTTTAGACGATAACGCTGGTTATGTCTGGGTTAGTTCTGGTATTTGCAATTATCTGGCTCGTACTTTCGCATTTTTCGCATACTTGTTGGCCAGATCCTGGGCTCCTTCTGGCTTGGATCACGTAGTAATGTGGGACCACAAGGTAACAGTCAACTAAACCTGGTTTCGATTAATATTTTAGAGGATAACGCTGGTTATGTCTGGGTTAGTTCTGGTATTTGCAATCATCTGGCTCATACTTTCGCTTTTTTCGCATACTTGATGGCCAGATGCTTGGTTTTTTCTGGTATGGATCCCGTAATAATGACGATCCACACTGAAACAGCCAACTAAACCTGGTTTCGATTAGTATTTTAGAGGATAACGCCGGTTATATTTCGGTTAGGTCTGGGATTTGCCCTCATCTGGCTCGTGCCTTCGCATTTTTCGCATACTTGTTGGCCAGATCCTGGCCTTTTGCTGGCTCGGACCACGTAGTAATGTGGTACCACACCGAAGCAGCCAATTAAACCTGGTTGCGATTAATATTTTAGAGGATAACGCCGGTTATGTCTCAGTTAGGGCTGGGATTTGCCCTCATCTGGCTCGTACTTTCGCATTTTTCGCATACTTGTTGGCCAGATCCTGGGCTTCTTCTGGTTTGGATCACGTAGTAATGTGGTACCACACTGAAACAGTCAATAAAAGCTGGTTCCGAATAGTATTTTAGAGGATAACGCTGGCTATGTCTGGGTTAGTTCTGGTATTTGCAATCATCTGGCTCATACTTTCACATTTTTCGCATACTTGTTGGCCAGATCCTGGGCTTCTTCTGGTTTGGATCACGTAGTAATGTGGGACCACACTGAAACAGTCATTTAAACTTGGTTTCGATTAATATTTTAGAGGATAACTCCGGTTATTTCTCGTGTAGGTCTGGGATTTGGCCTCATCTGTCTCGTACTTCCGCAATTTTCGCATACTTATTGGCAAGATCCTGGCCTTTTTCTGGTTTGTATCACGTAGTAATGCGGTACTACGCCGAAACAGTCAATAAAACCTGGTTGCGATTAATATTTTAGAGGATAACGCCGGTTACGTCTCGGTTAGAGCTGGGATTTGCCCTTATCTGGCTCGTACTTTCGCATTTCTCGCATACTTGTTGGCCAGATCCTGGCCTTTTTCTGGTTTGTATCACGTAGTAATGCGGTACTACGCCGAAACAGTCAATTAAACCTGGTTGCGATTAATATTTTAGAGGATAACGCTGGTTATGTCTCGGTTAGGTCTGCGATTTGCCCTCATCTGGCCCGTACTTTCGCATTTTTGCATACTTGTTGGCCAGATCCTAGGTTTTTTGCTGGTTTGGATCACGTAGAAATGTGGTACGACACTGATACAGTCAATAATAGCTTGTTCCGATTAGTGTTTTAGAGGACAACGCTGGTTATGTCTGGGTTAGTTCTGGTATTTGCAAACATCTGGCTCATACTTTCGCGATTACGCATACTTGTTGGCCAGATCCTGGGTTTTTTCTGGTTTGGATCCCGTAGTAATGAGTTTCCACACCGAAACAGTCAATTAAACCAGGTTGCGATTAATATTTTAGAGGATAACGCTGATTATGTCTCGGTTAGGTCTGGGATTTGCCCTCATCTGGCTCGTACTTTCGCATTTTTCGCATACTTGTTGGCCAGACACTGGCCTTTTTCTGGCTTGGACCACGTAGTACTGTGGTATCACACTGAAACAGTCAATTAAACCTGGTTCCGATTAATATTTTACAGGATAACGCCGGTTATGTCTCAGTGAGGTCTGAGATTTGCCCTCATCTGGCTCGTACTTTCGTATTTTTCGCATATTTGTTGGCCAGATCCTGGCCTTTTTCTGATTTGGAGCACGTAGTAATGTGGTACCACACTGAAACAGTCAATAAACGCTGGTTCGGATTAGTATTTTAGAGGATAACGCTGGTTATGTCTGGGTTAGTTCTGGTATTTGCAATCATCTGGCTCTTACCTCCGCATTTTTCGCCTACCTTTTGGCCAGATCCTGGGCTTTTTCTGGTTTGGATCACGTAGTAATATGGTACCACACTGAAACAGTCAATAGAAGCTGGTTCCGAATAGTATTTTAGAGGATAACGCTGGTTATGTCTGGGTTAGTTCTGGTATTTGCAACCATCTGGCTCATACTTTCGCGATTTCGCGTACTTGTTGGCCAGATCCTGGCCTTTTTCTTGTTTGGAGCACGTAGTAATGTGGTACCACACTGAAACAGTCAATAAAAGCTGGTTCCTATTAGTATTTTAGAGCATACGCTGGTCATGTCTGGGTTAGTTCTGGTATTTGCAATCATCTGGCTCGTACCTCCGCATTTTTCGCCTACTTGTCTGCAAGATCCTGGGCTTTTTCTGGTTTGGATCACGTAGTAATGCGGTACCACACCGTAACAGTCAATTAAACCTGGTTGCGATTAATATTTTGGAGGATAACGCCGGTTATGTCTGGGTTAGTTCTGGTATTTGCCCTCATCTGGCTAGTAGTTTCGCATTTTTCGCATACTTGTTGGGCAGACCCTGGCCTTTTTCTGGCTTGGACCACGTAGTACTGTGGTATCACACTGAAACAGTCAATTAAACCAGGATCCGATTAATATTTTAGAGGATAACGCCGGTTATGTCTCGGTGAGGTCTGAGATTTGCCCCGATCTGGCTCGTACTTTCGTATTTTTCGCATACTTGTTGGCCAGATCCTGGCCTTTTTCTGGTTTGGAGCACGTAGTAATATGGTGCTACACTGAAACAGTCAATAGAAGCTGGTTCCGAATAGTATTTTAGAGGATAACGCTGGTTATGTCTGGGTTAGTTCTGGTATTTGCAACCATCTGGCTCATACTTTCGCGATTTCGCATACTTGTTGGCCAGATCCTGGTTTTTTTCTGGTTTGGATCCCGTAGTAATGAGATTCCACACCGAAACAGTCAATTAAACCTGGTTCCGATTAATATTTTAGAGGATAACGCCGGTTATGTCTCGGTGAGGTCTGAGATTTGCCCTCATCTGGCTCGTACTTTCGTATTTTTCGCATACTTGTTGGCCAGATCCTGGGCTTTTTCTGGTTTGGATCACGTAGTAATGCGGTACCACACCGTAACAGTCAATTAAACCTGGTTGCGATTAATATTTTGGAGGATAACGCCGGTTATGTCCCGGTTAGGTCTGGGATTTGCCCTCATCTGGCTCGTACCTTCGCATTTTTCGCATACTTGTTGGCCAGATCCTGGGCTTTTTCTGGTTTGGATTTCGTACTAATATGGTACTACACTGAAACAGTCAATAGAAGCTGGTTCCGAATAGTATTTTAGAGGATAACGCTGGTTATGTCTGGGTTAGTTCTGGTATTTGCAACCATCTGGCTCATACTTTCGCGATTACGCATACTTGTTGGCCAGATCCTGGGTTTTTTCTGGTTTGGATCCCGTAGTAATGAGTTTCCACACCGAAACAGTCAATTAAACCAGGTTGCGATTAATATTTTAGAGGATAACGCTGATTATGTCTCGGTAAGGTCCGGGATTTGCCCTCATCTGGCCCGTACTTTCGCATTTTTCGCATACTTGTTGGCCAGATCCTGGGCTTCTTCTGGTTTGGGTCACGTAGTAATGTGGGACCACACTGAAACAGTCATTTAACCTTGGTTTCGATTAATATTTTAGAGGATAACTCCGGTTATTTCTCGTGTAGGTCTGGGATTTGCCCTCATCTGGCCCGTGCTTTCGCATTTTTCGCATACTTGAATGGCCAGATCCTGTGCTTTTCTATTGTTGCGATCACGTAGTAAAATGGTACCACACCGAAACAGTCAATTAAACCTTGTTGCGATTAAAATTTTAGAGGATAACGCAGGTTATGTCTCGGTCAGGTCTCGGATTTGCCCTCATCTGGCCCGTACTTTCGCATTTTTCGCATACTTGAATGGCCAGATCCTGGGTTTTTCTATTGTTAGGATCACGTAGTAATGTGGTACCACACTGAGACAGTCAATAAAAGCTGGTTCCGATTAGTATTTTAGACGATAACGCTGGTTATGTCTGGGTTAGTTCTGGTATTTGCAATTATCTGGCTCGTACTTTCGCATTTTTCGCATACTTGTTGGCCAGATCCTGGGCTCCTTCTGGCTTGGATCACGTAGTAATGTGGGACCACAAGGTAACAGTCAACTAAACCTGGTTTCGATTAATATTTTAGAGGATAACGCTGGTTATGTCTGGGTTAGTTCTGGTATTTGCAATCATCTGGCTCATACTTTCGCTTTTTTCGCATACTTGATGGCCAGATGCTTGGTTTTTTCTGGTATGGATCCCGTAATAATGACGATCCACACTGAAACAGCCAACTAAACCTGGTTTCGATTAGTATTTTAGAGGATAACGCCGGTTATATTTCGGTTAGGTCTGGGATTTGCCCTCATCTGGCTCGTGCCTTCGCATTTTTCGCATACTTGTTGGCCAGATCCTGGCCTTTTGCTGGTTCGGACCACGTAGTAATGTGGTACCACACCGAAGCAGCCAATTAAACCTGGTTGCGATTAATATTTTAGAGGATAACGCCGGTTATGTCTCAGTTAGGGCTGGGATTTGCCCTCATCTGGCTCGTACTTTCGCATTTCTCGCATACTTGTTGGCCAGATCCTGGGCTTCTTCTGGTTTGGATCACGTAGTAATGTGGTACCACACTGAAACAGTCAATAAAAGCTGGTTCCGAATAGTATTTTAGAGGATAACGCTGGCTATGTCTGGGTTAGTTCTGGTATTTGCAATCATCTGGCTCATACTTTCGCGTTCTTCGCATATTTGTTGGCCAGATCCTGGGTTTTTTCTGGTTTGGATCGCGTAGTAATGAGGTTCCACATCGAAACAGTCAATTAAACCTGGTTGCGATTAATATTTTAGAGGATAACGCCGGTTATGTCTCGGTTAGGGCTGGGATTTGCCCTCATCTGGCTCGTACTTTCGCATTTCTCGCATACTTGTTGGCCAGATCCTGGGCTTCTTCTGGTTTGGATCACGTAGTAATGTGGTACCACACTGAAACAGTCAATAAAAGCTGGTTCCGAATAGTATTTTAGAGGATAACGCTGGCTGTGGCTGGGTTAGTTCTGGTATTTGCAATCATCTGGCTCATACTTTCGCGTTCTTCGCATATTTGTTGGCCAGATCCTGGGCTTTTTCTGGTTTGGATCACGTAGTAATGTGGTACCACACCGAGACAGTCAATAAAAGTTGGTCCAGATTAGTCTTTTAGAGGATAACGCTGGTTATGTCTCGGTTAGGTCTGGGATTTGCCCTCATCTGGCTCGTGCCTTCGCATTTTTCGCATACTTGTTGGCCAGATCCTGGCCTTTTGCTGGCTCGGACCACGTAGTAATGTGATACCACACTGAAACTGTCAATAGAAGCTGGTTCCGAATAGTATTTTAGAGGACGACGCTGGCTATGGCTGGGTTAGTTCTGGTATTTGCAATCATCTGGCTCATACTTTCGCGTTCTTCGCATATTTGTTGGCCAGATCCTGGGTTTTTTCTGGTTTGGATCCCGTAGTAATGAGGTTCCACACCGAAACAGTCAATTAAACCTGGTTGCGAATAATATTTTAGAGGATAACGCCGGTTATGTCTCGGTTAGGACTGGGATTTGCCCTCGTCTGGCTCGTACTTTCGCTTTTTTCGCATACTTGTTGGCCAGATGCTGGGTTTTTTCTGGTTTGGATTCCGTAATAATGACGTTCCACACCGAAACAGTCAATTAAACCTGGTTTCGGTTAATATTTTAGAGGATAACGCCGGTTATATCTCGGTTAGGTCTGGGATTTGCCCTCATCTGGCCCGTACTTTCGCATTTTTCGCATACTTGTTGGCCAGATCCTGGGCTTCTTCTGGTTTGGATCACGTAGTAATGTGGTACCACACTGAAACAGTCAATAAAAGCTGGTTCCGAATAGTATTTTAGAGGATAACGCTGGCTATGTCTGGCTTAGTTCTGGTATTTGCAATCATCTGGCTCATACTTTCACATTTTTCGCATACTTGTTGGCCAGATCCTGGGCTTCTTCTGGTTTGGATCACGTAGTAATGTGGGACCACACTGAAACAGTCATTTAAACTTGGTTTCGATTAATATTTTAGAGGATAACTCCGGTTATTTCTCGTGTAGGTCTGGGATTTGCCCTCATCTGTCTCGTACTTTCGCATTTTTCGCATACTTGTTGGCCAGATCCTGGGCTTCTTCTGGTTTGGATCACGTAGTAATGTGGTACCACACTGAAACAGTCAATAAAAGCTGGTTCCGAATAGTATTTTAGAGGATAACGCTGGCTATGTCTGGCTTAGTTCTGGTATTTGCCCTCATCTGGATCGTACTTTCGCATTTTTGCATACTTGTTGGCCAGATCCTAGGTTTTTTGCTGGTTTGGATCACGTAGAAATGTGGTACGACACTGATACAGTCAATAATAGCTTGTTCCGATTAGTGTTTTAGAGGACAACGCTGGTTATGTCTGGGTTAGTTCTGGTATTTGCAATCCTCTGGCTCATACTCTCGCTTTTTTCGCATACTTGATGGCCAGATGCTGGGTTCTTTCTGGTTTGGATCCCGTAGTAATGAGACTCCACACAGAAACAGTCAATTAAACCTGGTTGCGATTAATATTTTAGAGGATAACGCTGGTTATGTCTCGGTTAGGTCTGGTATTTGCCCTCATCTGGATCGTACTTTCGCATTTTTCGCATACTTGTTGGCCTGAGCCTGGGCATTATCTGGTTTGTTGCACGTACTAATATGGTACTACACTGAAACAGTCAATAGAAGCTGGTTCCGAATAGGATTTTAGAGGATAACGCTGGTTATGTCGGGGTTAGTTCTGGTATTTGCAATCATCTGGCTCTTACCTCCGCATTTTTCGCCTACCTTTTGGCCAGATCCTGGGCTTTTTCTGGTTTGGATCACGTAGTAATGAGACTCCACACAGAAACAGTCAATTAAACCTGGTTGCGATTAATATTTTAGAGGATAACGCTGGTTATGTCTCGGTTAGGTCTGGTATTTGCCCTCATCTGGATCGTACTTTCGCATTTTTCGCATACTTGTTGGCCTGAGCCTGGGCTTTATCTGGTTTGTTGCACGTACTAATATGGTACTACACTGAAACAGTCAATAGAAGCAGGTTCCGAATAATATTTTGGAGGATAACGCTGGTTATGTCTGGGTTAGTTCTGGTATTTGCAAACATCTGGCTCATACTTTCGCGATTACGCATACTTGTTGGCCAGATCCTGGGTTTTTTCTGGTTTGGATCCCGTAGTAATGAGTTTCCACACCGAAACAGTCAATAGAAGCTGGTTCCGAATAGTATTTTAGAGGATAACGCTGGTTATGTCTGGGTTAGTTCTGGTATTTGCAACCATCTGGCTCATACTTTCGCGATTTCGCATACTTGTTGGCCAGATCCTGGCCTTTTTCTTGTTTGGAGCACGTAGTAATGTGGTACCACACTGAAACAGTCAATAAAAGCTGGTTCTGATTAGTATTTTAGAGCATACGCTGGTCATGTCTGGGTTAGTTCTGGTATTTGCAATCATCTGGCTCGTACCTCCGCATTTTTCGCCTACTTGTCTGCAAGATCCTGGGCTTTTTCTGGTTTGGATCACGTAGTAATGCGGTACCACACCGTAACAGTCAATTAAACCTGGTTGCGATTAATATTTTGGAGGATAACGCCGGTTATGTCTGGGTTAGTTCTGGTATTTGCCCTCATCTGGCTAGTAGTTTCGCATTTTTCGCATACTTGTTGGGCAGACCCTGGCCTTTTTCTGGCTTGGACCACGTAGTACTGTGGTATCACACTGAAACAGTCAATTAAACCAGGATCCGATTAATATTTTAGAGGATAACGCCGGTTATGTCTCGGTGAGGTCTGAGATTTGCCCCGATCTGGCTCGTACTTTCGTATTTTTCGCATACTTGTTGGCCAGATCCTGGCCTTTTTCTGGTTTGGAGCACGTAGTAATATGGTGCTACACTGAAACAGTCAATAGAAGCTGGTTCCGAATAGTATTTTAGAGGATAACGCTGGTTATGTCTGGGTTAGTTCTGGTATTTGCAACCATCTGGCTCATACTTTCGCGATTTCGCATACTTGTTGGCCAGATCCTGGTTTTTTTCTGGTTTGGATCCCGTAGTAATGAGATTCCACACCGAAACAGTCAATTAAACCTGGTTCCGATTAATATTTTAGAGGATAACGCCGGTTATGTCTCGGTGAGGTCTGAGATTTGCCCTCATCTGGCTCGTACTTTCGTATTTTTCGCATACTTGTTGGCCAGATCCTGGGCTTTTTCTGGTTTGGATCACGTAGTAATGCGGTACCACACCGTAACAGTCAATTAAACCTGGTTGCGATTAATATTTTGGAGGATAACGCCGGTTATGTCCCGGTTAGGTCTGGGATTTGCCCTCATCTGGCTCGTACCTTCGCATTTTTCGCATACTTGTTGGCCAGATCCTGGGCTTTTTCTGGTTTGGATTTCGTACTAATATGGTACTACACTGAAACAGTCAATAGAAGCTGGTTCCGAATAGTATTTTAGAGGATAACGCTGGTTATGTCTGGGTTAGTTCTGGTATTTGCAACCATCTGGCTCATACTTTCGCGATTACGCATACTTGTTGGCCAGATCCTGGGTTTTTTCTGGTTTGGATCCCGTAGTAATGAGTTTCCACACCGAAACAGTCAATTAAACCAGGTTGCGATTAATATTTTAGAGGATAACGCTGATTATGTCTCGGTTAGGTCTGGGATTTGCCCTCATCTGGCTCGTACTTTCGCATTTTTCGCATACTTGTTGGCCAGGCACTGGCCTTTTTCTGGCTTGGACCACGTAGTACTGTGGTATCACACTGAAACAGTCAATTAAACCTGGTTCCGATTAATATTTTACAGGATAACGCCGGTTATGTCTCAGTGAGGTCTGAGATTTGCCCTCATCTGGCTCGTACTTTCGTATTTTTCGCATACTTCTTGGCCAGGTCCTGGCCTTTTTCTGATTTGGAGCACGTAGTAATGTGGTACCACACTGAAACAGTCAATAAAAGCTGGTTCCGATTAGTATTTTAGAGGATAACGCTGGTTATGTCTGGGTTAGTTCTGGTATTTGCAATCATCTGGCTCGTACCTCCGCATTTTTCGCCTACTTTTTGGCCAGATCCTGGGCTTTTTCTGGTTTGGATCACGTAGTAATATGGTACCACACTGAAACAGTCAATAGAAGCTGGTTCCGAATAGTATTTTAGAGGATAACGCTGGTTATGTCTGGGTTAGTTCTGGTATTTGCAACCATCTGGCTCATACTTTCGCGATTTCGCATTCTTGTTGGCCTGATCCTGGGTTTCTTCTGGTTTGGATCCCGTAGTAATGAGACTCCACACAGAAACAGTCAACTAAACCTGTTTGCGATTAATATTTTAGAGGATAACGCTGGTTATGTCTCGGTTAGGTCTGGGATTTGCCCTCGTCTGGCTCGAACTTTCGCATTTTTCGCCTACTTGTTGGCAAGATCCTGGGCTTTTTCTGGTTTGGATCAGGTAGTAATGCTGTACCACACCGAAGCAGTCAATTAAACCTGGTTGCGATTAATATTTTAGAGGATCACGCTGGTTATGTCTGGGTTAGGTCTGGTATTTGCCCGCATCTGGCTCGTACTTTCGCATTTTTCGCATACTTGTTGGCCAGATCCTGGCCTTTTTCTGGCTTGGACCACGTAGTAGTGAGGTACCACACTGAAACTGTCAATTAAACCTGGTTCCGATTAAAATTTTATAGGATAACGCCGGTTATGTCTGGGTTAGGTCTGGTATTTGCAATCATCTGGCTCGTACTTTCGCGACTTCACATACTTGTTGTCCAGATCCTGGGCTTTTTGTGGTTTGGATCCTGTAGTAATGTGGTACCACACTGAAACAGTCAATAAAAGCTAGCTCCGATTAGTATTTTAGAGGATACCGCTGGTTATGTCTGGGTTAGTTCTGGTATTTGCAACCATCTGGCTCATACTATCACAATTTTCGCGTACTTGTTGGCCAGATCTTGGGTTTTTTGTGGTTTGGATCCCGTAGTAATGAGACTCCACACAGAAACAGTCAATTAAACCTGTTTGCGATTAATATTTTACAGGATAACGCCGGTTATGTCTCAGTGAGGTCTGAGATTTGCCCTCATCTGGCTCGTACTTTCGTATTTTTCGCATACTTGTTGGCCAGATCCTGGCCTCTTTCTGATTTGGAGCACGTAGTAATGTGGTACCACACTGAAACAGACAATAAAAGCTGGTTCCGATTAGTATTTTAGAGGATAACGCTGGTTATGTCTGGGTTAGTTCTGGTATTTGCAATCATCTGGCTCGTACCTCCGCATTTTTCGCCTACTTTTTGGCCAGATCCTGGGCTTTTTCTGGTTTGGATCACGTAGTAATATGGTACCACACTGAAACAGTCAATAGAAGCTGGTTCCGAATAGTACTTTAGAGGATAACGCTGGTTATGTCTGGGTTAGTTCTGGTATTTGCAACCATCTGGCTCATACTTTCGCGATTTCGCATACTTGTTGGCCAGATCCTGGCCTTTTTCTGGTTTGGAGCACGTAGTAATATGGTGCTACACTGAAACAGTCAATAGAAGCTGGTTCCGAATAGTATTTTAGAGGATAACGCTGGTTATGTCTGGGTTAGTTCTGGTATTTGCAACCATCTGGCTCATACTTTCGCGATTTCGCATACTTGTTGGCCAGATCCTGGTTTTTTTCTGGTTTGGATCCCGTAGTAATGAGATTCCACACCGAAACAGTCAACTAAACCTGGTAGCGATTAATATTTCAGTGGATAACGCTGATTATGTCTCGGTTAGGTCTGGGATTTGCCCTCATGTGGCTCGTACCTTCGCATTTTTCGTATACTTGTTGGCCAGATCCTGGGCTGTTTCTGGTTAGGATTTCGTACTAATATGGTACTACACTGAAACAGTCAATAGAAGCTGGTTCCGAATAATATTTTGGAGGATAACGCTGGTTATGTCTGGGTTAGTTCTGGTATTTGCAAACATCTGGCTCATACTTTCGCGATTACGCATACTTGTCGGCCAGATCCTGGGTTTTTTCTGGTTTGGATCCCGTAGTAATGAGTTTCCACACCGAAACAGTCAATTAAACCAGGTTGCGATTAATATTTTAGAGGATAACGCTGATTATGTCTCGGTTAGGTCTGGGATTTGCCCTCATCTGGCTCGTACTTTCGCATTTTTCGCATACTTGTTGGCCAGACACTGGCCTTTTTCTGGCTTGGACCACGTAGTACTGTGGTACCACACTGAAACAGTCAATAAAAGCTGGTTCCGATTAGTATTTTAGAGGATAACGCTGGTTATGTCTGGGTTAGTTCTGGTATTTGCAATCATCTGGCTCGTACCTCCGCATTTTTCGCCTACCTTTTGGCCAGATCCTGGGCTTTTTCTGGTTTGGATCACGTAGTAATATGGTACCACACTGAAACAGTCAATAGAAGCTGGTTCCGAATAGTATTTTAGAGGATAACGCTGGTTATGGCTGGGTTAGTTCTGGTATTTGCAACCATCTGGCTCATACTTTCGCGATTTCGCATACTTGTTGGCCAGATCCTGGCCTTTTTCTTGTTTGGAGCACGTAGTAATGTGGTACCACACTGAAACAGTCAATAAAAGCTGGTTCCGATTAGTATTTTAGAGCATACGCTGGTCATGTCTGGGTTAGTTCTGGTATTTGCAATCATCTGGCTCGTACCTCCGCATTTCTCGCCTACTTGTCTGCAAGATCCTGGGCTTTTTCTGGTTTGGATCACGTAGTAATGCGGTACCACACCGTAACAGTCAATTAAACCTGGTTGCGATTAATATTTTGGAGGATAACGCCGGTTATGACTCGGTGAGGTCTGAGATTTGCCCTCATCTGGCTCGTACTTTCGCAATTTTCGCGTACTCTTTGGCCAGATCTTGGGTTTTTTGTGGTTTGGATCCCGTCGTAATGTGGTTCCACACCGGAGCAGTCAATTAAACCTGGCTGCGATGAATATTTTGGAGGATACTGCTGATTATGTCTCGGTTAGGTCTGGGATTTGCCCTCATCTGGCTCGTACTTCCGCATTTTTCGCATACTTGTTGGCCAGACACTGGCCTTTTTCTGGCTTGGACCACGTAGTACTGTGGTATCACACTGAAACAGTCAATTAAACCTGGTTCCGATTAATATTTTACAGGATAACGCCGGTTATGACTCGGTGAGGTCTGAGATTTGCCCTCATCTGGCTCGTACTTTCGCAATTGTCGCGTACTCTTTGGCCAGATCTTGGGTTTTTTGTGGTTTGGATCCCGTCTTAATGTGGTTCCACACCGGAGCAGTCAATTAAACCTGGCTGCGATGAATATTTTGGAGGATACTGCTGATTATGTCTCGGTTAGGTCTGGGATTTGCCCTCATCTGGCTCGTACTTTCGCATTTTTCGCATACTTGTTGGCCAGACACTGGCCTTTTTCTGGCTTGGACCACGTAGTACTGTGGTATCACACTGAAACAGTCAATTAAACCTGGTAGCGATTAATATTTCAGTGGATAACGCTGATTATGACTCGGTTAGGTCTGGGATTTGCCCTCATCTGGCTCCTACTTTCGCATTTTTCGCATACTTTTTGGCCAGATCCTGGTCTTTTCCTGGCTTGGACCACGTAGTAATGTGGTATCACACTGAAACAGTCAATTAAACCTGGTTCCGATTCATATTTTAGAGGATAACGCCGGTTATGTCTCGGTTAGGTCTGGTATTTGCCCTCATCTGGCTCGTACTTTCGCGTTTTTTGCATACTTGTTGGCCAGATCCTGTGTTTTTTCTGGTTTGGATAAAGTAGTAATGAGGTTCCACACCGAAACAGTCAATTAAACCTGGTTGCGATTAATATTTTAGCGGATAACGCCGTTTATGTCTCGGTTAGGTCTGGGATTTGCCCTCATCTGTCTCGTGCTTTCGTATTTTTCGCATACTTGTTGGCCAGATCCTGGGCTTTTTCTGGTTTGTATCACGTAGTAATGTGGTGCCACACTGAAACAGTCAATTAAACCTGGTTCCGATTAATATTTTAGAGGATAACGCCGGTTATGTCTGGGTTAGGTCTGGTATTTGCCCTCATCTGGCTCGTATTTTCGCATTTTTCGCACACTTGTTGGCCAGACCCTGGTCTTTTTCTGGCTTGGACCACGTAGTACTGTGGTATCACACTGAAACAGTCAATTAAACCTGGTTGCGATTAATATTTTAGAGGATAACGCCGGTTATGTCTGCGTTAGGTCTGGGATTTGCAATCATCTGGCTCGTACCTCCGCATTTTTCGCCTACTTGTTTGCAAGATCCTGGGCTTTTTCTGGTTTGGATCACGTAGTAATGTGGTACCACACTGGAACAGTCAATAAAATCTGGTTCCGATTAGTATTCTAGAGGATAACTCTCGTTTTGTCTGGGTTAGTTCTGGTATTTGCAATCATCTGGGTCATACTTTCGCATTTTTTGCATACTTGTTGGCCAGATCCTGGCCTTTTTCAGGCTTACACCACGTAGTAATGTGGTATCACACTGAAACAGTCAATTAAACCTGGTTCCGATTCATATTTTAGAGGATAACGCCGGTTATGTCTGGGTTAGGTCTGGTATTTGCAACCATCTGGCTCATACTTTCGCGATTTCGCATACTTGTTGGCCAGATCCTGGGTTTTTTCTTGTTTGGATCCCGTAGTAATGAGATTCCACACCGAAACAGTCAATTAAACCTGGTTGCGATTAATATTTTAGAGGATAACGCTGATTATGTCTGGGTTAGTTCTGGTATTTGCAACCATCTGGCTCATACTTTCGCGATTTCGCATACTTGTTGGCCAGATCCTGGGTTTTTTCTTGTTTGGATCCCGTAGTAATGAGATTCCACACCGAAACAGTCAATTAAACCTGGTTGCGATTAATATTTTAGAGGATAACGCTGATTATGTCTCGGTTAGGTCTGGGATTTGCAACCATCTGGCTCATACTTTCGCGATTTCGCATACTTGTTGGCCAGATCCTGGTTTTTTTCTGGTTTGGATCCCGTAGTAATGAGATTCCACACCGAAACAGTCAATTAAACCTGGTAGCGATTAATATTTCAGTGGATAACGCTGATTATGTCTCGGTTAGGTCTGGGATTTGCCCTCATCTGGCTCCTACTTTCGCATTTTTCGCATACTTGTTGGCCAGTCCCGGGCCTTTTTCTGGCTTGGACCACGTAGTACTGTGGTATCACACTGAAACAGTCAATTAAACCTGGTTCCGATTAATATTTTAGTGGATAACGCCGGTTATGTCTCGGTGAGGTCTGAGATTTGCCCTCATCTGGCTCGTACTTTCGTATTTTTCGCATACTTGTTGGCCAGATCCTGGGCTTTTTCTGGTTTGGATCACGTAGTAATGCGGTACCACACCGTAACAGTCAATTAAACCTGGTTGCGATTAATATTTTGGAGGATAACGCCGGTTATGTCCCGGTTAGGTCTGGGATTTGCCCTCATCTGGCTCGTACCTTCGCATTTTTCGCATAGTTGTTGGCCAGATCCTGGGCTTTTTCTGGTTTGGATTTCGTACTAATATGGTACTACACTGAAACAGTCAATAGAAGCTGGTTCCGAATAGTATTTTAGAGGATAACGCTGGTTATGTCTGGGTTAGTTCTGGTATTTGCCCTCATCTGGCTCGTACCTTCGCATTTGTCGCATACTTGTTGGCAAGATCCTGGGCTTTTTCTGGTTTGGATCAGGTAGTAATGCTGTACCACACCGAAGCAGTCAATTAAACCTGGTTGCGATTAATATTTTAGAGGATCACGCTGGTTATGTCTGGGTTAGGTCTGGTATTTGCCCGCATCTGGCTCGTACTTTCGCATTTTTCGCATACTTGTTGGCCAGATCCTGGCCTCTTTCTGATTTGGAGCACGTAGTAATGTGGTACCACACTGAAACAGTCAATAAAAGCTGGTTCCGATTAGTATTTTAGAGGATAACGCTGGTTATGTCTGGGTTAGTTCTGGTATTTGCAATCATCTGGCTCGTACCTCCGCATTTTTCGCCTACATTTTGGCCAGATCCTGGGCTTTTTATGGTTTGGATCACGTAGTAATATGGTACCACACTGAAACAGTCAATAGAAGCTGGTTCCGAATAGTACTTTAGAGGATAACGCTGGTTATGTCTGGGTTAGTTCTGGTATTTGCAACCATCTGGCTCATACTTTCGCGATTTCGCATACTTGTTGGCCAGATCCTGGTTTTTTTCTGGTTTGGATCCCGTAGTAATGAGATTCCACACCGAAACAGTCAATTAAACCTGGTAGCGATTAATATTTCAGTGGATAACGCTGATTATGTCTCGGTTAGGTCTGGGATTTGCCCTCATGTGGCTCGTACCTTCGCATTTTTCGTATACTTGTTGGCCAGATCCTGGGCTGTTTCTGGTTTGGATTTCGTACTAATATGGTACTACACTGAAACAGTCAATAGAAGCTGGTTCCGAATAATATTTTGGAGGATAACGCTGGTTATGTCTGGGTTAGTTCTGGTATTTGCAAACATCTGGCTCATACTTTCGCGATTACGCATACTTGTTGGCCAGATCCTGGGTTTTTTCTGGTTTGGATCCCGTAGTAATGAGTTTCCACACCGAAACAGTCAATTAAACCAGGTTGCGATTAATATTTTAGAGGATAACGCTGATTATGTCTCGGTTAGGTCTGGGATTTGCCCTCATCTGGCTCGTACTTTCGCATTTTTCGCATACTTGTTGGCCAGACACTGGCCTTTTTCTGGCTTGGACCACGTAGTACTGTGGTATCACACTGAAACAGTCAATTAAACCTGGTTCCGATTAATATTTTACAGGATAACGCCGGTTATGTCTCAGTGAGGTCTGAGATTTGCCCTCATCTGGCTCGTACTTTCGTATTTTTCGCATATTTGTTGGCCAGATCCTGGCCTTTTTCTGATTTGGAGCACGTAGTAATGTGGTACCACACTGAAACAGTCAATTAAACCTGGTAGCGATTAATATTTCAGTGGATAACGCTGATTATGTCTCGGTTAGGTCTGGTATTTGCAATCATCTGGCTCGTACCTCCGCATTTTTCGCCTACCTTTTGGCCAGATCCTGGGCTTTTTCTGGTTTGGATCACGTAGTAATATGGTACCACACTGAAACAGTCAATAGAAGCTGGTTCCGAATAGTATTTTAGAGGATAACGCTGGTTATGGCTGGGTTAGTTCTGGTATTTGCAACCATCTGGCTCATACTTTCGCGATTTCGCATACTTGTTGGCCAGATCCTGGCCTTTTTCTTGTTTGGAGCACGTAGTAATGTGGTACCACACTGAAACAGTCAATAAAAGCTGGTTCCGATTAGTATTTTAGAGCATACGCTGGTCATGTCTGGGTTAGTTCTGGTATTTGCAATCATCTGGCTCGTACCTCCGCATTTCTCGCCTACTTGTCTGCAAGATCCTGGGCTTTTTCTGGTTTGGATCACGTAGTAATGCGGTACCACACCGTAACAGTCAATTAAACCTGGTTGCGATTAATATTTTGGAGGATAACGCCGGTTATGACTCGGTGAGGTCTGAGATTTGCCCTCATCTGGCTCGTACTTTCGCAATTTTCGCGTACTCTTTGGCCAGATCTTGGGTTTTTTGTGGTTTGGATCCCGTCGTAATGTGGTTCCACACCGGAGCAGTCAATTAAACCTGGCTGCGATGAATATTTTGGAGGATACTGCTGATTATGTCTCGGTTAGGTCTGGGATTTGCCCTCATCTGGCTCGTACTTTCGCATTTTTCGCATACTTGTTGGCCAGACACTGGCCTTTTTCTGGCTTGGACCACGTAGTACTGTGGTATCACACTGAAACAGTCAATTAAACCTGGTTCCGATTAATATTTTACAGGATAACGCCGGTTATGACTCGGTGAGGTCTGAGATTTGCCCTCATCTGGCTCGTACTTTCGCAATTGTCGCGTACTCTTTGGCCAGATCTTGGGTTTTTTGTGGTTTGGATCCCGTCTTAATGTGGTTCCACACCGGAGCAGTCAATTAAACCTGGCTGCGATGAATATTTTGGAGGATACTGCTGATTATGTCTCGGTTAGGTCTGGGATTTGCCCTCATCTGGCTCGTACTTTCGCATTTTTCGCATACTTGTTGGCCAGACCCGGGCCTTTTTCTGGCTTGGACCACGTAGTACTGTGGTATCACACTGAAACAGTCAATTAAACCTGGATCCGATTAATATTTTAGAGGATAACGCCGGTTATGTCTTGGTGAGGTCTGAGATTTGCCCCGATCTGGCTCGTACTTTCGTATTTTTCGCATACTTGTTGGCCAGATCCTGGCCTTTTTCTGGTTTGGAGCACGTAGTAATATGGTGCTACACTGAAACAGTCAATAGAAGCTGGTTCCGTATAGTATTTTAGAGGATAACGCTGGTTATGTCTGGGTTAGTTCTGGTATTTGCAACCATCTGGCTCATACTTTCGCGATTTCGCATACTTGTTGGCCAGATCCTGGTTTTTTTCTGGTTTGGATCCCGTAGTAATGAGATTCCACACCGAAACAGTCAATTAAACCTGGTAGCGATTAATATTTCAGTGGATAACGCTGATTATGTCTCGGTTAGGTCTGGGATTTGCCCTCATCTGGCTCCTACTTTCGCATTTTTCGCATACTTGTTGGCCAGTCCCGGGCCTTTTTCTGGCTTGGACCACGTAGTACTGTGGTATCACACTGAAACAGTCAATTAAACCTGGTTCCGATTAATATTTTAGTGGATAACGCCGGTTATGTCTCGGTGAGGTCTGAGATTTGCCCTCATCTGGCTCGTACTTTCGTATTTTTCGCATACTTGTTGGCCAGATCCTGGCCTTTTTCTGGTTTGGAGCACGTAGTAATGTGGTACCACACTAAAACAGTCAATTAAACCTGGTTGCGATTAATATTTTAGAGGATAACGCTGGTTATGTCTCGGTTAGTTCTGGTATTTGCAACCATCTGGCTCATACTTTCGCGATTTCGCATACTTGTTGGCCAGATCCTGGGCTTTTTCTTGTTTGGATCCCGTCGTGATGTGGTTCCACACCGAAGCAGTCAATTAAACCTGGTTGCGATTAATATTTTGGAGGATAACGCCGGTTATGTCTCGGTTAGGTCTGGGATTTGCCCTCATCTGGCTCGTACCTTCGCATTTTTCGCATAGTTGTTGGCCAGATCCTGGGCTTTTTCTGGTTTGGATTTCGTACTAATATGGTACTACACTGAAACAGTCAATAGAAGCTGGTTCCGAATAGTATTTTAGAGGATAACGCTGGTTATGTCTGGGTTAGTTCTGGTATTTGCAACCATCTGGCTCATGCTTTCGCGATTTCGCATACTTGTTGGCCGGATCCTGGGTTTTTTCTGTTTTGGATCCCGTAGTAATGAGATTGCACACAGAAACAGTCAATTAAACCTGGTTACGATTAATATTTTAGAGGATAACGCTGGTTATGTCTCGGTTAGGTCTGGGATTTGCCCTCATCTGGCTCGTACTTTCGCATTTTTCGCATACTTGTTGGCCAGATCCTGGCCTTTTTCTGGTTTGGAGCACGTAGTAATGTGGTACCACACTAAAACAGTCAATTAAACCTGGTTGCGATTAATATTTTAGAGGATAACGCTGGTTATGTCTCGGTTAGGTCTGGGATTTGCCGTCATCTGGCTCGTATTTTCGCATTTTTCGCATACTTGTTGGCCGGATCCTGGCCTTTTTCTGGCTTGGACCACGTAGTAATGTGGTATCACTCTGAAACAGTCAATTAAACCTGGTTCCGATTAATATTTTAGAGGATAACGCCGGTTATGTCACGGTTAGGTCTGGAATTTGCCCTCATCTGACTCGTACTTTCATATTTTTCGCTTACTTGTTGGCCAGATCCTGGGCTTTTTCTGGTTTGGATCAAGTAGTAATGTGATACCACCCTGAAACAGTCAATTACACCTGGTTGCGATTAATATTTTAGAGGATAACGCCGGTTATGTCGCGGTTAGGTCTGGGATTTGCCCTCATCTGGCTCGTGCTTTCATATTTTTCGCTTACTTGTTGGCCAGATCCTGGGCTTTTTCTGGTTTGGATCAAGTAGTAAGGTGATACCACCCTGAAACAGTCAATTAAACCTGGTTGCGATTAGTATTCTAGAGGATAACGCTCGTTTTGTCTGGGTTAGTTCTGGTATTTGCAATCATCTGGCTCATACTTTCGCATGTTTTGCATACTTGTTGGCCTGACCCTGGCCTTTTTCTGGTTTGGATCACGTAGTAAAGCGGTACCACACTGAAACAGTCAATTAAACCTGGTAGCTATTAATATTTTAGAGGATAACGCCGGTTATGTCTCGGTTAGGTCTGGTATTTGCCCTCATCTGGCTCGTACTTTCGCGTTTTTCGCATACTTGTTGGCCAGATCCTGGGTTTTTTCTGGTTTGGATAATGTAGTAATGAGGTTCCACACCGAAACAGTCAATTAAACCTGGTTGCGATTAATATTTTAGAGGATAACGCCGGTTATGTCTGGGTTAGGTCTGGTATTTGCCCTCATGTGGCTCGTATTTTCGCATTTTTCGCATACTTTTTGGCCAGATCCTGGTCTTTTCCTGGCTTGGACCACGTAGTAATGTGGTATCACACTGAAACAGTCAATTAAACCTGGTTCCGATTCATATTTTAGAGGATAACGCCGGTTATGTCTCGGTTAGGTCTGGTATTTGCCCTCATCTGGCTCGTACTTTCGCGTTTTTTGCATACTTGTTGGCCAGATCCTGGGTTTTTTCTGGTTTGGATAAAGTAGTAATGAGGTTCCACACCGAAACAGTCAATTAAACCTGGTTGCGATTAATATTTTAGCGGATACCGCCGTTTATGTCTCGGTTAGGTCTGGGATTTGCCCTCATCTGTCTCGTGCTTTCGTATTTTTCGCATACTTGTTGGCCAGATCCTGGGCTTTTTCTGGTTTGTATCACGTAGAAATGTGGTGCCACACTGAAACAGTCAATTAAACCTGGTTCCGATTAATATTTTAGAGGATAACGCCGGTTATGTCTGGGTTAGGTCTGGTATTTGCCCTCATCTGGCTCGTATTTTCGCATTTTTCGCACACTTGTTGGCCAGACCCTGGTTTTTTTCTGGCTTGGACCACGTAGTACTGTGGTATCACACTGAAACAGTCAATTAAACCTGGTTGCGATTAATATTTTAGAGGATAACGCCGGTTATGTCTGCGTTAGGTCTGGGATTTGCAATCATCTGGCTCGTACCTCCGCATTTTTCGCCTACTTGTTTGCAAGATCCTGGGCTTTTTCTGGTTTGGATCACGTAGTAATGTGGTACCACACTGGAACAGTCAATAAAAGCTGGTTCCGATTAGTATTCTAGAGGATAACTCTCGTTTTGTCTGGGTTAGTTCTGGTATTTGCAATCATCTGGGTCATACTTTCGCATTTTTTGCATACTTGTTGGCCAGATCCTGGCCTTTTTCAGGCTTACACCACGTAGTAATGTGGTATCACACTGAAACAGTCAATTAAACCTGGTTCCGATTCATATTTTAGAGGATAACGCCGGTTATGTCTGGGTTAGGTCTGGTATTTGCAACCATCTGGCTCATACTTTCGCGATTTCGCATACTTGTTGGCCAGATCCTGGGTTTTTTCTTGTTTGGATCCCGTAGTAATGAGATTCCACACCGAAACAGTCAATTAAACCTGGTTGCGATTAATATTTTAGAGGATAACGCTGATTATGTCTGGGTTAGTTCTGGTATTTGCAACCATCTGGCTCATACTTTCGCGATTTCGCATACTTGTTGGCCAGATCCTGGGTTTTTTCTTGTTTGGATCCCGTAGTAATGAGATTCCACACCGAAACAGTCAATTAAACCTGGTTGCGATTAATATTTTAGAGGATAACGCTGATTATGTCTCGGTTAGGTCTGGGATTTGCAACCATCTGGCTCATACTTTCGCGATTTCGCATACTTGTTGGCCAGATCCTGGTTTTTTTCTGGTTTGGATCCCGTAGTAATGAGATTCCACACCGAAACAGTCAATTAAACCTGGTAGCGATTAATATTTCAGTGGATAACGCTGATTATGTCTCGGTTAGGTCTGGGATTTGCCCTCATCTGGCTCCTACTTTCGCATTTTTCGCATACTTGTTGGCCAGTCCCGGGCCTTTTTCTGGCTTGGACCACGTAGTACTGTGGTATCACACTGAAACAGTCAATTAAACCTGGTTCCGATTAATATTTTAGTGGATAACGCCGGTTATGTCTCGGTGAGGTCTGAGATTTGCCCTCATCTGGCTCGTACTTTCGTATTTTTCGCATACTTGTTGGCCAGATCCTGGGCTTTTTCTGGTTTGGATCACGTAGTAATGCGGTACCACACCGTAACAGTCAATTAAACCTGGTTGCGATTAATATTTTGGAGGATAACGCCGGTTATGTCCCGGTTAGGTCTGGGATTTGCCCTCATCTGGCTCGTACCTTCGCATTTTTCGCATAGTTGTTGGCCAGATCCTGGGCTTTTTCTGGTTTGGATTTCGTACTAATATGGTACTACACTGAAACAGTCAATAGAAGCTGGTTCCGAATAGTATTTTAGAGGATAACGCTGGTTATGTCTGGGTTAGTTCTGGTATTTGCAACCATCTGGCTCATGCTTTCGCGATTTCGCATACGTGTTGGCCGGATCCTGGGATTTTTCTGTTTTGGATCCCGTAGTAATGAGATTGCACACAGAAACAGTCAATTAAACCTGGTTACGATTAATATTTTAGAGGATAACGCTGGTTATGTCTCGGTTAGGTCTGGGATTTGCCCTCATCTGGCTCGTACCTCCGCATTTTTCGCCTACTTCTTTGCAAGATCCTGGCCTTTTTCTGGCTTGGATCACGTAGTAATGCGGTACCACACCGTAACAGTCAACTAAACCTGGTTGCGATTAATATTTTGGAGGATAACGCCGGTTATGTCCCGGTTAGGTCTGGGTTTGCCCTCATTTGGCTCGTACCTTCGCATTTTTCGCATACTTGTTGGCCAGATCCTGGGCTTTTTCTGGTTTGGATTTCGTACTAATATGGTGCTACACTGAAACAGTCAATAGAAGCTAGTTCCGAATAGTATTTTAGAGGATAACGCTGGTTATGTCTGGGTGAGTTCTGGTATTTGCAACCATCTGGCTCATACTTTCGCGATTACGCATACTTGTTGGCCAGATCCTGGGTTTTTTCTGGTATGGATCCCGTAGTAATGAGATTGCACTCAGAAACAGTCAATTAAACCTGGTTGCGATTAATATTTTGGAGGATAACGCCGGTAATGTCCCGGTTAGGTCTGGGATTTGCCCTCATCTGGCTCGTACTTTCGCATTTTTCGCATACTTGTTGGCCAGATCCTGGCCTTTTTCTGGCTTGGACTACGTAGTAGTGAGGTACCACACTGAAACAGTCAATTAAACCTGGTTCCGATTAATATTTTATAGGATAACGCCGATTATGTCTGGGTTAGGTCTGGTATTTGCAATCATCTGGCTCGTACCTCCGCATTTTTCGCATACTTGTTGGCCAGATCCTGGGCTTTTTCTGGTTTGGATTTCGTACTAATATGGTACTACACTGAAACAGTCAATAGAAGCTGGTTCCGTATAGTATTTTAGCGGATAACGCTGGTTATGTTTGTGTTAGTTCTGGTATTTGCAATCAGCTGGCTCATACTTTCGCAATTTTCGCGTACTTTTTGGCCAGATCTTGGGTTTTTTGTCGTTTGGATCCCGTCGTAATGTGGTTCCACACCGAAGCAGTCAATTAAACCTGGTTCCGATTAATATTTGAAAGGATAACGCCGGTTATGTCTCGGTTAGTTCTGGGATTAGCCCTCATCTGGCTAGTACTTTCGCATTTTTCGCATACTTGTTGGCCTGATCCTGGGCATTTTCTGGTTTGGATGGCGCAGTAATGTGGTACCACACTGAAACAGTCAATAGAAGCTGGTTCCGAATAGTATTTTAGAGGATAACGCTGGTTATGTCTGGGTTAGTTCTGGTATTTGCAACCATCTGGCTCATACTATCACAATTTTCGCGTACTTGTTGGCCAGATCTTGGGTTTTTTGTGGTTTGGATCCCGTCGTGATGTGGTTCCACACCGAAGCAGTCAATTAAACCTGGTTGCGATTAATATTTTGGAGGATAACGCCGGTTATGTCCCGGTTAGGTCTGGGATTTGCCCTCATCTGGCTCGTACCTTCGCATTTTTCCCATACTTGTTGGCCAGATCCTGGCCTTTTTCTGGCTTGGACCTCGTAGTAATGTGGTATCACACTGAAACAGTCAATTAAACCTGGTTCCGATTAATATTTTAGAGGATAACGCCGGTTATGTCACGGTTAGGTCTGGAATTTGCCCTCATCTGACTCGTACTTTCATATTTTTCGCTTACTTGTTGGCAAGATCCTGGGATTTTTCTGGTTTGGATCAAGTAGTAATGTGATACCACCCTGAAACAGTCAATTAAACCTGGTTGCGATTAATATTTTAGAGGATAACGCCGGTTATGTCGCGGTTAGGTCTGGGATTTGCCCTCATCTGGCTCGTGCTTTCATATTTTTCGCTTACTTGTTGGCCAGATCCTGGGCTTTTTCTGGTTTGGATCAAGTAGTAATGTGATACCACCCTGAAACAGTCAATTAAACCTGGTTGCGATTAGTATTCTAGAGGATAACGCTCGTTTTGTCTGGGTTAGTTCTGGTATTTGCAATCATCTGGCTCATACTTTCGCATGTTTTGCATACTTGTTGGCCTGATCCTGGCCTTTTTCTGGTTTGGATCACGTAGTAAAGCGGTACCACACCGAAACAGTCAATTAAACCTGGTAGATATTAATATTTTAGAGGATAACGCCGGTTATGTCTCGGTTAGGTCTGGTATTTGCCCTCATCTGGCTCGTACTTTCGCGTTTTTCGCATACTTGTTGGCCAGATCCTGGGTTTTTTCTGGTTTGGGTAATGTAGTAATGAGGTTCCACACCGAAACAGTCAATTAAACCTGGTTGCGATTAATATTTTAGAGGATAACGCCGGTTATGTCTGGGTTAGGTCTGGTATTTGCCCTCATGTGGCTCGTATTTTCGCATTTTTCGCATACTTTTTGGCCAGATCCTGGTCTTTTTCTGGCTTGGACCACGTAGTAATGTGGTATCACACTGAAACAGTCAATTAAACCTGGTTCCGATTCATATTTTAGAGGATAACGCCGGTTATGTCTCGGTTAGGTCTGGTATTTGCCCTCATCTGGCTCGTACTTTCGCGTTTTTTGCATACTTGTTGGCCAGATCCTGGGTTTTTTCTGGTTTGGATAAAGTAGTAATGAGGTTCCACACCGAAACAGTCAATTAAACCTGGTTGCGATTAATATTTTAGCGGATAACGCCGTTTATGTCTCGGTTAGGTCTGGGATTTGCCCTCATCTGTCTCGTACCTCCGCATTTTTCGCCTACTTGTTTGCAAGATCCTGGGCTTTTTCTGGTTTGGATCACGTAGTAATGTGGTACCACACTGGAACAGTCAATAAAAGCTGGTTCCGATTAGTATTCTAGAGGATAACTCTCGGTTTGTCTGGGTTAGTTCTGGTATTTGCAATCATCTGGGTCATACTTTCGCATTTTTTGCATACTTGTTGGCCAGATCCTGGACTTTTTCAGCCTTACACCACGTAGTAATGTGGTATCACACTGAAACAGGCAATTAAACCTGGTTCCGATTCATATTTTAGAGGATAACGCCGGTTATGTCTGCGTTAGGTCTGGGATTTGCAATCATCTGGCTCGTACCTCCGCATTTTTCGCCTACTTGTTTGCAAGATCCTGGGCTTTTTCTGGTTTGGATCACGTAGTAATGTGGTACCACACTGGAACAGTCAATAAAAGCTGGTTCCGATTAGTATTCTAGAGGATAACTCTCGGTTTGTCTGGGTTAGTTCTGGTATTTGCAATCATCTGGGTCATACTTTCGCATTTTTTGCATACTTGTTGGCCAGATCCTGGACTTTTTCAAGCTTACACCACGTAGTAATGTGGTATCACACTGAAACAGGCAATTAAACCTGGTTCCGATTCATATTTTAGAGGATAACGCCGGTTATGTCTGGGTTAGGTCTGGTATTTGCCCTCATCTGGCTCGTACTTTCGCGTTTTTCGCATACTTGTTGGCCAGATCCTGGGTTTTTTCTGGTTTGGATAAAGTAGTAATGAGGTTCGACACCGAAACAGTCAATTAAACCTGGTTGCGATTAATATTTTAGAGGATAACGCCGTTTATGTCTCGGTTAGGTCTGGGATTTGCCCTCATCTGTCTCGTGCTTTCGTATTTTTCGCATACTTGTTGGCCAGATCCTGGGCTTTTTCTGGTTTGTATCACGTAGTAATGTGGTGCCACACTGAAACAGTCAATTAAACCTGGTTCCGATTAATATTTTAGAGGATAACGCCGGTTATGTCTGGGTTAGGTCTGGTATTTGCCCTCATCTGGCTCGTATTTTCGCATTTTTCGCATACTTGTTGGCCAGACCCCGGCTTTTTTCTGGCTTGGACCACGTAGTACTGTGGTATCACACTGAAACAGTCAATTAAACCTGGTTGCGATTAATATTTTAGAGGATAACGCCGGTTCTTTCTGGGTTAGGTCTGGGATTTGCAATCATCTGGCTCGTACCTCCGCATTTTTCGCCTACTTGTTTGCAAGATCCTGGGCTTTTTCTGGTTTGGATCACGTAGTAATGTGGTACCACACTGGAACAGTCAATAAAAGCTGGTTCCGATTAGTATTCTAGAGGATAACGCTCGTTTTGTCTGGGTTAGTTCTGGTATTTGCAATCATGTGGCTCATACTTTCGCATTTTTTGCTTACTTGTTGGCCTGATCCTGGCCTTTTTCTGGTTTGGATCACGTAGTAAAGCGGTACCACACCGAAACAGTCAATTAAACCTGGTAGCTATTAATATCTTAGAGGATAACGCCGGTTATGTCTCGGTTAGGTCTGGTATTTGCCCCCATCTGGCTCGTACTTTCGCGTTTTTCGCATACTTGTTGGCCAGATCCTGGGTTTTTTCTGGTTTGGATAATGTAGTAATGAGGTTCCACACCGAAACAGTCAATTAAACCTGGTTGCGATTAATATTTTAGAGGATAACGCTGGTTATGTCTGGGTTAGGTCTGGTATTTGCCCTCATCTGGCTCGTATTTTCGCATTTTTCGCATACTTTTTGGCCAGATCCTGGTCTTTTTCTGGCTTGGATAAAGTAGTAATGAGGTTCCACACCGAAACAGTCAATTAAACCTGGTTGCGATTAATATTTTAGAGGATAACGCCGTTTATGTCTCGGTTAGGTCTGGGATTTGCCATCATCTGGCTCATACTATCACAATTTTCGCGTACTTGTTGGACAGATCTTGGGTTTTTTGTGGTTTGGATCCCGTCGTAATGTGGTTCCACACCGAAGCAGTCAATTAAACCTGGTTGCGATGAATGTTTTGGAGGATAACGCTGGTTATGTTTGGGTTAGTTCTGGTATTTGCAATCATCTGCCTCATACTTTCGCAATTTTCGCGTACTTGTTGGCCAGATCTTGGGTTTTTTGTGGTTTGGATCCCGTCGTAATGTGGTTCCACACCGAAGCAGTCAATTGAACCTTGTTCCGAATAATATTTGAAAGGATAACGCCGGTTATGTCACGGTTAGGTCTGGGATTTGCCGTCATCTGGCTCGTATTTTCGCATTTTTCGCATACTTGTTGGCCTGATCCTGGCCTTTTTCTGGCTTGGAACACGGTAGTAATGTGGTATCACTCTGAAACAGTCAATTAAACCTGGTTCCGATTAATATTTTAGAGGATAACGCCGGTTATGTCACGGTTAGGTCTGGAATTTGCCCTCATCTGACTCGTACTTTCATATTTTTCGCTTACTTGATGGCCAGATCCTGGGCTTTTTCTGGTTTGGATCAAGTAGTAATGTGATACCACCCTGAAACAGTCAATTAAACCTGGTTGCGATTAATATTTTAGAGGATAACGCCGGTTATGTCGCGGTTAGGTCTGGGATTTGCCCTCATCTGGCTCGTGCTTTCATATTTTTCGCTTACTTGATGGCCAGATCCTGGGCTTTTTCTGGTTTGGATCAAGTAGTAATGTGATACCACCCTGAAACAGTCAATTAAACCTGGTTGCGATTAGTATTCTAGAGGATAACGCTCGTTTTGTCTGGGTTAGTTCTGGTATTTGCAATCATCTGGCTCATACTTTCGCATGTTTTGCATACTTGTTGGCCTGATCCTGGCCTTTTTCTGGTTTGGATCACGTAGTAAAGCGGTACCACACCGAAACAGTCAATTAAACCTGGTAGATATTAATATTTTAGAGGATAACGCCGGTTATGTCTCGGTTAGGTCTGGTATTTGCCCTCATCTGGCTCGTACTTTCGCGTTTTTCGCATACTTGTTGGCCAGATCCTGGGTTTTTTCTGGTTTGGATAATGTAGTAATGAGGTTCCACACCGAAACAGTCAATTAAACCTGGTTGCGATTAATATTTTAGAGGATAACGCCGGTTATGTCTGGGTTAGGTCTGGTATTTGCCCTCATGTGGCTCGTATTTTCGCATTTTTCGCATACTTTTTGGCCAGATCCTGGTCTTTTTCTGGCTTGGACCACGTAGTAATGTGGTATCACACTGAAACAGTCAATTAAACCTGGTTCCGATTCATATTTTAGAGGATAACGCCGGTTATGTCTCGCTTAGGTCTGGTATTTGCCCTCATCTGGCTCGTACTTTCGCGTTTTTTGCATACTTGTTGGCCAGATCCTGGGTTTTTTCTGGTTTGGATAAAGTAGTAATGAGGTTCCACACCGAAACAGTCAATTAAACCTGGTTGCGATTGATATTTTAGCGGATAACGCCGTTTATGTCTCGGTTAGGTCTGGGATTTGCCCTCATCTGTCTCGTACCTCCGCATTTTTCGCCTACTTGTTTGCAAGATCCTGGGCTTTTTCTGGTTTGGATCACGTAGTAATGTGGTACCACACTGGAACAGTCAATAAAAGCTGGTTCCGATTAGTATTCTAGAGGATAACTCTCGGTTTGTCTGGGTTAGTTCTGGTATTTGCAATCATCTGGGTCATACTTTCGCATTTTTTGCATACTTGTTGGCCAGATCCTGGACTTTTTCAGGCTTACACCACGTAGTAATGTGGTATCACACTGAAACAGGCAATTAAACCTGGTTCCGATTCATATTTTAGAGGATAACGCCGGTTATGTCTGGGTTAGGTCTGGTATTTGCCCTCATCTGGCTCGTACTTTCGCGTTTTTCGCATACTTGTTGGCCAGATCCTGGGTTTTTTTCTGGTTTGGATAAAGTAGTAATGAGGTTCCACACCGAAACAGTCAATTAAACCTGGTTGCGATTAATATTTTAGAGGATAACGCCGTTTATGTCTCGGTTAGGTCTGGGATTTGCCCTCATCTGTCTCGTGCTTTCGTATTTTTCGCATACTTGTTGGCCAGATCCTGGGCTTTTTCTGGTTTGTATCACGTAGTAATGTGGTGCCACACTGAAACAGTCAATTAAACCTGGTTCCGATTAATATTTTAGAGGATAACGCCGGTTATGTCTGGGTTAGGTCTGGTATTTGCCCTCATCTGGCTCGTATTTTCGCATTTTTCGCATACTTGTTGGCCAGACCCTGGCTTTTTTCTGGCTTGGACCACGTAGTACTGTGGTATCACACTGAAACAGTCAATTAAACCTGGTTGCGATTAATATTTTAGAGGATAACGCCGGTTCTTTCTGGGTTAGGTCTGGGATTTGCAATCATCTGGCTCGTACCTCCGCATTTTTCGCCTACTTGTTTGCAAGATCCTGGGCTTTTTCTGGTTTGGATCACGTAGTAATGTGGTACCACACTGGAACAGTCAATAAAAGCTGGTTCCGATTAGTATTCTAGAGGATAACGCTCGTTTTGTCTGGGTTAGTTCTGGTATTTGCAATCATGTGGCTCATACTTTCGCATTTTTTGCTTACTTGTTGGCCTGATCCTGGCCTTTTTCTGGTTTGGATCACGTAGTAAAGCGGTACCACACCGAAACAGTCAATTAAACCTGGTAGCTATTAATATTTTAGAGGATAACGCCGGTTATGTCTCGGTTAGGTCTGGTATTTGCCCTCATCTGGCTCGTACTTTCGCGTTTTTCGCATAGTTGTTGGCCAGATCCTGGGTTTTTTCTGGTTTGGATAATGTAGTAATGAGGTTCCACACCGAAACAGTCAATTAAACCTGGTTGCGATTAATATTTTAGAGGATAACGCTGGTTATGTCTGGGTTAGGTCTGGTATTTGCCCTCATCTGGCTCGTATTTTCGCATTTTTCGCATACTTTTTGGCCAGATCCTGGTCTTTTTCTGGCTTGGACCACGTAGTAATGTGGTATCACACTGAAACAGTCAATTAAACCTGGTTCCGATTCATATTTTAGAGGATAACGCCGGTTATGTCTCGGTTAGGTCTGGTATTTGCCCTCATCTGGCACGTACTTTCGCGTTTTTTGCATACTTGTTGGCCAGATCCTGGGTTTTTTCTGGTTTGGATAAAGTAGTAATGAGGTTCCACACCGAAACAGTCAATTAAACCTGGTTGCGATTAATATTTTAGCGGATAACGCCGTTTATGTCTCGGTTAGGTCTGGGATTTGCCCTCATCTGTCTCGTGCTTTCGTATTTTTCGCATACTTGTTGGCCAGATCCTGGGCTTTTTCTGGTTTGTATCACGTAGTAATGTGGTGCCACACTGAAACAGTCAATTAAACCTGGTTCCGATTAATATTTTAGAGGATAACGCCGGTTATGTCTGGGTTAGGTCTGGTATTTGCCCTCATCTGGCTCGTATTTTCGCATTTTTCGCACACTTGTTGGCCGGACCCTGGCTTTTTTCTGGCTTGGACCACGTAGTACTGTGGTATCACACTGAAACAGTCAATTAAACCTGATTGCGATTCATATTTTAGAGGATAACGCCGGTTATGTCTGGGTTAGGTCTGGTATTTGCCCTCATCTGGCTCGTACTTTCGCGTTTTTCGCATACTTGTTGGCCAGATCCTGGGTTTTTTCTGGTTTGGATAAAGTAGTAATGAGGTTCCACACCGAAACAGTCAATTAAACCTGGTTGCGATTAATATTTTAGAGGATAACGCCGTTTATGTCTCGGTTAGGTCTGGGATTTGCCCTCATCTGTCTCGTGCTTTCGTATTTTTCGCATACTTGTTGGCCAGATCCTGGGCTTTTTCTGGTTTGTATCACGTAGTAATGTGGTGCCACACTGATACAGTCAATTAAACCTGGTTCCGATTAATATTTTAGAGGATAACGCCGGTTATGCCTGGGTAAGGTCTGGTATTTGCCCTCTTCTGGCTCGTATTTTCGCATTTTTCGCATACTTGTTGGCCAGACCCTGGCTTTTTTCTGGCTTGGACCACGTAGTACTGTGGTATCACACTGAAACAGTCAATTAAACCTGGTTGCGATTAATATTTTAGAGGATAACGCCGGTTCTTTCTGTGTTAGGTCTGGGATTTGCAATCATCTGGCTCGTACCTCCGCATTTTTCGCCTACTTGTTTGCAAGCTCCTGGGCTTTTTCTGGTTTG
This sequence comes from Colletes latitarsis, assembly GCF_051014445.1. NCBI lineage: Eukaryota > Metazoa > Arthropoda > Insecta > Hymenoptera > Colletidae > Colletes > Colletes latitarsis. Next base: position 333,446 of record NW_027488368.1, on the reverse strand, counting down.
GATCACGTAGTAATGTGGTACCACACTGGAACAGTCAATAAAAGCTGGTTCCGATTAGTATTCTAGAGGATAACGCTCGTTTTGTCTGGGTTAGTTCTGGTATTTGCAATCATGTGGCTCATACTTTCGCATTTTTTGCTTACTTGTTGGCCTGATCCTGGCCTTTTTCTGGTTTGGATCACGTAGTAAAGCGGTACCACACCGAAACAGTCAATTAAACCTGGTAGCTATTAATATTTTAGAGGATAACGCCGGTTATGTCTCGGTTAGGTCTGGTATTTGCCCTCATCTGGCTCGTACTTTCGCGTTTTTCGCATACTTGTTGGCCAGATCCTGGGTTTTTTCTGGTTTGGATAATGTAGTAATGAGGTTCCTCACCGAAACAGTCAATTAAACCTGGTTGCGATTAATATATTAGAGGATAACGCCGTTTATGTCTCGGTTTGCTGTGGGATTTGCCCTCATCTGTCTCGTGCTTTCGTATTTTTCGCATACTTGTTGGCCAGATCCTGGGCTTTTTCTGGTTTGTATCACGTAGTAATGTGGTGCCACACTGAAACAGTCAATTAAACCTGGTTCCGATTAATATTTTAGAGGATAACGCCGGTTATGTCTCGGTTAGGTCTGGTATTTGCCCTCATCTGCCTCGTACTTTCGCGTTTTTCGCATACTTGTTGGCCAGATCCTGGCTTTTTCTGGTTTGGATAAAGTAGTAATGAGGTTCCACACCGAAACAGTCAATTAAACCTGGTAGCGATTAATATTTTAGAGGATAACGCCGGTTATGTCTGGGTTAGGTCTGGTATTTGCCCTCATCTGGCTCGTATTTTCGCATTTTTCGCATACTTTTTGGCCAGATCCTGGTCTTTTTCTGGCTTGGACCACGTAGTAATGTGGTATCACAATGAAACAGTCAATTAAACCTGGTTCCGATTCATATTTTAGAGGATAACGCCGGCTATGTCTGGGTTAGGTCTGGTATTTGCCCTCATCTGGCTCGTACTTTCGCATTTTTCGCATACTTGTTGGCCAGACCCTGGCTTTTTTCTGGCTTGGACCACGTAGTACTGTGGTATCACACTGAAACAGTCAATTAAACCTGGTTGCGATTAATATTTTAGAGGATAACGCCGGTTATGTCTGCGTTAGGTCTGGGATTTGCAATCATCTGGCTCGTACCTCCGCATTTTTCGCCTACTTGTTTGCAAGATCCTGGGCTTTTTCTGGTTTGGATCACGTAGTAATGTGGTACCACACTGGAACAGTCAATAAAAGCTGGTTCCGATTAGTATTCTAGAGGATAACTCTCGTTTTGTCTGGGTTAGTTCTGGTATTTGCAATCATCTGGCTCGTATTTTCGCATTTTTCGCACACTTGTTGGCCAGACCCTGGCTTTTTTCTGGCTTGGACCACGTAGTACTGTGGTATCACACTGAAACAGTCAATTAAACCTGGTTGCGATTAATATTTTAGAGGATAACGCCGGTTATGTCTGGGTTAGGTCTGGTATTTGCCCTCATCTGGCTCGTACTTTCGCGTTTTTCGCATACTTGTTGGCCAGATCCTGGGTTTTTTCTGGTTTGGATAAAGTAGTAATGAGGTTCCACACCGAAAAAGTCAATTGAACCTGGTTGCGATTAATATTTTAGAGGATAACGCCGTTTATGTCTCGGTTAGGTCTGGGATTTGCCCTCATCTGTCTCGTGCTTTCGTATTTTTCGCATACTTGTTGGCCAGATCCTGGGCTTTTTCTGGTTTGTATCACGTAGTAATGTGGTGCCACACTGAAACAGTCAATTAAACCTGGTTCCGATTAATATTTTAGAGGATAACGCCGGTTATGTTTCGGTTAGGTCTGGTATTTGCCCTCATCTGGCTCGTATTTTCGCATTTTTCGCATACTTGTTGGCCAGACCCTGGCTTTTTTCTGGCTTGGACCACGTAGTACTGTGGTATCACACTGAAAGAGTCAATTAAACCTGGTTGCGATTAATATTTTAGAGGATAACGCCGGTTCTTTCTGGGTTAGGTCTGGGATTTGCAATCATCTGGCTCGTACCTCCGCATTTTTCGCCTACTTGTTTGCAAGATCCTGGGCTTTTTCTGGTTTGGATCACGTAGTAATGTGGTACCACACTGGAACAGTCAATAAAAGCTGGTTCCGATTAGTATTCTAGAGGATAACGCTCGTTTTGTCTCGGTTAGTTCTGGTATTTGCAATCATGTGGCTCATACTTTCGCATTTTTTGCTTACTTGTTGGCCTGATCCTGGCCTTTTTCTGGTTTGGATCACGTAGTAAAGCGGTACCACACCGAAACAGTCAATTAAACCTGGTAGCGATTAATATTTTAGAGGATAACGCCGGTTATGTCTCGGTTAGGTCTGGTATTTGCCCTCATCTGGCTCGTACTTTCGCGTTTTTCGCATACTTGTTGGCCAGATCCTGGGCTTTTTCTGGTTTGTATTACGTAGTAATGTGGTGCCACACTGAAACAGTCAATTAAACCTGGTTCCGATTAATATTTTAGAGGATAACGCCGGTTATGTCTGGGTTAGGTCTGGTATTTGCCATCATCTGGCTCGTATTTTCGCATTTTTCGCACACTTGTTGGCCAGACCCTGGCTTTCTTCTGGCTTGGACCACGTAGTACTGTGGTATCACACTGAAACAGTCAATTAAACCTGGTTGCGATTAATATTTTACAGGATAACGCCGGTTATGTCTGGGTTAGGTCTGGGATTTGCAATCATCTGGATCGTACCTCCGCATTTTTCGCCTACATGTTTGCAAGATGCTGGGCTTTTTCTGGTTTGGATCACGTAGTCATGTGGTACCACACTGGAACAGTCAATAAAAGCTGGTTCCGATTAGTATTCTAGAGGATAACGCTCGTTTTGTCTGGGTTAGTTCTGGTATTTGCAATCATCTGCCTCATACTTTCGCATTTTTTGCATACTTGTTGGCCAGATCCTGGCCTTTTTCTGGCTTGGACCACGTAGTAATTTGGTATCACACTGAAACAGTCAATTAAACCTGGTTCCGATTCATATTTTAGAGGATAACGCCGGTTATGTCTGGGTTAGGTTTGGTATTTGCCCCCATCTGGCTCGTACTTTCGCGTTTTTCGCACACTTGTTGGCCAGATCCTGGGTTTTTTCTGGTTTGGATAAAGTAGTAAAGAGGTTCCACACCGAAACAGTCAATTAAACCTGGTTGCGATTAATATTTTAGAGGATAACGCCGTTTATGTCTCGGTTAGGTCTGGGATTTGCCCTCATCTGTCTCGCGCTTTCGTATTTTTCGCATACTTGTTGGCCAGATCCTGGGCTGTTTCTGGTTTGTATCACGTAGTAATGTGGTGTCACACTGAAACAGTCAATTAAACCTGGTTCCGATTAATATTTTAGAGGATAACGCCGGTTATGTCTGGGTTAGGTCTGGTATTTGCCCTCATCTGGCTCGTATTTTCGTATTTTTCGCATACTTGTTGGCCAGATCCTGGGTTTTTTCTGGTTTGGATAAAGTAGTAATGAGGTTCCACACCGAAACAGTCAATTAAACCTGGTTGCGATTAATATTTTAGAGGATAACGCCGGTTATGTCTGGGTTAGGTCTGGTATTTGCCCTCATCTGGCTCGTATTTTCGCATTTTTCGCATACTTGTTGGCCAGATCCTGGTCTTTTTCTGGCTTGTATCACGTAGTAATGTGGTGCCACACTGAAACAGTCAATTAAACCTGGTTCCGATTAATATTTTAGAGGATAACGCCGGTTATGTCTCGGTTAGGTCTGGTATTTGCCCTCATCTGGCTCGTACTTTCGCGTTTTTCGCATACTTGTTGGCCAGATCCTGGGTTTTTTCTGGTTTGGATAAAGTAGTAATGAGGTTCCACACCGAAACAGTCAATTAAACCTGGTTGCGATTAATATTTTAGAGGATAACGCCGTTTATGTCTCGGTTAGGTCTGGGATTTGCCCTCATCTGTCTCGTGCTTTCGTATTTTTCGCATACTTGTTTGCAAGATCCTGGGCTTTTTCTGGTTTGGATCACGTAGTAATGTGGTACCACACTGGAACAGTCAATAAAAGCTGGTTCCGATTAGTATTCTAGAGGATAACGCTCGTTTTGTCTGGGTTAGTTCTGGTATTTGCAATCATCTGGCTCATACTTTCGCATTTTTGCATACTTGTTGGCCAGATCCTGGGCTTTTTCTGGTTTGGATCACGTAGTAAAGCGGTACCACACCGAAACAGTCAATTAAACCTGGTTGCGATTAATGTTTTAGAGGATAACGCCGTTTATGTCTCGGTTAGGTCTGGGATTTGCCCTCATCTGTCTCGTGCTTTCGTATTTTTCGCATACTTGTTGGCCAGATCCTGGCCTTTTTCTGGCTTGGACCACATAGTAATGTGGTATCACACTGAAACAGTCAATTAAACCTGGTTCCGATTCATATTTTAGAGGATAACGCCGGTTATGTCTGGGTTAGGTCTGGTATTTGCCCTCATCTGGCTCGTACTTTCGCGTTTTTCGCATACTTGTTGGCCAGACCCTGGCTTTTTTCTGGCTTGGACCACGTAGTACTGTGGTATCACACTGAAACAGTCAATTAAACCTGGTTGCGATTAATATTTTAGAGGATAACGCCGGTTATGTCTGCGTTAGGTCTGGGATTTGCAATCATCTGGCTCGTACCTCCGCATTTTTCGCCTACTTGTTTGCAAGATCCTGGGCTTTTTCTGGTTTGGATCACGTAGTAATGTGGTACCACACTGGAACAGTCAATAAAAGCTGGTTCCGATTAGTATTCTAGAGGATAACTCTCGTTTTGTCTGGGTTAGTTCTGGTATTTGCAATCATCTGGCTCGTATTTTCGCATTTTTCGCACACTTGTTGGCCAGACCCTGGCTTTTTTCTGGCTTGGACCACGTAGTACTGTGGTATCACACTGAAACAGTCAATTAAACCTGGTTGCGATTAATATTTTAGAGGATAACGCCGGTTATGTCTGGGTTAGGTCTGGTATTTGCCCTCATCTGGCTCGTACTTTCGCGTTTTTCGCATACTTGTTGGCCAGATCCTGGGTTTTTTCTGGTTTGGATAAAGTAGTAATGAGGTTCCACACCGAAAAAGTCAATTGAACCTGGTTGCGATTAATATTTTAGAGGATAACGCCGTTTATGTCTCGGTTAGGTCTGGGATTTGCCCTCATCTGTCTCGTGCTTTCGTATTTTTCGCATACTTGTTGGCCAGATCCTGGGCTTTTTCTGGTTTGTATCACGTAGTAATGTGGTGCCACACTGAAACAGTCAATTAAACCTGGTTCCGATTAATATTTTAGAGGATAACGCCGGTTATGTTTCGGTTAGGTCTGGTATTTGCCCTCATCTGGCTCGTATTTTCGCATTTTTCGCATACTTGTTGGCCAGACCCTGGCTTTTTTCTGGCTTGGACCACGTAGTACTGTGGTATCACACTGAAAGAGTCAATTAAACCTGGTTGCGATTAATATTTTAGAGGATAACGCCGGTTCTTTCTGGGTTAGGTCTGGGATTTGCAATCATCTGGCTCGTACCTCCGCATTTTTCGCCTACTTGTTTGCAAGATCCTGGGCTTTTTCTGGTTTGGATCACGTAGTAATGTGGTACCACACTGGAACAGTCAATAAAAGCTGGTTCCGATTAGTATTCTAGAGGATAACGCTCGTTTTGTCTCGGTTAGTTCTGGTATTTGCAATCATGTGGCTCATACTTTCGCATTTTTTGCTTACTTGTTGGCCTGATCCTGGCCTTTTTCTGGTTTGGATCACGTAGTAAAGCGGTACCACACCGAAACAGTCAATTAAACCTGGTAGCGATTAATATTTTAGAGGATAACGCCGGTTATGTCTCGGTTAGGTCTGGTATTTGCCCTCATCTGGCTCGTACTTTCGCGTTTTTCGCATACTTGTTGGCCAGATCCTGGGCTTTTTCTGGTTTGTATTACGTAGTAATGTGGTGCCACACTGAAACAGTCAATTAAACCTGGTTCCGATTAATATTTTAGAGGATAACGCCGGTTATGTCTGGGTTAGGTCTGGTATTTGCCATCATCTGGCTCGTATTTTCGCATTTTTCGCACACTTGTTGGCCAGACCCTGGCTTTCTTCTGGCTTGGACCACGTAGTACTGTGGTATCACACTGAAACAGTCAATTAAACCTGGTTGCGATTAATATTTTACAGGATAACGCCGGTTATGTCTGGGTTAGGTCTGGGATTTGCAATCATCTGGATCGTACCTCCGCATTTTTCGCCTACATGTTTGCAAGATGCTGGGCTTTTTCTGGTTTGGATCACGTAGTCATGTGGTACCACACTGGAACAGTCAATAAAAGCTGGTTCCGATTAGTATTCTAGAGGATAACGCTCGTTTTGTCTGGGTTAGTTCTGGTATTTGCAATCATCTGCCTCATACTTTCGCATTTTTTGCATACTTGTTGGCCAGATCCTGGCCTTTTTCTGGCTTGGACCACGTAGTAATTTGGTATCACACTGAAACAGTCAATTAAACCTGGTTCCGATTCATATTTTAGAGGATAACGCCGGTTATGTCTGGGTTAGGTTTGGTATTTGCCCCCATCTGGCTCGTACTTTCGCGTTTTTCGCACACTTGTTGGCCAGATCCTGGGTTTTTTCTGGTTTGGATAAAGTAGTAAAGAGGTTCCACACCGAAACAGTCAATTAAACCTGGTTGCGATTAATATTTTAGAGGATAACGCCGTTTATGTCTCGGTTAGGTCTGGGATTTGCCCTCATCTGTCTCGCGCTTTCGTATTTTTCGCATACTTGTTGGCCAGATCCTGGGCTGTTTCTGGTTTGTATCACGTAGTAATGTGGTGTCACACTGAAACAGTCAATTAAACCTGGTTCCGATTAATATTTTAGAGGATAACGCCGGTTATGTCTGGGTTAGGTCTGGTATTTGCCCTCATCTGGCTCGTATTTTCGTATTTTTCGCATACTTGTTGGCCAGATCCTGGGTTTTTTCTGGTTTGGATAAAGTAGTAATGAGGTTCCACACCGAAACAGTCAATTAAACCTGGTTGCGATTAATATTTTAGAGGATAACGCCGGTTATGTCTGGGTTAGGTCTGGTATTTGCCCTCATCTGGCTCGTATTTTCGCATTTTTCGCATACTTGTTGGCCAGATCCTGGTCTTTTTCTGGCTTGTATCACGTAGTAATGTGGTGCCACACTGAAACAGTCAATTAAACCTGGTTCCGATTAATATTTTAGAGGATAACGCCGGTTATGTCTCGGTTAGGTCTGGTATTTGCCCTCATCTGGCTCGTACTTTCGCGTTTTTCGCATACTTGTTGGCCAGATCCTGGGTTTTTTCTGGTTTGGATAAAGTAGTAATGAGGTTCCACACCGAAACAGTCAATTAAACCTGGTTGCGATTAATATTTTAGAGGATAACGCCGTTTATGTCTCGGTTAGGTCTGGGATTTGCCCTCATCTGTCTCGTGCTTTCGTATTTTTCGCATACTTGTTTGCAAGATCCTGGGCTTTTTCTGGTTTGGATCACGTAGTAATGTGGTACCACACTGGAACAGTCAATAAAAGCTGGTTCCGATTAGTATTCTAGAGGATAACGCTCGTTTTGTCTGGGTTAGTTCTGGTATTTGCAATCATCTGGCTCATACTTTCGCATTTTTGCATACTTGTTGGCCAGATCCTGGGCTTTTTCTGGTTTGGATCACGTAGTAAAGCGGTACCACACCGAAACAGTCAATTAAACCTGGTTGCGATTAATGTTTTAGAGGATAACGCCGTTTATGTCTCGGTTAGGTCTGGGATTTGCCCTCATCTGTCTCGTGCTTTCGTATTTTTCGCATACTTGTTGGCCAGATCCTGGCCTTTTTCTGGCTTGGACCACATAGTAATGTGGTATCACACTGAAACAGTCAATTAAACCTGGTTCCGATTCATATTTTAGAGGATAACGCCGGTTATGTCTGGGTTAGGTCTGGTATTTGCCCTCATCTGGCTCGTACTTTCGCGTTTTTCGCATACTTGTTGGCCAGATCCTGGGTTTTTCCTGGTTTGGATAAAGTAGTAATGAGGTTCCACACCGAAACAGTCAATTAAACCTGGCTGCGATTAATATTTTAGAGGATAACGCCGTTTATGTCTCGGTTAGGTCTGGGATTTGCCCTCATCTGTCTCGTGCTTTCGTATTTTTCTCGCATACATGTTGGCCAGATCCTGGGTTTTTTCTGGTTTGGATAAAGTAGTAATGAGGTTCCACACCGAAACAGTCAATTAAACCTGGTTGCGATTAATATTTTAGAGGATAACGCCGGTTATGTCTGGGTTAGGTCTGGTATTTGCCCTCATCTGGCTCGTATTTTCGCATTTTTCGCATACTTGTTGGCCAGATCCTGGTCTTTTTCTGGCTTGCACCACGTAGTAATGTGGTATCACACTGAAACAGTCAATTAAACCTGGTTCCGATTCATATTTTAGAGGATAACGCCGGTTATGTCTGGGTTAGGTCTGGGATTTGCAATCATCTGGCTCGTACCTCCGCATTTTTCGCCTACTTGTTTGCAAGATCCTGGGCTTTTTCTGGTTTGGATCATGTAGTAATGTGGTACCACACTGGAACAGTCAATAAAAGCTGGTTCCGATTAGTATTCTAGAGGATAACGCTCGTTTTCTCTGGGTTAGTTCTGGTATTTGCAATCATCTGGCCCATACTTTCGCATTTTGTGCATACTTGTTGGCCAGATCCTGGCCTTTTTCTGGCTTGGACCACGTAGTAATGTGGTATCACACTGAAACAGTCAATTATACCTGGTTGCGATTAATATTTTAGAGGATAACGCCGGTTATGTCTGGGTTAGGTCTGGTATTTGCCCTCATCTGGCTCGTATTTTCGCATTTTTCGCATACTTGTTGGCCAGACCCTGGCTTTTTTCTGGCTTGGACCACGTAGTACTGTGGTATCACACTGAAACAGTCAATTAAACCTGGTTGCGATTAATATTTTAGAGGATAACGCCGGTTATGTCTCGGTTAGGTCTGGTATTTGCCCTCATCCGGCTCGTACTTTCGCATTTTTCGCATACTTGTTGGCAAGATCCTCGGCTTTTTTTGGTTTGGATCACGTAGTAATGTGGTACCACACCGAAACAGTCAATTAAACCTGGTTGCGATTAATATTTTAGAGGATAACGCCGGTTATGTCTCGGTTAGGTCTGGTATTTGCCCTCATCTGGCTCGTACTTTCGCGTTTTTCGCATACTTGTTGGCCAGATCCTGGGTTTTTTCTGGTTTGGATAAAGTAGTAATGAGGTTCCATACCGAAACAGTCAATTAAACCTGGATGCGATTAATATTTTAGAGGATAACGCCGTTTATGTCTCGGTTAGGTCTGGGATTTGCCCTCATCTGTCTCGTGCTTTCGTATTTTTCGCATACTTGTTGGCCAGATCCTGGGCTTTTTCTGGTTTGTATCACGTAGTAATGTGGTGCCACACTGAAACAGTCAATTAAACCTGGTTCCGATTAATATTTTAGAGGATAACGCCGGTTATGTCTGGGTTAGGTCTGGTATTTGCGCTCATCTGGCTCGTATTTTCGCATTTTTCGCACACTTGATGGCCAGACCCTGGCTTTTTTCTGGCTTGGACCACGTAGTACTGTGGTATCACACTGAAACAGTCAATTAAACCTGGTTGCGATTAATATTTTAGAGGATAACGCCGGTTATGTCTGGGTTAGGTCTGGGATTTGCAATCATCTGGCTCGTACCTCCGCATTTTTCGCCTACTTGTTTGCAAGATCCCGGGCTTTTTCTGGTTTGGATCACGTAGTAATGTGGTACCACACTGGAACAGTCAATAAGAGCTGGTTCCGATTAGTATTCTAGAGGATAACGCTCGTTTTGTCTGGGTTAGTTCTGGTATTTGCAATCATCTGGCTCATACTTTCGCATTTTTTGCATACTTGTTGGCCAGATCCTGGCATTTTTCTGGCTTGGACCACGTAGTAATGTGGTATCACACTGAAACAGTCCATTAAACCTGGTTCCGATTCATATTTTAGAGGATAACGCCGGTTATGTCTGGGTTAGGTCTGGTATTTGCCCTCATCTGGCTCGTACTTTCGCGTTTCTCGCACACTTGTTGGCCAGATCCTGGGTTTTTTCTGGTTTGGATAAAGTAGTAATGAGGTTCCACACCGAAAAAGTCAATTGAACCTGGTTGCGATTAATATTTTAGAGGATAACGCCGTTTATGTCTCGGTTAGGTCTGGGATTTGCCCTCATCTGTCTCGTGCTTTCGTATTTTTCGCATACTTGTTGGCCAGATCCTGGGCTTTTTCTGGTTTGTATCACGTAGTAATGTGGTGCCACAATGAAACAGTCAATTAAACCTGGTTCCGATTAATATTTTAGAGGATAACGCCGGTTATGTCTCGGTTAGGTCTGGTATTTGCCCTCATCTGGCTCGTATTTTCGCATTTTTCGCATACTTGTTGGCCAGACCCTGGCTTTTTTCTGGCTTGGATCACGTAGTACTGTGGTATCACACTGAAACAGTCAATTAAACCTGGTTGCGATTAATATTTTAGAGGATAACGCCGGTTCTTTCTGGGTTAGGTCTGGGATTTGCAATCATCTGGCTCGTACCTCCGCATTTTTCGCCTACTTGTTTGCAAGATCCTGGGCTTTTTCTGGTTTGGATCACGTAGTAATGTGGTACCACACTGGAACAGTCAATAAAAGCTGGTTCCGATTAGTATTCTAGAGGATAACGCTCGTTTTGTCTGGGTTAGTTCTGGTATTTGCAATCATGTGGCTCATACTTTCGCATTTTTTGCTTACTTGTTGGCCTGATCCTGGCCTTTTTCTGGTTTGGATCACGTAGTAAAGCGGTACCACACCGAAACAGTCAATTAAACCTGGTAGCGATTAATATTTTAGAGGATAACGCCGGTTATGTCTCGGCTAGGTCTGGTATTTGCCCTCATCTGGCTCGTACTTTCGCATTTTTCGCATACTTGTTGCAAGATCCTCGGATTTTTTGCTTTGGATCACGTAGTAATGTGGTACCACACCGAAACAGTCAATTAAACCTGGTTGCGATTAATATTTTAGAGGATAACGCCGGTTATGTCTCGGTTAGGTCTGGTATTTGCCCTCATCTGGCTCGTACTTTCGCGTTTTTCGCATACTTGTTGGCCAGGTCCTGGGTTTTTTCTGGTTTGGATAAAGTAGTAATGAGGTTCCACACCGAAACAGACAATTAAACCTGGTTGCGATTAATATTTTAGAGGATAACGCCGTTTATGTCTCGGTTAGGTCTGGGATTTGCCCTCATCTGTCTCGTGCTTTCGTATTTTTCGCATACTTGTTGGCCAGATCCTAGGCTTTTTCTGGTTTGTATCACGTAGTAATGTGGTGCCACACTGAAACAGTCAATTAAACCTGGTTGCGATTAATATTTTAGAGGATAACGCCGGTTATGTCTCGGTTAGGTCTGGTATTTGCCCTCATCTGGCTCGTACTTTCGCGTTTTTCGCATACTTGTTGGCCAGATCCTGGGCTTTTTCTGGTTTGGATAAAGTAGTAATGAGGTTCCACACCGAAACAGTCAATTAAACCTGGTTGCGATTAATATTTTAGAGGACAACGCCGGTTATGTCTGGGTTAGGTCTGGGATTTGCAATCATCTGCCTCGTACCTGCGCAATTTTCGCCTACTTGTTTGCAAGATCCTGGGCTTTTTCTGGTTTGTATTACGTAGTAATGTGGTGCCACACTGAAACAGTCAATTAAACCTGGTTCCGATTGATATTTTAGAGGATAACGCCGGTTATGTCTGGGTTAGGTCTGGTATTTGCCATCATCTGGCTCGTATTTTCGCATTTTTCGCACACTTGTTGGCCAGACCCTGGCCTTTTTCTGGCTTGGACCACGTAGTACTGTGGTATCACACTGAAACAGTCAATTAAACCTGGTTGCGATTAATATTTTACAGGATAACGCCGGTTATGTCTGGGTTAGGTCTGGGATTTGCAATCATCTGGATCGTACCTCCGCATTTTTCGCCTACATGTTTGCAAGATGCTGGGCTTTTTCTGGTTTGGATCACGTAGTCATGTGGTACCACACTGGAACAGTCAATAGAAGCTGGTTCCGATTAGTATTCTAGAGGATAACGCTCGTTTTGTCTGGGTTAGTTCTGGTATTTGCAATCATCTGCCTCATACTTTCGCATTTTTTGCATACTTGTTGGCCAGATCCTGGCCTTTTTCTGGCTTGGACCACGTAGTAATTTGGTATCACACTGAAACAGTCAATTAAACCTGGTTCCGATTCATATTTTAGAGGATAACGCCGGTTATGTCTGGGTTAGGTTTGGTATTTTCCCTCATCTGTCTCGTACTTTCGCGTTTTTCGCACACTTGTTGGCCAGATCCTGGGTTTTTTCTCGTTTGGATAAAGTAGTAAAGAGGTTCCACACCGAAACAGTCAATTAAACCTGGTTGCGATTAATATTTTAGAGGATAACGCCGTTTATGTCTCGGTTAGGTCTGGGATTTGCCCTCATCTGTCTCGTGCTTTCGTATTTTTCGCATACTTGTTGGCCAGATCCTGGGCTGTTTCTGGTTTGTATCACGTAGTAATGTGGTGCCACACTGAAACAGTCAATTAAACCTGGTTCCGATTAATATTTTAGAGGATAACGCCGGTTATGTCTGGGTTAGGTCTGGTATTTGCCCTCATCTGGCTCGTATTTTCGTATTTTTCGCATACTTGTTGGCCAGATCCTGGGTTTTTTCTGGTTTGGATAAAGTAGTAATGAGGTTCCACACCGAAAGAGTCAATGAAACCTGGTTGCGATTAATATTTTAGAGGATAACGCCGGTTATGTCTGGGTTAGGTCTGGTATTTGCCCTCATCTGGCTCGTATTTTCGCATTTTTCGCATACTTGTTGGCCAGATCCTGGTCTTCTTCTGGCTTGTATCACGTAGTAATGTGGTGCCACACTGAAACAGTCAATTAAACCTGGTTCCGATTAATATTTTAGAGGATAACGCCGGTTATGTCTCGGTTAGGTCTGGTATTTGCCCTCATCTGGCTCGTACTTTCGCGTTTTTCGCATACTTGTTGGCCAGATCCTGGGTTTTTTCTGGTTTGGATAAAGTAGTAATGAGGTTCCACACCGAAACAGTCAATTAAACCTGGTTGCGATTAATATTTTAGAGGATAACGCCGGTTATGTCTGGGTTAGGTCTGGTATTTGCCGTCATTTGGCTCGTATTTTCGCATTTTTCGCATACTTGTTGGCCAGATCCTGGTCTTTTTCTGGCTTGGACCACGTAGTAATGTGGTATCACACTGAAACAGTCAATTAAACCTGGTTCCGATTCATATTTTAGAGGATAACGCCGGTTATGTCTGGGTTAGGTCTGGTATTTGCCCTCAACTGGCTCGTACTTTCGCATTTTTCGCATACGTGTTGGCAAGATCCTGGGCTTTTTTTGGTTTGGATCACGTAGTAATGTGGTACCACACCGAAACAGTCAATTAAACCTGGTTGCGATTAATATTTTAGAGTATAACGCCGGTTATGTCTCGGTTAGGTCTGGTATTTGCCCTCATCTGGCTCGTACTTTCGCGTTTTTCGCATACTTGTTGGCCAGATCCTGGGTTTTTTCTGGTTTGGATAAAGTAGTAATGAGGTTCCACACCGAAACAGTCAATTAAACCTGGTTGCGATTAATATTTTAGAGGATAACGCCGTTTATGTCTCGGTTAGGTCTGGGATTTGCCCTCATCTGTCTCGTGCTTTCGTATTTTTCGCATACTTGTTGGCCAGTTCCTGGGCTTTTTCTGGTTTGTATCACGTAGTAATGTGGTGCCACACTGAAACAGTCAATTAAACCTGGATCCGATTAATATTTTAGAGGATAACGCCGGTTATGTCTGGGTTAGGTCTGGTATTTGCCCTCGTCTGGCTCGTATTTTCGCATTTTTCGCACACTTGTTGGCCAGACCCTGGTCTTTTTCTGGCTTGGACCACGTAGTAATGTGGTATCACACTGAAACAGTCAATTAAACCTGGTTGCGATTAATATTTTAGACGATAACGCCGGTTATGTCTGGGTTAGGTCTGGGATTTGCAATCATCTGGCTCGTACCTCCGCATTTTTCGCCTACTTGTTTGCAAGATCCTGGGCTTTTTCTGGTTTGGATCACGTAGTAATGTGGTACCACACTGGAACAGTCAATAAAAGCTGGTTCCGATTAGTATTCTAGAGGATAACGCTCGTTTTGTCTGGGTTAGTTCTGGTATTTGCAATCATCTGGCTCATACTTTCGCATTTTTGCATACTTGTTGGCCAGATCCTGGGCTTTTTCTGGTTTGGATCACGTAGTAAAGCGGTACCACACCGAAACAGTCAATTAAACCTGGTTGCGATTAATATTTTAGAGGATAACGCCGTTTATGTCTCGGTTAGGTCTGGGATTTGCCCTCATCTGTCTCGTGCTTTCGTATTTTTCGCATACTTGTTGGCCAGATCCTGGCCTTTTTCTGGCTTGGACCACATAGTAATGTGGTATCACACTGAAACAGTCAATTAAACCTGGTTCCGATTCATATTTTAGAGGATAACGCCGGTTATGTCTGGGTTAGGTCTAGTATTTGCCCTCATCTGGCTCGTACTTTCGCGTTTTTCGCATACTTGTTGGCCAGATCCTGGGTTTTTCCTGGTTTGGATAAAGTAGTAATGAGGTTCCACACCGAAACAGTCAATTAAACCTGGCTGCGATTAATATTTTAGAGGATAACGCCGTTTATGTCTCGGTTAGGTCTGGGATTTGCCCTCATCTGTCTCGTGCTTTCGTATTTTTCTCGCATACTTGTTGGCCAGATCCTGGGTTTTTTCTGGTTTGGATAAAGTAGTAATGAGGTTCCACACCGAAACAGTCAATTAAACCTGGTTGCGATTAATATTTTAGAGGATAACGCCGGTTATGTCTGGGTTAGGTCTGGTATTTGCCCTCATCTGGCTCGTATTTTCGCATTTTTCGCATACTTGTTGGCCAGATCCTGGTCTTTTTCTGGCTTGGACCACGTAGTAATGTGGTATCACACTGAAACAGTCAATTAAACCTGGTTCCGATTCATATTTTAGAGGATAACGCCGGTTATGTCTGGGTTAGGTCTGGGATTTGCAATCATCTGGCTCGTACCTCCGCATTTTTCGCCTACTTGTTTGCAAGATCCTGGGCTTTTTCTGGTTTGGATCATGTAGTAATGTGGTACCACACTGGAACAGTCAATAAAAGCTGGTTCCGATTAGTATTCTAGAGGATAACGCTCGTTTTCTCTGGGTTAGTTCTGGTATTTGCAATCATCTGGCCCATACTTTCGCATTTTGTGCATACTTGCTGGCCAGATCCTGGCCTTTTTCTGGCTTGGACCACGTAGTAATGTGGTATCACACTGAAACAGTCCATTAAACCTGGTTCCGATTCATATTTTAGAGGATAACGCCGGTTATGTCTGGGTTAGGTCTGGTATTTGCCCTCATCTGGCTCGTATTTTCGCATTTTTCGCATACTTGTTGGCCAGATCCTGGTCTTTTTCTGGCTTGGACCACGTAGTAATGTGGTATCACACTGAAACAGTCAATTATACCTGGTTGCGATTAATATTTTAGAGGATAACGCCGGTTATGTCTGGGTTAGGTCTGGTATTTGCCCTCATCTGGCTCGTATTTTCGCATTTTTCGCATACTTGTTGGCCAGACCCTGGCTTTTTTCTGGCTTGGACCACGTAGTACTGTGGTATCACACTGAAACAGTCAATTAAACCTGGTTGCGATTAATATTTTAGAGGATAACGCCGGTTATGTCTCGGTTAGGTCTGGTATTTGCCCTCATCCGGCTCGTACTTTCGCATTTTTCGCATACTTGTTGGCAAGATCCTCGGCTTTTTTTGGTTTGGATCACGTAGTAATGTGGTACCACACCGAAACAGTCAATTAAACCTGGTTGCGATTAATATTTTAGAGGATAACGCCGGTTATGTCTCGGTTAGGTCTGGTATTTGCCCTCATCTGGCTCGTACTTTCGCGTTTTTCGCATACTTGTTGGCCAGATCCTGGGTTTTTTCTGGTTTGGATAAAGTAGTAATGAGGTTCCATACCGAAACAGTCAATTAAACCTGGATGCGATTAATATTTTAGAGGATAACGCCGTTTATGTCTCGGTTAGGTCTGGGATTTGCCCTCATCTGTCTCGTGCTTTCGTATTTTTCGCATACTTGTTGGCCAGATCCTGGGCTTTTTCTGGTTTGTATCACGTAGTAATGTGGTGCCACACTGAAACAGTCAATTAAACCTGGTTCCGATTAATATTTTAGAGGATAACGCCGGTTATGTCTGGGTTAGGTCTGGTATTTGCGCTCATCTGGCTCGTATTTTCGCATTTTTCGCACACTTGATGGCCAGACCCTGGCTTTTTTCTGGCTTGGACCACGTAGTACTGTGGTATCACACTGAAACAGTCAATTAAACCTGGTTGCGATTAATATTTTAGAGGATAACGCCGGTTATGTCTGGGTTAGGTCTGGGATTTGCAATCATCTGGCTCGTACCTCCGCATTTTTCGCCTACTTGTTTGCAAGATCCCGGGCTTTTTCTGGTTTGGATCACGTAGTAATGTGGTACCACACTGGAACAGTCAATAAGAGCTGGTTCCGATTAGTATTCTAGAGGATAACGCTCGTTTTGTCTGGGTTAGTTCTGGTATTTGCGCTCATCTGGCTCGTATTTTCGCATTTTTCGCACACTTGATGGCCAGACCCTGGCTTTTTTCTGGCTTGGACCACGTAGTAATGTGGTATCACACTGAAACAGTCCATTAAACCTGGTTCCGATTCATATTTTAGAGGATAACGCCGGTTATGTCTGGGTTAGGTCTGGTATTTGCCCTCATCAGCCTCGTACTTTCGCGTTTTTCGCACACTTGTTGGCCAGATCCTGGGTTTTTTCTGGTTTGGATAAAGTAGTAATGAGGTTCCACACCGAAACAGTCAATTAAACCTGGTTGCGATTAATATTCTAGAGGATAACGCCGTTTATGTCTCGGTTAGGTCTGGGATTTGCCCTCATCTGTCTCGTGCTTTCGTATTTTTCGCATACTTGTTGGCCAGATCCTGGGCTTTTTCTGGTTTGTATCACGTAGTAATGTGGTGCCACACTGAAACAGTCAATTAAACCTGGTTCCGATTAATATTTTAGACTATAACGCCGGTTATGTCTGGGTTAGGTCTGGGATTTGCAATCATCTGGCTCGTACCTCCGCATTTTTCGCCTACTTGTTTGCAAGATCCTGGGCTTTTTCTGGTTTGGATCACGTAGTAATGTGGTACCACACTGGAACAGTCAATAAAAGCTGGTTCCGATTAGTATTTTAGAGGATAACGCCGGTTATGTCTGGGTTAGGTCTGGTATTTGCCCTCATCTGGCTCGTACTTTCGCGTTTTTCTCATACTTGTTGGCCAGATCCTGGGTTTTTTCTGGTTTGGATAAAGTAGTAATGAGGTTCCACACCGAAACAGTCAATTAAACCTGGTTGCGATTAATATTTTAGAGGATAACGCCGTTTATGTCTCGGTTAGGTCTGGGATTTGCCCTCATCTGTCTCGTGCTTTCGTATTTTTCGCATACTTGTTGGCCAGATCCTGGGCTTTTTCTGGTTTGGATAAAGTAGTAATGAGGTTCCACACCGAAACAGTCAATTAAACCTGGTTGCGATTAATATTTTAGAGGATAACGCCGTTTATGTCTGGGTTAGGTCTGGGATTTGCCCTCATCTGTCTCGTGCTTTCGTATCTTTCGCATACTTGTTGGCCAGATCCAGGGCTTTTTCTGGTTTGTATCACGTAGTAATGTGGTGCCACACTGAAACAGTCAATTAAACCTGGTTCCGATTAATATTTTAGAGGATAACGCCGGTTATGTCTGGGTTAGGTCTGGGATTTGCAATCATCTGGCTCGTACCTCCGCATTTTTCGCCTACTTGTATGCAAGATCCTGGGCTTTTTCTGGTTTGGATCACGTAGTAATGTGGTACCACACTGGAACAGTCAATAAAAGCTGGTTCCGATTAGTATTCTAGAGGATAACTCTCGTTTTGTCTGGGTTAGGTCTGGTATTTGCCCTCATCTGGCTCGTATTTTCGCATTTTTCGCATACTTGTTGGCCAGACCCTGGCTTTCTTGTGGCTTGGACCACGTAGTACTGTGGTATCACACTGAAACAGTCAATTAAACCTGGTTGCGATTAATATTTTAGAGGATAACGCCGGTTATGTCTGGGTTAGGTCTGGGATTTGCAATCATCTGGCTCGTACCTGCGCATTTTTCGCCTACTTGTTTGCAAGATCCTGGGCTTTTTCTGGTTTGGATCACGTACTAATGTGGTACCGCACTGGAACAGTCAATAAAAGCTGGTTCCGATTAGTATTCTAGAGGATAACGCTCGTTTTGTCTGGGTTAGTTCTGGTATTTGCAATCATCTGGCTCATACTTTCGCATTTTTTGCATACTTGTTGGTCTGATCCTGGCCTTTTTCTGGTTTGGATCACGTAGTAATGTGGTGCCACACTGAAACAGTCAACTAAACCTGGTTCCGATTAATATTTTAGAGGATAACGCCGGTTACGTCTGGGTTAGGTCTGGTATTTGCCCTCATCTGGCTCGTATTTTCGCATTTTTCGCATACTTGTTGGCCAGATCCTGGCCTTTTTCTGGCTTGGACGACGTAGTAATGTGATATCACACTGAAACAGTCAATTAAACCTGGTTCCGATTCATATTTTAGAGGATAAGGCCGGTTATGTCTGGGTTAGGTCTGGGATTTGCCCTCTTCGGTCTCATACTTTCGCATTCTTCACATACTTGTTGGCCAGATCCTGGGTTTTTTCTGGTTTGGATCACATAGTAGTGTGGTACCACACTGAAACAGTCGATTAAACATGGTTTAGATCAATATTTTAGAGGATAACACATGTTAGGTCTTAGTTGGGTCTAGGATTTGCCGTCATCAGGCACACACTTTCGCATATTTCTCATACTTGATGGCCAGATTCTGGGCCTTTTTCGGTTTCGATCACGTAGTAATGCGCTACCACACACAAACAGTCCACTAAACCTGGTTTCGATCAATGTTTTAGAGGATAACGCATGTTAGGTCTATGTTAGGTCTAGAATTTGCCCTCATCAGGCTCATCCTTTCGCATTTTTCGCATACTTGTTGACCAGATCCTGGGCTTTTTCTGGTTTGGATCACATGGTAATGTGGTACCACACTGAAACAGTCAATTAAACCTAGTCTGGGTCAACATTTCAAAGGATAACGCATGTTAGGTCTGGGTTAGGTCTGTGATTTGCCCTCATGAGCCTAATATTTTCGCATATTTCTCATACTCGTTGACCAGATCCTGGGCTTTTTCTGGTTTGGATCACATGGTAATGTGGTACCACACTGAAACAGTCAATTAAACCTAGTCTGGGTCAACATTTCAAAGGATAACGCATGTTAGGTCTGGGTTAGGTCTGTGATTTGCCCTCATGAGCCTAATATTTTCGCATATTTCTCATACTCGTTGACCAGATCGTGGGCTTTTTCTGGTCTGGATCACGTGGTAACGTGGTACCATACTGAAACAGTCAATTAAACCTGGTCTCGATCTATATTTTACAGGATAACGGTTGTTACGTCTGGGTTAGGTCTGGGATTCACCCCCTTCAGTCTCATACTTTCGCATTCTTCACATACTTGTTGGCCAGATCCCGGGTCTTTTCTGGTTTGGATCACATAGTAGTGTGGTACCACACTGAAACAGTCGATTTAACATAGTTACGATCAATATTTTACAGGACAAAACATGTTAGGTCTGAGTTGGGTCTAGGATTTACCGTCATCAGGCTCATACTTTCGCATATTTCTCTTACTTGTTAGCAAGATCCTTTGCTTTTTCTGGTTTGGGTCACATAGAAATGTGTTACCACACTGAAGCAGACCATTAAACCTGGTTTCGATCAATGTTTTAGAGGATAACGCATGTTAGGTCTATGTTAGGTCTAGAATTTGCCCTCATCAGGCTCATACTTTCGCATTCTTCACATACTTGTTGGCCAGATCCTGGGCTTTTTCTGGTTTGGATCACATAGTAGTGTGGTGCCACACTGAAACAGTCAATTAAACCTTATTTCGATCAATATTTCAGAGGATAACGCATGTTATGTCTAGGTTAGGCCTTGGATTTCCCCTCATCAGACTCATACTTTCGCATTCTTCACATACTTGTTGAACAGATCCCGGGTTTTTTCTGATTTGGATCACGTGGTAATGTGTTACCACACTGGAACAGTCAATTAAACCTGGTTTCGGTCAATGTTTTAGAGGATAACGCATGTTAGGTCTAGGTTATGCCTTGGATTTGTCCTCATCAGGCTCATACTTTTGCATATTTCTCATACTTGATGGCCAGATTCTGGGCTTTTTTTGGTTTGGATCACGTAGTAATGTGGTACCGCACTGAAACAGTCCATTAAACCTAGTTTCGATCAATATTATAGAGGATAACGCATGTTAGGTCTATGTTAGGTCTGGGATTTGCTCTCATTAGGCTCATACTTTCGCATATTTCTCATACTTGATGCCCAGATTCTGGGCTTTTTTGGTTTGGATCACGTAGTAATGTGGTACCACACTGAAACAGTCCATTAAAGCTTGTTTCGATTGAGGGGAGCTGGGAGGTAAAATAACCACTCGACTAGACTACTCCACAATTATTATTATTTATTGTTAACACGCGAGTGATGGTGGTGTGGGGCAAACGCTACCACACGTAGGTTAAGCTAACAGTGACTGTGGATGCGAGCGACGACGTCTTAACCAGACTGCCTCGCGGAGTCTAACGGACTGCCTATTCTTTCTTAAAACCTACTCCCTATATACATCCCTTACCCTAATAGACAAAGGGAGAGAAAAAGAGATAGGACAGAAAGATGGAAAAACGAAACTGAAAAATATTTAGTGTAGGAAAAGTTTAGCGAGTGAAAGAGGGTAATAAAAGTCAAGAGGCTCGCCGGGCCCGGATCGGGGTGGTCCGAGGCCCAGGCGAAAACTTGAAGGAAAACAGGCGCCTCGTACGGCTCTGGTCGCCAAGTGTTTACAGGACGACCAGGCTCGCACGAGACCCTGGGAAAATGGAAAAATAGAAAGCTTAAAACTAGCCTTGCATTCCATTACCATTCATACTCTGGCAAGGGCGTAGTGGCTATACAATGGCCGCTACATCACCCCCCTGCCAGTGATTGACCAATCACGAAACAAACATTCCGTACAATTACCCAAACATACAGACAAACAAAACTATATACAGTACACCTAAATAATCACACACATACTGTTTAAATATCGCGTTAATTCGACGTATTTTCGAGTAAAATATAATTCGTCACCCGGTATTGTTTTTCGGCGTACGTAAGACCAGAGGTACCTCGGTCGTCGTGTCCGCTACGCGAAAACAGTACGGGATAGAAAAACAGCCGCTCTCGGGTTTTTTTCGAGACCTCACGCGATCGATCACGTAACGCTCAATTTCGAAACGAAAGTTTCGACGCGCGTGTCTAGAGAAGGTACGACAATTTTGTATTAGACAAAGACGGACTCAAAAAACGTTCACAGCGCCGCTCTACGGAGGTTTCACCCTTCGAGCGAACATTTTGACTGTCCGTGCTCGTCCGTCACTCTTAATCTGGAACCGGCAGGGAGCACATGGGCATACGACCCCGCTCCTCGGGAATTCCATAGTTCTCGAATAGTTACGAGTCACTCGAACTTTTCGAATAAATTCTGAACGTGGAAAAGGAAGGACTCCATACGAGAACGGATTGTAAAAACAATCTTTTACCGTGACTCCTTCCGTAACCCGTTCACAATTTAAATTAAAAAATCGTAAACGAGGAAAGGAATAGAATACGAGGACGGATTGTGAATCAATCTCTTCCCGTGATTCCTTTCGCAACTCGTTGTAATTCGATATAGATCAGGTCGGGTTTCGACCAGATCAAAGCGACTGTAGAATTTCGTGAATTATAATCCGAAATTCCCATTCAGCGGTGGCTATAGTCCACATCAGTCTGACATCAGACACGTATCGCTGCAATCAGAGGTCGTGTCCGAGGTTTCGAATTTGAATCTCGAACCTCTCGACTGTCGAACGGTGCAAACCCACCCTTAGGGGCCTTCGTGGCGTGCATACCCTGGGTGGTATTACCGTCCTCCAGTCGGTGTTCGGGACAATACTTGAGTTCCGGCATCCGGCGACCAGCTAGAGCGCTGTTCAATCATCGCCAGTGTGTACGGACCCTGTGCGTAGAACCGCTCAGTATAGCGCCGTGGTGTACGCACTATAATTATAAGTCGCTGCATGCGCTGTAAAGGTGCTGCACCACACAGTGCCCGTACGCATTACGAGGACGATAAACGGCCGAGGAGCAGGTAAATAGTTGGAGCCTTACAACCTCCCTCTGTTAACCTCTCCGACGACAGTCGAAACTAGCAGTCGGGAAAGATCGAGATCGATTCTCGTCTCCCAAATCTGCAATCAAACGTTTCCTGGTTTAAAGGGAACGTTCACACATACAGTCCACTAGCTTAGCTGCGTAACGCGGCGGCCGAGTTCCCCGCTCGCAAGTGCGACAAGCACAACCAAGAGCGCGTGAACCTTAGAACGAGACGGACAACGTGACTCACGTTACTCGATATTTACGCATAGTCTCGTCTCTTTTGTTTCAGGATAGAGCAACGCGAACCGCCGGAAAGGAGACGGCCCATCGGCGGGGTTTTTTCTGGCCAGACGCCGGCCAGACGTCTAGGCGGTTAGATTTAAGAGTTTGTGTTTGTGTTCGTCCTGAAAAGAAAACCTGTAAATAAATAAACGGCTTCGTCGAATTTTCGACGAAGCGAAAATAAAACTAACGTGCAATTAATACTGTTCCAACGTCCTTTCCCTCGTGATCCGGACCTCCGTTAGACGAGGCGTTCAATTAAAATATTTGAAACCTCCCTATTCTAACATAAGGTCCTTCGAGCCGGATCACGAGGGAAAGGACGGTACTCGGCTGTACGGAAATTAGTACAGCCAGCGCAAAGGCAGGAATACGAGTTCTTTAAACAGAACGGTATGGCCACTGCCGAAAACGACTATCACGATTTCGTGGAATTCGTAAGCGCTGAGATAGAACGACTCGCCGGGGATCCAAAACCGGCGGCGTCGGAAGCTCAATGCAGCATACCGATCGAGCTCCCAAAACAAAGATTACCAAAATTCGGAGGGGATCCTCGAGAGTGGGAACACTTCGAGGATCTGTTCACCTCCGGGGTGATCAATAATGCATGGTTGTCCGATGTACAAAAACTGCATCATTTAAACGCATGCTTAGAAGGACCGGCTCTTGCGACGATTTCGTCTATAGAAATCGTCGGTCGCAATTTCCCGGAAGCGTGGAAAAAGCTCAAGAGCAAATTCGGTCTCCCACGTCTAGTAACGGGAAAACTACTAGACAAACTTCTGTACATGAACCCCATCGATCTAAATGATCTAGCTAGTATGCAGCAGATCACGGTGGATTGCACAGAAGCCCTCGCTGCCCTCCGGAAAAAGGGAACCCCAGAACAGCTGGTAGAATGGCTACTAGCGCACTGGGCGAAGCAACATTTCACCCCTGAAATGGAGTTGAAATGGCAGAGGACACTAGGCAGCTCGCCCGACTATCCTACGTTCGAGGACGTAAGGAGGTTCGTGGAACGAGAATCGTGCGCTCTGCTTTCCATGACCGAGGAGCGGCGGAATGCAGCCTTAGGGCTTTCAACCAAAAATGCACGAAATACGAAGGCCACTCGGGTTTCCGGTGACGCCTCCAAACACGTGCGCAGCCATAATGCTGTCCTAGACCACATCCGGGCGGAAAAACCCCGGGAAACGAGTCACGACAACAGGCAGGTTGGAACTACGTCAACAAAGTCGTGTGGATTCTGTACAGGGCCGCACAAGTTGACGAATTGCGACAACTTCATGCGATTGACTGCAAAAATGCGCAGTCAATACGTAAAACGTAGTCGGTGGTGCATACAATGCTTGGGCACCACCCATACGGTAATGAAGTGCAAAAGCCCCACGGCGTGCACGAGGTGCAGCGGAAAACACCATACCCTGCTGCACTTCGAAATATCACGGGAGCCTCAGAATAATCAGCCGGTATCGGAAACCGAGTACGGCGATAAAGAGGAAAGGCGGTCAGAAGCCCCATCCCGGCGGCCTGGAAAATTCAGGCCAAAAGGAAAAACCTCGCCGAGCGCCAACACACCGAAAGCCACGACGTCGCACTGTACGACATTCGGTACACATGTACCGAGGCCCGTGTTGTTGGCTACGGCTCGAGTGCGAGTGTACGGAAAACACGGTGCGTCGCGAATCGCGCGCGCACTGCTCGATCAAGGTTCGGAAACTTCCTTCATTTCCGCGAGTTTGGTGAATGACCTCAAACTCGCACGAAGGAAAACTCCAGCCACGGTAACGGGCTTGGGAGGAAAACGAACAGACGCGATCAAATATAGCGTCGGAATGAACCTCAGCGCGAAGGAAGATAGGAAACCGACATGTACGGTCGACGCGTACGTCGTGCCTCGAATCACGACCTACGCAACGTCGTCCAAAAAAACGCTCGGCTACGAAGCGTTTCGGGACCTACCCCTCGCCGATTCCGACGTCACAGCTGATCAAAACATTGAGATTTTGATCGGCGCCGACTTATACGCGCAGATTCTGCGTCCGGGATTCCGCCGCGTAACAGCGGAAGGTCCGATAGCCCAAGAGACTGCGTTCGGCTGGGTAATCTCCGGGCCGATAAGTGCAGCGGGCGCAACCCCGAATACAGTACGGACGTTGCATTGCACCGTACTCGAATCGCTGGATCAAGCGATTCGGAAATTCTGGGAATCGGAAGAAATTCCCGCGACGCCACTGCGTACAAAGGCAGAGGAAGAGTGCGAAGCATTCTTCCGAAAAACCGTCGTCCGTAACGAGACTGGGAGGTTTCTAGTACGACTCCCCTTCAATTGCCCGAGACCGGAAGAAGCGTTGGGAAATTCATTCCATATCGCGCTCTCCGCTCTCGCAAGGCTGCGAAGGAAACTAGAAACAAATCCGACCCTGGGTCAAGAATACTCGGAGTTTTTAACCGAGTACGAGTCCCTTGGTCATATGGCTCGTATCGAGCCCATCGACCGAACTAGACTCTACATACCCCTTAGAGCGGTCGTCCGTACGGACAGTACGACCACGAAACTACGGGTCGTATTCAATGCGACCAGTAGGACGACTGGAGGTCGCTCCCTAAACGACATCCTACACGTAGGTCCGAAATTACAAAACGATATCACCTCGGTATTAACGAGGTGGCGTGTGTACGAATACGTGTTAGTGGCCGACATTGAGAAAATGTTTCGACAGATTCTCGTCGCCCCACAGGATCGTCGATTCCAATGCATCGTGTGGTGTGCACCCGAAACCGAACAGCTGCAAGCGTTCGAACTAAATACCGTCACATACGGAACGGCGTGCGCCCCATACTTATCGATGCGTACCCTTCTCGAATTAAAGGAGCAGGATGGGAGAAAATTTCCCTTAGCCGCCCCGATTCTCGAGAAGGACATTTACGTCGATGATGTATTCATGGGAGCACCGGACAAACCCGTGCTGGAGGAAATCCGCACGCAAGTGTGTGACCTTCTGCAAGGAGGTGGGTTTCAGCTGAGAAAGTGGGCTGGAAATTCGCCACAGTTGCTGCGAAACATCCCCCACAGCGCTCACTCCCACGCCGTGGACCTCACCCTGTTCGAGGATTCCGAACTAAAAGTGCTCGGTCTACGATGGATTCCGTCTGGAGATTATTTCTATTTCAATCTCCAACGGTTTCAACCGTCGGCATCACCGATGACAAAGAGAAATTTGTTTTCGGAAATTGCCAAACTCTTCGATCCGCTCGGCTGGTTATCACCCGTCGTAATTCGCGCAAAGATTTTAATGCAGTCCCAGTGGCTGGAGAAAATCCAGTGGGACGACCAAATCTCCGCGAATACGCAGAAAACGTGGAATACGTTCTGCACGGATTGGAGTAGTTTAAAGGAACTAAAAATTCCAAGATGGATACGTTATGGAGCAGATACCGCGACCGTGGAGTTGCACGGATTCTGCGATGCCTCCCTCGCAGCCTACTCTGCCGTCACGTATTTACGCGTGACGACAACGAGCAATGAAGTCTTTTCGACATTGATAATGGCAAAAACGCGAGTGGCTCCAATTAAAACGCAGTCCATCCCCGTCCTGGAATTAAACGGGGCTGTACTCCTCTCCGAGCTTGTGATGCACGTAAAGCGGTCCCTTCCGATGAAGCTGGACCGCATAATCTGCTGGACAGATTCTACGATTGCACTAGCTTGGTTGAGAAAGCATGCATCGACATGGAAGGTTTTAATCGCCAACCGTGTCTCCAAAATCCAAACTATGCTCCCAAACGCTGAATGGTATCACGTTCCCACACGCTCAAATCCCGCAGATTTAAATTCGCGTGGAGTAGAAGCTGCGGAACTTATTCAGTCGGAGCTATGGATTTCAGGGCCGACGTGGCTTCGACTGGCGGAAAAAAGTTGGCCGAAAATGCCCGCTTCAATCGAGACCGAGGAGGGTAAACGCGTATCGCATACCCTCGTAGCAACTCCGGAAAAGGAATGGGATTTTGTATTCCGATTTTCTGAATGGAGTAAACTACTACGCGTCACCGCCTACTGCCTTCGGTTCCGAAGGGAGTGGGAGGGGGAACGCCGGTCATTCGACGCCAAAATTATCGAAGCCTCGGAAATACGGCGTGCAACGGAAAGGATTGCACGCTACTTGCAACGCACGCACTTTGCAGACGAATACCAATGCTTAAAAAAGCAACGGGAAATCCCTGCAAAATCTCCATTAAAAAGCCTAAACCCCTTCCTCGACGACCGAGATGTCTTAAGAGTGGGTGGAAGGTTGGAGAATGCGGCACTCGCATGGGAGACCAAACACCCGATAATTCTGCCGAAACATCATGTTTCAAACATGATAATCAGGCAATGTCACGTGAATACGTTGCACGGGGGTCTGCAATTAACCATGTACACGGTGAGACAGAAATTCTGGATCATCGGCGCTCGTAATGCGGCGCGGACGGTTATCCACAAATGCATGCGATGCGTGAGATGGAAAGCAACCACCTCCACGCAAATAATGCAGGATTTAATACCAGAACGCAGCCGCCCTGCACGACCTTTCTCGAACTGCGGAGTAGATTACGCTGGACCGTACAAGGTCCGCGATTCCGCCGGTCGAGGGAAAACGGCTCACAAAGCTTACATAGCAGTTTTTATCTGTTTCGCTACAAGAGCCGTGCATATCGAACTCGTTCACGATTATTCAACGAGTGCGTTCTTGGCCGCCTTAGAACGATTCATCGCCCGTCGAGGAGTTCCGTCCTGCATATGCAGTGACAACGGGACAAATTTCGTCGGAGCGGATCGAGAATTGAGAGAGCATTTCAACCTCGTGTATAATACACAGGAAATGCGAAATACGTGCGGCCAGAAAGGCATTCGGTGGAAATTTAATCCACCTAGTGCACCACACTTCGGCGGTATGCAAGAAGCCGGTGTGAAATCGGTGAAACATCACCTGAAACGCATACTCGGTAATTTCGCGCCAACAAGCGAAGAAATGCAGACACTGCTCTGCAAGATCGAAGCGAGCCTAAATTCTCGACCGATCGCCGCTTTAAGCGATAACCCGGAGGATTATGCACCTCTCACACCGGGCCACTTTTTAATCGGAAGTCCGGTAAACGCACTTCCGGTCGAGACCGTGGAAAATGAAAACCTCTCGCGGCTGACGCGATGGAGGGCGATTCAAAAATTCCACGAGCAACTCTGGAGGCATTGGACGCGTGATTATCTCACGCACCTCCAGAACCGCTTTAAGTGGCGTACCGCCCAATTGCAGCTACAACCAAACGATTTGGTATTAGTGCAAAACCCCCTCTTACCCCCCAATCAATGGGAAATGGGAAGAATAGAGGAAACATTCCCGGGTAAGGATAGGCACGTACGGGTTGTAAAAGTACGCACAGCTACTTCCACCTACACACGACCAATCACACGTCTGTGTAAATTGCCCGTGGAACAGTCGACGCCGTCAATAAACGAAGACGACGCTACCGGGACATAAGAAATCCCGAATTCCGCGGTACAAAGAAACAGGAATGTGGTAACCGCTGGTGGTAATAACAACGGTGTTGATTACCACGTGTCCTGCGTATGTGCTGACAAAACGAGGATAGGGGAATCTATTCCCTACCATCCCGTTAACAATTAAGGAAGGGAGCAATTCGCGAGAGTCCCAGGCTTTAAAAGCAGGACTCGTAGGCCGAATTCGCTCAGTTCCAAGTCACACGCGGAAAATCAAAATGTCAAGCTCCGATGAAAGTGGGAAGACGGTCGTGGGGCCACTAAAGGACCCGGAGATCGACAAGCAATTTGACCAGCTGCTGAAGCTGGTCGACACAACGCGGCCCATAACGACCGCTCCAGCAACGGTGGAGGCCGCCCCGAAACAAATGGAGGCCGCCCCGATACCGACCACTGCGCAGGCTGAGCCCACTGGTCCGGCTCGGGAGTTCCTGCTGGACCTGGGGCAGGATGTCCTCAAAATACCAGCGCACATCCCATGGACATCGAGACGCCTGAAGTGCAAGGCCCCCGGGGGACACTTCAGGCTGAAGTGGGCCGAGGGGGGGCGATTGATAGGCTGTAATTTTCGGCCGACAGTCGTCCCTCCGACGCCGCGACCGGAGTCCAGCCAGCCGAGCCAGCCGGGGGTGAGCACCCCGGCGCCAACACCACCCCCGAGGGAAGGCACCTCCCGAGGGGACAGGCGATCCAGGGAGGCTGGGAGAGGCCGCCCCAGGGACCGGCAGCCGACCACCCGCCGGCCGGGACGCCAACGGCCCTCCAACCGGGGCAGCCTAGATCAGGCCGCACTACAGGAGGCGGTCCTCACCACCCTCCAAATTTTGGAGGGCAGACGGGCCTTAGCTCGGCGTTAAGTAAGTACTTTGATTTATATAATTATGTGTACAACGACCTTCTCTACGGTAGATTGCATGTGACCGCGAATTACCGCTCCTCCGGATTATTGCACGGACCGTGCAAGGGGGGCGGTATGTTTAAATATCGCGTTAATTCGACGTATTTTCGAGTAAAATATAATTCGTCACCCGGTATTGTTTTTCGGCGTACGTAAGACCAGAGGTACCTCGGTCGTCGTGTCCGCTACGCGAAAACAGTACGGGATAGAAAAACAGCCGCTCTCGGGTTTTTTTCGAGACCTCACGCGATCGATCACGTAACGCTCAATTTCGAAACGAAAGTTTCGACGCGCGTGTCTAGAGAAGGTACGACAATTTTGTATTAGACAAAGACGGACTCAAAAAACGTTCACAGCGCCGCTCTACGGAGGTTTCACCCTTCGAGCGAACATTTTGACTGTCCGTGCTCGTCCGTCACTCTTAATCTGGAACCGGCAGGGAGCACATGGGCATACGACCCCGCTCCTCGGGAATTCCATAGTTCTCGAATAGTTACGAGTCACTCGAACTTTTCGAATAAATTCTGAACGTGGAAAAGGAAGGACTCCATACGAGAACGGATTGTAAAAACAATCTTTTACCGTGACTCCTTCCGTAACCCGTTCACAATTTAAATTAAAAAATCGTAAACGAGGAAAGGAATAGAATACGAGGACGGATTGTGAATCAATCTCTTCCCGTGATTCCTTTCGCAACTCGTTGTAATTCGATATAGATCAGGTCGGGTTTCGACCAGATCAAAGCGACTGTAGAATTTCGTGAATTATAATCCGAAATTCCCATTCAGCGGTGGCTATAGTCCACATCAGTCTGACATCAGACACGTATCGCTGCAATCAGAGGTCGTGTCCGAGGTTTCGAATTTGAATCTCGAACCTCTCGACTGTCGAACGGTGCAAACCCACCCTTAGGGGCCTTCGTGGCGTGCATACCCTGGGTGGTATTACCGTCCTCCAGTCGGTGTTCGGGACAATACTTGAGTTCCGGCATCCGGCGACCAGCTAGAGCGCTGTTCAATCATCGCCAGTGTGTACGGACCCTGTGCGTAGAACCGCTCAGTATAGCGCCGTGGTGTACGCACTATAATTATAAGTCGCTGCATGCGCTGTAAAGGTGCTGCACCACACAGTGCCCGTACGCATTACGAGGACGATAAACGGCCGAGGAGCAGGTAAATAGTTGGAGCCTTACAACCTCCCTCTGTTAACCTCTCCGACGACAGTCGAAACTAGCAGTCGGGAAAGATCGAGATCGATTCTCGTCTCCCAAATCTGCAATCAAACGTTTCCTGGTTTAAAGGGAACGTTCACACATACAGTCCACTAGCTTAGCTGCGTAACGCGGCGGCCGAGTTCCCCGCTCGCAAGTGCGACAAGCACAACCAAGAGCGCGTGAACCTT
This sequence comes from Colletes latitarsis, assembly GCF_051014445.1. Classification (NCBI taxonomy): domain Eukaryota; kingdom Metazoa; phylum Arthropoda; class Insecta; order Hymenoptera; family Colletidae; genus Colletes; species Colletes latitarsis. The sequence goes on along the minus strand of NW_027488368.1, from coordinate 302,732 downwards.
AGAACGAGACGGACAACGTGACTCACGTTACTCGATATTTACGCATAGTCTCGTCTCTTTTGTTTCAGGATAGAGCAACGCGAACCGCCGGAAAGGAGACGGCCCATCGGCGGGGTTTTTTCTGGCCAGACGCCGGCCAGACGTCTAGGCGGTTAGATTTAAGAGTTTGTGTTTGTGTTCGTCCTGAAAAGAAAACCTGTAAATAAATAAACGGCTTCGTCGAATTTTCGACGAAGCGAAAATAAAACTAACGTGCAATTAATACTGTTCCAACGTCCTTTCCCTCGTGATCCGGACCTCCGTTAGACGAGGCGTTCAATTAAAATATTTGAAACCTCCCTATTCTAACACATACTATATAATACATTTGTCCATACATATCCATAACCATACAATACAATGAAAACTCACTCATCCATCCATTCCGCTAATAGTTACACTATATCTACACGTTACCCTACGTGTGGCAAATATTTACAATGTACATTTTTTAAAATTATTAAAAATATCTAATTTTACATAACTGTAATCGATCCGGGAACCTAACGCGTCTCCCGGAACGCGTAACCCGCGAATTTTGTTGCGGCGCCGGACTGGCCGCTTGCGGCGTCTGCAGAGACGGGGTCGTATCCCCTTCCGTCGCATCCGACATGGTGTATGCCGGCTTTAACCTATCCACGATAATAGTCACCGGCTTATTTTTAATATTTATGACAAACGTCTTCGGACCACGGCTAATCACCGTATACGGCCCATCGTATGGTGGCTGCAGCAGGCTCCGGACCTTATCGTTCCGCACAAACACCTGCTCAGCCACCCCCAAATCTTTAAAAATAAATGTCTTTCTCGCCCCATGGTGAGTAACCGGAGCTGGTACTAACTCGCGAAATTGCTCGCGCAGCTCCTTTGCGAAATCCGCTACGTCGGAATCCGTTGCGGCTGGTCGCGGCGATAGAAATTCGCCGGGGAATCGCAGCGTCTCGCCGTATACGAGCTCCGCTGCCGTGGCCTTCACGTCTTCCCTCTAGGCTGCGCGGATGCCCAGCAATATGGTGGGAAGCACCTTCGTCCACTGCGCCTGCTGATGACAACGGATGGCTGCCTTCATCTGACGGTGCAGACACTCCACAATGCCATTGGCCGCCGGATGGTACGCCGTTGTCCGCAGGTGCGATGTACCTGTTAGTTCGCCAAGATGTCTAAACAGGTGTGACTCGAATTGTCTGCCCTGGTCCGTCATAACGCGAAGAGGGGTCCCGAACCGGGTAATCCAACCCTCATAAAACGCCCGCGCTACCGTCGGGGCCTCCTGATCCCTCAACGGGAAGGCTTCAGGCCACCGCGTAAACCGGTCGACGCAGGTCAGACAATATCTGTATCCCTCGGAAACGGGCAACACCACAATATCAATGTGTACGTGCTCAAATCGTCCCGAGGGCGCAAACGTACCGGGCGGCGAATGCACGTGTCGCGTCACCTTCGACCGCTGACACACGACGCACTCGCGCGCCCACTTCTTACAATCGGCCTTGATCGATGGCCACACAAAACGTTCGGTCACTAACCTAACCGACGCTTTAATCCCCGGATGGGCTAGTCTATGTACCGCGTCGAAAGCCGTCCGACGGAACGACTTCGTAAGAAACGGTCTTACCGACTCCGTCGACACGTCACAATACACCAAACGGTGCGTACCCGGAACCCCCACTCGCTTCAACCGTAACGCGTTCCCGATTTCTCCACGCAAGTACCGTTGAAGCTCCTCATCGGTTTCCTGGGCCCTTCCGAGGTCATCGTAATCAAGGAGTCCATTGACCTCCTCAATCCTGGACAGGGCGTCCGCCACGACGTTGTCCTTACCGGCCAGATGTTGAATGTCGGTGGAAAATTGCCCTATAAAATCTAGATACCGGAACTGCCTGGGCGTGCACTTTTCAGGCTTTTGCCTAAACGCAAAAGTAATAGGCTTATGGTCGGTGTAGATGGTAAACACCCGACCCTCAACCATATGCCTGAAGTGCTTAATGCCCAGGTATATCGCCAGCAGTTCCCGGTCGTAGGCTCCATATTTCCCTTCGGCGTCGGTCAGCTTCTTGGAGAAGAACCCCAATGGCTCCCGGCCGCTGTCCGTACGCTGTTGGAGTACCGCGCCGACGGAGAAATCGGACGCGTCGCAGGTAAGCGCGAGGGGAGCATCGCTACGCGGGTGCGCCAATAACGCGGCCTCCGCTAATGTCCGTTTTGAGGCTTCGAACGCGGCTATCGACCCCGGCGTCCAGGTAACAAGCGCGCGACCCTTCACATTGTCCTTAAGCAGGTCGTTTAACGGCGCTTGTACCTGCGCAGCCCTAGGTATGAACCGGCGGTAAAAGTTCAACATACCTAGGAACTGCCGCAATTGTTTTACGGTAACGGGTTGCGGATATTCCGCTATCGCACGCACCTTATTGTCTAGTGGTCGCGAACCCTTTCCCGACACTTCATACCCGAGAAAATGCACTTGAATTTTACCAAATACGCACTTCCCGGAATTCACTACGATACCGTAGTCCTTAAGCCTATTAAATAAAGTCTTTAAATGTTCGATATGCTCCTCTTCGGACTGCGACGCCACGAGAATATCATCGATATACGCGTACGCGAAATCTAGACCGCGGAGCACTTCGTCGATGAACCTCTGAAATGTCTGTGCCGCGTTACGCAATCCGAAGGGCATGGCCGGAAATTCGAACATCCCGAACGGGGTAGTCACGGCCGTTTTACCAATGTCCTCGGCGGCTACCGGTATCTGATTATACGCGCGCACTAAATCTATTGTGGAAAACACACGCTTACCATACAGTGCCTGCGCGAAATCCTGAATGTTTTTTACCGGGTACCTGTCCGGCAATGTCCTCGCATTCAGGGCCCGGTAATCGCCGCACGGTCGCCACTCACCCGGTTCCTTTTTCGGCACCACATGCAGCGGGGAGGACCAGCAACTCTCCGACGGTCGGGCGACCCCGAGCTGGAGCATGGTGTCGAATTCCCGTCTCGCTGCCTTGAGCCGATCCGGCGCCAAACGGCGTGGCTTACAGGTGACCGGTTGACCTGCGGTTGTCCTAATGTAATGCACCGTGGAGTGCTTCGCTGCAGCCGGAATCCCCATGGGTTTGGTGATTTCCGGGAATTTCTGCAGCAACCCCACGTACACCGAACTACCGGTCACTGTTTTTACCGACGGCACAGACGACGGCACTTTTACCTGCCGGCTGTCCCGGCACTGACAGCGACGTTACATTGTCTATTAACCTACGGTTCCTAATGTCTACAAGAAGTCCATAATGATATAAAAAGTCTACGCCGATTATTGGTTTCGAAACCTCGGCCACAACAAATCTCCACGTAAACGCCCGATGTAAACCTAAATCTAACGTCAGCGTGACGGCACCGTACGTCGCGATCTCACTCCCGTTCGCCGCGAACAACACGTACGACGATTTTTGCCGGGAACCACGAGACAACGACCGCGGGAATACACAAAGGTCGGCTCCTGTATCGACCAAAAATTGTGCCTTTGTCTCAAAGTCCGTCACGAACAGACGGCGTGGCGTCGGGCAGGTGTCACTCGCCGTCATTAACGACTGCCCAAGTCGTTTCCCGGTGCGCCATTCCAGGTGCAAGGCGGGACGCACTGATGGGTCTTATTCCCCCACCGCCAGTGGTAGAAACACATCCCCTGTCTTACCTCGGTACGACGCCGAGAACTGGGGCGTTGTTGCGGCTGCTGATGCTCCGGGGGTGGCGGACGGTTCCTCTCGTGACCCGAGTATCGTCCGTCGTTCCTTAACCCTTGCCGCATCGCGGCGATCTCTTGCCTGAACGACAAGGTGTACTGGGCCATCATGGAATCTATGATAGCCTCCAGAGCGGGGGTTACACTGCTCGGCCCGACGGCCGACGGAACGCACACCGATGCACTACCGGTATCGCGCGACATTGTCACTGATCGTGTCCAATAAAATAAAAACTAAAAATGTTCACAGTTCGGAAACGCTTAACCTATAGCTATCACTACGCTTACTCACTAAACAGCGTCTATTTACGCGTAACCCGCGTACACCAAAAATTGTTTGTGTCAACGTTGACCGCGTCGAGCGTCACCCGCGTACACAAAAATTGTTCGTACGACGCTGACCACGTCGGGCGTAACTCGCGTACACGAAAACTGTTTTCTTGACATTGATCATGTCGGGGTCACCAATTAATTGAGGGGAGCTGGGAGGTAAAATAACCACTCGACTAGACTACCCCACAATTATTATTATTTATTGTTAACACGCGAGTGATGGTGGTGTGGGGCAAACGTTACCACACGTAAGTTAAGCTAACAGTGACTGTGCATGCGAGCGACGACGTCTTAACCAGACTGCCTCGCGGAGTCTAACGGACTGCCTATTCTTTCTTAAAACCTACTCCCTATATACATCCCTTACCCTAATAGACAAAGGGAGAGAAAAAGAGATAGGACAGAAAGATGGAAAAACGAAACTGAAAAATATTTAGTGTAGGAAAAGTTTAGCGAGTGAAAGAGGGTAATAAAAGTCAAGAGGCTCGCCGGGCCCGGATCGGGGTGGTCCGAGGCCCAGGCGAAAACTTGAAGGAAAACAGGCGCCTCGTACGGCTCTGGTCGCCAAGTGTTTACAGGACGACCAGGCTCGCACGAGACCCTGGGAAAATGGAAAAATAGAAAGCTTAAAACTAGCCTTGCATTCCATTACCATTCATACTCTGGCAAGGGCGTAGTGGCTATACAATGGCCGCTACACGATCAATATCTTAGAGGATAACGCATGTTAGGTCTGGGTTAGGTCTGTGATTTGCCCTCATGAGGCTAATACTTTCGCATATTTCTCATACTTGTTGGCCAGATCCTGGGCTTTTACTGGTTTGGATCACGTAGTAATGTGGGACCACACTGAAACAGTCGATTAAACCTGGTCTCGATCAATATTTTACAGGATAACGCATGTTAGGTCTGGGTTAGGTCTGGGATTTGCCCTCTTCAGACTCATACTTCCTCATTCTTCACATACTTCATGAACAGATCCTGGGCTTCTACTGGTTTGGATCACGTAGTAATGTGGGACCACACTGAAACAGTCGATTAAACCTGGTCTCGATCAATATTTTACAGGATAACGCATGTTACGTCTGGGTTAAGTCTGGGATTTGCCCTCTTCAGTCTCATACTTTCGCATTCTTCACATACTTGTTGGCCAGATCCTGGGCTTTTTCTGGTTTGGATCACATAGTAGTGTGGTGCCACACTGAAACAGTCGATTTAACATGGTTTTAATCAATATTTTACAGGATAAAACATGTTAGGTCTGAGTTGGGTCTAGGATTTGCCGTCATCAGGCTCATACTTTCGCATATTTCTCTTACTTGTTAGCGAGATACTTTGCTTTTTCTGGTTTGGATCACATAGAAATGTGGTACCACACTGAAACAGTCAATTAAACCTGGTATCGATCAATATTTTTCAGAATAACGCATGTTAGGTCTAGGTTAGGTCCGGGATTTGCACTCATCAGGCTCATACTTTCGCATATTTCTCATACTTGGTGGCCAGATTCTGGGCCTTTATCGGTTTCGATCACGTAGTAATGCGGTACCACACTCAAACAATCCATTAAACCTCGCCTGGGTCAACATTTCAAAGGCTAACGCATGTTAGGTCTGGGTTAGGTCTGTGATTTGCCCTCATGACGCTAATACTTTCGCATATTTCTCATACTTGTCGGCCAGATCCTGGGCTTTTACTGGTTTGGATCACGTAGTAATGTGGGACCACACTGAAACAGTCGATTAAACCTGGTCTCGATCAATATTTTACAGGATAACGCATGTTAGGTCTGGGTTAGGTCGGGGATTTGCCCTCTTCAGTCTCATACTTTCGCATTCTTCACATACTTGTTGGCCAGATCCTGGGTTTTTTCTGGTTTGGATCACATAGTAATGTGGTACCACACTGATACAGTCCATTAAACCTGGTTTCGATCAATGTTTTAGAGGATAACGCATGTTAGGTCTATGTTAGGTCTAGAATTTGCCCTCATCAGGCTCATACTTTCGCATTTCTCGCATACTTGTGAACCAGATCCTGGGCTTTTTCTGGTTTGGATCACGTGGTAATGTGGTACCACACTGAAACAGACGATTTAACATGGTTTTGATCAATATTTTAGAGGATAAAACATGTTAGGTCTGAGTTGGGTCTAGGATTTGCTGTCATCAGGCTCATATTTTCGCATATTTCTCTTACTTGTTAGCGAGATCTTTTGCTTTTTCTGGTTTGGATCACATAGAAATGTGTTACCACACTGAAGCAGACCATTAAACCTGGTTTCGATCAATGTTTTAGAGGATAACGCATGTTAGGTCTATGTTAGGTCTAGAATTTGCCCTCATCAGGCTCATACTTTCGCATATTTCTCTTACTTGTTAGCGAGATCCTTTGCTTTTTCTGGTTTGGATCACATAGAAATGTGGTACCACACTGAAACAGTCGATTAAACCTGGTTTCGATCAATATTTTTCAGAATAACGCATGTTAGGTCTAGGTTAGGTCAGGGATTTGCACTCATCAGGCTCATACTTTCGCATGTTTCTCATACTTGATGGCCAGATTCTGGGCCTTTTTCGGTTTCGATCACGTAGTAATGCGGCACCACACTCAAACAGTCCGTTAAACCTGGTTTCAATCAATGTTTTAGAGGACAACGCATGTTAGGTCTAGGTTATGCCTTGGATTTGCCCTCATCAGGCTCATACTTTTGCATATTTCTCATACTTGGCGGCCAGATTCTGGGCTTTTTCTGGTTTGGATCACGTAGTAATGTGGTACCGCACTGAAACAGTCCATTAAACCTGGTTTCGATCAATATTATAGAGGATAACGCATGTTAGGTCTATGTTAGGTCTGGGATTTGCTCTCATTAGGCTCATACTTTCGCATATTTCTCATACTTGATGCCCAGATTCTGGGCTTTTTTGGTTTGGATCACGTAGTAATGTGGTACCACACTGAAACAGTCCATTAAAGCTTGTTTCGATTGAGGGGAGCTGGGAGGTAAAATAACCACTCGACTAGACTACTCCACAGTTATTATTATTTATTGTTAACACGCGAGTGATGGTGGTGTGGGGCAAACGCTACCACACGTAGGTTAAGCTAACAGTGACTGTGGATGCGAGCGACGACGTCTTAACCAGACTGCCTCGCGGAGTCTAACGGACTGCCTATTCTTTCTTAAAACCTACTCCCTATATACATCCCTTACCCTAATAGACAAAGGGAGAGAAAAAGAGATAGGACAGAAAGATGGAAAAACGAAACTGAAAAATATTTAGTGTAGGAAAAGTTTAGCGAGTGAAAGAGGGTAATAAAAGTCAAGAGGCTCGCCGGGCCCGGATCGGGGTGGTCCGAGGCCCAGGCGAAAACTTGAAGGAAAACAGGCGCCTCGTACGGCTCTGGTCGCCAAGTGTTTACAGGACGACCAGGCTCGCACGAGACCCTGGGAAAATGGAAAAATAGAAAGCTTAAAACTAGCCTTGCATTCCATTACCATTCATACTCTGGCAAGGGCGTAGTGGCTATACAATGGCCGCTACATCACCCCCCTGCCAGTGATTGACCAATCACGAAACAAACATTCCGTACAATTACCCAAACATACAGACAAACAAAACTATATACAGTACACCTAAATAATCACACACATACTGTTTAAATATCGCGTTAATTCGACGTATTTTCGAGTAAAATATAATTCGTCACCCGGTATTGTTTTTCGGCGTACGTATGACCAGAGGTACCTCGGTCGTCGTGTCCGCTACGCGAAAACAGTACGGGATAGAAAAACAGCCGCTCTCGGGTTTTTTTCGAGACCTCACGCGATCGATCACGTAACGCTCAATTTCGAAACGAAAGTTTCGACGCGCGTGTCTAGAGAAGGTACGACAATTTTGTATTAGACAAAGACGGACTCAAAAAACGTTCACAGCGCCGCTCTACGGAGGTTTCACCCTTCGAGCGAACATTTTGACTGTCCGTGCTCGTCCGTCACTCTTAATCTGGAACCGGCAGGGAGCACATGGGCATACGACCCCGCTCCTCGGGAATTCCATAGTTCTCGAATAGTTACGAGTCACTCGAACTTTTCGAATAAATTCTGAACGTGGAAAAGGAAGGACTCCATACGAGAACGGATTGTAAAAACAATCTTTTACCGTGACTCCTTCCGTAACCCGTTCACAATTTAAATTAAAAAATCGTAAACGAGGAAAGGAATAGAATACGAGGACGGATTGTGAATCAATCTCTTCCCGTGATTCCTTTCGCAACTCGTTGTAATTCGATATAGATCAGGTCGGGTTTCGACCAGATCAAAGCGACTGTAGAATTTCGTGAATTATAATCCGAAATTCCCATTCAGCGGTGGCTATAGTCCACATCAGTCTGACATCAGACACGTATCGCTGCAATCAGAGGTCGTGTCCGAGGTTTCGAATTTGAATCTCGAACCTCTCGACTGTCGAACGGTGCAAACCCACCCTTAGGGGCCTTCGTGGCGTGCATACCCTGGGTGGTATTACCGTCCTCCAGTCGGTGTTCGGGACAATACTTGAGTTCCGGCATCCGGCGACCAGCTAGAGCGCTGTTCAATCATCGCCAGTGTGTACGGACCCTGTGCGTAGAACCGCTCAGTATAGCGCCGTGGTGTACGCACTATAATTATAAGTCGCTGCATGCGCTGTAAAGGTGCTGCACCACACAGTGCCCGTACGCATTACGAGGACGATAAACGGCCGAGGAGCAGGTAAATAGTTGGAGCCTTACAACCTCCCTCTGTTAACCTCTCCGACGACAGTCGAAACTAGCAGTCGGGAAAGATCGAGATCGATTCTCGTCTCCCAAATCTGCAATCAAACGTTTCCTGGTTTAAAGGGAACGTTCACACATACAGTCCACTAGCTTAGCTGCGTAACGCGGCGGCCGAGTTCCCCGCTCGCAAGTGCGACAAGCACAACCAAGAGCGCGTGAACCTTAGAACGAGACGGACAACGTGACTCACGTTACTCGATATTTACGCATAGTCTCGTCTCTTTTGTTTCAGGATAGAGCAACGCGAACCGCCGGAAAGGAGACGGCCCATCGGCGGGGTTTTTTCTGGCCAGACGCCGGCCAGACGTCTAGGCGGTTAGATTTAAGAGTTTGTGTTTGTGTTCGTCCTGAAAAGAAAACCTGTAAATAAATAAACGGCTTCGTCGAATTTTCGACGAAGCGAAAATAAAACTAACGTGCAATTAATACTGTTCCAACGTCCTTTCCCTCGTGATCCGGACCTCCGTTAGACGAGGCGTTCAATTAAAATATTTGAAACCTCCCTATTCTAACACATACTATATAATACATTTGTCCATACATATCCATAACCATACAATACAATGAAAACTCACTCATCCATCCATTCCGCTAATAGTTACACTATATCTACACGTTACCCTACGTGTGGCAAATATTTACAATGTACATTTTTTAAAATTATTAAAAATATCTAATTTTACATAACTGTAATCGATCCGGGAACCTAACGCGTCTCCCGGAACGCGTAACCCGCGAATTTTGTTGCGGCGCCGGACTGGCCGCTTGCGGCGTCTGCAGAGACGGGGTCGTATCCCCTTCCGTCGCATCCGACATGGTGTATGCCGGCTTTAACCTATCCACGATAATAGTCACCGGCTTATTTTTAATATTTATGACAAACGTCTTCGGACCACGGCTAATCACCGTATACGGCCCATCGTATGGTGGCTGCAGCAGGCTCCGGACCTTATCGTTCCGCACAAACACCTGCTCAGCCACCCCCAAATCTTTAAAAATAAATGTCTTTCTCGCCCCATGGTGAGTAACCGGAGCTGGTACTAACTCGCGAAATTGCTCGCGCAGCTCCTTTGCGAAATCCGCTACGTCGGAATCCGTTGCGGCTGGTCGCGGCGATAGAAATTCGCCGGGGAATCGCAGCGTCTCGCCGTATACGAGCTCCGCTGCCGTGGCCTTCACGTCTTCCCTCTAGGCTGCGCGGATGCCCAGCAATATGGTGGGAAGCACCTTCGTCCACTGCGCCTGCTGATGACAACGGATGGCTGCCTTCATCTGACGGTGCAGACACTCCACAATGCCATTGGCCGCCGGATGGTACGCCGTTGTCCGCAGGTGCGATGTACCTGTTAGTTCGCCAAGATGTCTAAACAGGTGTGACTCGAATTGTCTGCCCTGGTCCGTCATAACGCGAAGAGGGGTCCCGAACCGGGTAATCCAACCCTCATAAAACGCCCGCGCTACCGTCGGGGCCTCCTGATCCCTCAACGGGAAGGCTTCAGGCCACCGCGTAAACCGGTCGACGCAGGTCAGACAATATCTGTATCCCTCGGAAACGGGCAACACCACAATATCAATGTGTACGTGCTCAAATCGTCCCGAGGGCGCAAACGTACCGGGCGGCGAATGCACGTGTCGCGTCACCTTCGACCGCTGACACACGACGCACTCGCGCGCCCACTTCTTACAATCGGCCTTGATCGATGGCCACACAAAACGTTCGGTCACTAACCTAACCGACGCTTTAATCCCCGGATGGGCTAGTCTATGTACCGCGTCGAAAGCCGTCCGACGGAACGACTTCGTAAGAAACGGTCTTACCGACTCCGTCGACACGTCACAATACACCAAACGGTGCGTACCCGGAACCCCCACTCGCTTCAACCGTAACGCGTTCCCGATTTCTCCACGCAAGTACCGTTGAAGCTCCTCATCGGTTTCCTGGGCCCTTCCGAGGTCATCGTAATCAAGGAGTCCATTGACCTCCTCAATCCTGGACAGGGCGTCCGCCACGACGTTGTCCTTACCGGCCAGATGTTGAATGTCGGTGGAAAATTGCCCTATAAAATCTAGATACCGGAACTGCCTGGGCGTGCACTTTTCAGGCTTTTGCCTAAACGCAAAAGTAATAGGCTTATGGTCGGTGTAGATGGTAAACACCCGACCCTCAACCATATGCCTGAAGTGCTTAATGCCCAGGTATATCGCCAGCAGTTCCCGGTCGTAGGCTCCATATTTCCCTTCGGCGTCGGTCAGCTTCTTGGAGAAGAACCCCAATGGCTCCCGGCCGCTGTCCGTACGCTGTTGGAGTACCGCGCCGACGGAGAAATCGGACGCGTCGCAGGTAAGCGCGAGGGGAGCATCGCTACGCGGGTGCGCCAATAACGCGGCCTCCGCTAATGTCCGTTTTGAGGCTTCGAACGCGGCTATCGACCCCGGCGTCCAGGTAACAAGCGCGCGACCCTTCACATTGTCCTTAAGCAGGTCGTTTAACGGCGCTTGTACCTGCGCAGCCCTAGGTATGAACCGGCGGTAAAAGTTCAACATACCTAGGAACTGCCGCAATTGTTTTACGGTAACGGGTTGCGGATATTCCGCTATCGCACGCACCTTATTGTCTAGTGGTCGCGAACCCTTTCCCGACACTTCATACCCGAGAAAATGCACTTGAATTTTACCAAATACGCACTTCCCGGAATTCACTACGATACCGTAGTCCTTAAGCCTATTAAATAAAGACTTTAAATGTTCGATATGCTCCTCTTCGGACTGCGACGCCACGAGAATATCATCGATATACGCGTACGCGAAATCTAGACCGCGGAGCACTTCGTCGATGAACCTCTGAAATGTCTGTGCCGCGTTACGCAATCCGAAGGGCATGGCCGGAAATTCGAACATCCCGAACGGGGTAGTCACGGCCGTTTTACCAATGTCCTCGGCGGCTACCGGTATCTGATTATACGCGCGCACTAAATCTATTGTGGAAAACACACGCTTACCATACAGTGCCTGCGCGAAATCCTGAATGTTTTTTACCGGGTACCTGTCCGGCAATGTCCTCGCATTCAGGGCCCGGTAATCGCCGCACGGTCGCCACTCACCCGGTTCCTTTTTCGGCACCACATGCAGCGGGGAGGACCAGCAACTCTCCGACGGTCGGGCGACCCCGAGCTGGAGCATGGTGTCGAACTCCCGTCTCGCTGCCTTGAGCCGATCCGGCGCCAAACGGCGTGGCTTACAGGTGACCGGTTGACCTGCGGTTGTCCTAATGTAATGCACCGTGGAGTGCTTCGCTGCAGCCGGAATCCCCATGGGTTTGGTGATTTCCGGGAATTTCTGCAGCAACCCCACGTACACCGAACTACCGGTCACTGTTTTTACCGACGGCACAGACGACGGCACTTTTACCTGCCGGCTGTCCCGGCACTGACAGCGACGTTACATTGTCTATTAACCTACGGTTCCTAATGTCTACAAGAAGTCCATAATGATATAAAAAGTCTACGCCGATTATTGGTTTCGAAACCTCGGCCACAACAAATCTCCACGTAAACGCCCGATGTAAACCTAAATCTAACGTCAGCGTGACGGCACCGTACGTCGCGATCTCACTCCCGTTCGCCGCGAACAACACGTACGACGATTTTTGCCGGGAACCACGAGACAACGACCGCGGGAACACACAAAGGTCGGCTCCTGTATCGACCAAAAATTGTGCCTTTGTCTCAAAGTCCGTCACGAACAGACGGCGTGGCGTCGGGCAGGTGTCACTCGCCGTCATTAACGACTGCCCAAGTCGTTTCCCGGTGCGCCATTCCAGGTGCAAGGCGGGACGCACTGATGGGCCTTATTCCCCCACCGCCAGTGGTAGAAACACATCCCCTGTCTTACCTCGGTACGACGCCGAGAACTGGGGCGTTGTTGCGGCTGCTGATGCTCCGGGGGTGGCGGACGGTTCCTCTCGTGACCCGAGTATCGTCCGTCGTTCCTTAACCCTTGCCGCATCGCGGCGATCTCTTGCCTGAACGACAAGGTGTACTGGGCCATCATGGAATCTATGATAGCCTCCAGAGCGGGGGTTACACTGCTCGGCCCGACGGCCGACGGAACGCACACCGATGCACTACCGGTATCGCGCGACATTGTCACTGATCGTGTCCAATAAAATAAAAACTAAAAATGTTCACAGTTCGGAAACGCTTAACCTATAGCTATCACTACGCTTACTCACTAAACAGCGTCTATTTACGCGTAACCCGCGTACACCAAAAATTGTTTGTGTCAACGTTGACCGCGTCGAGCGTCACCCGCGTACACAAAAATTGTTCGTACGACGCTGACCACGTCGGGCGTAACTCGCGTACACGAAAACTGTTTTCTTGACGTTGATCATGTCGGGGTCACCAATTAATTGAGGGGAGCTGGGAGGTAAAATAACCACTCGACTAGACTACCCCACAATTATTATTATTTATTGTTAACACGCGAGTGATGGTGGTGTGGGGCAAACGTTACCACACGTAAGTTAAGCTAACAGTGACTGTGCATGCGAGCGACGACGTCTTAACCAGACTGCCTCGCGGAGTCTAACGGACTGCCTATTCTTTCTTAAAACCTACTCCCTATATACATCCCTTACCCTAATAGACAAAGGGAGAGAAAAAGAGATAGGACAGAAAGATGGAAAAACGAAACTGAAAAATATTTAGTGTAGGAAAAGTTTAGCGAGTGAAAGAGGGTAATAAAAGTCAAGAGGCTCGCCGGGCCCGGATCGGGGTGGTCCGAGGCCCAGGCGAAAACTTGAAGGAAAACAGGCGCCTCGTACGGCTCTGGTCGCCAAGTGTTTACAGGACGACCAGGCTCGCACGAGACCCTGGGAAAATGGAAAAATAGAAAGCTTAAAACTAGCCTTGCATTCCATTACCATTCATACTCTGGCAAGGGCGTAGTGGCTATACAATGGCCGCTACACGATCAATATCTTAGAGGATAACGCATGTTAGGTCTGGGTTAGGTCTGTGATTTGCCCTCATGAGGCTAATACTTTCGCATATTTCTCATACTTGTTGGCCAGATCCTGGGCTTTTACTGGTTTGGATCACGTAGTAATGTGGGACCACACTGAAACAGTCGATTAAACCTGGTCTCGATCAATATTTTACAGGATAACGCATGTTAGGTCTGGGTTAGGTCTGGGATTTGCCCTCTTCAGACTCATACTTCCTCATTCTTCACATACTTCATGAACAGATCCTGGGCTTCTACTGGTTTGGATCACGTAGTAATGTGGGACCACACTGAAACAGTCGATTAAACCTGGTCTCAATCAATATTTTACAGGATAACGCATGTTACGTCTGGGTTAAGTCTGGGATTTGCCCTCTTCAGTCTCATACTTTCGCATTCTTCACATACTTGTTGGCCAGATCCTGGGCTTTTTCTGGTTTGGATCACATAGTAGTGTGGTGCCACACTGAAACAGTCGATTTAACATGGTTTTAATCAATATTTTACAGGATAAAACATGTTAGGTCTGAGTTGGGTCTAGGATTTGCCGTCATCAGGCTCATACTTTCGCATATTTCTCTTACTTGTTAGCGAGATACTTTGCTTTTTCTGGTTTGGATCACATAGAAATGTGGTACCACACTGAAACAGTCAATTAAACCTGGTATCGATCAATATTTTTCAGAATAACGCATGTTAGGTCTAGGTTAGGTCCGGGATTTGCACTCATCAGGCTCATACTTTCGCATATTTCTCATACTTGGTGGCCAGATTCTGGGCCTTTATCGGTTTCGATCACGTAGTAATGCGGTACCACACTCAAACAATCCATTAAACCTCGCCTGGGTCAACATTTCAAAGGCTAACGCATGTTAGGTCTGGGTTAGGTCTGTGATTTGCCCTCATGACGCTAATACTTTCGCATATTTCTCATACTTGTCGGCCAGATCCTGGGCTTTTACTGGTTTGGGTCACGTAGTAATGTGGGACCACACTGAAACAGTCGATTAAACCTGGTCTCGATCAATATTTTACAGGATAACGCATGTTAGGTCTGGGTTAGGTCGGGGATTTGCCCTCTTCAGTCTCATACTTTCGCATTCTTCACATACTTGTTGGCCAGATCCTGGGTTTTTTCTGGTTTGGATCACATAGTAATGTGGTACCACACTGATACAGTCCATTAAACCTGGTTTCGATCAATGTTTTAGAGGATAACGCATGTTAGGTCTATGTTAGGTCTAGAATTTGCCCTCATCAGGCTCATACTTTTTTTTTTTTTTTTTTTTTTTTTTTTTTTTTTTTTTTTTGTCGTGGGGAAAATCTTCGAAAGACTCCCTCCCACCTCCTTGGGGAGAGGTGGGAGGGGTGTGTGGGATTCCCCGCGCCCGTACAACGACAGGCGCGGGACCTACCCACTAAAAACCCCACGGTGACCCTTCGGCACGCTTTGGGAGGATACCGGGAATCGCTCGAAGCATTCTTCCGGTATCCTCCCCGTGCCCGCGCTTTCGCGCCCATCCCCCGGGGGGACAATCGGTCCCCCCAGTAGACACACTGCCTCATAGCGGCGGGACGGGGCCACTCCATCCCGCCGCTATCCGTCCCGGGGCCGCGTTTAGTGGCGGCTGCGAGCCCCAACTCGTAACCGCCCGCGACACCGTTTCCACCCCTCGGCGGCCGGGCGTTCATGGCCGCACCAGACCGCCGAAGGTGCCTCCCCTTGCGTCGGACCGGTAGGGGGAGGCACTCCTACCCCCAACCGGTCCGACCCGGCGCCGCCTGGCGGGAGGAGGGTCCCCTCAGGACCCCCCTCCCAGCCTAGGTCATCCGCCACGCCGAGGCGGCCGCCCGCGACGCCTCGCGACCGGGCGACGACCTCGGGCCACCGCACGAGCGCGAGCTTCAGCGCGCCGCTGAAGCTCGCGCTCCCTCCCCGCGGCCTCCTTCTGCAACATTACGTTCTCGCAGAAGGAGGCCACGGCCCTCCACTTCTCCTCGCTGCCGAGCATGGCGCGCACCACGCCCGGCAGCGAGACATCCCGCCCGACGACGCCGACCAGGACACGGCGCTCCCCCTCCCACGCGGGGCATACCTCCAGGGTATGATCCGCCGTGTCCTGCTCAGCGTCGCAGTGGCAGCAACGCGCCGTCGGCTCCTTCCCTATCCGGCACAGGTATCTTCCGAAGCTGCCATGCCCGGAAAATACCTGTGCCATCCGGTAGGTGAGGCTGCCATGGCCTCTGTCCAGCCACTCCTTCAGGAGTGGCCGAACAGCCCCGACAGTCCGGTGCCCCGCGGTTGGCAGAGCCAGCCGCTCCTGCCACGCGAGCAACACGGACTGCCGGGCCTGGCGCTTCAAATCGCCCCAAGCAGGTTCCTGCCCGCCCGGGACCGCCCCCACCCCCGCGCGACGGTCGACGCGGTGCCGGTACATCACCGCGTGCGACCGCGCGAGCAGGTCCATGGGCGGCATCCCCGCTAGAACCGTCGCCGCCTCATGTGACATGGTCCGATACCCGCGGACGACCCTGAGCGCCATGCGCCTCTGCACCCGACGCAGCATAGTCATGCTGCGCCGGGAGGCAGCCAGGTCGTCCGCCCAGACGGGGGCCCCGTATAGGGCCACCGACTGGACCATTGCCACATAGAGGCGACGAACTCGGCCCGCCGGGCCCCCCAGGTTGGGCAGGATCCGGCCCAGAGCCGCAACCATCCTTTCCAACCGGGGGACCAGGCAGCGGAAATGCTTCTCGAAACGCCAGTGGCTATCGAGGATCAGCCCCAGATACCTGATCTGGGGCTTCACCTCGATGTCAGCCCCACCCACCCGAATCAGAGGGGGTGGCGGATCCTGCCGAGGTGAATGAAACGCAATCACCTCGGTCTTATGGACCGCCACCGTCATCCCCATCCCCCTGATCCGGTCGACGACGCGTTGCGACCCCTCCTCCGCGCGACGCATGGCCCTCCCCCAGTGCGCCCCGACGGCCAGCACCAGTGTGTCATCCGCATAACACACCGTGCTGACGCCGTCGGGGAGGCCGGCCCGCAACACCGAGTCGTACGCGATTTTCCGCAGGAGTGGCCCGAGGACCGACCCCTGCGGAACACCGCAGTACACCTCCCTCCGAATATCACCATCCCGGCCCGGATACTCGATCCACCTGCCGCGGAGATAATCCCCGACGACCGCCCTGAGACAAGGGGGGACTCGATGATATTCGAGTCCCCTCCTTATCTCTTCCCAGGGGAGGGTGTTAAAGGCATTGGCAATATCCAAGGACATTGCCAATGCCACCCCTCCCCGGGAGACGGCCGCCTCCGAGAGGGCCCTCACACGACCTATCGCGTCGATAGTCGATCGGCCCCCCCGGAAACCGAACTGGCAGTCGGCCAGACCGGGATCACCCCGCGACAGGTGCTCGACGAGGCGGGCAGCAATCACACGCTCGAAGAGCTTGCCCACCTCGTCGAGGAGACAAATGGGCCGGTATGCGGAGGGAGACTCCGCGGGCCGACCCTCCTTCCGGAGGAGGACCATCCTCGCCACCTTCCAACTGGGGGGGAATCGCCCGTCCCTCAGGCAGCGGTCGAACAACCGCCTGAGGTCGGCCCCAAGGACGCCCTGGGTCAAGACCCAAACCCGGCCGGGCACACCATCCGGACCCGGGGCCGTGTTACGAACCCCGAGCCGTCTGATGGCCGCTGCCAGCTCCTCCTGCGTGACCCCCAGCTCGGCCGTCCACTCCACTGGGACAGCCGCCGCCGCCGGAGGACGCGGTCCCCTCTCCCCAATTGGGAAGAGTGTATTGACCACGTCCTCCAGCAGCCGGGGGTCAAGACCCTCGGTGACGGGGGGCGCCCACGGGCGGAGCTTATTCAGCACCACCTTATATGGGCGCCCCCATGGATCGTCATCAAGGGTCTGGAGGAGCTCCTTCCATGCCTGGGTCTTGGCCCGTTTGATGGCGACCTGCAGAGCAACCCGCGCCACGCGGTATGCTCCATACAGGTCATCAGCTGCCCTCGCTCGCGCCACGCCGTCGCCTGTACGTTGACGACGGCGCGCGCGGGTGTACTGGCGTCGGGCGCGGACAGTCGCGACTCGCAACTCCGCGATCGCGTCCGACCACCAGTACACCGCCCGGCGAGGAGAAGCCCGCCCGACCCGAGGCATCGCCGCGTCGCAAATACCCGCGACCAATGCTCCGAGCCGGGCGACCTCCTCCTCTATGCTCGGCAACTCGGCCGCTCCCTGCGGCCAAGTTGCAGCGAGGGCAGCTGCCATCAGGGCGTCCTTGTCCAGGCGCCGAAGCGCCCACCGGCATGGTGGGGTGCCACGCAGGCGGCCGTGTCGGGATGCACTCGCGGCGGCAGAGACCTCCATCCGGATGTACCGGTGATCGGAGAGTGTCTCTGCCCCCGCGACCACGTGCCAACCCGACACCATGCGCACGGCGTTGGGGGTCGCGAATCCAACATCCACGATGGACCCCCCATATCGTCGCACGCATGTGTGCTCCGACCCCCGGTTCAATACCCGGAGGTCGAGCCCCGCCGCCCAATCGCCCAAGATCCCGCCGCGAACGGAGGTCCTGGGGGATCCCCAAGCCACCGACTTGGCATTAAAATCCCCCAGGACCAGCACCGGCCGGGCCGCGTAGCGCTGCACGCATGCCGCGACCTCGGCCAAGTACAGCTCGAACGCAGCGTGACCGCTACGGGGCGAAATGTAGCACCCCACCACAGCGACTCCCCCCCAGTCCACGGCGACGAATCCCCGACCGCGCTCCAACAAGGAGAACGGTGGGGACCCGTCGCCCCCTCCCCATACCGTCGCCACCAAGCCGTCCGCGTCGCCCACCCAATGAGGGTGATCAGGGACGCGGTACGGCTCGGCGGCGACCGCCAGGCCAACCCCCCACTCCGCGAGGACTTGGGACATCAAGTCCTGTGCCGCGCGGCAGTGGTTGAGGTTGGCCTGGAGGAGGAGGCGGGGCGGCATTAATTAATGGCCGCGCCAGCCTCCTCCCGGCCGTCCGTCCCCGTAGCACCGTCCACCTCCATGGAGGACGATACCACCGCCCTCGGCACCGGAGCCGGTGCAGCCCGCCTCTTCCTCTCCTTCCGGGAGGGGGGGGAGCACTTCTTGCTCCCCACCCTGTGATCGGCTGGCCTCCCCATGTCCGCACACAGCGGGCAGTGGGGGGCCGCCGAGCACTGGCTCGCACGGTGCTCTTTGGCACCGCAGCGGTAACACTGACCGCTGCGGTCCACCGGCGAGGTGCACCACTGCCTCACGTGCCCCAATTCGAGGCAGCGGTGACACTGGAGCGGGCGCGGCGCGAGGATTTCCACTCGCGCCGAAACCCACCCCACCAACACCCTCCCGGATTCCGCCACCTTACGGGCGGCGGAGAGGGGGCACCGGGCCCACACCGACCCGAGGCCGGAGGGCGACCTGCGGATCTCTCCGATCCGCAGGTCCTCCACAGGACAGTCCCCCGCCCTCGCAAGGGCACGGGACACATCCTGTGCGCTGACCGAGTCGTCCAGCCCACAAACGCGCATCTCCGTGCGCTTCGTGGGCCGGGCGACCCGGACACCTCGCTCGCCCAGCTGCTCCCGGAGCCTCTGGGCGAGACGATCCGCCTTCGCGCCGCCTTCTGCACCGGGGATCTCCAGCAAGAGACCCCCGGTCACGGCCCTCTTCGCCCTCACGGAGGCGATGCCCAGCTCTTCCAGGGATATATTCTCCCTGGCGAGCCGCATCGCCTCCGCGAGGGTCAGGTCGCCCCCCTGCGCAACGGTCAGCGTCACCGCTGCCGTTTTTGGGGGACGACCTGGTCGTGCCTTCCCGACCTTCGCGGCCTTTACCTTGGCCGCCGGCGGCGGAGGCGGAGGCTGCGGTTGCGAGGCCTTCCTCGCCGCCCGCTTCGCCTTCCGCCCCACCACCTCACTCCACGCCACCCCCCCTTGGGAGGGTGCTGTGGAGGACGCGACCACCGCGGCCACGGGTACACCACCCCCCTTGGGGGTCGCGACCCGGGGCCCTGGTGCCGCAATGCTGGGCGGAGCCTTCACTCCGCCCTTCTTTGCCTTCCCCGACTGTACCGGAACAGGTCGGGGAGGCACCGCCTTCCTGCTGACCGCTCTTCCGGCGAGGAGCTCCTCCCGGAAGGCGGCCAGCTTGCCATCAATCATGTCCCCAATCCTCCTCAGAAGATCGTCTTCTGAGGAGGACGGGGACTTCTTCACGGGCGGAGTGCGGGTGGAGGGGCCCGCGGTGCCCCGCACCACTGCCGCCGCACTCCGCTTATTTACCTCCGCCGAGGGACGCGGCGGTGGAGGAGGAGGGAGGATGGGAGGGAGGGCCGCGCTGTTCCACAGCGCCTCTGCTCTCCTCCTCCCCTGTCGCTCCTCCTCCAACAGGAGCTGCAGACGGGCGTTCCGCCCTCTGAGCTCCCGCGCCGCCTCCCTCATTTCCTCCGCCGCGGCCTTCAGGGCCTCCGCGCCACCGCTTTTCTGCCCCTTAAAGGCGCAGGCAGCGGCGACTTTCTCCACCCGCCTCAGGGACGAGGAGATCCTCTCCGATATCTCCTCGGTCACCTCGTCCCTGAGGCAACTCAGCCTCACCGACGGGCTCATCGCCCCGCCCACCTCGACGACGGCCTGCCCCGTCCTCTTCCTCTTAGAGCCTATGTGGCTCGTGCTGGAGGAGAAGGACGAGACCGACGCCGTCTCGTCGTCCTCCTCCACCCTCCACGAAGCCGGACCTGGCGCTGAGTGGGGCGCGAGCGCCGCCACCCTAACCCCAACCCCGTCTCCGTCCTCCCCAACCGACAAAACCCGCCCCATCCCCATTTTATTTTCTGTGTCCATAATAGTCCCACGAGATGGTCGGAAATAAAGGTCCACCCGGGCAGAGCCGCCTTACCCGGGTAAGCCTAATACTCCGGGGGTTCGGCAGGTTCCCCGGAGGTGGTCGCTTGGGATTGGGCCTTCTCCCCCAACCATGCATCCCATCGCCGCGCACCATAGCTTAGGATTGGAGGGCGATTTTATAGAGTCGCCATACTCGTGGCCCAGGCGGTTAAGCCAAGACCCCCGTTCCTCCTGCCGTCACGTACCATTCACAAAACCAATAGGGAATTGTGAATGGGTCGTTGTGACGACCAACAGGAGGCTTACGGTGTGTGTATGACTCGGGTACCCCGGGTTCGTTAAGCCCGTACTGCAGCTGAAAGGCTGGCAGCCCCTGAGGGGATCAGGCTCATACTTTCGCATTTCTCGCATACTTGTGAACCAGATCCTGGGCTTTTTCTGGTTTGGATCACGTGGTGATGTGGTGAAACAGACGATTTAACATGGTTTTGATCAATATTTTAGAGGATAAAACATGTTAGGTCTGAGTTGGGTCTAGGATTTGCTGTCATCAGGCTCATATTTTCGCATATTTCTCTTACTTGTTAGCGAGATCTTTTGCTTTTTCTGGTTTGGATCACATAGAAATGTGTTACCACACTGAAGCAGACCATTAAACCTGGTTTCGATCAATGTTTTAGAGGATAACGCATGTTAGGTCTATGTTAGGTCTAGAATTTGCCCTCATCAGGCTCATACTTTCGCATATTTCTCTTACTTGTTAGCGAGATCCTTTGCTTTTTCTGGTTTGGATCACATAGAAATGTGGTACCACACTGAAACAGTCGATTAAACCTGGTTTCGATCAATATTTTTCAGAATAACGCATGTTAGGTCTAGGTTAGGTCAGGGATTTGCACTCATCAGGCTCATACTTTCGCATGTTTCTCATACTTGATGGCCAGATTCTGGGCCTTTTTCGGTTTCGATCACGTAGTAATGCGGCACCACACTCAAACAGTCCGTTAAACCTGGTTTCAATCAATGTTTTAGAGGACAACGCATGTTAGGTCTAGGTTATGCCTTGGATTTGCCCTCATCAGGCTCATACTTTCGCATATTTCTCTTACTTGTTAGCGAGATCCTTTGCTTTTTCTGGTTTGGATCACATAGAAATGTGGTACCACACTGAAACAGTCGATTAAACCTGGTTTCGATCAATATTTTTCAGAATAACGCATGTTAGGTCTAGGTTAGGTCAGGGATTTGCACTCATCAGGCTCATACTTTCGCATGTTTCTCATACTTGATGGCCAGATTCTGGGCCTTTTTCGGTTTCGATCACGTAGTAATGCGGCACCACACTCAAACAGTCCGTTAAACCTGGTTTCAATCAATGTTTTAGAGGACAACGCATGTTAGGTCTAGGTTATGCCTTGGATTTGCCCTCATCAGGCTCATACTTTTGCATATTTCTCATACTTGGCGGCCAGATTCTGGGCTTTTTCTGGTTTGGATCACGTAGTAATGTGGTACCGCACTGAAACAGTCCATTAAACCTGGTTTCGATCAATATTATAGAGGATAACGCATGTTAGGTCTATGTTAGGTCTGGGATTTGCTCTCATTAGGCTCATACTTTCGCATATTTCTCATACTTGATGCCCAGATTCTGGGCTTTTTTGGTTTGGATCACGTAGTAATGTGGTACCACACTGAAACAGTCCATTAAAGCTTGTTTCGATTGAGGGGAGCTGGGAGGTAAAATAACCACTCGACTAGACTACTCCACAGTTATTATTATTTATTGTTAACACGCGAGTGATGGTGGTGTGGGGCAAACGCTACCACACGTAGGTTAAGCTAACAGTGACTGTGGATGCGAGCGACGACGTCTTAACCAGACTGCCTCGCGGAGTCTAACGGACTGCCTATTCTTTCTTAAAACCTACTCCCTATATACATCCCTTACCCTAATAGACAAAGGGAGAGAAAAAGAGATAGGACAGAAAGATGGAAAAACGAAACTGAAAAATATTTAGTGTAGGAAAAGTTTAGCGAGTGAAAGAGGGTAATAAAAGTCAAGAGGCTCGCCGGGCCCGGATCGGGGTGGTCCGAGGCCCAGGCGAAAACTTGAAGGAAAACAGGCGCCTCGTACGGCTCTGGTCGCCAAGTGTTTACAGGACGACCAGGCTCGCACGAGACCCTGGGAAAATGGAAAAATAGAAAGCTTAAAACTAGCCTTGCATTCCATTACCATTCATACTCTGGCAAGGGCGTAGTGGCTATACAATGGCCGCTACATCACCCCCCTGCCAGTGATTGACCAATCACGAAACAAACATTCCGTACAATTACCCAAACATACAGACAAACAAAACTATATACAGTACACCTAAATAATCACACACATACTGTTTAAATATCGCGTTAATTCGACGTATTTTCGAGTAAAATATAATTCGTCACCCGGTATTGTTTTTCGGCGTACGTAAGACCAGAGGTACCTCGGTCGTCGTGTCCGCTACGCGAAAACAGTACGGGATAGAAAAACAGCCGCTCTCGGGTTTTTTTCGAGACCTCACGCGATCGATCACGTAACGCTCAATTTCGAAACGAAAGTTTCGACGCGCGTGTCTAGAGAAGGTACGACAATTTTGTATTAGACAAAGACGGACTCAAAAAACGTTCACAGCGCCGCTCTACGGAGGTTTCACCCTTCGAGCGAACATTTTGACTGTCCGTGCTCGTCCGTCACTCTTAATCTGGAACCGGCAGGGAGCACATGGGCATACGACCCCGCTCCTCGGGAATTCCATAGTTCTCGAATAGTTACGAGTCACTCGAACTTTTCGAATAAATTCTGAACGTGGAAAAGGAAGGACTCCATACGAGAACGGATTGTAAAAACAATCTTTTACCGTGACTCCTTCCGTAACCCGTTCACAATTTAAATTAAAAAATCGTAAACGAGGAAAGGAATAGAATACGAGGACGGATTGTGAATCAATCTCTTCCCGTGATTCCTTTCGCAACTCGTTGTAATTCGATATAGATCAGGTCGGGTTTCGACCAGATCAAAGCGACTGTAGAATTTCGTGAATTATAATCCGAAATTCCCATTCAGCGGTGGCTATAGTCCACATCAGTCTGACATCAGACACGTATCGCTGCAATCAGAGGTCGTGTCCGAGGTTTCGAATTTGAATCTCGAACCTCTCGACTGTCGAACGGTGCAAACCCACCCTTAGGGGCCTTCGTGGCGTGCATACCCTGGGTGGTATTACCGTCCTCCAGTCGGTGTTCGGGACAATACTTGAGTTCCGGCATCCGGCGACCAGCTAGAGCGCTGTTCAATCATCGCCAGTGTGTACGGACCCTGTGCGTAGAACCGCTCAGTATAGCGCCGTGGTGTACGCACTATAATTATAAGTCGCTGCATGCGCTGTAAAGGTGCTGCACCACACAGTGCCCGTACGCATTACGAGGACGATAAACGGCCGAGGAGCAGGTAAATAGTTGGAGCCTTACAACCTCCCTCTGTTAACCTCTCCGACGACAGTCGAAACTAGCAGTCGGGAAAGATCGAGATCGATTCTCGTCTCCCAAATCTGCAATCAAACGTTTCCTGGTTTAAAGGGAACGTTCACACATACAGTCCACTAGCTTAGCTGCGTAACGCGGCGGCCGAGTTCCCCGCTCGCAAGTGCGACAAGCACAACCAAGAGCGCGTGAACCTTAGAACGAGACGGACAACGTGACTCACGTTACTCGATATTTACGCATAGTCTCGTCTCTTTTGTTTCAGGATAGAGCAACGCGAACCGCCGGAAAGGAGACGGCCCATCGGCGGGGTTTTTTCTGGCCAGACGCCGGCCAGACGTCTAGGCGGTTAGATTTAAGAGTTTGTGTTTGTGTTCGTCCTGAAAAGAAAACCTGTAAATAAATAAACGGCTTCGTCGAATTTTCGACGAAGCGAAAATAAAACTAACGTGCAATTAATACTGTTCCAACGTCCTTTCCCTCGTGATCCGGACCTCCGTTAGACGAGGCGTTCAATTAAAATATTTGAAACCTCCCTATTCTAACACATACTATATAATACATTTGTCCATACATATCCATAACCATACAATACAATGAAAACTCACTCATCCATCCATTCCGCTAATAGTTACACTATATCTACACGTTACCCTACGTGTGGCAAATATTTACAATGTACATTTTTTAAAATTATTAAAAATATCTAATTTTACATAACTGTAATCGATCCGGGAACCTAACGCGTCTC
The DNA here is from genome assembly GCF_051014445.1 of Colletes latitarsis. Classification (NCBI taxonomy): domain Eukaryota; kingdom Metazoa; phylum Arthropoda; class Insecta; order Hymenoptera; family Colletidae; genus Colletes; species Colletes latitarsis. The sequence continues at coordinate 277,634 of NW_027488368.1, read as the reverse complement.
CCGGAACGCGTAACCCGCGAATTTTGTTGCGGCGCCGGACTGGCCGCTTGCGGCGTCTGCAGAGACGGGGTCGTATCCCCTTCCGTCGCATCCGACATGGTGTATGCCGGCTTTAACCTATCCACGATAATAGTCACCGGCTTATTTTTAATATTTATGACAAACGTCTTCGGACCACGGCTAATCACCGTATACGGCCCATCGTATGGTGGCTGCAGCAGGCTCCGGACCTTATCGTTCCGCACAAACACCTGCTCAGCCACCCCCAAATCTTTAAAAATAAATGTCTTTCTCGCCCCATGGTGAGTAACCGGAGCTGGTACTAACTCGCGAAATTGCTCGCGCAGCTCCTTTGCGAAATCCGCTACGTCGGAATCCGTTGCGGCTGGTCGCGGCGATAGAAATTCGCCGGGGAATCGCAGCGTCTCGCCGTATACGAGCTCCGCTGCCGTGGCCTTCACGTCTTCCCTCTAGGCTGCGCGGATGCCCAGCAATATGGTGGGAAGCACCTTCGTCCACTGCGCCTGCTGATGACAACGGATGGCTGCCTTCATCTGACGGTGCAGACACTCCACAATGCCATTGGCCGCCGGATGGTACGCCGTTGTCCGCAGGTGCGATGTACCTGTTAGTTCGCCAAGATGTCTAAACAGGTGTGACTCGAATTGTCTGCCCTGGTCCGTCATAACGCGAAGAGGGGTCCCGAACCGGGTAATCCAACCCTCATAAAACGCCCGCGCTACCGTCGGGGCCTCCTGATCCCTCAACGGGAAGGCTTCAGGCCACCGCGTAAACCGGTCGACGCAGGTCAGACAATATCTGTATCCCTCGGAAACGGGCAACACCACAATATGGTGTCGAATTCCCGTCTCGCTGCCTTGAGCCGATCCGGCGCCAAACGGCGTGGCTTACAGGTGACCGGTTGACCTGCGGTTGTCCTAATGTAATGCACCGTGGAGTGCTTCGCTGCAGCCGGAATCCCCATGGGTTTGGTGATTTCCGGGAATTTCTGCAGCAACCCCACGTACACCGAACTACCGGTCACTGTTTTTACCGACGGCACAGACGACGGCACTTTTACCTGCCGGCTGTCCCGGCACTGACAGCGACGTTACATTGTCTATTAACCTACGGTTCCTAATGTCTACAAGAAGTCCATAATGATATAAAAAGTCTACGCCGATTATTGGTTTCGAAACCTCGGCCACAACAAATCTCCACGTAAACGCCCGATGTAAACCTAAATCTAACGTCAGCGTGACGGCACCGTACGTCGCGATCTCACTCCCGTTCGCCGCGAACAACACGTACGACGATTTTTGCCGGGAACCACGAGACAACGACCGCGGGAACACACAAAGGTCGGCTCCTGTATCGACCAAAAATTGTGCCTTTGTCTCAAAGTCCGTCACGAACAGACGGCGTGGCGTCGGGCAGGTGTCACTCGCCGTCATTAACGACTGCCCAAGTCGTTTCCCGGTGCGCCATTCCAGGTGCAAGGCGGGACGCACTGATGGGCCTTATTCCCCCACCGCCAGTGGTAGAAACACATCCCCTGTCTTACCTCGGTACGACGCCGAGAACTGGGGCGTTGTTGCGGCTGCTGATGCTCCGGGGGTGGCGGACGGTTCCTCTCGTGACCCGAGTATCGTCCGTCGTTCCTTAACCCTTGCCGCATCGCGGCGATCTCTTGCCTGAACGACAAGGTGTACTGGGCCATCATGGAATCTATGATAGCCTCCAGAGCGGGGGTTACACTGCTCGGCCCGACGGCCGACGGAACGCACACCGATGCACTACCGGTATCGCGCGACATTGTCACTGATCGTGTCCAATAAAATAAAAACTAAAAATGTTCACAGTTCGGAAACGCTTAACCTATAGCTATCACTACGCTTACTCACTAAACAGCGTCTATTTACGCGTAACCCGCGTACACCAAAAATTGTTTGTGTCAACGTTGACCGCGTCGAGCGTCACCCGCGTACACAAAAATTGTTCGTACGACGCTGACCACGTCGGGCGTAACTCGCGTACACGAAAACTGTTTTCTTGACGTTGATCATGTCGGGGTCACCAATTAATTGAGGGGAGCTGGGAGGTAAAATAACCACTCGACTAGACTACCCCACAATTATTATTATTTATTGTTAACACGCGAGTGATGGTGGTGTGGGGCAAACGTTACCACACGTAAGTTAAGCTAACAGTGACTGTGCATGCGAGCGACGACGTCTTAACCAGACTGCCTCGCGGAGTCTAACGGACTGCCTATTCTTTCTTAAAACCTACTCCCTATATACATCCCTTACCCTAATAGACAAAGGGAGAGAAAAAGAGATAGGACAGAAAGATGGAAAAACGAAACTGAAAAATATTTAGTGTAGGAAAAGTTTAGCGAGTGAAAGAGGGTAATAAAAGTCAAGAGGCTCGCCGGGCCCGGATCGGGGTGGTCCGAGGCCCAGGCGAAAACTTGAAGGAAAACAGGCGCCTCGTACGGCTCTGGTCGCCAAGTGTTTACAGGACGACCAGGCTCGCACGAGACCCTGGGAAAATGGAAAAATAGAAAGCTTAAAACTAGCCTTGCATTCCATTACCATTCATACTCTGGCAAGGGCGTAGTGGCTATACAATGGCCGCTACACGATCAATATCTTAGAGGATAACGCATGTTAGGTCTGGGTTAGGTCTGTGATTTGCCCTCATGAGGCTAATACTTTCGCATATTTCTCATACTTGTTGGCCAGATCCTGGGCTTTTACTGGTTTGGATCACGTAGTAATGTGGGACCACACTGAAACAGTCGATTAAACCTGGTCTCGATCAATATTTTACAGGATAACGCATGTTAGGTCTGGGTTAGGTCTGGGATTTGCCCTCTTCAGACTCATACTTCCTCATTCTTCACATACTTCATGAACAGATCCTGGGCTTCTACTGGTTTGGATCACGTAGTAATGTGGGACCACACTGAAACAGTCGATTAAACCTGGTCTCGATCAATATTTTACAGGATAACGCATGTTACGTCTGGGTTAAGTCTGGGATTTGCCCTCTTCAGTCTCATACTTTCGCATTCTTCACATACTTGTTGGCCAGATCCTGGGCTTTTTCTGGTTTGGATCACATAGTAGTGTGGTGCCACACTGAAACAGTCGATTTAACATGGTTTTAATCAATATTTTACAGGATAAAACATGTTAGGTCTGAGTTGGGTCTAGGATTTGCCGTCATCAGGCTCATACTTTCGCATATTTCTCTTACTTGTTAGCGAGATACTTTGCTTTTTCTGGTTTGGATCACATAGAAATGTGGTACCACACTGAAACAGTCAATTAAACCTGGTATCGATCAATATTTTTCAGAATAACGCATGTTAGGTCTAGGTTAGGTCCGGGATTTGCACTCATCAGGCTCATACTTTCGCATATTTCTCATACTTGGTGGCCAGATTCTGGGCCTTTATCGGTTTCGATCACGTAGTAATGCGGTACCACACTCAAACAATCCATTAAACCTCGCCTGGGTCAACATTTCAAAGGCTAACGCACGTTAGGTCTGGGTTAGGTCTGTGATTTGCCCTCATGACGCTAATACTTTCGCATATTTCTCATACTTGTCGGCCAGATCCTGGGCTTTTACTGGTTTGGATCACGTAGTAATGTGGGACCACACTGAAACAGTCGATTAAACCTGGTCTCGATCAATATTTTACAGGATAACGCATGTTAGGTCTGGGTTAGGTCGGGGATTTGCCCTCTTCAGTCTCATACTTTCGCATTCTTCACATACTTGTTGGCCAGATCCTGGGTTTTTTCTGGTTTGGATCACATAGTAATGTGGTACCACACTGATACAGTCCATTAAACCTGGTTTCGATCAATGTTTTAGAGGATAACGCATGTTAGGTCTATGTTAGGTCTAGAATTTGCCCTCATCAGGCTCATACTTTCGCATTTCTCGCATACTTGTGAACCAGATCCTGGGCTTTTTCTGGTTTGGATCACGTGGTAATGTGGTACCACACTGAAACAGACGATTTAACATGGTTTTGATCAATATTTTAGAGGATAAAACATGTTAGGTCTGAGTTGGGTCTAGGATTTGCTGTCATCAGGCTCATATTTTCGCATATTTCTCTTACTTGTTAGCGAGATCTTTTGCTTTTTCTGGTTTGGATCACATAGAAATGTGTTACCACACTGAAGCAGACCATTAAACCTGGTTTCGATCAATGTTTTAGAGGATAACGCATGTTAGGTCTATGTTAGGTCTAGAATTTGCCCTCATCAGGCTCATACTTTCGCATATTTCTCTTACTTGTTAGCGAGATCCTTTGCTTTTTCTGGTTTGGATCACATAGAAATGTGGTACCACACTGAAACAGTCGATTAAACCTGGTTTCGATCAATATTTTTCAGAATAACGCATGTTAGGTCTAGGTTAGGTCAGGGATTTGCACTCATCAGGCTCATACTTTCGCATGTTTCTCATACTTGATGGCCAGATTCTGGGCCTTTTTCGGTTTCGATCACGTAGTAATGCGGCACCACACTCAAACAGTCCGTTAAACCTGGTTTCAATCAATGTTTTAGAGGACAACGCATGTTAGGTCTAGGTTATGCCTTGGATTTGCCCTCATCAGGCTCATACTTTTGCATATTTCTCATACTTGGCGGCCAGATTCTGGGCTTTTTCTGGTTTGGATCACGTAGTAATGTGGTACCGCACTGAAACAGTCCATTAAACCTGGTTTCGATCAATATTATAGAGGATAACGTATGTTAGGTCTGGATGAGGTCTGGGATTTGCCGTTATCAGTCGCATAGTTCCTCATTCTTCACATACTTCTTGAACAGATCCTGGGTTTTTTCTGGTTTGGATCACATAGTAATGTGGTACCATACTGAAACAGTCGATTGAACCAGGATTCGATCAATATTTTAGATGATAACGCATGTTAGGTCTAGGTTAGGCCTTGGATTTGCCCTCATCAGACTCATACTTTCGCATTCTTCACATAATTGTTGAACAGATCCCGGGTTTTTTCTGGTTTGGATCACGTGGTAATACGGTACCATACTGAAACAGTCCATTAAACCTGATTTCGACCAATGCTTTAAAGGATAACGCATTTTAGGTCTAGGTTAGGCCTTGGATTTGCCGTCATCAGTCTTATACTTCCTCATTCTTCACATACTTCTTGTACAGATCCTTTGCTTTTTCTGGTTTGGATCACATACAAAGGTGGTACCACACTGAAACAGTCAATTAAACCAGGTTTCGATCAATGTTTTAGGCGATAACGCAAGTTAGGTCTAGATTAGGTCTGGGATTTGCCCTCTTCAGTCTCATACTTTCGCATTCTTCACATACTTGTTGGCCAGATCCTGGGTTTTTTCTGGTTTGGGTCACATAGTAATGTGGTACCACACTGAAACAGTCGACAAAACCTGGTTTCGATCAATGTTTTAGAGGATAACGCATGTTAGGTCTAGGTTATGCCTTGGATTTGCCCTCATCAGTCTCATACTTTTGCATATTTCTCATACTTGGTGGCCAGATTGTGGGCTTTTTCTGGTTTGGATCACATAGAAATGTGGTACCACACTGAAACAGTCAATTAAACCTGGTTTCGATCAATATTTCAGAGGATAACGCATGGTAGGTCTGTGTTAGGTCTGTGATTTGCCCTCATGAGGCTAATACTTTCGCATATTTCTCATACTTGTTGGCCAGACCCTGGGCTTTTACTGGTTGGGATCACGTAGTAATGTGGGACCACATTGAAACAGTCGATTAAACCTGGTCTCGATCAATATTTTAGTGGATAACCCATGTTAGGTCTAGGTTAGGTCTGGGATTTGCCCTCATCAGTCTCATACTTTCGCATTCTTCACATACTTGATGGCCAGATTCTGGGCCTTTTTTGGTTTCGATCACGTAGTAATGCGGTACTACACCGAAACAGTCAATTAAACCTGGTTTAGATCAATATTTTACAGGATAACACATGTTAGGTCTAGGTTATGTCTGGGACTTCCACTGATCAGGCTCATACTTTCGCATATTTCTGATACTTGATGGCCAGACTCTGGGCTTTTTTTGGTTTGGATCACGTAGTAATGTGGTACCACACTGAAACAGTCATTTCAACCAGGTCTCGATAAATATTTTAGAGGATAACGCATGTTAGGTCTGGGTTAGGTCTAGGATTTGCCCTAATCAGGCTCATACTTTCGCATATTACGCTTACTTGTTAGCCAGAACCTTTGCTTTTTCTGGTTTGGACCACACAGTAATGTGGTACCACACTGAAACAGACCATTAAGCCTGGTCTCGATCAATATTTTAGAGGATAACGTATGTTAGGTCTGGATGAGGTCTGGGATTTGCCGTCATCAGTCGCATAGTTCCTCATTCTTCACATACTTCTTGAACAGATCCTGTGTTTTTTCTGGTTTGGATCACATAGTAATGTGGTACCATACAGAAACAGTCGATTAAACCAGGATTCGATCAATATTTTAGATGATAACGCATGTTAGGTCTAGGTTAGGCCTTGGATTCGCACTCATCAGACTCATACTTTCGCATTCTTCACATAATTGTTGAACAGATCCCGGGTTTTTTCTGGTTTGGATCACGTGGTAATGCGGTACCACACTGAAACAGTCCATTAAACCTGATTTCGATCAATGCTTTAAAGGATAACGCATTTTAGGTCTAGGTTAGGCCTTGGATTTGCCCTCATCAGTCTCATACTTCCACATTCTTCACATACCTCTTGAACAGACACTGGGTTTTTTCTGGTTTGGATCACATAGTAGTGTGGAACCACACTGATACAGTCGATTAAACATGGTTTTGATCAATGTTTTACAGGATAACACATGTTAGGTCTGAGTTGGGTCTATGATTTGCCGTCATGAGGCTCATACTTTCGCATATTTCTCTTACTTGTTAGCCAGATCCTTTGCTTTTTCTGGTTTGGATCACATAGAAATGTGGTACCACACTGAAACAGTCAATTAAACCTGGTTTCGATCAATGTTTTAGGCGATAACGCAAGTTAGGTCTAGGTGAGGTCTGGGATTTGCCCATCTTCAGTCTCATACTTTCGCATTCTTCACATACTTGTTGGCCAGATCCTGGGTTTTTTCTGGTTTGGGTCACATAGTAATGTGGTACCACACTGAAACAGTCGACTAAACCTGGTTTCGATCAATGTTTTAGAGGATAACGCATGTTAGGTCTAGGTTATGCCTTGGATTTGCCCTCATCAGGCTCATAAGTTTGCATATTTCTCATACTTGGTGGCCAGATTCTCGGCTTTTTCTGGTTTGGATCACATAGAAATGTGGTACCAAACTGAAACAGTCGACTAAACCTGGTTTCGATCAATATTTTAGATGATAACGCATGTTAGGTCTAGGTTAGGCCTTGGATTCGCACTCATCAGACTCATACTTTCGCATTCTTCACATAATTGTTGAACAGATCCCGGGTTTTTTCTGGTTTGGATCACGTGGTAATGCGGTACCACACTGAAACAGTCCATTAAACCTGATTTCGATCAATGCTTTAAAGGATAACGCATGTTAGGTCTAGGCTAGGCCTTGGATTTGCTCTCATCAGACTCATACTTTCGCATTCTTCACATACTTGTTGAACAGATCCCGGGTTTTTCAGGTTGGGATCACGTGGTAATGTGTTACCACACTGAAACAGACCATTAAACCTGGTTTCGATCAATATTTTTGAGGATAACGCATGTTAGCTCTCGGCTAGGTCAGGGATTTGCACCTCTCAGGCTCATACTTTCGCATATTTCTCATACTTGATGGCCAGATTCTGAGCTTTTTTTGGTTTGGATCACGTTGTAATGCGGTACCACACTGAAACAGTCCATTAAACCTGATTTCGATCAATGCTTTAAAGGATAACGCATTTTAGGTCTAGGTTAGGCCTTGGATTTGCCCTCATCAGTCTCATACTTCCACATTCTTCACATATCTCTTGAACAGATCCTGGGTTTTTTCTGGTTTGGATCACATAGTAGTGTGGAACCACACTGATACAGTCGATTAAACATGGTTTTGATCAATATTTTAGGGGATAACGCATGTTAGGTCTGAGTTGGGTCTAGGATTTGCCGTCATGAGGCTTATACTTTCGCATATTTCTCTTACTTGTTAGCCAGATCCTTTGCTTTTTCTGGTTTGGATCACATAGAAATGTGGTACCACACTGAAACAGTCAATTAAACCTGGTTTCGATGAATGTTTTAGGCGATAACGCTAGTTAGGTCTAGGTTAGGACTGGGATTTGCCCTCTTCAGTCTCATACTTTTACATTCTTCACATACTTGTAGGCCAGATCCTGGGTTTTTTCTGGTTTGGGTCACATAGTAATGTGGTACCACACTGAAACAGTCGACTAAACCTGGTCAGGATCAATATTTTAGAGGATAACGCATGTTAGGTCTAGGTTAGGCCTTGGATTTGCTCTCATCAGACTCATACTTTCGCATTCTTCACATACTTGTTGAACAGATCCCGGGTTTTTTCTGGTTGGGATCACGTGGTAATGTGTTACCACACTGAAACAGACCATTAAACCTGGTTTCGATCAATATTTTTGAGGATAACGCATGTTAGCTCTAGGCTAGGACTGGGATTTGCACTTCTCAGGCTCATACTTTCGCATATTTCTCATACTTGATGGCCAGATTCTGGGCTTTTTTTGGTTTGGATCACGTAGTAATGTGTTACCACACTGAAACAGTCATTTCGACCTGGTCTCGATAAATATTTTAGAGGATAACCCATGTTAGGTCTATGTTAGGTCTGGGATTTGCTCTCATCAGGCTCATACTTTCGCATATTTCTCATACTTGATGGCCAGATTCTGGGCCTTTTTTGGTTTCGATCACGTAGTAATGCGGTACTACAATGAAACAGTCAATTAAACCTGGTTTAGATCAATATTTTACAGGATAACACATGTTAGGTCTAGGTTATGTCTGGGACTTCCACTGATCAGGCTCATACTTTCGCATATTTCTGATACTTGATGGCCAGATTCTGGTCTTTTTCTGGTTTCGATCACGTAGTAATGTGGTACCACACTGAAAGAGTCCATTAAACCTGGTTTCGATCAATATTTTAGATGATAACGCATGTTACGTCTAGGTTAGGTATGGGATTTGCTCTCATCAGGCTCATACTTTCGCATATTTCTGATACTTGATGGCCAGATTCTGGACTTTTTTCTGTTTCGATCAGGTTGTAATGCGGTACCACACTGGAACAGTCCATTAAACCTGATTTCGATCAATACTTTAAAGGATAACGCATTTTAGGTCTAGGTTAGGCCTTCGATTTGCCCTCATCAGTCCCATACTTCCTCATTCTTCACATACCTCTTGAACAGATCCTGGGTTTTTTCTGGTTTGGATCACATAGTAGTGTGGAACCACACTGATACAGTCGATTAAACATGGTTTTGATCAATATTTTACGGGATAACGCATGTTAGGTCTGAGTTGGGTCTAGGATTTGCCGTCATGAGGCTCATACTTTCGCATATTTCTCTTACTTGTTAGCCAGATCCTTTGCTTTTTCTGGTTTGGATCACATAGAAATGTGGTACCACACTGAAACAGTCAATTAAACCTGGTTTCGATCAATGTTTTAGGCGATAACACTAGTTAGGTCTAGGTTAGGTCTGGGATTTGCCGTCTTCAGTCTCATAGTTTCGCATTCTTCACATACTTGTTGGCCAGATCCTGGGTTTTTTCTGGTTTGGGTCACACAGTTATGTGGTACCACACTGAAACAGTCGACTAAACCTGGTTTCGATCAATGTTTTAGAGGATAACGCATGTTAGGTCTAGGTTATGCCTTGGATTTGCCCTCATCAGGCTCATACTTTTGCATATTTCTCATACTTGGTGGCCAGATTCTGGGCTTTTTCTGGTTTGGATCACGTAGAAATGTGGTACCACACTGAAACCGTCAATTAAACCTTTTCGATCAATGTTTCAGAGGATAACGCATGTTAGGTCTAGGTTAGGCCTTGGATTTGCTCTCATCAGACTCATACTTTTGCATTCTTCACATAATTGTTGAACAGATCCCGGGTTTTTTCTGGTTTGGATCACGTGGTAATACGGTACCACACTGTAGCAGTCCATTAAACCTGGTTTCGATCAATGTTTTAGGGGATAACGCATGTTAGGTCTGGGTTAGGTCTGGGATTTGCCATTATCAGTCTCATACCTCGCATTCTTCATGTACTCCTTGAACAGATCCTGGGTTTTTTCTGGTTTGGGTCACGTAGTAATGTGGTACCACACTGAAAGAGTCCATTAAACCTGGTTTCGATCAATGTTTTAGGGGATAACGCATGTTAGGACTTGGTTAGGTCTAGGATTTGCCTTCATCAGGCTCACACTTTCGCATATTTCTCTTACTTGATAGCCAGAACCTTTGCTTTTTCTGGTTTAGATCTCACAGTAATGTGGTACCACACTGAAACAGACCATTAAGCCCGGTTTCGATCAATATTTTACAGGATAACACATGTTAGGTCTACGTTATGTCTGGGATTTCCACTGATCAGGCTCATACTTTCGCATATTTCTGATCCATGATGGCCAGATTCTGATCTTTTTCTGTTTTCGATCACGTAGTAATGCGGTACCACACTGAAACAGTCCATGAAACCAGGTTTCGATCAATGTTTTAGAGGATAACGCATGTTATGTCTAGGTTAGGCCTTGGATTTGCCCTCTTCAGTCTCATACTTTCGCATTCTTCACATACTTGTTTGCCACATCCTTTGCTTTTTCTGGTTTGGATCACATAGAAATGTGGTACCACACTGAAATAGTGAATTAAACTGAGTCTCGGTCAATATTTTAAAGGATAACGCATGTTAGGTCTGGGTTAGGTCTGTGATTTGCCCCCACGAGGCTCATACTTTCGCATATTTCTCATACTTGTTGGCCAGATCTTCGGCTTTTACTGGTTTGGATCAGGTAGTAATGTGGGACCACACTGAAACAGTCCATTAAACCTGGTTTCGATCAATGTTTTAGAGGATAACGCATGTTACGTCTAGGTTAGGCCTTGGATTTGCCCTCTTCAGGCTCACGCTTTCACATATTTCTCATACTTGATGGCCAGATTCTGGGCTTTTTTTGGTTTAGATCACGTAGTAATGTGGTACCACACAGAAACAGTCCATTAAACCTGGTTTTGATCAATATTTTAGAGGATAACGCAAGTTAGGTCTATGTTAGGTTTGGAATTTGCTCTCATCAGGCTCATACTTTCGCATATTTCTCATACTTGTTGGCCAGATTCTGGGCTTTTTTTGGTTTGGATCACGTAATAATGTGGTACCACACTGGAACAGTCCATTACACCTGGTTTCGATCAATATTTTAGAGGATAACGCATGGTAGGTCTGGGTTGGGTCGGGATTTGCCCTCATCAGTCTCATACCTCGCATTCTTCATGTACTCCTTGAACAGATCCTGGGTTTTTTCTGGTTTGGGTCACGTAGTAATGTGGTACCACACTGAAAGAGTCATTTCAACCTGGTCTCGATAAATATTTTAGAGGATAACGCATGTTAGGTCTGGGTTAGGTCTAGGATTTGCCTTCATCAGGCTCATACTTTCGCATATTTCTCTTACTTGAAAGCCAGAACCACTGCTTTTTCTGGTTTGGATCTCACAGTAATGTGGTACCACACTGAAACAGACCATTAAGCCTGGTTTCGATCAACATTTTAGAGGATAACGCATGGTAGGTCTATGTTAGATCTGGAATTTGCTCTCATCAAGCTCACACTTTCGCATATTTCTCATACTTGATGGCCAGATTCTGGGCTTTTTTTGGTTTAGATCACGTAGTAATGTGGTACGACACAGAAACAGTCCATCAAACCTGGTTTCGATCAATATTTTAGAGGATAACGCATGTTAAGTCTATGTTAGGTTTGGAATTTGCTCTCATCAGGCTCATACTTTCGCATATTTCTCATACTTGTTGGCCAGATTCTGGGCTTTTTTTGGTTTGGATCACGTAGTAATGTGGTACCACACTGAAACAGTCCATTAAACCTGGTTTCGATCAATAATTTAGAGGACAACGCATATTAGGTCTAGGTTAGGCCTTAGATTTGCCCTCTTCAGGCTCACGCTTTCGCATATGTCTCATACTTGATGGCCAGATTCTGGGCTTTTTCTGGTTTGGATCTCGTGGTAATGTGTTACCACACTGAAACAGACCATTAAACCAGGTTTCGATCAATAAATTAGATGATAACGCATGTTAGGTCTAGGTTAGGCCTGGGATTTGCCCTCATCAGACTCATACTTTCACATTCTTCGCATACTTGTGGAACAGCTCCTGGGTTTTTTCTGGTTTGGATCACGTAGTAATGTGGTACCACACTGAAACAGTCGACTAAACCCTGTTTCTATCAATATTTTAGTGGATAACGCATGTTAGGTCTATGTTAGGTCTGGGATTTGCTCTCATCAGACTCATACTCTCGCATATTTCTCATACTTGATCGCCAGATTCTGGGCTTTCTTTGGTTTCGATCACGTAGTAATGTGGTACCACACTGAAGCTGTCGATTAGACCTGGTGCCGATCAATATTTTTGAGGATAACGCATGTTATGGTCTCCGTTAAGTCTAGGATTTGCCCTCATCAGGCTCATATTTTCGCATTTTTCGCATACTCGTTGACCAGATCCTGGGCTTTTTCTGGCTTGGATCGTGTAGCAATGTGGTACGACACAGAAACAGTCCATCAAACCTGGTTTCGATCAATATTTTAGAGGATAACGCATGTTAGGTCTATGTTAGGTTTGGAATTTGCTCTCATCAGGCTCATACTTTCGCATATTTCTCATACTTGTTGGCCAGATTCTGGGCTTTTTTTGGTTTGGATCACGTAGTAATGTGGTACCACACTGAAACAGTCCATTAAACCTGGTTTCGATCAATAATTTAGAGGATAACACATATTAGGTCTAGGTTAGGCCTTGGATTTGCCCTCTTCAGGCTCACGCTTTCGCATATGTCTCATACTTGATGGCCAGATTCTGGGCCTTTTTTGGTTTTGATCACGTAGTAATGCGGTACCACACTGAAACAGTCCATTAAACCTGGTTGCGATCAATGTTTTAGAGGATAACGCATGTTAGGTGTAGGTTAGGCCTTGGATTTGCCCTCTTCAGGCTCACGCTTTCGCATATTTCTCATACTTCATGGCCAGATTCTGGGCTTTTTTTGGTTTGGATCACGTAGTATTGTGGTACCGCACTGAAACAGTCCATTAAAGCAGGTTTCGATCAATATTTTAGAGGATAACCCATGGTAGGTCTATGTTAGATCTGGAATTTGCTCTCATCAAGCTCACACTTTCGCATATTTCTCATACTTGATGGCCAGATTCTGAGCTTTTTTTGGTTTAGATCACGTAGTAATCTGGTACCACACAGAAACAGTCCATTAAACCTGGTTTTGATCAATATTTTAGAGGATAACGCAAGTTAGGTCTATGTTAGCTCTGGGATTTGCTCTAATCAGGCTCATACCTTCGCATATTTCTCATACTTGATGGCCAGATTCTGGGCTTTTTCTGGTTTGGATCACGTAGTAATGTGGTACCACAATGAAACAGTCCATTAAACCCGGTCTCGATCAATATTTTAGAGGATAACGCATGTTAGGTCTGGGTTAGGTCTGGGATTTGCCATCATCAGTCTCATACCTCGTATTCTTCATGTACACCTTGAAATGATCCTGGGTTTTTTCTGGTTTGGGTCACGTAGTAATGTGGTAGCACACTGAAAGAGTCATTTCAATCTGGTCTCGATAAATATTTTAAAGGATAACGCATGTTAGGTCAGGGTTAGGCCTGGGATTTGCACTCATCAGAATCATACTTTCGCATATTTCTCATACTTGATGGCCAGATTCTGGGCTTTTTTTGGTTTGGATCACGTAGTATTGTGGTACCGCACTGAAACAGTCCATTAAAGCTCGTTTCGATCAATATTTTAGAGGATAACGCATGGTAGGTCTATGTTAGATCTGGAATTTGCTCTCATCAAGCTCACACTTTCGCATATTTCTCATACTTGATGGCCAGATTCTGAGCTTTTTTTGGTTTAGATCACGTAGTAATGTGGTACCACACAGAAACAGTCCATTAAACCTGGTTTTGATCAATATTTTAGAGGATAACGCAAGTTAGGTCTATGTTAGCTCTGGGATTTGCTCTAATTAGGCTCATACCTTCGCATATTTCTCATACTTGATGGCCAGATTCTGGGCCTGTTTTGGTTTCGATCACGTAGTAATGCGGTACCACACTGAAACAGTCCATTAAACCTGGTTGCGATCAATGTTTTAGAGGATAACGCATGTTAGGTGTAGGTTCGGCCTTGGATTTGCCCTCTTCAGGCTCACGCTTTCGCATATTTCTCATACTTCATGGCCAGATTCTGGGCTTTTTTTGGTTTGGATCACGTAGTAATGTGGTACGACACAGAAACAGTCCATCAAACCTGGTTTCGATCAATATTTTAGAGGATAACGCATGTTAGGTCTATGTTAGGTTTGGAATTTGCTTTCATCAGGCTCATAGTTTCGCATATTTCTCTTACTTGATGGCCAGATTCTGGGCTATTTCTGGTTTCGATCACGTAGTAATGCGGTACCACGCTGAAACAGTCCATTAAACCTAGTTTCGATCAATGTTTTAGAGGATAACACATGTTAGGCCTAGGTTAGGTCGGGATTTGCCCTCATCAGACTCATACTTCCGCATTCTTCACATACTTGTTGAACACATCCCGGGTTTTTTCTGGTTTGGATCACGTGGTAATGTGGTGCCACACTGAAACAGTCCATCAAACCTGGTTTCGATCAATATTTTAGAGGATAACGCATGTTAGGTCTGGGTTAGGCCTTGGATTTGCCCTCTTCAGGCTCACGCTTTCGCATATTTCTCATACTTCATGGCCAGATTCTGGGCTTTTTTTGGTTTGGATCACGTAGTATTGTGGTACCGCACTGAAACAGTCCATCAAACCTAGTTTCGATCAATATTTTAGAGGATAACGCATGTTAGGTCTGGGTTAGGTCGGGATTTGCCCTCATCAGACTCATATTTTCGCATTTTTCGCATACTCGTTGACCAGATCCTGGGCTTTTTCTGGTTTGGATCACGTGGTAATGTGGTGCCACACTGAAACAGTCCATCAAACCTGGTTTCGATCAATATTTTAGAGGATAACGCATGTTAGGTCTATGTTAAGTTTGGAATTTGCTCTCATCAGGCTCATACTTTCGCATATTTCTCATACTTGTTGGCCAGATTCTGGGCTTTTTTTGGTTTGGATCACGTAATAATGTGGTACCACACTGGAACAGTCCATTACACCTGGTTTCGATCAATAATTTAGAGGATAACGCATATTAGGTCTAGGTTAGGCCTTGGATTTGCCCTCTTCAGGCTCACGCTTTCGCATATTTCTCATACTTGATGGCCAGATTCTGGGCCTTTTTTGGTTTCGATCACGTAGTAATGCGGTACCACACTGAAACAGTCCATTAAACCTGGTTGCGATCAATATTTTAGAGGATAACGCATGTTAGGTCTATGTTAGGCCTTGGATTTGCCCTCTTCAGGCTCACGCTTTCGCATATTTCTCATACTTCATGGCCAGATTCTGGGCTTTTTTTGGTTTGGATCACGTAGTATTGTGGTACCGCACTGAAACAGTCCATTAAAGCTGGTTTCGATCAATATTTTAGAGGACAACGCATGGTAGGTCTATGTTAGATCTGGATTTTGCTCTCATGAAGCTCACACTTTCGCATATTTCTCATACTTGATGGCCAGATTCTGGGCTTTTTTTGGTTTAGATCACGTAGTAATGTGGTACCACACAGAAACAGTCCATTAAACCTGGTTTTGATCAATATTTTAGAGGATAACGTAAGTTAGGTCTATGTTAGCTCTGGGATTTGCTCTAATCAGGCTCATACTTTCGCATATTTCTCATACTTGATGTCCAGATTCTGGACTTTTTCTGGTTTGGATCACGTAGTAATGTGGTACCACACTGAAACAGTCCGTTAGACCTGGTTTCGATCAATATTTTAAAGGATAACGCATGTTAGGTCTATGTTATGTTTGGAATTTGCTCTCATCAAGCTCATACTTTCGCATATTTCTCATACTTGTTGGCCAGATTCTGGGCTTTTTTAGGTTTGCATCACGTAGTAATGTGGTACCACACTGAAACAGTCCATTAAACCTGGTTTCGATCAATAATTTAAAGGATAACGCATATTAGGTCTATGTTAGGTCTGGGATTTGCTCTCATCAGGCTCATACTTTCGCATATTTCTGATACTTGATGTCCAGATTCTGGGCTTTTTTTGGTTTGGATCACGTAGTAATGTGGTACCACACTGAAACTGTCCATTAAACCTGGTTTCGATCAATATTTCAGAGGATAACGCATGGTAGGTCTATGTTAGGTCTGGGATTTGCTCTCATCAGGCTCATACTTTCGCATATTTCTGATACTTGATGTCCAGATTCTGGGCTTTTTTTGGTTTGGATCACGTAGTAATGTGGTACCACACTGAAACAGTCCGTTAGACCTGGTTTCGATCAATATTTTAAAGGATAACGCATGTTAGGTCTATGTAATGTTTGGAATTTGCTCTCATCAAGCTCATACTTTCGCATATTTCTCATACTTGTTGGCCAGATTCTGGGCTTTTTTAGGTTTGGATCACGTAGTAATGTGGTACCACACTGAAACAGTCCATTAAACCTGGTTTCGATCAATAATTTAGAGGATAACGCATATTAGGTCTATGTTAGGTCTGGGATTTGCTCTAATCAGGCTCATACTTTCGCATATTTCTCATACTTGATGGCCAGATTCTGGACTTTTTCTGGTTTGGATCACGTAGTAATGTGGTACCACACCGAAACAGTCCGTTAGACCTGGTTTCGATCAATATTTAAGAGGATAACGCATGTTAGGTCTATGTTAGGTCTGGGATTTGCTCTCATCAGGCTCATACTTTCCCATATTTCTGATACTTGATGTCCAGATTCTTGGCTTTTTTTGGTTTGGATCACGTAATAATGTAGTACCACACTGGAACAGTCCAATACACCTGGTTTCGATCAATATTTTAGAGGATCACGCATGGTAGGTCTGTGTTAGGTCTGTGATTTGCCCTCATGAGGCTAATACTTTCGCATATTTCTCATACTTGTTGGCCAGACCCTGGGCTTTTACTGGTTGGGATCACGTAGTAATGTGGGACCACATTGAAACAGTCGATTAAACCTGGTCTCGATCAATATTTTAGAGGATAACGCATGTTAGGTCTATGTTAGGTTTGGAATTTGCTCTCATCGGGCTCATACTTTCGCATATTTCTCATACTTGTTGGCCAGATTCTGGGCTTTTTTTGGTTTGGATCACGTAGTAATGTGGTACCACACTGAAACAGTCCATCCAACCTGGTTTCGATCAATATTTTAGAGGATAACGCATGTTAGGTCTATGTTAGGTTTGGAATTTGCTCTCATCAGGCTCATACTTTCGCATATTTCTCATACTTGTTGGCCAGATTCTGGGCTTTTTTTGGTTTGGATCACGTAGTAATGTGGTACCACACTGAAACAGTCCATTAAACCTGGTTTTGATCAATATTTTAGAGGATAACGCATGTTAGGTCTATGTTAGGTTTGGAATTTGCTCTCATCAGGCTCATACTTTCGCATATTTCTCATACTTGTTGGCCAGATTCTGGGCTTTTTTTGGTTTGGATCACGTAGTAATGTGGTACCACACTGAAACAGTCCATTAAACCTGGTTTCGATCAATAATTTAGAGGATAACGCATATTAGGTCTAGGTTAGGCCTTAGATTTGCCCTCTTCAGGCTCACGCTTTCGCATATGTCTCATACTTGATGGCCAGATTCTGGGCTTTTTCTGGTTTGGATCTCGTGGTAATGTGTTACCACACTGAAACAGACCATTAAACCAGGTTGCGATCAATATTTTGGATGATAACGCATGTTAGGTCTAAGTTAGGCCTGGGATTTGCCCTCATCAGACTCATACTTTCGCATTCTTCACATACTTGTGGAACAGCTCCTGGGTTTTTTCTGGTTTGGATCACGTAGTAATGTGGTACCACACTGAAACAGTCGACTAAACCTTGTTTCGATCAATATTTTAGTGGATAACGCATGTTAGGTCTATGTTAGGTCTGGGATTTGCTCTCATCAGACTCATACTCTCGCATATTTCTCATACTTGATGGCCAGGTTCTGATCTTTTTCTGGTTTCGATCACGTAGTAATGTGGTACCACACTGAAACAGTCGATTAGACCTGGTGCCGATCAATATTTTTGAGGATAACGCATGTTATGGTCTCCGTTAGGTCTAGGATTTGCCCCTCATCAGGCTCATGCTTTCGCATATTTCTCATACTTGTTGGCCAGATCCTGGGCATCCACTGCTTTGGATGACGTAGCAATATTGTACCACACTGAAACAGTCCATTAAACCTGGTTTCGATCAATAATTTAGAAGTTAACAAATGTTAGGTCTAGGCTAGGCCTGGGATTTGCCCACATCGGACTCATTCTTCGCATTCTTCATGTACTCCTTGAACTGATCCTGGGTTTTTTCTGGTTTGGGTCACGTAGTAATGTGGTACCACACTGAAAGAGTCATTTCAATCTGGTCTCGATAAATATTTTAGAGGATAACGCATGTTAGGTCAGGGTTAGGTCTAGGATTTGCCTTCATCAGGCTCATACTTTCGCATATTTCTCTTACTAGATAGCCAGAACCTTTGCTTTTTCTGGTTTGGATCTCACAGTAATGTGGTACCACACTGAAACAGACCATTAAGCCTGGTTTCGATCAATATTTTACAGGATAACACATGTTAGGTCTCCGTTAGGTCTAGGATTTGCCCCTCATCAGGCTCATGCTTTCGCATATTTCTCATACTTGTTGGCCAGATCCTGGGCATCCACTGCTTTGGATGACGTAGCAATATGGTACCACACTGAAACAGTCCATTAAACCTGGTTTCGATCAATAATTTAGAAGTTAACAAATGTTAGGTCTAGGCTAGGCCTGGGATTTGCCCACATCGGACTCATACTTCGCATTCTTCATGTACTCCTTGAACTGATCCTGGGTTTTTTTTGGTTTGGGTCACGTTGTAATGTGGTACCACACTGAAAGAGTCATTTCAATCTGGTCTCGATAAATATTTTAGAGGATAACGCATGTTATGTCTAGGTTAGGCCTTGGATTTGCCCTCTTCAGTCTCATACTTTCGCATTCTTCACATACTTGTTGGCCAGATCCTGGGTTTTTTCTGGTTTGGATCACGTAGTAATGTGACACGACACTGAAACAGTCGATTAACCTGGTCTCGATCAATATTTTAGAGGATAACGCATGTTAGGTCTGAACTGGGTCTAGGATTTGCCCTCATCAGGCTCATACTTTCGGATATTTCCCTTACTTGTTTGCCACATCCTTTGCTTTTTCTGGTTTGGATCACATAGAAATGTGGTACCACACTGAAACAGTGGATTAAACTGAGTCTCGGTCATAATTTTAAAGGATAACGCATGTTAGGTCTGGGTTAGGTCTGTGACTTGCCCCCATGAGGCAAACACTTTCGCATATTTCTCATACTTGTTGGCCAGATCCTGGGCTTTTACTGGTTTGGATCAGGTAGTAATGTGGTACCACACTGAAACAGACCATTAAGCCTGGTTTCGATCAATATTTTACAGGATAACACATGTTAGGTCTCCGTTAGGTCTAGGATTTGCCCCTCATCAGGCTCATGCTTTCGCATATTTCTCATACTTGTTGGCCAGATCCTGGGCATCCACTGCTTTGGATGACGTAGCAATATGGTACCACACTGAAACAGTCCATTAAACCTGGTTTCGATCAATAATTTAGAAGTTAACAAATGTTAGGTCTAGGCTAGGCCTGGGATTTGCCCACATCGGACTCATACTTCGCATTCTTCATGTACTCCTTGAACTGATCCTGGGTTTTTTTTGGTTTGGGTCACGTTGTAATGTGGTACCACACTGAAAGAGTCATTTCAATCTGGTCTCGATAAATATTTTAGAGGATAACGCATGTTATGTCTAGGTTAGGCCTTGGATTTGCCCTCTTCAGTCTCATACTTTCGCATTCTTCACATACTTGTTGGCCAGATCCTGGGTTTTTTCTGGTTTGGATCACGTAGTAATGTGACACGACACTGAAACAGTCGATTAACCTGGTCTCGATCAATATTTTAGAGGATAACGCATGTTAGGTCTGAACTGGGTCTAGGATTTGCCCTCATCAGGCTCATACTTTCGGATATTTCCCTTACTTGTTTGCCACATCCTTTGCTTTTTCTGGTTTGGATCACATAGAAATGTGGTACCACACTGAAACAGTGGATTAAACTGAGTCTCGGTCATAATTTTAAAGGATAACGCATGTTAGGTCTGGGTTAGGTCTGTGACTTGCCCCCATGAGGCAAACACTTTCGCATATTTCTCATACTTGTTGGCCAGATCCTGGGCTTTTACTGGTTTGGATCAGGTAGTAATGTGGGACCACACTGAAACAGTCCATTAAACCTGGTTGCGATCAATGTTTTAGAGGATAACGCATGTTAGGTGTAGGTTCGGCCTTGGATTTGCCCTCTTCAGGCTCACGCTTTCGCATATTTCTCATACTTCATGGCCAGATTCTGGGCTTTTTTTTGGTTTGGATCACGTAGTATTGTGGTACCGCACTGAAACAGTCCATTAAAGCTGGTTTCGATCAATATTTTAGAGGATAACGCATGGTAGGTCTATGTTAGATCTGGAATTTGCTCTCATCAAGCTTCACTTTCGCATATTTCTCATACTTGATGGCCAGATTCTGAGCTTTTTTTGGTTTAGATCACGTAGTAATGTGGTACCACACAGAAACAGACCATTAATCCTGGTTTTGATCAATATTTTAGAGGATAACGCAAGTTAGGTCTATGTTAGCTCTGGAATTTGCTCTCATCAAGCTCACACTTTCGCATATTTCTCATACTTGATGGCCAGATTCTGGGCTTTTTTTGGTTTAGATCACGTAGTAATGTGGTACGACACAGAAACAGTCCATCAAACCTGGTTTCGATCAATATTTTAGAGGATAACGCATGTTAGGTCTATGTTAGGTTTGGAATTTGCTTTCATCAGGCTCATAGTTTCGCATATTTCTCTTACTTGATGGCCAGATTCTGGGCTATTTCTGGTTTCGATCACGTAGTAATGCGGTACCACGCTGAAACAGTCCATTAAACCTAGTTTCGATCAATGTTTTAGAGGATAACACATGTTAGGCCTAGGTTAGGTCGGGATTTGCCCTCATCAGACTCATACTTCCGCATTCTTCACATACTTGTTGAACACATCCCGGGTTTTTTCTGGTTTGGATCACGTGGTAATGTGGTGCCACACTGAAACAGTCCATCAAACCTGGTTTCGATCAATATTTTAGAGGATAACGCATGTTAGGTCTGGGTTAGGCCTTGGATTTGCCCTCTTCAGGCTCACGCTTTCGCATATTTCTCATACTTCATGGCCAGATTCTGGGCTTTTTTTGGTTTGGATCACGTAGTATTGTGGTACCGCACTGAAACAGTCCATCAAACCTAGTTTCGATCAATATTTTAGAGGATAACGCATGTTAGGTCTGGGTTAGGTCGGGATTTGCCCTCATCAGACTCATATTTTCGCATTTTTCGCATACTCGTTGACCAGATCCTGGGCTTTTACTGGTTTGGGTCACGTAGTAATGCGGTACCACACTGAAACAGTCCATTAAACCTGGTTGCGATCAATATTTTAGAGGATAACGCATGTTAGGTCTATGTTAGGCCTTGGATTTGCCCTCTTCAGGCTCACGCTTTCGCATATTTCTCATACTTGATGGCCAGATTCTGGGCCTTTTTTGGTTTCGATCACGTAGTAATGCGGTACCACACTGAAACAGTCCATTAAACCTGGTTGCGATCAATATTTTAGAGGATAACGCATGTTAGGTCTATGTTAGGCCTTGGATTTGCCCTCTTCAGGCTCACGCTTTCGCATATTTCTCATACTTCATGGCCAGATTCTGGGCTTTTTTTGGTTTGGATCACGTAGTATTGTGGTACCGCACTGAAACAGTCCATTAAAGCTGGTTTCGATCAATATTTTAGAGGATAACGCATGGTAGGTCTATGTTAGATCTGGAATTTGCTCTCATCAAGCTTCACTTTCGCATATTTCTCATACTTGATGGCCAGATTCTGAGCTTTTTTTGGTTTAGATCACGTAGTAATGTGGTACCACACAGAAACAGTCCATTAATCCTGGTTTTGATCAATATTTTAGAGGATAACGCAAGTTAGGTCTATGTTAGCTCTGGAATTTGCCCTCATCAAGCTCACACTTTCGCATATTTCTCATACTTGATGGCCAGATTCTGGGCTTTTTTTGGTTTAGATCACGTAGTAATGTGGTACGACACAGAAACAGTCCATCAAACCTGGTTTCGATCAATATTTTAGAGGATAACGCATGTTAGGTCTATGTTAGGTTTGGAATTTGCTTTCATCAGGCTCATAGTTTCGCATATTTCTCTTACTTGATGGCCAGATTCTGGGCTATTTCTGGTTTCGATCACGTAGTAATGCGGTACCACGCTGAAACAGTCCATTAAACCTAGTTTCGATCAATGTTTTAGAGGATAACACATGTTAGGCCTAGGTTAGGTCGGGATTTGCCCTCATCAGACTCATACTTCCGCATTCTTCACATACTTGTTGAACACATCCCGGGTTTTTTCTGGTTTGGATCACGTGGTAATGTGGTGCCACACTGAAACAGTCCATCAAACCTGGTTTCGATCAATATTTTAGAGGATAACGCATGTTAGGTCTGGGTTAGGCCTTGGATTTGCCCTCTTCAGGCTCACGCTTTCGCATATTTCTCATATTTCATGGCCAGATTCTGGGCTTTTTTTGGTTTGGATCACGTAGTAATGTGGTACCACACTGAAACAGTCCGTTAGACCTGGTTTCGATCAATATTTTACAGGATAACGCATGTTAGGTCTATGTTATGTTTGGAATTTGCTCTCATCAAGCTCATACTTTCGCATATTTCTCATACTTGTTGGCCAGATTCTGGGCTTTTTTAGGTTTGGATCACGTAGTAATGTGGTACCACACTGAAACAGTCCATTAAACCTGGTTTCGATCAATAATTTAGAGGATAACGCATATTAGGTCTATGTTAGGTCTGGGATTTGCTCTAATCAGGCTCATACTTTCGCATATTTCTCATACTTGATGGCCAGATTCTGGACTTTTTCTGGTTTGGATCACGTAGTAATGTGGTACCACACCGAAACAGTCCGTTAGTCCTGGTTTCGATCAATATTTAAGAGGATAACGCATGTTAGGTCTATGTTAGGTCTGGGATTTGCTCTCATCAGGCTCATACTTTCCCATATTTCTGATACTTGATGTCCAGATTCTTGGCTTTATTTGGTTTGGATCACGTAATAATGTGGTACCACACTGGAACAGTCCAATACACCTGGTTTCGATCAATATTTTAGAGGATCACGCATGGTAGGTCTGTGTTAGGTCTGTGATTTGCCCTCATGAGGCTAATACTTTCGCATATTTCTCATACTTGTTGGCCAGACCCTGGGCTTTTACTGGTTGGGATCACGTAGTAATGTGGGACCACATTGAAACAGTCGATTAATCCTGGTCTCGATCAATATTTTAGTGGATAACGCATGTTAGGTCTATGTTAGGTCTGTGATTTGCCCTCATGAGGCTAATACTTTCGCATATTTCTCATACTTGTTGGCCAGACCCTGGGCTTTTACTGGTTGGGATCACGTAGTAATGTGGGACCACATTGAAACAGTCGATTAAACCTGGTCTCGATCAATATTTTAGTGGATAACGCATGTTAGGTCTATGTTAGGTTTGGAATTTGCTCTCATCAGGCTCATACTTTCGCATATTTCTCATACTTGTTGGCCAGATTCTGGGCTTTTTTTGGTTTGGATCACGTAGTAATGTGGTACCACACTGAAACAGTCCATTAAACCTGGTTTTGATCAATATTTTAGAGGATAACGCATGTTAGGTCTATGTTAGGTTTGGAATTTGCTCTCATCAGGCTCATACTTTCGCATATTTCTCATACTTGTTGGCCAGATTCTGGGCTTTTTTTGGTTTGGATCACGTAGTAATGTGGTACCACACTGAAACAGTCCATTAAACCTGGTTTCGATCAATAATTTAGAGGATAACGCATATTAGGTCTAGGTTAGGCCTTAGATTTGCCCTCTTCAGGCTCACGCTTTCGCATATGTCTCATACTTGATGGCCAGATTCTGGGCTTTTTCTGGTTTGGATCTCGTGGTAATGTGTTACCACACTGAAACAGACCATTAAACCAGGTTGCGATCAATATTTTGGATGATAACGCATGTTAGGTCTAAGTTAGGCCTGGGATTTGCCCTCATCAGACTCATACTTTCGCATTCTTCACATACTTGTGGAACAGCTCCTGGGTTTTTTCTGGTTTGGATCACGTAGTAATGTGGTACCACACTGAAACAGTCGACTAAACCTTGTTTCGATCAATATTTTAGTGGATAACGCATGTTAGGTCTATGTTAGGTCTGGGATTTGCTCTCATCAGACTCATACTCTCGCATATTTCTCATACTTGATGGCCAGGTTCTGATCTTTTTCTGGTTTCGATCACGTAGTAATGTGGTACCTCACTGAAACAGTCGATTAGACCTGGTGCCGATCAATATTTTTGAGGATAACGCATGTTATGGTCTCCGTTAGGTCTAGGATTTGCCCCTCATCAGGCTCATGCTTTCGCATATTTCTCATACTTGTTGGCCAGATCCTGGGCATCCACTGCTTTGGATGACGTAGCAATATGGTACCACACTGAAACAGTCCATTAAACCTGGTTTCGATCAATAATTTAGAAGTTAACAAATGTTAGGTCTAGGCTAGGCCTGGGATTTGCCCACATCGGACTCATACTTCGCATTCTTCATGTACTCCTTGAACTGATCCTGGGTTTTTTCTGGTTTGGGTCACGTAGTAATGTGGTACCACACTGAAAGAGTCATTTCAATCTGGTCTCGATAAATATTTTAGAGGATAACGCATGTTAGGTCAGGGTTAGGTCTAGGATTTGCCTTCATCAGGCTCATACTTTCGCATATTTCTCTTACTAGATAGCCAGAACCTTTGCTTTTTCTGGTTTGGATCTCACAGTAATGTGGTACCACACTGAAACAGACCATTAAGCCTGGTTTCGATCAATATTTTACAGGATAACACATGTTAGGTCTCCGTTAGGTCTAGGATTTGCCCCTCATCAGGCTCATGCTTTCGCATATTTCTCATACTTGTTGGCCAGATCCTGGGCATCCACTGCTTTGGATGACGTAGCAATATGGTACCACACTGAAACAGTCCATTAAACCTGGTTTCGATCAATAATTTAGAAGTTAACAAATGTTAGGTCTAGGCTAGGCCTGGGATTTGCCCACATCGGACTCATACTTCGCATTCTTCATGTACTCCTTGAACTGATCCTGGGTTTTTTTTGGTTTGGGTCACGTTGTAATGTGGTACCACACTGAAAGAGTCATTTCAATCTTGTCTCGATAAATATTTTAGAGGATAACGCATGTTATGTCTAGGTTAGGCCTTGGATTTGCCCTCTTCAGTCTCATACTTTCGCATTCTTCACATACTTGTTGGCCAGATCCTGGGTTTTTTCTGGTTTGGATCACGTAGTAATGTGACACGACACTGAAACAGTCGATTAACCTGGTCTCGATCAATATTTTAGAGTATAACGCATGTTAGGTCTGGGTTAGGTCGGGATTTGCCCTCATCAGTCTCATACTTTCGCATTCTTCACATACTTGTGGAACAGATCCTGGGTTTTTTCTGGTTTGGATCACGTAGTAATGTGGTACCACACTGAACCAGTCGACTAAACCTTGTTTCGATCAATATTTTAGAGGATAACGCATGTTAGGTCTATGTTAGGCCTGGGATTTGCACTCATCAGAATCATACTTTCGCATTCTTCACATACTTGAGGAACATATCCCGGGTTTTTTCTGGTCTGGATCACGTAGAAGTGTGGTACCACACTGAAACAGTCGACTAAACCTGGTCACGATCAATATTTTAGAGGATAACGCATGTTAGGTCTGAACTGGGTCTAGGATTTGCCCTCATCACCCTCATACTTTCGGATATTTCCCTTACTTGTTTGCCACATCCTTTGCTTTTTCTGGTTTGGATCACATAGAAAGGTGGTACCACACTGAAACAGTCAATTAAACCTGGTTTCGATCAATGTTTTAGAGGATAACGCATGTTAGGTCTATGTTAGCTCTGGAATTTGCCCTCATCAAGCTCACACTTTCGCATATTTCTCATACTTGATGGCCAGATTCTGGGCTTTTTTTGGTTTAGATCACGTAGTAATGTGGTACGACACAGAAACAGTCCATCAAACCTGGTTTCGATCAATGTTTTAGAGGATAACACATGTTAGGCCTAGGTTAGGTCGGGATTTGCCCTCATCAGACTCATACTTCCGCATTCTTCACATACTTGTTGAACACATCCCGGGTTTTTTCTGGTTTGGATCACGTGGTAATGTGGTGCCACACTGAAACAGTCCATCAAACCTGGTTTCGATCAATATTTTAGAGGACAACGCATGTTAGGTCTGGGTTAGGCCTTGGATTTGCCCTCTTCAGGCTCACGCTTTCGCATATTTCTCATATTTCATGGCCAGATTCTGGGCTTTTTTTGGTTTGGATCACGTAGTAATGTGGTACCACACTGAAACAGTCCGTTAGACCTGGTTTCGATCAATATTTTAAAGGATAACGCATGTTAGGTCCATGTTATGTTTGGAATTTGCTCTCATCAAGCTCATACTTTCGCATATTTCTCATACTTGTTGGCCAGATTCTGGGCTTTTTTAGGTTTGGATCACGTAGTAATGTGGTACCACACTGAAACAGTCCATTAAACCTGGTTTCGATCAATAATTTAGAGGATAACGCATATTAGGTCTATGTTAGGTCTGGGATTTGCTCTAATCAGGCTCATACTTTCGCATATTTCTCATACTTGATGGCCAGATTCTGGACTTTTTCTGGTTTGGATCACGTAGTAATGTGGTACCACACCGAAACAGTCCGTTAGACCTGGTTTCGATCAATATTTAAGAGGATAACGCATGTTAGGTCTATGTTAGGTCTGGGATTTGCTCTCATCAGGCTCATACTTTCCCATATTTCTGATACTTGATGTCCAGATTCTTGGCTTTATTTGGTTTGGATCACGTAATAATGTGGTACCACACTGGAACAGTCCAATACACCTGGTTTCGATCAATATTTTAGAGGATCACGCATGGTAGGTCTGTGTTAGGTCTCTGATTTGCCCTCATGAGGCTAATACTTTCGCATATTTCTCATACTTGTTGGCCAGACCCTGGGCTTTTACTGGTTGGGATCACGTAGTAATGTGGGACCACATTGAAACAGTCGATTAAACCTGGTCTCGATCAATATTTTAGTGGATAACGCATGTTAGGTCTATGTTAGGTCTGTGATTTGCCCTCATGAGGCTAATACTTTCGCATATTTCTCATACTTGTTGGCCAGACCCTGGGCTTTTACTGGTTGGGATCACGTAGTAATGTGGGACCACATTGAAACAGTCGATTAAACCTGGTCTCGATCAATATTTTAGTGGATAACGCATGTTAGGTCTATGTTAGGTTTGGAATTTGCTCTCATCAGGCTCATACTTTCGCATATTTCTCATACTTGTTGGCCAGATTCTGGGCTTTTTTTGGTTTGGATCACGTAGTAATGTGGTACCACACTGAAACAGTCCATTAAACCTGGTTTTGATCAATATTTTAGAGGATAACGCATGTTAGGTCTATGTTAGGTTTGGAATTTGCTCTCATCAGGCTCATACTTTCGCATATTTCTCATACTTGTTGGCCAGATTCTGGGCTTTTTTTGGTTTGGATCACGTAGTAATGTGGTACCACACTGAAACAGTCCATTAAACCTGGTTTCGATCAATAATTTAGAGGATAACGCATATTAGGTCTAGGTTAGGCCTTAGATTTGCCCTCTTCAGGCTCACGCTTTCGCATATGTCTCATACTTGATGGCCAGATTCTGGGCTTTTTCTGGTTTGGATCTCGTGGTAATGTGTTACCACACTGAAACAGACCATTAAACCAGGTTGCGATCAATATTTTGGATGATAACGCATGTTAGGTCTAAGTTAGGCCTGGGATTTGCCCTCATCAGACTCATACTTTCGCATTCTTCACATACTTGTGGAACAGCTCCTGGGTTTTTTCTGGTTTGGATCACGTAGTAATGTGGTACCACACTGAAACAGTCGACTAAACCTTGTTTCGATCAATATTTTAGTGGATAACGCATGTTAGGTCTATGTTAGGTCTGGGATTTGCTCTCATCAGACTCATACTCTCGCATATTTCTCATACTTGATGGCCAGGTTCTGATCTTTTTCTGGTTTCGATCACGTAGTAATGTGGTACCACACTGAAACAGTCGACAAAACCTGGTTTCGATCAATGTTTTAGAGGATAACGCATGTTAGGTCTAGGTTATGCCTTGGATTTGCCCTCATCAGTCTCATACTTTTGCATATTTCTCATACTTGGTGGCCAGATCCTGGGCATCCACTGCTTTGGATGACGTAGCAATATGGTACCACACTGAAACAGTCCATTAAACCTGGTTTCGATCAATAATTTAGAAGTTAACAAATGTTAGGTCCAGGCTAGGCCTGGGATTTGCCCACATCGGACTCATACTTCGCATTCTTCATGTACTCCTTGAACTGATCCTGGGTTTTTTTTGGTTTGGGTCACGTTGTAATGTGGTACCACACTGAAAGAGTCATTTCAATCTGGTCTCGATAAATATTTTAGAGGATAACGCATGTTATGTCTAGGTTAGGCCTTGGATTTGCCCTCTTCAGTCTCATACTTTCGCATTCTTCACATACTTGTTGGCCAGATCCTGGGTTTTTTCTGGTTTGGATCACGTAGTAATGTGACACGACACTGAAACAGTCGATTAACCTGGTCTCGATCAATATTTTAGAGTATAACGCATGTTAGGTCTGGGTTAGGTCGGGATTTGCCCTCATCAGTCTCATACTTTCGCATTCTTCACATACTTGTGGAACAGATCCTGGGTTTTTTCTGGTTTGGATCACGTAGTAATGTGGTACCACACTGAACCAGTCGACTAAACCTTGTTTCGATCAATATTTTAGAGGATAACGCATGTTAGGTCTATGTTAGGCCTGGGATTTGCACTCATCAGAATCATACTTTCGCATTCTTCACATACTTGAGGAACATATCCCGGGTTTTTTCTGGTCTGGATCACGTAGAAGTGTGGTACCACACTGAAACAGTCGACTAAACCTGGTCACGATCAATATTTTAGAGGATAACGCATGTTAGGTCTGAACTGGGTCTAGGATTTGCCCTCATCAGGCTCATACTTTCGGATATTTCCCTTACTTGTTTGCCACATCCTTTGCTTTTTCTGGTTTGGATCACATAGAAAGGTGGTACCACACTGAAACAGTCAATTAAACCTGGTTTC
The DNA here is from genome assembly GCF_051014445.1 of Colletes latitarsis. Classification (NCBI taxonomy): domain Eukaryota; kingdom Metazoa; phylum Arthropoda; class Insecta; order Hymenoptera; family Colletidae; genus Colletes; species Colletes latitarsis. Next base: position 247,726 of record NW_027488368.1, on the reverse strand, counting down.
GATCAATGTTTTAGGCGATAACGCAAGTTAGGTCTAGATTAGGTCTGGGATTTGCCCTCTTCAGTCTCATACTTTCGCATTCTTCACATACTTGTTGGCCAGATCCTGGGTTTTTTCTGGTTTGGGTCACATAGTAATGTGGTACCACACTGAAACAGTCGACAAAACCTGGTTTCGATCAATGTTTTAGAGGATAACGCATGTTAGGTCTAGGTTATGCCTTGGATTTGCCCTCATCAGTCTCATACTTTTGCATATTTCTCATACTTGGTGGCCAGATTGTGGGCTTTTTCTGGTTTGGATCACATAGAAATGTGGTACCACACTGAAACAGTCAATTAAACCTGGTTTCGATCAATATTTCAGAGGATAACGCATGTTAAGTCTAGGTTAGGCCTTGGATTTGCTCTCATCAGACTGATACTTTCGCATTCTTCACATACTTGTTGAACAGATCCTGGGTTTTTGCTGGTTGGGATCTCGTGGTAATGTGTTACCACACTGAAACAGACCATTAAACCTGGATTCGATCAATATTTTTCAGGATAACGCATGTTAGGTCTAGGTTAGGTCAGGGATTTGCACTCATCCAGCTCATACTTTCGCATATTTCTCATACTTGATGGCCAGATTCTGGGCCTTTTTCGGTTTCGACCACGTAGTAATGCGGTACCACACACAAACAGTCCATTAAACCTGGATTCGATCAATATTTTTGAGGATAACGCATGTTAGGTCTAGGCTAGGTCAGGGATTTGCACTCATCAGGCTAATACTTTCGCATATTTCTCATACTTGATGGCCAGATTCTGGGCCTTGTATGGTTTCGATCACGTAGTAATGCGGTACCACACTGAAACAGACCATTAAACCTGGTGTCGATCAATGTTTTAGGCGATAACGCATGTTAGGTCTAGGTTAGGCCTTGGATTTGCCCTCATCAGACTCATACTTTCGCATTCTTCACATACTTGTTGAACAGATCCCGGGTTTTTTCTTGTTTGGATCACGTAGTAATGTGGTACCACACTGATACAGACCATTAAACCTGGTTTCGATCAATATTTTAGAGGATAACGCATTCTAGGTCTATGTTAGGTCTGGCATTTGCTCTCATCAGGCTCATACTTTCGCATATTTTTCATACTTGATGGCCATATTCTGGGCTTTTTTTGGTTTGGATCACGTAGTAATGTGGTACCACACTGAAACAGTCAATGCAACCTGGTCTCGATAAATATTTTAGAGGATAACGCATGTTAGGTCTGGGTTAGGTCTAGGATTTGCCCTCATCAGGCTCATACTTTCGCATATTACGCTTACTTGTTAGCCAGAACCTTTGCTTTTTCTGGTTTGGACCACACAGTAATGTGGTACCACACTGAAACAGACCATTAAGCCTGGTTTCGATCAATATTTTAGAGGATAACCCATGTTAGGTCTAGGTTAGGTCTGGGATTTGCCCTCATCAGTCTCATACTTTCGCATTCTTCACATACTTGATGGCCAGATTCTGGGCCTTTTTTGGTTTCGATCACGTAGTAATGCGGTACTACACCGAAACAGTCAATTAATCCTGGTTTAGATCAATATTTTACAGGATAACACATGTTAGGTCTAGGTTATGTCTGGGAGTTCCACTGATCAGGCTCATACTTTCGCATATTTCTGATACTTGATGGCCAGACTCTGGGCTTTTTTTGGTTTGGATCACGTAGTAATGTGGTACCACACTGAAACAGTCATTTCAACCAGGTCTCGATAAATATTTTAGAGGATAACGCATGTTAGGTCTGGGTTAGGTCTAGGATTTGCCCTCATCAGGCTCATACTTTCGCATATTACGCTTACTTGTTAGCCAGAACCTTTGCTTTTTCTGGTTTGGACCACACAGTAATGTGGTACCACACTGAAACAGACCATTAAGCCTGGTCTCGATCAATATTTTAGAGGATAACCCATGTTAGGTCTATGTTCGGTATGGGATTTGCTCTCATCAGGCTCATACTTTCGCATATTTCTCATACTTGATGGCCAGATTCTGGACCTTTTTTGGTTTCGATCACGTAGTAATGCGGTACTACACTGAAACAGTCAATTAAACCTGGTACCGATCAATATTTTAGAGGATAACGTATGTTAGGTCTGGATGAGGTCTGGGATTTGCCGTCATCAGTCGCATAGTTCCTCATTCTTCACATACTTCGTGAACAGATCCTGTGTTTTTTCTGGTTTGGATCACATAGTAATGTGGTACCATACAGAAACAGTCGATTAAACCAGGATTCGATCAATATTTTAGATGATAACGCATGTTAGGTCTAGGTTAGGCCTTGGATTCGCACTCATCAGACTCATACTTTCGCATTCTTCACATAATTGTTGAACAGATCCCGGGTTTTTTCTGGTTTGGATCACGTGGTAATGCGGTACCACACTGAAACAGTCCATTAAACCTGATTTCGATCAATGCTTTAAAGGATAACGCATTTTAGGTCTAGGTTAGGCCTTGGATTTGCCCTCATCAGTCACATACTTCCACATTCTTCACATACCTCTTGAACAGATCCTGGGTTTTTTCTGGTTTGGATCACATAGTAGTGTGGAACCACACTGATACAGTCGATTAAACATGGTTTTGATCAATGTTTTACAGGATAACACATGTTAGGTCTGAGTTGGGTCTATGATTTGCCGTCATGAGGCTCATACTTTCGCATATTTCTCTTACTTGTTAGCCAGATCCTTTGCTTTTTCTGGTTTGGATCACATAGAAATGTGGTACCACACTGAAACAGTCAATTAAACCTGGTTTCGATCAATGTTTTAGGCGATAACGCAAGTTAGGTCTAGGTGAGGTCTGGGATTTGCCCATCTTCAGTCTCATACTTTCGCAATCTTCACATACTTGTTGGCCAGATCCTGGGTTTTTTCTGGTTTGGGTCACATAGTAATGTGGTACCACACTGAAACAGTCGACTAAACCTGGTTTCGATCAATGTTTTAGAGGATAACGCATGTTAGGTCTAGGTTATGCCTTGGATTTGCCCTCATCAGGCTCATAAGTTTGCATATTTCTCATACTTGGTGGCCAGATTCTGGGCTTTTTCTGGTTTGGATCACATAGAAATGTGGTACCACACTGAAACAGTCAATTAAACCTGGTTTCGATCAATATTTCAGAGGATAACGCATGTTAGGTCTAGGTTAGGCCTTGGATTTGCTCTCATCAGACTCATACTTTCGCATTCTTCGCATACTTGTTGAACAGATCCCGGGTTTTTTCTGGTTGGGATCACGTGGTAATGTGTTACCACACTGAAACAGTCCATTAAACCTGATTTCGATCAATGCTTTAAAGGATAACGCATTTTAGGTCTAGGTTAGGCCTTGGATTTGCCCTGATCAGTATCATACTTCCACATTCTTCACATACCTCTTGAAGAGATCCTGGGTTTTTTCTGGTTTGGATCACATATTAGTGTGGAACCACACTGATACAGTCGATTAAACATGGTTTTGATCAATATTTTAGGGGATAACGCATGTTAGGTCTGAGTTGGGTCTAGGATTTGCCGTCATGAGGCTCATACTTTCGCATATTTCTCTTACTTGTTAGCCAGATCCCTTGCTTTTTCTGGTTTGGATCACATAGAAATGTGGTACCACACTGAAACAGTCAATTAAACCTGGTTTCGATCAATGTTTTAGGCGATGACACTAGTTAGGTCTAGGTTAGGTCTGGGATTTGCCGTCTTCAGTCTCATAGTTTCGCATTCTTCACATACTTGTTGGCCAGATCCTGGGTTTTTTCTGGTTTGGGTCACACAGTAATGTGGTACCACACTGAAACAGCCGACTAAACCTGGTTTCGATCAATGTTTTAGAGGATAACGCATGTTAGGTCTAGGTTATGCCTTGGATTTGCCCTCATCAGGCTCATACTTTTGCATATTTCTCATACTTGGTGGCCAGATTCTGGGCTTTTTCTGGTTTGGATCACGTTGAAATGTGGTACCACACTGAAACCGTCAATTAAACCTTTTCGATCAATGTTTCAGAGGATAACGCATGTTAGGTCTAGGTTAGGCCTTGGATTTGCTCTCATCAGACTCATACTTTCGCATTCTTCACATACTTGTTGAACAGATCCCGGGTTTTTTCTGGTTGGAATCACATAGTAGTGTGGTACCACACTGAAACAGTCGATTAAACATGGTTTTGATCAATATTTTAGGGGATAACGCATGTTAGGTCTGAGTTGGGTCTAGGATTTGCCGTCATGAGGCTCATACTTTCGCATATTTTTCTTACTTGTTAGCCAGATCCTTTGCTTTTTCTGGTTTGGATCACATAGAAATGTGGTACCACACTGAAACAGTCAATTAAACCTGGTTTCGATGAATGTTTTACGCGATAACGCTAGTTAGGTCTAGGTTAGGTCTGGGATTTGCCAACTTCAGTCTCATACTTTCGCATTCTTCACATACTTGTTGGCCAGATCCTGTGCTTTTTCTGGTTTGGGTCACATAGTAATGTGTTACCACACTGAAACAGTCGACTAAACCTGGTCTCGATAAATATTTTAGAGGATAACATATGTTAAGTCTGAGTTGGGTCTGGGATTTGCCCTCATGAGGCTCATACATTCGCCTATTTCTTATACTTGTTGGCCAGATTCTGGGCTTTTTTTGGTTTGGGTCACGTAGTAATGTGGTACCACACTGAGACAGTCATTTCAACCTGGTCTCGATAAATATTTTAGAGGATAACGCATGTTAGGTCTGGGTTAGGTCTAGGATTTGCCCTCATCAGGCTCATACTTTCGCATATTACTCTTACTTGTTAGCCAGAACCTTTGCTTTTTGTGGTTTGGATCACACAGTAATGTGGTACCACACTGAAACAGACCATTAAGCCTGGTTTCGATCAATATTTTAGAGGATAACCCATGTTAGGTCTATGTTCGGTATGGGATTTGCTCTCATCAGGCTCATACTTTCGCATATTTCTCATACTTGATGGCCAGATTCTGGACCTTTTTTGGTTTCGATCACGTAGTAATGCGGTACTACACTGAAACAGTCAATTAAACCTGGTACCGATCAATATTTTAGAGGATAACGTATGTTAGGTCTGGTTGAGGTCTGGGATTTGCCGTCATCAGTCACATAGTTCCTCATTCTTCACATACTTCTTGAACAGATCCTGGGTTTTTTCTGGTTTGGATCACATAGTAATGTGGTACCATACTGAAACAGTCGATTAAACCAGGTTTCGATCAATATTTTAGATGATAACGCATTTTAGGTCTAGGTTAGGCCTTGGATTTGCCCTCATCAGTCTCATACTTTCGCATTCTTCGCATACTTGTTGAACAGATCCCGGGTTTTTTCTGGTTGGGATCACGTGGTAATGTGTTACCACACTGAAACAGTCCATTAAACCTGATTTCGATCAATGCTTTAAAGGATAACGCATTTTAGGTCTAGGTTAGGCCTTGGATTTGCCCTGATCAGTCTCATACTTCCACATTCTTCACATACCTCTTGAAGAGATCCTGGGTTTTTTCTGGTTTGGATCACATATTAGTGTGGAACCACACTGATACAGTCGATTAAACATGGTTTTGATCAATATTTTAGGGGATAACGCATGTTAGGTCTGAGTTGGGTCTAGGATTTGCCGTCATGAGGCTCATACTTTCGCATATTTCTCTTACTTGTTAGCCAGATCCCTTGCTTTTTCTGGTTTGGATCACATAGAAATGTGGTACCACACTGAAACAGTCAATTAAACCTGGTTTCGATCAATGTTTTAGGCGATGACACTAGTTAGGTCTAGGTTAGGTCTGGGATTTGCCGTCTTCAGTCTCATAGTTTCGCATTCTTCACATACTTGTTGGCCAGATCCTGGGTTTTTTCTGGTTTGGGTCACACAGTAATGTGGTACCACACTGAAACAGCCGACTAAACCTGGTTTCGATCAATGTTTTAGAGGATAACGCATGTTAGGTCTAGGTTATGCCTTGGATTTGCCCTCATCAGGCTCATACTTTTGCATATTTCTCATACTTGGTGGCCAGATTCTGGGCTTTTTCTGGTTTGGATCACGTTGAAATGTGGTACCACACTGAAACCGTCAATTAAACCTTTTCGATCAATGTTTCAGAGGATAACGCATGTTAGGTCTAGGTTAGGCCTTGGATTTGCTCTCATCAGACTCATACTTTCGCATTCTTCACATACTTGTTGAACAGATCCCGGGTTTTTTCTGGTTGGAATCACATAGTAGTGTGGTACCACACTGAAACAGTCGATTAAACATGGTTTTGATCAATATTTTAGGGGATAACGCATGTTAGGTCTGAGTTGGGTCTAGGATTTGCCGTCATGAGGCTCATACTTTCGCATATTTTTCTTACTTGTTAGCCAGATCCTTTGCTTTTTCTGGTTTGGATCACATAGAAATGTGGTACCACACTGAAACAGTCAATTAAACCTGGTTTCGATGAATGTTTTACGCGATAACGCTAGTTAGGTCTAGGTTAGGTCTGGGATTTGCCAACTTCAGTCTCATACTTTCGCATTCTTCACATACTTGTTGGCCAGATCCTGTGCTTTTTCTGGTTTGGGTCACATAGTAATGTGTTACCACACTGAAACAGTCGACTAAACCTGGTCTCGATAAATATTTTAGAGGATAACATATGTTAAGTCTGAGTTGGGTCTGGGATTTGCCCTCATGAGGCTCATACATTCGCCTATTTCTTATACTTGTTGGCCAGATTCTGGGCTTTTTTTGGTTTGGGTCACGTAGTAATGTGGTACCACACTGAGACAGTCATTTCAACCTGGTCTCGATAAATATTTTAGAGGATAACGCATGTTAGGTCTGGGTTAGGTCTAGGATTTGCCCTCATCAGGCTCATACTTTCGCATATTACTCTTACTTGTTAGCCAGAACCTTTGCTTTTTGTGGTTTGGATCACACAGTAATGTGGTACCACACTGAAACAGACCATTAAGCCTGGTTTCGATCAATATTTTAGAGGATAACCCATGTTAGGTCTATGTTCGGTATGGGATTTGCTCTCATCAGGCTCATACTTTCGCATATTTCTCATACTTGATGGCCAGATTCTGGACCTTTTTTGGTTTCGATCACGTAGTAATGCGGTACTACACTGAAACAGTCAATTAAACCTGGTACCGATCAATATTTTAGAGGATAACGTATGTTAGGTCTGGTTGAGGTCTGGGATTTGCCGTCATCAGTCACATAGTTCCTCATTCTTCACATACTTCTTGAACAGATCCTGGGTTTTTTCTGGTTTGGATCACATAGTAATGTGGTACCATACTGAAACAGTCGATTAAACCAGGTTTCGATCAATATTTTAGATGATAACGCATTTTAGGTCTAGGTTAGGCCTTGGATTTGCCCTCATCAGTCTCATACTTTTTTTTTTTTTTTTTTTTTTTTGTCGTGGGGAAAATCTTCGAAAGACTCCCTCCCACCTCCTTGGGGAGAGGTGGGAGGGGTGTGTGGGATTCCCCGCGCCCGTACAACGACAGGCGCGGGACCTACCCACTAAAAACCCCACGGTGACCCTTCGGCACGCTTTGGGAGGATACCGGGAATCGCTCGAAGCATTCTTCCGGTATCCTCCCCGTGCCCGCGCTTTCGCGCCCATCCCCCGGGGGGACAATCGGTCCCCCCAGTAGACACACTGCCTCATAGCGGCGGGACGGGGCCACTCCATCCCGCCGCTATCCGTCCCGGGGCCGCGTTTAGTGGCGGCTGCGAGCCCCAACTCGCAACCGCCCGCGACCCCGTTCCCACCCCTCGGCGGCCGGGCGTTCATGGCCGCACCAGACCGCCGAGGGTGCCTCCCCTTGCGTCGGACCGGTAGGGGGAGGCACTCCTACCCCCAACCGGTCCGACCCGGCGCCGCCTGGCGGGAGGAGGGTCCCCTCAGGACCCCCCTCCCAGCCTAGGTCATCCGCCACGCCGAGGCGGCCGCCCGCGACGCCTCGCGACCGGGCGACGACCTCGGGCCACCGCACGAGCGCGAGCTTCAGCGCGCCGCTGAAGCTCGCGCTCCCTCCCCGCGGCCTCCTTCTGCAACATTACGTTCTCGCAGAAGGAGGCCACGGCCCTCCACTTCTCCTCGCTGCCAAGCATGGCGCGCACCACGCCCGGCAGCGAGACATCCCGCCCGACGACGGCGACCAGGACACGGCGCTCCCCCTTCCACGCAGGGCATACCTCCAGGGTATGATCCGCCGTGTCCTGCTCAGCGTCGCAGTGGCAGCAACGCGCCGTCGGCTCCTTCCCTATCCGGCACAGGTATCTTCCGAAGCTGCCATGCCCGGAAAATACCTGTGCCAGCCGGTAGGTGAGGCTGCCATGGCCTCTGTCCAGCCACTCCTTCAGGAGTGGCCGAAAAGCCCCGACAGTCCGGTGCCCCGCGGTTGGCAGAGCCAGCCGCTCCTGCCACGCGAGCAACACGGACTGCCGGGCCTGGCGCTTCAAATCGCCCCAAGCAGGTTCCTGCCCGCCCGGGACCGCCCCCACCCCCGCGCGACGGTCGACGCGGTGCCGGTACATCGCCGCGTGCGACCGCGCGAGCTGGTCCATGGGCGGCATCCCCGCTAGAACCGTCGCCGCCTCATGTGACATTGTCCGATACCCGCGGACGACCCTGAGCGCCATGCGCCTCTGCACCCGACGCAGCATAGTCATGCTGCGCCGGGAGGCAGCCAGGTCGTCCGCCCAGACGGGGGCCCCGTATAGGGCCACCGACTGGACCATTGCCACATAGAGGCGACGAACTCGGCCCGCGGGCCCCCCAGGTTGGGCAGGATCCGGCCCAGAGCCGCAACCATCCTTTCCAACCGGGGGACCAGGCAGCGGAAATGCTTCTCGAAACGCCAGTGGCTATCGAGGATCAGCCCCAGATACCTGATCTGGGGCTTCACCTCGATGTCAGCCCCACCCACCCGAATCAGAGGGGGTGGCGGATCCTGCCGAGGTGAATGAAACGCAATCACCTCGGTCTTATGGACCGCCACCGTCATCCCCATCCCCCTGATCCGGTCGACGACGCGTTGCGACCCCTCCTCCGCGCGACGCGTGGCCCTCCCCCAGTGCGCCCCGACGGCCAGCACCAGTGTGTCATCCGCATAACACACCGTGCTGACGCCGTCGGGGAGGCCGGCCCGCAACACCGAGTCGTACGCGATGTTCCACAGGAGTGGCCCGAGGACCGACCCCTGCGGAACACCGCAGTATACCTCCCTCCGCATATCACCATCCCGGCCCGGATACTCGATCCACCTGCCGCGGAGATAATCCCCGACGACCGCCCTGAGACAAGGAGGGACTCTATGATATTCGAGCCCCCTCCTTATCCCTTCCCAGGGGAGGGTGTTAAAGGCATTGGCAATATCCAAGGATATTGCCAATGCCACCCCTCCCCGGGAGACGGCCGCCTCCGAGAGGGCCCTCACACGACCTATCGCGTCGATATTCGATCGGCCCGCCCGGAAACCGAACTGGCAGTCGGCCAGACCGGGATCACCCCGCGACAGGTGCTCGACGAGGCGGGCAGCAATCACACGCTCGAAGAGCTTGCCCACCTCGTCGAGGAGACAAATGGGCCGGTATGCGGAGGGAGACTCCGCGGGCCGACCCTCCTTCCGGAGGAGGACCATCCTCGCCACCTTCCAACTGGGGGGGAATCGCCCGTCCCTCAGGCAGCGGTCGAACAACCGCCTGAGGTCGGCCCCAAGGACGCCCTGGGTCAAGACCCAAACCCGGCCGGGCACACCATCCGGACCCGGGGCCGTGTTACGAACCCCGAGCCGTCTGATGGCCGCTGCCAGCTCCTCCTGCGTGACCCCCAGCTCGGCCGTCCACTCCACTGGGACAGCCGCCGCCGCCGGAGGACGCGGTCCCCTCTCCCCAATTGGGAAGAGTGTATTGACCACGTCCTCCAGCAGCCGGGGGTCAAGACCCTCGGTGACGGGGGGCGCCCACGGGCGGAGCTTATTCAGCACCACCTTATATGGGCGCCCCCATGGATCGTCATCAAGGGTCTGGAGGAGCTCCTTCCATGCCTGGGTCTTGGCCCGTTTGATGGCGACCTGCAGAGCAACCCGCGCCACGCGGTATGCTCCATACAGGTCATCAGCTGCCCTCGCTCGCGCCACGCCGTCGCCTGTACGTTGACGACGGCGCGCGCGGGTGTACTGGCGTCGGGCGCGGACAGTCGCGACTCGCAACTCCGCGATCGCGTCCGACCACCAGTACACCGCCCGGCGAGGAGAAGCCCGCCCGACCCGAGGCATCGCCGCGTCGCAAATACCCGCGACCAATGCTCCGAGCCGGGCGACCTCCTCCTCTATGCTCGGCAACTCGGCCGCTCCCTGCGGCCAAGTTGCAGCGAGGGCAGCTGCCATCAGGGCGTCCTTGTCCAGGCGCCGAAGCGCCCAGCGGCGTGGTGGGGTGCCACGCAGGCGGCCGTGTCGGGATGCACTCGCGGCGGCAGAGACCTCCATCCGGATGTACCGGTGATCGGAGAGTGTCTCTGCCCCCGTGACCACGTGCCAACCCGACACCATGCGCACGGCATTGGGGGTCGCGAATCCAACATCCACGATGGACCCCCCATATCGCCGCACGCATGTGTGCTCCGACCCCCGGTTCAATACCCGGAGGTCGAGCCCCGCCGCCCAATCGCCCAGGATCCCGCCGCGAACGGAGGTCCTGGGGGATCCCCAAGCCACCGACTTGGCATTAAAATCCCCCAGGACCAGCACCGGCCGGGCCGCGTAGCGCTGCACGCATGCCGCGACCTCGGCCAAGTACAGCTCGAACGCAGCGTGACCGCTACGGGGCGAAATGTAGCACCCCACCACAGCGACTCCCCCCCAGTCCACGGCGACGAATCCCCGACCGCGCTCCAACAAGGAGAACGGTGGGGACCCGTCGCCCCCTCCCCATACCGTCGCCACCAAGCCGTCCGCGTCGCCCACCCAATGAGGGTGATCAGGGACGCGGTACGGCTCGGCGGCGACCGCCAGGCCAACCCCCCACTCCGCGAGGACTTGGGACATCAAGTCCTGTGCCGCGCGGCAGTGGTTGAGGTTGGCCTGGAGGAGGAGGCGGGGCGGCATTAATTAATGGCCGCGCCAGCCTCCTCCCGGCCGTCCGTCCCCGTAGCACCGTCCACCTCCATGGAGGACGATGCCACCGCCCTCGGCACCGGAGCCGGTGCAGCCCGCCTCTTCCTCTCCTTCCGGGAGGGGGGGGAGCACTTCTTGCTCCCCACCCTGTGATCGGCTGGCCTCCCCATGTCCGCACACAGCGGGCAGTGGGGGGCCGCCGAGCACTGGCTCGCACGGTGCTCTTTGGCACCGCAGCGGTAACACTGACCGCTGCGGTCCACCGGCGAGGTGCACCACTGCCTCACGTGCCCCAATTCGAGGCAGCGGTGACACTGGAGCGGGCGCGGCGCGAGGATTTCCACTCGCGCCGAAACCCACCCCACCAACACCCTCCCGGATTCCGCCACCTTACGGGCGGCGGAGAGGGGGCACCGGGCCCACACCGACCCGAGGCCGGAGGGTGACCTGCGGATCTCTCCGATCCGCAGGTCCTCCACAGGACAGTCCCCCGCCCTCGCAAGGGCACGGGACACATCCTGTGCGCTGACCGAGTCGTCCAGCCCACAAACGCGCATCTCCGTGCGCTTCGTGGGCCGGGCGACCCGGACACCTCGCTCGCCCAGCTGCTCCCGGAGCCTCTGGGCGAGACGATCCGCCTTCGCGCCGCCTTCTGCACCGGGGATCTCCAGCAAGAGACCCCCGGTCACGGCCCTCTTCGCCCTCACGGAGGCGATGCCCAGCTCTTCCAGGGAGATATTCTCCCTGGCGAGCCGCATCGCCTCCGCGAGGGTCAGGTCGCCCCCCTGCGCAACGGTCGGCGTCACCGCTGCCGTTTTTGGGGGACGACCTGGTCGTGCCTTCCCGACCTTCGCGGCCTTTACCTTGGCCGCCGGCGGCGGAGGCGGAGGCTGCGGTTGCGAGGCCTTCCTCGCCGCCCGCTTCGCCTTCCGCCCCACCACCTCACTCCACGCCACCCCCCCTTGGGAGGGTGCTGTGGAGGACGCGACCACCGCGACCACGGGTACACCACCCCCCTTGGGGGTCGCGACCCGGGGCCCTGGTGCCGCAACGCTGGGCGGAGCCTTCACTCCGCCCTTCTTTGCCTTCCCCGACTGTACCGGAACAGGTCGGGGAGGCACCGCCTTCCTGCTGACCGCTCTTCCGGCGAGGAGCTCCTCCCGGAAGGCGGCCAGCTTGCCATCAATCATGTCCCCAATCCTCCTCAGAAGATCGTCTTCTGAGGAGGACGGGGACTTCTTCACGGGCGGAGTGCGGGTGGAGGGGCCCGCGGTGCCCCGCACCACTGCCGCCGCACTCCGCTTATTTACCTCCGCCGAGGGACGCGGCGGTGGAGGAGGAGGGAGGATGGGAGGGAGGGCCGCGCTGTTCCACAGCGCCTCTGCCCTCCTCCTCCCCTGTCGCTCCTCCTCCAACAGGAGCTGCAGACGGGCGTTCCGCCCTCTGAGCTCCCGCGCCGCCTCCCTCATTTCCTCCGCCGCGGCCTTCAGGGCCTCCGCGCCACCGCTTTTCTGCCCCTTAAAGGCGCAGGCAGCGACGACTTTCTCCACCCGCCTCAGGGACGAGGAGATCCTCTCCGATATCTCCTCGGTCACCTCGTCCCTGAGGCAACTCAGCCTCACCGACGGGCTCATCGCCCCGCCCACCTCGACGACGGCCTGCCCCGTCCTCTTCCTCTTAGAGCCTATGTGGCTCGTGCTGGAGGAGAAGGACGAGACCGACGCCGTCTCGTCGTCCTCCTCCACCCTCCACGAAGCTGGACCTGGCGCTGAGTGGGGCGCGAGCGCCGCCACCCTAACCCCAACCCCGTCTCCGTCCTCCCCAACCGACAAAACCCGCCCCATCCCCATTTTATTTTCTGTGTCCATAAAAATCCCACGAGATGGTCGGAAATAAAGGTCCACCCGGGCAGAGCCGCCTTACCCAGGTAAGCCTAATACTCCGGGGGTTCGGCAGGTTCCCCGGAGGTGGTCGCTTGGGATTGGGCCTTCTCCCCCAACCATGCATCCCATCGCCGCGCACCATAGCTTAGGATTGGAGGGCGATTTTATAGAGTCGCCATACTCGTGGCCCAGGCGGTTAAGCCAAGACCCCCGTTCCTCCTGCCGTCACGTACCATTCACAAAACCAATAGGGAATTGTGAATGGGTCGTTGTGACGACCAACAGGAGGCTTACGATGTGTGTATGACTCGGGTACCCCGGGTTCGTTAAGCCCGTACTGCAGCTGAAAGGCTGGCAGCCCCTGAGGGTATCAGTCTCATACTTCCTCATTCTTCACATACCTCTTGAACAGATCCTGGGTTTTTTTTTTCTGGTTTGGATCACATAGTAGTGTGGTACCACACTGAAACAGTCGATTAAACATGGTTTTGATGAATATTTTAGGGGATAACGCATGTTAGGGCTGAGTTGGGTCTAGGATTTGCCGTCATGAGGCTCATACTTTCGCATATTTCTCTTACTTGTTAGCCAGATCGTTTGCTTTTTCTGGTTTGGATCACATAGAAATGTGGTACCACACTGAAACAGTCAATTAAACCTGGTTTCGATCAATGTTTTAGGCGATAACGCAAGTTAGGTCTAGGTGAGGTCTGGGATTTGCCCATCTTCAGTCTCATACTTTCGCATTCTTCACATACTTGTTGGCCAGATCCTGGGTTTTTTCTGGTTTGGGTCACATAGTAATGTGGTACCACACTGAAACAGTCGACTAAACCTGGTTTCGATCAATGTTTTAGAGGATAACGCATGTTAGGTCTAGGTTATGCCTTGGATTTGCCCTCATCAGGCTCATAAGTTTGCATATTTCTCATACTTGGTGGCCAGATTCTCGGCTTTTTCTGGTTTGGATCACATAGAAATGTGGTACCAAACTGAAACAGTCAATTAAACCTGGTTTTGATCAATATTTCAGAGGATAACGCATGTTAGGTCTAGGTTAGGCCTTGGATTTGCTCTCATCAGACTCATACTTTCGCATTCTTCACATACTTGTTGAACAGATCCCGGGTTTTTCAGGTTGGGATCACGTGGTAATGTGTTACCACACTGAAACAGACCATTAAACCTGGTTTCGATCAATATTTTTGAGGATAACGCATGTTAGCTCTCGGCTAGGTCAGGGATTTGCACCTCTCAGGCTCATACTTTCGCATATTTCTCACACTTGATGGCCAGATTCTGAGCTTTTTTTGGTTTGGATCACGTTGTAATGCGGTACCACACTGAAACAGTCCATTAAACCTGATTTCGATCAATGCTTTAAAGGATAACGCATTTTAGGTCTAGGTTAGGCCTTGGATTTGCCCTCATCAGTCTCATACTTCCACATTCTTCACATACCTCTTGAACAGATCCTGGGTTTTTTCTGGTTTGGATCACATAGTAGTGTGGAACCACACTGATACAGTCGATTAAACATGGTTTTGATCAATATTTTAGGGGATAACGCATGTTAGGTCTGAGTTGGGTCTAGGATTTGCCGTCATGAGGCTCATACTTTCGCATATTTCTCTTACTTGTTAGCCAGATCCTTTGCTTTTTCTGGTTTGGATCACATAGAAATGTGGTACCACACTGAAACAGTCAATTAAACCTGGTTTCGATGAATGTTTTAGGCGATAACGCTAGTTAGGTCTAGGTTAGGACTGGGATTTGCCCTCTTCAGTCTCATACTTTTGCATTCTTCACATACTTGTAGGCCAGATCCTGGGTTTTTTCTGGTTTGGGTCACATAGTAATGTGGTACCACACTGAAACAGTCGACTAAACCTGGTCAGGATCAATATTTTAGAGGATAACGCATGTTAGGTCTAGGTTAGGCCTTGGATTTGCTCTCATCAGACTCATACTTTCGCATTCTTCACATACTTGTTGAACAGATCCCGGGTTTTTTCTGGTTGGGATCACGTGGTAATGTGTTACCACACTGAAACAGACCATTAAACCTGGTTTCGATCAATATTTTTGAGGATAACGCATGTTAGCTCTAGGCTAGGACTGGGATTTGCACTTCTCAGGCTCATACTTTCGCATATTTCTCATACTTGATGGCCAGATTCTGGGCTTTTTTTGGTTTGGATCACGTAGTAATGTGTTACCACACTGAAACAGTCATTTCGACCTGGTCTCGATAAATATTTTAGAGGATAACCCATGTTAGGTCTATGTTAGGTCTGGGATTTGCTCTCATCAGGCTCATACTTTCGCATATTTCTCATACTTGATGGCCAGATTCTGGGCCTTTTTTGGTTTCGATCACGTAGTAATGCGGTACTACAATGAAACAGTCAATTAAACCTGGTTTAGATCAATATTTTACAGGATAACACATGTTAGGTCTAGGTTATGTCTGGGACTTCCACTGATCAGGCTCATACTTTCGCATATTTCTGATACTTGATGGCCAGATTCTGGTCTTTTTCTGGTTTCGATCACGTAGTAATGTGGTACCACACTGAAAGAGTCCATTAAACCTGGTTTCGATCAATATTTTAGATGATAACGCATGTTACGTCTAGGTTAGGTATGGGATTTGCTCTCATCAGGCTCATACTTTCGCATATTTCTGATACTTGATGGCCAGATTCTGGACTTTTTTCTGTTTCGATCAGGTTGTAATGCGGTACCACACTGGAACAGTCCATTAAACCTGATTTCGATCAATACTTTAAAGGATAACGCATTTTAGGTCTAGGTTAGGCCTTCGATTTGCCCTCATCAGTCCCATACTTCCTCATTCTTCACATACCTCTTGAACAGATCCTGGGTTTTTTCTGGTTTGGATCACATAGTAGTGTGGAACCACACTGATACAGTCGATTAAACATGGTTTTGATCAATATTTTACGGGATAACGCATGTTAGGTCTGAGTTGGGTCTAGGATTTGCCGTCATGAGGCTCATACTTTCGCATATTTCTCTTACTTGTTAGCCAGATCCTTTGCTTTTTCTGGTTTGGATCACATAGAAATGTGGTACCACACTGAAACAGTCAATTAAACCTGGTTTCGATCAATGTTTTAGGCGATAACACTAGTTAGGTCTAGGTTAGGTCTGGGATTTGCCGTCTTCAGTCTCATAGTTTCGCATTCTTCACATACTTGTTGGCCAGATCCTGGGTTTTTTCTGGTTGGGTCACACAGTTATGTGGTACCACACTGAAACAGTCGACTAAACCTGGTTTCGATCAATGTTTTAGAGGATAACGCATGTTAGGTCTAGGTTATGCCTTGGATTTGCCCTCATCAGGCTCATACTTTTGCATATTTCTCATACTTGGTGGCCAGATTCTGGGCTTTTTCTGGTTTGGATCACGTAGAAATGTGGTACCACACTGAAACCGTCAACTAAACCTTTTCGATCAATGTTTCAGAGGATAACGCATGTTAGGTCTAGGTTAGGCCTTGGATTTGCTCTCATCAGACTCATACTTTCGCATTCTTCACATAATTGTTGAACAGATCCCGGGTTTTTTCTGGTTTGGATCACGTGGTAATACGGTACCACACTGTAGCAGTCCATTAAACCTGGTTTCGATCAATGTTTTAGGGGATAACGCATGTTAGGTCTGGGTTAGGTCTGGGATTTGCCATCATCAGTCTCATACCTCGCATTCTTCATGTACTCCTTGAACAGATCCTGGGTTTTTTCTGGTTTGGGTCACGTAGTAATGTGGTACCACACTGAAAGAGTCCATTAAACCTGGTTTCGATCAATGTTTTAGGGGATAACGCATGTTAGGACTTGGTTAGGTCTAGGATTTGCCTTCATCAGGCTCACACTTTCGCATATTTCTCTTACTTGATAGCCAGAACCTTTGCTTTTTCTGGTTTAGATCTCACAGTAATGTGGTACCACACTGAAACAGACCATTAAGCCCGGTTTCGATCAATATTTTACAGGATAACACATGTTAGGTCTACGTTATGTCTGGGATTTCCACTGATCAGGCTCATACTTTCGCATATTTCTGATCCATGATGGCCAGATTCTGATCTTTTTCTGTTTTCGATCACGTAGTAATGCGGTACCACACTGAAACAGTCCATTAAACCAGGTTTCGATCAATGTTTTAGAGGATAACGCATGTTATGTCTAGGTTAGGCCTTGGATTTGCCCTCTTCAGTCTCATACTTTCGCATTCTTCACATACTTGTTTGCCACATCCTTTGCTTTTTCTGGTTTGGATCACATAGAAATGTGGTACCACACTGAAACAGTGAATTAAACTGAGTCTCGGTCAATATTTTAAAGGATAACGCATGTTAGGTCTGGGTTAGGTCTGTGATTTGCCCCCACGAGGCTCATACTTTCGCATATTTCTCATACTTGTTGGCCAGATCTTGGGCTTTTACTGGTTTGGATCAGGTAGTAATGTGGGACCACACTGAAACAGTCCATTAAACCTGGTTTCGATGTACGTTTTAGAGGATAACGCATGTTACGTCTAGGTTAGGCCTTGGATTTGTCTTCTTCAGGCTCACGCTTTCGCATATTTCTCATACTTGATGGCCAGATTCTGGGCTTTTTTTGGTTTGGATCACGTGGTATTGTGGTACCGCACTGAAACAGTCCATTAAAGCTGGTTTCGATCAATATTTTAGAGGATAACGCATGGTAGGTCTATGTTAGATCTGGAATTTGCTCTCATCAAGCTCACACTTTCGCACATTTCTCATACTTGATGGGCAGATTCTGGGCTTTTTTTGGTTTGGATCGTGTAGTAATGTGGTACGACACAGAAACAGTCCATCCAACCTGGTTTCGATCAATATTTTAGAGGATAACGCATGTTAGGTCTATGTTAGGTTTGGTATTTGCTCTCATCAGGCTCATACTTTCGCATATTTCTCATACTTGTTGGCCAGATTCTGGGCTTTTTTTGGTTTGGATCACGTAGTAATGTGGTACCACACTGAAACAGTCCATGAAACCTGGTTTCGATCAATAATTTAGAGGATAACGCATATTAGGTCTAGGTTAGGCCTTAGATTTGCCCTCTTCAGGCTCACGCTTTCGCATATGTCTCATACTTGATGGCCAGATTCTGGGCTTTTTCTGGTTTGGATCTCGTGGTAATGTGTTACCACACTGAAACAGACCATTAAACCAGGTTGCGATCAATATTTTGTATGATAACGCATGTTAGGTCTAGGTTAGGCCTGGGATTTGCCCTCATCAGACTCATACTTTCGCATTCATCACATACTTGTGGAACAGCTCCTGGGTTTTTTCTGGTTTGGATCACGTAGTAATGTGGTACCACACTGAAACAGTCGACTAAACCTTGTTTCGATCAATATTTTAGTGGATAACGCATGTTAGGTCTATGTTAGGTCTGGGATTTGCTCTCATCAGACTCATACTCTCGCATATTTCTCATACTTGATGGCCAGGTTCTGATCTTTTTCTGGTTTCGATCACGTAGTAATGTGGTACCACACTGAAACAGTCGATTAGACCTGGTGCCGATCAATATTTTTGAGGATAACGCATGTTATGGTCTCCGTTAGGTCTAGGATTTGCCCCTCATCAGGCTCATGCTTTCGCATATTTCTCATACTTGTTGGCCAGATCCTGGGCATCCACTGCTTTGGATGACGTAGCAATATGGTACCACACTGAAACAGTCCATTAAACCTGGTTTCGATCAATAATTTAGAAGTTAACAAATGTTAGGTCTAGGCTAGGCCTGGGATTTGCCCACATCGGACTCATACTTCGCATTCTTCATGTACTCCTTGAACTGATCCTGGGTTTTTTCTGGTTTGGGTCACGTAGTAATGTGGTACCACACTGAAAGAGTCATTTCAATCTGGTCTCGATAAATATTTTAGAGGATAACGCATGTTAGGTCAGGGTTAGGTCTAGGATTTGCCTTCATCAGGCTCATACTTTCGCATATTTCTCTTACTTGATAGCCAGAACCTTTGCTTTTTCTGGTTTGGATCTCACAGTAATGTGGTACCACACTGAAACAGACCATTAAGCCTGGTATCGATCAATATTTTACAGGATAACACATGTTAGGTCTCCGTTAGGTCTAGGATTTGCCCCTCATCAGGCTCATGCTTTCGCATATTTCTCATACTTGTTGGCCAGATCCTGGGCATCCACTGCTTTGGATGACGTAGCAATATGGTACCACACTGAAACAGTCCATTAAACCTGGTTTCGATCAATAATTTAGAAGTTAACAAATGTTAGGTCTAGGCTAGGCCTGGGATTTGCCCACATCGGACACATACTTCGCATTCTTCATGTACTCCTTGAACTGATCCTGGGTTTTTTTTGGTTTGGGTCACGTTGTAATGTGGTACCACACTGAAAGAGTCATTTCAATCTGGTCTCGATAAATATCTTAGAGGATAACGCATGTTATGTCTAGGTTAGGCCTTGGATTTGCCCTCTTCAGTCTCATACTTTCGCATTCTTCACATACTTGTTGGCCAGATCCTGGGTTTTTTCTGGTTTGGATCACGTAGTAATGTGACACGACACTGAAACAGTCGATTAACCTGGTCTCGATCAATATTTTAGAGTATAACGCATGTTAGGTCTGGGTAAGGTCGGGATTTGCCCTCATCAGTCTCATACTTTCGCATTCTTCACATACTTGTGGAACAGATCCTGGGTTTTTTCTGGTTTGGATCACGTAGTAATGTGGTACCACACTGAACCAGTCGACTAAACCTTGTTTCGATCAATATTTTAGAGGATAACGCATGTTAGGTCTATGTTAGGCCTGGGATTTGCACTCATCAGAATCATACTTTCGCATTCTTCACATACTTGTGGAACATATACCGGGTTTTTTCTGGCCTGGATCACGTAGAAGTGTGGTACCACACTGAAACAGTCGACTAAACCTGGTCACGATCAATATTTTAGAGGATAACGCATGTTAGGTCTGAACTGGGTCTAGGATTTGCCCTCATCAGGCTCATACTTTCGGATATTTCCCTTACTTGTTTGCCACATCCTTTGCTTTTTCTGGTTTGGATCACATAGAAATGTGGTACCACACTGAAACAGTGAATTAAACTGAGTCTCGGTCATCATTTTAAAGGATAACGCATGTTAGGTCTGGGTTAGGTCTGTGATTTGCCCCCATGAGGCAAACACTTTCGCATATTTCTCATACTTGTTGGCCAGATCCTGGGCTTTTACTGGTTTGGATCAGGTAGTAATGTGGGACCACACTGAAACAGTCCATTAAACCTGGTTTCGATCAATGTTTTAGAGGATAACGCATGTTACGTCTAGGTTAGGCCTTGGATTTGCCCTCTTCAGGCTCACGCTTTCGCATATGTCTCATACTTGATGGCCAGATTCTGGGCCTTTTTTGGTTTCGATCACGTAGTAATGCGGTACCACACTGAAACAGTCCATTAAACCTGGTTGCGATCAATGTTTTAGAGGATAACGCATGTTAGGTGTAGGTTAGGCCTTGGATTTGCCCTCTTCAGGCTCACGCTTTCGCATATTTCTCATACTTCATGGCCAGATTCTGGGCTTTTTTTGGTTTGGATCACGTAGTATTGTGGTACCGCACTGAAACAGTCCATTAAAGCAGGTTTCGATCAATATTTTAGAGGATAACACATGTTAGGCCTAGGTTAGGTCGGGATTTGCCCTCATCAGACTCATACTTCCGCATTCTTCACATACTTGTTGAACACATCCCGGGTTTTTTCTGGTTTGGATCACGTGGTAATGTGGTGCCACACTGAAACAGTCCATCAAACCTGGTTTCGATCAATATTTTAGAGGATAACGCATGTTAGGTCTGGGTTAGGCCTTGGATTTGCCCTCTTCAGGCTCACGCTTTCGCATATTTCTCATACTTCATGGCCAGATTCTGGGCTTTTTTTGGTTTGGATCACGTAGTAATGTGGTACGACACAGAAACAGTCCATCAAACCTGGTTTCGATCAATATTTTAGAGGATAACGCATGTTAGGTCTATGTTAGGTTTGGAATTTGCTTTCATCAGGCTCATAGTTTCGCATATTTCTCTTACTTGATGGCCAGATTCTGGGCTATTTCTGGTTTCGATCACGTAGTAATGCGGTACCACGCTGAAACAGTCCATTAAACCTAGTTTCGATCAATATTTTAGAGGATAACGCATGTTAGGTCTATGTTAAGTTTGGAATTTGCTCTCATCAGGCTCATACTTTCGCATATTTCTCATACTTGTTGGCCAGATTCTGGGCTTTTTTTGGTTTGGATCACGTAATAATGTGGTACCACACTGGAACAGTCCATTACACCTGGTTTCGATCAATAATTTAGAGGATAACGCATATTAGGTCTAGGTTAGGCCTTGGATTTGCCCTCTTCAGGCTCACGCTTTCGCATATTTCTCATACTTGATGGCCAGATTCTGGGCCTTTTTTGGTTTCGATCACGTAGTAATGCGGTACCACACTGAAACAGTCCATTAAACCTGGTTGCGATCAATATTTTAGAGGATAACGCATGTTAGGTCTATGTTAGGCCTTGGATTTGCCCTCTTCAGGCTCACGCTTTCGCATATTTCTCATACTTCATGGCCAGATTCTGGGCTTTTTTTGGTTTGGATCACGTAGTATTGTGGTACCGCACTGAAACAGTCCATTAAAGCTGGTTTCGATCAATATTTTAGAGGACAACGCATGGTAGGTCTATGTTAAATCTGGATTTTGCTCTCATGAAGCTCACACTTTCGCATATTTCTCATACTTGATGGCCAGATTCTGGGCTTTTTTTGGTTTAGATCACGTAGTAATGTGGTACCACACAGAAACAGTCCATTAAACCTGGTTTTGATCAATATTTTACAGGATAACGTAAGTTAGGTCTATGTTAGCTCTGGGATTTGCTCTAATCAGGCTCATACTTTCGCATATTTCTCATACTTGATGTCCAGATTCTGGACTTTTTCTGGTTTGGATCACGTAGTAATGTGGTACCACACTGAAACAGTCCGTTAGACCTGGTTTCGATCAATATTTTAAAGGATAACGCATGTTAGGTCTACGTTATGTTTGGAATTTGCTCTCATCAAGCTCATACTTTCGCATATTTCTCATACTTGTTGGCCAGATTCTGGGCTTTTTTAGGTTTGCATCACGTAGTAATGTGGTACCACACTGAAACAGTCCATTAAACCTGGTTTCGATCAATAATTTAAAGGATAACGCATATTAGGTCTATGTTAGGTCTGGGATTTGCTCTCATCAGGCTCATACTTTCGCATATTTCTAATACTTGATGTCCAGATTCTGGGCTTTTTTTGGTTTGGATCACGTAGTAATGTGGTACCACACTGAAACTGTCCATTAAACCTGGTTTCGATCAATATTTTAGAGGATAACGCATGGTAGGTCTATGTTAGGTCTGGGATTTGCTCTCATCAGGCTCATACTTTCGCATATTTCTGATACTTGATGTCCAGATTCTGGGCTTTTTTTGGTTTGGATCACGTAGTAATGTGGTACCACACTGAAACAGTCCGTTAGACCTGGTTTCGATCAATAATTTAGAGGATAACGCATATTAGGTCTATGTTAGGTCTGGGATTTGCTCTAATCAGGCTCATACTTTCGCATATTTCTCATACTTGATGGCCAGATTCTGGACTTTTTCTGGTTTGGATCACGTAGTAATGTGGTACCACACCGAAACAGTCCGTTAGACCTGGTTTCGATAAATATTTAAGAGGATAACGCATGTTAGGTCTATATTAGGTCTGGGATTTGCTCTCATCAGGCTCATACTTTCCCATATTTCTGATACTTGATGTCCAGATTCTTGGCTTTTTTTGGTTTGGATCACGTAATAATGTGGTACCACACTGGAACAGTCCAATACACCTGGTTTCGACCAATATTTTAGAGGATCACGCATGGTAGGTCTGTGTTACGTCTGTGATTTGCCCTCATGAGGCTAATACTTTCGCATATTTCTCATACTTGTTGGCCAGATTCTGGGCTTTTTTTGGTTGGGATCACGTAGTAATGTGGGACCACATTGAAACAGTCGATTAAACCTGGTCTCGATCAATATTTTAGAGGATAACGCATGTTAGGTCTATGTTAGGTTTGGAATTTGCTCTCATCAGGCTCATACTTTCGCATATTTCTCATACTTGTTGGCCAGATTCTGGGCTTTTTTTGGTTTGGATCACGTAGTAATGTGGTACCACACTGAAACAGTCCATCCAACCTGGTTTCGATCAATATTTTAGAGGATAACGCATGTTAGGTCTATGTTAGGTTTGGAATTTGCTCTCATCAGGCTCATACTTTCGCATATTTCTCATACTTGTTGGCCAGATTCTGGGCTTTTTTTGGTTTGGATCACGTAGTAATGTGGTACCACACTGAAACAGTCCATTAAACCTGGTTTTGATCAATATTTTAGAGGATAACGCATGTTAGGTCTATGTTAGGTTTGGAATTTGCTCTCATCAGGCTCATACTTTCGCATATTTCTCATACTTGTTGGCCAGATTCTGGGCTTTTTTTGGTTTGGATCACGTAGTAATGTGGTACCACACTGAAACAGTCCATTAAACCTGGTTTCGATCAATAATTTAGAGGATAACGCATATTAGGTCTAGGTTAGGCCTTAGATTTGCCCTCTTCAGGCTCACGCTTTCGCATATGTCTCATACTTGATGGCCAGATTCTGGGCTTTTTCTGGTTTGGATCTCGTGGTAATGTGTTACCACACTGAAACAGACCATTAAACCAGGTTGCGATCAATATTTTGGATGATAACGCATGTTAGGTCTAAGTTAGGCCTGGGATTTGCCCTCATCAGACTCATACTTTCGCATTCTTCACATACGTGTGGAACAGCTCCTGGGTTTTTTCTGGTTTGGATCACGTAGTAATGTGGTACCACACTGAAACAGTCGACTAAACCTTGTTTCGATCAATATTTTAGTGGATAACGCATGTTAGGTCTATGTTAGGTCTGGGATTTGCTCTCATCAGACTCATACTCTCGCATATTTCTCATACTTGATGGCCAGGTTCTGATCTTTTTCTGGTTTCGATCACGTAGTAATGTGGTACCACACTGAAACAGTCGATTAGACCTGGTGCCGATCAATATTTTTGAGGATAACGCATGTTATGGTCTCCGTTAGGTCTAGGATTTGCCCCTCATCAGGCTCATGCTTTCGCATATTTCTCATACTTGTTGGCCAGATCCTGGGCATCCACTGCTTTGGATGACGTAGCAATATTGTACCACACTGAAACAGTCCATTAAACCTGGTTTCGATCAATAATTTAGAAGTTAACAAATGTTAGGTCTAGGCTAGGCCTGGGATTTGCCCACATCGGACTCATTCTTCGCATTCTTCATGTACTCCTTGAACTGATCCTGGGTTTTTTCTGGTTTGGGTCACGTAGTAATGTGGTACCACACTGAAAGAGTCATTTCAATCTGGTCTCGATAAATATTTTAGAGGATAACGCATGTTATGTCTAGGTTAGGCCTTGGATTTGCCCTCTTCAGTCTCATACTTTCGCATTCTTCACATACTTGTTGGCCAGATACTGAGTTTTTTCTGGTTTGGATCACGTAGTAATGTGACACGACACTGAAACAGTCGATTAACCTGGTCTCGATCAATATTTTAGAGGATAACGCATGTTAGGTCTGAACTGGGTCTAGGATTTGCCCTCATCAGGCTCATACTTTCGGATATTTCCCTTACTTGTTTGCCACATCCTTTGCTTTTTCTGGTTTGGATCACATAGAAATGTGGTACCACACTGAAACAGTGGATTAAACTGAGTCTCGGTCATAATTTTAAAGGATAACGCATGTTAGGTCTGGGTTAGGTCTGTGACTTGCCCCCATGAGGCAAACACTTTCGCATATTTCTCATACTTGTTGGCCAGATCCTGGGCTTTTACTGGTTTGGATCAGGTAGTAATGTGGGACCACACTGAAACAGTCCATTAAACCTGGTTGCGATCAATGTTTTAGAGGATAACGCATGTTAGGTGTAGGTTCGGCCTTGGATTTGCCCTCTTCAGGCTCACGCTTTCGCATATTTCTCATACTTCATGGCCAGGTTCTGGGCTTTTTTTTGGTTTGGATCACGTAGTATTGTGGTACCGCACTGAAACAGTCCATTAAAGCTGGTTTCGATCAATATTTTAGAGGATAACGCATGGTAGGTCTATGTTAGATCTGGAATTTGCTCTCATCAAGCTTCACTTTCGCATATTTCTCATACTTGATGGCCAGATTCTGAGCTTTTTTTGGTTTAGATCACGTAGTAATATGGTACCACACAGAAACAGTCCATTAATCCTGGTTTTGATCAATATTTTAGAGGATAACGCAAGTTAGGTCTATGTTAGCTCTGGAATTTGCTCTCATCAAGCTCACACTTTCGCATATTTCTCATACTTGATGGCCAGATTCTGGGCTTTTTTTGGTTTAGATCACGTAGTAATGTGGTACGACACAGAAACAGTCCATCAAACCTGGTTTCGATCAATATTTTAGAGGATAACGCATGTTAGGTCTATGTTAGGTTTGGAATTTGCTTTCATCAGGCTCATAGTTTCGCATATTTCTCTTACTTGATGGCCAGATTCTGGGCTATTTCTGGTTTCGATCACGTAGTAATGCGGTACCACGCTGAAACAGTCCATTAAACCTAGTTTCGATCAATGTTTTAGAGGATAACACATGTTAGGCCTAGGTTAGGTCGGGATTTGCCCTCATCAGACTCATACTTCCGCATTCTTCACATACTTGTTGAACACATCCCGGGTTTTTTCTGGTTTGGATCACGTGGTAATGTGGTGCCACACTGAAACAGTCCATCAAACCTGGTTTCGATCAATATTTTAGAGGATAACGCATGTTAGGTCTGGGTTAGGCCTTGGATTTGCCCTCTTCAGGCTCACGCTTTCGCATATTTCTCATACTTCATGGCCAGATTCTGGGCTTTTTTTGGTTTGGATCACGTAGTATTGTGGTACCGCACTGAAACAGTCCATCAAACCTAGTTTCGATCAATATTTTGGAGGATAACGCATGTTAGGTCTGGGTTAGGTCGGGATTTGCCCTCATCAGACTCATATTTTCGCATTTTTCGCATACTCGTTGACCAGATCCTGGGCTTTTTCTGGTTTGGGTCACGTGGTAATGTGGTGCCACACTGAAACAGTCCATCAAACCTGGTTTCGATCAATATTTTAGAGGATAACGCATGTTAGGTCTATGTTAAGTTTGGAATTTGCTCTCATCAGGCTCATACTTTCGCATATTTCTCATACTTGTTGGCCAGATTCTGGGCTTTTTTTGGTTTGGATCACGTAATAATGTGGTACCACACTGGAACAGTCCATTACACCTGGTTTCGATCAATAATTTAGAGGATAACGCATATTAGGTCTAGGTTAGGCCTTGGATTTGCCCTCTTCAGGCTCACGCTTTCGCATATTTCTCATACTTGATGGCCAGATTCTGGGCCTTTTTTGGTTTCGATCACGTAGTAATGCGGTACCACACTGAAACAGTCCATTAAACCTGGTTGCGATCAATATTTTAGAGGATAACGCATGTTAGGTCTATGTTAGGCCTTGGATTTGCCCTCTTCAGGCTCACGCTTTCGCATATTTCTCATACTTCATGGCCAGATTCTGGGCTTTTTTTGGTTTGGATCACGTAGTATTGTGGTACCGCACTGAAACAGTCCATTAAAGCTGGTTTCGATCAATATTTTAGAGGATAACGCATGGTAGGTCTATGTTAGATCTGGAATTTGCTCTCATCAAGCTTCACTTTCGCATATTTCTCATACTTGATGGCCAGATTCTGAGCTTTTTTTGGTTTAGATCACGTAGTAATGTGGTACCACACAGAAACAGTCCATTAATCCTGGTTTTGATCAATATTTTAGAGGATAACGCATGGTAGGTCTATGTTAGATCTGGAATTTGCCCTCATCAAGCTTCACTTTCGCATATTTCTCATACTTGATTGCCAGATTCTGAGCTTTTTTTGGTTTAGATCACGTAGTAATGTGGTAAATATTTTAGAGGATAACGCATGTTAGGTCTATGTTAGGTTTGGAATTTGCTTTCATCAGGCTCATAGTTTCGCATATTTCTCATACTTGATGGCCAGATTCTGGGCTTTTTTTGGTTTAGATCACGTAGTAATGTGGTACGACACAGAAACAGTCCATCAAACCTGGTTTCGATCAATATTTTAGAGGATAACGCATGTTAGGTCTATGTTAGGTTTGGAATTTGCTTTCATCAGGCTCATAGTTTCGCATATTTCTCTTACTTGATGGCCAGATTCTGGGCTATTTCTGGTTTCGATCACGTAGTAATGCGGTACCACGCTGAAACAGTCCATTAAACCTAGTTTCGATCAATGTTTTAGAGGATAACACATGTTAGGCCTAGGTTAGGTCGGGATTTGCCCTCATCAGACTCATACTTCCGCATTCTTCACATACTTGTTGAACACATCCCGGGTTTTTTCTGGTTTGGATCACGTGGTAATGTGGTGCCACACTGAAACAGTCCATCAAACCTGGTTTCGATCAATATTTTACAGGATAACGCATGTTAGGTCTGGGTTAGGCCTTGGATTTGCCCTCTTCAGGCTCACGCTTTCGCATATTTCTCATATTTCATGGCCAGATTCTGGGCTTTTTTTGGTTTGGATCACGTAGTAATGTGGTACCACACTGAAACAGTCCGTTAGACCTGGTTTCGATCAATA
The DNA here is from genome assembly GCF_051014445.1 of Colletes latitarsis. Taxonomy (NCBI): domain Eukaryota; kingdom Metazoa; phylum Arthropoda; class Insecta; order Hymenoptera; family Colletidae; genus Colletes; species Colletes latitarsis. The sequence continues at coordinate 219,768 of NW_027488368.1, read as the reverse complement.
ATTTGGAGGATAACGCATATTAGGTCTATGTTAGGTCTGGGATTTGCTCTAATCAGGCTCATACTTTCGCATATTTCTCATACTTGATGGCCAGATTCTGGACTTTTTCTGGTTTGGATCACGTAGTAATGTGGTACCACACCGAAACAGTCCGTTAGACCTGGTTTCGATCAATATTTAAGTGGATAACGCATGTTAGGTCTATGTTAGGTCTGGGATTTGCTCTCATCAGGCTCATACTTTCCCATATTTCTGATACTTGATGTCCAGATTCTTGGCTTTATTTGGTTTGGATCACGTAGTAATGTGACACGACACTGAAACAGTCGATTAACCTGGTCTCGATCAATATTTTAGAGTATAACGCATGTTAGGTCTGGGTTAGGTCGGGATTTGCCCTCATCAGTCTCATACTTTCGCATTCTTCACATACTTGTGGAACAGATCCTGGGTTTTTTCTGGTTTGGATCACGTAGTAATGTGGTACCACACTGAACCAGTCGACTAAACCTTGTTTCGATCAATATTTTAGAGGATAACGCATGTTAGGTCTATGTTAGGCCTGGGATTTGCACTCATCAGAATCATACTTTCGCATTCTTCACATACTTGAGGAACATATCCCGGGTTTTTTCTGGTCTGGATCACGTAGAAGTGTGGTACCACACTGAAACAGTCGACTAAACCTGGTCACGATCAATATTTTAGAGGATAACGCATGTTAGGTCTGAACTGGGTCTAGGATTTGCCCTCATCAGGCTCATACTTTCGGATATTTCCCTTACTTGTTTGCCACATCCTTTGCTTTTTCTGGTTTGGATCACATAGAAATGTGGTACCACACTGAAACAGTGGATTAAACTGAGTCTCGGTCATCATTTTAAAGGATAACGCATGTTAGGTCTGGGTTAGGTCTGTGATTTGCCCCCATGAGGCAAACACTTTCGCATATTTCTCATACTTGTTGGCCAGATTCTGGGCTTTTTTTGGTTTAGATCACGTAGTAATGTGGTACCACACAGAAACAGTCCATTAAACCTGGTTTTGATCAATATTTTAGAGGATAACGCATGGTAGGTCTATGTTAGATCTGGAATTTGCTCTCATCAAGCTCACACTTTCGCATATTTCTCATACTTGATGGCCAGATTCTGGGCTTTTTTTGGTTTAGATCACGTAGTAATGTGGTACCACACAGAAACAGTCCAATACACCTGGTTTCGATCAATATTTTAGAGGATCACGCATGGTAGGTCTGTGTTAGGTCTGTGATTTGCCCTCATGAGGCTAATACTTTCGCATATTTCTCATACTTGTTGGCCAGACCCTGGGCTTTTACTGGTTGGGATCACGTAGTAATGTGGGACCACATTGAAACAGTCGATTAAACCTGGTCTCGATCAATATTTTGGAGGATAACGCATGCTAGGTCTGGGTTAGGTCTGGGATTTGCCATCTTCTGCCTCATACTTTCGCATTAGTCACATACATGTTGGCCAGATCCTGGGCTTTTTTTGGTTTGGATCACGTAGTATTGTGGTACCGCACTGAAACAGTCCAATAAAGCTGGTTTCGATCAATATTTTAGAGGATAACGCATGGTAGGTCTATGTTAGATCTGGAATTTGCTCTCATCAAGCTCACACTTTCGCATATTTCTCATACTTGATGGCCAGATTCTGGGCTTTTTTTGGTTTAGATCACGTAGTAATGTGGTACCACACAGAAACAGTCCATTAAACCTGGTTTTGATCAATATTTTAGAGGATAACGCAAGTTAGGTCTATGTTAGCTCTGGGATATGCTCTAATCAGGCTCATACTTTCGCATATTTCTCATACTTGATGGCCGGATTCTGGGCTTTTTCTGGTTTGGATCACGTAGTAATGTGGTACCACACTGAAACAGTCAATTAAACCTGGTTTCGGTCAATATTTTAGGGGATAACGCATGTTAGGTCTATGTTAGGTTTGGAATTTGCCCTCATGAGGCTAATACTTTGGCATATTTCTCATACTTGTTGGCCAGACCCTGTGCTTTTACTGGTTGGGATCACGTAGTAATGTGGGACCACATTGAAACAGTCGATTAAACCTGGTCTCCATCAATATTTTGGAGGATAACGCATTCTAGGTCTGGGTTAGGTCTGGGATTTGCCATCTTCTGCCTCATACTTTCGCATTAGTCACATACATGTTGGCCAGATCCTGGGCTTTTTTTGGTTTGGATCACGTAGTATTGTGGTACCGCACTGAAACAGTCCAATAAAGCTGGTTTCGATCAATATTTTAGAGGATAACGCATGGTAGGTCTATGTTAGATCTGGAATTTGCTCTCATCAAGCTCACACTTTCGCATATATCTCATACTTGTTGGCCAGATCCTGGGCATCCACTGCTTTGGATGACGTAGCAATATGGTACCACACTGAAACAGTCCATTAAACCTGGTTTCGATCAATAATTTAGAAGTTAACAAATGTTAGGTCTAGGCTAGGCCTGGGATTTGCCCACATCGGACACATACTTCGCATTCTTCATGTACTCCTTGAACTGATCCTGGGTTTTTTTTGGTTTGGGTCACGTTGTAATGTGGTACCACACTGAAAGAGTCATTTCAATCTGGTCTCGATAAATATCTTAGAGGATAACGCATGTTATGTCTAGGTTAGGCCTTGGATTTGCCCTCTTCAGTCTCATACTTTCGCATTCTTCACATACTTGTTGGCCAGATCCTGGGTTTTTTCTGGTTTGGATCACGTAGTAATGTGACACGACACTGAAACAGTCGATTAACCTGGTCTCGATCAATATTTTAGAGTATAACGCATGTTAGGTCTGGGTAAGGTCGGGATTTGCCCTCATCAGTCTCATACTTTCGCATTCTTCACATACTTGTGGAACAGATCCTGGGTTTTTTCTGGTTTGGATCACGTAGTAATGTGGTACCACACTGAACCAGTCGACTAAACCTTGTTTCGATCAATATTTTAGAGGATAACGCATGTTAGGTCTATGTTAGGCCTGGGATTTGCACTCATCAGAATCATACTTTCGCATTCTTCACATACTTGTGGAACATATACCGGGTTTTTTCTGGCCTGGATCACGTAGAAGTGTGGTACCACACTGAAACAGTCGACTAAACCTGGTCACGATCAATATTTTAGAGGATAACGCATGTTAGGTCTGAACTGGGTCTAGGATTTGCCCTCATCAGGCTCATACTTTCGGATATTTCCCTTACTTGTTTGCCACATCCTTTGCTTTTTCTGGTTTGGATCACATAGAAATGTGGTACCACACTGAAACAGTGAATTAAACTGAGTCTCGGTCATCATTTTAAAGGATAACGCATGTTAGGTCTGGGTTAGGTCTGTGATTTGCCCCCATGAGGCAAACACTTTCGCATATTTCTCATACTTGTTGGCCAGATCCTGGGCTTTTACTGGTTTGGATCAGGTAGTAATGTGGGACCACACTGAAACAGTCCATTAAACCTGGTTTCGATCAATGTTTTAGAGGATAACGCATGTTACGTCTAGGTTAGGCCTTGGATTTGCCCTCTTCAGGCTCACGCTTTCGCATATGTCTCATACTTGATGGCCAGATTCTGGGCCTTTTTTGGTTTCGATCACGTAGTAATGCGGTACCACACTGAAACAGTCCATTAAACCTGGTTGCGATCAATGTTTTAGAGGATAACGCATGTTAGGTGTAGGTTAGGCCTTGGATTTGCCCTCTTCAGGCTCACGCTTTCGCATATTTCTCATACTTCATGGCCAGATTCTGGGCTTTTTTTGGTTTGGATCACGTAGTATTGTGGTACCGCACTGAAACAGTCCATTAAAGCAGGTTTCGATCAATATTTTAGAGGATAACACATGTTAGGCCTAGGTTAGGTCGGGATTTGCCCTCATCAGACTCATACTTCCGCATTCTTCACATACTTGTTGAACACATCCCGGGTTTTTTCTGGTTTGGATCACGTGGTAATGTGGTGCCACACTGAAACAGTCCATCAAACCTGGTTTCGATCAATATTTTAGAGGATAACGCATGTTAGGTCTGGGTTAGGCCTTGGATTTGCCCTCTTCAGGCTCACGCTTTCGCATATTTCTCATACTTCATGGCCAGATTCTGGGCTTTTTTTGGTTTGGATCACGTAGTAATGTGGTACGACACAGAAACAGTCCATCAAACCTGGTTTCGATCAATATTTTAGAGGATAACGCATGTTAGGTCTATGTTAGGTTTGGAATTTGCTTTCATCAGGCTCATAGTTTCGCATATTTCTCTTACTTGATGGCCAGATTCTGGGCTATTTCTGGTTTCGATCACGTAGTAATGCGGTACCACGCTGAAACAGTCCATTAAACCTAGTTTCGATCAATATTTTAGAGGATAACGCATGTTAGGTCTATGTTAAGTTTGGAATTTGCTCTCATCAGGCTCATACTTTCGCATATTTCTCATACTTGTTGGCCAGATTCTGGGCTTTTTTTGGTTTGGATCACGTAATAATGTGGTACCACACTGGAACAGTCCATTACACCTGGTTTCGATCAATAATTTAGAGGATAACGCATATTAGGTCTAGGTTAGGCCTTGGATTTGCCCTCTTCAGGCTCACGCTTTCGCATATTTCTCATACTTGATGGCCAGATTCTGGGCCTTTTTTGGTTTCGATCACGTAGTAATGCGGTACCACACTGAAACAGTCCATTAAACCTGGTTGCGATCAATATTTTAGAGGATAACGCATGTTAGGTCTATGTTAGGCCTTGGATTTGCCCTCTTCAGGCTCACGCTTTCGCATATTTCTCATACTTCATGGCCAGATTCTGGGCTTTTTTTGGTTTGGATCACGTAGTATTGTGGTACCGCACTGAAACAGTCCATTAAAGCTGGTTTCGATCAATATTTTAGAGGACAACGCATGGTAGGTCTATGTTAAATCTGGATTTTGCTCTCATGAAGCTCACACTTTCGCATATTTCTCATACTTGATGGCCAGATTCTGGGCTTTTTTTGGTTTAGATCACGTAGTAATGTGGTACCACACAGAAACAGTCCATTAAACCTGGTTTTGATCAATATTTTACAGGATAACGTAAGTTAGGTCTATGTTAGCTCTGGGATTTGCTCTAATCAGGCTCATACTTTCGCATATTTCTCATACTTGATGTCCAGATTCTGGACTTTTTCTGGTTTGGATCACGTAGTAATGTGGTACCACACTGAAACAGTCCGTTAGACCTGGTTTCGATCAATATTTTAAAGGATAACGCATGTTAGGTCTACGTTATGTTTGGAATTTGCTCTCATCAAGCTCATACTTTCGCATATTTCTCATACTTGTTGGCCAGATTCTGGGCTTTTTTAGGTTTGCATCACGTAGTAATGTGGTACCACACTGAAACAGTCCATTAAACCTGGTTTCGATCAATAATTTAAAGGATAACGCATATTAGGTCTATGTTAGGTCTGGGATTTGCTCTCATCAGGCTCATACTTTCGCATATTTCTGATACTTGATGTCCAGATTCTGGGCTTTTTTTGGTTTGGATCACGTAGTAATGTGGTACCACACTGAAACAGTCCGTTAGACCTGGTTTCGATCAATAATTTAGAGGATAACGCATATTAGGTCTATGTTAGGTCTGGGATTTGCTCTAATCAGGCTCATACTTTCGCATATTTCTCATACTTGATGGCCAGATTCTGGACTTTTTCTGGTTTGGATCACGTAGTAATGTGGTACCACACCGAAACAGTCCGTTAGACCTGGTTTCGATAAATATTTAAGAGGATAACGCATGTTAGGTCTATATTAGGTCTGGGATTTGCTCTCATCAGGCTCATACTTTCCCATATTTCTGATACTTGATGTCCAGATTCTTGGCTTTTTTTGGTTTGGATCACGTAATAATGTGGTACCACACTGGAACAGTCCAATACACCTGGTTTCGACCAATATTTTAGAGGATCACGCATGGTAGGTCTGTGTTACGTCTGTGATTTGCCCTCATGAGGCTAATACTTTCGCATATTTCTCATACTTGTTGGCCAGATTCTGGGCTTTTTTTGGTTGGGATCACGTAGTAATGTGGGACCACATTGAAACAGTCGATTAAACCTGGTCTCGATCAATATTTTAGAGGATAACGCATGTTAGGTCTATGTTAGGTTTGGAATTTGCTCTCATCAGGCTCATACTTTCGCATATTTCTCATACTTGTTGGCCAGATTCTGGGCTTTTTTTGGTTTGGATCACGTAGTAATGTGGTACCACACTGAAACAGTCCATCCAACCTGGTTTCGATCAATATTTTAGAGGATAACGCATGTTAGGTCTATGTTAGGTTTGGAATTTGCTCTCATCAGGCTCATACTTTCGCATATTTCTCATACTTGTTGGCCAGATTCTGGGCTTTTTTTGGTTTGGATCACGTAGTAATGTGGTACCACACTGAAACAGTCCATTAAACCTGGTTTTGATCAATATTTTAGAGGATAACGCATGTTAGGTCTATGTTAGGTTTGGAATTTGCTCTCATCAGGCTCATACTTTCGCATATTTCTCATACTTGTTGGCCAGATTCTGGGCTTTTTTTGGTTTGGATCACGTAGTAATGTGGTACCACACTGAAACAGTCCATTAAACCTGGTTTCGATCAATAATTTAGAGGATAACGCATATTAGGTCTAGGTTAGGCCTTAGATTTGCCCTCTTCAGGCTCACGCTTTCGCATATGTCTCATACTTGATGGCCAGATTCTGGGCTTTTTCTGGTTTGGATCTCGTGGTAATGTGTTACCACACTGAAACAGACCATTAAACCAGGTTGCGATCAATATTTTGGATGATAACGCATGTTAGGTCTAAGTTAGGCCTGGGATTTGCCCTCATCAGACTCATACTTTCGCATTCTTCACATACTTGTGGAACAGCTCCTGGGTTTTTTCTGGTTTGGATCACGTAGTAATGTGGTACCACACTGAAACAGTCGACTAAACCTTGTTTCGATCAATATTTTAGTGGATAACGCATGTTAGGTCTATGTTAGGTCTGGGATTTGCTCTCATCAGACTCATACTCTCGCATATTTCTCATACTTGATGGCCAGGTTCTGATCTTTTTCTGGTTTCGATCACGTAGTAATGTGGTACCACACTGAAACAGTCGATTAGACCTGGTGCCGATCAATATTTTTGAGGATAACGCATGTTATGGTCTCCGTTAGGTCTAGGATTTGCCCCTCATCAGGCTCATGCTTTCGCATATTTCTCATACTTGTTGGCCAGATCCTGGGCATCCACTGCTTTGGATGACGTAGCAATATTGTACCACACTGAAACAGTCCATTAAACCTGGTTTCGATCAATAATTTAGAAGTTAACAAATGTTAGGTCTAGGCTAGGCCTGGGATTTGCCCACATCGGACTCATTCTTCGCATTCTTCATGTACTCCTTGAACTGATCCTGGGTTTTTTCTGGTTTGGGTCACGTAGTAATGTGGTACCACACTGAAAGAGTCATTTCAATCTGGTCTCGATAAATATTTTAGAGGATAACGCATGTTATGTCTAGGTTAGGCCTTGGATTTGCCCTCTTCAGTCTCATACTTTCGCATTCTTCACATACTTGTTGGCCAGATACTGGGTTTTTTCTGGTTTGGATCACGTAGTAATGTGACACGACACTGAAACAGTCGATTAACCTGGTCTCGATCAATATTTTAGAGGATAACGCATGTTAGGTCTGAACTGGGTCTAGGATTTGCCCTCTTCAGGCTCATACTTTCGGATATTTCCCTTACTTGTTTGCCACATCCTTTGCTTTTTCTGGTTTGGATCACATAGAAATGTGGTACCACACTGAAACAGTGGATTAAACTGAGTCTCGGTCATAATTTTAAAGGATAACGCATGTTAGGTCTGGGTTAGGTCTGTGACTTGCCCCCATGAGGCAAACACTTTCGCATATTTCTCATACTTGTTGGCCAGATCCTGGGCTTTTACTGGTTTGGATCAGGTAGTAATGTGGGACCACACTGAAACAGTCCATTAAACCTGGTTGCGATCAATGTTTTAGAGGATAACGCATGTTAGGTGTAGGTTCGGCCTTGGATTTGCCCTCTTCAGGCTCACGCTTTCGCATATTTCTCATACTTCATGGCCAGATTCTGGGCTTTTTTTTGGTTTGGATCACGTAGTATTGTGGTACCGCACTGAAACAGTCCATTAAAGCTGGTTTCGATCAATATTTTAGAGGATAACGCATGGTAGGTCTATGTTAGATCTGGAATTTGCTCTCATCAAGCTTCACTTTCGCATATTTCTCATACTTGATGGCCAGATTCTGAGCTTTTTTTGGTTTAGATCACGTAGTAATGTGGTACCACACAGAAACAGTCCATTAATCCTGGTTTTGATCAATATTTTAGAGGATAACGCAAGTTAGGTCTATGTTAGCTCTGGAATTTGCTCTCATCAAGCTCACACTTTCGCATATTTCTCATACTTGATGGCCAGATTCTGGGCTTTTTTTGGTTTAGATCACGTAGTAATGTGGTACGACACAGAAACAGTCCATCAAACCTGGTTTCGATCAATATTTTAGAGGATAACGCATGTTAGGTCTATGTTAGGTTTGGAATTTGCTTTCATCAGGCTCATAGTTTCGCATATTTCTCTTACTTGATGGCCAGATTCTGGGCTATTTCTGGTTTCGATCACGTAGTAATGCGGTACCACGCTGAAACAGTCCATTAAACCTAGTTTCGATCAATGTTTTAGAGGATAACACATGTTAGGCCTAGGTTAGGTCGGGATTTGCCCTCATCAGACTCATACTTCCGCATTCTTCACATACTTGTTGAACACATCCCGGGTTTTTTCTGGTTTGGATCACGTGGTAATGTGGTGCCACACTGAAACAGTCCATCAAACCTGGTTTCGATCAATATTTTAGAGGATAACGCATGTTAGGTCTGGGTTAGGCCTTGGATTTGCCCTCTTCAGGCTCACGCTTTCGCATATTTCTCATACTTCATGGCCAGATTCTGGGCTTTTTTTGGTTTGGATCACGTAGTATTGTGGTACCGCACTGAAACAGTCCATCAAACCTAGTTTCGATCAATATTTTGGAGGATAACGCATGTTAGGTCTGGGTTAGGTCGGGATTTGCCCTCATCAGACTCATATTTTCGCATTTTTCGCATACTCGTTGACCAGATCCTGGGCTTTTTCTGGTTTGGGTCACGTGGTAATGTGGTGCCACACTGAAACAGTCCATCAAACCTGGTTTCGATCAATATTTTAGAGGATAACGCATGTTAGGTCTATGTTAAGTTTGGAATTTGCTCTCATCAGGCTCATACTTTCGCATATTTCTCATACTTGTTGGCCAGATTCTGGGCTTTTTTTGGTTTGGATCACGTAATAATGTGGTACCACACTGGAACAGTCCATTACACCTGGTTTCGATCAATAATTTAGAGGATAACGCATATTAGGTCTAGGTTAGGCCTTGGATTTGCCCTCTTCAGGCTCACGCTTTCGCATATTTCTCATACTTGATGGCCAGATTCTGGGCCTTTTTTGGTTTCGATCACGTAGTAATGCGGTACCACACTGAAACAGTCCATTAAACCTGGTTGCGATCAATATTTTAGAGGATAACGCATGTTAGGTCTATGTTAGGCCTTGGATTTGCCCTCTTCAGGCTCACGCTTTCGCATATTTCTCATACTTCATGGCCAGATTCTGGGCTTTTTTTGGTTTGGATCACGTAGTATTGTGGTACCGCACTGAAACAGTCCATTAAAGCTGGTTTCGATCAATATTTTAGAGGATAACGCATGGTAGGTCTATGTTAGATCTGGAATTTGCTCTCATCAAGCTTCACTTTCGCATATTTCTCATACTTGATGGCCAGATTCTGAGCTTTTTTTGGTTTAGATCACGTAGTAATGTGGTACCACACAGAAACAGTCCATTAATCCTGGTTTTGATCAATATTTTAGAGGATAACGCAAGTTAGGTCTATGTTAGCTCTGGAATTTGCCCTCATCAAGCTCACACTTTCGCATATTTCTCATACTTGATGGCCAGATTCTGGGCTTTTTTTGGTTTAGATCACGTAGTAATGTGGTACGACACAGAAACAGTCCATCAAACCTGGTTTCGATCAATATTTTAGAGGATAACGCATGTTAGGTCTATGTTAGGTTTGGAATTTGCTTTCATCAGGCTCATAGTTTCGCATATTTCTCTTACTTGATGGCCAGATTCTGGGCTATTTCTGGTTTCGATCACGTAGTAATGCGGTACCACGCTGAAACAGTCCATTAAACCTAGTTTCGATCAATGTTTTAGAGGATAACACATGTTAGGCCTAGGTTAGGTCGGGATTTGCCCTCATCAGACTCATACTTCCGCATTCTTCACATACTTGTTGAACACATCCCGGGTTTTTTCTGGTTTGGATCACGTGGTAATGTGGTGCCACACTGAAACAGTCCATCAAACCTGGTTTCGATCAATATTTTAGAGGATAACGCATGTTAGGTCTATGTTAGGCCTTGGATTTGCCCTCTTCAGGCTCACGCTTTCGCATATTTCTCATATTTCATGGCCAGATTCTGGGCTTTTTTTGGTTTGGATCACGTAGTAATGTGGTACCACACTGAAACAGTCCGTTAGACCTGGTTTCGATCAATAATTTGGAGGATAACGCATATTAGGTCTATGTTAGGTCTGGGATTTGCTCTAATCAGGCTCATACTTTCGCATATTTCTCATACTTGATGGCCAGATTCTGGACTTTTTCTGGTTTGGATCACGTAGTAATGTGGTACCACACCGAAACAGTCCGTTAGACCTGGTTTCGATCAATATTTAAGTGGATAACGCATGTTAGGTCTATGTTAGGTCTGGGATTTGCTCTAATCAGGCTCATACTTTCGCATATTTCTCATACTTGATGGCCAGATTCTGGACTTTTTCTGGTTTGGATCACGTAGTAATGTGGTACCACACTGAAACAGTCCGTTAGACCTGGTTTCGATCAATAATTTGGAGGATAACGCATATTAGGTCTATGTTAGGTCTGGGATTTGCTCTAATCAGGCTCATACTTTCGCATATTTCTCATACTTGATGGCCAGATTCTGGACTTTTTCTGGTTTGGATCACGTAGTAATGTGGTACCACACCGAAACAGTCCGTTAGACCTGGTTTCGATCAATATTTAAGTGGATAACGCATGTTAGGTCTATGTTAGGTCTGGGATTTGCTCTCATCAGGCTCATACTTTCCCATATTTCTGATACTTGATGTCCAGATTCTTGGCTTTATTTGGTTTGGATCACGTAGTAATGTGACACGACACTGAAACAGTCGATTAACCTGGTCTCGATCAATATTTTAGAGTATAACGCATGTTAGGTCTGGGTTAGGTCGGGATTTGCCCTCATCAGTCTCATACTTTCGCATTCTTCACATACTTGTGGAACAGATCCTGGGTTTTTTCTGGTTTGGATCACGTAGTAATGTGGTACCACACTGAACCAGTCGACTAAACCTTGTTTCGATCAATATTTTAGAGGATAACGCATGTTAGGTCTATGTTAGGCCTGGGATTTGCACTCATCAGAATCATACTTTCGCATTCTTCACATACTTGAGGAACATATCCCGGGTTTTTTCTGGTCTGGATCACGTAGAAGTGTGGTACCACACTGAAACAGTCGACTAAACCTGGTCACGATCAATATTTTAGAGGATAACGCATGTTAGGTCTGAACTGGGTCTAGGATTTGCCCTCATCAGGCTCATACTTTCGGATATTTCCCTTACTTGTTTGCCACATCCTTTGCTTTTTCTGGTTTGGATCACATAGAAATGTGGTACCACACTGAAACAGTGGATTAAACTGAGTCTCGGTCATCATTTTAAAGGATAACGCATGTTAGGTCTGGGTTAGGTCTGTGATTTGCCCCCATGAGGCAAACACTTTCGCATATTTCTCATACTTGTTGGCCAGATTCTGGGCTTTTTTTGGTTTAGATCACGTAGTAATGTGGTACCACACAGAAACAGTCCATTAAACCTGGTTTTGATCAATATTTTAGAGGATAACGCAAGTTAGGTCTATGTTAGGTTTGGAATTTGCTCTCATCAGGCTCATACTTTCGCATATTTCTCATACTTGTTGGCCAGATTCTGGGCTTTTTTTGGTTTGGATCACGTAATAATGTGGTACCACACTGGAACAGTCCAATACACCTGGTTTCGATCAATATTTTAGAGGATCACGCATGGTAGGTCTGTGTTAGGTCTGTGATTTGCCCTCATGAGGCTAATACTTTCGCATATTTCTCATACTTGTTGGCCAGACCCTGGGCTTTTACTGGTTGGGATCACGTAGTAATGTGGGACCACATTGAAACAGTCGATTAAACCTGGTCTCGATCAATATTTTGGAGGATAACGCATGCTAGGTCTGGGTTAGGTCTGGGATTTGCCATCTTCTGCCTCATACTTTCGCATTAGTCACATACATGTTGGCCAGATCCTGGGCTTTTTTTGGTTTGGATCACGTAGTATTGTGGTACCGCACTGAAACAGTCCAATAAAGCTGGTTTCGATCAATATTTTAGAGGATAACGCATGGTAGGTCTATGTTAGATCTGGAATTTGCTCTCATCAAGCTCACACTTTCGCATATTTCTCATACTTGATGGCCAGATTCTGGGCTTTTTTTGGTTTAGATCACGTAGTAATGTGGTACCACACAGAAACAGTCCATTAAACCTGGTTTTGATCAATATTTTAGAGGATAACGCAAGTTAGGTCTATGTTAGCTCTGGGATATGCTCTAATCAGGCTCATACTTTCGCATATTTCTCATACTTGATGGCCGGATTCTGGGCTTTTTCTGGTTTGGATCACGTAGTAATGTGGTACCACACTGAAACAGTCAATTAAACCTGGTTTCGGTCAATATTTTAGGGGATAACGCATGTTAGGTCTATGTTAGGTTTGGAATTTGCCCTCTTCAGGCTCACGCATTCGCATATTTCTCATACTTGATGGCCAGATTCTGGGCGTTTTTTGATTTGGATCACGTAGTATTGTGGTACCGCGCTGAAACAGTCCATTAAAGCTGGTTTCGATCAATATTTTAGAGGATAACGCATGGTATGTCTATGTTAGGTCTGGGATTTGCTCTCATCAGGCTCATACTTTCGCATATTTCTCATACTTGATGGCCAGTATCTGGGCTTTTTCTGGTTTGGATCACGTAGTAATGTAGCACCACACTGAAACAGTCAATTCAACCTGGTCTCGATGAATATTTTAGAGGATAACGCATGTTAGATCTGGGTTAGGTCTAGGATTTGCCCTCAGCAGGCTCATATTTTCGCATTTTTCGCATGCTCGTTGACCAGATTCTCGGCTTTTTTTGGTTTGGATCACGTAGTAATGTGGTACCACACTGAAACATTCCATTAAACCTGGTTTCGATCAATATTTTAGAGGATAACGCAGGGTAGGTCTATGATAGGTCTGGGATTTCCTCTCATCAGGCTCATACTTTCGCATATTTCTCATACTTGATGGCCAGATTCTGGGCTTTTTTTGGTTTGGATCGCATAGTAATGTGGTTCAACACTGAAACAGTCGATTAGACCTGGTTCCGATCAATATTTTTGAGGATAACGCATGTTATGTCTAGGTATGTCTAGGATTTCCACTGAACAGGCTCATACTTTCGCATATTTCTGATACATGATGGCCAGATTCTGATCTTTTTCTGGTTTCGATCACGTAGTAATGTGGGACCACATTGAAACAGTCGATTAAACCTGGTCTCCATCAATATTTTGGAGGATAACGCATGCTAGGTCTGGGTTAGGTCTGGGATTTGCCATATTCTGTCTCATACTTTCGCATTATTCACATACATGTTGGCCAGATCCTGGGTTTTCACTGGTTTGGATCTCGTGGTAATGTGTTACCACACTGAAACAGACCATTAAACCTGGTTTTGATCAATATTTTACAGGGTAACACATGTTATGTCTAGGTATGTCTAGGATTTCCACTGAACAGGCTCATACTTTCGCATATTTCTGATACATGATGGCCGGATTCTGATCTTTTTCTGGTTTCGATCACGTAGTAATGCGGCACCACACTGAAACAGTCCATTAAACCTGGTTTCGATAAATATTTTAGCGGATAACGCATGTTAGGTCTATGTTAGGTCTGGGATTTGCTCTCATCAGGCTCATACTTTCGCATATTTCTCATACTTGATGGCCAGATTCTGGTCTTTTTCAGGTATCTATCACGTACTAATGCGGTACCACACTGAAACAGTCCATTAAACCTGGTTTCGATCAATATTTTAGAGGATAACACATGTTAGGCCCACGTTAGGCCTTGGATTTGCCCTCATCAGACTCATACTTTCGCATTCTTCACATACATGTTGAACAAATCCCGGGTTTTTTCTGGTTTGGATCACGTGGTAATGTGTTACCACACTGAAACAGACCATTAAACCTGTTTTCGATCTATATTTTAGAGGATAACGCATGGTAGGTCTATGTTAGCTCTGGGATTTGCTCTAATCAGGCTCATACTTTCGCATATTTCTCATACTTGATGGCCAGATTCTGGGCTTTTTCTGGTTTGGATCGCGTAGTAATGTGGTACCACACTGAAACAGTCCATTAAACCTGGTTTCGGTCAATATTTTAGAGGATAACGCTTGTTAGGTCTATGTTAGATTGGAATTTGCCCTCATGAGGCTAATACTTTCGCTTATTTCTCATACTTGTTGGCCAGACCCTGTGCTTTTACTGGCTGGGATCACGTAGTAATGTGGGACCACATTGAAACAGTCGATTAAACCTGGTCTCGATCAATATTTTGGAGGATAACGCATGCTAGGTCTGGGTTAGGTCTGGGATTTGCCATCTTCTGTCTCATACTTTCGCATTATTCACATACATGTTGGCCAGATCCTGGGCTTTTTTTGGTTTGGATCACGTAGTATTGTGGTACCGCACTGAAACAGTCCAATAAAGCTGGTTTCGATCAATATTTTAGAGGATAACGCATGGTAGGTCTATGTTCGATCTGGAATTTGCTCTCATCAAGCTCACACTTTCGCATATTTCTCATACTTGATGGCCAGATTCTGGGCTTTTTTTGGTTTAGATCACGTAGTAATGTGGTACCCAACAGAAACAGTCCATTAAACCTCGTTTTGATCAATATTTTAGAGGTTAACGGAAGTTAGGTCTATGTTAGCTCTGGGATATGCTCTAATCAGGCTCATACTTTCGCATATTTCTCATACTAGATGGCCGGATTCTGGGCTTTTTCTGGTTTGGATCACGTAGTAATGTGGTACCACACTGAAACAGTCAATTAAACCTGGTTTCGGTCAATATTTTAGGGGATAACGCATGTTAGGTCTATGTTAGGTTTGGAATTTGCCCTCATGAGGCTAATACTTTCGCATATTTCTCATACTTGTTGGCCAGACCCTGTGCTTTTACTGGTTGGGATCACGTAGTAATGTGGGACCACATTGAAACAGTCGATTAAACCTGGTCTCCATCAATATTTTGGAGGATAACGCATGCTAGGTCTGGGTTAGGTCTGGGATTTGCCATCTTCTGTCTCATACTTTCGCATTATTCACATACGTGTTGGCCAGTTCCTGGGTATTTTCTGGTTTGGATCTCGTGGTAATGTGTTACCACACTGAAACAGACCATTAAACCTGGTTTCGATCAATATATTAGGGGATAACGCATGTTAGGTCTATGTTAGGTCTGGAACTTGCTCTCATCAGGCTCATACTTTCGCATTCCTCACATACTTGTTGGCCAGATTCTGGGTTTTTTCTGGTTTGGGTCACATAGTAATGTGGTACCACACTGAAACAGTCGACTAAACTTGGTCACGATCAATATTTTAGAGGATAACGCATGTTAGGTCTAGGTTAGGTCTGGGATTTGCTCTCATCAGGCACATACTTTCGCATATTTCTGATACTTGATGGCCAGATTCTGTCCTTTTTCTGGTATCTATCACGTGGTAATGCGGTACCACACTGAAACAGTCCATTAAACCTGGTTTCGATCAATATTTTAGAGGATAACGCATGATAGGTCTAGGCTAGGCCTTGGATTTGCCCTCTTCAGGCTCACGCTTTCGCATATTTCTCATACATGATGGCCAGATTCTGGGCCTTTTTTGGTTTCGATCACGTAGTAATGCGGTACCACACTGAAACAGTCCATTAAACCTGGTTCCGATCAATGTTTTAGAGGATAACGCATGTTAGGTCTCGGTTAGGCCTTGGATTTGCCCCCTTCAGGCTCACGCATTCGCATATTTCTCATACTTGATGGCCAGATTCTGGGCGTTTTTTGATTTGGATCACGTAGTATTGTGGTACCGCACTGAAACAGTCCATTAAAGCTGGTTTCGTTCAATATTTTAGAGGATAACGCATGGTATGTCTATGTTAGGTCTGGGATTTGCTCTCATCAGGCTCATACTTTCGCATATTTCTCATACTTGATGGCCAGTATCTGGGCTTTTTCTGGTTTGGATCACGTAGTAATGTAGCACCACACTGAAACAGTCAATTCAACCTGGTCTCGATGAATATTTTAGAGGATAACGCATGTTAGATCTGGGTTAGGTCTAGGATTTGCCCTCATCAGGCTCATATTTTCGCACTTTTCGCATGCTCGTTGACCAGATTCTGGGCTTTTTTTGGTTTGGATCACGTAGTAATGTGGTACCACACTGAAACATTCCATTAAACCTGGTTTCGATCAATATTTTAGAGGATAACGCATGGTAGGTCTATGTTAGGTCTGGGATTTCCTCTCATCAGGCTCATACTTTCGCATATTTCTCATACTTGATGGCCAGATTCTGGGCTTTTTTTGGTTTGGATCACATAGTAATGTGGTACAACACTGAAACAGTTGATTAAACCTGGTCTCCATCAATATTTTGGAGGATAACGCATGCTAGGTCTGGGTTAGGTCTGGGATTTGCCATCTTCTGTCTCATACTTTCGCATTATTCACATACATGTTGGCCAGATCCTGGGTTTTCTCTGGTTTGGATCTCGTGGTAATGTGTTACCACACTGAAACAGACCATTAAACCTGGTTTTGATCAATACTTTACAGGGTAACACATGTTATGTCTAGGTATGTCTAGGATTTCCACTGAACAGGCTCATACTTTCGCATATTTCTGATACATGATGGCCAGATTCTGATCTTTTTCTGGTTTCGATCACGTAGTAATGCGGTACCACACTGAAACAGTCCATTAAACCTGGTTTCGATCAATATTTTAGCGGATAACGCATGTTAGGTCTATGTTAGGTCTGGGATTTGCTCTCATCAGGCTCATACTTTCGCATATTTCTCATACTTGATGGCCAGATTCTGGTCTTTTTCAGGTATCTATCACGTAGTAATGCGGTACCACACTGAAACAGTCCATCAAACCTGGTTTCGATCAATATTTTAGCGGATAACGCATGTTAGGTCTATGTTAGGTCTGGGATTTGCTCTCACCAGACTCATACTTTCGCAAATTTCTCATACTTGATGGCCAGATTCTGGGCTTTTTTTGGTTTGGATCACGTAGTAATGTGTTACCACACTGAAACATTCCATTAAACCTGGTTTCGATCAATATTTTAGAGGATAACGCATGGTAGGTCTATGTTAGGTCTGGGATTTGCTATCATCAGGCTCATACTTTCGCATATTCCTCATACTTGATGGCCAGATTCTGGGCTTTTTCAGGTATCTATCACGTAGTAATGCGGTACCACACTGAAACAGTCCATCAAACCTGGTTTCGATCAATATTTTAGCGGATAACGCATGTTAGGTCTATGTTAGGCCTTGGATTTGCCCTCATCAGACTCATACTTTCGCATTCTTCACATACATGTTGAACAAATCCCGGGTTTTTTCTGGTTTGGATCTCGTGGTAATGTGTTACCACACTGAAACAGACCATTAAACCTGGTTTCGATCAATATTTTAGAGGATAACGCATGGTAGGTCTATGTTAGCCCTGGGATTTGCTCTAATCAGGCTCATACTTTTGCATATTTCTCATACTTGATGGCCAGATTCTGGGCGTTTTTTGATTTGGATCACGTAGTATTGTGGTACCGCACTGAAACAGTCCATTAAAGCTGGTTTCGTTCAATATTTTAGAGGATAACGCATGGTATGTCTATGTTAGGTCTGGGATTTGCTCTCATCAGGCTCATACTTTCGCATATTTCTCATACTTGATGGCCAGTATCTGGGCTTTTTCTGGTTTGGATCACGTAGTAATGTAGCACCACACTGAAACAGTCAATTCAACCTGGTCTCGATGAATATTTTAGAGGATAACGCATGTTAGATCTGGTTTAGGTCTAGGATTTGCCCTCATCAGGCTCATATTTTCGCACTTTTCGCATGCTCGTTGACCAGATTCTGGGCTTTTTTTGGTTTGGATCACGTAGTAATGTGGTACCACACTGAAACATTCCATTAAACCTGGTTCCGATCAATATTTTAGAGGATAACGCATGGTAGGTCTATGTTAGGTCTGGGATTTCCTCTCATCAGGCTCATACTTTCGCATATTTCTCATACTTGATGGCCAGATTCTGGGCTTTTTTTGGTTTGGATCACATAGTAATGTGGTACAACACTGAAACAGTCGATTAAACCTGGTCTCCATCAATATTTTGGAGGATAACGCATGCTAGGTCTGGGTTAGGTCTGGGATTTGCCATCTTCTGTCTCATACTTTCGCATTATTCACATACATGTTGGCCAGATCCTGGGTTTTCTCTGGTTTGGATCTCGTGGTAATGTGTTACCACACTGAAACAGACCATTAAACCTGGTTTTGATCAATACTTTACAGGGTAACACATGTTATGTCTAGGTATGTCTAGGATTTCCACTGAACAGGCTCATACTTTCGCATATTTCTGATACATGATGGCCAGATTCTGATCTTTTTCTGGTTTCGATCACGTAGTAATGCGGTACCACACTGAAACAGTCCATTAAACCTGGTTTCGATCAATATTTTAGCGGATAACGCATGTTAGGTCTATGTTAGGTCTGGGATTTGCTCTCATCAGGCTCATACTTTCGCATATTTCTCATACTTGATGGCCAGATTCTGGTCTTTTTCAGGTATCTATCACGTAGTAATGCGGTACCACACTGAAACAGTCCATCAAACCTGGTTTCGATCAATATTTTAGCGGATAACGCATGTTAGGTCTATGTTAGGTCTGGGATTTGCTCTCACCAGACTCATACTTTCGCAAATTTCTCATACTTGATGGCCAGATTCTGGGCTTTTTTTGGTTTGGATCACGTAGTAATGTGGTACCACACTGAAACATTCCATTAAACCTGGTTTCGATCAATATTTTAGAGGATAACGCATGGTAGGTCTATGTTAGGTCTGGGATTTGCTATCATCAGGCTCATACTTTCGCATATTCCTCATACTTGATGGCCAGATTCTGGGCTTTTTCAGGTATCCATCACGTAGTAATGCGGTACCACACTGAAACAGTCCATCAAACCTGGTTTCGATCAATATTTTAGCGGATAACGCATGTTAGGTCTATGTTAGGCCTTGGATTTGCCCTCATCAGACTCATACTTTCGCATTCTTCACATACATGTTGAACAAATCCCGGGTTTTTTCTGGTTTGGATCTCGTGGTAATGTGTTACCACACTGAAACAGACCATTAAACCTGGTTTCGATCAATATTTTAGAGGATAACGCATGGTAGGTCTATGTTAGCCCTGGGATTTGCTCTAATCAGGCTCATACTTTCGCATATTTCTCATACTTGATGGCCAGATTCTGGGCTTTTTCTGGTTTGGATCACGTAGTAATGTGGTACCACACTGAAACAGTCCATTAAACCTGGTTTCGGTCAATATTTTAGAGGATAACGCATGTTAGGTCTATGTTAGGTTTGGAATTTGCCCTCATGAGGCTAATACTTTCGCATATTTCCCATACTTGTTGGCCAGACCCTGTGCTTTTACTGGCTGGGATCACGTAGTAATGTGGGACCACATTGAAACAGTCGATTAAACCTGGTCTCCATCAATATTTTGGAGGATAACGCATGCTAGGTCTGGGTTAGGTCTGGGATTTGCCATCTTCTGTCTCATACTTTCGCATTCTTCACATACTCGTTGAACAGATCCCGGGTTTTTTCTGGTCTGGATCACGTGGTAATGCGGTACCACACTGAAACAGTCCATTAAACCTGGTTTCGATCAATATTTTAGAGGATAACGCATGTTAGGTCTCGATTAGGCCTTGGATTTGCCCTCTTCAGGCTCACGCTTTCGCATATTTCTCATACTTGATGGCCAGATTCTGGGCCTTTTTTGGTTTCGATCACGTAGTAATGCGGTACCACACTGAAACAGTCCATTAAACCTGGTTTCGATCAATGTTTCAGAGGATAACGCATGTTAGGTCTCGATTAGGCCTTGGATTTGCCCTCTTCAGGCTCACGCTTTCGCATATTTCTCATACTTGATGGCCAGATTCTGTGCTTTTTTTGATTTGGATCACGTAGTATTGTGGTACCGCACTCAAACAGTCCATTAAAGCTGGTTTCGATCAATATTTTAGAGGATAACGCATGGTAGGTCTATGTTAGGTCTGGAATTTGCTCTCATCAAGCTCACACGTTCGCATATTTCTCATACTTGATGGCCAGTTTCTGGGCTTTTTCTGGTTTGGAACACGTAGTAATGTAGTACCACACTGAAACAGTCAATTCAACCTGGTCTCGATGAATATTTTAGAGGATAACGCATGTTAGATCTGGGTTAGGTCTAGGATTTGCCCTCACCAGGCTCATATTTTCGCATTTTTCGCATGCTCGTTGACCAGATCCTGGGCTTTTTCTGGTTTGAATCGTGTAGTAATGTGGTACGACACTGAAACAGTCCATCAATCCTGGTTTCGATCAATATTTTAGCGGATAACGCATGTTAGGTCTATGTTAGGTCTGGGATTTGCTCCCACCAGACTCATACTTTCGCATATTTCTCATACTTGATGGCCAGATTCTGGGCTTTTTTTGGTTTGAATCACGTAGTAATGTGGTACCACACTGAAACAGTCAATTAAACCTGATTTCGATAAATGCTTTAGAGGATAACGCATTTTAGGTCTAGGTTAGGGATGGATTTGCCCTCATCAGACTCATACTTTCGCATTCTTCACATACTTGTGGAAGAGATCCTGGGTTCTTTCCGGTTTGGTTCGTGTAGTAATGTGGTACGACACTGAAACAGTCCATCAAACCTGGTTTCGATCAATATTTTAGCGGATAACGCATGTTAGGTCTATGTTAGGTCTGGGATTTGCTCTCACCAGACTCATACTTTCGCATATTTCTCATACTTGATGGCCAGATTCTGGGCTTTTTTTGGTTTGGATCACGTAGTAATGTGGTACCACACTGAAACATTCCATTAAACCTGGTTTCGATCAATATTTTAGAGGATAACGCATGGTAGGTCTATGTTAGTTCTGGGATTTGCTCTCATCAGGCTCATACTTTCGCATATTCCTCATACTTGATGGCCAGATTCTGGGCTTTTTTTGGTTTGGATCACGTAGTAATGTGGTACCACACTGAAACATTCCATTAAACCTGGTTTCGATGAATATTTTAGAGGATAACGCATGGTAGGTCTATGTTAGGTCTGGGATTTGCTCTCATCAGGCTCATACTTTCGCATATTTCTCATACTTGATGGCCAGATACTGGGCTTTTTCTGGTTTGGATCACGTGGTAATGTGGTACCACACTGAAACACTCAACTAAACCGAGTCTGGGTCAACATTTCAAAGGATAACGCATGTTAGGTCTAGGTTAGGTCTGTGATTTGCCCTCATGAGGCTAATACTTTCGCATATTTCTCATACTTGTTGGCCAGACCCTGGGCTTTTACTGGTTGGGATCACGTAGTAATGTGGGACCACATAGAAACAGTCGATTATACCTGGTCTCGATCAATATTTTGGAGGATAACGCATGCTAGGTCTGTGTTAGGTCTGAGATTTGCCATCTTCTGTCTCATACTTTCGCATTATTCACATACATGTTGGCCAGATCCTGGGTTTTTTCTGGTTTGGATCTCGTGGTAATGTGTTACCACACTGAAACAGACCATTAAACCTGGTTTCGATCAATATTTTAGAGGATAACGCATGTTAGGTCTATGTTAGGTCTGGAATTTGCACTCATCAGGCTCATACTTTCGCATATTCCTCATACTTGATGGCCAGATTCTGGGCTTTTTTTGGTTTGGATCACGTAGTAATGTGGTACCACACTGAAACATTCCATTAAACCTGGTTTCGATGAATATTTTAGAGGATAACGCATGGTAGGTTTATGTTAGGTCTGGGATTTGCTCTCATCAGGCACATACTTTCGCATGTTTCTGATACTTGATGGCCAGATTCTGGTCTTTTTCAGGTATCTATCACGTAGTAATGCGGTACCACACTGAAACAGTCCATTAAACCTGATTTCGATCAATGCTTTAGAGGATAACGCATTTTAGGTCTAGGTTAGTTCTTGGATTTGCCCTCTTCAGGCTCACGCTTTCCCATATTTCTCATACTTGATGGCCATATTCTGGGCTTTTTTTGGTTTGGATCACGTAGTATTGTGGTACCGCACTGAAACAGTCCATTAAAGCTGGTTTCGATCAATATATTAGAGGATAACGCATGTTAGGTCTATGTTAGGTCTGGAATTTGCTCTCATCAGGCTCATACTTTCGCATTCCTCACATACTTGTTGGCCAGATCCTGGGTTTTTTCTGGTTTGGGTCACATAGTAATGTGGTACCACACTGAAACAGTCGACTAAACTTGGTCACGATCAATATTTCAGAGGATAACGCATGTTAGGTCTAGGTCAGGTCTGGGATTTGCTCTTATCAAGCACATACTTTCGCATATTTCTGATACTTGATGGCCAGATTCTGGTCTTTTTCAGGTATCTATCACGTAGTAATGCGGTACCACACTGAAACAGTCCATTAAACCTGATTTCGATCAATGCTTTAGAGGATAACGCATTTTAGGTCTAGGTTAGTGCTTGGATTTGCCCTCTTCAGGCTCACGCTTTCCCATATTTCTCATACTTGATGGCCACATTCTGGGCTTTTTTTGGTTTGGATCACGTAGTATTGTGGTACCGCACTGAAACAGTCCATAAAAGCTGGTTTCGATCAATATATTAGAGGATAACGCATGTTAGGTCTATGTTAGGTCTGGAATTTGCTCTCATCAGGCTCATACTTTCGCATTCCTCACATACTTGTTGGCCAGATCCTGGGTCTTTTCTGGTTTGGGTCACATAGTAATGTGGTACCACACTGAAACAGTCGACTACACTTGGTCACGATCAATATTTTAGAGGATAACGCATGTTAGTTCTAGGTTAGGTCTGGGATTTGCTCTCATCAGGCACATACTTTCGCATATTTCTGATACTTGATGGCCAGATTCTGTTCTTTTTCTGGTATCTATCACGTAGTAATGCGGTACCACACTGAAACAGTCCATTAAACCTGATTTCGATAAATGCTTTAGAGGATAACGCATTTTAGGTCTAGGTTAGGTCTGGGATTTGCTCTCATCAGGCTCATACTTTCGCATATTTCTCATACTTGATGGCCAGATTCTGGGCTTTTTTGGTTTCGATCACGTAGTAGTGCGGTACCACACTGAAACTGTCAATTAAACCTGGTTTCGATCAATATTTTACAGGATAACACATGTTATGTCTAGGTATGTCTAGGATTTCCACTGAACAGGCTCATACTTTCGCATATTTCTGATACATGATGGCCAGATTCTGATCTTTTTCTGGTTTCGATCACGTAGTAATGTGGGTCCACATTGAAACAGTCGATTAAGCCTGGTCTCCATCAATATTTTGGAGGATAACGCATGCTAGGTCTGTGTTAGGTCTGGGATTTGCCATATTCTGTCTCATACTATCGCATTATTCACATACATGTTGGCCAGATCCTGGGTTTTTTCTGGTTTGAATCTCGTGGTAATGTGTTACCACACTGAGACAGACCATTAAACCTGGTTTCGATCAATATTTTAGAGGAAAACGCATGGTAGGTCTATGTTAGCTCTGGGATTTGCTGTAATCAGGCTCATACTTTCGCATATTTCTCATACTTGATGGCCAGATTCTGGGCTTTTTCTGGTTTGGATCACGTAGTAATGTGGTACCACACTGAAACAGTCCATTAAACCTGGTTTCGGTCAATATTTTGGAGGATAACGCATGCTAGGTCTGGGTTAGGTCTGGGATTTGCAATCTTCTGCCTCATACTTTCGCATTCCTCACATACTTGTTGGCCAGATCCTGGGTTTTTTCTGGTTTGGGTCACATAGTAATGTGGTGCCACACTGAAACAGTCGACTAAACTTGGTCACGATCAATATTTTAGAGGATAACGCATGTTAGGTCTAGGTTAGGTCTGGGATTTGCTCTCATCAGGCACATACTTTCGCATATTTCTGATACTTGATGGCCAGATTCTGTTCTTTTTCTGGTATCTATCACGTACTAATGCGGTACCACACTGAAACAGTCCATTTAACCTGATTTCGATAAATGCTTTAGAGGATAACGCATTTTAGGTCTAGGTTAGGGATGGATTTGCCCTCATCAGACTCATACTTTCGCATTCTTCACATACTTGTTGAACAGATCCCGGGTTTTTTCTGGTTTGGATCACGTGGTAATGCGGTACCACACTGAAACAGTCCATTAAACCTGGTTTCAATCAATGTTTCAGAGGATAACGCATGTTAGGTCTCGGTTAGGCCTTGGATTTGCCCTCTTCAGGCTCACGCTTTCGCATATTTCTCATACTTGATGGCCAGATTCTGGGCTTTTTTTGATTTGGATCACGTAGTATTGTGGTACCGCACTGAAGCAGTCCATACGCCTGGTTTCGATCAATATTTTAGAGGATAACGCATGGTAGGTCTATGTTAGGTCTGGGATTTGCTCTCATCAGGCTCATACTTTCGCATAGTTCTCATACTTGATGGCCAGTTTCTGGGCTTTTTCTGGTTTGGATCACGTAGTAATGTAGTACCACACTGAAACAGTCAATTCAATCTGGTCTCGATGAATATTTTAGAGGATAACGCATGTTAGATCTGGGTTAGATCTAGGATTTGCCCTCATCAGGCTCATATTTTCGCATTTTTCGCATGCTCGTTGACCAGATCCTGAGCTTTTTCTGGTTTGAATCGTGTAGTAATGTGGTACGACACTGAAACAGTCCATCAAACCTGGTTTCGATCAATATTTTAGCGGATAACGCATGTTAGGTCTATGTTAGGTCTGGGATTTGCTCTCACCAGACTCATACTTTCGCATACTTCTCATACTTGATGGCCAGATTCTGGGCCTTTTTTGGTTTCGATCACGTAGTAATGCGGTACCACGCTGAAACAGGCCATTAAACCTGGTTTCGATCAATATTTTAGAGGATAAAGCATGTGAGGCCTATGTTAGGTCCGAGATTTGCCCTCATCTGGCTCACGCTTTCGCATATTTCTCATACTTGATGGCCAGATTCTGGGCCTTTTTTGGTTTCGATCACGTAGTAATGCGGTACCACGCTGAAACAGGCCATTAAACCTGGTTTCGGTCAATATTTTGGAGGATAACGCATGCTAGGTCTGGGTTAGGTCTGGGATTTGCAATCTTCTGCCTCATACTTTCGCATTCCTCACATACTTGTTGGCCAGATCCTGGGTTTTTTCTGGTTTGGGTCACATAGTAATGTGGTGCCACACTGAAACAGTCGACTAAACTTGGTCACGATCAATATTTTAGAGGATAACGCATGTTAGGTCTAGGTTAGGTCTGGGATTTGCTCTCATCAGGCTCATACTTTCGCATAGTTCTCATACTTGATGGCCAGTTTCTGGGCTTTTTCTGGTTTGGATCACGTAGTAATGTGGTACCATACTGAAACAGCACGACTAAACCTGCTTTCGATCAATATTTTTGAGGATAACACATGATAGGTCTAGGTTCGGTCTGGGATTTGCTCTCATCAGGCTGATACTTTCGCATATTTCTCATACTTGATGGCCAGATTCTGGGCCTTTTTTGGTTTCGATCACGTAGTAATGCGGTACCACGCTGAAACAGGCCATTAAACCTGGTTTCGATCAATATTTTAGAGGATAAAGCATGTGAGGCCTATGTTAGGTCCGAGATTTGCCCTCATCTGGCTCACGCGTTCGCATTCTTCACATACCTGTTGAACATATCCATGGTTTTTTCTGGTTTGGATCACGTGGTAATGTGGTACCACACTGAAACAGTCCATTAAACCTAGTCTGGGTCAACATTTCAAAGGATAACTCATGTTAGGTCAAGGTTAGGTCTGGGATTTGCTCTCATCAGGCTCATACATTCGCATATTTCTCATACTTGACGGCCAGATCCTGGGCTTTTTCTGTTTTGGATCTCATAGTAAAGTGGTACCACACTGAAACAGTCCATTAAACTTGGTTTCGATCAATATTTTAGAATATAACGCAACTTAGGTCTTGGTTAGGCCTTAGATTTGCCCTCATCAGGCTCAGACGTTCGTGTTCTTCACATACCTGGTGAACAGATCGTGGGTTTTTTCTGGTTTGCATCACGTGGTAATGTGGTAGCACACTGAAACAGACAATTATGCCTGGTTTCTATCAATATTTTAGAGGATAACACATGCTAGGTCTAGGTTAGGTCTGGCATTTGCTCACATCAGGCTCATACTTTCGCATATTTCTCGTACTTGTTGGCCAGATTCTGGGCTTTTTTTGGTTTGGATCACGTAGTAGTGTGGTACCACACTGAAACAGTCGACTAAACCTGGTCTCGGTCAATATTTTAGGCGATAACGCATGTTAGGTCTAGGTTAGGTCTGGGATTTGCTCTCATCAGGCTCATACTTTCGCATATTTCTCGTACTTGTTGGCCAGATCCTGTGCCTTTTCTGGTTTGGATCACGTATTAATGTGGTATCACACTGAAACTGTCGACTAAACCTGGTCACGATCAATATTTTAGAGGATAACGCATGTTAGGTCTAGGTTCGGTCTGGGATTTGCTCTCATCAGGCTGATACTTTCGCATATTTCTCATACTTGATGGCCAGATTCTGGGCCTTTTTTGGTTTCGATCACGTAGTAATGCGGTACCACGCTGAAACAGGCCATTAAACCTGGTTTCGATCAATATTTTAGAGGATAACACATGTTAGGTCTAGGTTAGGTCTGGGATTTGCTCTCATCAGGCTCATACTTTCGCATATTTCTCATTCTTGTTAGCCAGATCCTGGGCTTTCACTGGTTTGGATCACGTAGTTATGTGGTACCACATTGAAACAGTCGTCTAAACCTGTTCTCGGTCAATATTTAAGAGGATAACGCATGTTAGGTCTAGGTTAGGTCTGGGATTTGCTCTCATCAGGCTCATACTTTCGCATATTTCTCATTCTTGTTAGCCAGATCCTGGGATTTCACTGGTTTGGATCACGTAGTTATGTGGTACCACATTGAAACAGTCGTCTAAACCTGTTCTCGGTCAATATTTAAGAGGATAACGCATGTTAGGTCTAGGTTAGGTCTGGGATTTGCTCTCATCAGGCTCATACTTTCGCATATTTCTCATTCTTGTTAGCCAGATCCTGGGCTTTCACTGGTTTGGATCACGTAGTTATGTGGTACCACATTGAAACAGTCGTCTAAACCTGTTCTCGGTCAATATTTTAGAGGATAACACATGCTAGGTCTAGGTTAGGTCTGGCATTTGCTCACATCAGGCTCATACTTTCGCATATTTCTCGTACTTGTTGGCCAGATTCTGGGCTTTTTTTGGTTTGGATCACGTAGTAGTGTGGTATCACACTGAAACAGTCGACTAAACCTGGTCACGATCAATATTTTAGTGGATAACGCATGTTAGGTCTATGTTTGGTCCGGGATTTGCCCACATCAGGCTCACACTTTCGAATTCTTCACGTACCTGTTGAACAGATCCAGGGTTATTTCTGGTTTGGATCACGTAGTAATGTGGTACCACACTGAAACAGTCGACTAAACCTGGTCTCGGTCAATATTTTAGAGGATATCGCATGTTAGGTCTGGGCTAGGTCTGGGATTTGCTCTCATCAGGCTCATACTTTCGCATATTTCTCATTCTTGTTAGCCAGATCCTGGGCTTTCACTGGTTTGGATCACGTAGTTATGTGGTACCACATTGAAACAGTCGTCTAAACCTGTTCTCGGTCAATATTTAAGAGGATAACGCATGTTAGGTCTAGGTTAGGTCTGGGATTTGCTCTGATCAGGCTCATACTTTCGCATATTTCTCGTACTTGTTGGCCAGATCCTGCGCCTGTTCTGGTTTGGATCACGTATTAATGTGGTACCACACTGAAACTGTCGACTAAACCTGGTCACGATCAATATTTTAGAGGATAACGCATGTTAGGTCTAGGTTAGGTCTGGGATTTGCTCTCATCATGCTCATACTTTTGCATATTTCTCATTCTTGTTGGCCAGATCCTGGGCTTTTTTTGGTTTGGATCACGTAGTAATGGGGTACCACACTGATACTGTCCATTAAACCTGGTTTCGATCAATATTTTAGAGGATAACACATGTTAGGTCTAGGTTAGGTCTGGGATTTGCACTCATCAGGCTCATACTTTCGCATACTTCTCATACTTGATGGCCAGATCCTGGGCTTTTTTTGGTTTGGATCACGTAGTAATGGGGTACCACACTGATACTGTCCATTAAACCTGGTTTCGATCAATATTTTAGAGGATAACGCATGTTAGGTCTAGGATAGGTCTGGGATTTGCTCTCATCATGCTCATACTTTCGCATATTTCTCATTCTTGTTGGCCAGATCCTGGGCTTCTTCTGGTTTGGATCACGTAGTAATGTGGTACCACACTGAATCAGTCGACTAAACCTGGTCTCGGTCAATATTTTAGAGGATAACGCATGTTACGTCTAGGTTAGGTCTGGGATTTGCTATCATCATGCTCATACTTTCGCATATTTCTCATTCTTGTTGTCCAGATCCTGGGCTTTCACTGGTTTGGATCACACAGTAATGTGGTACCACACTGAAGCAGTCGATTAAACCTGGTTTCGATCGATATTTTTAAGGATAACGCATGTTAGGTCTAGGTTAGGTCTGGGATTTGCACTCATCAGGCTCATACCTTCGCATATTTCTCATTCTTGTTGGCCAGTTCCTGGGCTTTCACTGGTTTGGATCACGTAGTTATGTGGTACCACACTGAAACAGTCGAATTAAACCTGGTCTCGATCAATATTTTAGAGGATAACACATGTTACGTCTAGGTTAGGTCTGGGATTTGCTATCATCATGCTCATACTTTCGCATATTTCTCATTCTTGTTGTCCAGATCCTGGGCTTTCACTGGTTTGGATCACACAGTAATGTGGTACCACACTGAAGCAGTCGATTAAACCTGGTTTCGGTCGATATTTTTAAGGATAACGCATGTTAGGTCTAGGTTAGGTCTGGGATTTGCACTCATCTGGCTCATACTTTCGCATATTTCTCGTTCTTGTTGGCCAGATTCAGGGCTTTTTCTGGTTTGGATCACGTAGTAATGTGGTACCACACTGAAACAGTCGACTAAACCTGGTCTCGGTCAAGATTTTAGAGGATAACGCATGTTAGGTCTAGGTTAGGTCTGGGATTTGCTCTCATCAGGCTCATACTTTCGCATATTTCTCATTCTTGTTGGCCAGATCCTGGGCTTTCACTGGTTTGGATCACGTAGTTATGTGGTACCACACTGAAACAGTCAAATTAAACCTGGTCTCGATCAATATTTTAGAGGATAACACATGTTAGGTCTAGGTTAGGTCTGGGATTTGCCCTCATCAGGCTCATACTTTCGCATATTTCTCATACTTGATGGCCAGATTCAGGGCTTTTTCTGGTTTGGAACACGTGGAAATGTGGTACCACATGGAAACAGTAAATTAAACCTAGTCTGGGTCAACATTTCAAAGGATAACTCATGTTCGGTCTAGGTTAGGTCTGGGATTTGCCCTCATCAGGCTCATACTTTCGCATATTTCTCATACTTGATGGGGAGATTCTGGGCTTTTTTGGTTTGGATCACGTAGTAATGTGGTACCACACTGAAACAGTCGACTAAACCTGGTCACGATCAATATTTTAGTGGATAACGCATGTTAGGTCTATGTTTGGTCCGGGATTTGCCCACATCAGGCTCACACTTTCGCATTCTTCACGTACCTGTTGAACAGATCCAGCGTTATCTCTGGTTTGGATCACGTAGTAATGTGGTAGCACACTGAAACAGTCGACTAAACCTGGTCTCGGTCAATATTTTAGAGGATATCGCATGTTAGGTCTGGGCTAGGTCTGGGATTTGCACTCATCAGGCTCACACCTTCGCATATTTCTCATACTTGTTGGCCAGATTCTGGGCTTTTTTTGGTTTGGATCACGTAGTATTGGGGTACCACCCTGATACTGTCCATTAAACCTGGTTTCGATCAATATTTTAGAGGATAACGCATGTTAGGTCTAGGTTAGGTCTGGGATTTGCTCTCATCATGCTCATACTTTCGCATATTTCTCATTCTTGTTGGCCAGATTCTGGGCTTTTTTTGGCTTGGATCACGTAGTAATGTGGTACCACACTGAAACAGCCGATTAAACCTGGTTTCGATCAATATTTTAGAGGATAACGCATGTTAGGTCTATGTTAGGTCTGGGATTTGCTCTCATCAGGCTCATACATTCACATTTTCCGCATACTTGTTGGCCAGATCCTGGGCTTTTTCTGGTTTAACGTAGTAATGTGGTACCACACTGAAACAGTCGACTAAACCTGGTCACGATCAATATTTTAGTGGATAACGCATGTTAGGTCTATGTTAGGTCTGGGATTTGCTCTCATCAGGCTCATACTTTCGCATATTTCTCATACTTGATGGCCAGATTCTGGGCCTTTTTTGGTTTCGATCACGTAGTAATGCGGTACCACGCTGAAACAGGCCATTAAACCTGGTTTCGATTAATATTTTATAGGATAACGCATGTTAGGTCTATGTTAGGTCTGGGATTTGCTCTCATCAGGCTCATACATTCGCATATTTCTCGTACTTGTTGGCCAGATCCTGCGCCTTTTCTGGTTTGGATCACGTGGTAATGTGGTACCACGCTGAAACAGACCATTAAACCTGGTTTCGATCAATATTTTAGAGGATAACGCATGTTAGGTCTATGTTAGGTCCGGGATTTGCCCTCATCAGGCTCACACTTTCGCATTCTTCACATACCTGTTGAACAGATCCAGGGTTTTTTCTGGTTTGGATCACGTGGTAATGTGGTACCACACTGAAACAGTCCATTAAACCTAGTCTGGGTCAACATTTCAAAGGATAACTCATGTTAGGTCTAGGTTAGGTCTGGGATTTGCACTCATCAGGCTCATACATTCGCATATTTCTCATACTTGATGGCCAGATCCTGGGCTTTTTCTGTTTTGGATCACGTAGTAAAGTGGTACCACGCTGAAACAGTCGAGTAAACCTGGTCTCGGTCAATATTTTAGAGGATAACGCATGTTAGGTCTAGGCTAGGTCTGGGATTTGCACTCATCAGGCTCATACTTTCGCATATTTCTCATACTTGTTGGCCAGATTCTGGGCTTTTTTTGGCTTGGATCACGTAGTAATGTGGTACCTCACTGAAACTGTCCATTAAACCTGGTTTCGATCAATATTTTAGGGGATAACGCATGTTAGGTCTATGTTAGGTCTGGGATTTGCTCTCATCAGGCTCATACATTCACATTTTCCGCATAGTTGTTGGCCCGATCCTGGTCTTTTCCTGGTTTGGATCAAGTGGTAATGTGGTATCACACGGAAAGAGTCCATTAAACCTGGTTTCGATCAATATTTTTGAGGATAACACATGATAGGTCTAGGTTAGGTCTGGGATTTGCACTCATCAGGCTCATACTTTCGCATATTTCTCATACTTGATGGCCAGATTCTGGGCTGTTTTTGGTTCGGATCACGTTGCAATGTGGTACCACACTGAAACAGACCATTAAACCTGGTTTCGATCAATATTTTAGAGGATAACGCAACTTAGGTCTTGGTTAGGCCTTGGATTTGCCCTCATCAGGCTCAGACGTTCGCGTTCTTCACATACCTGGTGAACAGATCGTGGGTTTTTTCTGGTTTGCATCACGTGGTAATGTGGTAGCACACTGAAACAGACAATTATGCCTGGTTTCTATCAATATTTTAGAGGATAACACATGCTAGGTCTAGGTTAGGTCTGGGATTTGCTATCATCATGCTCATACTTTCACATATTTCTCATTCTTGTTGTCCAGATCCTGGGCTTTCACTGGTTTGGATCACACAGTAATATGGTACCACACTGAAACAGTCGATTAAACCTGGTTTCGATCGATATTTTAGAGGATAACGCATGTTAGGTCTAGGTTCGGTCTGGGATTTGCTCTCATCAGGCTGATACCTTCGCATATTTCTCATACTTGATGGCCAGATTCTGGGCCTTTTTTGGTTTCGATCACGTAGTAATGCGGTACCACGCTGAAACAGGCCATTAAACCTGGTTTCGATTAATATTTTATAGGATAACGCATGTTAGGTCTATGTTAGGTCTGGGATTTGCTCTCATCAGGCTCATACTTTCGCATATTTCTCATACTTGATGGCCAGATCCTGGCCTTTTTCTGGTTCTGGATCACGTAGTAATGTGGTACCACACTGAAACAGTCGACTAAACCTGCTTTCGATCAATATTTTTGAGGATAACACATGATAGGTCTTGGTTAGGTCTGGGATTTGCACTCATCAGGCTCATACTCTCGCATATTTCTCGCACTTGTTGGCCAGATTCTGCGCCTTTTCTGGTTTGGATCACGTGGTAATGTGGTACCACGCTGAAACAGACCATTAAACCTGGTTTCGATCAATATTTTAGAGGATAACGCATGTTAGGTCTATGTTAGGTCCGGGATTTGCCCTCATCAGGCTCACACTTTCGCATTCTTCACATACCTGTTGAACAGATCCAGGGTTTTTTCTGGTTTGGATCACGTGGTAATGTGGTACCACACTGAAACAGCCCATTAAACCTAGTCTGGGTCAACATTTTAGAGGATAACGCATGTTAGGTCTAGGTTCGGTCTGGGATTTGCTCTCATCAGGCTGATACCTTCGCATATTTCTCATACTTGATGGCCAGATTCAGGGCTTTTTCTGGTTTGGATCACGTAGTAATGTGGTACCACACTGAAACAGTCGACTAAACCTGGTCTCGGTCAAGATTTTAGAGGATAACGCGTGTTAGGTCTAGGTTAGGTCTGGGATTTGCTCTCATCAGGCTCATACTTGCGCATATTTCTCGTACTTGTTGGCCAGATCCTGCGCCTTTTCTGGTTTGGATCACGTAGTAATGTGGTACCACACTGAGACAGTCGACTAAACCTGGTCACGATCAATATTTTAGAGGATAACACATGTTAGGTCTAGGTTAGGTCTGGGATTTGCACTCATCAGGCTCATACTTTCGCATATTTCTCATACTTGATGGCCAGATTCTGGGCTGTTTTTGGTTCGGATCACGTTGCAATGTGGTACCACACTGAAACAGTCCATTAAACCTGGTTTCGATCAATATTTTAGAGGATAACGCAACTTAGGTCTTGGTTAGGCCTTGGATTTGCCCTCATCAGGCTCAGACGTTCGCGTTCTTCACATACCTGGTGAACAGATCGTGGGTTTTTTCTGGTTTGCATCACGTGGTAATGTGGTAGCACACTGAAACAGACAATTATGCCTGGTTTCTATCAATATTTTAGAGGATAACACATGCTAGGTCTAGGTTAGGTCTGGGATTTGCTATCATCATGCTCATACTTTCACATATTTCTCATTCTTGTTGTCCAGATCCTGGGCTTTCACTGGTTTGGATCACACACTAATATGGTACCACACTGAAACAGTCGATTAAACCTGGTTTCGATCGATATTTTAGAGGATAACGCATGTTAGGTCTAGGTTCGGATTTGCTCTCATCAGGCTGATACCTTCGCATATTTCTCATACTTGATGGCCAGATTCTGGGCCTTTTTTGGTTTCGATCACGTAGTAATGCGGTACCACGCGGAAACAGGCCATTAAACCTGGTTTCGATTAATATTTTATAGGATAACGCATGTTAGGTCTATGTTAGGTCTGGGATTTGCTCTCATCAGGCTCATACATTCACATTTTCCGCATAGTTGTTGGCCAGATCCTGGGCTTTTCCTGGTTTGGATCAGGTGGTAATGTGGTATCCCTCGGAAAGAGTCCATTAAACCTGGTTTCGATCAATATTTTTGAGGATAACACATGATAGGTCTAGGTTAGGTCTGGGATTTGCACTCATCAGGCTCATACTTTCGCATATTTCTCATACTTGATGGCCAGATTCTGGGCTGTTTTTGGTTCGGATCACGTTGCAATGTGGTACCACACTGAAACAGACCATTAAACCTGGTTTCGATCAATATTTTAGAGGATAACGCAACTTAGGTCTTGGTTAGGCCTTGGATTTGCCCTCATCAGGCTCAGACGTTCGCGTTCTTCACATACCTGGTGAACAGATCGTGGGTTTTTTCTGGTTTGCATCACGTGGTAATGTGGTAGCACACTGAAACAGACAATTATGCCTGGTTTCTATCAATATTTTAGAGGATAACACATGCTAGGTCTAGGTTAGGTCTGGGATTTGCTATCATCATGCTCATACTTTCACATATTTCTCATTCTTGTTGTCCAGATCCTGGGCTTTCACTGGTTTGGATCACACAGTAATATGGTACCACACTGAAACAGTCGATTAAACCTGGTTTCGATCGATATTTTAGAGGATAACGCATGTTAGGTCTAGGTTCGGTCTGGGATTTGCTCTCATCAGGCTGATACCTTCGCATATTTCTCATACTTGATGGCCAGATTCTGGGCCTTTTTTGGTTTCGATCACGTAGTAATGCGGTACCACGCTGAAACAGGCCATTAAACCTGGTTTCGATTAATATTTTATAGGATAACGCATGTTAGGTCTATGTTAGGTCTGGGATTTGCTCTCATCAGGCTCATACCTTCGCATATTTCTCATACTTGATGGCCAGATTCTGGGCCTTTTTTGGTTTCGATCACGTAGTAATGCGGTACCACGCTGAAACAGGCCATTAAACCTGGTTTCGATTAATATTTTATAGGATAACGCATGTTAGGTCTATGTTAGGTCTGGGATTTGCTCTCATCAGGCTCATACTTTCGCATATTTCTCATACTTGATGGCCAGATTCTGGGCCTTTTTTGGTTTCGATCACGTAGTAATGCGGTACCACGCTGAAACAGGCCATTAAACCTGGTTTCGATTAATATTTTATAGGATAACGCATGATAGGTCTAGGTTAGGTCTGGGATTTGCGCTCATCAGGCTCATACTTTCGCATATTTCTCGTACTTGTTGGCCAGATCCTGCGCCTTTTCTGGTTTGGATCACGTGGTAATGTGGTACCACGCTGAAACAGACCATTAAACCTGGTTTCGATCAATATTTTAGAGGATAACGCATGTTAGGTCTATGTTAGGTCCGGGATTTGCCCTCATCAGGCTCACACTTTCGCATTCTTCACATACCTGTTGAACAGATCCAGGGTTTTTTCTGTTTTGGATCACGTGGTAATGTGGTACCACACTGAAACAGTCCATTAAACCTAGTCTGGGTCAACATTTCAAAGGATAACTCATGTTAGGTCTAGGTTAGGCCTGGGATTTGCACTCATCAGGCTCATACATTCGCATATTTCTCATACTTGATGGCCAGATCCTGGGCTTTTTCTGTTTTGGATCACGTAGTAAAGTGGTACCACGCTGAAACAGTCGACTAAACCTGGTCTCGGTCAATATTTTAGAGGATAACGCATGTTAGGTCTAGGCTAGGTCTGGGATTTGCACCCATCAGGCTCATACTTTCGCATATTTCTCATACTTGTTGGCCAGATTCTGGGCTTTTTTTGGCTTGGATCACGTAGTAATGTGGTACCTCACTGAAACTGTCCATTAAACCTGGTTTCGATCAATATTTTAGGGGATAACGCATGTTAGGTCTATGTTAGGTCTGGGATTTGCTCTCATCAGGCTCATACATTCACATTTTCCGCATAGTTGTTGGCCAGATCCTGGGCTTTTCCTGGTTTGGATCAGGTGGTAATGTGGTATCCCTCGGAAAGAGTCCATTAAACCTGGTTTCGATCAATATTTTTGAGGATAACACATGATAGGTCTAGGTTAGGTCTGGGATTTGCACTCATCAGGCTCATACTTTCGCATATTTCTCATACTTGATGGCCAGATTCTGGGCTTTTTTTGGTTCGGATCACGTTGCAATGTGGTACCACACTGAAACAGTCCATTAAACCTGGTTTCGATCAATATTTTAGAGGATAACGCAACTTAGGTCTTGGTTAGGCCTTGGATTTGCCCTCATCAGGCTCAGACGTTCGCGTTCTTCACATACCTGGTGAACAGATCGTGGGTTTTTTCTGGTTTGCATCACGTGGTAATGTGGTAGCACACTGAAACAGACAATTATGCCTGGTTTCTATCAATATTTTAGAGGATAACACATGCTAGGTCTTGGTTAGGTCTGGGATGTGCACTCATCAGGCTCATACTTTCGCATATTTCTCGTACTTGTTGGCCAGATCCTGCGCCTTTTCTGGTTTGGATCACGTGGTAATGTGGTACCACGCTGAAACAGACCATTAAACCTGGTTTCGATCAATATTTTAGAGGATAACGCATGTTAGGTCTAGGTTCGGTCTGGGATCTGCTCTCATCAGGCTGATACCTTCGCATATTTCTCATACTTGATGGCCAGATCCTGCGCCTTTTCTGGTTTGGATCACGTGGTAATGTGGTACCACGCTGAAACAGACCATTAACCCTGGTTTCGATCAATATTTTAGAGGATAACGCATGTTAGGTCTATGTTAGGTCCGGGATTTGCCCTCATCAGGCTCACACTTTCGCATTCTTCACATACCTATTGAACAGATCCAGGGTTTTTTCTGGTTTGGATTACGTGGTAATGTGGTACCACACTGAAACAGTCGATTAAACCTGGTTTCGATCGATATTTTAGAGGATAACGCATGTTAGGTCTAGGTTCGGTCTGGGATCTGCTCTCATCAGGCTGATACCTTCGCATATTTCTCATACTTGATGGCCAGATTCTGGGCCTTTTTTGGTTTCGATCACGTAGTAATGCGGTACCACGCTGAAACAGGCCATTAAACCTGGTTTCGATTAATATTTTATAGGATAACGCATGTTAGGTCTATGTTAGGTCTGGGATTTGCTCTCATCAGGCTCATACTTTCGCATATTTCTCATACTTGTTGGCCAGATTCTGGGCTTTTTTTGGCTTGGATCACGTAGTAATGTGGTACCTCACTGAAACTGTCCATTAAACCTGGTTTCGATTAATATTTTATAGGATAACGCATGATAGGTCTAGGTTAGGTCTGGGATTTGCACTCATCAGGCTCATACTTTCGCATATTTCTCGTACTTGTTGGCCAGATCCTGCGCCTTTTCTGGTTTGGATCACGTGGTAATGTGGTACCACGCTGAAACAGACCATTAAACCTGGTTTCGATCAATATTTTAGAGGATAACGCATGTTAGGTCTATGTTAGGTCCGGGATTTGCCCTCATCAGGCTCACACTTTCGCATTCTTCACATACCTGTTGAACAGATCAGGGTTTTTTCTGGTTTGGATCACGTGGTAATGTGGTACCACACTGAAACAGTCCATTAAACCTAGTCTGGGTCAACATTTCAAAGGATAACTCATGTTAGGTCTAGGTGAGGCCTGGGATTTGCCATCATCAGGCTCATACATTCGCATATTTCTCATATTTGATGGCCAGATCCTGGGCTTTTTCTGTTTTGGATCACGTAGTAAAGTGGTACTACGCTGAAACAGTCGACTAAACCTGGTCTCGGTCAATATTTTAGAGGATAACGCATGTTAGGTCTAGGCTAGGTCTGGGATTTGCACTCATCAGGCTCATACTTTCGCAGATTTCTCATACTTGTTGGCCAGATTCTGGGCTTTTTTTGGCTTGGATCACGTAGTAATGTGGTACCTCACTGAAACTGTCCATTAAACCTGGTTTCGATCAATATTTTAGGGGATAACGCATGTTAGGTCTATGTTAGGTCTGGGATTTGCTCTCATCAGGCTCATACATTCACATTTTCCGCATAGTTGTTGGCCAGATCCTGGGCTTTTCCTGGTTTGGATCAAGTGGTAATGTGGTATCCATCGGAAGGAGTCCATTAAACCTGGTTTCGATCAATATTTTTGAGGATAACACATGATAGGTCTAGGTTAGGTCTGGGATTTGCACTCATCAGGCTCATACTTTCGCATACTTCTCATACTTGATGGCCAGATTCTGGGCTTTTTTTGGTTCGGATCACGTTGCAATGTGGTACCACACTGAAACAGTCCATTAAACCTGGTTTCGATCAATATTTTAGAGGATAACGCAACTTAGGTCTTGGTTAGGCCTTGGATTTGGCCTCATCAGGCTCAGACGTTCGCGTTCTTCACATACCTGGTGAACAGATCGTGGGTTTTTTCTGGTTTGCATCACGTGGTAATGTGGTAGCACACTGAAACAGACAATTGTGCCTGGTTTCTATCAATATTTTAGAGGATAACCCATGCTAGGTCTAGGTTAGGTCTGGGATTTGCTATCATCACGCTCATACTTTCACATATATCTCATTCTTGTTGTCCAGATCCTGGGCTTTCACTGGTTTGGATCACACAGTAATATGGTACCACACTGAAACAGTCGATTAAACCTGGTTTCGATCGATATTTTAGAGGATAACGCATGTTAGGTCTAGGTTCGGTCTGGGATTTGCTCTCATCAGGCTGATACCTTCGCATATTTCTCATACTTGATGGCCAGATTCTGGGCCTTTTTTGGTTTCGATCACGTAGTAATGCGGTACCACGCTGAAACAGGCCATTAAACCTGGTTTCGATTAATATTTTATAGGATAACGCATGTTAGGTCTATGTTAGGTCTGGGATTTGCTCTCATCAGGCTCATACTTTCGCATATTTCTCATACTTGATGGCCAGATCCTGGCCTTTTTCTGGTTTGGATCACGTAGTAATGTGGTACCACACTGAAACAGTCGACTAAACCTGCTTTCGATCAATATTTTTGAGGATAACACATGATAGGTCTTGGTTAGGTCTGGGATTTGCACTCATCAGGCTCATACTTTCGCATATTTCTCGTACTTGTTGGCCAGATCCTGCGCCTTTTCTGGTTTGGATCACGTGGTAATGTGGTACCACGCTGAAACAGACCATTAAACCTGGTTTCGATCAATATTTTAGACGATAACGCATGTTAGGTCTATGTTAGGTCCGGGATTTGCCCTCATCAGGCTCATACTTTCGCATATTTCTCATACTTGATGGCCAGATTCTGGGCCTTTTTTGGTTTCGATCACGTAGTAATGCGGTACCACGCTGAAACAGGCCATTAAACCTGGTTTCGATTAATATGTTATAGGATAACGCATGATAGGTCTAGGTTAGGTCTGGGATTTGCACTCATCAGGCTCATACTTTCGCATATTTCTCGTACTTGTTGGCCAGATCCTGCGCCATTTCTGGTTTGGATCACGTGGTAATGTGGTACCACGCTGAAACAGACCATTAAACCCGGTTTCGATCAATATTTTAGTGGATAACGCATGTTAGGTCTATGTTAGGTCCGGGATTTGCCCTCATCAGGCTCACACTTTCGCATTCTTCACATACCTGTTGAACAGATCCAGGGTTTTTTCTGGTTTGGATCACGTGGTAATGTGGTACCACACTGAAACAGTCCATTAAACCTAGTCTGGGTCAACATTTCAAAGGATAACTCATGTTAGGTCTAGGTTAGGTCTGGGATTTGCACTCATCAGGCTCATACATTCGCATATTTCTCATACTTGATGGCCAGATCCTGGGCTTTTTCTGTTTTGGATCACGTAGTAAAGTGGTCCCACGCTGAAACAGTCGACTAAACCTGGTTTCGATCAATATTTGAGGGGATAACGCATGTTAGGTCTATGTTAGGTCTGGGATTTGCTCTCATCAGGCTCATACATTCACATTTTCCGCATAGTTGTTGGCCAGATCCTGGGCTTTTCCTGGTTTGGATCAAGTGGTAATGTGGTATCACACGGAAAGAGTCCATTAAACCTGGTTTCGATCAATATTTTTGAGGATAACACATGATAGGTCTAGGTTAGGTCTGGGATTTGCACTCATCAGGCTCATACTTTCGCATATTTCTCATACTTGATGGCCAGATCCTGGCTTTTTTCTGGTTTGGATCCCGTAGGAATGTGGTACCACACTGAAACAGTCGACTAAACCTGGTCTCGGTCAATATTTTAGAGGATAACGCATGTTACGTCTAGGTTAGGTCTGGGATTTGCTATCATCATGCTCATACTTTCGCATATTTCTCATTCTTCTTGTCCAGATCCTGGGCTTTCACTGGTTTGGATCACACAGTAATGTGGTACCACACTGAAACAGTCGATTAAACCTGGTTTCGATCGATATTTTTAAGGATAACGCATGTTAGGTCTAGGTTAGGTCTGGGATTTGCACTCATCAGGCTCATACTTTCGCATATTTCTCATACTTGATGGCCAGATTCAGGGCTTTTTCTGGTTTGGATCACGTAGTAATGTGGTACCACACTGAAACAGTCGACTAAACCTGGTCTCGGTCAAGATTGTAGAGGATAACGCATGTTAGGTCTAGGTTAGGTCTGGGATTTGCTCTCATCAGGCTCATACTTTCGCATATTTCTCGTACTTGTTGGCCAGATCCTGCGCCTTTTCTGGTTTGGAGCATGTAGTAGTATTGTGGGACCACACTGAAACAGTCGACTAAACCTGGTCTCGGTCAATATTTTAGAGGATAACGCATGTTAGGTCTAGGTTAGGTCTGGGATTTGCTCTCATCATGCTCATACTTTCGCATATTTCTAATTCTTGTTGGCCAGATCCTGGGCTTTCACTGGTTTGGATCACGTATTTATGTGGTACCACACTGAAACAGTCAAATTAAACCTGGTCTCGATCAATATTTTAGAGGATAACACATGTTAGGTCTAGGTTAGGTCTGGGATTTGCCTTCATCAGGCTCATACTTTCGCATATTTCTCATACTTGATGGCCAGATTCAGGGCTTTTTCTGGTTTGGAACACGTGGAAATGTGGTACCACATGGAAACAGTAAATTAAACCTAGTCTGGGTCAACATTTCAAAGGATAACTCATGTTCGGTCTAGGTTAGGTGTGGGATTTGCCCTCAACAGGCTCATACATTCGCATATTTCTAATACTTGATGGCCAGATCCTGGGCTTTTTCTGGTTTGGATCACGTAGTAATGAAGTCCCACACTGAAACAGTCGACTAAACCTGGTCTCGGTCAATATTTTAGAGGATAACGCATGTTAGGTCTAGGTTAGGTCTGGGATTTGCACACATCAGGCTCATACTTTCGCATATTTCTCATACTTGTTGGCCAGATTCTGGGCTTTTTTTGGTTTGGATCACGTAGTAATGTGGTACCACACTGAAACAGTCGACTAAACCTGGTCACGATCAATATTTTAGTGGATAACGCATGTTAGGTCTATGTTTGGTCCGGGATTTGCCCACATCAGGCTCACACTTTCGCATTCTTCACGTACCTGTTGAACAGATCCAGCGTTATTTCTGGTTTGGATCACGTAGTAATGTGGTACCACACTGAAACAGTCGACTAAACCTGGTCTCGGTCAATATTTTAGAGGATATCGCATGTTAGGTCTGGGCTAGGTCTGGGATTTGCACTCATCAGGCTCACACTTTCGCATATTTCTCATACTTGTTGGCCAGATTCTGGGCTTTTTTTGGTTTGGATCACGTAGTAATGGGGTACCACCCTGATACTGTCCATTAAACCTGGTTTCGATCAATATTTTAGAGGATAACGCATGTTAGGTCTAGGTTAGGTCTGGGATTTGCTCTCATCATGCTCATACTTTCGCATATTTCTCATTCTTGTTGGCCAGATTCTGGGCTTTTTTTGGCTTGGATCACGTAGTAATGTGGTACCACACTGAAACAGTCGATTAAACCTGGTTTCGATCAATATTTTAGAGGATAACGCAAGTTAGGTCTATGTTAGGTCTGGGATTTGCTCTCATCAGGCTCATATATTCACATTTTCCGCATACTTGTCGGCCAGATCCTGGGCTTTTTCTGGTTTGGATCACGTAGTAATGTGGTACCGCACTGAAACAGTCGACTAAACGTGGTCTCGGTCAATATTTTAGAGGATAACGCATGTTACGTCTAGGTTAGGTCTGGGATTTGCTATCATCATGCTCATACTTTCGCATATTTCTCATTCTTGTTGTCCAGATCCTGGGCTTTCACTGGTTTGGATCACACAGTAATGTGGTACCACACTGAAACAGTCGATTAAACCTGGTTTCGATCGATATTTTTAAGGATAACGCATGTTAGGTCTAGGTTAGGTCTGGGATTTGCACTCATCAGGCTCATACTTTCGCATATTTCTCATACTTGATGGCCAGATCCTGGCCTTTTTCTGGTTTGGATCACGTAGTAATGTGGTATCACACTGAAACAGTCCATTAAACCTAGTCTGGGTCAACATTTCAAAGGATAACTCATGTTAGGTCTAGGTTAGGTCTGGGATTTGCACTCATCAGGCTCATACATTCGCATATTTCTCATACTTGATGGCCAGATTCTGGGCTTTTTTTGGCTTGGATCACGTAGTAATGTGGTACCACGCTGAAACAGACCATTAAACCTGGTTTCGATCAATACTTTAGAGGATAACGCATGTTAGGTCTATGTTAGGTCCGGGATTTGCCCTCATCAGGCTCACACTTTCGCATTCTTCACATACCTGTTGAACAGATCCAGGGTTTTTTCTGGTTTGTATCACGTGGTAATGTGGTACCACACTGAATCAGTCCATTAAACCTAGTCTGGGTCAACATTTCAAAGGATAACTCATGTTAGGTCTAGGTTAGGTCTGGGATTTGCACTCATCAGGCTCCTACATTCGCATATTTCTCATACTTGATGGCCAGATCCTGGGCTTTTTCTGTTTTGGATCACGTAGTAAAGTGGTACCGCGCTGAAA
Source organism: Colletes latitarsis (assembly GCF_051014445.1). NCBI lineage: Eukaryota > Metazoa > Arthropoda > Insecta > Hymenoptera > Colletidae > Colletes > Colletes latitarsis. The sequence goes on along the minus strand of NW_027488368.1, from coordinate 176,175 downwards.
CAGTCGACTAAACCTGGTTTCGATCAATATTTTAGAGGATAACGCAAGTTAGGTCTATGTTAGGTCTGGGATTTGCTCTCATCAGGCTCATACATTCACATTTTCCGCATAGTTGTTGGCCAGATCCTGGGCTTTTCCTGGTTTGGATAAAGTGGTAATGTGGTATCACACGGAAAGAGTCCATTAAACCTGGTTTCGATCAATATTTTTGAGGATAACACATGATAGGTCTAGGTTAGGTCTGGGATTTGCACTCATCAGGCTCATACTTTCGCATATTTCTCATACTTGATGGCCAGATTCTGGGCTTTTTTTGGTTCGGATCACGTTGCAATGTGGTACCACACTGAAACAGTCCATTAAACCTGGTTTCGATCAATATTTTAGAAAATAACGCAACTTAGGTCTTGGTTAGGCCTTGGATTTGCCCTCATCAGGCTCAGACGTTCGCGTTCTTCACATACCTGGTGAACAGATCGTGGGTTTTTTCTGGTTTGCATCACGTGGTAATGTGGTAGCACACTGAAACAGACAATTATGCCTGGTTTCTATCAATATTTTAGAGGATAACACATGCTAGGTCTAGGTTAGGTCTGGGATTTGCTATCATCATGCTCATACTTTCACATATTTCTCATTCTTGTTGTCCAGATCCTGGGCTTTCACTGGTTTGGATCACACAGTAATATGGTACCACACTGAAACAGTCGATTAAACCTGGTTTCGATCGATATTCTAGAGGATAACGCATGTTAGGTCTAGGTTAGGTCTGGGATTTGCACACATCAGGCTCATACTTTCGCATATTTCTCATACTTGATGGCCAGATTCTGGGCTTTTTTTGGTTCGGATCACGTTGCAATGTGGTACCACACTGAAACAGTCCATTAAACCTCGTTTCGATCAATACTTTAGAGGATAACACATGTTAGGTCTAGGTTAGGTCTGGGATTTGCTATCATCATGCTCATACTTTCGCATATTTCTCATTCTTGTTGTCCAGATCCTGGGCTTTCACTGGTTTGGATCACACAGTAATGTGGTACCACACTGAAACAGTCGATTAAACCTGGTTTCGATCGATATTTTAGAGGATAACGCATGTTAGGTCTACGTTAGGTCTGGGATTTGCACTCATCAGGCTCATACTTTCGCATATTTCTCATACTTGATGGCCAGTTCCTGGCCTTTTTCTGGTTTGGATCAGGTAGTAATCTGGTATCACACTGAAATAGTCGACTAAACCTGGTCTCAGTCAATATATTAGAAGATAACGCATGTTAGGCCTAGGTTAGTTCTGGGATTTGCTCTCATCAGGCTCATACTTTCGCATATATCTCGTACTTGTTGGCCAGATCCTGCGCCTTTTCTGGTTTGGATCACGTAGTAATGTGGTACCACACTGAAACAGTCGACTAAACCTGGTCACGATCAATATTTTAGAGGATAACGCATGTTAGGTCTATGTTAGGTCTGGGATTTGCACTCATCAGGCTCATACTTTCGCATATTTCTCATACTTGATGGCCAGATTCAGGGCTTTCACTGGTTTGGATCACGTAGTTATGTGGTACCACACTGAAACAGTCGACTAAACCTGGTCTCGGTCAAGATTGTAGAGGATAACGCATGTTAGGTCTAGGTTAGGTCTGGGATTTGCTCTCATCAGGCTCATACTTTCGCATATTTCTCGTACTTGTTGGCCAGATCCTGCGCCTTTTCTGGTTTGGAGCATGTAGTAGTATTGTGGGACCACACTGAAACAGTCGACTAAACCTGGTCTCGGTCAATATTTTAGAGGATAACGCATGTTAGGTCTAGGTTAGGTCTGGGATTTGCTCTCATCATGCTCATACTTTCGCATATTTCTCATTCTTGTTGGCCAGATCCTGGGCTTTCACTGGTTTGGATCACGTATTTATGTGGTACCACACTGAAACAGTCAAATTAAACCTGGTCTCGATCAATATTTTAGAGGATAACACATGTTAGGTCTAGGTTAGGTCTGGGATTTGCCTTCATCAGGCTCATACTTTCGCATATTTCTCATACTTGATGGCCAGATTCAGGGCTTTTTCTGGTTTGGAACACGTGGAAATGTGGTACCACATGGAAACAGTAAATTAAACCTAGTCTGGGTCAACATTTCAAAGGATAACTCATGTTCGGTCTAGGTTAGGTGTGGGATTTGCCCTCAACAGGCTCATACATTCGCATATTTCTAATACTTGATGGCCAGATCCTGGGCTTTTTCTGGTTTGGATCACGTAGTAATGAAGTCCCACACTGAAACAGTCGACTAAACCTGGTCTCTGTCAATATTTTAGAGGATAACGCATGTTAGGTCTAGGTTAGGTCTGGGATTTGCACACATCAGGCTCATACTTTCGCATATTTCTCATACTTGTTGGCCAGATTCTGGGCTTTTTTTGGTTTGGATCACGTAGTAATGTGGTACCACACTGAAACAGTCGACTAAACCTGGTCACGATCAATATTTTAGTGGATAACGCATGTTAGGTCTATGTTTGGTCCGGGATTTGCCCACATCAGGCTCACACTTTCGCATTCTTCACGTACCTGTTGAACAGATCCAGCGTTATTTCTGGTTTGGATCACGTAGTAATGTGGTACCACACTGAAACAGTCGACTAAACCTGGTCTCGGTCAATATTTTAGAGGATATCGCATGTTAGGTCTGGGCTAGGTCTGGGATTTGCACTCATCAGGCTCACACTTTCGCATATTTCTCATACTTGTTGGCCAGATTCTGGGCTTTTTTTGGTTTGGATCACGTAGTAATGGGGTACCACCCTGATACTGTCCATTAAACCTGGTTTCGATCAATATTTTAGAGGATAACGCATGTTAGGTCTATGTTAGGTCTGGGATTTGCTCTCATCATGCTCATACTTTCGCATATTTCTCATTCTTGTTGGCCAGATTCTGGGCTTTTTTTGGCTTGGATCACGTAGTAATGTGGTACCACACTGAAACAGTCGATTAAACCTGGTTTCGATCAATATTTTAGAGGATAACGCAAGTTAGGTCTATGTTAGGTCTGGGATTTGCTCTCATCAGGCTCATATATTCACATTTTCCGCATACTTGTCGGCCAGATCCTGGGCTTTTTCTGGTTTGGATCACGTAGTAATGTGGTACCGCACTGAAACAGTCGACTAAACGTGGTCTCGGTCAATATTTTAGAGGATAACGCATGTTACGTCTAGGTTAGGTCTGGGATTTGCTATCATCATGCTCATACTTTCGCATATTTCTCATTCTTGTTGTCCAGATCCTGGGCTTTCACTGGTTTGGATCACACAGTAATGTGGTACCACACTGAAACAGTCGATTAAACCTGGTTTCGATCGATATTTTTAAGGATAACGCATGTTAGGTCTAGGTTAGGTCTGGGATTTGCACTCATCAGGCTCATACTTTCGCATATTTCTCATACTTGATGGCCAGATCCTGGCCTTTTTCTGGCTTGGATCACGTAGTAATGTGGTACCACGCTGAAACAGACCATTAAACCTGGTTTCGATCAATACTTTAGAGGATAACGCATGTTAGGTCTATGTTAGGTCCGGGATTTGCCCTCATCAGGCTCACACTTTCGCATTCTTCACATACCTGTTGAACAGATCCAGGGTTTTTTCTGGTTTGGATCACGTGGTAATGTGGTACCACACTGAATCAGTCCATTAAACCTAGTCTGGGTCAACATTTCAAAGGATAACTCATGTTAGGTCTAGGTTAGGTCTGGGATTTGCACTCATCAGGCTCATACATTCGCATATTTCTCATACTTGATGGCCAGATCCTGGGCTTTTTCTGTTTTGGATCACGTAGTAAAGTGGTACCGCGCTGAAACAGTCGACTAAACCTGGTCTCGGTCAATATTTTAGAGGATAACGCATGTTAGGTCTAGGCTAGGTCTGGGATTTGCACTCATCAGGCTCATACTTTCGCATATTTCTCATACTTGTTGGCCAGATTCTGGGCTTTTTTTGGCTTGGATCACGTAGTAATGTGGTACCTCACTGAAACTGTCCATTAAACCTGGTTTCGATCAATATTTTAGGGGATAACGCATGTTAGGTCTATGTTACGTCTGGGATTTGCTCTCATCAGGCTCATACATTCACATTTTCCGCATAGTTGTTGGCCAGATCCTGGGCTTTTCCTGGTTTGGATAAAGTGGTAATGTGGTATCACACGGAAAGAGTCCATTAAACCTGGTTTCGATCAATATTTTTGAGGTTAACACATGATAGGTCTAGGTTAGGTCTGGGATTTGCACTCATCAGGCTCATACTTTCGCATATTTCTCATACTTGATGGCCAGATTCTGGGCTTTTTTTGGTTCGGATCACGTTGCAATGTGGTACCACACTGAAACAGTCCATTAAACCTGGTTTCGATCAATATTTTAGAAAATAACGCAACTTAGGTCTTGGTTAGGCCTTGGATTTGCCCTCATCAGGCTCAGACGTTCGCGTTCTTCACATACCTGGTGAACAGATCGTGGGTTTTTTCTGGTTTGCATCACGTGGTAATGTGGTAGCACACTGAAACAGACAATTATGCCTGGTTTCTATCAATATTTTAGAGGATAACACATGCTAGGTCTAGGTTAGGTCTGGGATTTGCACTCATCATGCTCATACTTTCACATATTTCTCATTCTTGTTGTCCAGATCCTGGGCTTTCACTGGTTTGGATCACACAGTAATATGGTACCACACTGAAACATGCGATTAAACCTGGTTTCGATCGATATTCTAGAGGATAACGCATGTTAGGTCTAGGTTAGGTCTGGGATTTGCACACATCAGGCTCATACTTTCGCATATTTCTCATACTTGATGGCCAGATTCTGGGCTTTTTTTGGTTCGGATCACGTTGCAATGTGGTACCACACTGAAACAGTCCATTAAACCTCGTTTCGATCAATACTTTAGAGGATAACACATGTTAGGTCTAGGTTAGGTCTGGGATTTGCTATCATCATGCTCATACTTTCGCATATTTCTCATTCTTGTTGTCCAGATCCTGGGCTTTCACTGGTTTGGATCACACAGTAATGTGGTACCACACTGAAACAGTCGATTAAACCTGGTTTCGATCGATATTTTAGAGGATAACGCATGTTAGGTCTACGTTAGGTCTGGGATTTGCACTCATCAGGCTCATACTTTCGCATATTTCTCATACTTGATGGCCAGTTCCTGGCCTTTTTCTGGTTTGGATCAGGTAGTAATCTGGTATCACACTGAAACAGTCGACTAAACCTGGTCTCAGTCAATATATTAGAAGATAACGCATGTTAGGCCTAGGTTAGTTCTGGGATTTGCTCTCATCAGGCTCATACTTTCGCATATATCTCGTACTCGTTGGCCAGATCCTGCGCCTTTTCTGGTTTGGATCACGTAGTAATGTGGTACCACACTGAAACAGTCGACTAAACCTGGTCACGATCAATATTTTAGAGGATAACGCATGTTAGGTCTATGTTAGGTCTGGGATTTGCACTCATCAGGCTCATACTTTCGCATATTTCTCATACTTGATGGCCAGATTCAGGGCTTTCACTGGTTTGGATCACGTAGTTATGTGGTACCACACTGAAACAGTCGACTAAACCTGGTCTCGGTCAATATTTTAGATATCGCATGTTAGGTCTAGGCTAGGTCTGGGATTTGCTATCATCATGCTCATACTTTCGCATATTTCTCATTCTTGTTGTCCAGATCCTGGGCTTTCACTGGTTTGGATCACGTAGTTATGTGGTACCACACTGAAACAGTCAAATTAAACCTGGTTTCGATCAATATTTTAGAGGATAACGCATGTTAGGTCTATGTTAGGTCCGGGATTTGCCCTCATCAGGCTCACACTTTCGCATTCTTCACATACCTGTTGAACAGATCCAGGGTTTTTTCTGGTTTGGATCACGTGGTAATGTGGTACCACACTGAAACAGTCCATCAAACCTAGTCTGGGTCAACATTTCAAAGGATAACTCATGTTAGGTCTAGGTTAGGTCTGGGATTTGCACACATCAGGCTCATACTTTCGCATATTTCTCATACTTGATGGCCAGTTCCTGGCCTTTTTCTGGTTTGGATCACGTAGTAATGTGGTACCACACAGAAACAGTCGACTAAACCTGCTTTCGATGAATATCTTTGAGGATAACACATGATAGGTCTAGGTTAGGTCTGGGATTTGCACTCATCAGGCTCATACTTTCGCATATTTCTCATACTTGTTGGCCAGATTCTGGGCTTTCTTTGGCTTGGATCACGTAGTAATGTGGTACCTCACTGAAACTGTCTATTAAACCTGGTTTCGATCAATATTTTAGGGGATAACGCATGTTAGGTCTACGTTAGGTCTGGGATTTGCTCTCATCAGGCTCATACATTCACATTTTCCGCATAGTTGTTGGCCAGATCCTGGCCTTTTCCTGGTTTGGATCAAGTGGTAATGTGGTATCACACGGAAAGAGTCCATTAAACCTGGTTTCGATCAATATTTTTGAGGATAACGCATGATAGGTCTAGGTTAGGTCTGGGATTTGCACTCATCAGGCTCATACTTTCGCATATTTCTTATACTTGATGGCCAGATTCTGGGCTTTTTTTGGTTCGGATCACGTTGCAATGTGGTACCACACTAAAACAGTCCATTAAACCTGGTTTCGATCAATACTTTAGAGGATAACGCAACTTAGGTCTTGGTTAGGCCTTGGATTTGCCCTCATCAGGCTCAGACGTTCGCGTTCTTCACATACCTGGTGAACAGATCGTGGGTTTTTTCTGGTTTGCATCTCGTGGTAATGTGGTAGCACACTGAAACAGACAATTATGCCTGGTTTCTAGCTATATTTTAGAGGATAACACATGCTAGGACTAGGTTAGGTCTGGGATTTGCTATCATCATGCTCATACTTTCACATATTTCTCATTCTTGTTGTCCAGATCCTGGGCTTTCACTGGTTTAGATCACACAGTAATATGGTACCACACTGAAACAGACAATTATGCCTGGTTTCTAGCAATATTTTAGAGGATAACACATGCTAGGACTAGGTTAGGTCTGGGATTTGCTATCATCATGCTCATACTTTCACATATTTCTCATTCTTGTTGGCCAGATCCTGGGCTTTCACTGGTTTGGATCACGTAGTTATGTGGTACCACACTGAAAGAGTCAAATTAAACCTGGTCTCGATCAATATTTTAGAGGATAACACATGTTAGGTCTAGGTTAGGTCTGGGATTTGCACTCATCAGGCTCAAACTTTCGCATATTTCTCATACTTGATGGACAGATTCAGGGCTTTTTCTGGTTTGGAACACGTGGTAATGTGGTACCACACGGAAACAGTAAATTAAACCTAGTCTGGGTCAACATTTCAAAGGATAACGCAACTTAGGTCTTGGTTAGGCCTTGGATTTGCCCTCATCAGGCTCAGACGTTCGCGTTCTTCACATACCTGGTGAACAGATCGTGGGTTTTTTCTGGTTTGCATCTCGTGGTAATGTGGTAGCACACTGAAACAGACAATTATGCCTGGTTTCTAGCTATATTTTAGAGGATAACACATGCTAGGACTAGGTTAGGTCTGGGATTTGCTATCATCATGCTCATACTTTCACATATTTCTCATTCTTGTTGTCCAGATCCTGGGCTTTCACTGGTTTAGATCACACAGTAATATGGTACCACACTGAAACAGACAATTATGCCTGGTTTCTAGCAATATTTTAGAGGATAACACATGCTAGGACTAGGTTAGGTCTGGGATTTGCTATCATCATGCTCATACTTTCACATATTTCTCATTCTTGTTGGCCAGATCCTGGGCTTTCACTGGTTTGGATCACGTAGTTATGTGGTACCACACTGAAAGAGTCAAATTAAACCTGGTCTCGATCAATATTTTAGAGGATAACACATGTTAGGTCTAGGTTAGGTCTGGGATTTGCACTCATCAGGCTCAAACTTTCGCATATTTCTCATACTTGATGGACAGATTCAGGGCTTTTTCTGGTTTGGAACACGTGGTAATGTGGTACCACACGGAAACAGTAAATTAAACCTAGTCTGGGTCAACATTTCAAAGGATAACTCATGTTAGGTCTAGGTTAGGTCTGGGATTTGCTCTCATCAGCCTCATACATGCGCATATTTGTCATACTTGATGGCCAGATCCTGGGCTTTTTCTGGTTTGGATCACGTAATAATGTGGTACCACACTGAAACAGTCGACTAAACCTGGTCTCGGTCAATATTTTAGAGGATAACGCATGTTAGGTCTAGGTAAGGTCTGGGATTTGCACCCATCAGGCTCATACTTTCGCATATTTCTGATACTTGTTGGCCAGATTCTGGGCTTTTTTTGGTTTGGAACACGTAGTAATGTGGTACCACACTGAAACAGTCGACTAAACCTGGTCAGGATCAATATTTTAGTGGATAACGCATGTTTGGTCTATGTTAGGTCCGGGATTTGCCCTCATCAGGCTCACACTTTCGCATTCTTCACGTACCTGTTGGACAGAGCCAGGGTTATTTCTGGTATGGATCAAGTGGTAGTGTGGTATCACACGGAAGGAGTCCATTAAACCTGGATTCGATCAATATTTTTAAGGATAACACATGATAGGTCTATGTTAGGTCTGGGATTTGCACACATCAGGCTCATACTTTCGCATATTTCTCATACATGATGGCCAGATTCTGGGCTTTTTTTGGCTTGGATCACGTAGTAATGTGGTACCACACTGAAACTGTCCATTAAACCTGGTTTCGATCAATATTTTAGAGGATAACGCATGTTAGGTCTATGCTAGGTCTGGGATTTGCTCTCATCATGCTCATACATTCACATTTTCCGCATACTTGTTGGCCAGGTCCTGGGCTTTTTCTGGTTTGGATCAAGTGGTAATGTGGTATCACACTGAAACAGTCCATTAAACCTGGTTTCGATCAATATTTTAGAAGATAACGCATGTTAGGTCTAGGTTAGTTCTGGGATTTGCTCTCATCAGGCTCATACTTTCGCATATTTCTCGTACTTGTTGGCCAGATCCTGCGACTTTTCTGGTTTGGATCACGTAGTAATGTGGTGCCACACTGAAGCAGTCGACTAAACCTGGTCTCGGTCAATATTTTAAAGGATATCGCATGTTAGGTCTAGGTTAGTTCTGGGATTTGCTCTCATCAGGCTCATACTTTCGCTTATTTCTCATACTTGTTGGCCAGATTCTGGGCTTTTTTTGGCTTGGATCACGTAGTAATGTGGTACCACACTGAAACTGTCCATTAAACCTGGTTTCGATCAATATTTTAGAGGATAACGCATGTTAGGTCTATGCTAGGTCTGGGATTTGCTCTCATCATGCTCATACATTCACATTTTCCGCATACTTGTTGGCCAGGTCCTGGGCTTTTTCTGGTTTGGATCACGTAATAATGTGGTACCACACTGAAACAGTCGACTAAACCTGGTCTCGGTCAATATTTTAAAGGATATCGCATGTTAGGTCTAGGTTAGTTCTGGGATTTGCTCTCATCAGGCTCATACTTTCGCTTATTTCTCATACTTGTTGGCCAGATTCTGGGCTTTTTTTGGCTTGGATCACGTAGTAATGTGGTACCACACTGAAACTGTCCATTAAACCTGGTTTCGATCAATATTTTAGAGGATAACGCATGTTAGGTCTATGCTAGGTCTGGGATTTGCTCTCATCATGCTCATACATTCACATTTTCCGCATACTTGTTGGCCAGGTCCTGGGCTTTTTCTGGTTTGGATCAAGTGGTAATGTGGTATCACACTGAAACAGTCCATTAAACCTGGTTTCGATCAATATTTTAGAGGATAACGCATGTTAGGTCTATGTTAGGTCTAGGATTTGCTCTCATCAGGCTCATACTTTCGCATATTTCTCATTCTTGTTGTCCAGATCCTGGGCTTTCACTGGTTTGGATCACAAAGTAATATGGTACCACACTAAAACAGTCGATTAAACCTGGTTTCGATCGATATTTTAGAGGATAACGCATGTTAGGTCTAGGTTAGGTCTAAGATTTGCACTCATCAGGCTCACACTTTCGCATATTTCTCATTCTTGTTGGCCAGATCCTGGGCTTTCACTGTTTTGGATCACGTAGTTATGTGGTACCACACTGAAACAGTCAAATTAAACCTGGTTTCGATTAATATTTTATAGGATAACGCATGTTAGGTCTATGTTAGGTCTGGGATTTGCTCTCATCAGGCTCATACTTTCGCATATTTCTCATACTTGATGGCCAGATTCTGGGCCTTTTTTGGTTTCGATCACGTAGTAATGCGGTACCACGCTGAAACAGGCCATTAAACCTGGTTTCGATTAATATTTTATAGGATAACGCATGTTAGGTCTATGTTAGGTCTGGGATTTGCTCTCATCAGGCTCATACTTTCGCATATTTCTCATACTTGATGGCCAGTTCCTGGCCTTTTTCTGGTTTGGATCACGTAGTAATGTGGTACCACACTGAAACAGTCGACTAAACCTGCTTTCGATGAGTATCTTTGAGGATAACACATGATAGGTCTAGGTTAGGTCTGGGATTTGCACTAATCAGGCTCATACTTTCGCATATTTCTCGTACTTGTTGGCCAGATCCTGCGCCTTTTCTGGTTTGGATCACGTGGTAATGTGGTACCACGCTGAAACAGACCATTAAACCTGGTTTCGATCAATATTTTAGAGGATAACGCATGTTAGGTCTATGTTAGGTCCGGGATTTGCCCTCATCAGGCTCACACTTTCGCATTCTTCACATACCTGTTGAACAGATCCAGGGTTTTTTCTGGTTTGGATCACGTGGTAATGTGGCACCACAATGAAACAGTCCATTAAACCTAGTCTGGGTCAACATTTCAAAGGATAACTCATGTTAGGTCTAGGTTAGGTCTGGGATTTGCACTCATCAGGCTCATACATTCGCATATTTCTCATACTTGATGGCCAGATCCTGGGCTTCTTCTGTTTTGGATCACGTAGTAAAGTGGTACCACGCTGAAACAGACCATTAAACCTGGTTTTGATCAATATTTTATAGGATAATGCATGTTAGGTCTATGTTAGGTCTGGGATCTGCTCTCATCAGGCTCATACTTTCGCATATTTCTCATACTTGTTGGCCAGATCCTGCGCCTTTTCTGGTTTGGATCACGTAGTAATATGGTACCACACTGAAACAGTCGACTAAACCTGGTCACGATCAATATTTTAGAGGATAACGCATGTTAGGTCTAGGTTAGGTCTGGGATTTGCTCTCATCAGGCTCATACTTTCGCATATTTCTCGTACATGTTGGCCAGATCCTGCGCCTTTTCAGGTTTGGATCATGTAGTAATGTGGTACCACACTGAAACTGTCCATTAAATCTGGTTTCGATCAATATTTTAGAGGATAACGCATGTTAGGTCTATGTTAGGTCTGGGATTTGCACTCATCAGGCTCATACTTTCGCATATTTCTCATACCTGATGGCCAGATTCAGGGCTTTTTCTGGTTTGGATCACGTGGTAATGTGGTACCACGCTGAAACAGACCACTAAACCTGGTTTCGATCAATATTTTAGAGGATAAAGCATGTTAGGTCTATGTTAGGTCCGGGATTTGCCCTCATCAGGCTCACACTTTCGCATTCTTCACATACCTGTTGAACAGATCCAGGGTTTTTTCTGGTTTGGATCACGTAGTAATGTGTTACCACACTGAAACGGTCGGCTAAACCCGGTCTCGGTCAATATTTTAGAGGATATCGCATGTTAGGTCTAGGCTAGGTCTGGGATTTGCACTCATCAGGCTCACACTTTCGCATATTTCTCATTCTTGTTGGCCAGATCCTGGGCTTTCACTGGTTTGGATCACGTAGTTATGTGGTACCACACTGAAACAGTCAAATTAAACCTGGTCTCGATCAATATTTTAGAGGATAACGCATGTTAGGTCTAGGTTAGGTCTGGGATTTGCACTCATCCGGCTCATACTTTCGCTTATTTCTCATACTTGTTGGCCAGATTCTGGGCCTTTTTTGGCTTGGGTCACGTAGTAATGTGGCACCACACTGAAACTGTCCATTAAATCTGGTTTCGATCAATATTTTAGAGGATAACGCATGTTAGGTCTATGTTAGGTCTAGGATTTGCTCTCATCAGGCTCATACTTTCGCATATTTCTCGTACATGTTGGCCAGATCCTGCGCCTTCTCAGGTTTGGATTACGTAGTAATATGGTACCACACTGAAACAGTCGACTAAACCTGGTCACGATCAATATTTTAGAGGATAACACATGTTAGGTCTAGGTTAGGTCTGGGATTTGCACCCATCAGGCTCATACTTTCGCATATTTCTCATACTTGATGGCCAGATTCAGGGCTTTTTCTGGTTTGGAACACGTGGTAATGTGGTACCACACTGAAACTGTCCATTAAATCTGGTTTCGATCAATATTTTAGAGGATAACGCATGTTAGGTCTATGTTAGGTCTGGGATTTGCACTCATCAGGCTCATACTTTCGCATATTTCTCATACCTGATGGCCAGATTCAGGGCTTTTTCTGGTTTGGATCACGTGGTAATCTGGTACCACGCTGAAACAGACCACTAAACCTGGTTTCGATCAATATTTTAGAGGATAACGCATGTTAGGTCTATGTTAGGTCCGGGATTTGCCCTCATCAGGCTCACACTTTCGCATTCTTCACATACCTGTTGAACAGATCCAGGGTTTCTTCTGGTTTGGATCACGTAGTAATGTGTTACCACACCGAAACTGTCGACTAATCCTGGTCATGATCAATATTTTAGAGGATAACGCATGTTAGGTCTAGGTTAGGTCTGAGATTTGCTCAAATCATGCTCATACTTTCGCATATTTCTCATTCTTGTTGGCCAGATCCTGGCCTTTCACTGGTTTGGATCACGTAGCTATGTGGTACCACACTGAAAGAGTCAACTTAAACCTGGTCTCGATCAATATTTTAGAGGATAACACATGTTAGGTCTAGGTTAGGTCTGGGAATTGCACTCATCAGGCTCATACTTTCGCATATTTCTCATACTTGATGGCCAGATTCAGGGCTTTTTCTGGTTTGGAACACGTGGTAATGTGGTACCACACTGAAACTGTCCATTAAATCTGGTTTCGATCAATATTTTAGAGGATAACGCATGTTAGGTCTATGTTAGGTCTGGGATTTGCACTCATCAGGCTCATACTTTCGCATATTTCTCATACTTGGTGGCCAGATCCTGGGCTTTTTCTGGTTTGGATCACGTAGTAATGTGGTACCACACGGAAACAGTAAATTAAACCTAGTCTGGGTCAACATTTCAAAGGATAACTCATGTTAGGTCAATGTTAGGTCTGGGATTTGCTCTCATCAGGCTCATACATTCGCATATTTCTCATACATGATGGCCAGATCCTGGTCTTTTTCTGGTTTGGATCACGTAGTTATGTGGTATCACACTGAAACAGTCGACTAAACCTGGTCTCGGTCAATATTTTAGAGGATAACGCATGTTAGGTCTAGGTTAGGTCTGAGATTTGCTCAAATCATGCTCATACTTTCGCATATTTCTCGTACTTGTTGGCCAGATCCTGCGCCTTTTCTGGTTTGGATCACGTAGTAATATGGTACCACACTGAAACAGTCGACTAAACCTGGTCACGATCAATATTTTAGAGAATAACACATGTTAGGTCTAGGTTAGGTCTGGGATTTGCACTCATCAGGCTCATACTTTCGCATATTTCTCATACTTGATGGCCAGATTCTGGGACTTTTTTGGTTTCGATCACGTAGTAATGCGGTACCACGCTGAAACAGACCATTAAACCTGGTTTCGATCAATATTTTATAGGATAATGCATGTTAGGTCTATGTTAGGTCTGGGATCAGCTCTCATCAGGCTCATACTTTCGCATATTTCTCGTACATGTTGGCCAGATCCTGCGCCTTTTCAGGTTTGGATCACGTAGTAATATGGTACCACACTGAAACAGTCGACTAAACTTGGTCACGATCAATATTTTAGAGGATAACACATGTTAGGTCTAGGTTAGGTCTGGGATTTGCACCCATCAGGCTCATACTTTCGCATATTTCTCATACTTGATGGCCAGATCCTGGCATTTTTCTGGTTTGGATCATGTAGTAATGTGGTACCACACTGAAACAGTCGACTAAACCTGGTCTCGGTCAATATTTTAGAGGATAACGCATGTTAGGTCTAGGTTGAGTCTGGGATTTGCTCTCATCAGGCTCACACTTTCGCATATTTCTCATACTTGATGGCCAGATTCAGGGCTTTTTCTGGTTTGGAACACGTGGTAATGTGGTACCACACGGAAACAGTAAATTAAACCTAGTCTGGGTCAACATTTCAAAGGATAACTCATGTTAGGTCAATGTTAGGTCTGGGATTTGCTCTCATCAGGCTCAAACATTCGCATATTTCTCATACTTGATGGCCAGATTCTGGGCTTTTTCTGGTTTGGATCACGTAGTAATGTGGTACCACACTGAAACAGTCGACTAAACCTGGTCTCGGTCAATATTATAGAGGATAACGCATGTTAGGTCTAGGTTAGGTCTGGGATTTGCTCTCATCAGGCTCATACATTCACATTTTCCTCATACTTGTTGGCCCGATTCTGGGCTTTTTCTGGTTTGGATCAAGTGGTAATGTGGTATCACACTGAAACAGTCCATTAAACCTGGTTTCGATCAATATTTTAGAGGATAACACATGATAGGTCTAGGTTAGGTCTGGGATTTGCACTCATCAGGCTCATACCTTCGCATATTTCTCATACTTGATGGCCAGATTCTGGGCTTTTTTTGGTTCGGATCACGTTGCAATGTGGTACCACACTGAAACTGTCCATTAAACCTGGTTTCGATCAATATTTTAGAGAATAACACATGTTATGTCTAGGTTAGGTCTGGGATTTGCTATCATCATGCTCATACTTTCGCATATTTCTCATTCTTGTTGTCCAGATCCTGGGCTTTCACTGGTTTGGATCACACAGTAATGTGGTACCACACTGAAACAGTCGATTAAACCTGGTTTCGATCGATATTTTAGAGGATAACGCATGTTAGGTCTACGTTAGGTCTGGGATTTGCACTCATCAGGCTCATACTTTCGCATATTTCTCATACATGATGGCCAGATCCTGGTCTTTTTCTGGTTTGGATCACGTAGTTATGTGGTATCACACTGAAACAGTCGACTAAACCTGGTCTCGGTCAATATTTTAGAGGATAACGCATGTTAGGTCAAGGTTAGGTCTGGGATTTGCTCTCATCAGGCTCATACTTTCGCATATTTCTCGTACTTGTTGGCCAGATCCAGCGCCTTTTCTGGTTTGGATCACGTAGTAATATGGTACCACACTGAAACAGTCGACTAAACCTCGTCACGATCAATATTTTAGTGGATAACACATGTTAGGTCTAGGTTAGGTCTGGGATTTGCACACATCAGGCTCATACTTTCGCATATTTCTCATAATTGATGGCCACATTCTGAGCCTTTTTTGGCTTCGATCACGTAGTAATGCGGTACCACGCTGAAACAGACCATTAAACCTGGTTTCGATCAATATTTTATAGGATAACGCATGTTAGGTCTACGTTAGGTCTGGGATTTGCACTCATCAGGCTCATACTTTCGCATATTTCTCATACTTGATGGCCAGATCCTGGCATTTTTCTGGATTCGATCACGTAATAATGTGGTACCACACTGAAACAGTCGACTAAACCTGGTCTCGGTCAATATTTTAGAGGATAACGCATGTTAGGTCTAGGTTAGGTCTGGGATTTGCACTCATCAGGCTCATACTTTCGCATATTTCTCATACTTGATGGCCAGATTCTGGGCCTTTTTTGGTTTCGATCACGTAGTAATGCGGTACCACGCTGAAACAGACCATTATGCCTGGATTCAATCAATATTTTAGAGAATAACACATGTTAGGTCTAGGTTGGGTCTGGGATTTGCTCTCATCAGGCTCATACTTTCGCATATTTCTCATACTTGACGGCCAGATTCAGGGCTTTTTCTGGTTTGGATCACGTGGTAATGTGGTACCACGCTGAAACAGACCATTAAACCTGGTTTCGATCAATATTTTAGAGGAGAACGCATGTTAGGTCTTGGTTAGGCCTTGGATTTGCCCTCATCAGGCTCACACGTTCGCATTCTTCACATACCTGGTGAATAGATCGTGGGTTTTTTCTGGTTTGCATGACGTGGTAATGTGGTAGCACACTGAAACAGACAATTATGCCTGGTTTCTATCAATATTTTAGAGCATAACACATGTTAGGTCTAGGTTAGGTCTGGGATTTGCTATCATCATGCTCATACTTTCGCATATTTCTCATTCTTGTTGTCCAGATCCTGGGCTTTCACTGGTTTGGTTCACGTAGATATGTGGTACCACACTGAAACAGTCAAATTAAACCTGGTCTCGATCAATATTTTAGAGAATAACACATGTTAGGTCTAGGTTAGGTCTGGGATTTGCACTCATCAGGCTCATACTTTCGCATATTTCTCATACTTGATGGCCAGATTCTGGGCTTTTTCTGGTTTGCATCACGTGGTAATGTGGTAGCACACTGAAACAGACAATTATGCCTGGTTTCTATCAATATTTTAGAGCATAACACATGTTAGGTCTAGGTGAGGTCTGGGATTTGCTATCATCATGCTCATACTTTCGCATATTTCTCATTCTTGTTATCCAGATCCTGGGCTTTCACTGGTTTGGTTCACGTAGTTATGTGGTACCACACTGAAACAGTCAAATTAAACCTGGTCTCGATCAATATTTTAGAGGATAACACATGTCAAGTCTAGGTTAGGTCTGGGATTTGCCCTCATCAGGCTCATACATTCACATTTTCCGCATACTTGTTGGCCAGATCCTGGGCTTTTTCTGGTTTGGATCAAGTGGTAATGTGGTATCACACGGAAACAGACAATTATGCCTGGTTTCTATCAATATTTTAGAGCATAACACATGATAGGTCTAGGTTAGGTCTGGGATTTGCACACATCAGGCTCATACTTTCGCATATTTCTCATACTTGATGGCCAGATTCTGGGCTTTTTTTGGTTCGGATCACGTTGCAATGTGGTACCACACTGAAACAGTCCATTAAACCTGGTTTCGATCAATATTTTAGAGGATAACGCATCTTAGGTCTTGGTTAGGCCTTGGATTTGCCCTCATCAGGCTCACACGTTCGCATTCTTCACATACCTGGTGAATAGATCGTGGGTTTTTTCTGGTTTGCATCACGTGGTAATGTGGTAGCACACTGAGGCAGACAATTATGCATGGTTTCTATCAATATTTTAGAGAATAACACATGTTAGGTCTAGGTTAGGTCTGGGATTTGCTATCATCATGCTCATCCTTTCGCATATTTCTCATTCTTGTTGTCCAAATCCTGGGCTTTCACTGGTTTGGATCACACAGTAATGTGGTACCACACTGAAACAGTCGATTAAACCTGGTTTCGATGGATATTTTAGAGGATAACGCATGATAGGTCTACGTTAGGTCTGGGATTTGCACTCATCAGGCTCATACTTTCGCACATTTCTCATACATGATGGCCAGATCCTGGCCTTTTCCTGGTTTGGATCACGTAGTAATGTGGTATCACACTGAAACAGTCCATTAAACCTAGTCTGGGTCAACATTTCAAAGGATCACTCATGTTAGGTCTAGGTTAGGTCTGGGATTTGCTCTCATCAGGCTCATACATTCGCATATTTCTCATACTTGATGGCCAGATCCTGGGCTTTTTCTGGTTTGGATCACGTAGTAATGTGGTACCACACTGAAACAGTCGACTAAACCTGGTCTCTGTCAATATTTTAGAGGATAACGCATGTTAGGTCTAGGTTAGGTCTGGGATTTGCACTCATCAGGCTCATACTTTCGCATATTTCTCATACTTGTTGGCCAGATTCTGGGCCTTTTTTGGTTTCGATCACGTAGTAATGCGGTACCACGCTGAAACAGACCATTAAACCTGGTTTCGATCAATATTTTATAGGATAACGCATGTTAGGTCTATGTTAGGTCTGGGATTTGCTCTCATCAGGCTCATACATTCACATTTTCCGCATACTTGTTGGCCCGATCCTGGGCTTTTTCTGGTTTAGATCAAGTGGTAATGTGGTATCACACTGAAACAGTCCATTAAACCTGGTTTCGATCAATATTTTAGAGGATAACACATGATAGGTCTAGGTTAGGTCTGGGATTTGCACTGATCAGGCTCATACTTTCGCATATTTCTCACACTTGATGGCCAGATTCTGGGCTTTTTTTGGTTCGGATCACGTTGCAATGTGGTACCACACTGAAACAGTCCATTAAACCTGGTTTCGATCAATATTTTAGAGGATAACGCATCTTAGGTCTTGGTTAGGCCTTGGATTTGCCCTCATCAGGCTCACACGTTCGCATTCTTCACATACCTGGTGAACAGATCGTGGGTTTTTTCTGGTTTGCATCACGTGGTAATGTGGTAGCACACTGAGGCAGACAATTATGCATGGTTTCTATCAATATTTTAGAGAATAACACATGTTAGGTCTAGGTTAGGTCTGGGATTTGCTATCATCATGCTCATCCTTTCGCATATTTCTCATTCTTGTTGTCCAGATCCTGGGCTTTCACTGGTTTGGATCACGTAGTAATACGGTACCACACTGAAACAGTCGACTAAACCTCGTCACGATCAATATTTTATTGGATAACACATGTTAGGTCTATGTTAGGTCTGGGATTTGCTCTCATCAGGCTCATACTTTCGCATATTTCTCATACTTGATGGCCAGATTCTGGGCCTTTTTTGGTTTCGATCACGTAGTAATGCGGTACCACGCTGAAACAGACCATTAAACCTGGTTTCGATCAATATTTTAGTGGATAACACATGTTAGGTCTACGTTAGGTCTGGGATATGCTCTCATCAGGCTCATACTTTCGCATATTTCTCATACTTGATGGCCAGATCCTGGGCTTTTTCTGGTTTACATCAAGTGGTAATGTGGTATCACACTGAAACAGTCCATTAAACCTGGTTTCTATCAATATTTTAGAGAATAACACATGTTAGGTCTAGGTTAGGTCTGGGATTTGCTATCATCATGCTCATACTTTCGCATATTTCTCATTCTTGTTGTCCAGATCCTGGGCATTCACTGGTTTGGATCACGTAGTAATATGGTACCACACTGCAACAGTCGACTAAACCTCGTCACGATCAATATTTTAGTGGATAACACATGTTAGGTCTATGTTAGGTCTGGGATATGCTCTCATCAGGCTCATACTTTCGCATATTTCTCATACTTGATGGCCAGATCCTGGGTTTTTTCTGGTTTGCATCACGTGGTAATGTGGTAGCACACTGAAACAGACAATTATGCCTGGTTTCTATCAATATTTTAGAGAATAACACATGTTAGGTCTAGGTTAGGTCTGGGATTTGCTCTCATCAGGCTCATACTTCCGCATATTTCTCATACTTGATGGCCAGATCCTGGGCTTTTTCTGGTTTACATCAAGTGGTAATGTGGTATCACACTGAAACAGTCCATTAAACCTGGTTTCTATCAATATTTTAGAGAATAACACATGTTAGGTCTAGGTTAGGTCTGGGATTTGCTCTCATCAGGCTCATACTTTCGCATATTTCTCATACTTGATGGCCAGATCCTGGCATTTTTCTGGTTTGGATCACGTAGTAATGTGGTACCACACTGAAACAGTCGACTAAACCTGGTCTCGGTCAATATTTTAGAGGATAACGCATGTTAGGTCTAGGTTAGGTCTGGGATTTGCACTCATCAGGCTCATACTTTCGCATATTTCTCATACTTGATGGCCAGATTCTGGGCCATTTTTGGTTTCGTTCACGCAGTAATGCGGTACCACGCTGTAACAGATCATTATGCCTGGTTTCTATCAATATTTTAGAGAATAACACATGTTAGGTCTAGGTTAGGTCTGGGATTTGCTATCATCATGCTCATACTTTCGCATATTTCTCATTCTTGTTGTCCAGATCCTGGGCTTTCACTGGTTTGGTTCACGTAGTTATGTGGTACCACACTGAAACAGTCAAATTAAACCTGGTCTCGATCAATATTTTAGAGAATAACACATGTTAGGTCTAGGTTAGGTCTGGGATTTGCACTCATCAGGCTCATACTTTCGCATATTTCTCATACTTGATGGCCAGATTCTGGGCTTTTTCTGGTTTGCATCACGTGGTAATGTGGTAGCACACTGAAACAGACAATTATGCCTGGTTTCTATCAATATTTTAGAGCATAACACATGTTAGGTCTAGGTGAGGTCTGGGATTTGCTATCATCATGCTCATACTTTCGCATATTTCTCATTCTTGTTATCCAGATCCTGGGCTTTCACTGGTTTGGATCACGTAGTAATATGGTACCACACTGCAACAGTCGACTAAACCTCGTCACGATCAATATTTTAGTGGATAACACATGTTAGGTCTATGTTAGGTCTGGGATATGCTCTCATCAGGCTCATACTTTCGCATATTTCTCATACTTGATGGCCAGATCCTGGGTTTTGTCTGGTTTGCATCACGTGGTAATGTGGTAGCACACTGAAACAGACAATTATGCCTGGTTTCTATCAATATTTTAGAGAATAACACATGTTAGGTCTAGGTTAGGTCTGGGATTTGCTCTCATCAGGCTCATACTTCCGCATATTTCTCATACTTGATGGCCAGATCCTGGGCTTTTTCTGGTTTACATCAAGTGGTAATGTGGTATCACACTGAAACAGTCCATTAAACCTGGTGTCTATCAATATTTTAGAGAGTAACACATGTTAGGTCTAGGTTAGGTCTGGGATTTGCTCTCATCAGGCTCATACTTTCGCATATTTCTCATACTTGATGGCCAGATCCTGGCATTTTTCTGGTTTGGATCACGTAGTAATGTGGTACCACACTGAAACAGTCGACTAAACCTGGTCTCGGTCAATATTTTAGAGGATAACGCATGTTAGGTCTAGGTTAGGTCTGGGATTTGCACTCATCAGGCTCATACTTTCGCATATTTCTCATACTTGAAGGCCAGATTCTGGGCCATTTTTGGTTTCGTTCACGCAGTAATGCGGTACCACGCTGTAACAGATCATTATGCCTGGTTTCTATCAATATTTTAGAGAATAACACATGTTAGGTCTAGGTTAGGTCTGGGATTTGCTCTCATCAGGCTCATACTTTCGCATATTTCTCATACTTGATGGCCAGATACCGGCATTTTTCTGGTTTGGATCACGGGGTAATGTGGTAGCACACTGAAACAGACAATTATGCCTGGTTTCTATCAATATTTTAGAGAATAACACATGTTAGGTCTAGGATAGGTCTGGGATTTGCTCTCATCAGGCTCATACTTTCGCATATTTCTCATTCCCGTTGGCCAAATCCTGGGCTTTCACTGGTTTGGATCACACAGTAATGTGGTACCACACTGAAACAGTCGATTAAACCTGGTTTCGATGGATATTTAAGAGGATAACGCATGTTAGGTCTTGGTTAGGCCTTGGATTTGCCCTCATCAGGCTCACACGTTCGCATTCTTCACATACCTGGTGAACAGATCGTGGGTTTTTTCTGGCTTGCATCAAGTGCTAATGTGGTAGCACACTGAAACAGACAATTATGCCTGGTTTCTATCAATATTTTAGAGCATAACACATGTTAGGTCTAGGTTAGGTCTGGGATTTGCTATCATCATGCTCATACTTTCGCATATTTCTCATTCTTGTTGTCCAGATCCTGGGCTTTCACTGGTTTGGATCACACAGTAATGTGGTACCACACTGAAACAGTCGATTAAACCTGGTTTCGATCGATATTTTAGAGGATAACGCATGTTAGGTCCACGTTAGGTCTGGGATTTGCTCTCATCAGGCTCATACATTCACATTTTCCTCATACTTGTTGGCCCGATCCTGGGCTTTTTCTGGTTTAGATCAAGTGGTAATGTGGTATCACACTGGAACAGTCCATTAAACCTGGTTTCGATCAATATTTTAGAGGATAACACATGATAGGTCTAGGTTAGGTCTGGGATTTGTACTCATCAGGCTCATACTTTCGCATATTTCTCACACTTGATGGCCAGATTCTGGGCTTTTTGTGGTTCGGATCACGTTGCAACGTGGTCCCACACTGAAACAGTCCATTAAACCTGGTTTCGATCAATATTTTAGAGGATCACGCATGTTAGGTCTTGGTTAGGCCTTGGATTTGCCCTCATCAGGCTCACACGTTCGCATTCTTCACATAACTGGTGAACAGATCGTGGGTTTTTTCTGGTTTGCATCACGTGGTAATGTGGTAGCACACTGAGACAGACAATTATGCCTGGTTTCTATCAATATTTTAGAGAATAACACATGTTAGGTCTAGGTTAGGTCTGGGATTTGCTACCATCATGCTCATACTTTCGCATATTTCTCATTCTTGTTGTCCAGATCCTGGGCTTTCACTGGTTCGGATCACACAGTAATGTGGTACCACACTGAAACAGTCGATTAAACCTGGTTTCGATCGATATTTTAGAGGATAACGCATGTTAGGTCTACGTTAGGTCTGGGATTTGCTCTCATCAGGCTCATACATTCACATTTTCCTCATTCTTGTTGTCCAGATCCTGGGCTTTCACTGGTTTGGTTCACGTAGTTATGTGGTACCACACTGAAACAGTCAAATTAAACCTGGTCTCGATCAATATTTTAGAGGATAACACATGTCAAGTCTAGGTTAGGTCTGGGATTTGCCCTCATCAGGCTCATACATTCACATTTTCCGCATACTTGTTGGCCAGATCCTGGGCTTTTTCTGGTTTGGATCAAGTGGTAATGTGGTATCACACGGAAACAGACAATTATGCCTGGTTTCTATCAATATTTTAGAGCATAACACATGATAGGTCTAGGTTAGGTCTGGGATTTGCACACATCAGGCTCATACTTTCGCATATTTCTCATACTTGATGGCCAGATTCTGGGCTTTTTTTGGTTCGGATCACGTTGCAATGTGGTACCACACTGAAACAGTCCATTAAACCTGGTTTCGATCAATATTTTAGAGGATAACGCATCTTAGGTCTTGGTTAGGCCTTGGATTTGCCCTCATCAGGCTCACACGTTCGCATTCTTCACATACCTGGTGAATAGATCGTGGGTTTTTTCTGGTTTGCATGACGTGGTAATGTGGTAGCACACCGAAACAGACAATTATGCCTGGTTTGTATCAATATTTTAGAGAATAACACATGTTAGGTCTAGGTTTGGTCTGGGATTTGCACTCATCAGGCTCATACTTTCGCATATTTCTCATTCTTGTTGTCCAAATCCTGGGCTTTCACTGGTTTGGATCACACAGTAATGTGGTACCACACTGAAACAGTCGATTAAACCTGGTTTCGATGGATATTTTAGAGGATAACGCATGATAGGTCTACGTTAGGTCTGGGATTTGCACTCATCAGGCTCATACTTTCGCACATTTCTCATACATGATGGCCAGATCCTGGCCTTTTCCTGGTTTGGATCACGTAGTAATGTGGTATCACACTGAAACAGTCCATTAAACCTAGTCTGGGTCAACATTTCAAAGGATCACTCATGTTAGGTCTAGGTTAGGTCTGGGATTTGCTCTCATCAGGCTCATACATTCGCATATTTCTCATACTTGATGGCCAGATCCTGGGCTTTTTCTGGTTTGGATCACGTAGTAATGTGGTACCACACTGAAACAGTCGACTAAACCTGGTCTCTGTCAATATTTTAGAGGATAACGCATGTTAGGTCTAGGTTAGGTCTGGGATTTGCACTCATCAGGCTCATACTTTCGCATATTTCTCATACTTGTTGGCCAGATTCTGGGCCTTTTTTGGTTTCGATCATGTAGTAATGCGGTACCACGCTGAAACAGACCATTAAACCTGGTTTCGATCAATATTTTATAGGATAACGCATGTTAGGTCTATGTTAGGTCTGGGATTTGCTCTCATCAGGCTCATACATTCACATTTTCCGCATACTTGTTGGCCCGATCCTGGGCTTTTTCTGGTTTAGATCAAGTGGTAATGTGGTATCACACTGAAACAGTCCATTAAACCTGGTTTCGATCAATATTTTAGAGGATAACACATGATAGGTCTAGGTTAGGTCTGGGATTTGCACTGATCAGGCTCATACTTTCGCATATTTCTCACACTTGATGGCCAGATTCTGGGCTTTTTTCGGTTCGGATCACGTTGCAATGTGGTACCACACTGAAACAGTCCATTAAACCTGGTTTCGATCAATATTTTAGAGGATAACGCATCTTAGGTCTTGGTTAGGCCTTGGATTTGCCCTCATCAGGCTCACACGTTCGCATTCTTCACATACCTGGTGAACAGATCGTGGGTTTTTTCTGGTTTGCATCACGTGGTAATGTGGTAGCACACTGAGGCAGACAATTATGCATGGTTTCTATCAATATTTTAGAGAATAACACATGTTAGGTCTAGGTTAGGTCTGGGATTTGCTATCATCATGCTCATCCTTTCGCATATTTCTCATTCTTGTTGTCCAGATCCTGGGCTTTCACTGGTTTGGATCACGTAGTAATACGGTACCACACTGAAACAGTCGACTAAACCTCGTCACGATCAATATTTTAGTGGATAACACATGTTAGGTCTATGTTAGGTCTGGGATTTGCTCTCATCAGGCTCATACTTTCGCATATTTCTCATACTTGATGGCCAGATTCTGGGCCTTTTTTGGTTTCGATCACGTAGTAATGCGGTACCACGCTGAAACAGGCCATTAAACCTGGTTTCGATTAATATTTTATAGGATAACGCATGTTAGGTCTATGTTAGGTCTGGGATTTGCTCTCATCAGGCTCATACTTTCGCATATTTCTCATACTTGATGGCCAGATCCTGGCCTTTTTCTGGTTTGGATCACGTAGTAATGTGGTACCACACTGAAACAGTCCATTAAACCTGGTTTCTATCAATATTTTAGAGAATAACACATGTTAGGTCTAGGTTAGGTCTGGGATTTGCTATCATCATGCTCATACTTTCGCATATTTCTCATTCTTGTTGTCCAGATCCTGGGCTTTCACTGGTTTGGATCACGTAGTAATATGGTACCACACTGCAACAGTCGACTAAACCTCGTCACGATCAATATTTTAGTGGATAACACATGTTAGGTCTATGTTAGGTCTGGGATTTGCTCTCATCAGGCTCATACTTCCGCATATTTCTCATACTTGATGGCCAGATCCTGGGTTTTGTCTGGTTTGCATCACGTGGTAATGTGGTAGCGCACTGAAACAGACAATTATGCCTGGTTTCTATCAATATTTTAGAGAATAACACATGTTAGGTCTAGGTTAGGTCTGGGATTTGCTCTCATCAGGCTCATACTTTCGCATATTTCTCATACTTGATGGCCAGATCCTGGCATTTTTCTGGTTTGGATCACGTAGTAATGTGGTACCACACTGAAACAGTCGACTAAACCTGGTCTCGGTCAATATTTTAGAGGATAACGCATGTTAGGTCTAGGTTAGGTCTGGGATTTGCACTCATCAGGCTCATACTTTCGCATATTTCTCATACTTGAAGGCCAGATTCTGGGCCATTTTTGGTTTCGTTCACGCAGTAATGCGGTACCACGCTGTAACAGATCATTATGCCTGGTTTCTATCAATATTTTAGAGAATAACACATGTTAGGTCTAGGTTAGGTCTGGGATTTGCTACCATCATGCTCATACTTTCGCATATTTCTCATTCTTGTTGTCCAGATCCTGGGCTTTCACTGGTTCGGATCACACAGTAATGTGGTACCACACTGAAACAGTCGATTAAACCTGGTTTCGATCGATATTTTAGAGGATAACGCATGTTAGGTCTACGTTAGGTCTGGGATTTGCTCTCATCAGGCTCATACATTCACATTTTCCTCATACTTGTTGGCCCGATCCTGGGCTTTTTCTGGTTTAGATCAAGTGGTAATGTGGTATCACACCGGAACAGTCCATTAAACCTGGTTTCGATCAATATTTTAGAGGATAACACATGATAGGTCTAGGTTAGGTCTGGGATTTGCACTCATCAGGCTCATACTTTCGCATATTTCTCACACTTGATGGCCAGATTCTGGGCTTTTTGTGGTTCGGATCACGTTGCAATGTGGTCCCACACTGAAACAGTCCATTAAACCTGGTTTCGATCAATATTTTAGAGGATAACGCATCTTAGGTCATGGTTAGGCCTTGGATTTGCCCTCATCAGGCTCACACGTTCGCATTCTTCACATACCTGGTGAACAGATCGTGGGTTTTTTCTGGTTTG
This sequence comes from Colletes latitarsis, assembly GCF_051014445.1. Taxonomy (NCBI): domain Eukaryota; kingdom Metazoa; phylum Arthropoda; class Insecta; order Hymenoptera; family Colletidae; genus Colletes; species Colletes latitarsis. The sequence continues at coordinate 149,619 of NW_027488368.1, read as the reverse complement.
CATCACGTGGTAATGTGGTAGCACACTGAAACAGACAATTATGCCTGGTTTCTATCAATATTTTAGAGAATAACACATGTTAGGTCTAGGTTAGGTCTGGGATTTGCTACCATCATGCTCATCCTTTCGCATATTTCTCATTCTTGTTGTCCAGATCCTGGGCTTTCACTGGTTTGGATCACACAGTAATGTGGTACCGCACTGAAACAGTCGACTAAACCTGGTCTCGGTCAATATTTTAGAGGATAACGCATGTTAGGTCTAGGTTAGGTGTGGGATTTGCTCTCATCAGGCTCATACTTTCGCATATTTCTCGTACTTGTTGGCCAGATCCAGCGCCTTTTCTGGTTTGGATCACGTAGTAATATGGTACCACACTGAAACAGTCGACTAAACCTCGTCACGATCAATATTTTAGTGGATAACACATGTTAGGTCTAGGTTAGGTCCGGGATTTGCACACATCAGGCTCATACTTTCGCATATTTCTCATACTTGATGGCCAGATCCTGGCATTTTTCTGGTTTGGATCACGTAGTAATGTGGTACCACACTGAAACAGTCGACTAAACCTGGTCTCGGTCAATATTTTAGAGGATAACGCATGTTAGGTCTAGGTTAGGTCTGGGATTTGCACTCATCAGGCTCATACTTTCGCATATTTCTCATACTTGATGGCCAGATTCTGTGCCTTTTTCTGGTTTGGATCACGTAGTATTGTGGTACCACACAGAAAGTGTAAATTAAACCTAGTCTGGGTCAACGTTTCAAAGGATAACTCATGTTAGGTCTAGGTTAGGTCTGGGATTTGCTCTCATAAGGCTCATACATTCGCATATTTCTCATACTTGATGGCCAGATCCTGGGCTTTTTCTGGTTTGGATCACGTAGTAATGTGGTACCACACTGGAACAGTCGACTAGACCTGGTCTCGGTCAATATTTTAGAGGATAACGCATGTCAGGTCTAGGTTAGGTCTGGGATTTGCACTCATCAGGCTCATTCTTTCGCATATTTCTCATACTTGTTGGCCAGATTCTGGGCTTTTTTTGGCTTGGATCACGTAGTAATGTGGTACCACACTGAAAATCTCCATTAAACCTGGTTTCGATCAATATTTTAGAGGATAACTCATGTTAGGTCTATGTTAGGTCTGGGATTTGCTCTCATCAGGCTCATACTTTTGCATATTTCTCATACTTGATGGCCAGATTCTGGGCCTTTTTTGGTTTCGATCACGTAGTAATGCGGTACCAAGCTGAAACAGACCATTAAGCCTGGTTTCGATCAATATTTTATAGGATAACGCATGTTAGGTCTATGTTAGGTCAGGGTTTTGCACTCATCAAGCTCATACATTCACATTTTCCGCATACTTGTTGGCCAGATCCTGGGCTTTTTCTGGTTTGGATCACGTAGTAATGTGGTACCACACTGAAACAGTCGACTAAACCTGGTCGCGATCAATATTTTAGAGGATAACGCGTGTTAGGTCTAGGTTAGGTCTGGGATTTGCACTCATCAGGCTCATACTTTCGCATATTTCTCATTCTTGTTGTCCAAATCCTGGGCTTTCACTGGTTTGGATCACACAGTAATGTGGTACCACACTGAAACAGTCGATTAAACCTGGTTTCGATCAATATTTTAGAGGATAACGCATGTTAGGTCTATGTTAGGTCTGGGATTTGCTCTCATCAGGCTCATACATTCACATTTTCCGCATACAAGTTGGCCCGATCCTGGGCTTTTTCTGGTTTACATCAAGTGGTAATGTGGTATCACACTGAAACAGTCCATTAAACCTGGTTTCTATCAATATTTTAGAGAATAACACATGTTAGGTCTAGGTTAGGTCTGGGATTTGCTATCATCATGCTCATACTTTCGCATATTTCTCATTCTTGTTGTCCAGATCCTGGGCTTTCACTGGTTTGGATCACACAGTAATGAGGAACCACACTGAAACAGTCGATTAAACCTGGTCACGATCAATATTTTAGAGGATAACACATGTTAGGTCTAGGTTAGGTCTGGGATTTGCACTCATCAGGCTCATACTTTCACATATTTCTCATACTTGATGGCCAGATTCTGGGCCTTTTTTGGTTTCGATCACGTAGTAAGGCGGTACCACGCTGAAACAGACCATTAAACCTGGTTTCGATCAATATTTTATAGGATAACGCATGTTAGGTCTATGTTAGGTCTGGGATTTGCTCTCATCAGGCTCATACTTTCGCATATTTCTCATACTTTATGGCCAGATCCTGGCATTTTTCTGGTTTGGATGACGCAGTAATGTGGTATCACACTGAAACAGTCCATTAAACCTGGTTTCGATCAATATTTTAGAGGATAACACATGATAGGTCTAGGTTAGGTCTGCGATTTGCACTCATCAGGCTCATACTTTCGCATTCTTCACATATCTGTTGAACAGATCCAGGATTTTTTCTGGTTTGGATCACGTGGTAATGTGGTACCACACTGAAACAGTCCATTAAACCTAGTTTGGGTCAACATTTCAAAGGATAACTCATGTTAGGTCTAGGTTAGGTCTGCGATTTGCACTCATCAGGCTCATACATTCGCATATTTCTCATACTTGATGGCCAGATCCTGAGCTTTTTCTGGTTTGGATCACGTAGTAATGTGGTACCACACTGAAACAATCGACTAAAGCTGGTCTCGGTCAATATTTTAGAGGATAACGCATGTTAGGTCTAGGCTAGGTCTGGGATTTGCACTCATCGGGCTCATACTTTCGCATATTTCTCATACTTGTTGGCCAGATTCTGGGCTTTTTTTGGCTTGGATCACGTAGTAATGTGGTACCACACTGAAACTGTCCATTAAACCTGGTCTCGGTCAATATTTTCGAGGATAACGTATGTTAGGTCTAGGTTAGGTCTGGGATTTGCACTCATCAGGCTCATACTTTCGCATATTTCTCATTCTTGTTGGCCAGATCCTGGGCTTTCACTGGTTTGGATCACGTAGATATGTGGTACCACACTGAAACAGTCAAATTAAACCTGGTCTCGATCAATATTTTAGACGATAACACATGTTAGGTCTATGTTAGGTCTGGGATTTCCACTCATCAGGCTCATACTTTCGCATATTTCTCATACTTGATGGCCAGATTCAGGGCTTTTTCTGGTTTGGAACACGTGGTAATGTGGTACCACACGGAAACAGTAAATTAAACCTAGTCTGGGTCAATATTTTAGACGATAACACATGTTAGGTCTAGGTAAGGTCTGGGATTTGCTCTATTCAGGCTCATACATTCGCATATTTCTCATACTCGATGGCCAGATCCTGTGCTTTTTCTGGTTTGGATCACGTAGTAATGTGGTACCACACTGAAACAGACCATTAAACCTGGTTTCGATCAATATTTCAGAGGATAACGCATGTTAGGTCTATGTTAGGTCCGGGATTTGCCCTCATCAGGCTCACACTTTCGCATTCTTCACATATCTGTTGAACAGATTCAGGGCTTTTTCTGGTTTGGGTCGCGTGGTAATGTAGTACCACTCTGAAACAGACCATTAAACCTGGTCTCGGTCAATATTTTAGAGGATAACGCAAGTTAGGTCTATGTTAGGTCTGGGATTTGCCCTCATCAGGCTCACACGTTCGCATTCTTCACATACCTGGTGAACAGTTCGTGGGTTTTTTCTGGTTTGCATCACGTGGTAATGTGGTAGCACACTGAAACAGACAATTATGCCTGGTTTCTATCAATATTTTAGAGAATAACACATGTTAGGTCTAGGTTAGGTCTGGGATTTGCTATCATCATGCTCATACATTCGCATATTTCTCATTCTTGTTGTCCAGATCCTGGGCTTTCACTGGTTTGGATCACACAGTAATGTGGAACCACACTGAAACAGTCGATTAAACCTGGTCACGATCAATATTTTAGAGGATAACACATGTTAGGTCTAGGTTAGGTCTGGGATTTGCACTCATCAGGCTCATACTTTCACATATTTCTCATACTTGATGGCCAGATTCTGGGCCTTTTTTGGTTTCGATCACGTAGTAAGGCGGTACCACGCTGAAACAGACCATTAAACCTGGTTTCGATCAATATTTCAGAGGATAACGCATGTTAGGTCTATGTTAGGTCCGGGATTTGCCCTCATCAGGCTCACACTTTCGCATTCTTCACATATCTGTTGAACAGATTCAGGGCTTTTTCTGGTTTGGGTCGCGTGGTAATGTAGTACCACGCTGAAACAGACCATTAAACCTGGTCTCGGTCAATATTTTAGAGGATAACGCAAGTTAGGTCTATGTTAGGTCTGGGATTTGCCCTCATCAGGCTCACACGTTCGCATTCTTCACATACCTGGTGAACAGTTCGTGGGTTTTTTCTGGTTTGCATCACGTGGTAATGTGGTAGCACACTGAAACAGACAATTATGCCTGGTTTCTATCAATATTTTAGAGAATAACACATGTTAGGTCTAGGTTAGGTCTGGGATTTGCTATCATCATGCTCATACTTTCGCATATTTCTCATTCTTGTTGTCCAGATCCTGGGCTTTCACTGGTTTGGATCACACAGTAATGTGGAACCACACTGAAACAGTCGATTAAACCTGGTCACGATCAATATTTTAGAGGATAACACATGTTAGGTCTAGGTTAGGTCTGGGATTTGCACTCATCAGGCTCATACTTTCACATATTTCTCATACTTGATGGCCAGATTCTGGGCCTTTTTTGGCTTCGATCACGTAGTAAGGCGGTACCACGCTGAAACAGACCATTAAACCTGGTTTCGATCAATATTTTATAGGATAACGCATGTTAGGTCTATGTTAGGTCTGGGATTTGCTCTCATCAGGCTCATACTTTCGCATATTTCTCATACTTTATGGCCAGATCCTGGCATTTTTCTGGTTTGGATGACGCAGTAATGTGGTATCACACTGAAACAGTCCATTAAACCTGGTTTCGATCAATATTTTAGAGGATAACACATGATAGGTCTAGGTTAGGTCTGCGATTTGCACTCATCAGGCTCATACTTTCGCATTCTTCACATATCTGTTGAACAGATCCAGGGTTTTTTCTGGTTTGGATCACGTGGTAATGTGGTACCACACTGAAACAGTCCATTAAACCTAGTTTGGGTCAACATTTCAAAGGATAACTCATGTTAGGTCTAGGTTAGGTCTGCGATTTGCACTCATCAGGCTCATACATTCGCATATTTCTCATACTTGATGGCCAGATCCTGAGCTTTTTCTGGTTTGGATCACGTAGTAATGTGGTACCACACTGAAACAATCGACTAAAGCTGGTCTCGGTCAATATTTTAGAGGATAACGCATGTTAGGTCTAGGCTAGGTCTGGGATTTGCACTCATCGGGCTCATACTTTCGCATATTTCTCATACTTGTTGGCCAGATTCTGGGCTTTTTTTGGCTTGGATCACGTAGTAATGTGGTACCACACTGAAACTGTCCATTAAACCTGGTCTCGGTCAATATTTTCGAGGATAACGTATGTTAGGTCTAGGTTAGGTCTGGGATTTGCACTCATCAGGCTCATACTTTCGCATATTTCTCATTCTTGTTGGCCAGATCCTGGGCTTTCACTGGTTTGGATCACGTAGATATGTGGTACCACACTGAAACAGTCAAATTAAACCTGGTCTCGATCAATATTTTAGACGATAACACATGTTAGGTCTATGTTAGGTCTGGGATTTCCACTCATCAGGCTCATACTTTCGCATATTTCTCATACTTGATGGCCAGATTCAGGGCTTTTTCTGGTTTGGAACACGTGGTAATGTGGTACCACACGGAAACAGTAAATTAAACCTAGTCTGGGTCAATATTTTAGACGATAACACATGTTAGGTCTAGGTAAGGTCTGGGATTTGCTCTATTCAGGCTCATACATTCGCATATTTCTCATACTCGATGGCCAGATCCTGTGCTTTTTCTGGTTTGGATCACGTAGTAATGTGGTACCACACTGAAACAGACCATTAAACCTGGTTTCGATCAATATTTCAGAGGATAACGCATGTTAGGTCTATGTTAGGTCCGGGATTTGCCCTCATCAGGCTCACACTTTCGCATTCTTCACATATCTGTTGAACAGATTCAGGGCTTTTTCTGGTTTGGGTCGCGTGGTAATGTAGTACCACTCTGAAACAGACCATTAAACCTGGTCTCGGTCAATATTTTAGAGGATAACGCAAGTTAGGTCTATGTTAGGTCTGAGATTTGCCCTCATCAGGCTCACACGTTCGCATTCTTCACATACCTGGTGAACAGTTCGTGGGTTTTTTCTGGTTTGCATCACGTGGTAATGTGGTAGCACACTGAAACAGACAATTATGCCTGGTGTCTATCAATATTTTAGAGAATAACACATGTTAGGTCTAGGTTAGGTCTGGGATTTGCTATCATCATGCTCATACTTTCGCATATTTCTCATTCTTGTTGTCCAGATCCTGGGCTTTCACTGGTTTGGATCACACAGTAATGTGGAACCACACTGAAACAGTCGATTAAACCTGGTCACGATCAATATTTTAGAGGATAACACATGTTAGGTCTAGGTTAGGTCTGGGATTTGCACTCATCAGGCTCATACTTTCACATATTTCTCATACTTGATGGCCAGATTCTGGGCCTTTCTTGGTTTCGATCACGTAGTAAGGCGGTACCACGCTGAAACAGACCATTAAACCTGGTTTCGATCAATATTTTATAGGATAACGCATGTTAGGTCTATGTTAGGTCTGGGATTTGCTCTCATCAGGCTCATACTTTCGCATATTTCTCATACTTTATGGCCAGATCCTGGCATTTTTCTGGTTTGGATGACGCAGTAATGTGGTACCACACTGAAACAGTCGACTAAACCTGGTCTCGGTCAATATTTTAGAGGATAACGCAATGTTAGGTCTAGGTTAGGTCTGGGATTTGCACTCAACAGGCTCATACTTTCGCATATTTCTCATACTTGTTGGCCAGATCCTGGGCTTCTTTTGGCTTGGATCACGTAGTAATGTGGTACCACACTGAAACTCTCCATTAAACCTGGTCTCGGTCAATATTTTAGAGGATAACGCATGTTAGGTCTATGTTAGGTCCGGGATTTGCCCTCATCAGGCTCACACTTTCGCATTCTTCACATATCTGTTGAACAGATTCAGGGCTTTTTCTGGTTTGGGTCGCGTGGTAATGTAGTACCACGCTGAAACAGACCATTAAACCTGGTCTCGGTCAATATTTTAGAGGATAACGCATGTTAGGTCTATGTTAGGTCTGGGATTTGCCCTCATCAGGCTCACACGTTCGCATTCTTCACATACATGGTGAACAGTTCGTGGGTTTTTTCTGGTTTGCATCACGTGGTAATGTGGTAGCACACTGAAACAGACAATTATGCCTGGTTTCTATCAATATTTTAGAGAATAACACATGTTAGGTCTAGGTTAGGTCTGGGATTTGCTATCATCATGCTCATACTTTCGCATATTTCTCATTCTTGTTGTCCAGATCCTGGGCTTTCACTGGTTTGGATCACACAGTAATGTGGAACCACACTGAAACAGTCGATTAAACCTGGTCACGATCAATATTTTAGAGGATAACACATGTTAGGTCTAGGTTAGGTCTGGGATTTGCACTCATCAGGCTCATACTTTCACATATTTCTCATACTTGATGGCCAGATTCTGGGCCTTTTTTGGTTTCGATCACGTAGTAAGGCGGTACCACGCTGAAACAGACCATTAAACCTGGTTTCGATCAATATTTTATAGGATAACGCATGTTAGGTCTATGTTAGGTCTGGGATTTGCTCTCATCAGGCTCATACTTTCGCATATTTCTCATACTTTATGGCCAGATCCTGGCATTTTTCTGGTTTGGATGACGCAGTAATGTGGTACCACACTGAAACAGTCGACTAAACCTGGTCTCGGTCAATATTTTAGAGGATAACGCATGTTAGGTCTAGGTTAGGTCTGGGATTTGCACTCAACAGGCTCATACTTTCGCATATTTCTCATACTTGTTGGCCAGATCCCGGGCTTCTTTTGGCTTGGATCACGTAGTAATGTGGTACCACACTGAAACTCTCCATTAAACCTGGTCTCGGTCAATATTTTAGAGGATAACGCATGTTAGGTCTATGTTAGGTCTGGGATTTGCACTCATCAGGCTCATACTTTCGCATTCTTCACATATCTGTTGAACAGATCCAGGGTTTTTTCTGGTTTGGATCACGTGGTAATGTGGTACCACACTGAAACAGTCCATTAAACCTAGTCTGGGTCAACATTTCAAAGGATAACTCACGTTAGGTCTAGGTTAGGTCTGGGATTTGCACTCATCAGGCTCATACATTCGCATATTTCTCATACTTGATGACCAGATCCTGAGCTTTTTCTGGTTTGGATCACGTAGTAATGTGGTACCACACTGAAACAGTCGACTAAAGCCGGTCACGATCAATATTTTAGAGGATAGCGCATGTTAGGTCTAGGTTAGGTCTGGGATTTGCTCTCATTATGCTGATACTTTCGCATATTTCTCATTCATGTTGGCCAGATCCTGGGCTTTCAATGGTTTGGATCACGTAGTTATGTGGTACCACACTGAAACAGTCAAATTAAACCTGGTCTCGATCAATATTTTAGACGATAACACATGTTAGGTCTAGGTTAGTTCTGGGATTTGCACTCATCAGGCTCATACTTTCCCATATTTCTCATACTTGATGGCCAGATTCAGGGCTTTTTCTGGTTTGGAACACGTGGTAATGTGGTACCACACGGAAACAGTAATTTAAACCTAGTCTGGGTCAATATTTTAGACGATAACACATGTTAGGTCTAGGTAAGGTCTGGGATTTGCTCTATTCAGGCTCATACATTCGCATATTTCTCATACTCGATGGCCAGATCCTGCGCTTTTTCTGGTTTGGATCACGTAGTAATGTGGTACCACGCTGAAACAGACCATTAAACCTGGTTTCGATCAATATTTTATAGGATAACGCATGTTAAGTCTATGTTAGGTCTGGGTTTTGCACTCATCAGGCTCATACATTCACATTTTCCGCATACTTGTTGGCCAGATCCTGGGCTTTTTCTGGTTTAGATCACGTAGTAATGTGGTACCACACCGAAACAGTCGACTAAACCTGGTCTCGGTCAATGTTTTAGAGGATAACGCATGTTAGGTCTAGGTTAGGTCTGGGATTAGCACTCATCAGGCTCATACTTTCGCATATTTCTCATTCTTGTTGTCCAGATCCTGGGCTTTCACTGGTTTGGATCACACAGTAATGTGGTACCACACTGAAACAGTCGATTAAACCTGGTTTCGATCGATATTTTAGAGGATAACGCATGTTAGGTCTACGTTAGGTCTGGGATTTGCACTCATCAGGCTCATACTTTCGCATATTTCTCATACATTGTTTAAAGATTGTATAATGCCGAGCGATTGTCCTCGGCCGCGATTACCGTTAATCCTGTTAACGTACAATTCGAAGGAGATTATCTCTAATAGGATTTGTACAGCAAACAGTGATAGAAAAACGCGTGTATTGCTAGTTTTTCTGCCATCGGTAACGGCTCATTACCTTCGATTCGAGTGTGCCAACGGTGTTGATGACGTCAGTATCGTGAGAGAGTAGCGCGCAAATAATTAGACAAAGATAGACTGCCGAAAAATTTAGACAGCGCCGCGGAACGATTAATTAGAGTACCACGGCGACGTCTTCGGCTGTCAATCCGTACAGTCTCACTACGACTTCTGAAGAAGGCACATCGGCTCCCGATCGTGTCCGAACAGATTTCGAGCGAATCTCGAGAGTGAAATTCTCGAGATAAAGCTAGCAGACAATTACTGAATAAAGGGTGCAACGAGTCGATGTTCAGTCTGGTGCGGGTCCTCTGATTGACCTCGCACAGCTGAGAATTCATTAAAACTCAAACTAGCACTCATTAATTTTAGTCTTTGCTTATCAAACGAGTCGACTCTCGACTCGAATAAAAGCATTCAGGAGTTTCGTTCGGGAAAGTCCCAAACAAGCTCAATTTCTATTTTCTGTCTAATTTGGAGGGCTCGAGAATACACCAATAAGGTGCTCGACCCCCCTCGTGCAGTATTATTTTGTCGTTTCAAGCGTATAAACGTTTGAAACACAGAGAAGTGGGCGAATACCGTTCAAACTTCTCTGTGATTGTCGTTCGGCTTAGGAGACACCGAAGGGAGGCACCTACGTGGTGAACCTCGAGGTGGGCTCACTGGAGTCAGGTCAGCGTCCACTTCGGACGCTTGACTTTCGGTCTTCGATTCCTTCCCTCTACAGACCCCGCCGGTGTAACGCTTAGAGGAGCACCTGTGCGGAGAGGTCAAGGAGTCGCGGGTCAGGCCCCCACGTAGTTCAAATACTGTCACGAATCACATCGAGTGGTGCATTCGTGCAGTGAACCACGTGCTGTCGGGCTTCGCAGTACAATTCTCGACCAACAAGTCATCTGTTGGAACGTTAAAGAGAAGCCGCAGATCGACGGTCGTGCCGTTGTACTGCAGTGCGACTCGACGCACAGACTCCGTGGGCATACTCACGGGATCAGTGCATTTGGAGCCTTACAACCTCCACTTGCATCCCCGTCCACTAGACAATCGACTCAGTTCGGCGTCAAAAGGAAATTTAATTCTTTTCACGCCAGATATTAAATACAGTCCACTTGCGAGCTCGTATATTACGAGCGAGCGAAATTCTCCGCTCCTATACATTCGAATATCGAAGCCAGGAGCGTGAGGACACACACGCGGCGAATATACGTGTAACGTGTTTACGTGTCTAACACATTGCCGTGTTTTTCTGTTCACAGAATCTTGGCCTACCTCAACGTGCCGGTTCCGACCAAGAAATCGTGGAAAACAATTTAATAAGAATTTTCATTGTTTCTAATTGTTTATTTTATTTTTATTTTTATTTTTATAATAAACAGTTTTTTGAAAAAGAAAATCTTAAATTCCCAACTCACTTCCCACAATAAAAATCCGATCCCTCTATCCGGACTTCGTCGTTAAAAGCATCAGCTTTTTAACATAAGGTCCTTCGAGCCGGATACTGAGGTAATCGGTAAAGGGAAGTGTTGGACATAATACACGAGAGTTTCTCCCGTGTACGGTTGTTTCGAAGTGTTTAACCTTCAACAGCCATGTCCGTTACTAAAGATCCCAAGTGGTCTGACCTTGAGGCACACCTCGAGGATTTGACCAGAGGGATGGAACGGATAAACAGGGCATCCATCAACCTTAAAATGATGGGTCGAGCTAAGTACACAGAAAAAATTCTGGAGGAAAGGCTCAATTATGTAAACAGTCTGTGGCAACAGATGAACGATCAGTATAAGGTCGTGTGTAGGCTTCTCCCTCCTGGGGAACGACACTCTTACGAGCTGTTCCAACGGGATTTTATGGGGGAAACTGAAAACGAGTTTTTGGATTTTCAGGCTTATGTGTCTACGGAAATAACCCGTATCACGACTGGTCCAAGATCAGTAATGCCGGAAATCCAGCAATCAATACCGATCGAACTCCCGAAGATGAGGTTGGAGAAATTCGACGGGGATTCTTCGAAATGGGAACATTTCGAAGATCTATTTACCGCCGGAGTAATCAACAACCCCACTTTAACGGATGTACAGAGGTTACAATACCTGAACACCTGTATAACCGGGAGAGCCGCAGCCGCTATCGCATCGCTTGCGATAACGGATAAAAATTTCTCAGTGGCGTGGACGACCCTGAAAACAGAATTCGGGCTCCCACGCTTGGTGCTGATCAAGATTCTTGATCAGATACTGAGACTATCAAAAATCCGAAAAGGCGACCTGGCGAGTGTCCAGCAGGTCACCATCGGCTTTCGGCAAGCACTCGCTATACTTGCTAAAAAAGGAACTGTGGAAGAGCAGCTTAGCTGGCTGCTAACACACGTCGTAGCAAGTCAATTTGACGCTACGTTGCAAGGGGAATGGGAACGATCCCTCAAGATGTCAACGGAATATCCGTTGATTGAGGAGATCCTGAGATTCCTCGACCAGGAAGCACGCGCTATGACCGTCATTGACGAACATAACCGCAAAACTGCCTCAAAAAAGGAACATAAGCCACGAGTACGGAGTCATAACGCCGTCGTGAGCGCCCCCCCTGCGCAGCGGAAGTGCATAATTTGCGGACAAACGCATGCACTGACCGAATGCGGTGCATTTAAGAGTTTTTCCACAAGAGTGCGATACCAGCTCATAAGGGACAGACAAGGGTGTATAATCTGTCTGGCCCTAGATCATGACGCAAAGGGTTGCCGGAGCCAACACGTTTGTTCGAGATGCAGTGGCAGGCATCATGCCCTGTTGCATTTCGAGCAATACGAAAGAGAGGCTCCTAGCCAAAAGCCGAAAACGAAATTTTCGAACGGCAAGCGTGAGGAGCGGCGGGATAACGCCCCTCCACCGCGCCGTACGGCTAAGGCGAGAGCCGCCGATACCTCGACGACGCAAGCAACGACGTCACGGGCTACTACGTCACACTGTACTGCGAGTACAGACGTACCGAGGCCGGTGCTGTTAGCTACCGCGATCGTACGAGTGTACGGAGAAAACGGCGCGTCGCGTTTAACTCGCGCGCTGTTGGATCAAGGGTCCGAGACATTCTTCATCTCGGCGAGATTGAGGAATGACCTCAACCTCCCGAGGAGGAAAACCTCAGCCACGGTATCGGGCTTGGGGGGTGGTCGAACCCAACAAATTAAGTACAGTGTAGGGTTAAATCTGGGAGCGGCTAACGGGGTTACCCCGATGGTTTCGGCCAGAGCATACGTCGTGTCAAAAATCACGAACTATGCCTCGCCGTGTGTAAACGTGTTCAATGACGACGCGTTACGAAACCTTATGCTCGCAGACCCCGAACCCGCGTCCGGACAAAACATTGAAGTTTTGATCGGCGCGGATCTGTACGCCCAAGTTATTTGATCGGGATTCCGACGAATAGCGCCCGAAGGGCCAATTGCACAAGAAACTGCATTCGGCTGGATATTATCCGGACCAATAAATGCAGCAAGCAAGGCCCGGTGTCACGTGCGAACGTTGCATTGCAACGTACTTGAATCGCTGGATTACGCGATTCGACGGTTCTGGGAAATTGAAGAAATTCCCTCGACCTCAGTGCTTACAAAAGCTGAGGAAGAGTGTGAAACTCATTTCCAAAAGACTGTTGCACGGGATGCAACGGGACGGTTTATTGTCCGATTGCCGTTTAACCATCCGAAACCGGAAGAAGCGCTGGGAGATTCACTCCATATCGCTCTCTCCGCGCTGACCAGGATGAGAAGGAAATTGGACAAGGATCAGACCCTCGCACGAGAATATGAAGAATTTCTCGCGGAGTATGAGTCGTTGGAACACATGACTCGTATAGAGCCCTCTGAAAAATCCAGACTCTACATTCCGCATCGAGCGGTTATCCGAACGGAGAGTGCAACCACCAAACTGCGAGTCGTGTTTAACGCGACCAGCCGTACGGTGGGCGGACAATCCCTGAACGACATCCTACACGTAGGTCCGAAACTGCAGAACGACATCACGTCTGTTTTGACGAGATGGAGGCTGTACGAATACGTGCTGGTGGCCGATATCGAGAAAATGTTTCGGCAAATTCTCGTCGCCCCGCAGGATCGTCGTTTTCAGTGCATCTTATGGCGCACACCCGAAACCGAAGTGCTTAAAGCATTCGAGTTGAACACCGTTACGTACGGAACGGCGTGTGCACCGTATTTATCGATGCGTACTCTGCTCGAGTTGAAAAAACGGGACGGTGACAGATTTCCTCTCGCCGCTCCGATACTCGAGAAAGATATATACGTTGATGACGTATTTATGGGGGCACCCGACACGTCCTTGTTGGAAAAAATTCGTATTCAAGTTTGCGAACTCTTACAGGGCGGCGGGTTTAAATTGAGAAAGTGGGCTGGTAACTCGCAGAAATTACTACGAAACATCCCACAAAGCTCTCACTCCCACGCTGTCGACCTCACCTTGTTCGATGATTCCGAACTCAAGGTGCTTGGATTGCGATGGATACCATCGGGAGATTATTTCTATTTCAACCTGCAACGGTTCCAACCGGCTGCAGGCCCGATTACAAAGCGAACTTTGTTTTCTGAAATAGCCAAACTATACGATCCGCTCGGCTGGTTATCACCAGTCGTAATTCGCGCGAAGATTTTGATGCAGTCCCAATGGCTGGAAAAAATCCAGTGGGACGATCATGTCTCCGCGAATACGCTAAAAACGTGGAACACGTTTTGCGAGGATTGGAGCAGTTTGGAAAAAGTAAAATTTCCCAGATGGATCCGTTACGGAGCAGATGCAGTTTCGGTGGAATTACACGGATTCTGCGATGCTTCACTCGGAGCGTACTCGGCCGTCACGTATTTACGCGTGACGACCATGACCGAGGAAATTTTCACAACCTTGATCATGGCAAAAACGAGGGTGGCTCCGATTAAAACGCAGTCAATTCCGATTCTCGAATTGAACGGAGCCGTACTGCTTACCGAGCTCGCAGTGCACGTGGAACGGTCATTGTCCATAAAAATTGACCGTATAATCTGTTGGTCAGATTCCACCATTGCACTAGCTTGGTTGAAAAAACATGCTTCGACTTGGAAGGTTGTGATAGCCAACCGAGTCGCGAAAATCCAGACCATGCTTCCGAAAGCTGAATGGAGACATGTTCCCACCCGCTTCAATCCCGCGGATTTGAATTCGCGCGGTGTCGAAGCGGAGGAGCTCATTCAATCGAAGCTGTGGATTTCTGGTCCAGCATGGTTAAGACAACGAGAGGAAAATTGGCCGAAAACGCCTGATTCCATCGATACGACCGAGGGCAAGCGCATTCCGCACGCCCACGTTGCAACTCCAGACAAGGAATGGGAATTTGTATTCCGATTCTCAACCTGGAGTAAGCTACTTCGCGTGACTGCATATTGTCTCCGATTACGTAGACCGATGCAAGGTGAGCGAAGGTCGTTCGATGCCAACGTTGTCGAAGCATCAGAATTGAAGCTGGCCAAGGAAAGAATCGTCCGCTACATCCAGCGAACGCATTTTGCGGGCGAGTACCAGTGTTTAAAAAAGCACAGGGAAATTCCCGCAAAATCTCCGTTAAAAAGTCTGAACCCTTTCCTCGACACGAATGACGTTTTGAGGGTCGGTGGACGACTGGAGAATGCGACGCTGGCATGGGAAGCGAAGCACCCCATAATTCTGCCAAAACACCATGTGTCTACCATGATAATTCGGCAGTGCCACGTAAATACGTTGCACGGGGGCTTGCAGCTGACGATATCCATGGTAAAGCAACAATTTTGGATCCTCGGTTGCCGAACCACGGCTCGCAAGGTCATCCATCAATGTATGAAATGCGTAAGATGGAGGGCACAAACCTCCACGCAAATCATGCAGGATTTGACCCCAGAACGTAGCCGTGCAGCAAGGGCTTTTTTAAACTGCGGAGTCGATTATGCGGGACCGTATAAAGTCCGCGACTCCGCGGGCCGAGGAAAAACAGCTCATAAAGCGTATATCGCAGTTTTCGTCTGCTTCGCTACAAGGGCCATACATATTGAACTCGTCCATGATTACACGACGAGTGCATTTTTGGCTGCATTGGATCGGTTCATGGCCCGACGAGGAATCCCGTCTTGCATACGCAGTGACAATGGGACAAACTTCGTCGGTGCAGATCGTGAATTGAGAAAACATTTCAATAAGGTGTGTAAAACGCCGGAAATGCAAAACCAATGCGGCGAAAAGGGCATTCGGTGGCAGTTTAACCCACCCAGTGCCCCCCATTTCGGTGGGATGCAGGAAGCCGGAGTCAAATCTGTGAAGCATCATTTAAAGCGCATCATAGGAGAATTCACTCCCACGAGCGAGGAATTACAGACGTTACTCTGTAAAATCGAAGCCAGTTTAAACTCGCGACCGATTGCCGCTCTGAGTGATAGCCCTGATGATTATGCGCCGCTCACACCGGCACACTTCCTAATTGGAGGGCCCATGATGGCACCCCCAATGGAATCCGTGGAAAATGTTAATATTTCGCATCTGACAAGATGGAGAACTATGCAAAAATTCCACGAGCAGCTCTGGAGGCACTGGACAAGAGATTATCTCATGCACCTCCAGAACCGCTACAAATGGCAGACGGAAAATACACGCCTAAAAAAGAATGATCTTGTTTTAGTGCAGAATCCTCTCCTCCCCCCGAATCAGTGGGAAATGGGAAGAATAGAGGAAGTATTTCCGGGAAAGGATGGGCATGTACGTGTAGTTAAAGTACGCACAGCCAAATCCACATATACGCGACCAATTACGCGATTGTGTACGCTGCCTGTGGCTGAGTCTTTGTTTGAGTCACCTTCGGCGACGGTTCCCGAAGCCGAGCAGGTGATCTAAACAAAACCGTTCGAGTTCGAAAAGGCAAGGATTTTGGAAGGTGAGAACGGTTGATTCTCACCGGCCACTTGTCTCCTGTGCGAAATCGAAGAGTAGGGGGTAATATCCTCCAATCTCGTTAGCGCTAAGGGAAGGGGGCACTTCGCATACGCGAACGCCCTGAATCAAAATTTGAACGATTTCTCGCCAAATAGGATCAGTTATTAATTAGCTACCATGGCGAGCGAGTCAGCAAATAGTTCCGCTAACAGCGTACCAGCCTCACCGGAACCGCGATTTCGTCACCCGGCTTTGATATCGCGTTTGAACGGATACTGCAGTTGGGAGGTTTGGCCGAGGCTCCCTCGGAAAAACAAGAGGGGGTGGAGGAACCACCGAAACCCTCAACCAGCGAGGGAGTGACCCCCGCGCTGATATTCCCGGTGGGACGCCAAACGATATCGGTTCCGGCGCATATTCCGTATACGACGCGCCGATATAAATGCCCAGTTCCGGGTGGGCGCTACGTGCTGAAATGGGCCAAGGACGGAGAGTTGAGATCGTGCCTCTTCCGCGAGGATGCACCCCCCAAAGTGGAGGCCAACCAACACGCCACCGCACAACAGCCACCCGCTTTACCGGCGGTCCCGCCGACCAAGAAGGGAGCCCGTAAGCGGAAGGCTAAGGCACCGGAAAACCAACCGGAACAACCAATGTGGAAAAAAGGGAAAACGGAGACAAGAAAGGAAAGACGGAGGAAACGGCCTGGCAACACTAGGCGGGGACCGCCTAACGACGACGCCTTGCCGAAGGCTGCCATTCAGGCTATACTAGCTTCCCTGCAGATGCTGCAGGGAAAGAACTCCGCCGGACCCTCCAAAAAATGTAAGTAATTTACATATTTTCCTTACTGTCTATACGCCTACTCTCACTCGTGTCGCGGCCTTACGGTAAAATCGCTCCCTTATTTATTGCACGGGCCGTGCAAGGGGGGCGGTATGTTTAAAGATTGTATAATGCCGAGCGATTGTCCTCGGCCGCGATTACCGTTAATCCTGTTAACGTACAATTCGAAGGAGATTATCTCTAATAGGATTTGTACAGCAAACAGTGATAGAAAAACGCGTGTATTGCTAG
The DNA here is from genome assembly GCF_051014445.1 of Colletes latitarsis. Taxonomy (NCBI): domain Eukaryota; kingdom Metazoa; phylum Arthropoda; class Insecta; order Hymenoptera; family Colletidae; genus Colletes; species Colletes latitarsis. The sequence continues at coordinate 131,963 of NW_027488368.1, read as the reverse complement.
TTTTTCTGCCATCGGTAACGGCTCATTACCTTCGATTCGAGTGTGCCAACGGTGTTGATGACGTCAGTATCGTGAGAGAGTAGCGCGCAAATAATTAGACAAAGATAGACTGCCGAAAAATTTAGACAGCGCCGCGGAACGATTAATTAGAGTACCACGGCGACGTCTTCGGCTGTCAATCCGTACAGTCTCACAACGACTTCTGAAGAAGGCACATCGGCTCCCGATCGTGTCCGAACAGATTTCGAGCGAATCTCGAGAGTGAAATTCTCGAGATAAAGCTAGCAGACAATTACTGAATAAAGGGTGCAACGAGTCGATGTTCAGTCTGGTGCGGGTCCTCTGATTGACCTCGCACAGCTGAGAATTCATTAAAACTCAAACTAGCACTCATTAATTTTAGTCTTTGCTTATCAAACGAGTCGACTCTCGACTCGAATAAAAGCATTCAGGAGTTTCGTTCGGGAAAGTCCCAAACAAGCTCAATTTCTATTTTCTGTCTAATTTGGAGGGCTCGAGAATACACCAATAAGGTGCTCGACCCCCCTCGTGCAGTATTATTTTGTCGTTTCAAGCGTATAAACGTTTGAAACACAGAGAAGTGGGCGAATACCGTTCAAACTTCTCTGTGATTGTCGTTCGGCTTAGGAGACACCGAAGGGAGGCACCTACGTGGTGAACCTCGAGGTGGGCTCACTGGAGTCAGGTCAGCGTCCACTTCGGACGCTTGACTTTCGGTCTTCGATTCCTTCCCTCTACAGACCCCGCCGGTGTAACGCTTAGAGGAGCACCTGTGCGGAGAGGTCAAGGAGTCGCGGGTCAGGCCCCCACGTAGTTCAAATACTGTCACGAATCACATCGAGTGGTGCATTCGTGCAGTGAACCACGTGCTGTCGGGCTTCGCAGTACAATTCTCGACCAACAAGTCATCTGTTGGAACGTTAAAGAGAAGCCGCAGATCGACGGTCGTGCCGTTGTACTGCAGTGCGACTCGACGCACAGACTCCGTGGGCATACTCACGGGATCAGTGCATTTGGAGCCTTACAACCTCCACTTGCATCCCCGTCCACTAGACAATCGACTCAGTTCGGCGTCAAAAGGAAATTTAATTCTTTTCACGCCAGATATTAAATACAGTCCACTTGCGAGCTCGTATATTACGAGCGAGCGAAATTCTCCGCTCCTATACATTCGAATATCGAAGCCAGGAGCGTGAGGACACACACGCGGCGAATATACGTGTAACGTGTTTACGTGTCTAACACATTGCCGTGTTTTTCTGTTCACAGAATCTTGGCCTACCTCAACGTGCCGGTTCCGACCAAGAAATCGTGGAAAACAATTTAATAAGAATTTTCGTTGTTTCTAATTGTTTATTTTATTTTTATTTTTATTTTTATAATAAACAGTTTTTTGAAAAAGAAAATCTTAAATTCCCAACTCACTTCCCACAATAAAAATCCGATCCCTCTATCCGGACTTCGTCGTTAAAAGCATCAGCTTTTTAACATACATGATGGCCAGATCCTGGCCTTTTTCTGGTTTGGATCACGTAGTAATGTGGTATGACACTGAAACAGTCGACTAAACCTGGTCTCGGTCAATATTTTAGAAGATAACGCATGTTAGGTCTAGGTTAGGTCTGGGATTTGCTCTCATCAGGCTCATACTTTCGCATATTTCTCATACTTGTTGGCCAGATCCTGGGCTTTTTTTGGCTTGGACCACGTAGTAATGTGGTACCACACTGAAACTCTCCATTAAGCCTGGTTTCGACCAATATTTTAGAGGATAACGCATGTTAGGTCTATGTTAGGTCAGGGATTTGCTCTCATCAGGCTCATACATTCACATTTTCCGCATACTTGTTGGCCAGATCCTGGGCTTCTTTTGGCTTGGATCACGTAGTAATGTGGTACCACACTGAAACTCTCCATTAAACCTGGTTTCGGTCAATATTTTAGAAGATAACGCATGTTAGGTCTAGGTTAGGTCTGGGATTTGCTCTCATCAGGCTCATACTTTCGCATATTTCTCGTACTTGTTGGCCAGATCCTGCGCCTTTTCTGGTTTGGAACACGTGGTAATGTGGTACCACACGGAAACAGTAAATTAAACCTAGTCTGGGTCAACATTTCAAAGGATAACGCATGTTAGGTCTAGGTTAGGTCTGGGATTAGCACTCATCAGGCTCATACTTTCGCATATTTCTCATTCTTGTTGTCCAGATCCTGGGCTTTCACTGGTTTGGATCACACAGTAATGTGGTACCATACTGAAACAGTCGATTAAACCTGGTTTCGATCGATATTTTAGAGGATAACGCATGTTAGGTCTACGTTAGGTCTGGGATTTGCACTCATCAGGCTCATACTTTCGCATATTTCTCATACATGATGGCCAGACCCTGGCCTTTTTCTGGTTTGGATCACGTAGTAATGTGGTATGACACTGAAACAGTCGACTAAACCTGGTCTCGGCCAATATTTTAGAAGATAACGCATGTTAGGTCTAGGTTAGGTCTGGGATTTGCTCTCATCAGGCTCATACTTTCGCATATTTCTCGTACTTGTTGACCAGATCCTGCGCCTTATCTGGTTTGGATCACGTAGTAATGTGGTACCACACTGAAACAGTCGACTAAACCTGGTCACGATCATTATTTTAGAGCATAACACATGTTAGGTCTAGGTTAGGTCTGGGTTTTGCACTCATCAGGCTCATACTTTCGCATATTTCTCATACTTGATGGCCAGATTCTGGGCCTTTTTTGGTTTCCATCACGTAGTAATGCGGTACCACGCTGAAACAGACCATTAAACCTGGTTTCGATCAATATTTTATAGGATAGCGCATGTTAGGTCTATGTTAGGTCTGGGATTTGCTCTCATCAGGCTCATACTTTCGCATATTTCTCATACATGATGGCCACATCCTGGCATTTTTCTGGTTTGGATCACGTAGTAATGTGGTACCACACTGAAACAGTCGACTAATCCTGGTCTCGGTCAATATTTTAGAGGATAACACATGTTAGGTCTAGGTTAGGTCTGGGATTTGCACTCATCAGGCTCACACTTTCGCATATATCTCTTACTTGATGGCCAGATTCAGGGCTCTTTCTGGATTGAATCACGTAGTAATGTGGTACCACACAAAAACAGTCGACTAAGCCTGGTCGCGGTCAATATTTTAGGGGATAACGCATGTTAGGTCTAGGTTAGGTCTGGGATTTGCTCTCATCAGGCTCATACTTTCGCATATTTCTCATTCTTGTTGACCAGATCCTGGGCTTTCACTGGCTTGGATCACGTAGTAAAGTGGTACCACACCGAAACAGTCAATTAAGCCTGGTTGCGATATATATTTTAGGGGATAACGCCGGTTATGTCTGGGTTAGGTCTGGTATTTGCAATTATCTGCCTCATACATTCGCATCTTTCGCATACTTGTTGGCCAGATCCTGGGTCTTTTTCTGGATAGCATCACGTATTAATGTGGTACCACACTGATATAATCAATAAAACCTGGTTTCGATCAATATTTTAGGGGATAACACCGGTTAGGTCTGGGTTAGGTCTGGTATTTACAAACGTCTGCCTCATACTTTCGCAACTTTCGCATACTTGTTGGCCAGATCCTGCGTCTTTTTCTGGTTAGGATCACGTATTAATGTGGTACCACACTGAAATAGTCAATAAAAACTGGTTCCAATTAATATTTTAGAGGATAAAGCCGGTTATGTGTGGGTTAGTTCTGGTATTTGCAAACATCTGCCTCATACATTCGCATCTTTCGCATACGTGTTGGCCAGATCCTGGGTCTTTTTCTGGATAGCATCACGTATTAATGTGGTACCACACTGAAATAATCAATAAAAACTGGTTTCAATTAATATTTTAGAGGATAACACCGGTTAGGTCTGGGTTACGACTGGTATATGCAATCATCTACCTCATACTTTCGCATTCTTCGCATACTTGTTGGCCAGATCCTGGGTTTTTTCTGGTTTGGATCACGTAGTAATGTGGTACCACACAGAAACAGTCAATTAAGCCTGGTTGCGATATATATTTTAGGGGATAACGCCGGTTATGTCTGGGTTAGGTCTGGTATTTGTCATCATCTAGCTCATACTTTCGCATTTTTCGCATACTTGTTGGCCAGATCCTGGGTTTTTTCTGGTTTGGATCACGTATTAATGTGGTGCCACACTGAAATAGTCAATAAAACCTGGTTTCGATCAATATTTTAGGGGATAACACCGGATAGGTCTGGGTTACGTCTGGTATTCGCAATCATCTGGCTCATACTTTCGTACTTTTCGCATTATTTTTGGGCAGATCCTAGGTTTTTTTCTGGTTAGGATCACGTATTAATCTGGTACCACACTCAAATAGTCAATAAAAACTGGTTTCAATTAATATTTTAGAGGTTAACGCCGTTTATGTCTGGGTTAGGTCTGGTATTTGCCATCATCTAGCTCATACTTTCTCATTTTTCGCATACATTTTGGCCAGATCCTAGGTTTTTTTCTGGTTAGGATCACATATTAATGTGGCGCCACACTGAACTAGTCAATTAAACCTGGATTCGATCAATATTTTAGAGGACAACACCGGTTAGGTTTGTGTTAGGACTGGTATTTGCAATAATCTGCCTCATACTTTCGCATCTTTCACATACTTGTTGGCCAGATCCAGGGTTTTTTTCTGGTTAGGATCGCGTACTAATGTTGTACTACACAGAAGTAGTAAATAAAACCTGGTTCCGATTAATATTTTAGAGGATAACGCCGGTTAGATCTGGGTTGCGTCTGGTATTTGCCGTCATCTGCCTGATACTTTCCCACCTTTCGCATACTTGTTAGCCAGATCCTGGGTTTTTTCTGGCTTGAATCACGTAGTAAAGTGGTACCACACCGAAACAGTCAATTAAGCCTGGTTGCGATATATATTTTAGGGGATAACGCCGGTTATGTCTGGGTTAGGTCTGGTATTTGTCATCATCTAGCTCATAGTTTCGCATTTTTCGCATACTTGAATGGCCAGATCCTGCGTTTCTCTCTGGTTAGCATCACGTATTAATGTGGCGCCTCACTGAAATAGTCAATTAAACCTGGATTCGATCAATATTTTAGAGGACAACACCGGTAAGGTCTGGGTTACGTCTGGTATTTGCAATTATCTGCCTCATAATTTCGCATTTTTCGCAAACTTGTTGGCCATATCCTGGGTTCTTTTCTGGTTAGGATGACGTAGTAATGTGGTGCCACACTGAAATAGTCAATTCAACATGGATTCGATCAATATTGTAGAGGCTGACACCGGTTAGGACAGGGTTGCGTCTGGTATTTGCAATCATCTGCCTCATAATTTCGCATTTTTCGCATACTTGTTGGCCAGCTACTGGGCTTTCTCTGATTTGGATCACGTAGTAATGTGGTACCACACCGAAGCAGTCAAATAAACCTGGATTCGATCAATACTTTAGAGGACAATACCGGCTAGGATTGTGTTACGTCTGGTATTTGCAATAATCTGCCTCATACTTTCGCATTTTTCGCATACTTGTTGGCCAGATCCTGGGTTTTTTCTGGTTTGGATCACGTAGTAATGTGGTACCACACAGAAACAGTCAATTAAGCCTGGTTGCGATTAATATTTTAGAGGATAACGCCGGTTATGTCTGGGTTAGGTCTGGTATTTGCCATTATCTAGCTCATACTTTCGCATCTTTCGCATACTTGTAGGCCAGATCCTGGGTTTTTTTCTCGTTAGGATCACGTACTAATGTTGTACCACACAGAAGTAGTAAATGAAACCTGGCTCCGATTAATATTTTAGAGGATAACGCCGGTTAGGTCTGGGTTGCGTCTGGTATTTGCAGTCATCTGCCTGATACTTTCGCACCTTTCGCCTACTTGTTGGCCAGATAGTGGGCTTTTTCTGATTTGGATCACGTAGTAATGTGGTACCACAGAGAAACAGTCAATTAAACCCGGATTCGATCAATACTCTAGAGGACAATACCGGTTAGGTTTGTGTTAGGTCTGGTATTTGCAAACATATGCCTCATACTTTCGCATCTTTCGCATACATGTTGGCCAGATCCTGGGACTTTTTCTGGATAGCATCACGTATTAATGTGGCACCACACTGAAACAGTCAAGTAAACCTGGTTTCGAACAATAATTCAGACGATAACACCGGTTAGGTCTGGGTTACGACTGGTATATGCAATCATCTACCTCATACTTTCGCATTTTTCGCATACTTGTTGGCCAGATCCTGGGCTTTTTCTGCTTTGGATCACGTAGTTATGTGGTACCCCACTGTAGCAGCCAATTAAACCTGGTTCCGAGTAATATTTTGGAGGATAACGCCGGTTATGTCTTGGTTAGGTCTGGTATTTGCAATCATCTGGCTTATACATTCGCATTTTTCGCATACTTGTTGGCCAGATCCTGGGACTTCTTCTGTATAGCATCACGTATTAATGTGGTACCACACTGAAGTAGTCAATAAAATCTGGTTTCGATAATATTTTAGGGGATAACACCGGATAGGTCTGGGTTACGTCTGGTATTCGCAATCATCTGGCTCATACTTTCGCACTTTTCGCATTATTTTTGGGCAGATCCTAGGTTTTTTTCTGGTTAGGATCACGTATTAATCTGGTACCACACTCACATAGTCAACAAAAACTGGTTTCAATTAATATTTTAGAGGCTGACACCGGTTAGGTCAGGGTTGCGTCTGGTATTTGCAATCATCTGCCTCATACTTTCGCATTTTTCGCATACTTTTTGGCCAGATCCTAGGTTTTTTTCTGGTTAGGATCACGTATTAATGTGGCGCCACACTGAACTAGTCAATTAAACCTGGATTCGATCAATATTTTAGAGGACAACACCGGTTAGGTTTGTGTTAGGACTGGTATTTGCAATAATCTGCCTCATACTTTCGCATCTTTCACATACTTGTTGGCCAGATCCAGGGTTTTTTTCTGGTTAGGATCGCGTACTAATGTTGTACTACACAGAAGTAGTAAATAAAACCTGGTTCCGATTAATATTTTAGAGGATAACGCCGGTTAGATCTGGGTTGCGTCTGGTATTTGCCGTCATCAGCCTGATACTTTCGCACCTTTCGCATACTTGTTGGCCAGATCCTGGGTTTTTTCTGGCTTGAATCACGTAGTAAAGTGGTACCACACCGGAACAGTCAATTAAGCCTGGTTGCGATATATATTTTAGGGGATTTTCGCTGGTTATGTCTGGGTTAGGTCTGGTATTTGTCATCATCTAGCTCATAGTTTCGCATTTTTCGCATACTTGAATGGCCAGATCCTGGGTTTTTCTCTGGTTAGCATCACGTATTAATGTGGCGCCACACTGAAATAGTCAATTAAACCAGGATTCGTTCAATATTTTAGAGGACAACACCGGTAAGGTCTGGGTTACGTCTGGTATTTGCAATTATCTGCCTCATAATTTCGCATTTTTCGCAAACTTGTTGGCCATATCCTGGGTTTTTTTCTGGTTAGGATGACGTAGTAATGTGGTACCACAGAGAAACAGTCAATTAAACCCGGATTCGATCCATACTCTAGAGGACAATACCGGTTAGGTTTGTGTTAGGTCTGGTATTTGCAAACATATGCCTCATACTTTCGCATCTTTCGCATACTTGTTGGCCAGATCCTGGGCTTTTTCTGATTTGGATCACGTAGTTATGTGGTACCCCACTGTAGCAGCCAATTAAACCTGGTTCCGAGTAATATTTTGGAGGATAACGCCGGTTATGCCTGGGTTACGTCTGGTATTCGCAATCATCTGGCTCATACTTTCGTACTTTTCGCATACTTGTAGGCCAGATCCTGGGTTTTTTTCCCGTTAGGATCACGTACTAATGTTGTACCACACAGAAGCAGTAAATAGAATCTGGTTCCGATTAATATTTTAGAGGATAACGCCGGTTAGGTCTGGGTTAGGTCTGGTATTTGCAATCATCTCCCTCATACTTTCTCATTTTTCGCATACTTGATGGCCAGATACAAGGCTTTTTCTGATTTGGGTCACGTAGTAATGTGGTTCCACACCGAAACAGTGAATTAAACCTGGATTCGATCAATACTTTAGAGGACAGTACCGGTTAGGTCTGTGTTAGGTCTGGTATTTGAAAACATATGCCTCATACTTTCGCATCTTTCGCATACTTGTTGGCCAGATCCTGGGACTTTTTCTGGATAGCATCACGTATTAATGTGGCACCACACTGAAACAGTCAAGTAAACCTGGTTTCGAACAATATTTCAGAGGATAACACCGGTTAGGTCTGGGTTGCGTCTGGTATTTGCAATCATCTCCCTCATACTTTCTCATTTTTCGCATACTTGATGGCCAGATACAAGGCTTTTTCTGATTTGGGTCACGTAGTAATGTGGTTCCACACCGAAACAGTGAATTAAACCTGGATTCGATCAATACTTTAGAGGACAGTACCGGTTAGGTCTGTGTTAGGTCTGGTATTTGAAAACATATGCCTCATACTTTCGCATCTTTCGCATACTTGTTGGCCAGATCCTGGGACTTTTTCTGGATAGCATCACGTATTAATGTGGCACCACACTGAAACAGTCAAGTAAACCTGGTTTGGAACAATAATTCAGACGATAACGCCGATTATGTCTGGGTTACGACTGGTATACGCAATCATCTGCCACATACTTTCGCATTTTTCGCATACTTGTTGGCCAGATCCTGGGTTTTTTCTGTATAGCATCACGTATTAATGTGGTACCACACTGAAATAGTCAATAAAACCTGGTTTCGATCAATATTTTAGGGGATAACACCGGATAGGTCTGGGTTACGTATGGTATTCGCAACCATCTGGCTGATACTTTCGTACTTTTCGCATTATTTTTGGGCAGATCCTAGGTTTTTTTCTGGTTAGGATCACGTATTAATCTGGTACCACACTCAAATAGTCAATAAAAACTGGTTTCAATAAATATTTTAGAGGTTAACGTCGTTTATGTCTGGGTTAGGTCTGGTATTTGCCATCATCTAGCTCATACTTCCGCATTTTTCGCATACTTTTTGGCCAGATCCTAGGTTTTTTTCTGGTTAGGATCACGTACTAATGTTGTACCACACAGAAGTAGTATATAAAACCTGGTTCCGATTAATATTTTAGAGGATAACGCCGGTAAGATCTAGGTTGCGTCTGGTATTTGCCGTCATCAGCCTGATACTTTCGCATCTTTCGCATACTTGTTGGCCAGATCCTGGGTTTTTTCTGGCTTGAATCACGTAGTAAAGTGGTACCACACCGAAACAGTCAAGTAAACCTGGTTTCGAACAATAATTCAGACGATAACACCGGTTAGGTCTGGGTTACGACTGGTATATGCAATCATCTACCTCATACTTTCGCATTTTTCGCATACTTGTTGGCCAGATCCTGGGCTTTTCTGATTTGGATCACGTAGTTATGTGGTACCCCACTGTAGCAGCCAATTAAACCTGGTTCCGAGTAATATTTTGGAGGATAACGCCGTTTATGTCTGGGTTAGGTCTGGTATTTGCCATCATCCTGCTCATACTTCCGCATTTTTCGCATACTTTTTGGCCAGATCCTAGGTTTTTTTCTGGTTAGGATCACGTACTAATGTTGTACCACACAGAAGTAGTATATAAAACCTGGTTCCGATATATATTTTAGGGGATAACGCCGGTTATGTCTGGGTTAGGTCTGGTATTTGTCATCATCTAGCTCATAGTTTCGCATTTTTCGCATACTTGAATGGCCAGATCCTGGGTTTTTCTCTGGTTAGCATCACGTATTAATGTGGCGCCACACTGAAATAATCAATTAAACCTGGATTCGATCAATATTTTAGAGGACAACACCGGTAAGGTCTGGGTTACGTCTGGTATTTGCAATTATCCGCGTCATATTTTCGCATTTTTCGCAAACTTGTTGGCCATATCCTGGGTTTTTTTCTGGTTAAGATCACGTAGTAATGTGGTGCCACACTGAAATAGTCAATTCAACATGGATTCGATCAATATTGTAGAGGCTGACGCCGGTTAAGTCAGGGTTGCGTCTGGTATTTGCAATCATCTGCCTCATACTTTCGCATTTTTCGCATACTTGTTGGCCAGCTACTGGGCTTTTTCTGATTTGGATCACGTATTAATGTGGCGCCACACTGAAAAAGCCAATTAAACCTGGATTCGATCAATATTTTAGAGGACAACTCCACTTAGGTTTGTGTTAGGGGTGGTATTTGCAATAATCTGCCTCATACTTTCGCATCTTTCGCATACTTGTAGGCCAGATCCTGGGTTTTTTTCTCGTTAGGATCACGTACTAATGTTGTACCACACAGAAGCAGTAAATAGAACCTGGTTCCGATTAATATTTTAGAGGATAACGCCGGTTAGGTCTGGGTTGCGTCTGGTATTTGCAGTCATCTGCCTGATACTTTCGCATCTTTCGCCTACTTGTTGGCCAGGTCCTGGGTTTTTTTCTGGTTAGGATCACGTATTAATGTGGTACCACACTGAAACAGTCAAGTAAACCTGGTTTCGAACAATATTTCAGAGGATAACACCGGTTAGGTCTGGGTTACGACTGGTGTATGCAATCATCTGCCTCATACTTTCGCATTTTTCGCATACTTGTTGGCCAGATCCTGGGCTTTTTCTGATTTGGATCACGTAGTAATGTGGTACCACACTGTAACAGCCAACTAATCCTGGTTTCGTTCAATATTTGAGAGGATAACAACGGTTAGGTCTGGGTTGCGTCTGGTATTTGCAATCATCTGCCTCATACTTTCTCATTTTTCGCATACTTGATGGCCAGATACTGGGCTTTTTCTGATTTGGGTCACGTAGTAATGTGGTTCCACACCGAAACAGTCAATTAAACCTGGATTCGATCAATACTTTAGAGGACAGTACCGGTTAGGTGTGTGTTAGGTCTGGTATTTGCAAACATCTGCCTCATACATTCGCAACTTTCGCATACTTGTTGGCCATATCCTGGGTCTTTTTCTGGATAGCATCACTTATTAATGTGGTACCACACTGAAATAATCAATAAAACCTGGTTTCGATCAATATTTTAGGGGATAACACCGGTTAGGTCTGGGTTACGTCTGGTATTCGCAATCATCTGGCCCATACTTTCGTATTTTTCGCATAATTTTTGGCCAGATCCTAGGTTTTTTTCTGGTCAGGATCACGTATTAAGCTGGTACCACACTGAAATAGTCAATAAAACCTGGTTTCAATTAATATTTTACAGGATAACGCCGGTTATGTCTGGGTTAGGTCTGGTATTTGCAAACATCTGCCTCATACATTCGCAACTTTCGCATACTTGTTGGCCATATCCTGGGTCTTTTTCTGGATAGCATCACTTATTAATGTGGTACCACACTGAAATAATCAATAAAACCTGGTTTCGATCAATATTTTAGGGGATAACACCGGTTAGGTCTGGGTTACGTCTGGTATTCGCAATCATCTGGCCCATACTTTCGTATTTTTCGCATAATTTTTGGCCAGATCCTAGGTTTTTTTCTGGTCAGGATCACGTATTAATCTGGTACCACACAGAAGCAGTAAATAGAACCTGGTTCCGATTAATATTTTAGAGGATAACGCCGGTTAGGTCTGGGTTGCGTCTGGTATTTGCAATCATCAACCTGATACTTTCGCAACTTTCGCATACTTGTTGGCCAGATGCTGGGTCTTTTTCTGGATAGCATCACGTATTAATGTGGCACCACACTGAAACAGTCAAGTAAACCTGGTTTCGAACAATAATTCAGACGATAACACCGGTTAGGCCTGGGTTACGACTGGTATATGCAATCATCTACCTCATACCTTCGCATTATTCGCATACTTGTTGGCCAGATCCTGGGCTTCTTCTGATTTGGATCACGTAGTAATGTGGTACCACACTGTAACAGCCAATTAAACCTGGTTCCGTGTAATATTTTGGAGGATAACGCCGGTTATGTCTGGGTTAGGTCTGGTATTTACAATCATCTGGCTTATACATTCGCTTTTTTCGCATACTTGTTGGCCAGATACTGGGCTTTTTCTGATTTGGATCACGTAGTAATGTGGTGCCACAGAGAAACAGTCAATTAAACCCGGATTCGATCAATACTTTAGAGGACAATACCGGTTAGGTTTGTGTTAGGTCTGGTTTTTGCAAACATATGCCTCATACTTTCGCATCTTTCGCATACTTGTAGGCCAGATCCTGGGTTTTTTTCTCGTTAGGATCACGTACTAATGTTGTACCACACAGAAGTAGTAAATAGAACCTGGTACCGATTAATATTTTAGAGGATAACGCCGGTTAGGTCTGGGTTGCGTCTGGTATTTGCAGTCATCTGCCTGATACTTTCGCACCTTTCGCCTACTTGTTGGCCAGATCCGGGGTCTTTTTCTGGATAGCATCACGTATTAATGTGGCACCACACTGTAACAGCCAACTAATCCTGGTTTCGATCAATATTTTAGGGGATAACACCGGATAGGTTTGGGTTACGTCTGGTATTCGCAATCATCTGGCTCATACTTTCGTATTTTTCGCATTATTTTTGGCCAGATCCTAGGTTTTTTTTTTATGGTTAGGATCACGTATTTATCTGGTACCACGCTCAAATGGTCAATAAAAACTGGTTTCAATCAATATTTCAGAGTATAACACCGGTTAGGGTTACGACTGGTGTATGCAATCATCTGCCTCATACTTTCGCATCCTTCGCATACTTGTTGGCCAGATCCAGGGTTTTTTTCTGGTTAGGAACACGTACTAATGTTGTACCACACAGAAGTAGTAAATAAAACCTGGTTCCGATTAATATTTTAGAGGATAACGCCGGTTAGATCTGGGTTGCGTCTGGTATTTGCCGTCATCTGCCTGATACATTCGCACCTTTCGCATACTTGTTGGCCAGATCCTGGGTTTTTTCTGGCTTGAATCACGTAGTAAAGTGGTACCGCACCGAAACAGTCAATTAAGCCTAGTTGCGATATATATTTTAGGGGATAACGCCGGTTATGTCTGGGTTAGGTCTGGTATTTGTCTTCATCTAGCTCATAGTTTCGCATTTTTCGCATACTTGAATGGACAGATCCTGGGTTTTTCTCTGGTTAGGATCACGTATTAATGTGGCGCCACACTGAAATAGTCAATTAAACCTGGATTCGATCAATATTTTAGAGGACAACACCGGTAAGGTCTGGGTTACGGCAGGTATTTGCAATTCCCTGCCTCATATTTTCGCATTTTTCGCAAACTTGTTGGCCATATCCTGGGTTTTTTTCTGGTTAGGATCACGTAGTAATGTGGTGCCACACTGAAATAGTCAATTCAACATGGATTCGATCAATATTGTAGAGGCTGACACCGGTTAGGTCAGGGTTGCGTCTGGTATTTGCAATCATCTGCCTCATACTTTCGCATTTTTCGCATACTTGTTGGCCAGATCCTGGGTTTTTTCTGGTTTGGATCACGTAGTAATGTGGTACCACACCGAAACAGTCAATTAAGCCTGGTTGCGATTAATATTTTAGAGGATAACGCCGGTTATGTCTGGGTTAGGTCTGGTATTTGCCATGATCTAGCTCATACTTTCGCATTTTTCGCATACTTGAATGGCCAGATCATGGGTTTTTTTTCGGGTTAGGATCACGTAGTAATGTGGTACCACACTGAAATAATCAATAAAACCTGGTTTCGATCAATACTTTGGGGGATAACACCGGTTAGGTCTGGGTTAGGTCTGGTATTTGCAAACGTCTGCTTGATACCTTCGCAACTTTCGCATACTTGTTGGCCAGATCGTGGGTCTTTTACTAGATAGTATCACGTATTAATGTGGCACCACACTGAAATAATCAATAAAACCTGGTTTCGATTAATACATTAGAGGACAATACCGGTTAGGTTTGTGTTAGGTCTGGTATTTGCAAACATCTGCCTCATACTTTCGCATCTTTCGCATACTTGTTGGCCAGATCCTGGGTTATTTCTGGTTAGGATCACGTATTAATGTGGTACCACACTGAAATAATCAATAAAACCTGGTTTCGATATATATTTTTGAGGATAACGCCGGTTAGACCTGGGTTACGTCTGGTATTTGCAATCATCTGCCACATACCTTCGAATTTTTCGCATACTTCTTGGCCAGATACAGGCCTTTTTCTGGTTTGGATCGCGTGGTAATATGGTACCACACTGAAATAGTCAATAAAACCTGGTTTCGATCAATATTTTAGGGGATAACGCCGGTTAAGTCTGGGTTAGGTCTGGTATTTACCCTCATCCGGCTCGTACTTTCGCATTTTTCGCATACTTGTTTGCCAGAACCTGGGCTTTTTCTGGTTCCGATCACGTAGTAATGTGGTACCACACAGAAACAGTCAATGATGGCTGGTTTCGATATATATTTTCGAGGATAACACCGGTTAGGTCTGGGATACGTCTGGTATTTGCCATCATCTCGCTCATTCTTTCGCATTTTTCGCATATTTGTTGGCTAGTTCCTGGGTTTTCTCTGCTTTGGATCACGTAGTAATGTGGTACCACACTGAAACAGTCAATTAAACCTGATTCCGATTAATATTTTAGAGGAGAACGCCGGTTATGCCTGGGTTAGATCTGGTATTTGCCATCATCTAGCTCATACTTTGGCATCTTTCGCACACTTGTTGGCCAGATACGGGGCCTTTTTCTGGATAGCATCACGTATTAATGTGGTACCACACTGAAATAGTCAATAAAACCTGGTTTCCATGAATATTTTTGGGGATTACACCGGTTAGGTCTGGGTTAGGTCTGGTATTTGCAAACATCTGCCTCATACTTTCGCAACCTTCGCATACTTGTTGGCCAGATCCTGGGTTATTTCTGGTTAGGATCACGTATTAATGTGGTACCACACTGAAATAATCAATAAAACCTGGTTTCGATATATATTTTTGAGGATAACGCCGGTTAGACCTGGGTTACGTCTGGTATTTGCAATCATCTGCCACATACCTTCGAATTTTTCGCATACTTCTTGGCCAGATACAGGCCTTTTTCTGGTTTGGATCGCGTGGTAATATGGTACCACACCGAAACAGTCAATAAAACTTGGTTTCTATCAATATTTTAGGGGATAACACTGGTTAGGTCTGGGTTAGGTCTGGTATTTGCAAACGTCTGCCTGATACCTTCGCAGCTTTCGCATACTTGTTGGCCAGATCCTGGGTCTTCTTCTAGATAGCATCATGTATTAATGTGGCACCACACTGAAATAATCAATAAAACCAGGTTTCGATTAACACATTAGAGGACAATACCGGTTAGGTTTGTGTTAGGTCTGGTATTTGCAAACATCTAGCTCATACTTTGGCATCTTTCGCATACTTGTTGGCCAGATCCTGGGACTTTTTCTGGATAGCATCACGTCATAATGTGGTGCCACACTGAAATAGTCATTAAAACCTGGTTTCAATCAATATTTTAGGGGATAGCACCGGTTAGGTCTGGGTTACGTCTGGCATTCGCAATCATCTGGCTCATACTTTCGTATTTTTCGCATACTTTTTGGGCAGATCCTGGGTTTTTTTCTGGTTAGGATCACGTATTAATGTGGTGCCACACTGAAATATTCAATTAAACCTGGATTCGACCAATATTTTGGAGGACAACACCGGTTATGTTTGTGTTTTGTCTTGTATTTGCAACCATCTGCCTCATACTTTCGCATTTTTCGCATACTCGTTGGCCAGATCCTGGGCTTTTCCGACTTGGGTCACGAAGTAATGTGGTACCACACCGAAACAGTCAATTAAACCTGGATTCGATCAATATTTTATGGGATAACTCCGGTTAGGACTGGGTTAGGTCTGGTATTTGCAAACGTCTGCCTCATACTTTCGCAACTTTCGCATCCTTGTTGGCCAGATCCTGGGTCTTTTTCTGGATAGCGTCACGTATGAATGTGGTACCACACTGAAATAATCAATAAAACCTGGTTTCGATCAATACTTTAGGGGATAACACCCGTTAGATCTGGGTTTCGTCTGGTATTCGCAATCATCTGGCTCATACTTTCGAATTTTTCGCATACTTTTAGGCCTGATCCTGGGTTTTTTCTGATTTGGATCACGTAGTAATGTGGTACCACACCGAAATAGTCAATTGAACCTGGATTCGATCAATACTTTAAAGGACAATACCGGTTATGTCGGGGTATGTTATGGTATTTGCAATCATCTGTCTCATACTTTCGCATTTCTCGCATTCTTGTTGGCCAGATCCAGGGTTTTTCCTGGTTTGGATCACGTTGTAATGTGGTACCACACCGAAACAGTCAATAAAACCTGGTTGCGATAAATACTTTAGAGGATAACGCCGGTTATGTCTGGGTTAGGTCTGGTATTTCCCATCATCTGGCTCATACTCTCGCATTTTTGGCATACTTGAATGGCCAGATCCTGGGTTATTTCTGGTTAGGATCACGTATTAATGTGGTACCACACTGAAATAATCAATAAAACCTGGTTTCGATCAATACTTTAGGGGATAACACCGGTTAGATCTGGGTTACGTCTGGTATTCGCAATCATCTGGCTCATACTTTCGTATTTTTCGCATACTTTTTGGCCTGATCCTGGGTTTTTTTCTGGTTAGCATCACGTATTAATGTTGCGCCACACTGAAATAGTCAATTAAACCTGGATTCGATTAATATTTTAGAGGACAACACCAGTAAGGTCTGGGTTACGTCTGGTATTTGCAATTATCTGCCTCATAATTTCGCATTTTTCGCAAACTTGTTGGCCATATCCTGGGTTTTTTTCTGGTTAGGAACACGTACTAATGTTGTACCACACAGAAGTAGTAAATAAAACCTGGTTCCGATTAATATTATAGAGGATAACGCCGGTTACATCTGGGTTGCGTCTGGTATTTGCCGTCATCTGCCTGATACTTTCGCACCTTTCGCATACTTGTTGGCCAGATCCTGGGTTTTTTCTGGCTTGAATCACGTAGTAAAGTGGTACCACACCGAAACAGTCAATTAAGCCTGGTTGCGATATATATTTTAGGGGATAACGCCGGTTATGTTTGGGTTAGGTCTGGTATTTGTCATCATCTAGCTCATAGTTTCGCATTTTTCGCATACTTGAATGGCCAGATCCTGGGTTTTTCTCTGGTTAGCATCACGTATTAATGTGGCGCCACACTGAAATAGTCAATTAAACCAGGATTCGTTCAATATTTTAGAGGACAACACCGGTAAGGTCTGGGTTACGTCTGGTATTTGCAATTATCTGCCTCATAATTTCGCATTTTTCGCAAACTTGTTGGCCATATCCTGGGTTTTTTTCTGGTTAGGATGACGTAGTAATGTGGTACCACAGAGAAACAGTCAATTAAACCCGGATTCGATCCATACTCTAGAGGACAATACCGGTTAGGTTTGTGTTAGGTCTGGTATTTGCAAACATATGCCTCATACTTTCGCATCTTTCGCATACTTGTTGGCCAGATCCTGGGCTTTTTCTGATTTGGATCACGTAGTTATGTGGTACCCCACTGTAGCAGCCAATTAAACCTGGTTCCGAGTAATATTTTGGAGGATAACGCCGGTTATGCCTGGGTTACGTCTGGTATTCGCAATCATCTGGCTCATACTTTCGTACTTTTCGCATTATTTTTGGGCAGATCCTAGGTTTTTTTCTGATCAGGATCACGTATTAATCTGGTACCACACTCAAATAGTCAATAAAAACTGGTTTCAATTAATATTTTAGAGGTTAACGCCGATTATGTCTGGGTTAGGTCTGGTATTTGCCATCATCTAGCTCATACTTTCGCATTTTTCGCATACTTTTTGGCCAGATCCTAGGTTTTTTTCTGGTTAGGATCACGTATTAATGTGGCGCCACACTGAACTAGTCAATTAAACCTGGATTCGATCAATATTTTAGAGGACAACACCGGTTAGGTTTGTGTTAGGACTGGTATTTGCAATAATCTGCCTCATACTTTCGCATCTTTCGCATACTTGTAGGCCAGATCCTGGGTTTTTCTCCCGTTAGGATCACGTACTAATGTTGTACCACACAGAAGCAGTAAATAGAATCTGGTTCCGATTAATATTTTAGAGGATAACGCCGGTTAGGTCTGGGTTGCGTCTGGTATTTGCAGTCATCTGCCTGATACTTTCGCAACTTTCGCCTACTTGTTGGCCAGGTCCTGGGTTTTTTTCTGGTTAGGATCACGTATTAATGTGGTACCACACTGAAACAGTCAAGTAAACCTGGTTTCGAACAATATTTCAGAGGATAACACCGGTTAGGTCTGGGTTGCGTCTGGTATTTGCAATCATCTCCCTCATACTTTCTCATTTTTCGCATACTTGATGGCCAGATACAAGGCCTTTTCTGATTTGGGTCACGTAGTAATGTGGTTCCACACCGAAACAGTGAATTAAACCTGGATTCGATCAATACTTTAGAGGACAGTACCGGTTAGGTCTGTGTTAGGTCTGGTATTTGAAAACATATGCCTCATACTTTCGCATCTTTCGCATACTTGTTGGCCAGATCCTGGGACTTTTTCTGGATAGCATCACGTATTAATGTGGCACCACACTGAAACAGTCAAGTAAACCTGGTTTCGAACAATAATTCAGACGATAACGCCGATTATGTCTGGGTTACGACTGGTATACGCAATCATCTGCCACATACTTTCGCATTTTTCGCATACTTGTTGGCCAGATCCTGGGTTTTTTCTGGTTTGGATCACATAGTAATGTGGTACCACACTGAAACAGTCAAGTAAACCTGGTTTCGAACAATAATTCAGACGATAACACCGGTTAGGTCTGGGTTACGACTGGTATATGCAATCATCTACCTCATACTTTCGCATTTTTCGCATACTTGTTGGCCAGATCCTGGGCTTTTTCTGATTTGGATCACGTAGTTATGTGGTACCCCACTGTAGCAGCCAATTAAACCTGGTTCCGAGTAATATTTTGGAGGATAACGCCGGTTATGTCTTGGTTAGGTCTGGTATTTGCAATCATCTGGCTTATACATTCGCATTTTTCGCATACTTGTTGGCCAGATCCTGGGACTTCTTCTGTATAGCATCACGTATTAATGTGGTACCACACTGAAATAGTCAATAAAACCTGGTTTCGATCAATATTTTAGGGGATAACACCGGATAGGTCTGGGTTACGTATGGTATTCGCAACCACCTGGCTGATACTTTCGTACTTTTCGCATTATTTTTGGGCAGATCCTAGGTTTTTTTCTGGTTAGGATCACGTATTAATCTGGTACCACACTCAAATAGTCAATAAAAACTGGTTTCAATAAATATTTTAGAGGTTAACGTCGTTTATGTCTGGGTTAGGTCTGGTATTTGCCATCATCTAGCTCATACTTCCGCATTTTTCGCATACTTTTTGGCCAGATCCTAGGTTTTTTTCTGGTTAGGATCACGTACTAATGTTGTACCACACAGAAGTAGTATATAAAACCTGGTTCCGATTAATATTTTAGAGGATAACGCCGGTAAGATCTAGGTTGCGTCTGGTATTTGCCGTCATCAGCCTGATACTTTCGCATCTTTCGCATACTTGTTGGCCAGATCCTGGGCTTTTCTGATTTGGATCACGTAGTTATGTGGTACCCCACTGTACCAGCCAATTAAACCTGGTTCCGAGTAATATTTTGGAGGATAACGCCGTTTATGTCTGGGTTAGGTCTGGTATTTGCCATCATCTAGCTCATACTTTTTTTTTTTTTTTTTTTTTTTGTCGTGGGGAAAATCTTCGAAAGACTCCCTCCCACCTCCTTGGGGAGAGGTGGGAGGGGTGTGTGGGATTCCCCGCGCCCGTACAACGACAGGCGCGGGACCTACCCACTAAAAACCCCACGGTGACCCTTCGGCACGCTTTGGGAGGATACCGGGAATCGCTCGAAGCATTCTTCCGGTATCCTCCCCGTGCCCGCGCTTTCGCGCCCATCCCCCGGGGGGACAATCGGTCCCCCCAGTAGACTCACTGCCTCATAGCGGCGGGACGGGGCCACTCCATCCCGCCGCTATCCGTCCCGGTGCCGCGTTTAGTGGCGGCTGCGAGCCCCAACTCGCAACCGCCCGCGACCCCGTTTCCACCCCTCGGCGGCCGGGCGTTCATGGCCGCACCAGACCGCCGAGGGTGCCTCCCCTTGCGTCGGACCGGTAGTGGGAGGCACTCCTACCCCCAACCGGTCCGACCCGGCGCCGCCTGGCGGGAGGAGGGTCCACTCAGGACCCCCCTCCCAGCCTAGGTCATCCGCCACGCCGAGGCGGCCGCCCGCGACGCCTCGCGACCGGGCGACGACCTCGGGCCACCGCACGAGCGCGAGCTTCAGCGCGCCGCTGAATCTCGCGCTCCCTCCCCGCGGCCTCCTTCTGCAACATTACGTTCTCGCAGAAGGAGGCCACGGCCCTCCACTTCTCCTCGCTGTCGAGCATGGCGCGCACCACGCCCGACAGCGAGACATCCCGCCCGACGACGCCGACCAGGACACGGCGCTCCCCCTCCCACGCGGGGCATACCTCCAGGGTATGATCCGCCGCGTCCTGCTCAGCGTCGCAGTGGCAGCAACGCGCCGTCGGCTCCTTCCCTATCCGGCACAGGTATCTTCCGAAGCTGCCATGCCCGGAAAACACCTGTGCCAGCCGGTAGGTGAGGCTGCCATGGCCTCTGTCCAGCCACTCCTTCAGGAGTGGCCGAACAGCCCCGACAGTCCGGTGCCCCGCGGTTGGCAGAGCCAGCCGCTCCTGCCACGCGAGCAACACGGACTGCCGGGCCTGGCGCTTCAAATCGCCCCAAGCAGGTTCCTGCCCGCCCGGGACCGCCCCCACCCCCGCGCGACGGTCGACGCGGTGCCGGTACATCACCGCGTGCGACCGCGCGAGCAGGTCCATGGGCGGCATCCCCGCTAGAACCGTCGCCGCCTCATGTGACATGGTCCGATACCCGCGGACGACCCTGAGCGCCATGCGCCTCTGCACCCGACGCAGCATAGTCATGCTGCGCCGGGAGGCAGCCAGGTCGTCCGCCCAGACGGGGGCCCCGTATAGGGCCACCGACTGGACCATTGCCACATAGAGGCGACGAACTCGGCCCGCCGGGCCCCCCAGGTTGGGCAGGATCCGGCCCAGAGCCGCAACCATCCTTTCCAACCGGGGGACCAGGCAGCGGAAATGCTTCTCGAAGCGCCAGTGGCTATCGAGGATCAGCCCCAGATACCTGATCTGGGGCTTCACCTCGATGTCAGCCCCACCCACCCGAATCAGAGGGGGTGGCGGATATCTAGCTCATACTTCCGCATTTTTCGCATACTTTTTGGCCAGATCCTAGGTTTTTTTCTGGTTAGGATCACGTACTAATGTTGTACCACACAGAAGTAGTATATAAAACCTGGTTCCGATATATATTTTAGGGGATAACGCCGGTTATGTCTGGGTTAGGTCTGGTATTTGTCATCATCTAGCTCATAGTTTCGCATTTTTCGCATACTTGAATGGCCAGATCCTGGGTTTTTCTCTGGTTAGCATCACGTATTAATGTGGCGCCACACTGAAATAATCAATTAAACCTGGATTCGATCAATATTTTAGAGGACAACACCGGTAAGGTCTGGGTTACGTCTGGTATTTGCAATTATCCGCGTCATATTTTCGCATTTTTCGCAAACTTGTTGGCCATATCCTGGGTTTTTTTCTGGTTAAGATCACGTAGTAATGTGGTGCCACACTGAAATAGTCAATTCAACATGGATTCGATCAATATTGTAGAGGCTGACGCCGGTTAAGTCAGGGTTGCGTCTGGTATTTGCAATCATCTGCCTCATACTTTCGCATTTTTCGCATACTTGTTGGCCAGCTACTGGGCTTTTTCTGATTTGGATCACGTATTAATGTGGCGCCACACTGAAAAAGCCAATTAAACCTGGATTCGATCAATATTTTAGAGGACAACTCCACTTAGGTTAGTGTTAGGGGTGGTATTTGCAATAATCTGCCTCATACTTTCGCATCTTTCGCATACTTGTAGGCCAGATCCTGGGTTTTTTTCTCGTTAGGATCACGTACTAATGTTGTACCACACAGAAGCAGTAAATAGAACCTGGTTCCGATTAATATTTTAGAGGATAACGCCGGTTAGGTCTGGGTTGCGTCTGGTATTTGCAGTCATCTGCCTGATACTTTCGCAACTTTCGCCTACTTGTTGGCCAGGTCCTGGGTTTTTTTCTGGTTAGGATCACGTATTAATGTGGTACCACACTGAAACAGTCAAGTAAACCTGGTTTCGAACAATATTTCAGAGGATAACACCGGTTAGGTCTGGGTTACGACTGGTGTATGCAATCATCTGCCTCATACTTTCGCATTTTTCGCATACTTGTTGGCCAGATCCTGGGCTTTTTCTGATTTGGATCACGTAGTAATGTGGTACCACACTGTAACAGCCAACTAATCCTGGTTTCGTTCAATATTTGAGAGGATAACAACGGTTAGGTCTGGGTTGCGTCTGGTATTTGCAATCATCTGCCTCATACTTTCTCATTTTTCGCATACTTGATGGCCAGATACTGGGCTTTTTCTGATTTGGGTCACGTAGTAATGTGGTTCCACACCGAAACAGTCAATTAAACCTGGATTCGATCAATACTTTAGAGGACAGTACCGGTTAGGTGTGTGTTAGGTCTGGTATTTGCAAACATCTGCCTCATACATTCGCAACTTTCGCATACTTGTTGGCCATATCCTGGGTCTTTTTCTGGATAGCATCACTTATTAATGTGGTACCACACTGAAATAATCAATAAAACCTGGTTTCGATCAATATTTTAGGGGATAACACCGGTTAGGTCTGGGTTACGTCTGGTATTCGCAATCATCTGGCCCATACTTTCGTATTTTTCGCATAATTTTTGGCCAGATCCTAGGTTTTTTTCTGGTCAGGATCACGTATTAATCTGGTACCACACTGAAATAGTCAATAAAACCTGGTTTCAATTAATATTTTACAGGATAACGCCGGTTATGTCTGGGTTAGGTCTGGTATTTGCAAACATCTGCCTCATACATTCGCAACTTTCGCATACTTGTTGGCCATATCCTGGGTCTTTTTCTGGATAGCATCACTTATTAATGTGGTACCACACTGAAATAATCAATAAAACCTGGTTTCGATCAATATTTTAGGGGATAACACCGGTTAGGTCTGGGTTACGTCTGGTATTCGCAATCATCTGGCCCATACTTTCGTATTTTTCGCATAATTTTTGGCCAGATCCTAGGTTTTTTTCTGGTCAGGATCACGTATTAATCTGGTACCACACAGAAGCAGTAAATAGAACCTGGTTCCGATTAATATTTTAGAGGATAACGCCGGTTAGGTCTGGGTTGCGTCTGGTATTTGCAATCATCAACCTGATACTTTCGCAACTTTCGCATACTTGTTGGCCAGATGCTGGGTCTTTTTCTGGATAGCATCACGTATTAATGTGGCACCACACTGAAACAGTCAAGTAAACCTGGTTTCGAACAATAATTCAGACGATAACACCGGTTAGGCCTGGGTTACGACTGGTATATGCAATCATCTACCTCATACCTTCGCATTATTCGCATACTTGTTGGCCAGATCCTGGGCTTCTTCTGATTTGGATCACGTAGTAATGTGGTACCACACTGTAACAGCCAATTAAACCTGGTTCCGTGTAATATTTTGGAGGATAACGCCGGTTATGTCTGGGTTAGGTCTGGTATTTACAATCATCTGGCTTATACATTCGCTTTTTTCGCATACTTGTTGGCCAGTTACTGGGCTTTTTCTGATTTGGATCACGTAGTAATGTGGTATACAGAGAAACAGTCAATTAAACCCGGATTCGATCAATACTTTAGAGGACAATACCGGTTAGGTTTGTGTTAGGTCTGGTTTTTGCAAACATATGCCTCATACTTTCGCATCTTTCGCATACTTGTAGGCCAGATCCTGGGTTTTTTTCTCGTTAGGATCACGTACTAATGTTGTACCACACAGAAGTAGTAAATAGAACCTGGTACCGATTAATATTTTAGAGGATAACGCCGGTTAGGTCTGGGTTGCGTCTGGTATTTGCAGTCATCTGCCTGATACTTTCGCACCTTTCGCCTACTTGTTGGCCAGGTCCTGGGTTTTTTTCTGGTTAGGATCACGTATTAATGTGGTACCACACTGAAACAGTCAAGTAAACCTGATTTCGAACAATATTTCAGAGGATAACGCCGGTTAGGTCTGGGTTGCGTCTGGTATTTGCAATCATCTGCCTGATACTTTCGCAACTTTCGCATACTTGTTGGCCAGATCCGGGGTCTTTTTCTGGATAGCATCACGTATTAATGTGGCACCACACTGTAACAGCCAACTAATCCTGGTTTCGATCAATATTTTAGGGGATAACACCGGATAGGTTTGGGTTACGTCTGGTATTCGCAATCATCTGGCTCATACTTTCGTATTTTTCGCATTATTTTTGGCCAGATCCTAGGTTTTTTTTTTATGGTTAGGATCACGTATTTATCTGGTACCACACTCAAATGGTCAATAAAAACTGGTTTCAATCAATATTTCAGAGTATAACACCGGTTAGGGTTACGACTGGTGTATGCAATCATCTGCCTCATACTTTCGCATCCTTCGCATACTTGTTGGCCAGATCCAGGGTTTTTTTCTGGTTAGGAACACGTACTAATGTTGTACCACACAGAAGTAGTAAATAAAACCTGGTTCCGATTAATATTTTAGAGGATAACGCCGGTTAGATCTGGGTTGCGTCTGGTATTTGCCGTCATCTGCCTGATACATTCGCACCTTTCGCATACTTGTTGGCCAGATCCTGGGTTTTTTCTGGCTTGAATCACGTAGTAAAGTGGTACCGCACCGAAACAGTCAATTAAGCCTAGTTGCGATATATATTTTAGGGGATAACGCCGGTTATGTCTGGGTTAGGTCTGGTATTTGTCTTCATCTAGCTCATAGTTTCGCATTTTTCGCATACTTGAATGGACAGATCCTGGGTTTTTCTCTGGTTAGGATCACGTATTAATGTGGCGCCACACTGAAATAGTCAATTAAACCTGGATTCGATCAATATTGTAGAGGCTGACACCGGTTAGGTCAGGGTTGCGTCTAGTATTTGCAATCATCTGCCTCATACTTTCGCATTTTTCGCATACTTGTTGGCCAGATCCTGGGTTTTTTCTGGTTTGAATCACGTAGTAATGTGGTACCACACCGAAACAGTCAATTAAGCCTGGTTGCGATTAATATTTTAGAGGATAACGCCGGTTATGTCTGGGTTAGGTCTGGTATTTGCCATGATCTAGCTCATACTTTCGCATTTTTCGCATACTTGTTGGCCAGATCGTGGGTCTTTTACTAGATAGTATCACGTATTAATGTGGCACCACACTGAAATAATCAATAAAACCTGGTTTCGATTAATACATTAGAGGACAATACCGGTTAGGTTTGTGTTAGGTCTGGTATTTGCAAACATCTGCCTCATACTTTCGCATCTTTCGCATACTTGTTGGCCAGATCCTGGGTTATTTCTGGTTAGGATCACGTATTAATGTGGTACCACACTGAAATAATCAATAAAACCTGGTTTCGATATATATTTTTGAGGATAACGCCGGTTAGACCTGGGTTACGTCTGGTATTTGCAATCATCTGCCACATACCTTCGAATTTTTCGCATACTTCTTGGCCAGATACAGGCCTTTTTCTGGTTTGGATCGCGTGGTAATATGGTACCACACTGAAATAGTCAATAAAACCTGGTTTCGATCAATATTTTAGGGGATAACGCCGGTTAAGTCTGGGTTAGGTCTGGTATTTACCCTCATCCGGCTCGTACTTTCGCATTTTTCGCATACTTGTTTGCCAGAACCTGGGCTTTTTCTGGTTCCGATCACGTAGTAATGTGGTACCACACAGAAACAGTCAATGATGGCTGGTTTCGATATATATTTTCGAGGATATCACCGGTTAGGTCTGGGATACGTCTGGTATTTGCCATCATCTCGCTCATTCTTTCGCATTTTTCGCATATTTGTTGGCTAGTTCCTGGGTTTTCTCTGCTTTGGATCACGTAGTAATGTGGTACCACACTGAAACAGTCAATTAAACCTGATTCCGATTAATATTTTAGAGGAGAACGCCGGTTATGCCTGGGTTAGATCTGGTATTTGCCATCATCTAGCTCATACTTTGGCATCTTTCGCACACTTGTTGGCCAGATACGGGGCCTTTTTCTGGATAGCATCACGTATTAATGTGGTACCACACTGAAATAGTCAATAAAACCTGGTTTCCATGAATATTTTTGGGGATTACACCGGTTAGGTCTGGGTTAGGTCTGGTATTTGCAAACATCTGCCTCATACTTTCGCAACCTTCGCATACTTGTTGGCCAGATCCTGGGTTATTTCTGGTTAGGATCACGTATTAATGTGGTACCACACTGAAATAATCAATAAAACCTGGTTTCGATATATATTTTTGAGGATAACGCCGGTTAGACCTGGGTTACGTCTGGTATTTGCAATCATCTGCCACATACCTTCGAATTTTTCGCATACTTCTTGGCCAGATACAGGCCTTTTTCTGGTTTGGATCGCGTGGTAATATGGTACCACACCGAAACAGTCAATAAAACTTGGTTTCTATCAATATTTTAGGGGATAACACTGGTTAGGTCTGGGTTAGGTCTGGTATTTGCAAACGTCTGCCTGATACCTTCGCAGCTTTCGCATACTTGTTGGCCAGATCCTGGGTCTTCTTCTAGATAGCATCATGTATTAATGTGGCACCACACTGAAATAATCAATAAAACCAGGTTTCGATTAACACATTAGAGGACAATACCGGTTAGGTTTGTGTTAGGTCTGGTATTTGCAAACATCTAGCTCATACTTTGGCATCTTTCGCATACTTGTTGGCCAGATCCTGGGACTTTTTCTGGATAGCATCACGTCATAATGTGGTGCCACACTGAAATAGTCATTAAAACCTGGTTTCAATCAATATTTTAGGGGATAGCACCGGTTAGGTCTGGGTTACGTCTGGCATTCGCAATCATCTGGCTCATACTTTCGTATTTTTCGCATACTTTTTGGGCAGATCCTGGGTTTTTTTCTGGTTAGGATCACGTATTAATGTGGTGCCACACTGAAATATTCAATTAAACCTGGATTCGACCAATATTTTGGAGGACAACACCGGTTATGTTTGTGTTTTGTCTTGTATTTGCAACCATCTGCCTCATACTTTCGCATTTTTCGCATACTCGTTGGCCAGATCCTGGGCTTTTCCGACTTGGGTCACGAAGTAATGTGGTACCACACCGAAACAGTCAATTAAACCTGGATTCGATCAATATTTTATGGGATAACTCCGGTAAGGACTGGGTTAGGTCTGGTAATTGCAAACGTCTGCCTCATACTTTCGCAACTTTCGCATCCTTGTTGGCCAGATCCTGGGTCTTTTTCTGGATAGCGTCACGTATGAATGTGGTACCACACTGAAATAATCAATAAAACCTGGTTTCGATCAATACTTTAGGGGATAACACCCGTTAGATCTGGGTTTCGTCTGGTATTCGCAATCATCTGGCTCATACTTTCGAATTTTTCGCATACTTTTAGGCCTGATCCTGGGTTTTTTCTGATTTGGATCACGTAGTAATGTGGTACCACACCGAAATAGTCAATTGAACCTGGATTCGATCAATACTTTAAAGGACAATACCGGTTATGTCGGGGTATGTTATGGTATTTGCAATCATCTGTCTCATACTTTCGCATTTCTCGCATTCTTGTTGGCCAGATCCAGGGTTTTTCCTGGTTTGGATCACGTTGTAATGTGGTACCACACCGAAACAGTCAATAAAACCTGGTTGCGATAAATACTTTAGAGGATAACGCCGGTTATGTCTGGGTTAGGTCTGGTATTTCCCATCATCTGGCTCATACTCTCGCATTTTTGGCATACTTGAATGGCCAGATCCTGGGTTATTTCTGGTTAGGATCACGTATTAATGTGGTACCACACTGAAATAATCAATAAAACCTGGTTTCGATCAATACTTTAGGGGATAACACCGGTTAGATCTGGGTTACGTCTGGTATTCGCAATCATCTGGCTCATACTTCCGTATTTTTCGCATACTTTTTGGCCTGATCCTGGGTTTTTTTCTGATTAGGATCACGTATTAACTTGGTAACACACTGAAATAGTGAATAAAACCTGGTTCTGATTAATATTTTAGAGGAGAACGCCGGTTATGCCTGGCTTAAGTCTGGTATTTGCCCTCATCTGTATCGTACTTTTGCATTTTTCGCATACTTGTTGGCCAGATCCTGGGTTCTTTCTGGTTTGGATCACGTAGATATGTGGTTCCACATCGAAACAGTCAATTAAACCTGCTAACGATTAATATTCTAGAGGATAACGCCGGTTATGTCTGGCTTAAGTCTGGTATTTGCCCTCATCTGTATCGTACTTTTGCATTTTTCGCATACTTGTTGGCCAGATCCTGGGTTCTTTCTGGTTTGGATCACGTAGTAATGTGGTACCACACCGAAATATTCCATTCAACCTTGTGCCGATTAATATTTTGGAGGACAACGCGCGTTAAGTCTGGGTTTGTTCTGGTATTTGCAATCATATGGCTCATACTTTCGCCTTTTGTCGCATAATTGTTGGCCAGATCCTGGGCTTTTTCTGATTTGAATCAGGTACTAATGTGGTACCACACTTAAACAGTCAATTAAACGTGGTTCCGAGTAATATTTTGGAGGATAACACCGGTTAGTTCTGGGTTAGGTCTGGTATTTGCCATCATCTAGCTCATACTTTGGCATCCTTCGCACACTTGTTGGCCAGATACGGGGCCTTTTTCTGGATAGCATCACGTATTAATGTGGTACCACACTGAAATAGTCAATAAAACCTGGTTTCCATGAATATTTTTGGGGATTACACCGGTTAGGTCTGGGATAGGTCTGGTATTTGCAATCATCTGCCTCATACTTTCGCATCTTTCGCATACTTGTTGGTCAGATACTGGGTCTTTTTCTGGATAGGATCACGTATTAATGTGGTACTACACTGAAATAGGCAATAAAACCTGGTTTTGAACAATATCTTAGGCGATAACACCGGTTAGGTCTGGGTTAGGTCTCGTATTTGCAATCATCTGGCTCATACTTTCGCATTTTTCGCATACTTGTTGACCAGATCCCGGGCTTCATCTGGTTTGGATCACGTAGTAAAGTAGTAACACACTAAAAGAGTTAATTAAACCTGGTTTTGATCAATATTTTAGATGATAACACGGGTTAGGTCTGCGTTACGGCTGGTATTTGCAATCATCTGCCACATACTTTCGCATTTTTCGCAGACTTGTTGGACAGATCCTGACCTTTTTCTGATTTGGATCACGTAGTAGTGCGGTACCACACAGTAACAGTCAATTAAACCCGGTTCCAATTAATATTTTAGAGGATATCGCCAGTTATGTCTGGGTTAGGTCTGGTATTTGCCCTCATCTGGCTCGTACTTCCGCATTTTTCGCATACTTTTTGGCGAGATCCTGGGATTTTTCTGGTTTGGATCCCCTAGTAATGTGGTTCCACACCGAAGCAGTCAATTAAACCTGGTTGCGATTAATATTTTAGAGGATAATGCCGGTTATGTCTGGGTAAGGTCTGGAATTTGCCCTCATCTGGCTCGTACTTTCGCATTTTTCGCATATTTGTTGGCTAGTTCCTGGGTTTTTTCTGGATTCGATCACGTAGTAATGTGGTACCACACTGAAACAGTCAAGTAAACCTGGTTGCGATTAATATTTTAGAGGATAACGCCGGTTATGCCTGGGTTAGATCTGGTATTTGCCATCATCTAGCTCATACTTTGGCATCTTTCGCACACTTGTTGGCCAGATACGGGGCCTTTTTCTGGATAGCATCACGTATTAATGTGGTACCACACTGAAATAGTCAATAAAACCTGGTTTCCATGAATATTTTTGGGGATTACACCGGTTAGGTCTGGGTTAGGTCTGGTATTTGCAAACATCTGCCTCATACTTTCGCAACCTTCGCATACTTGTTGGCCAGATCCCGGGCTTTTTCTGGTTTGGATCACGTAGTAAAGTGGTACCACACCGAAACAGTATATTGAACCCGGTTTCGATCAATATTTTAGAGGATAACTCCGGTTAGGTCTGGGTTACGTCTGGTATTTGCAATCATCTTCCAGATATTTTCGCATTTTTCGCATACTTGTTGGCCAGATTCTGGGCTTTTTCTGACTTGGGTCACGAAGTAATGTGGTACCACAACGAAACAGTCAATTAAACCTGGATTCGATCAATATCTTATGGGATAACTCCGGTTAGGACTGGGTTAGGTCTGGTATTTGCAACCGTCTGCCTCATACTTTCGCAACTTACGCATACTTGTTGGCCAGATCCTGGGTCTTTTTCTGGATATCATCTCGTATTAATGTGGTACCACACTGAAATTATCAATAAAACCTGGTTTCGATCAATAATTTAGAGGAGAATACCGGTTAGGTTTGTGTTAGGTCTGGTATTTGCAAACATCTGCCTCATACTTTCGCAACTTTCGCATACTTCTTGGCCAGATCCTGGGTCTTTTTCCGGATAGCATCACGTATTAATGTGGTACCACAACGAAACAGTCAATTAAACCTGGATTCGATCAATATCTTATGGGATAACTCCGGTTAGGTCTGGGTTACGTCTGGTATTTGCAATCATCTTCCAGATATTTTCGCATTTTTCGCATACTTGTTGGCCAGATTCTGGGCTTTTTCTGACTTGGGTCACGTACTAATGTGGTACCACACCGAAATAGTCGATTAAACCTGGATTCGATCAATACTTTAGAGGACAATACCGGTTATGTCTGGGTATGTTATGGTATTTGCAATCATCTGTCTCATACTTTCGCATTTCTCGCATTCTTGTTGGCCAGATCCAGGGTTTTTCCTGGTTTGGATCACGTTGTAATGTGGTACCACACCGAAACAGTCAATAAAACCTGGTTTCTATCAATATTTTAGGGGATAACACTGGTTAGGTCTGGGTTAGGTCTGGTATTTGCAAACGTCTGCCTGATACCTTCGCAGCTTTCGCATACTTGTTGGCCAGATCCTGGGTCTTCTTCTAGATAGCATCATGTATTAATGGGGCACCACACTGAAATAATCAATAAAACCTGGTTTCGATTAACACATTAGAGGACAATACCGGTTAGGTTTGTGTTAGGTCTGGTATTTGCAAACATCTAGCTCATACTTTGGCATCTTTCGCATACTTGTTGGCCAGATCCTGGGACTTTTTCTGGATAGCATCACGTAATAATGTGGTGCCACACTGAAATAGTCATTAAAACCTGGTTTCAATCAATATTTTAGGGGATAGCACCGGTTAGGTCTGGGTTACGTCTGGCATTCGCAATCATCTGGTTCATACTTTCGTATTTTTCGCATACTTTTTGGGCAGATCCTGGGTTTTTTTCTGGTTAGGATCACGTATTAATGTGGTGCCACACTGAAATATTCAATTAAACCTGGATTCGACCAATATGTTGGAGGACAACACCGGTTATGTTTGTGTTTTGTCTTGTATTTGCAACCATCTGCCTCATACTTTCGCATTTTTCGCATACTTGTTGGCCAGATCCTGGGTCCTTTTCTGGATAGCGTCACGTATGAATGTGGTACCACACTGAAATAATCAATAAAACCTGGTTTCGATCAATACTTTAGGGGATAACACCGGTTAGATCTGGGTTACGTCTGGTATTCGCAATCATCTGGCTCATACTTTTTTTTTTTTTTTTTTTTTTTTTTTTTTTTTTTTTTTTTTGTCGTGGAGAAAATCTTCGAAAGACTCCCTCCCACCTCCTTGGGGAGAGGTGGGAGGGGTGTGTGGGATTCCCCGCGCCCGTACAACGACAGGCGCGGGTCCTACCCACTAAAAACCCCACGGTGACCCTTCGGCACGCTTTGGGAGGATACCGGGAATCGCTCGAAGCATTCTTCCGGTATCCTCCCCGTGCCCGCGCTTTCGCGCCCATCCCCCGGGGGGACAATCGGTCCCCCCAGTAGACACACTGCCTCATAGCGGCGGGACGGGGCCACTCCATCCCGCCGCTATCCGTCCCGGGGCCGCGTTTAGTGGCGGCTGCGAGCCCCAACTCGCAACCGCCCGCGACCCCGTTTCCACCCCTCGGCGGCCGGGCGTTCATGGCCGCACCAGACCGCCGAGGGTGCCTCCCCTTGCGTCGGACCGGTAGGGGGAGGCACTCCTACCCCCAACCGGTCCGACCCGGCGCCGCCTGGCGGGAGGAGGGTCCCCTCAGGACCCCGCTCCCAGCCTAGGTCATCCGCCACACCGAGGCGGCCGCCCGCGACGCCTCGCGACCGGGCGACGACCTCGGGTCACCGCACGAGCTCCCTCCCCGCGGCCTCCTTCTGCAACATTACGTTCTCGCAGAAGGAGGCCACGGCCCTCCACTTCTCCTCGCTGCCGAGCATGGCGCGCACCACGCCCGGCAGCGAGACATCCCGCCCGACGACGCCGACCAGGACACGGCGCTCCCCCTCCCACGCGGGGCATACCTCCAGGGTATGATCCGCCGTGTCCTGCTCAGCGTCGCAGTGGCAGCAACGCGCCGTCGGCTCCTTCCCTATCCGGCACAGGTATCTTCCGAAGCTGCCATGCCCGGAAAATACCTGTGCCAGCCGGTAGGTGAGGCTGCCATGGCCTCTGTCCAGCCACTCCTTCAGGAGTGGCCGAACAGCCCCGACAGTCCGGTGCCCCGCGGTTGGCAGAGCCAGCCTCTCCTGCCACGCGAGCAACACGGACTGCCGGGCCTGGCGCTTCAAATCGCCCCAAGCAGGTTCCTGCCCGCCCGGGACCGCCCCCACCCCCGCGCGACGGTCGACGCGGTGCCGGTACATCACCGCATGCGACCGCGCGAGCAGGTCCATGGGCGGCATCCCCGCTAGAACCGTCGCCGCCTCATGTGACATGGTCCGATACCCGCGGACGACCCTGAGCGCCATGCGCCTCTGCACCCGACGCAGCATAGTCATGCTGCGCCGGGAGGCAGCCAGGTCGTCCGCCCAGACGGGGGCCCCGTATAGGGCCACCGACTGGACCATTGCCACATAGAGGCGACGAACTCGGCCCGCCGGGCCCCCCAGGTTGGGCAGGATCCGGCCCAGAGCCGCAACCATCCTTTCCAACCGGGGGAATCTGGCTCATACTTTCGAATTTTTCGCATACTTTTAGGCCTGATCCTGGGTTTTTTCTGATTTGGATCACGTAGTAATGTGGTACCACACCGAAATAGTCAATTGAACCTGGATTCGATCAATACTTTAAAGGACAATACCGGTTATGTCGGGGTATGTTATGGTATTTGCAATCATCTGCCTCATACTTTCGCATCTTTCGCATACTTGTTGGCCAGATCCTGGGTTTTTTCTGGTTTGGATCACGTAGTAATGTGGTACCACACCAAAATAGTCAACTCAACCTTGTGCCGATTAATATTTTAGAGGAGAACGCTCGTTAAGTCTGGGTTAGTTCTGGTATTTGCAATCATCTGGCTCATACTTTCGCATTTTTCGCATACTTGTTGGCCAGATCCTGGGTTTTTCCTGGTTTGGATCCCGTAGATATGTGGTTCCACATCGAAACAGTCAATTAAACCTGCTAACGATTAATATTCTAGAGGATAACACCGGTTAGGTCTGGGTTACGTCTGGTATATGCAATCATCTGGATCATACTTTCGCAATTTTCGCATACCTGAATGGCCAGATCGTGGGCTCTTTCTGGTTTAGATCACGTAGTAATGTGGTATCACACTGTAACAGTCAATTAAATCTCGTTCCGATTAATATTTTAGAGGATAACGCCGGTTAGGTCTGGGTTGCGTCTGGTATTTGCAATCGTCTGCTTGATACTTTCGCATTTTTCCCATACATGGATGGCCAGATCCTAGGCTTTTCTGATTTCGATCACGTAGTAATGTGCTACCACACCGAAACAGTCAATTAGACCTGGTTGCGATTAATATTTTAGAGGATAACGCCGGTTATGTCTGGGTTACGTCTGGCATTTGCAGTCATCTGCCTGATACTTTCGCACCTTTCGCATAGTTGTTGGCCAGATCCTGGGTTTTTTTCTGGTTAGGATCACGTACTAATGTTGTGCCTCACAGAAGTAGTCAATAAAACCTGGTTCCGATTAATATTTTAGAGGATAACGCCGGTTAGGTCTGGGTTGCGTCTGGCATTTGCAGTCATCTGCCTGATACTTTCGCACCTTTCGCATAGTTGTTGGCCAGATCCTGGGCTTTTTTCTGGTTAGGATCACGAACTAATGTGGTACCACACTGAAACAGTCAAGTAAACCTGGCTTCGAACAATATTTCAGAGGATAATGCGTAATAAATGCAGTCAAAAAGGAATTAGATGGAAATTTAACCCACCGAGTGCACCGCACTTCGGTGGCATGCAAGAGGCCGGTGTGAAATCAGTGAAATTTCACCTGAAGCGGACTCTGGGTGAATTCACTCCCACAAGCGAAGAGTTACAAACATTGCTTTGTAAAATCGAAGCGAGTTTAAACTCGCGACCGATTGCCGCTTTGAGTGATAGCCCGGACGATTACGCGCCGCTCACACCGGGGCATTTCTTAGTCGGAAGTCCGCTGAACGCGCTTCCGACACAATCAGTGGAAACTGAAAAACTCTCCCGTTTGACACGATGGAGGGCGATTCAAAAATTCCACGAACAAATCTGGAGGCATTGGACACGTGATTATCTCACGCACCTCCAGAATCGTTATAAGTGGCGTACAGCCCAAAAAACATTAAAACTAAACGACTTAGTTTTAGTGCAAAATCCTCTCCTCCCCCCGAATCAATGGGAAATGGGACGAGTAGAGGAGGTATTCACCGGCAGGGATGGAAATGCACGTGTTGTTAAAATACGCACGGAAAAATCCATTTTTACGCGACCTATTACGCGGTTGTGTAAGCTGCCTGTGGAAGAAACCGAGTCGGCAACGGTTAGCGACGCCGACGAGGTCACATAAAAACCATAACATCCAACGGCCGATAGTGATCGAAAGGTGAGAAACGACCGTTTCTAGAAATAAACGGTGTTGATTCTCACCTGACCGTTGTCACTAAAAGTTCAAACGGATTAGTGGGGGTTACGAATCCACCAATCTGAGTTGGATTATTGGTAGGGCGTAACGAGTAATCCGAGCGCCCCCGAATCGTAACGGAATTCGCGGAATCGAAAACCGCTCAGTTCCAAAACGACGATGAGCGACACAAGTTCCGAAACGAGTCGAGTGGAAGAGATTTCGATCTCGGGCGACCCCGAGATCGATGAGAGGTTCGGGCGGATATTAAAACTCGGGGAAACGTCCAGCCTCGGGACGTCGGACCCTGGGGTCTCCACCGCGGAAACCCCGAGTGAACCGGACGTCACCCTTTGCTTCGGCCGGGAATCCTTTCGAATCCCGGCCAGGATTTTAACAACGGCGCGGAAATACCACTGCCGGGTGCCCGGAGGGCAATATATCCTTCGATGGGGACCAGAGGGCAACCTCCGGTCCTGTAATTGGAGGGCCGACAAGGCCGCGGAAACACCGCCAGCCGCAACGCCCGCGCCAACATCGACGGTGGCCGCCCCCGCTGGACAGGCTCCGCGGCCGAAAAGAAAGCGGAAGAAGCCGGCGAACAAGACCCCGGCCAATCCTGGACCGTCCAGTAGCGGCCTGCAGCCGCCAGCTCCTACAGGCCCGCAGGCCAAGCGGAAAAAAAGGGCCTGGCAGCCGTACGGTCAGATCGCCATGGCAAAGGCCATGGCGGACCAAATGCTCATGACCTCCATGCGCTACATACATCAAGCTGCAGCTGGTCAATTGTAAGTACTTTTGATTTTTTACAATTAAAAGTGCGCGAGTTCTCTCTCTCCGCGTAAAAAAGTGACCGTACGGGACTACCGCGTTCTCCGGGTATTGCACAATTCGTGCAAGGGGGGCGGTATGTTTAAATATGTTAAAAAATTATTTAAAATCGCGTTAGTCTGAAAACATTAAATTCTCGGCTGCGATTCCCGTATCCGTTTGTGTACGTGACACTGCGGAAGGTTAAGCGTTCGTCAGGTTCGTTGAACGTTCGGACGATTTAAAACCGCGGCCGTTTACGTGTTTTTGTACGCCGACCTCACGCGAAGATTCGCTTCACACCGGTTTAAACGGTATCGTGACGTCAGCGTCGAGAGAGAGAACCGTATAATATATTGAAAAGAGATCGACAGCTGAATTCGGCAGCGCCGCGTCGTGACGACAAGGCGCGACCGAGTCTTCGTCTGTCGATCCGCGACGATATTCGTAATTATTCACGAGCCGACTGCCAACGGGAGCGGATCCCAGAAGATCTCGCTCCTCAAGTACGGACTCATATAACATTTGGACTTGTTTAACAAAGAATTCTCTCCGTTGCTGCGGTTAGAGTTTCCTAGAACAATCTACCTGCGAGAAAAGGGAGGTCGTCATACACGCTGCGCGTGGCACGACCGCCTTCGCTAGAAAGGATTGTACGTTGCAGTCGTTGCCGCGACCGCGACGTAAGGGACTCAGGGTGCACCCACCCAGAATCCCTTTAAAGCTATACGGCTTTGGAGCCTCCCAAAGGTCATACCGTTGAATCGGTACCGCCTCGTGGAGTGCTCTTCGTGCAAAGGTCGCCAAAAAACCCTCTCCAAAAACCCGTCGGTGTACGAGTCGACCGTACACCCTACGGAGGAGTTCGGGTTCAAGGTCGCCTCACCTTCCGTCACGCCGCCTACCAAATACGGTCCCCGTGCAACACGGTCGCCGGGTAGGCTTTATAGTGCGGTTGGACCCGCGAGGGATCTTTTGCAAAGGACACTTTACTGTCACGGTCCCCGGTAGAAACGGTCGCCGTGCAGTAATTTTACAGTGTCGCAGAAAATCACCTCGCACGACGTTTCTACGTCACCCGCACGGAGAGCGTGCTCACGGGATCCACCCATTTGGAGCTTTACGACCTCCATTTGGTGACCCGTCCGTGGCTAAGTCGCCCCCGACAGATACGAGTGAATTCTCTTCTGTTCAGGGTAAAAGTCTCGCTGATAATTTCAATAAATAATTATCAGCGAACAAGTACAAATTTACAGTCCACTGATCCACGTTAAACGACAGCTGATTCCCCCCTCCCAGCGCACCGCTAGTCGCTAGGAGAGCGAGGCGAACAGCTGACGAGCGTGTGTTTACGATACGTGTACGCACGTATTTAATCTGAACGAACCTTTGTTACAGCAACCAAGGTCCATCCCAACCGGGGCCACGCCGGTGAAGCAACCCCCCGGCCGGATTATAAAAAAAAAAAACTAATTCTTTTTTTGTAATTTTATATTTTTTTTATTTTTTCATTTTTTTGTTAAATTTAAATAAAAGGCTTGTCGCTTCGCGACAAGCGAAAATTACAAAATAAAAACTTATCAATCACTTTCCCTAGTATTTCCCTCGTCCGGACCCCGGTTAGAACCCTTAGTTTTCTAACAGATCTCGTAGTAATATGGTTCCACACTTGAGCAGTCAATTAAACCTGGTTGCGATTAATATTTTAGAGGATAACGCCGGTTATGTCTGGGTTAGGTATGGTATTTGCCCTCATCTGGCTCGTACTTTAGCATTTTTCGCATACTTGTTGGCCAGATACTGGGTTTTTTCTGGTTTGGATCCCGTAGTAATGTGGTACCACACTGGAACAGTCAATGAAAGCTGGTTGCGATTAATATTTTAGAGGATAACGCCGGTTATGTCTGGGTTAGGTCTGGTATTTGCCGTCATCTGGCTCGTACTTCCGCATTCTTGGCATACTTGTTTGCCACATCCTGGGTTCCTTTCTGGTTAGGATCACGTATTAATGTGGTGGCACACTGAAATAGTCAATTCAACCTGGAATCGATCAATATTTTAGAGGATGACGCCGGTTACCCATGGGTTAGGTCTGGTATTTTCCCTCATCTGCCACATATTTTCACATTTTTCGCGTACTTGATGGGCAGATCCTGGGTTTTTTTCTGGTTAGGATCACGTATTAATGTGGTGCCGCACTGAAATAGTCAATTCAACCTGGATTCTATCAATATGTTAGAGGATAACACCGGTTAGGTCTGGGTTACGTCTGGTTTATGCAATCATCTTCCTCATACTTTCGCATTTTTCACATACTTGTTGGCCAGATCCTGGACTTTTTCTGGTTTCGATCACGTAGTAATGTGGTACCACACTGGAAAAGTCAATTAGAGCCGGTTGCGATTTAAATTTTAGAGGATAACGCCGGTTATGTCAGAGTTAGGTCTGGTATTTGCCCTGATCTGGCTCGTACTTCCTCATTTTTCGCATACTTTTTGTCCAGATCCTGGGCTTCTTCTGGTTTGGACACGTAGTAATGTGGTACCATACTGAAACAGTCAATGAAGGCTGGTTTCGATATATATTTTTGAGGATAACGCCGGTTAGA
Source organism: Colletes latitarsis (assembly GCF_051014445.1). Classification (NCBI taxonomy): domain Eukaryota; kingdom Metazoa; phylum Arthropoda; class Insecta; order Hymenoptera; family Colletidae; genus Colletes; species Colletes latitarsis. Next base: position 93,173 of record NW_027488368.1, on the reverse strand, counting down.
CCTGGGTTACGTCTGGTATTTGCAATCATCTGCCACTTACCTTCGCATTTTTCGCATACTTCTTGGCCAGATACAGGCCTTTTTCTGGTTTGGATCACGTGGTAATATGGTACCACACTGAAATAGTCAATAAAACCTGGTTTCGATCAATATTTTAGGGGATAACGCCGGTTAAGTCTGGGTTAGGTCTGGTATTTACCCTCATCCGGCTCGTACTTTCGCATTTTTCGCATACTTGTTTGCCAGAACCTGGGCTTTTTCTGGTTCCGATCACGTAGTAATGTGGTACCACACAGAAACAGTCAATGATGGCTGGTTTCGATATATATTTTAGAGGATAACACCGGTTAGGTCTGGGATACGTCTGGTATTTGCCATCATCTCGCTCATTCTTTCGCATTTTTCGCATATTTGTTGGCTAGTTCCTGGGTTTTCTCTGCTTTGGATCACGTAGTAATGTGGTACCACACTGAAACAGTCAATTAAACCTGGTTGCGATTAATATTTTAGAGGATAATGCCGGTTATGTCTGGGTTAGGTCTGGTTTTTGCCCTCATCTGTCTCGTACTTTCGCATTTTTCTCACACTTGTTGGCCAGATCCTGGGTTTTTTCTGGTTTGCATCCCGTAGTAATGTGGTTCCACACCGAAACAGTCAATTAAACCTGGTTGCGATTAATATTTTAGAGGATAATGCCGGTTATGTCTGGGTTACGTCCGGTATTTGCCCTCATCTGGCTCGTACTTTCGCATTTTTCGCATACTTGTTGGCCAGATCCTAGGTTTTTTCTGTTTTGGATCTCGTAGTAATATGGTTCCACACTTGAGCAGTCAATTAAACCTGGTTGCGATTAATATTTTAGAGGATAACGCCGGTTATGTCTGGGTTAGGTATGGTATTTGCCCTCATCTGGCTCGTACTTTAGCATTTTTCGCATACTTGTTGGCCAGATCCTGGGTTTTTTCTGATTTGGATCCCGTAGTAATGTGGTACCACACTGGAACAGTCACTAAAACCTGGTTGCGATTAATATTTTAGAGGATAACGCCGGATTCGTCTGGATTAGTTGTGGTATTTGCCCTCATCTGGCTCGTACTTTGTCATTTTTGGCTTACTTGTTGCCCAGATCCTGGGTTTTTTTGATTTGGATCACGTAATAATGTGGTACCACACTGAAACAGTCAATCAAGCCTGGTTCCGTGTAATATTTTAGAGGATAACGCCGGTTACGTCTCGGTTAGGTCCGTTATTTGCCATCATCTAGCTCATACTTCCCCATTTCTCGCATGCTTGTTGGCCAGATCCTGGGTTTCTTCTAGATAGGATCACGTATTAATGTGGTACCACACTGAAATAGTCAATAAAACCTGGTTTCGATCAATATTTTAGGGGATAACGCCGGTTAAGTCTGGGTTAGGTCTGGTATTTGGCCTCACCTGGCCCGTACTATCGCATTTCTCGCATAATTGTTGGCCAGATCCTTGGTTTTTTCTGGTTAGGATCACGTATTAATGTGGTGCCGCACTGAAATAGTCAATTCAACCTGGATTCTATGAATATGTTAGAGGAGAACACCGGTTAGGTCTGGGTTACGTCTGGTATATGCAATCATCTTCCTCATACTATCGCATTTTTCTCATACTTGTTGTCCAGATTCTGGGATTTTACTGGATTGGATCCCGTAGTAATGTGGTACCACACTGAAACAGTCAATTAAACCTGATTCCGATTAATATTTTAGAGGAGAACGCCGGTTATGCCTGGGTTAGATCTGGTATTTGCCATCATCTAGCTCATACTTTGGCATCTTTCGCACACTTGTTGGCCAGATACGGGGCCTTTTTCTGGATAGCATCACGTATTAATGTGGTACCACACTGAAATAGTCAATAAAACCTGGTTTCCATGAATATTTTTGGGGATTACACCGGTTAGGTCTGGGTTAGGTCTGGCATTTGCAAACATCTGCCTCATACTTTCGCAACCTTCGCATACTTGTTGGCCAGATCCTGGGTTATTTCTGGTTAGGATCACGTATTAATGTGGTACCACACTGAAATAATCAATAAAACCTGGTTTCGAAATATATTTTTGAGGATAACGCCGGTTAGACCTGGGTTACGTCTGGTATTTGCAATCATCTGCCACATACCTTCGAATTTTTCGCATACTTCTTGGCCAGATACAGGCCTTTTTCTGGTTTGGATCGCGTGGTAATATGGTACCACACCGAAACAGTCAATAAAACTTGGTTTCTATCAATATTTTAGGGGATAACACTGGTTAGGTCTGGGTTAGGTCTGGTATTTGCAAACGTCTGCCTGATACCTTCGCAGCTTTCGCATACTTGTTGGCCAGATCCTGGGTCTTCTTCTAGATAGCATCATGTATTAATGTGGCACCACACTGAAATAATCAATAAAACCAGGTTTCGATTAACACATTAGAGGACAATACCGGTTAGGTTTGTGTTAGGTCTGGTATTTGCAAACATCTAGCTCATACTTTGGCATCTTTCGCATACTTGTTGGCCAGATCCTGGGACTTTTTCTGGATAGCATCACGTCATAATGTGGTGCCACACTGAAATAGTCATTAAAACCTGGTTTCAATCAATATTTTAGGGGATAGCACCGGTTAGGTCTGGGTTAGGTCTGGTATTTGCAAACGTCTGCCTCATACTTTCGCAACTTTCGCATCCTTGTTGGCCAGATCCTGGGTCTTTTTCTGGATAGCGTCACGTATGAATGTGGTACCACACTGAAATAATCAATAAAACCTGGTTTCGATCAATACTTTAGGGGATAACACCCGTTAGATCTGGGTTTCGTCTGGTATTCGCAATCATCTGGCTCATACTTTCGAATTTTTCGCATACTTTTAGGCCTGATCCTGGGTTTTTTCTGATTTGGATCACGTAGTAATGTGGTACCACACCGAAATAGTCAATTGAACCTGGATTCGATCAATACTTTAAAGGACAATACCGGTTATGTCGGGGTATGTTATGGTATTTGCAATCATCTGTCTCATACTTTCGCATTTCTCGCATTCTTGTTGGCCAGATCCAGGGTTTTTCCTGGTTTGGATCACGTTGTAATGTGGTACCACACCGAAACAGTCAATAAAACCTGGTTGCGATAAATACTTTAGAGGATAACGCCGGTTATGTCTGGGTTAGGTCTGGTATTTCCCATCATCTGGCTCATACTCTCGCATTTTTGGCATACTTGAATGGCCAGATCCTGGGTTATTTCTGGTTAGGATCACGTATTAATGTGGTACCACACTGAAATAATCAATAAAACCTGGTTTCGATCAATACTTTAGGGGATAACACCGGTTAGATCTGGGTTACGTCTGGTATTCGCAATCATCTGGCTCATACTTCCGTATTTTTCGCATACTTTTTGGCCTGATCCTGGGTTTTTTTCTGATTAGGATCACGTATTAACTTGGTAACACACTGAAATAGTGAATAAAACCTGGTTCTGATTAATATTTTAGAGGAGAACGCCGGTTATGCCTGGGCTAGATCTGGTATTTGCCATCATCTAACTCATACTTTCGCATTTTTCGCATACTTGTTGGCCAGATCCTGGGTTTTTCCCGGTTTGGATCCCGTAGATATGTGGTTCCACATCGAAACAGTCAATTAAACCTGCTAACGATTAATATTCTAGAGGATAACGCCGGTTATGTCTGGCTTAAGTCTGGTATTTGCCCTCATCTGTATCGTACTTTTGCATTTTTCGCATACTTGTTGGCCAGATCCTGGGTTCTTTCTGGTTTGGATCACGTAGTAATGTGGTACCACACCGAAATATTCCATTCAACCTTGTGCCGATTAATATTTTGGAGGACAACGCGCGTTAAGTCTGGGTTTGTTCTGGTATTTGCAATCATATGGCTCATACTTTCGCCTTTTGTCGCATAATTGTTGGCCAGATCCTGGGCTTTTTCTGATTTGAATCAGGTACTAATGTGGTACCACACTTAAACAGTCAATTAAACGTGGTTCCGAGTAATATTTTGGAGGATAACACCGGTTAGTTCTGGGTTAGGTCTGGTATTTGCAGACATCTGCCTCATATTTTCGCATCTTTCGCATACTTGTTGGCCAGATACTGGGTCTTTTTCTGGATAGGATCACGTATTAATGTGGTACCACACTGAAATAGTCAATAAAACCTGGTTTTGGACAATATTTTAGGCGACAACACCGGTTAGGTCTGGGATAGGTCTGGTATTTGCAATCATCTGCCTCATACTTTCGCATCTTCCGCATACTTGTTGGTCAGATACTGGGTCTTTTTCTGGATAGGATCACGTATTAATGTGGTACTACACTGAAATAGGCAATAAAACCTGGTTTTGAACAATATCTTAGGCGATAACACCGGTTAGGTCTGGGTTAGGTCTCGTATTTGCAATCATCTGGCTCATACTTTCGCATTTTTCGCATACTTGTTGACCAGATCCCGGGCTTCATCTGGTTTGGATCACGTAGTAAAGTAGTAACACACTAAAAGAGTTAATTAAACCTGGTTTTGATCAATATTCTAGATGATAACACGGGTTAGGTCTGCGTTACGGCTGGTATTTGCAATCATCTGCCACATACTTTCGCATTTTTCGCAGACTTGTTGGACAGATCCTGACCTTTTTCTGATTTGGATCACGTAGTAGTGCGGTACCACACAGTAACAGTCAATTAAACCCGGTTCCAATTAATATTTTAGAGGATATCGCCAGTTATGTCTGGGTTAGGTCTGGTATTTGCCCTCATCTGGCTCGTACTTCCGCATTTTTCGCATACTTTTTGGCGAGATCCTGGGATTTTTCTGGTTTGGATCCCCTAGTAATGTGGTTCCACACCGAAGCAGTCAATTAAACCTGGTTGCGATTAATATTTTAGAGGATAATGCCGGTTATGTCTGGGTAAGGTCTGGAATTTGCCCTCATCTGGCTCGTACTTTCGCATTTTTCGCATATTTGTTGGCTAGTTCCTGGGTTTTTTCTGGATTCGATCACGTAGTAATGTGGTACCACACTGAAACAGTCAAGTAAACCTGGTTGCGATTAATATTTTAGAGGATAACGCCGGTTATGCCTGGGTTAGATCTGGTATTTGCCATCATCTAGCTCATACTTTGGCATCTTTCGCACACTTGTTGGCCAGATACGGGGCCTTTTTCTGGATAGCATCACGTATTAATGTGGTACCACACTGAAATAGTCAATAAAACCTGGTTTCCATGAATATTTTTGGGGATTACACCGGTTAGGTCTGGGTTAGGTCTGGTATTTGCAAACATCTGCCTCATACTTTCGCAACCTTCGCATACTTGTTGGCCAGATCCCGGGCTTTTTCTGGTTTGGATCACGTAGTAAAGTGGTACCACACTGAAACAGTATATTGAACCCGGTTTCGATCAATATTTTAGAGGATAACTCCGGTTAGGTCTGGGTTACGTCTGGTATTTGCAATCATCTTCCAGATATTTTCGCATTTTTCGCATACTTGTTGGCCAGATTCTGGGCTTTTTCTGACTTGGGTCACGAAGTAATGTGGTACCACAACGAAACAGTCAATTAAACCTGGATTCGATCAATATCTTATGGGATAACTCCGGTTAGGACTGGGTTAGGTCTGGTATTTGCAACCGTCTGCCTCATACTTTCGCAACTTACGCATACTTGTTGGCCAGATCCTGGGTCTTTTTCTGGATATCATCTCGTATTAATGTGGTACCACACTGAAATTATCAATAAAACCTGGTTTCGATCAATAATTTAGAGGAGAATACCGGTTAGGTTTGTGTTAGGTCTGGTATTTGCAAACATCTGCCTCATACTTTCGCAACTTTCGCATACTTCTTGGCCAGATCCTGGGTCTTTTTCCGGATAGCATCACGTATTAATGTGGTACCTCACTGAAATAATCAATAAAACCTGGTATCGATCAATACTTTAGGGGATAACACCGGTTAGATCTGGGTTACGTCTGGTATTCGCAATCATCTGGCTCATACTTTCGAATGTTTCGCATACTTTTAGGCCTGATCTTCGGTTTTTTTCTGATTTGGATCACGTACTAATGTGGTACCACACCGAAATAGTCGATTAAACCTGGATTCGATCAATACTTTAGAGGACAATACCGGTTATGTCTGGGTATGTTATGGTATTTGCAATCATCTGTCTCATACTTTCGCATTTCTCGCATTCTTGTTGGCCAGATCCAGGGTTTTTCCTGGTTTGGATCACGTTGTAATGTGGTACCACACCGAAACAGTCAATAAAACCTGGTTTCTATCAATATTTTAGGGGATAACACTGGTTAGGTCTGGGTTAGGTCTGGTATTTGCAAACGTCTGCCTGATACCTTCGCAGCTTTCACATACTTGTTGGCCAGATCCTGGGTCTTCTTCTAGATAGCATCATGTATTAATGTGGCACCACACTGAAATAATCAATAAAACCTGGTTTCGATTAACACATTAGAGGACAATACCGGTTAGGTTTGTGTTAGGTCTGGTATTTGCAAACATCTAGCTCATACTTTGGCATCTTTCGCATACTTGTTGGCCAGATCCTGGGACTTTTTCTGGATAGCATCACGTATGAATGTGGTACCACACTGAAATAATCAATAAAACCTGGTTTCGATCAATACTTTAGGGGATAACACCGGTTAGATCTGGGTTACGTCTGGTATTCGCAATCATCTGGCTCATACTTTTTTTTTTTTTTTTTTTTTTTTTTTTTTTTTTTTTTTTTTGTCGTGGAGAAAATCTTCGAAAGACTCCCTCCCACCTCCTTGGGGAGAGGTGGGAGGGGTGTGTGGGATTCCCCGCGCCCGTACAACGACAGGCGCGGGTCCTACCCACTAAAAACCCCACGGTGACCCTTCGGCACGCTTTGGGAGGATACCGGGAATCGCTCGAAGCATTCTTCCGGTATCCTCCCCGTGCCCGCGCTTTCGCGCCCATCCCCCGGGGGGACAATCGGTCCCCCCAGTAGACACACTGCCTCATAGCGGCGGGACGGGGCCACTCCATCCCGCCGCTATCCGTCCCGGGGCCGCGTTTAGTGGCGGCTGCGAGCCCCAACTCGCAACCGCCCGCGACCCCGTTTCCACCCCTCGGCGGCCGGGCGTTCATGGCCGCACCAGACCGCCGAGGGTGCCTCCCCTTGCGTCGGACCGGTAGGGGGAGGCACTCCTACCCCCAACCGGTCCGACCCGGCGCCGCCTGGCGGGAGGAGGGTCCCCTCAGGACCCCGCTCCCAGCCTAGGTCATCCGCCACACCGAGGCGGCCGCCCGCGACGCCTCGCGACCGGGCGACGACCTCGGGTCACCGCACGAGCGCGAGCTTCAGCGCGCCGCTGAAGCTCGCGCTCCCTCCCCGCGGCCTCCTTCTGCAACATTACGTTCTCGCAGAAGGAGGCCACGGCCCTCCACTTCTCCTCGCTGCCGAGCATGGCGCGCACCACGCCCGGCAGCGAGACATCCCGCCCGACGACGCCGACCAGGACACGGCGCTCCCCCTCCCACGCGGGGCATACCTCCAGGGTATGATCCGCCGTGTCCTGCTCAGCGTCGCAGTGGCAGCAACGCGCCGTCGGCTCCTTCCCTATCCGGCACAGGTATCTTCCGAAGCTGCCATGCCCGGAAAATACCTGTGCCAGCCGGTAGGTGAGGCTGCCATGGCCTCTGTCCAGCCACTCCTTCAGGAGTGGCCGAACAGCCCCGACAGTCCGGTGCCCCGCGGTTGGCAGAGCCAGCCTCTCCTGCCACGCGAGCAACACGGACTGCCGGGCCTGGCGCTTCAAATCGCCCCAAGCAGGTTCCTGCCCGCCCGGGACCGCCCCCACCCCCGCGCGACGGTCGACGCGGTGCCGGTACATCACCGCATGCGACCGCGCGAGCAGGTCCATGGGCGGCATCCCCGCTAGAACCGTCGCCGCCTCATGTGACATGGTCCGATACCCGCGGACGACCCTGAGCGCCATGCGCCTCTGCACCCGACGCAGCATAGTCATGCTGCGCCGGGAGGCAGCCAGGTCGTCCGCCCAGACGGGGGCCCCGTATAGGGCCACCGACTGGACCATTGCCACATAGAGGCGACGAACTCGGCCCGCCGGGCCCCCCAGGTTGGGCAGGATCCGGCCCAGAGCCGCAACCATCCTTTCCAACCGGGGGAATCTGGCTCATACTTTCGAATTTTTCGCATACTTTTAGGCCTGATCCTGGGTTTTTTCTGATTTGGATCACGTAGTAATGTGGTACCACACCGAAATAGTCAATTGAACCTGGATTCGATCAATACTTTAAAGGACAATACCGGTTATGTCGGGGTATGTTATGGTATTTGCAATCATCTGCCTCATACTTTCGCATCTTTCGCATACTTGTTGGCCAGATCCTGGGTTTTTTCTGGTTTGGATCACGTAGTAATGTGGTACCACACCAAAATAGTCAACTCAACCTTGTGCCGATTAATATTTTAGAGGAGAACGCTCGTTAAGTCTGGGTTAGTTCTGGTATTTGCAATCATCTGGCTCATACTTTCGCATTTTTCGCATACTTGTTGGCCAGATCCTGGGTTTTTCCTGGTTTGGATCCCGTAGATATGTGGTTCCACATCGAAACAGTCAATTAAACCTGCTAACGATTAATATTCTAGAGGATAACACCGGTTAGGTCTGGGTTACGTCTGGTATATGCAATCATCTGGATCATACTTTCGCAATTTTCGCATACCTGAATGGCCAGATCGTGGGCTCTTTCTGGTTTAGATCACGTAGTAATGTGGTATCACACTGTAACAGTCAATTAAATCTCGTTCCGATTAATATTTTAGAGGATAACGCCGGTTAGGTCTGGGTTGCGTCTGGTATTTGCAATCGTCTGCTTGATACTTTCGCATTTTTCCCATACATGGATGGCCAGATCCTAGGCTTTTCTGATTTCGATCACGTAGTAATGTGCTACCACACCGAAACAGTCAATTAGACCTGGTTGCGATTAATATTTTAGAGGATAACGCCGGTTATGTCTGGGTTACGTCTGGCATTTGCAGTCATCTGCCTGATACTTTCGCACCTTTCGCATAGTTGTTGGCCAGATCCTGGGTTTTTTTCTGGTTAGGATCACGTACTAATGTTGTGCCTCACAGAAGTAGTCAATAAAACCTGGTTCCGATTAATATTTTAGAGGATAACGCCGGTTAGGTCTGGGTTGCGTCTGGCATTTGCAGTCATCTGCCTGATACTTTCGCACCTTTCGCATAGTTGTTGGCCAGATCCTGGGCTTTTTTCTGGTTAGGATCACGAACTAATGTGGTACCACACTGAAACAGTCAAGTAAACCTGGCTTCGAACAATATTTCAGAGGATAATGCGTAATAAATGCAGTCAAAAAGGAATTAGATGGAAATTTAACCCACCGAGTGCACCGCACTTCGGTGGCATGCAAGGGGCCGGTGTGAAATCAGTGAAATTTCACCTGAAGCGGACTCTGGGTGAATTCACTCCCACAAGCGAAGAGTTACAAACATTGCTTTGTAAAATCGAAGCGAGTTTAAACTCGCGACCGATTGCCGCTTTGAGTGATAGCCCGGACGATTACGCGCCGCTCACACCGGGGCATTTCTTAGTCGGAAGTCCGCTGAACGCGCTTCCGACACAATCAGTGGAAACTGAAAAACTCTCCCGTTTGACACGATGGAGGGCGATTCAAAAATTCCACGAACAAATCTGGAGGCATTGGACACGTGATTATCTCACGCACCTCCAGAATCGTTATAAGTGGCGTACAGCCCAAAAAACATTAAAACTAAACGACTTAGTTTTAGTGCAAAATCCTCTCCTCCCCCCGAATCAATGGGAAATGGGACGAGTAGAGGAGGTATTCACCGGCAGGGATGGAAATGCACGTGTTGTTAAAATACGCACGGAAAAATCCATTTTTACGCGACCTATTACGCGGTTGTGTAAGCTGCCTGTGGAAGAAACCGAGTCGGCAACGGTTAGCGACGCCGACGAGGTCACATAAAAACCATAACATCCAACGGCCGATAGTGATCGAAAGGTGAGAAACGACCGTTTCTAGAAATAAACGGTGTTGATTCTCACCTGACCGTTGTCACTAAAAGTTCAAACGGATTAGTGGGGGTTACGAATCCACCAATCTGAGTTGGATTATTGGTAGGGCGTAACGAGTAATCCGAGCGCCCCCGAATCGTAACGGAATTCGCGGAATCGAAAACCGCTCAGTTCCAAAACGACGATGAGCGACACAAGTTCCGAAACGAGTCGAGTGGAAGAGATTTCGATCTCGGGCGACCCCGAGATCGATGAGAGGTTCGGGCGGATATTAAAACTCGGGGAAACGTCCAGCCTCGGGACGTCGGACCCTGGGGTCTCCACCGCGGAAACCCCGAGTGAACCGGACGTCACCCTTTGCTTCGGCCGGGAATCCTTTCGAATCCCGGCCAGGATTTTAACAACGGCGCGGAAATACCACTGCCGGGTGCCCGGAGGGCAATATATCCTTCGATGGGGACCAGAGGGCAACCTCCGGTCCTGTAATTGGAGGGCCGACAAGGCCGCGGAAACACCGCCAGCCGCAACGCCCGCGCCAACATCGACGGTGGCCGCCCCCGCTGGACAGGCTCCGCGGCCGAAAAGAAAGCGGAAGAAGCCGGCGAACAAGACCCCGGCCAATCCTGGACCGTCCAGTAGCGGCCTGCAGCCGCCAGCTCCTACAGGCCCGCAGGCCAAGCGGAAAAAAAGGGCCTGGCAGCCGTACGGTCAGATCGCCATGGCAAAGGCCATGGCGGACCAAATGCTCATGACCTCCATGCGCTACATACATCAAGCTGCAGCTGGTCAATTGTAAGTACTTTTGATTTTTTACAATTAAAAGTGCGCGAGTTCTCTCTCTCCGCGTAAAAAAGTGACCGTACGGGACTACCGCGTTCTCCGGGTATTGCACAATTCGTGCAAGGGGGGCGGTATGTTTAAATATGTTAAAAAATTATTTAAAATCGCGTTAGTCTGAAAACATTAAATTCTCGGCTGCGATTCCCGTATCCGTTTGTGTACGTGACACTGCGGAAGGTTAAGCGTTCGTCAGGTTCGTTGAACGTTCGGACGATTTAAAACCGCGGCCGTTTACGTGTTTTTGTACGCCGACCTCACGCGAAGATTCGCTTCACACCGGTTTAAACGGTATCGTGACGTCAGCGTCGAGAGAGAGAACCGTATAATATATTGAAAAGAGATCGACAGCTGAATTCGGCAGCGCCGCGTCGTGACGACAAGGCGCGACCGAGTCTTCGTCTGTCGATCCGCGACGATATTCGTAATTATTCACGAGCCGACTGCCAACGGGAGCGGATCCCAGAAGATCTCGCTCCTCAAGTACGGACTCATATAACATTTGGACTTGTTTAACAAAGAATTCTCTCCGTTGCTGCGGTTAGAGTTTCCTAGAACAATCTACCTGCGAGAAAAGGGAGGTCGTCATACACGCTGCGCGTGGCACGACCGCCTTCGCTAGAAAGGATTGTACGTTGCAGTCGTTGCCGCGACCGCGACGTAAGGGACTCAGGGTGCACCCACCCAGAATCCCTTTAAAGCTATACGGCTTTGGAGCCTCCCAAAGGTCATACCGTTGAATCGGTACCGCCTCGTGGAGTGCTCTTCGTGCAAAGGTCGCCAAAAAACCCTCTCCAAAAACCCGTCGGTGTACGAGTCGACCGTACACCCTACGGAGGAGTTCGGGTTCAAGGTCGCCTCACCTTCCGTCACGCCGCCTACCAAATACGGTCCCCGTGCAACACGGTCGCCGGGTAGGCTTTATAGTGCGGTTGGACCCGCGAGGGATCTTTTGCAAAGGACACTTTACTGTCACGGTCCCCGGTAGAAACGGTCGCCGTGCAGTAATTTTACAGTGTCGCAGAAAATCACCTCGCACGACGTTTCTACGTCACCCGCACGGAGAGCGTGCTCACGGGATCCACCCATTTGGAGCTTTACGACCTCCATTTGGTGACCCGTCCGTGGCTAAGTCGCCCCCGACAGATACGAGTGAATTCTCTTCTGTTCAGGGTAAAAGTCTCGCTGATAATTTCAATAAATAATTATCAGCGAACAAGTACAAATTTACAGTCCACTGATCCACGTTAAACGACAGCTGATTCCCCCCTCCCAGCGCACCGCTAGTCGCTAGGAGAGCGAGGCGAACAGCTGACGAGCGTGTGTTTACGATACGTGTACGCACGTATTTAATCTGAACGAACCTTTGTTACAGCAACCAAGGTCCATCCCAACCGGGGCCACGCCGGTGAAGCAACCCCCCGGCCGGATTATAAAAAAAAAAAACTAATTCTTTTTTTGTAATTTTATATTTTTTTTATTTTTTCATTTTTTTGTTAAATTTAAATAAAAGGCTTGTCGCTTCGCGACAAGCGAAAATTACAAAATAAAAACTTATCAATCACTTTCCCTAGTATTTCCCTCGTCCGGACCCCGGTTAGAACCCTTAGTTTTCTAACAGATCTCGTAGTAATATGGTTCCACACTTGAGCAGTCAATTAAACCTGGTTGCGATTAATATTTTAGAGGATAACGCCGGTTATGTCTGGGTTAGGTATGGTATTTGCCCTCATCTGGCTCGTACTTTAGCATTTTTCGCATACTTGTTGGCCAGATACTGGGTTTTTTCTGGTTTGGATCCCGTAGTAATGTGGTACCACACTGGAACAGTCAATGAAAGCTGGTTGCGATTAATATTTTAGAGGATAACGCCGGTTATGTCTGGGTTAGGTCTGGTATTTGCCGTCATCTGGCTCGTACTTCCGCATTCTTGGCATACTTGTTTGCCACATCCTGGGTTCCTTTCTGGTTAGGATCACGTATTAATGTGGTGGCACACTGAAATAGTCAATTCAACCTGGAATCGATCAATATTTTAGAGGATGACGCCGGTTACCCATGGGTTAGGTCTGGTATTTTCCCTCATCTGCCACATATTTTCACATTTTTCGCGTACTTGATGGGCAGATCCTGGGTTTTTTTCTGGTTAGGATCACGTATTAATGTGGTGCCGCACTGAAATAGTCAATTCAACCTGGATTCTATCAATATGTTAGAGGATAACACCGGTTAGGTCTGGGTTACGTCTGGTTTATGCAATCATCTTCCTCATACTTTCGCATTTTTCACATACTTGTTGGCCAGATCCTGGACTTTTTCTGGTTTCGATCACGTAGTAATGTGGTACCACACTGGAAAAGTCAATTAGAGCCGGTTGCGATTTAAATTTTAGAGGATAACGCCGGTTATGTCAGAGTTAGGTCTGGTATTTGCCCTGATCTGGCTCGTACTTCCTCATTTTTCGCATACTTTTTGTCCAGATCCTGGGCTTCTTCTGGTTTGGACACGTAGTAATGTGGTACCATACTGAAACAGTCAATGAAGGCTGGTTTCGATATATATTTTTGAGGATAACGCCGGTTAGACCTGGGTTACGTCTGGTATTTGCAATCATCTGCCACTTACCTTCGCATTTTTCGCATACTTCTTGGCCAGATACAGGCCTTTTTCTGGTTTGGATCACGTGGTAATATGGTACCACACTGAAATAGTCAATAAAACCTGGTTTCGATCAATATTTTAGGGGATAACGCCGGTTAAGTCTGGGTTAGGTCTGGTATTTACCCTCATCCGGCTCGTACTTTCGCATTTTTCGCATACTTGTTTGCCAGAACCTGGGCTTTTTCTGGTTCCGATCACGTAGTAATGTGGTACCACACAGAAACAGTCAATGATGGCTGGTTTCGATATATATTTTAGAGGATAACACCGGTTAGGTCTGGGATACGTCTGGTATTTGCCATCATCTCGCTCATTCTTTCGCATTTTTCGCATATTTGTTGGCTAGTTCCTGGGTTTTCTCTGCTTTGGATCACGTAGTAATGTGGTACCACACTGAAACAGTCAATTAAACCTGGTTGCGATTAATATTTTAGAGGATAATGCCGGTTATGTCTGGGTTAGGTCTGGTTTTTGCCCTCATCTGTCTCGTACTTTCGCATTTTTCTCACACTTGTTGGCCAGATCCTGGGTTTTTTCTGGTTTGCATCCCGTAGTAATGTGGTTCCACACCGAAACAGTCAATTAAACCTGGTTGCGATTAATATTTTAGAGGATAATGCCGGTTATGTCTGGGTTACGTCCGGTATTTGCCCTCATCTGGCTCGTACTTTCGCATTTTTCGCATACTTGTTGGCCAGATCCTAGGTTTTTTCTGTTTTGGATCTCGTAGTAATATGGTTCCACACTTGAGCAGTCAATTAAACCTGGTTGCGATTAATATTTTAGAGGATAACGCCGGTTATGTCTGGGTTAGGTATGGTATTTGCCCTCATCTGGCTCGTACTTTAGCATTTTTCGCATACTTGTTGGCCAGATCCTGGGTTTTTTCTGATTTGGATCCCGTAGTAATGTGGTACCACACTGGAACAGTCACTAAAACCTGGTTGCGATTAATATTTTAGAGGATAACGCCGGATTCGTCTGGATTAGTTGTGGTATTTGCCCTCATCTGGCTCGTACTTTGTCATTTTTGGCTTACTTGTTGCCCAGATCCTGGGTTTTTTTGATTTGGATCACGTAATAATGTGGTACCACACTGAAACAGTCAATCAAGCCTGGTTCCGTGTAATATTTTAGAGGATAACGCCGGTTACGTCTCGGTTAGGTCCGTTATTTGCCATCATCTAGCTCATACTTCCCCATTTCTCGCATGCTTGTTGGCCAGATCCTGGGTTTCTTCTAGATAGGATCACGTATTAATGTGGTACCACACTGAAATAGTCAATAAAACCTGGTTTCGATCAATATTTTAGGGGATAACGCCGGTTAAGTCTGGGTTAGGTCTGGTATTTGGCCTCACCTGGCCCGTACTATCGCATTTTTCGCATACTTGTTGGGCAGATCCTGGCCTTTTTCTGATTTGGATCACGTAGTAGTGCGGTACCACACAGTAACAGTCAATTGAACCCGATTCCGAGCAATATTTTAGAGGATAACGCAGGTTATGTCTGGGTTAGGTCTGGTATTTACCCTCATCCGGCTCGTACTTTCGCATTTTTCGCATACTTGTTGGCCAGAACCTGGGCTTTTTCTGGTTCCGATCACGTAGTAATGTGGTACCACACTGAAACAGTCAATGAAGGCTGGTTTCGATATATATTTTCGAGTATAACATCGGTTAGGTCTGGGATACGTCTGGTATTTGCAATCATCTGCCACATATTTTCACATTTTTCGCGTACTTGATGGGCAGATCCTGGGTTTTTTTCTGGTTAGGATCACGTATTAATGTGGTGCCGCACTGAAATAGTCAATTCAACCTGGATTCTATGAATATGTTAGAGGAGAACACCGGTTAGGTCTGGGTTACGTCTGGTATATGCAATCATCTTCCTCATACTTTCGCATTTTTCGCTTACTTGTTGGGCAGATCCTGGCCTTTTTCTGATTTGAATTACGTACTAATGTGGTACCACACTGAAACAGTCAATTAAACCTGGTTCCGAGTAATATTTTGGAGGGTAACACCGGTTATGTCTGGGTTAGGTATGGTATATGCCCTCATCTTGCACGTACTATCGCATTTTTCTCATACTTGTTGTCCAGATTCTGGGATTTTACTGGATTGGATCCCGTAGTAATGTGGTGCCACACCGGAATAGTCAATTCAACCTGGATTCGAACAATATTTTAGAGGATAACGCCGGTTATGCCTGGGTTAGGTCTGGTATTTGCCCTCATCTGGCTCGTACCTTCGCATTTTTCTCATACTTGTTGGGCAGATCCTGGGTTTGTTTCCAGTTTGGATCACGCAGTAATGGGGTGCAACACTGTAACAGTCAACTAAACCTGCTCGCGGTTAATATTTTAGAGGATAACGCTGGTTATGTCTGGGTGAGGTATGGAATTTGCCCTCATCTTACTCGTACTTCCGCATTTTTCGCATACTTGTTGGCCATATCCTGGCCTTTTTCTGGTTTCGATCACGTAGTAATGTAGTGGCACACTGAAACAGTCAATTATACCTGGTTCCGATTAATATTTTAGAGGACAACGCCGGTTATGTCTGGGTTACTTCTGGCATTTGCAATCATCTGGCTCATACTTTCGCATTTTGCGTACACTTGTTGGCCAGATCCTGGATTTTGTCTGGGTTGGATCCCAAAATAATGTGGTTCCACACTGAAAGAGTCAATTAAACCTGGTTCCGAGTAATATTTTAGAGGATAACACCGGTTATGTCTGGGTTAGGTCTGGGATTTGCCATCATCTAGCTCATTCTTTCGCATTTTTCGCATATTTGTTGGCTAGTTCCTGAGTTTTTTCTGGTTTGGATCACGTAGAAATGTGATACCACACTGAAACAGTCAAGTAAACCTGGTTGCGATTAATATTTTAGTGGATAACGCTGGTTATGTCTGGGTTACGTCTGGTATTTGCAATCATCTTCCTCATACTTTCGCATTTTTGACATACTTGTTTGCCACATCCTGGGTTCTTTTGTTGTTAGGATCACGTATTAATGTGGTGGCACACTGAAATAGTCAATTTAACCTGGAATCGATCAATATTTTGGAGGATAACACCGGACAGGTCTGGGATACGTCTGGTATTTGCAATCATCTGCCACATACCTTCGCATTTTTCGCATACTTGTTGGGCAGATCCTGGCCTTGTTCTGATTTGAATTACGTACTAATGTGGTACTACACTGAAACAGTCAGTTAAACCTGGTTCCGAGTAATATTTAGGAGGGTAACACCGGTTATGTCTGGGTTAGGTCTGGGATTTGCCATCATCTAGCTCATTCTTTCGCATTTTTCGCATATTTGTTGGCTAGTTCCTGAGTTTTTTCTGGTCTGGATCACGTAGTAAAGTGGTACCACACTGAAACAGTCAAGTAAACCTGGTTGCGATTAATATTTTAGAGGATAACGCTGGTTATGTTTGGGTTACGTCTGATATTTGCAATCATCTTCCTCATACTTTCGCATTTCTGGTATACTTGTTTGCCACACCCTGGGTTCTTTTGTGGTTAGGATCACGTATTAATGTGGTGGGACACTGAAATAGTCAATTTAACCTGGTTGCGATTAATATTTTGGAGGATAATGCCGGTTATGTCAGGGTTAGGTCTGGGATTTGCCCTCATCTGGCTCGTACATTCGCATTTTTCTCATACTTGTTGGCCAGATCCTGGGTTTTTTCTGGTCTGGATCACGTAGTAATGTGGTACTACACTGAAACAGTCAGTTAAACCTGGTTCCGAGTAATATTTTAGAGGGTAACGCCGGTTATGCCAGGGTTATGTCTGGTATTTGCCCTCATCTGTCTCGTACTTTCGCATTTTTCTCACACTTGTTGGCCAGATCCTGGGTTTTTTCTGGTTTGCATCCCGTAGTAATGTGGTTCCACACCGAAACAGTCAATTAAACCTGGTTGCGATTAATATTTTAGAGGATAATGCCGGTTATGTCTGGGTTACGTCCGGTATTTGCCCTCATCTGGCTCGTACTTTCGCATTTTTCGCATACTTGTTGGCCAGATCCTGGGTTTTTTCTGATTTGGATCCCGTAGTAATGTGGTACCACACTGGAACAGTCACTAAAACCTGGTTGCGATTAATATTTTAGAGGATAACGCCGGATTCGTCTGGATTAGTTGTGGTATTTGCCCTCATCTGGCTCGTACTTTGTCATTTTTGGCTTACTTGTTGCCCAGATCCTGGGTTTTTTTGATTTGGATCACGTAATAATGTGGTACCACACTGAAACAGTCAATCAAGCCTGGTTCCGTGTAATATTTTAGAGGATAACGCCGGTTACGTCTCGGTTAGGTCCGTTATTTGCCATCATCTAGCTCATACTTCCCCATTTCTCGCATGCTTGTTGGCCAGATCCTGGGTTTCTTCTAGATAGGATCACGTATTAATGTGGTACCACACTGAAATAGTCAATAAAACCTGGTTTCGATCAATATTTTAGGGGATAACGCCGGTTAAGTCTGGGTTAGGTCTGGTATTTGCCCTCATCTGTCTCGTACTTTCGCATTTTTCTCATACTTGTTGGCCAGATCCTGGTTTTTTTCTGGTTTGCATCCCGTAGTAATGTGGTTCCACACCGAAACAGTCAATTAACCTTGGTTGCGATTAATATTTTAGAGGATAATGCCGGTTATGTCTGGGTTAGGTCCGGTATTTGCCCTCATCTGGCTCGTACTTTCGCATTTTTCGCATACTTGTTGGCCAGATCCTAGGTTTTTTCTGTTTTGGATCTCGTAGTAATATGGTTCCACACTTGAGCAGTCAATTAAACCTGGTTGCGATTAATATTTTAGAGGATAACGCCGGTTATGTCTGGGTTAGGTATGGTATTTGCCCTCATCTGGCTCGTACTTTAGCATTTTTCGCATACTTGTTGGCCAGATCCTGGGTTTTTTCTGATTTGGATCCCGTAGTAATGTGGTACCACACTGGAACAGTCACTAAAACCTGGTTGCGATTAATATTTTAGAGGATAACGCCGGATTCGTCTGGATTAGTTGTGGTATTTGCCCTCATCTGGCTCGTACTTTGTCATTTTTGCCTTACTTGTTGCCCAGATCCTGGGTTTTTTTGATTTGGATCACGTCATAATGTGGTACCACACTGAAACAGTCAATCAAGCCTGGTTCCGTGTAATATTTTAGAGGATAACGCCGGTTACGTCTCGGTTAGGTCCGTTATTTGCCATCATCTAGCTCATACTTCCTCATTTCTCGCATGCTTGATGGCCAGATCCTGGGTTTCTTCTAGATAGGATCACGTATTAATGTGGTACCACACTGAAATAGTCAATAAAACCTGGCTTCGATCAATATTTTAGTGTACAACACCGATTAGGTCTGGGTTAGGTCTGGTATTTGCAATCATCTGGCTCATGTGTTCGCATTTTTCTCATACTTGTTGGCCAGATCCTGGGTTTTTTCTGGTTTGCATCCCGTAGTAATGTGGTTCCACACCGAAACAGTCAATTAAACCTGGTTGCGATTAATATTTTAGAGGATAACGCCGGTTATGTCTGGGTTAGGTATGGTATTTGCCCTCATCTGGCTCGTACTTTCTCATTACTCGCATACTTGTTGGCCAGATCCAGGCTTTTTCTGATTTGGATCACATATTAATGTGGTGCCACACTGACACAGACACTAAAACCTGGTTGCGATTAATATTTTAGAGGATAACGCCGGATTCGTCTGGATTAGTTGTGGTGTTTGCCCTCATCTGGCTCGTACTTTGTCATTTTTGGCTTACTTGTTGCCCAGATCCTGGGTTTTTTTGATTTGGATCACGTAATAATGTGGTACCACACTGAAACAGTCAATCAAGCCTGGTTCCATGTAATATTTTAGAGGATAACGCCGGTTACGACTCGGTTAGGTCCGTTATTTGCCATCATCTAGCTCATGCTTCCTCATTTCTCGCATGCTTGTTGGCCAGATCCTGGGTTTCTTCTAGATAGGATCACGTATTAATGTGGTACCACACTGAAATAGTCAATAAAACCTGGTTTCGATCAATATTTTAGGGGATAACGCCGGTTAAGTCTGGGTTAGGTCTGGTATTTGCCCTCACCTGGCCCGTACTATCGCATTTCTCGCATACTTGTTGGCCAGATCCTTGGTTTTTTTTGCTTTGGATGACGTAGTAATGTGGTACCCCACTGAAACAGTCAATTAGACCTGGTTTCGATATATATTTCAGAGGATAACACCGGTTAGGTCTGGGATACGTCTGGTATTTGCAATCATCTGCCACATATTTTCACATTTTTCGCGTACTTGATGGGCAGATCCTGGGTTTCTTTCTGGTTAGGATCACGTATTAATGTGGTGCCGCACTGAAATAGTCAATTCAACCAGGATTCTATCAATATGTTAGAGGATAACACCGGTTAGGTCTGGGTTACGTCTGGTATATGCAATCATCTTCCTCATACTTTCGCATTTTTCGCATACTTGTTGGGCAGATCCTGGCCTTTTTCTGATTTGAATTACGTACTAATGTGGTACCACACTGAAACAGTCAACTAAACCTGGTTCCGAGTAATATTTTGGAGGGTAACACCGGTTATGTCGGGGTTAGGTCTGGTATTTGCCATCATCTAGCTCATTCTTTCGCATTTTTCGCATATTTGTTGGCTAGTTCCTGGGTTTTCTCTGGTTTGGATCACGTAGTAATGTGGTACCACACTGAAACAGTCAGGTAAACCTGGATGCGATTAATATTTTAGAGGATAACGCTGGTTATGTCTGGGTTAGGTACGGTATTTGCAACCATCTGCCACATACTTTCGCATTTTTCGCATACTTGTTGGGCAGATCCTGGCCTTTTTCTGATTTGGATCAGGTAGTAGTGAGGCACCACACAGTAACAGTCAAATGAACCCGATTCCGATTAATATTTTAGAGGATAACGCCGGTTATGTCTGAGTTAGGTCTGGTGTTTGCCCTCATCTGGTTCGTACTTCCGCATTTTTCACATACTCGTGGGCCAGATCCGGGGTTTTTTCTGGTTTGGATCCCGTAGTAATGTGGTTCCACACCGAAACAGTCAATTAAACCTGGTTGTGATTAATATTTTGGAGGATAATGCCGGTTATGTCTGGGTTAGGTCCGGTATTTGCCCTCATCTTCCTCATACTTTCGCATTTTTCGCATACTTGTTGGCCAGATCCTGGACTTTTTCTGGTTTCGATCACGTAGTAATGTGGTACCACACTGGAAAAGTCAATTAGAGCCGGTTGCGATTTAAATTTTAGAGGATAACGCCGGTTATGTCAGAGTTAGGTCTGGTATTTGCCCTGATCTGGCTCGTACTTCCGCATTTTTCGCATACTTTTTGTCCAGATCCTGGGCTTCTTCTGGTTTGGATCACGTAGTAATGTGGTACCATACTGAAACAGTCAATGAAGGCTGGTTTCGATATATATTTTTGAGGATAACGCCGGTTAGACCTGGGTTACGTCTGGTATTTGCAATCATCTGCCACATACCTTCGCATTTTTCGCATACTTCTTGGCCAGATACAGGCCTTTTTCTGGTTTGGATCACGTGGTAATATGGTACCACACTGAAATAGTCAATAAAACCTGGTTTCGATCAATATTTTAGGGGATAACGCCGGTTAAGTCTGGGTTAGGTCTGGTATTTACCCTCATCCGGCTCGTACTTTCGCATTTTTCGCATACTTGTTTGCCAGAACCTGGGCTTTTTCTGGTTCCGATCACGTAGTAATGTGGTACCACACAGAAACAGTCAATGATGGCTGGTATCGATATATATTTTAGAGGATAACACCGGTTAGGTCTGGGATACGTCTGGTATTTGCCATCATCTCGCTCATTCTTTCGCATTTTTCGCATATTTGTTGGCTAGTTCCTGGGTTTTCTCTGCTTTGGATCACGTAGTAATGTGGTACCACACTGAAACAGTCAATTAAACCTGGTTGCGATTAATATTTTAGAGGATAATGCCGGTTATGTCTGGGTTAGGTCCGGTATTTGCCCTCATCTTGCTCGTACTTCCGCATTTTTCGCATACTTGTTGGCCATATCCTGGCCTTTTTCTGGTTTCGATCACGTAGTAATGTAGTGGCACACTGAAACAGTCAATTATACCTGGTTCCGATTAATATTTTAGAGGATAACGCCGGTTATGTCTGGGTTACTTCTGGCATTTGCAATCATCTGGCTCATACTTTCGCATTTTGCGTACACTTGTTGGCCAGATCCTGGATTTTGTCTGGGTTGAATCCCAAAATAATGTGGTTCCACACTGAAAGAGTCAATTAAACCTGGTTCCGAGTAATATTTTAGAGGATAACACCGGTTATGTCTGGGTTAGGTCTGGTATTTGCCATCATCTAGCTCATTCTTTCGCATTTTTCGCATATTTGTTGGCTAGTTCCTGAGTTTTTTCTGGTTTGGATCACGTAGAAATGTGGTACCACACTGAAACAGTCAAGTAAACCTGGTTGCGATTAATATTTTAGTGGATGACGCTGGTTATGTCTGGGTTACGTCTGGTATTTGCAATCATCTTCCTCATACTTTCGCATTTTTGGCATACTTGTTTGCCACATCCTGGGTTCTTTTGTGGTTAGGATCACGTATTAATGTGGTGGCACACTGAAATAGTCAATTTAACCTGGAATCGATCAATATTTTAGAGGATAACGCCGGTTATGCCAGGGTTAGGTCTGGTATTTGCCCTCATCTGGCTCGTACTTTCGCATTTTTCGCATACTTGTTGGGCAGATCCTGGGTTTTTTCTGGTTTGGATCCCGTAGTAATGTGGTTCGCACCGAAACAGTGAATTAAACCTGGTTGCGATTAATATTTTGGAGGATAATGCCGGTTATGTCTGGGTTAGGTCTGGGATTTGCCCTCATCTGGCTCGTACTTTCGCATTTTTCTCATACTTGTTGGCCAGAGCCTGGGTTTTTCCAGCTTTGAATCCCGTAGTAATGTGGTTCCACACCGAAGCAGTCAATTAAACCTGGTTGCGATTAATATTTTAGGGGATAATGCCGGTTATGCCTGGGTTAGATCTGGTATTTGCCCCCATCTGGCTCGTACTTTCGCATTTTTCGCGTACTTGATGGGCAGATCCTGGGTTTTTTTCTGGTTAGGATCACGTATTAATGTGGTGCCGCACTGAAATAGTCAATTCAACCTGGATTCTATCAATATGTTAGAGGATAACACCGGTTAGGTTTGGGTTACGTCTGGTATATGCAATCATCTTCCTCATACTTTCGCATTTTTCGCATACTTGTTGGCCAGATACTGGCCCTTTTCTGGTTTGGATCACGTGGTAATGTGGTACCACACTGAAACAGTCAATTAAACCTGGTTGCGATTAATATTTTAGAGGATAACACCGGTTATGTCTGGCTTAGGTCTGGTATTTGCCCTCATCTTACTCGTACTTCCGCATTTTTCTCATACTTGTTGGGCAGATCCTGGGTTTGTTTCTGGTTTGGATCGTGTAGTAATGTGGTACCACACTAAAACAGTCAAGTAAACCTGGTTGCGATTAATATTTTAGAGGATAATGCCGGTTATGTCTGGGTTAGGTCTGGGATTTGCCCTCATCTGGCTCGTACTATCGCATTTTTCTCATACTTGTTGGCCAGATCCTGGGTTTTTTCTGGTTTGGATCCCGTAGTAATGTGGTTCCACACCGAAACAGTCTATTAAACCTGGTTGCGATTAATATTTTAGAGGATAATGCCGGTTATGCCTGGACTAGGTCTGGTATTTGCCCTCTTCAGTCTCGTACTTCCGCATTTTTGTCATACTTGTTGGGCAGATCCTGGGTTTGTTTCTGGTTTGGATCGTGTAGTAATGTGGTACCACACTAAAACAGTCAAGTAAACCTGGTTGCGATTAATATTTTAGAGGATAATGCCGGTTATGTCTGGGTTAGGTCTGGGATTTGCCCTCATCTGGCTCGTACTATCGCATTTTTCTCATACTTGTTGGCCAGATCCTGGGTCTTTTCTGGTTTGGATCCCGTAGTAATGTGGTACCACACTGAAACAGTCAAGTAAACCTGGTTGCGATTAATATTTTAGAGGATAATGCCGGTTATGTCTGGGTTAGGTCTGGAATTTGCCCTGATCTGGCTCGTACTTCCGCATTCTTGGCAAACTTGTTTGCCACATCCTGGGTTCCATTCTGGTTAGGATCACGTATTAATATGGTGGCACACTGAAATAGTCAATTCAACCTGGAATCGATCAATATTTTAGAGGATGACGCCGGTTACCCATGGGTTAGGTCTGGTATTTGCCCTCATCTGGCCCGTACTTTCGCATTTCTCGCATACTTGTTGGCCAGATCCTTGGTTTTTTCTGGTTTGGATCACGTAGTAATGTGGTTCCCCACTGAAACAGTCAATTAGACCTGGTTCCGATTAATATTTTAGGGGATAACGATGGTTATGTATGGGTTAGGTCTGGTATTTGCCCTCACCTGGCTCGTACTTTCGCATTTATCGCATACTTGTTGGGCAGATCCTGGCCTTTTTCTGATTTGGATCACGTAGTAGTGCGGTACCACACAGTAACAGCCAATTAAACCCGGTTCCGATTAATATTTTAGAGGATAGCGCCGGTTAGGTCTGGGTTAGGTCTGGTACTTGCCCTGATCTGGCGCTTACTTTCGCATTTTCCGCATACTTGTTGACGAGATCCTGGGTTTCCTCTGGTTTGGATCACGTAGTAATTTGTTACCACCCTGAAACAGTAATTAAACCTGGTACCGATTAATATTTTAGAGGATAACGCTGGTTATGTCTGGGTTAGGTATGGTATTTGCAACCATCTGCCACATACTTACGCATTTTTCGCATACTTGTTGGGCAGATCCTGGGTTTTTTTCTGTTTAGGATCACGTATTAATGTGGTGCCGCACTGCAATAGTCAATTCAACCTGGATTCTATCAATATGTTAGAGGATAACACCGGTTAGGTCTGGGTTACGTCTGGTATATGCAATCATCTTCCTCATACTTTCGCATTTTTCGCATACTTGTTGGGCAGATCCTGGCCTTTTTCTGATTTGGATCACGTAGTAGTGCGGTACCACACAGTAACAGCCAATTAAACCCGGTTCCGATTAATATTTTAGAGGATAAGGCTGGTTATGTCTGGGTTAGGTATGGTATTTGCAACCATCTGCCACATACTTACGCATTTTTCGCATACTTGTTGGGCAGATCCTGGGTTTTTTTCTGGTTAGGATCACGTATTAATGTGGTGCCGCACGGCAATAGTCATTTCAACCTGGATTCTATCAATATGTTATAGGATAACACCGGTTAGGTCTGGGTTACGTCTGGTATTTGCAATCATCTTCCTCATACTTTCGCATTTTTCGCATTCTTGTTGGGCAGATCCTGGCCTTTTTCTGATTTGAATTACGTACTAATGAGGTACCACACTGAAACAGTCAATTAAACCTGATTCCGAGTAATATTTTGGAGGGTAACACCGGTTATGTCGGGGTTAGGTCTGGTATTTGCCACCATCTATCTCATTCTTTCGCATTTTTCGCATATTTGTTGGCTAGTTCCTGGGTTTTCTCTGGTTTGGATCACGTAGTAATGTGGTACCACACTGAAACAGTCAAGTAAACCTGGTTGCGATTAATATTTTAGAGGATAACGCTGGTTATGTCTGGGTTAGGTACGGTATTTGCAACCATCTGCCACATACTTTCGCATTTTTCGCATACTTGTTGGGCAGATCCTGGCCTTTTTCTGATTTGGATCAGGTAGTAGTGTGGTACCACACAGTAACAGTCAAATGAACCCGATTCCGATTAATATTTTAGAGGATAACGCCGGTTATGTCTGAGTTAGGTCTGGTGTTTGCCCTCATCTGGTTCGTACTTCCGCATTTTTCACATACTCGTGGGCCAGATCCGGGGTTTTTTTCTTGTTAGGATCAGGTATTAATGTGGTGCCACACTGAAATAGTCAATTCATCCTGGATTCGATCAATAATTTAGAGGATAACACCGGTTAGGTCTGGGACACGTCTGCTTTTTGCAATCATCTTCCTCATACTTTCGCATTTTTCGCATACTTGTTGGCCAGATTCTGGCCTTTTTCTGGTTTGGATCACGTAGTAATGTGGTACCCCACTGGAACAGTCAATTAGACCTGGTTCCGATTAATATTTTAGGGGATAACGATGGTTATGTATGGGTTAGGTCTGGTACTTGCCCTCATCTGGCTCGTACTTTCGCATTTTTCGCATACTTGTTGGGCAGATCCTGGGTCTTTTCTGGTTTGGATCCCGTAGTAATGTGGTTCCACAAGGAAACAGTCAATTAAACCTGGTTGCGATTAATAATTTAGAGGATAATGCCGGTTATGTCTGGGTTAGGTCGGGGATTTGCCCTCATCTGGCTCGTACGATCGCATTTTTCTCATACTTGTTGTCCAGATCCTGGGATTTTACTGGATTGGATCCCGTTGTAATGTGGTGCAACACAGTAATAGTCAACTAAACCTGCTTGCGATTATTATTTTAGAGGATAACGCTGGTTATGCCTGGGTTAGGTATGGTATATGCCCTCATCTTGCACGTACTTCCGCTTTTTTCGCATACTTCTTGGCCAGATACAGGCCTTTTTCTGGGTTGGATCACGTGGTAATATGGTACCACACTGAAACAGTCAATTAAACCGGGTTCCGATTAATATTTTAGAGGATAACGCCGGTTATGTCTGGGTTAGGTCTGGTATTTGCCCTCATCTGTCTCGTACTTTCGCATTTTTCTCATACTTGTTGGGCTGATCCTGGGTTTGTTTCCGGTTTGGATCACGCAGTAATGGGGTGCAACACTGTAACAGTCAACTAAACCTGCTTGCGATTAATATTTTAGAGGATAACGCTGGTTATGTCTTCGTTAGGTATGGTATTTGCCCCCATCTTACTCGTACTTCCGCATTTTTCTCATACTTGTTGTCCAGATCCTGGCCTTTTTCTGGTTTGGATCACGTGGTAATATGGTACCACACTGAAACAGTCAATTAAACCTGGTTGCGATTAATATTTTGGAGGATAATGCCGGTTATGTCAGGGTTAGGTCTGGGATTTGCCCTCATCTGGCTCGTACATTCGCATTTTTCTCATACTTGTTGGCCAGATCCTGGGTTTTTTCTGGTTTGGATCCCGTAGTAATGTGGTTCCACACCGAAGCAGACAATTAAACCCGGTTGCGATTAACATTTTAGAGGATAATGCCGGTTATGCCTGAGTTAGGTCTGGGATTTGCCCTGATCTGGCTCGTACTTCCGCATTTTTCGCATACTTGTTGGCCATATCCTGGCCTTCTTCTGGTATCGATCACGTAGTAATGTAGTGGCACACTGAATCAGTCAATTAAACCTGGTTCCGATTAATATTTGAGAGGATAACGCCGGTTATGTCTGGGTTAGTTCTGGCATTTGCAAACATCTGGCTCATACTTTCGCATTTTGCGAATAGTTGTTGGCCAGATCCTGGGTTTCTTCTGGGTTGGATCCCAAAGTAATGTGGTACCACACTGAAAGAGTCAATTAAACCTTGTTCCGAGTAATATTTTAGAGGATAACGCCGGCTATGTATGGGTTAGGTCTGGTACTTGCCATCATCTGGCACATACATACGCATTTTTCTCATACTTGTTGGGCAGATCCTGGGTTTGTTTCTGGTTAGGATTACGTATTAATGTGGTGCCGCACTGAAATAGTCAATTCAACCTGGATTCTATCAATATTTTAGTGGATAACACCTGTTAGGTCTGGGTTACGTCTGGTTTATGCAATCATCATCCTCATACTTTCGCATTTTTCGCACACTTGTTGGCCAGATCCTGGACATTTTCTCGTTTCGATCACGTAGTAATGTGGTACCACACTGGAAAAGTCAATTAGAGCCGGTTGCGATTTAAATTTTAGAGGATAACGCCGGTTATGTCAGAGTTAGGTCTGGTATTTGCCCTGATCTGGCTCGTACTTCCGCATTTTTCGCATACTTTTTGTCCAGATCCTGGGCTTTTTCTGGTTTGGATCACGTAGTAATGTGGTACCATACTGAAACAGTCAATGAAGGCTGGTTTCGATATATATTTTTGAGGATAACGCCGG
The DNA here is from genome assembly GCF_051014445.1 of Colletes latitarsis. NCBI lineage: Eukaryota > Metazoa > Arthropoda > Insecta > Hymenoptera > Colletidae > Colletes > Colletes latitarsis. Next base: position 65,381 of record NW_027488368.1, on the reverse strand, counting down.
TTAGACCTGGGTTACGTCTGGTATTTGCAATCATCTGCCACATATTATTGCATTTTTCGCGTACTTGATGGACAGATCCTGGGTTTTTTTCTGGTTAGGATCACGTATTAATGTGGTGCCGCACTGAAATAGTCAATTCAACCTGGTTCCGAGTAATATTCTGGAGGGTAACACCGGTTATGTTTGGGTTAGGTCTGGTATCTGCCGTCATCCGGCTCGTACTTCCGCATTCTTGGCATACTTGTTTGCCACATCCTGGGTTCCTTTCTGGTTAGGATCACGTATTAATGTGGTGGCACACTGAAATAGTCAATTCAACCTGGAATCGATCAATATTTTAGAGGATGACGCCGGTTACCCATGGGTTAGGTCTGGTATTTGCCCTCATCTGGCTCGTACTTTCTCATTACTCGCATACTTGTTGGCCAGATCCTGGGCTTTTTCTGATTTGGATCACATATTAATGTGGTACCACACTGAAATAGTCAATAAAACCTGGTTTCGATCAATATTTTAGGGGATAACACCAGTTATGTCTGGGTTAGGTCTGGTATTTGCCCTAATCTGGTTCGTACTTTCGCATTTTGCGTATACTTGTTGGCCAGATCCTGGGTTTTTTCTGATTTGGATCACGTATTAATGTGGTACCACACTGAAATAGTCAATAAAACCTGGCTTCGATCTATATTTTAGGGTACAACACCGATTAGGTCTGGGTTAGGTCTGGTATTTGCAAACACCTGCCTCATACTTTCGCATCTTTCCCATACTTGTTGGGCAGATCCTGGGTTTGTTTCCGGTTTGGATCACGCAGTAAAGGGGTGCAACACTGTAACAGTCAACTAAACCTGCTTGCGATTAATATTTTAGAGGATAACGCTGGTTATGTCTGGGTTAGGTATGGTATTAGCCCTCATCTTACTCGTACTTCCGCATTTTTCTCATACTTGTTGGCCAGATCCTGTTTTTTTTCTGGTTTGGATCCCGTAGTAATGTGGTACCACACTGAAACAGTGAAGTAAACCTGGTTGTGATTGATATTTTAGAGGATAACGCCGCTTATGTCTGGGTTAGGTCTGGTAATTGCCGTCATCTGGCTCGGTCTTCCGCATTCTTGGCATACTTGTTTACCACTTCCTGGGTTCCTTTCTGATTAGGATCACATATTAATGTGGTACCACACTGAAATAGTCAATAGAACCTGGCTTCGATCAATATTTTAGGGTACAACACCGATTAGGTCTGGGTTAGGTCTGGTATTTTCAAACATCTGCCTCATACTTTCGCATCTTTCGCATACTTGTTGGCCAGATCCTGGGACATTGATTGGATAGGATCACGTATTAATGTGGTACCACACTGAAATATTCAATGAAACCAGGTTTCGAGAAATATTTTAGGGGATAACACTATGTAGGTCTCGGTTAGGTCTGGTATTTGCAATCATCTGGCTCATACTTTCGCATTTTTCTCATACTTGTTGGCCAGATCCTGTTTTTTTTCTGGTTAGGATCACGTATTAATGTGGTACCACACAGAAATAGTCAATTCAACATGGATTCGATCAACATTTTAAAGTATGATACCGGTTTAGTCGCGTTTAGGTCTTGGATTTGCCCTCATCTGGCTCGTACTGTCGCATTTCTCGCATACTTGTTGGCCAGATCCTGGGCTTTTTGATGTTTGGATCACGCAGTAATGTGGTACCACACTGTGACAGAAAACTAAACCTGGTTGCGATTAATATTTTAGAGGATAACGCCGGTTATGTGTGGGTTAGGTCTGGTATTTGTCCTCATCTAGCTCATACTTTCTCAATACTCGCATACTTGTTGGCCAGATCCTGGGTTTTTTCTGATTTGGATCACGTATTAATGCGGCACCACACTGAAATAGTCAATACAACCTGGCTTCGATCAATATTTTAGGGTACAACACCGATTAGGTCTGTGGTAGGTCTGGTATTTTCAAATATCTGCCTCATACTTTCGCATTTTTCGCATACTTGATGGCCAGATCCAGGGTTTTTTTCTGGTTACGACCACGTATTAATGTCGTGCCATTCTGAAATAGTCAAATCATCCTGGATTCGATCAATATTTTACAGGATAACACCGGTTAGGTTTTTGTAGGTCTGGTATTTGCAATCATCTGCCTCATACTTCCGCATTTTTCGCATACTTGTTGGTCAGATACTGGGTCTCTTTGTGGTTAGGATCACGTATTGTGGTGCCACAATGAAATAGTCAATTCAACATGGATTCGATCAATATTTTAAAGTGTGATACCGGTTTAGTCGCGTTTAGGTCTTGGATTTGCCCTCATCTGGCTCGTACTGTCGCATTGCTCGCATACTTGTTGGCCAGATCCTGGGTTTTTTCTGGTTTGGATCACGTAGTAATGTGTAACCCCACCGAAACAGTCAAGTAAACCTGTTTTGCGATTAATATTTTAGAGGATAACGCCGGTTATGTCTGGGTTAGATCTAGTATTTACCCTCATCTGGCTCGTACTTTCGCAATTTTCACATACTTGTTGGCCAGATCCTGGGTTTTCTCTTTTTTGGATCGCGTAGTAGTGTGGCTCCTCACTGAAGCAGTCAATTAAACCTGGAATCGATCAATATTTTAGACGATAACGCCGGATTTGTCTGGATTAGTTCTGGTATTTGCAATCATCTGGCTCGTACTTTTTTTTTTTTTTTTTTTTTTTTTTGCCGTGGGGAAAATCTTCGAAAGACTCCCTCCCACCTCCTTGGGGAGAGGTGGGAGGGGTGTGTGGGATTCCCCGCGCCCGTACAACGACAGGCGCGGGACCTACCCACTAAAAACCCCACGGTGACCCTTCGGCACGCTTTGGGAGGATACCGGGAATCGCTCGAAGCATTCTTCCGGTATCCTCCCCGTGCCCGCGCTTTCGCGCCCATCCCCCGGGGGGACAATCGGTCCCCCCAGTAGACACACTGCCTCATAGCGGCGGGACGGGGCCACTCCATCCTGCCGCTATCCGTCCCGGGGCCGCGTTTAGTGGCGGCTGCGAGCCCTAACTCGCAACCGCCCGCGACCCCGTTTCCACCCCTCGGCGGCCGGGCGTTCATGGCCGCACCAGACCGCCGAGGGTGCCTCCCCTTTTTTTTTTTTTTTTTTTTTTTGTCGTGGGGAAAATCTTCGAAAGACTCCCTCCCACCTCCTTGGGGAGAGGTGGGAGGGGTGTGTGGGATTCCCCGCGCCCGTACAACGACAGGCGCGGGACCTACCCACTAAAAACCCCACGGTGAACCTTCGGCACGCTTTGGGAGGATACCGGGAATCGCTCGAAGCATTCTTCCGGTATCCTCCCCGTGCCCGCGCTTTCGCGCCCATCCCCCGGGGGGACAATCGGTCCCCCCAGTAGACACACTGGCTCATAGCGGCGGGACGGGGCCACTCCATCCCGCCGCTATCCGTCCCGGGGCCGCGTTTAGTGGCGGCTGCGAGCCCCAACTCGCAACCGCCCGTGACCCCGTTTCCACCCCTCGGCGGCCGGGCGTTCATGGCCGCACCAGACCGTCAAGGGTGCCTCCCCTTGCGTCGGACCGGTAGGGGGAGGCACTCCTACCCCCAACCGGTCCGACCCGGCGCCGCCTGGCGGGAGGAGGGTCCCCTCAGGACCCCCCTCCCAGCCTAGGTCATCCGCCACGCCGAGGCGGCCGCCCGCGACGCCTCGCGACCGGGCGACGACCTCGGGCCACCGCACGAGCGCGAGCTTCAGCGCGCCGCTGAAGCTCGCGCTCCCTCCCCGCGGCCTCCTTCTGCAACATTACGTTCTCGCAGAAGGAGGCCACGGCCCTCCACTTCTCCTCGCTGCCGAGCATGGCGCGCACCACGCCCGGCAGCGAGACATCCCGCCCGACGACGCCGACCAGGACACGGCGCTCCCCCTCCCACGCGGGGCATACCTCCAGGGTATGATCCGCCGTGTCCTGCTCAGCATCGCAGTGGCAGCAACGCGCCGTCGGCTCCTTCCCTATCCGGCACAGGTATCTTCCGAAGCTGCCATGCCCGGAAAATACCTGTGCCATCCGGTAGGTGAGGCTGCCATGGCCTCTGTCCAGCCACTCCTTCAGGAGTGGCCGAACCGCCCCGACAGTCCGGTGCCCCGCGGTTGGCAGAGCCAGCCGCTCCTGCCACGCGAGCAACACAGACTGCCGGGCCTGGCGCTTCAAATCGCCCCATGCAGGTTCCTGCCCGCCCGGGACCGCCCCCACCCCCGCGCGACGGTCGACGCGGTGCCGGTACATCACCGCGTGCGACCGCGCGAGCAGGTCCATGGGCGGCATCCCCGCTAGAACCGTCGCCGCCTCATGTGACATGGTCCGATACCCGCGGACGACCCTGAGCGCCATGCGCCTCTGCACCCGACGCAGCATAGTCATGCTGCGCCGGGAGGCAGCCAGGTCGTCCGCCCAGACGGGGGCCCCGTATAGGGCCACCGACTGGACCATTGCCACATAGAGGCGACGAACTCGGCCCGCCGGGCCCCCCAGGTTGGGCAGGATCCGGCCCAGAGCCGCAACCATCCTTTCCAACCGGGGGACCAGGCAGCGGAAATGCTCCTCGAAACGCCAGTGGCTATCGAGGATCAGCCCTAGATACCTGATCTGGGGCTTCACCTCGATGTCAGCCCCACCCACCCGGATAGGGTGCCTCCCCTTGCGTCGGACCGGTAGAGGGAGGCACTCCTACCCCCAACCGGTCCGACCCGGCGCCGCCTGGCGGGAGGAGGGTCCCCTCAGGACCCCCCTCCCAGCCTAGGTCATCCGCCACGCCGAGGCGGCCGCCCGCGACGCCTCGCGACCGGGCGACGACCTCGGGCCACCGCACGAGCGCGAGCTTCAGCGCGCCGCTGAAGCTCGCGCTCCCTCCCCGCGGCCTCCTTCTGCAACATTACGTTCTCGCAGAAGGAGGCCACGGCCCTCCACTTCTCCTCGCTGCCGAGCATGGCGCGCACCACGCCCGGCAGCGAGACATCCCGCCCGACGACGCCGACCAGGACACGGCGCTCCCCCTCCCACGCGGGGCATACCTCCAGGGTATGATCCGCCGTGTCCTGCTCAGCATCGCAGTGGCAGCAACGCGCCGTCGGCTCCTTCCCTATCCGGCACAGGTATCTTCCGAAGCTGCCATGCCCGGAAAATACCTGTGCCATCCGGTAGGTGAGGCTGCCATGGCCTCTGTCCAGCCACTCCTTCAGGAGTGGCCGAACAGCCCCGACAGTCCGGTGCCCCGCGGTTGGCAGAGCCAGCCGCTCCTGCCACGCGAGAAACACGGACTGCCGGGCCTGGCGCTTCAAATCGCCCCAAGCAGGTTCCTGCCCGCCCGGGACCGCCCCCACCCCCGCGCGACGGTCGACGCGGTGCCGGTACATCACCGCGTGCGACCGCGCGAGCAGGTCCATGGGCGGCATCCCCGCTAGAACCGTCGCCGCCTCATGTGACACGGTCCGATACCCGCGGACGACCCTGAGCGCCATGCGCCTCTGCACCCGACGCAGCATAGTCATGCTGCGCCGGGAGGCAGCCAGGTCGTCCGCCCAGACGGGGGCCCCGTATAGGGCCACCGACTGGACCATTGCCACATAGAGGCGACGAACTCGGCCCGCCGGGCCCCCCAGGTTGGGCAGGATCCGGCCCAGAGCCGCAACCATCCTTTCCAACCGGGGGACCAGGCAGCGGAAATGCTTCTCGAAACGCCAGTGGCTATCGAGGATCAGCCCCAGATACCTGATCTGGGGCTTCACCTCGATGTCAGCCCCACCCACCCGAATCAGAGGGGGTGGCGGATCCTGCCGAGGTGAATGAAACGCAATCACCTCGGTCTTATGGACCGCCACCGTCATCCCCATCCCCCTGATCCGGTCGACGACGCGTTGCGACCCCTCCTCCGCGCGACGCATGGCCCTCCCCCAGTGCGCCCCGACGGCCAGCACCAGTGTGTCATCCGCATAACACACCGTGCTGACGTCGTCGGGGAGGCCGGCCCGCAACACCGAGTCGTACGCGATGTTCCACAGGAGTGGCCCGAGGACCGACCCCTGCGGAACACCGCAGTACACCTCCCTCCGCATATCACCATCCCGGCCCGGATACTTGATCCACCTGCCGCGGAGATAATCCCCGACGACCGCCCTGAGACAAGGGGGGACTCGATGATATTCGAGCCCCCTCCTTATCTCTTCCCAGGGGAGGGTGTTAAAGGCATTGGCAATATCCAAGGATATTGCCAATGCCACCCCTCCCCGGGAGACGGCCGCCTCCGAGAGGGCCCTCACACGACCTATCGCGTCGATAGTCGATCGGCCCCCCCGGAAACCGAACTGGCAGTCGGCCAGACCGGGATCACCCCGCGACAGGTGCTCGACGAGGCGGGCAGCAATCACACGCTCGAAGAGCTTGCCCACCTCGTCGAGGAGAATCTGGCTCGTACTTTCGCATTTCTCGCATACTTGTTGGCCAAATCCTGGGTTTTTTCTAGTTTGGATCACGTAGTAATGTGGTACCAAACTGAAACGGTCAATTAAGGCTGGATTCGATAAATATTTTAGAGGATAACACCGGTTAGGTCTGGGTTACGTCTGGTATTTCCAATCATCTGCCTCATACTTCCGCATTTTTCGCATACATGTTGGCCAGATCCTGGGTTTTTTTCTGGTTACGATCACGCATTAATGTCGTGCCACTCTGAAATAGTCAAACCATCCTGGATTCGATCAATATTTTACAGGATAACACCGGTTAGGATTTTGTTAGGCCTGGTATTTGCAATCATCTGCCTCATACTTCCGCATTTCTCACATACTTGTTGGCCAGATACTGGGTGTCTTTCTGGTTAGGATCACGTCTTAATGTGGTGCCACACTGAAATAGTCAATTCAACATGGATTCGATCAATATTTTAAAATATGATACCGGTTTAGTCGCGTTTAGGTCTTGGATTTGCCCTCATCTGGCTCGTACTGTCGCATTGCTCGCATACTTGTTGGGCAGATCCTGGCCTTTTTCTGATTTGAATTACGTACTAATGTGGTACCACACTGAAACAGTCAGTTAAACCTGGTTCCGAGTAATATTTTAGAGGATAACGCCGGTTATGTCTGGGTTAGGTCTGGTATATGTCCTCATCTAGCTCATACTTTCTCATTACTCGCATACTTGTTGGCCAGATCCTGGGCTTTTTCTGATTTGGATCACATATTAATGTGGTACCACAATGAAATAGTCAATAAAACCTGGCTTCGATCAATATAATAGGGTACAACACCGATTAGGTCTGGGTTAGGTCTGGCATTTGCCCTCATCTGGCTCGTACTTTCGCATTTCTCGCATACTTGTTGGCCAAATCCTGGGTTTTTTCTGGTTTGGATCACGTATTAATGTGGTACCACACTGAAATAGTCAATAAAACCTGGCTTCGATCAATATTTCAGAGGATAACACCGGTTAGGTCTGGGTTACGTCTCCTATTTGCAATCATCTGCCTCATACTTTCGCATTTTTCGCAAACTTGATGGCCAGATCCTGGGTTTTTCCTGGTTTGGATCCCGTAGATATGTGGTTCCACATCGAAGCAGTCAATTAAACCTGGTTACGATTAATATTCTAGAGGATAACACCGGTTATGTGTGGCATAGGTCTGGTATTTGCCCGCATCTGGCTCGTACTTTCGCATTTTTCGCATACTTGTTGCTCAGATCCTGGGCTTTTTCTGATTTGGATCACGTATTAATGTGGTACCACACTGAAATAATCAATAAAACCTGTTTCCAATTAATATTTTAAAGGATAACGCCGGTTATGCCTGGGTTAGATGTGGTATTTGCCATCATCTAGCTCATACTTTCGCATTTTTCGCATACTTGAATGGCCAGATCCTGGGCTTTTTCTGGTGTGGATCACGTAGTAAAGTGGTTACACACTGAAACAGTGAACTAATCGTGGTTTCAATCAATATTTCAGAGGATAACGCCGGTTATGTGTGGGTTAGGTCTGGTATTTGCAATCATCTGGCTCATACTTTCGTATTTTTCGCATATTTGTTGGCCAGATCCTGGGGTTTTTCAGGTTTGGATCACGTAGTAATGTGGTACCACAACGGAACAGTCAATTAAACCTGGATTCGATCAATATTTTAGGGGATAGCACCGGTTAGGTCTGGGTTAGGACTGGTATTTGCAAACATCTGCCTCATACTTTCGCATTTTTCGCAAACTTGATGGCCAGATCCTGGGTTATTCCTGGTTTGGATCCCGTAGATATGTGGTTCCACATCGAAGCAGTCAATTAAACCTGGTTACGATTAATATTCTAGAGGATAACACCGGTTATGTCTGGCATAGGTCTGGTATTTGCCCGCATCTGGCTCGTACTTTCGCATTTTTCGCATACTTGTTGCTCAGATCCTGGGCTTTTTCTGATTTGGATCACGTATTAATGTGGTACCACACTGAAATAATCAATAAAACCTGTTTCCAATTAATATTTTAAAGGATAACGCCGGTTATGCCTGGGTTAGATGTGGTATTTGCCATCATCTAGCTCATACTTTCGCATTTTTCGCATACTTGAATGGCCAGATCCTGGGCTTTTTCTGGTTTGGATCACGTAGTAAAGTGGTTACACACTGAAACAGTGAACTAATCGTGGTTTCAATCAATATTTCAGAGGATAACGCCGGTTATGTGTGGGTTAGGTCTGGTATTTGCAATCATCTGGCTCATACTTTCGTATTTTTCGCATATTTGTTGGCCAGATCCTGGGGTTTTTCAGGTTTGGATCACGTAGTAATGTGGTACCACAACGGAACAGTCAATTAAACCTGGATTCGATCAATATTTTAGGGGATAGCACCGGTTAGGTCTGGGTTAGGACTGGTATTTGCAAACATCTGCCTCATACTCTCGCATTTTTCGCATACTTGTTGGCCAGATCCTGGGTTTTCTCTGGGTTGGAGCACGTATTAATGTGGAACCACACTGAAATAATCAATAACACCTGGTTTCGATCCATATTTTAGAGGATAACACCGGTTAGGCCTGGGTTAGGTCTGGTATTTACAATCATATGGCTCATACTTTCGCATTTTTGGCATACTTTTTGGCCAGATCCTGGGTTTTTTCTGATTTGGATCACGTAGTAATGTGGTACAACACCGAAATAGTCAATTCAACATTGTGCCGAATAATAATTTAGAGGACAACGCTCGTTTTGTCTCGCTTAGTTCTGGTATTTGCAATCATCGCGCTCATACTTTCGCATTTTTCGCATACTTGTTGGCCAGATCCTGGGTTTTTCCTGGTTTGGATCACGCAGTAATGTGGTACCACACCGAAACAGTCAATTAAGCCTGGTTGCGATTAATATTTTAGAGGATAACGCCGGTTAGGTCTGGGTTAGTTCTGGTATTTGCAATCATATGGCTCATACTTTCGCATTTTTGGCATACTAATTGGCCAGATCCTGGGTTTTTTCTGGTTTGGATCATGTAGTAATGTGGTACCACACCGAAACAGTCAACTAAGCCTGGTTGCGATTAATATTTTAGAGGATAACGCCGGTTATGTCTGGGTTAGGTCTGGTATTTGCCATCATCTAGCTCATACTTTCGCATTTTTCGCATACTTGAATGGCCAGATCCTGGGTTTTTTTCTGGTTAGGATCACGTATTAATGTGGCGCCACACTGAAATAGTCAATTAAACCTGGATTCGATCAATATTTTAGAGGACAACACCGGTTACGTTTGTGTTAGGAGTGGTATTTGCAATAATCTGCCTCATACTTTCGCATCTTTCGCATTCTTGTAGGCCAGATCCTGGGTTTTTTTCTAGTTAGGATCACGTACTAATGTTGTACCACACAGAAGTAGTAAATAAAACCTGGTTGCGATTAATATTTTAGAGGATAGCGCCGGTTAGGTCTGGGTTAGGTCTGGTATTTACAAACGTCTGCCTCATACTTTCGCATTTTTCACATACTTGATGGCCAGATACTGGGTCTTTTTCTGGATAGCATCACATATTAATGTGGTACCACACTGAAATAATCAATAAAACCTGGTTTCGATCAATATTTTAGGGGACAACACCGGTTAGGTCTGGGTTAGGTCTGGTATTTACAAACGTCTGCCTCATACTTTCGCATTTATCGCATACTTGTGGGCCAGATCATGGGTTTTTTCTGGTTAGGATCACGTACTAATGTTGTACCACACCGAAGTAGTCAATAAAACCAGGTTCCGATTAATATTTTAGAGGATAACGCCGGTTAGGTCTGGGTTGCGTCTGGTATTTGCAGTCATCTGCCTGATACTTTCGCACCTTTCGCGTACTTGTTGGCCAGGTCCCGGGGTTTTTTCTGGTTAGGATCACGTATTAATGTGGTACCACACTGAAACAGTCAAGTAAACCTGGTTTCGAACAATATATCAGAGGATAACACCGGTTAGGTCTGGGTTAGTTCTGGTATTTGCAAACATCTGCCTCATACTTTCGCATCTTTCGCATACTTGTTGGCCAGATCCCGGGCATTTTCTAGCTTGGATCACGTAGTAAAGTGGTACCACACTGAAACAGTCAATTAAACGTGGTTCCGAGTAATATATTCCAGGATAACGCCGGTTATGTCTGGCTTAGGTCTGGTATTTGCCATCATCTAGCTCATACTTTGGCGTCTTTCGCATGCTTGTTGGCCAGATCCGTGGCCTTTTTCTAGATAGTATCACGTATTAATGTGGTACCTCACTGAAATAGTCAATAAAACCTGGTTTCCATCAATATTTTAGGGGATTACACCGGTTAGGTCTGGGTTAGGTCTGGTATTAGCAAACATCTGCCTCATACTTTCGCATCCTTCGCATACTTGTTGGCCAGATCCTGTTATTTGCCATCATCTAGCTCATACTTTGGCGTCTTTCGCATGCTTGTTGGCCAGATCCGGGGCCTTTTTCTAGATAGTATCACGAATTATTGTGGTACCACACTGAAGTAGTCAATAAAACCTTGTTCCGATAAATATTTGGGAGGATAACGCAGGTTACGTCTGGGTTAAGACTGGTATTTGTCATCATCCAGCACATACTTTCGCATTTTTCGCATACTTGAATGGCCAGATCCTGGGCTTTTTCTGGTTTGGATCACGCAGTAAAGTGGTTACACACTGAAACAGTCAACAAATCCTGGTTTCGATCAATATTTCAGAGGGTAACACCGGTTAGGTCTGGGTTACGTCTGGTATTTGTAATCATCTGCCTCATACTTTCGCATTTTTCGCAAACTTTTTGGCCAGATCCTGGGTTTTTTTCTGGTTAGGATCACGTATTAATGTGGTGCCACACTGAAAGAGTCAATAAAAACTGGTTCCAATTTATATTTTAGTGGATAACGCCGGTTATGTCAGGGTTAGGTCTGGTATTTGCATTCATCTGGCTCATACTTTCGTATTTTTCGCATATTTTTTGGACAGATACTGGGGTTTTTCTGGTTTGGATCACGTAGTATGTGGTACCACACTGAAACAGTCAACTAATCCTGGTTTCGATCTACATTTCAGAGGATAACACCGGTTAGGTCTGGGTTACGTCTGGTAATTGTAATCATCTTCCTCATACTTTCGCATTTTTCGCATACTTGTTGGCCATATCACGGGGCTTTTTCTGACTTGCGTCACGTAGTAATGTGGTACCACACCGGAACAGTCAATAAAACCTGGTTCCGTTTAATATTTTAGTGGATAACGCCGGTTATGTCTGGCTTGGTTATGGTGTTTGCAATCATCTGCCTCATACATTCGCATTTTTCGCATACTTGTTGGCCAGATCCTGGGCTTTTACTGGCTTGGACCACGTAGTAATGTGGTACCACACTGAAACAGTAAATTAAGGCTGGTTTCGATCAATATTTTAGAGGATAACGCCGGATAGGTCTGGGTTGTGGCTGGTATTTGCAATCATATGCCTGATTCTTTCGCATCTTTCGGATACTTGTTGGCCAGATCCTGTGTTTTTTTCTGGTTAGCATCACGTATTAAAGTAGTACCACACTGAAACAGTAAATAAAACCTAGTTCCGATTAATATTTTAAAGGAGAACGCCGTTTATGCCTGGGTGAGATCTGGTATTTGCCATCATCTAGCTCATACTTTCGCATTTTTCGCATACCTGAATGGCCAGATTATGGGCTCTTTCTGGTTTAGATCACGTAGTAATGTGGTACCACACTGTAACAGTCAATAAAACCTGGTTCCGATTAATATTTTAGAGGATAACGCCGGTTAGGTCTGGGTTGCGGCTGGTATTTGCAATCATCTGCCTGATACTTTCGCATCTTTCGCATACTCGTTGGCCAGATCCTGGGTTTTTTTCTGGTTAGGATAACGTATTAAAGTGGTACCACACTGAAACAGTCAATTAAACCTGGTTTCGAATAATATTTCAGAGGGTAACATCGGTTAGGTCTGGGTTACGTCTGGTATATGCAATCATCTGCCTCATACTTTCGCATTTTTCGCATACATGTTGACCATATCCTGGGTTTTTTTCTGGTTAGGATCACGTATTAATGTGGTGCCACACTGAAACACTCAATTCAACCTGGATTCGATTAATATTTTAGAGGATAACGCCGGTTATGTCTGGGTAAGTTATGGTATTTGCAATCATCTAGCTCATACTTTCGCATTTTTCGCATACTTGTTTGCCAGATCCTGGGCTTTTTCTGGTTTGGATCACGTAGTAAAGTGGTGCCACACTGAAATAGTCAATTAAACCTGGATTCGATCAATATTTTAGAGGATAACGCCGGTTAGGTCTGGGTTGCGTCTGGTATTTACAGTCATCTGCCTCATACTTTCGCATCTTTCGCATTCTTGTTGGCCAGATCCTGGGTTTTTTTCTCGTTAGGATCACGTATTACAGTGGTACCACACTGAAACAGGCAATTAAACCAGGTTTCGAATAATATTTCTGAGGATAACACCGGTTAGGTCTGTGTTACGTCTGGTATATGCAATCATCTGCCTCATACTTCCGCATTTTTCGCATACTTGTTGACCATATCCTGAGTTTTTTTCTGGTTAGGATCACTTATTAATGTGGTGCCACACTGTAACAGCCAATTCAACCTGGATTCGATTAACATTTTAGAGGATAACGCCGGTTATGTCTGGGTATGTTATGGTATTTGCAATCATCTGCCTCATACTTTCGCATTTTTCGCATACTTGAATGGCAAGATCCAGGGCTTTTTCTGATTTGATCACGTAGTAATGTGGTACCACACTGAAACAGTCAATTAAACCTGGTTTCGATCAATATTTCAGAGGATAGCGCCGGTTATGTCTGGGTTATTTCTGGTATTTGCAATCATCTGGCTCATACTTGCGCATTTTTCGCATACTTGTTGGCCAGATCCTGGGCTTTTCCTGGTTTGGAGCCCGTAGATATGCGGTTCCACATCGAAACAGTCAATTAAACCTGGTTACGATTAATATTCTAGAGAGTAACGTCGGTTATGTCTGGCTTAGGTCTGGTATTTGCCCTCATCTGGCTCGTTCTTTCGCATTTTTCGCATACATGTTGCTAAGATCCTGGGTGTTTTTCTGATTTGGATTACGTACTAATGTGGTACCACACTGAAATGATCAATAAAACCTGGTTCCAATTAATATTTTAAAGGCTAACGCCGGTTATGCCTGGGTTAGATCTGGTATTTGCCATCATCTAGCTCATACCTTCGCATTTTTCGCATACTTGAATGGCCAGATACTGGGCTTTTTCTGGTTTGGATCACGTAGTAAAGTGGTTACACACTGAAACAGTCAACTAATCCTGGTATCGATCAATATTTTAAGGGATAACACCGGTTAGGTCTGGGTTAGGTCTGGAATTTGCAAACACCTGCCTCATACTTTCGTATTTTTCGCATATTTGTTGGCCAGATACTGGGGTTTTTCTGGTTTGGATCATGTAGTATGTGGTACCACACTGAAACAGTCAACTAATCCTGGTTTCGATCAATATTTCAGAGGATAACACCGGTTAGGTCTGGGTTACGTCTGGTAATTGCAATCATCTTCCTCATACTTTCGCATTTTTCGCATACTTGTTGGCCAGATCCCGGGGCTTTTTCTGACTTGGGTCACGTATTAATGTGGTACCACACTGAAACAGTCAAGTAAACCTGGTTTCGAACAATATTTCAGAGGATAACACCGGTTAGGTCTGTGTTACGACTGGTATATGCAATCATCTGTCTCATACTTTCGCATTTTTCGCATTCTTGTTGGCCAGATCCTGGGCTTTCTCTGATTTGGATCACGTAGTAATGTGGTACCAGACTGTAACAGTCAACTAATCCTGGTATCGATCAATATTTCAGAGGGTAACATCGGTTAGGTCTGGGTTACGTCTGTTATATGCAATTATCTGCCTCATACTTTCGCATTTTTCGCACACATGTTGACCATATCCTGGGTTTTTTTCTGGTTAGGATCACGTATTAAAGTGGTACCACACTGAAACAGTCAATTAAACCGGGTTTCGAATGATATTTCAGAGGATAACACCGGTTAGGTCTGTGTTACGTCTGGTGTATGCAATCATCTGCCTCATACTTTCGCATTTTTCGCATACTTGTTGACCATATCCAGAGTTTTTTTCTGGTTAGGATCACTAATTAATGTGGTGCCACACTGTAACAGTCAATTCAACCTGGATTCGATTAATATTTTAGAGGATAACGCCGGTTATGTCTGGGTAAGTAATGGTATATGCAATCATCTAGCTCATACTTTCGCATTTTTCGCATACTTGTTTGCCAGATCCTGGGCTTTTTCTGGTTTGGATCACGTGTTAAAGTGGTGCCACACTGAAATAGTCAATTAAACCTGGATTCGATCAATATTTTAGAGGACAACACCGGTTAGGTTTGTGTTAGGTCTGGTATTTGCAATCATCTGGCTCATACTTTCGTATTTTTCACATACCTGTTGGCCAGATCCTGGGTTTTTTCTGGTTTGGATCACGTAGTCATGTGGTATCACACCGAAATAGTCAATTCAACCTTGTGCCGATTAATATTTTAGAGGACAACGCTCGTTATGTCGGGGTTACGTCTGGTATTTGCAATCATCTGGCTCATACTTTCGCATTTTTCGCATACTTGTTGGCCAGATTCTGGGCTTTTACGGACTTGGACCACGTAGTAATGTGGTACCACACTGAAACAGTCAATTAAGACTGGTTTCGATCAATACTTTAGAGGACAATAACGGTTAGGTTTGTGTTACGACTGGTATATGCAATCATCTGTCTCATACTTTCGCATTTTTCGCATTCTTGTTGGCCAGATCCTGGGCTTTCTCTGATTTGGATCACGTAGTAATGTGGTACCACACTGAAATGATCAATAAAACCTGGTTTCGATCAATACTTTAGGGGATAACACCAGTTAGGTTTGTGTTAGGTCTGGTATTTGCAAACATCTGCCTCATACTTTCGCACTTTTCGCATACTTGTTGGCCAGATCCTGGGACTTTTTCTGGATAGCATCACGTATTAATGTGGTACCACACTGAAATAGTCAATAAAACCTCGTTTCGATCAATACTTTAGGGGATAACACCGGTTAGGTTTGTGTTAGGTCTGGTATTTGCAAACATCTGCCTCATACTTTCGCACTTTTCGCATACTTTTTGGCCTGATCCTAGGCTTTTTCTGGTTTGGATCACGTAGTACAGTGGTGCCACACTGAAATAGTCAATTAAACCTGGATTCGATCAATAGTTTAGAGGACAACACGGGTTAGGTTTGTGTTAGGTCTGGTATTTGCAATAATCTAGCTCATACTTTCGCATTTTTCGCATACTTGAATGGCCAGGTCCTGGGCTTTTTGTGGTTTGGATCACGTATTATTGTGGTACCACACAGAAGTAGTCAATAAAACCTTGTTTTGATTAATATTTTGGAGGATAACGCAGGTTATGTCTGGGTTTGGACTGGTATTTACCATCATCTAGCTCATACTTTGGCGTCTTTCGCATGCTTGTTGGCCAGATCCCGGGCTTTTCCTAGTTTGGATCCCGTAGATATGTGGTTCCACATCGAAACAGTCAATTAATAACGATTAATATTCCAGAGGATAACACCGGTTATGTCTGGCTTAGGTCTGGTATTTGCCCTCATCTGGCTAGTTCTTTCACATTTTTCGCATACTTGTTGCTCAGATCCTGGGCTTTTTCTGATTTGGACCACGTAGTAATGTGGTACCACACTGAAATAATCAATAAAGCCTGGTTCCAATTAATATTTTAAAGGCTAACGCCGGTTATGCCTGGGTTAGATCTGGTATTTGCCATCATCTAGCTCATACTTTCGCATTTTTCGCATACTTGATTGACCAGATCCTGGGCTTTTTCTGGTTTGGATCACGTAGTAAAGTGGTCACACACTGAAACAGTCAACTAATCCTGGTTTCGATCAATATTTCAGAGGATAACACCGGTTAGGTCTGGGTTACGTCTGGTATTAGCAATCATCTGCCTCATACTTTCGCATCTTTCGCATACTTGTTGGCCAGATCCCGGGCATTTTCTAGCTTGGATCACGTAGTAAAGTGGTACCACACTGAAACAGTCAATTAAACGTGGTTCCGAGTAATATATTCCAGGATAACGCCGGTTATGTCTGGCTTAGGTCTGGTATTTGCCATCATCTAGCTCATACTTTGGCGTCTTTCGCATGCTTGTTGGCCAGATCCGTGGCCTTTTTCTAGATAGTATCACGTATTAATGTGGTACCTCACTGAAATAGTCAATAAAACCTGGTTTCCATCAATATTTTAGGGGATTACACCGGTTAGGTCTGGGTTAGGTCTGGTATTAGCAAACATCTGCCTCATACTTTCGCATCCTTCGCATACTTGTTGGCCAGATCCTGTTATTTGCCATCATCTAGCTCATACTTTGGCGTCTTTCGCATGCTTGTTGGCCAGATCCGGGGCCTTTTTCTAGATAGTATCACGAATTATTGTGGTACCACACTGAAGTAGTCAATAAAACCTTGTTCCGATAAATATTTGGGAGGATAACGCAGGTTACGTCTGGGTTAAGACTGGTATTTGTCATCATCCAGCACATACTTTCGCATTTTTCGCATACTTGAATGGCCAGATCCTGGGCTTTTTCTGGTTTGGATCACGCAGTAAAGTGGTTACACACTGAAACAGTCAACAAATCCTGGTTTCGATCAATATTTCAGAGGGTAACACCGGTTAGGTCTGGGTTACGTCTGGTATTTGTAATCATCTGCCTCATACTTTCGCATTTTTCGCAAACTTTTTGGCCAGATCCTGGGTTTTTTTCTGGTTAGGATCACGTATTAATGTGGTGCCACACTGAAAGAGTCAATAAAAACTGGTTCCAATTTATATTTTAGTGGATAACGCCGGTTATGTCAGGGTTAGGTCTGGTATTTGCATTCATCTGGCTCATACTTTCGTATTTTTCGCATATTTTTTGGACAGATACTGGGGTTTTTCTGGTTTGGATCACGTAGTATGTGGTACCACACTGAAACAGTCAACTAATCCTGGTTTCGATCTACATTTCAGAGGATAACACCGGTTAGGTCTGGGTTACGTCTGGTAATTGTAATCATCTTCCTCATACTTTCGCATTTTTCGCATACTTGTTGGCCATATCACGGGGCTTTTTCTGACTTGCGTCACGTAGTAATGTGGTACCACACCGGAACAGTCAATAAAACCTGGTTCCGTTTAATATTTTAGTGGATAACGCCGGTTATGTCTGGCTTGGTTATGGTGTTTGCAATCATCTGCCTCATACATTCGCATTTTTCGCATACTTGTTGGCCAGATCCTGGGCTTTTACTGGCTTGGACCACGTAGTAATGTGGTACCACACTGAAACAGTAAATTAAGGCTGGTTTCGATCAATATTTTAGAGGATAACGCCGGATAGGTCTGGGTTGTGGCTGGTATTTGCAATCATATGCCTGATTCTTTCGCATCTTTCGGATACTTGTTGGCCAGATCCTGTGTTTTTTTCTGGTTAGCATCACGTATTAAAGTAGTACCACACTGAAACAGTAAATAAAACCTAGTTCCGATTAATATTTTAAAGGAGAACGCCGTTTATGCCTGGGTGAGATCTGGTATTTGCCATCATCTAGCTCATACTTTCGCATTTTTCGCATACCTGAATGGCCAGATTATGGGCTCTTTCTGGTTTAGATCACGTAGTAATGTGGTACCACACTGTAACAGTCAATAAAACCTGGTTCCGATTAATATTTTAGAGGATAACGCCGGTTAGGTCTGGGTTGCGGCTGGTATTTGCAATCATCTGCCTGATACTTTCGCATCTTTCGCATACTCGTTGGCCAGATCCTGGGTTTTTTTCTGGTTAGGATAACGTATTAAAGTGGTACCACACTGAAACAGTCAATTAAACCTGGTTTCGAATAATATTTCAGAGGGTAACATCGGTTAGGTCTGGGTTACGTCTGGTATATGCAATCATCTGCCTCATACTTTCGCATTTTTCGCATACATGTTGACCATATCCTGGGTTTTTTTCTGGTTAGGATCACGTATTAATGTGGTGCCACACTGAAACACTCAATTCAACCTGGATTCGATTAATATTTTAGAGGATAACGCCGGTTATGTCTGGGTAAGTTATGGTATTTGCAATCATCTAGCTCATACTTTCGCATTTTTCGCATACTTGTTTGCCAGATCCTGGGCTTTTTCTGGTTTGGATCACGTAGTAAAGTGGTGCCACACTGAAATAGTCAATTAAACCTGGATTCGATCAATATTTTAGAGGATAACGCCGGTTAGGTCTGGGTTGCGTCTGGTATTTACAGTCATCTGCCTCATACTTTCGCATCTTTCGCATTCTTGTTGGCCAGATCCTGGGTTTTTTTCTCGTTAGGATCACGTATTACAGTGGTACCACACTGAAACAGGCAATTAAACCAGGTTTCGAATAATATTTCTGAGGATAACACCGGTTAGGTCTGTGTTACGTCTGGTATATGCAATCATCTGCCTCATACTTCCGCATTTTTCGCATACTTGTTGACCATATCCTGAGTTTTTTTCTGGTTAGGATCACTTATTAATGTGGTGCCACACTGTAACAGCCAATTCAACCTGGATTCGATTAACATTTTAGAGGATAACGCCGGTTATGTCTGGGTATGTTATGGTATTTGCAATCATCTGCCTCATACTTTCGCATTTTTCGCATACTTGAATGGCAAGATCCAGGGCTTTTTCTGATTTGATCACGTAGTAATGTGGTACCACACTGAAACAGTCAATTAAACCTGGTTTCGATCAATATTTCAGAGGATAGCGCCGGTTATGTCTGGGTTATTTCTGGTATTTGCAATCATCTGGCTCATACTTGCGCATTTTTCGCATACTTGTTGGCCAGATCCTGGGCTTTTCCTGGTTTGGAGCCCGTAGATATGCGGTTCCACATCGAAACAGTCAATTAAACCTGGTTACGATTAATATTCTAGAGAGTAACGTCGGTTATGTCTGGCTTAGGTCTGGTATTTGCCCTCATCTGGCTCGTTCTTTCGCATTTTTCGCATACATGTTGCTAAGATCCTGGGTGTTTTTCTGATTTGGATTACGTACTAATGTGGTACCACACTGAAATGATCAATAAAACCTGGTTCCAATTAATATTTTAAAGGCTAACGCCGGTTATGCCTGGGTTAGATCTGGTATTTGCCATCATCTAGCTCATACCTTCGCATTTTTCGCATACTTGAATGGCCAGATACTGGGCTTTTTCTGGTTTGGATCACGTAGTAAAGTGGTTACACACTGAAACAGTCAACTAATCCTGGTATCGATCAATATTTTAAGGGATAACACCGGTTAGGTCTGGGTTAGGTCTGGAATTTGCAAACACCTGCCTCATACTTTCGTATTTTTCGCATATTTGTTGGCCAGATACTGGGGTTTTTCTGGTTTGGATCATGTAGTATGTGGTACCACACTGAAACAGTCAACTAATCCTGGTTTCGATCAATATTTCAGAGGATAACACCGGTTAGGTCTGGGTTACGTCTGGTAATTGCAATCATCTTCCTCATACTTTCGCATTTTTCGCATACTTGTTGGCCAGATCCCGGGGCTTTTTCTGACTTGGGTCACGTATTAATGTGGTACCACACTGAAACAGTCAAGTAAACCTGGTTTCGAACAATATTTCAGAGGATAACACCGGTTAGGTCTGTGTTACGACTGGTATATGCAATCATCTGTCTCATACTTTCGCATTTTTCGCATTCTTGTTGGCCAGATCCTGGGCTTTCTCTGATTTGGATCACGTAGTAATGTGGTACCAGACTGTAACAGTCAACTAATCCTGGTATCGATCAATATTTCAGAGGATAACACCGGTTAGGTCTGGGTTACGTCTGGTATTTGCAATTATCTGCCTCATACTTTCGCATTTTTCGCAAACTTGTTGGCCATATCCTGGGTTTTTTTCTGCTTAGGATCACGTATTAATGTGGTGCCACACTGAAATAGTCAATTGAACCTGGATTCGATGTGTGTTTTAGGAGATAACACCGGTTAGGTCTGGGTTGCGGCTGGTATTTGCAATCATCTGCCTGATACTTTCGCATCTTCCGCATACTCGTTGGCCAGATCCTGGGTTTTTTTCTGGTTAGGATAACGTATTAAAGTGGTACCACACTGAAACAGTCAATTAAACCTGGTTTCGAATAATATTTCAGAGGGTAACATCGGTTAGGTCTGGGTTACGTCTGTTATATGCAATTATCTGCCTCATACTTTCGCATTTTTCGCACACATGTTGACCATATCCTGGGTTTTTTTCTGGTTAGGATCACGTATTAAAGTGGTACCACACTGAAACAGTCAATTAAACCGGGTTTCGAATGATATTTCAGAGGATAACACCGGTTAGGTCTGTGTTACGTCTGGTGTATGCAATCATCTGCCTCATACTTTCGCATTTTTCGCATACTTGTTGACCATATCCAGAGTTTTTTTCTGGTTAGGATCACTAATTAATGTGGTGCCACACTGTAACAGTCAATTCAACCTGGATTCGATTAATATTTTAGAGGATAACGCCGGTTATGTCTGGGTAAGTAATGGTATATGCAATCATCTAGCTCATACTTTCGCATTTTTCGCATACTTGTTTGCCAGATCCTGGGCTTTTTCTGGTTTGGATCACGTGTTAAAGTGGTGCCACACTGAAATAGTCAATTAAACCTGGATTCGATCAATATTTTAGAGGACAACACCGGTTAGGTTTGTGTTAGGTCTGGTATTTGCAATCATCTGGCTCATACTTTCGTATTTTTCACATACCTGTTGGCCAGATCCTGGGTTTTTTCTGGTTTGGATCACGTAGTCATGTGGTATCACACCGAAATAGTCAATTCAACCTTGTGCCGATTAATATTTTAGAGGACAACGCTCGTTATGTCGGGGTTACGTCTGGTATTTGCAATCATCTGGCTCATACTTTCGCATTTTTCGCATACTTGTTGGCCAGATTCTGGGCTTTTACGGACTTGGACCACGTAGTAATGTGGTACCACACTGAAACAGTCAATTAAGACTGGTTTCGATCAATACTTTAGAGGACAATAACGGTTAGGTTTGTGTTACGACTGGTATATGCAATCATCTGTCTCATACTTTCGCATTTTTCGCATTCTTGTTGGCCAGATCCTGGGCTTTCTCTGATTTGGATCACGTAGTAATGTGGTACCACACTGAAATGATCAATAAAACCTGGTTTCGATCAATACTTTAGGGGATAACACCAGTTAGGTTTGTGTTAGGTCTGGTATTTGCAAACATCTGCCTCATACTTTCGCACTTTTCGCATACTTGTTGGCCAGATCCTGGGACTTTTTCTGGATAGCATCACGTATTAATGTGGTACCACACTGAAATAGTCAATAAAACCTCGTTTCGATCAATACTTTAGGGGATAACACCGGTTAGGTTTGTGTTAGGTCTGGTATTTGCAAACATCTGCCTCATACTTTCGCACTTTTCGCATACTTTTTGGCCTGATCCTAGGCTTTTTCTGGTTTGGATCACGTAGTACAGTGGTGCCACACTGAAATAGTCAATTAAACCTGGATTCGATCAATAGTTTAGAGGACAACACGGGTTAGGTTTGTGTTAGGTCTGGTATTTGCAATAATCTAGCTCATACTTTCGCATTTTTCGCATACTTGAATGGCCAGGTCCTGGGCTTTTTGTGGTTTGGGTCACGTAGTAAAGTGGTACCACACTGAGGCAGTCAATTAAACCTGGTTTCGATCAATATTTCAGAGGATAGCGCCGGGTATGTCTAGGTTACGTCTGGTATTTGCAAACATCTGCCTCATACTTTCGCATCTTTCGCATACTTGTTGGCCAGATCCCGGGCATTTTCTAGTTTGGATCACGTAGTAAAGTGGTACCACACTGAAACAGTCAATTAAACGTGGTTCCGAGTAATATTTTCCAGGATAACGCCGGTTATGTCTGGGTTAGGTCTGGTATTTACCATCATCTAGCTCATACTTTGGCGTCTTTCGCATGCTTGTTGGCCAGATCCGGGGCCTTTTTCTAGATAGTATCACGTAATAATGTGGTACCACACTGAAATAGTCAATAAAACCTGGTTTCCATCAATATTTTAAGGGATTACACCGGTTAGGTCTGGGTTAGGTCTGGTATTTGCAAACATCTGCCTCATACATTCGCATCCTTCGCAAACCTCTTGGCCAGATCCTGGGTTTTTTTCTGGTTTGGATCACGTATTATTGTGGTACCACACAGAAGTAGTCAATAAAACCTTGTTTTGATTAATATTTTGGAGGATAACGCAGGTTATGTCTGGGTTTGGACTGGTATTTGTCATCATCCAGCACATACTTTCGCATTTTTCGCATACTTGATAGCCAGATCCCGGGCTTTTCCTAGTTTGGATCCCGTAGATATGTGGTTCCACATCGAAACAGTCAATTAATAACGATTAATATTCCAGAGGATAACACCGGTTATGTCTGGCTTAGGTCTGGTATTTGCCCTCATCTGGCTAGTTCTTTCACATTTTTCGCATACTTGTTGCTCAGATCCTGGGCTTTTTCTGATTTGGACCACGTAGTAATGTGGTACCACACTGAAATAATCAATAAAGCCTGGTTCCAATTAATATTTTAAAGGCTAACGCCGGTTATGCCTGGGTTAGATCTGGTATTTGCCATCATCTAGCTCATACTTTCGCATTTTTCGCATACTTGATTGACCAGATCCTGGGCTTTTTCTGGTTTGGATCACGTAGTAAAGTGGTCACATACTGAAACAGTCAACTAATCCTGGTTTCGATCAATATTTCAGAGGATAACACCGGTTAGGTCTGGGTTACGTCTGGTATTAGCAATCATCTGCCTCATACTTTCGCATCTTTCGCATACTTGTTGGCCAGATCCCGGGCATTTTCTAGCTTGGATCACGTAGTAAAGTGGTACCACACTGAAACAGTCAATTAAACGTGGTTCCGAGTAATATATTCCAGGATAACGCCGGTTATGTCTGGCTTAGGTCTGGTATTTGCCATCATCTAGCTCATACTTTGGCGTCTTTCGCATGCTTGTTGGCCAGATCCGTGGCCTTTTTCTAGATAGTATCACGTATTAATGTGGTACCTCACTGAAATAGTCAATAAAACCTGGTTTCCATCAATATTTTAGGGGATTACACCGGTTAGGTCTGGGTTAGGTCTGGTATTAGCAAACATCTGCCTCATACTTTCGCATCCTTCGCATACTTGTTGGCCAGATCCTGTTATTTGCCATCATCTAGCTCATACTTTGGCGTCTTTCGCATGCTTGTTGGCCAGATCCGGGGCCTTTTTCTAGATAGTATCACGAATTATTGTGGTACCACACTGAAGTAGTCAATAAAACCTTGTTCCGATAAATATTTGGGAGGATAACGCAGGTTACGTCTGGGTTAAGACTGGTATTTGTCATCATCCAGCACATACTTTCGCATTTTTCGCATACTTGAATGGCCAGATCCTGGGCTTTTTCTGGTTTGGATCACGCAGTAAAGTGGTTACACACTGAAACAGTCAACAAATCCTGGTTTCGATCAATATTTCAGAGGGTAACACCGGTTAGGTCTGGGTTACGTCTGGTATTTGTAATCATCTGCCTCATACTTTCGCATTTTTCGCAAACTTTTTGGCCAGATCCTGGGTTTTTTTCTGGTTAGGATCACGTATTAATGTGGTGCCACACTGAAAGAGTCAATAAAAACTGGTTCCAATTTATATTTTAGTGGATAACGCCGGTTATGTCAGGGTTAGGTCTGGTATTTGCATTCATCTGGCTCATACTTTCGTATTTTTCGCATATTTTTTGGACAGATACTGGGGTTTTTCTGGTTTGGATCACGTAGTATGTGGTACCACACTGAAACAGTCAACTAATCCTGGTTTCGATCTACATTTCAGAGGATAACACCGGTTAGGTCTGGGTTACGTCTGGTAATTGTAATCATCTTCCTCATACTTTCGCATTTTTCGCATACTTGTTGGCCATATCACGGGGCTTTTTCTGACTTGCGTCACGTAGTAATGTGGTACCACACCGGAACAGTCAATAAAACCTGGTTCCGTTTAATATTTTAGTGGATAACGCCGGTTATGTCTGGCTTGGTTATGGTGTTTGCAATCATCTGCCTCATACATTCGCATTTTTCGCATACTTGTTGGCCAGATCCTGGGCTTTTACTGGCTTGGACCACGTAGTAATGTGGTACCACACTGAAACAGTAAATTAAGGCTGGTTTCGATCAATATTTTAGAGGATAACGCCGGATAGGTCTGGGTTGTGGCTGGTATTTGCAATCATATGCCTGATTCTTTCGCATCTTTCGGATACTTGTTGGCCAGATCCTGTGTTTTTTTCTGGTTAGCATCACGTATTAAAGTAGTACCACACTGAAACAGTAAATAAAACCTAGTTCCGATTAATATTTTAAAGGAGAACGCCGTTTATGCCTGGGTGAGATCTGGTATTTGCCATCATCTAGCTCATACTTTCGCATTTTTCGCATACCTGAATGGCCAGATTATGGGCTCTTTCTGGTTTAGATCACGTAGTAATGTGGTACCACACTGTAACAGTCAATAAAACCTGGTTCCGATTAATATTTTAGAGGATAACGCCGGTTAGGTCTGGGTTGCGGCTGGTATTTGCAATCATCTGCCTGATACTTTCGCATCTTTCGCATACTCGTTGGCCAGATCCTGGGTTTTTTTCTGGTTAGGATAACGTATTAAAGTGGTACCACACTGAAACAGTCAATTAAACCTGGTTTCGAATAATATTTCAGAGGGTAACATCGGTTAGGTCTGGGTTACGTCTGGTATATGCAATCATCTGCCTCATACTTTCGCATTTTTCGCATACATGTTGACCATATCCTGGGTTTTTTTCTGGTTAGGATCACGTATTAATGTGGTGCCACACTGAAACACTCAATTCAACCTGGATTCGATTAATATTTTAGAGGATAACGCCGGTTATGTCTGGGTAAGTTATGGTATTTGCAATCATCTAGCTCATACTTTCGCATTTTTCGCATACTTGTTTGCCAGATCCTGGGCTTTTTCTGGTTTGGATCACGTAGTAAAGTGGTGCCACACTGAAATAGTCAATTAAACCTGGATTCGATCAATATTTTAGAGGATAACGCCGGTTAGGTCTGGGTTGCGTCTGGTATTTACAGTCATCTGCCTCATACTTTCGCATCTTTCGCATTCTTGTTGGCCAGATCCTGGGTTTTTTTCTCGTTAGGATCACGTATTACAGTGGTACCACACTGAAACAGGCAATTAAACCAGGTTTCGAATAATATTTCTGAGGATAACACCGGTTAGGTCTGTGTTACGTCTGGTATATGCAATCATCTGCCTCATACTTCCGCATTTTTCGCATACTTGTTGACCATATCCTGAGTTTTTTTCTGGTTAGGATCACTTATTAATGTGGTGCCACACTGTAACAGCCAATTCAACCTGGATTCGATTAACATTTTAGAGGATAACGCCGGTTATGTCTGGGTATGTTATGGTATTTGCAATCATCTGCCTCATACTTTCGCATTTTTCGCATACTTGAATGGCAAGATCCAGGGCTTTTTCTGATTTGATCACGTAGTAATGTGGTACCACACTGAAACAGTCAATTAAACCTGGTTTCGATCAATATTTCAGAGGATAGCGCCGGTTATGTCTGGGTTATTTCTGGTATTTGCAATCATCTGGCTCATACTTGCGCATTTTTCGCATACTTGTTGGCCAGATCCTGGGCTTTTCCTGGTTTGGAGCCCGTAGATATGCGGTTCCACATCGAAACAGTCAATTAAACCTGGTTACGATTAATATTCTAGAGAGTAACGTCGGTTATGTCTGGCTTAGGTCTGGTATTTGCCCTCATCTGGCTCGTTCTTTCGCATTTTTCGCATACATGTTGCTAAGATCCTGGGTGTTTTTCTGATTTGGATTACGTACTAATGTGGTACCACACTGAAATGATCAATAAAACCTGGTTCCAATTAATATTTTAAAGGCTAACGCCGGTTATGCCTGGGTTAGATCTGGTATTTGCCATCATCTAGCTCATACCTTCGCATTTTTCGCATACTTGAATGGCCAGATACTGGGCTTTTTCTGGTTTGGATCACGTAGTAAAGTGGTTACACACTGAAACAGTCAACTAATCCTGGTATCGATCAATATTTTAAGGGATAACACCGGTTAGGTCTGGGTTAGGTCTGGAATTTGCAAACACCTGCCTCATACTTTCGTATTTTTCGCATATTTGTTGGCCAGATACTGGGGTTTTTCTGGTTTGGATCATGTAGTATGTGGTACCACACTGAAACAGTCAACTAATCCTGGTTTCGATCAATATTTCAGAGGATAACACCGGTTAGGTCTGGGTTACGTCTGGTAATTGCAATCATCTTCCTCATACTTTCGCATTTTTCGCATACTTGTTGGCCAGATCCCGGGGCTTTTTCTGACTTGGGTCACGTATTAATGTGGTACCACACTGAAACAGTCAAGTAAACCTGGTTTCGAACAATATTTCAGAGGATAACACCGGTTAGGTCTGTGTTACGACTGGTATATGCAATCATCTGTCTCATACTTTCGCATTTTTCGCATTCTTGTTGGCCAGATCCTGGGCTTTCTCTGATTTGGATCACGTAGTAATGTGGTACCAGACTGTAACAGTCAACTAATCCTGGTATCGATCAATATTTCAGAGGATAACACTGGTTAGGTCTGGGTTACGTCTGGTATTTGCAATTATCTGCCTCATACTTTCGCATTTTTCGCAAACTTGTTGGCCATATCCTGGGTTTTTTTCTGCTTAGGATCACGTATTAATGTGGTGCCACACTGAAATAGTCAATTGAACCTGGATTCGATGTGTGTTTTAGGAGATAACACCGGTTAGGTCTGGGTTGCGGCTGGTATTTGCAATCATCTGCCTGATACTTTCGCATCTTCCGCATACTCGTTGGCCAGATCCTGGGTTTTTTTCTGGTTAGGATAACGTATTAAAGTGGTACCACACTGAAACAGTCAATTAAACCTGGTTTCGAATAATATTTCAGAGGGTAACATCGGTTAGGTCTGGGTTACGTCTGTTATATGCAATTATCTGCCTCATACTTTCGCATTTTTCGCACACATGTTGACCATATCCTGGGTTTTTTTCTGGTTAGGATCACGTATTAAAGTGGTACCACACTGAAACAGTCAATTAAACCGGGTTTCGAATGATATTTCAGAGGATAACACCGGTTAGGTCTGTGTTACGTCTGGTGTATGCAATCATCTGCCTCATACTTTCGCATTTTTCGCATACTTGTTGACCATATCCAGAGTTTTTTTCTGGTTAGGATCACTAATTAATGTGGTGCCACACTGTAACAGTCAATTCAACCTGGATTCGATTAATATTTTAGAGGATAACGCCGGTTATGTCTGGGTAAGTAATGGTATATGCAATCATCTAGCTCATACTTTCGCATTTTTCGCATACTTGTTTGCCAGATCCTGGGCTTTTTCTGGTTTGGATCACGTGTTAAAGTGGTGCCACACTGAAATAGTCAATTAAACCTGGATTCGATCAATATTTTAGAGGACAACACCGGTTAGGTTTGTGTTAGGTCTGGTATTTGCAATCATCTGGCTCATACTTTCGTATTTTTCACATACCTGTTGGCCAGATCCTGGGTTTTTTCTGGTTTGGATCACGTAGTCATGTGGTATCACACCGAAATAGTCAATTCAACCTTGTGCCGATTAATATTTTAGAGGACAACGCTCGTTATGTCGGGGTTACGTCTGGTATTTGCAATCATCTGGCTCATACTTTCGCATTTTTCGCATACTTGTTGGCCAGATTCTGGGCTTTTACGGACTTGGACCACGTAGTAATGTGGTACCACACTGAAACAGTCAATTAAGACTGGTTTCGATCAATACTTTAGAGGACAATAACGGTTAGGTTTGTGTTACGACTGGTATATGCAATCATCTGTCTCATACTTTCGCATTTTTCGCATTCTTGTTGGCCAGATCCTGGGCTTTCTCTGATTTGGATCACGTAGTAATGTGGTACCACACTGAAATGATCAATAAAACCTGGTTTCGATCAATACTTTAGGGGATAACACCAGTTAGGTTTGTGTTAGGTCTGGTATTTGCAAACATCTGCCTCATACTTTCGCACTTTTCGCATACTTGTTGGCCAGATCCTGGGACTTTTTCTGGATAGCATCACGTATTAATGTGGTACCACACTGAAATAGTCAATAAAACCTCGTTTCGATCAATACTTTAGGGGATAACACCGGTTAGGTTTGTGTTAGGTCTGGTATTTGCAAACATCTGCCTCATACTTTCGCACTTTTCGCATACTTTTTGGCCTGATCCTAGGCTTTTTCTGGTTTGGATCACGTAGTACAGTGGTGCCACACTGAAATAGTCAATTAAACCTGGATTCGATCAATAGTTTAGAGGACAACACGGGTTAGGTTTGTGTTAGGTCTGGTATTTGCAATAATCTAGCTCATACTTTCGCATTTTTCGCATACTTGAATGGCCAGGTCCTGGGCTTTTTGTGGTTTGGGTCACGTAGTAAAGTGGTACCACACTGAGGCAGTCAATTAAACCTGGTTTCGATCAATATTTCAGAGGATAGCGCCGGGTATGTCTAGGTTACGTCTGGTATTTGCAAACATCTGCCTCATACTTTCGCATCTTTCGCATACTTGTTGGCCAGATCCCGGGCATTTTCTAGTTTGGATCACGTAGTAAAGTGGTACCACACTGAAACAGTCAATTAAACGTGGTTCCGAGTAATATTTTCCAGGATAACGCCGGTTATGTCTGGGTTAGGTCTGGTATTTACCATCATCTAGCTCATACTTTGGCGTCTTTCGCATGCTTGTTGGCCAGATCCGGGGCCTTTTTCTAGATAGTATCACGTAATAATGTGGTACCACACTGAAATAGTCAATAAAACCTGGTTTCCATCAATATTTTAAGGGATTACACCGGTTAGGTCTGGGTTAGGTCTGGTATTTGCAAACATCTGCCTCATACATTCGCATCCTTCGCAAACCTCTTGGCCAGATCCTGGGTTTTTTTCTGGTTTGGATCACGTATTATTGTGGTACCACACAGAAGTAGTCAATAAAACCTTGTTTTGATTAATATTTTGGAGGATAACGCAGGTTATGTCTGGGTTTGGACTGGTATTTGTCATCATCCAGCACATACTTTCGCATTTTTCGCATACTTGATAGCCAGATCCCGGGCTTTTCCTAGTTTGGATCCCGTAGATATGTGGTTCCACATCGAAACAGTCAATTAATAACGATTAATATTCCAGAGGATAACACCGGTTATGTCTGGCTTAGGTCTGGTATTTGCCCTCATCTGGCTAGTTCTTTCACATTTTTCGCATACTTGTTGCTCAGATCCTGGGCTTTTTCTGATTTGGACCACGTAGTAATGTGGTACCACACTGAAATAATCAATAAAGCCTGGTTCCAATTAATATTTTAAAGGCTAACGCCGGTTATGCCTGGGTTAGATCTGGTATTTGCCATCATCTAGCTCATACTTTCGCATTTTTCGCATACTTGATTGACCAGATCCTGGGCTTTTTCTGGTTTGGATCACGTAGTAAAGTGGTCACACACTGAAACAGTCAACTAATCCTGGTTTCGATCAATATTTCAGAGGATAACACCGGTTAGGTCTGGGTTACGTCTGGTATTAGCAATCATCTGCCTCATACTTTCGTATTTTTCGCATATTTGTTGGCCAGATACTGGGGTTTTTCTGGTTCGGATCACGTAGTATGTGGTACCACACTGAAACGGTCATCTAATCCAGGTTTCGATCTATATTTCAGAGGATAACACCGGTTAGGTCTGGGTTACGTCTGGTATTTGCAATCATCTGCCTCAAACTTTCGCATTTGTCGCATACTTGTTGGCCAGGTCCTGCACTTTTTTCGGGTTAGGATCACGTGTCATTGTGGTACCACACTGAAATAGTCAATAGAACTTGGTTCCGATTAATGTTTTAGTGGATAACGCCGGTTATGTCTGGGTTAGTTCTGGTATTTGCAATCATCTGGCTCATACTTTCGCATTTCTGGC
This sequence comes from Colletes latitarsis, assembly GCF_051014445.1. Classification (NCBI taxonomy): domain Eukaryota; kingdom Metazoa; phylum Arthropoda; class Insecta; order Hymenoptera; family Colletidae; genus Colletes; species Colletes latitarsis. The sequence goes on along the minus strand of NW_027488368.1, from coordinate 34,557 downwards.
ATACTTTTTGGCCAGATCCTGCGTTTTTTCTGGTTTGGATCACGTAGTAATGTGGTACCACACCGAAACAGTCAATTAAACCTGGATTCGATCAATATTTTAGAGGACAACACCGGTTAGGTTTGAGTTAGGTCTGGTATTTGCGAACATCTGCCTCATACTTTCGCAACTTTCGCATACTTGTTGGCCTGATCCTGGGTCTTCTTCTGGCTAGCATTACGTACTAATGTGGTACCATACTGAAATAGTAAATAAAACCTGGTTCCGATTATTATTTTAGAGGATAACGCCGGTTATGCCTGGGTTAGGTCTGGTATTTGCCCTTATCTGGCTCGCACTTTCGCATTTTTCAAATACATGTTGGCCAGATTCTGGGTTTTTTTCTTGTTAGGTTCACGTAATAATGGGGTGCCACACTGAAACAGTATATTGAACCAGGTTTCGATCAATATTTTATGGGACAACTCCGGTTAGGACTGGGTTAGGTCTGGTATTTGCAAACGTCAGCCTCATACTTTCGGAACTTTCGCATCCTTGTTGGCCAGATCCTGGGTCTTTTTCTAGATAGCATTACGTATTAATGTGGTACCACCCTGAAATAATCAATAAAACCTGGTTTCGATCAACATTTTAGGGGATAACACCGGTTAGGTCTGGGTTACGTCTGGTATTTGCAAACACCTGCCTCATACTTTCGCAGTTTTCGCATACTTGTTCGCCAGATCCTGGGCTTTTTCTGACTTGGGTCACGTAGTAATGTGGTACCACACTGAAACAGTCAATAAAACCAGGTTCCGATTAATATTTTAGAGGATAACAACGGTATGGTTTGTGTTTTGTCTTGTATTTGCAACTATCTGCCTCATACTTTCGCTTCTTTCGCATACTAGTTGGCCAGATCCTGGGTTTTTTTCTGGTTGGGATCACGTTTTTAGTGTGGTACCACACTGAGGTAGTCAATAAAACCTTGTTCCGATTAATATTTTAGAGCATAACGGCGGTTATGTCTGTGTTAGGTTTGGAGTTTGCAATCATCTGCTTCATACTTTCGCATTTTTCGCATTCTTGTTGGCCAGATCCTGGGCCTTTTCTGGTTTGGATCACGTAGTAATGTGGTACCAAACTGAAACAGTCAATTAATCCTGGTTGCGATTAATTTCTTAGAGAATAGCGTCGGTTATGTATGGGTTAGGTCTGGTATTTGCCATCATCTAGCTCACACTTTCGCATTTTTCGCATACTTGATAGCCAGTTCCTGGGCTTTTCCTAGTTTCGATCTCGTAGTAATGTGGTACCACGCTGTAACAGTCAATTAAACCTGGTTCCGATTAATATTTTAGAGCATAACGCCGGTTATGTCTGGGTTAGGTCTGGAGTTTGCTATCATCTGCTTCTTACTTTCGCATTTTTCGCATTCTTGTTGGCCAGATCCTGGGCTTTTTCTGGTTTGGATCACGCAGTAATGTGGTACCAAACTGAAACAGTCAATTAAACATGGTTGCGGTTTATATTTTAGAGGATAGCGCCGGTTATGCCTGGGTTAGGTCTGGTAATTGCCATCATCTAGCTCATACTTTCGCATTTATTCATACTTGAAAGGCAAGATACAGGGCTTTTTCTGATTTGATCACGTAGTAATGTGGTACCACACTGAAACAGTCAACCAAACCTGGTTTCGATCAACATTTTAGGAGATAACGCCGGTTATGTATGGGTTAGTTCTGGTATTTGCCATCATCTACCTCATACTTTCGCATTTTTCGCATACTTGAATGGCCAGGTCCTGGGCTTTTTCTGGTTTGGGTCACGTAGTAAAGTGGTACCACACTGAGGTAGTCAATTCAACCTGGTTTCGATCAATATTTCAGAGGATAACACCGGTTAGGTCTGGGTTACGTCTGGTATTTGCAATCATCTGCCTCAAACTTTCGCATTTGTCGCATACTTGTTGGCCAGGTCCTGCACTTTTTTCTGGTTAGGATCACGTGTCAATGTGTACCACACTGAAATAGTCAATAGAACTTGGTTCCGATTAATATTTTAGTGGATAACGCCGGTTATGGCTGGGTTAGTTCTGGTATTGGCAATCATCTGGCTCATACTTTCGCATTTTTGGCATACTTTTTGGCCAGATCCTGTGTTTTTTCTGGTTTGGATCACGTAGTAATGTGGTACCACACCGAAACAGTCAATTAAGCCTGGTTGCGATTAATAGTTTAGAGGATAACGCCGGTTATGTCTGGGTTTGGTCTGGTATTCGCCATCATCTAGCTCATACTTTCGCATTTATTCATACTTGAATGGCAAGATCCAGGGCTTTTTCTGATTTGATAACGTAGTAATGTGGTACCACACTGAAACAGTCAATTAAACCTGGTTGCGATTAATATTTTAGAGCATAACGGCAGTTATGTCTGTGTTAGGTTTGGAGTTTGCAATCATCTGCTTCATACTTTCGCATTTTTCGCATTCTTGTTGGCCAGATCCTGGGCCTTTTCTGGTTTGGATCACGCAGTAATGTGGTACCAAACTGAAACAGTCAATTAAACATGGTTGCGATTTATATTTTAGAGGATAGCGCCGGTTATGCCTGGGTTAGGTCCGGTAATTGCCATCATCTAGCTCATACTTTCGCATTTTTCGCATACTTGAATGGCAAGATCCAGTGCTTTTTCTGATTTGATCACGTAGTAATGTGGTACCACACTGAAACAGTCAATTAAACCTGGTTGCGATTAATATTTTAGAGGATAACGCCGGTTATGTCAGTGTTAGGTCTGGTATTTGCCATCATCTAGCTCATACTTTCGCATTTTTCGCATACTTGAATGGCCAGGTCCTGGGCTTTTCTGGTTTGGGTCACGTAGTAAAGTGGTACCACGCTGAAGCAGTCAATTAAACCTGGTTTCGATCAATATTTCAGAGGATAACACCGGTTAGGTCCGGGTTACGTCTGGTATTTGCAATCATCTGCCTCAAACTTTCGCATTTTTCGCAAACTTGAATGGCAAAGTCCTGGGCTTTTTCTGGTTTCGATCTCGTAGTAATGTGGTACCACGCTGTAACAGTCAATTAAACCTGGAACCGATTAATATTTTAGAGCATAACGCCGGTTATGTCTGGGTTAGGTCTGGAGTTTGCAATCATCTGCTTCATACTTTCGCATTTTTCGCATTCTTGTTGGCCAGATCCTGGGCCTTTTCTGGTTTGGATCACGCAGTAATGTGGTACCAAACTGAAACAGTCAATTAAACATGGTTGCGATTTATATTTTAAAGGATAGCGCCGGTTATGCCTGGGTTAGGTCTGGTAATTGCCATCATCTAGCTCATACTTTCGCATTTATTCATACTTGAATGGCAAGATCCAGGGCTTTTTCTGATTTGATAACCTAGTAATGTGGTACCACACTGAAACAGTCAATTAAACCTGGTTGCGATTAATATTTTAGAGGATAACGCCGATTATGTCAGGGTTAGGTCTGGTATTTGCCATCATCTGGCTCATACTTTCGCATTTTTCGCATACTTGAATGGCCAGGTCCTGGGCTTTTTCTGGTTTGGGTCACGTAGTAAAGTGGTACCACGCCGAAGCAGTCAATTAAACCTGGTTTCGATCAATATTTCAGAGGATAACACCGGTTAAGTCTGGGTTACGTCTGGTATTTGCAATCATCTGCCTCAAACTTTCGCATTTGTCGCATACTTGTTGGCCAGGTCCTGCACTTTTTTCTGGGTAAGATCACGTGTCAATGTGGTACCACACTGAAATAGTCAATAGAACTTGGTTCCGATTAATATTTTAGTGGATAACGCCGGTTATGTCTGGGTTAGTTCTGGTATTTGCAATCATCTGGCTCATACTTTCGCATTTCTGGCATACTTTTTGGCCAGATCCTGGGTTTTTTCTGGTTTGGATCACGTAGTAATGTGGTACCACACCGAAACAGTCAATTAAGCCTGGTTGCGATTAATAGTTTAGAGGATAACGCCGGTTATGTCAGGGTTTGGTCTGGTATTTGCCATCATCTAGCTCATACTTTCGCATTTTTCTCATACTTGAATGGCCAGATCCTTGGTTTTTTTCTGGTCAGGATCACGTACTAATGTGGTGCCACACTGAAATATTCAATTAAACCTAGATTCGTTCAATATTTTGGAGGACAACACCGGTTATGTTTGTGTTAGGTCTGGTATTTGTAATAATCTTCCTCATACTTTCGCACCTTTCGCATACTTGTTGGCCAGATTCTGGGTTTTTTTCTTGTTAGGTTCACGTAATAATGGGGTGCCACACTGAAATAGTCAATTCAACCTGGATTCGATCAATATTTTAGAGGATAACGCCGGTTATGTCAGGGTTAGGTCTGGTATTTGCCATCATCTGGCTCATACTTTCGCATTTTTCGCATACTTGAATGGCCAGGTCCTGGGCTTTTTCTGGTTTGGGTCACGTATTAAACTTGTACCACGCTGAAGCAGTCAATTAAACCTGGTTTCGATCAATATTTCAGAGGATAACACCGGTTAGGTCTGGGTTACGTCTGGTATTTGCAATCATCTGCCTCAAACTTTCGCATTTGTCGCATACTTGTTGGCCAGGTCCTGCACTTTTTTCTGGTTAGGATCACGTGTCAATGTGGTACCACACTGAAATAGTCAATAGAACTTGGTTCCGATTAATATTTTAGTGGATAACGCCGGTTATGTCTGGGTTAGTTCTGGTATTTGCAATCATCTGGCTCATACTTTCGCATTTTTCGCATACTTGATAGCCAGATCCTGGGCTTTTCCTAGTTTGGATCCCGTAGATATGTGGTTCCACATCGAAACAGTCAATTAAACCTGGTTACGATTAATATTTTAGAGCATAACGCCGGTTATGTCTTGGTTAGGTCTGGAGTTTGCAATCATCTGCTCCATACTTTCGCATTTTTCGCATACTTGAGTGGCCAGGTCCTGGGCTTTTTCTGGTTTGGGTCACGTAGTAAAGTGGTACCACACTGAAGCAGTCAATTAAACCTGGTTTCGATCAATATTTCAGAGGATAACACCGGTTAGGTCTGTGTTACGTCTGGTATTTGCAATCATCTGCCTCAAACTTTCGCATTTTTCGCATACTTGAATGGCAAAGTCCTGGGCTTTTTCTGGTTTGGGTCACGTAGTAAAGTGGTACCACGCTGAAGCAGTCAATTAAACCTGGTTTCGATCAATATTTCAGAGGATAACACCGGTTAGGTCTGGGTTACGTCTGGTATTTGCAATCATCCGCCTCATACTTTCGCATTTTTCGCATACTTGTTAGCCAGATCCTGGGCTTTTACTGACTTGGACCACGTAGTAATGTGGTACCACACTGAAACAGTCAATTAAGCCTGGTTTCGATCAATTTTTTAGAGGATAACACCGGTTAGGTCTAGGTTACGTCTGGTGTTTGCAATCATCTCCCTCATACTTTCGCATTTTGCGCATACTTGGTGGCCACATCCTGGGCTTTTTCTGATTTGGACCACGTACTAATGTGGTACCACACTAAAACGGTCAATTAAACGTGGTTCCGAGTAATATTTTCCAGGATAACGCCGGTTATGTCTGGGATAGGTCTGGTATTTGCCATCATCTAGCTCATACTTTGGCATCTTTCGCACACTTGTTGGCCAGATGCGGGGCCTTTTTCTGGATAGCATCACGTACTAATGTGGTACCACACTAAAATAGTCAATAAAACCTGGTTTCCATCAATATTTTAGGAGATTACACCGGTTACGTCTGGGTTAGGTCTGGTATTTGCAAACATCTGCCTCATACTGTCGCATCCTTCGCATACTTGTTGGCCAGATCCCGGGCTTTTTCTGGTTTGGATCACGTAGTAAAGTGGTACCACACTGAAACAGTATATTGAACCAGGTTTCGATCAATATTTTAGAGGATAACTCCAGTTAGGTCTGGGTTACGTCTGGTATTTGCAATCATCTTCCAGATATTTTCGCATCCTTCGCATACTTGTTGGCCAGATCCCGGGCTTTTTCTGGTTTGGATCACGTAGTAACGTGGTACCACACTGAAACAGTATATTGAACCAGGTTTCGATCAATATTTTATGGGATAACTCCGGTTAGGACTGGGTTAGGTCTGGTATTTGCAAACGTCTGCCTCATACTTTCGCAACTTTCGCATACTTTTTGGCCTGATCCTGGGTTTTTTTCTGATTAGGATCGCGTATTAACTTGGTAACACACTGAAATAGTAAATAAAACCTGGTTCCCATTAAAAATTTAGAGGAGAACACCGGTTATGCCTGGGTTAGATCTGGTATTTGCCATCATGTCCCTCATACGTTCGCATTTTTTGCATACCTGAATGGCCAGATCGTGGGCTCTTTCTGGTTTATATCACGTAGTAATGTGGTACCACACTGTAACAGTCAATTAAATCTGGTTCCGATTAATATTTTAGAGGATAACGCCGGTTAGGTCTGGGTTGCGTCTGGTATTTGCAATCATCTGCCTGATACTTTCGCATCTTTCGCATACTTGTTGGCCAGATCCTGGGTTTTTTTCTGGTTAGGATCACGTATTAAAGTGTTACCACACTGAAACAGTCAACTAAACCTGGTTTCGAATAATATTTCAGAGGATAACTCCGGTTAGGTCTGGGTTACGTCTGGTATATGCAATCATCTGCCTCATACTTTCGCATTTTTCGCATACTTGTTGGCCAGATCCAGGGTTTTTTCTGGTTTGGATCACGTACTAATGTTGTACCTCACAGAAGTAGCCAATAAAACCTGGTTCCGATTAATATTTTAGAGGATAACGCCGGTTAGGTCCGGGTTACGTCTGGTATTTGCAATCATCTGCCTCAAACTTTCGCATTTTTCGCAAACTTGAATGGCAAAGTCCTGGGCTTTTTCTGGTTTCGATCTCGTAGTAATGTGGTACCACGCTGTAACAGTCAATTAAACCTGGAACCGATTAATATTTTAGAGCATAACGCCGGTTATGTCTGGGTTAGGTCTGGAGTTTGCAATCATCTGCTTCATACTTTCGCATTTTTCGCATTCTTGTTGGCCAGATCCTGGGCCTTTTCTGGTTTGGATCACGCAGTAATGTGGTACCAAACTGAAACAGTCAATTAAACATGGTTGCGATTTATATTTTAAAGGATAGCGCCGGTTATGCCTGGGTTAGGTCTGGTAATTGCCATCATCTAGCTCATACTTTCGCATTTATTCATACTTGAATGGCAAGATCCAGGGCTTTTTCTGATTTGATAACCTAGTAATGTGGTACCACACTGAAACAGTCAATTAAACCTGGTTGCGATTAATATTTTAGAGGATAACGCCGATTATGTCAGGGTTAGGTCTGGTATTTGCCATCATCTGGCTCATACTTTCGCATTTTTCGCATACTTGAATGGCCAGGTCCTGGGCTTTTTCTGGTTTGGGTCACGTAGTAAAGTGGTACCACGCCGAAGCAGTCAATTAAACCTGGTTTCGATCAATATTTCAGAGGATAACACCGGTTAAGTCTGGGTTACGTCTGGTATTTGCAATCATCTGCCTCAAACTTTCGCATTTGTCGCATACTTGTTGGCCAGGTCCTGCACTTTTTTCTGGGTAAGATCACGTGTCAATGTGGTACCACACTGAAATAGTCAATAGAACTTGGTTCCGATTAATATTTTAGTGGATAACGCCGGTTATGTCTGGGTTAGTTCTGGTATTTGCAATCATCTGGCTCATACTTTCGCATTTCTGGCATACTTTTTGGCCAGATCCTGGGTTTTTTCTGGTTTGGATCACGTAGTAATGTGGTACCACACCGAAACAGTCAATTAAGCCTGGTTGCGATTAATAGTTTAGAGGATAACGCCGGTTATGTCAGGGTTTGGTCTGGTATTTGCCATCATCTAGCTCATACTTTCGCATTTTTCTCATACTTGAATGGCCAGATCCTTGGTTTTTTTCTGGTCAGGATCACGTACTAATGTGGTGCCACACTGAAATATTCAATTAAACCTAGATTCGTTCAATATTTTGGAGGACAACACCGGTTATGTTTGTGTTAGGTCTGGTATTTGTAATAATCTTCCTCATACTTTCGCACCTTTCGCATACTTGTTGGCCAGATTCTGGGTTTTTTTCTTGTTAGGTTCACGTAATAATGGGGTGCCACACTGAAATAGTCAATTCAACCTGGATTCGATCAATATTTTAGAGGATAACGCCGGTTATGTCAGGGTTAGGTCTGGTATTTGCCATCATCTGGCTCATACTTTCGCATTTTTCGCATACTTGAATGGCCAGGTCCTGGGCTTTTTCTGGTTTGGGTCACGTATTAAACTTGTACCACGCTGAAGCAGTCAATTAAACCTGGTTTCGATCAATATTTCAGAGGATAACACCGGTTAGGTCTGGGTTACGTCTGGTATTTGCAATCATCTGCCTCAAACTTTCGCATTTGTCGCATACTTGTTGGCCAGGTCCTGCACTTTTTTCTGGTTAGGATCACGTGTCAATGTGGTACCACACTGAAATAGTCAATAGAACTTGGTTCCGATTAATATTTTAGTGGATAACGCCGGTTATGTCTGGGTTAGTTCTGGTATTTGCAATCATCTGGCTCATACTTTCGCATTTTTCGCATACTTGATAGCCAGATCCTGGGCTTTTCCTAGTTTGGATCCCGTAGATATGTGGTTCCACATCGAAACAGTCAATTAAACCTGGTTACGATTAATATTTTAGAGCATAACGCCGGTTATGTCTTGGTTAGGTCTGGAGTTTGCAATCATCTGCTCCATACTTTCGCATTTTTCGCATACTTGAGTGGCCAGGTCCTGGGCTTTTTCTGGTTTGGGTCACGTAGTAAAGTGGTACCACACTGAAGCAGTCAATTAAACCTGGTTTCGATCAATATTTCAGAGGATAACACCGGTTAGGTCTGTGTTACGTCTGGTATTTGCAATCATCTGCCTCAAACTTTCGCATTTTTCGCATACTTGAATGGCAAAGTCCTGGGCTTTTTCTGGTTTGGGTCACGTAGTAAAGTGGTACCACGCTGAAGCAGTCAATTAAACCTGGTTTCGATCAATATTTCAGAGGATAACACCGGTTAGGTCTGGGTTACGTCTGGTATTTGCAATCATCCGCCTCATACTTTCGCATTTTTCGCATACTTGTTAGCCAGATCCTGGGCTTTTACTGACTTGGACCACGTAGTAATGTGGTACCACACTGAAACAGTCAATTAAGCCTGGTTTCGATCAATTTTTTAGAGGATAACACCGGTTAGGTCTAGGTTACGTCTGGTGTTTGCAATCATCTCCCTCATACTTTCGCATTTTGCGCATACTTGGTGGCCACATCCTGGGCTTTTTCTGATTTGGACCACGTACTAATGTGGTACCACACTAAAACGGTCAATTAAACGTGGTTCCGAGTAATATTTTCCAGGATAACGCCGGTTATGTCTGGGATAGGTCTGGTATTTGCCATCATCTAGCTCATACTTTGGCATCTTTCGCACACTTGTTGGCCAGATGCGGGGCCTTTTTCTGGATAGCATCACGTACTAATGTGGTACCACACTAAAATAGTCAATAAAACCTGGTTTCCATCAATATTTTAGGAGATTACACCGGTTACGTCTGGGTTAGGTCTGGTATTTGCAAACATCTGCCTCATACTGTCGCATCCTTCGCATACTTGTTGGCCAGATCCCGGGCTTTTTCTGGTTTGGATCACGTAGTAAAGTGGTACCACACTGAAACAGTATATTGAACCAGGTTTCGATCAATATTTTAGAGGATAACTCCAGTTAGGTCTGGGTTAAGTCTGGTATTTGCAATCATCTTCCAGATATTTTCGCATCCTTCGCATACTTGTTGGCCAGATCCCGGGCTTTTTCTGGTTTGGATCACGTAGTAACGTGGTACCACACTGAAACAGTATATTGAACCAGGTTTCGATCAATATTTTATGGGATAACTCCGGTTAGGACTGGGTTAGGTCTGGTATTTGCAAACGTCTGCCTCATACTTTCGCAACTTTCGCATACTTTTTGGCCTGATCCTGGGTTTTTTTCTGATTAGGATCGCGTATTAACTTGGTAACACACTGAAATAGTAAATAAAACCTGGTTCCCATTAAAAATTTAGAGGAGAACACCGGTTATGCCTGGGTTAGATCTGGTATTTGCCATCATGTCCCTCATACGTTCGCATTTTTTGCATACCTGAATGGCCAGATCGTGGGCTCTTTCTGGTTTATATCACGTAGTAATGTGGTACCACACTGTAACAGTCAATTAAATCTGGTTCCGATTAATATTTTAGAGGATAACGCCGGTTAGGTCTGGGTTGCGTCTGGTATTTGCAATCATCTGCCTGATACTTTCGCATCTTTCGCATACTTGTTGGCCAGATCCTGGGTTTTTTTCTGGTTAGGATCACGTATTAAAGTGTTACCACACTGAAACAGTCAACTAAACCTGGTTTCGAATAATATTTCAGAGGATAACTCCGGTTAGGTCTGGGTTACGTCTGGTATATGCAATCATCTGCCTCATACTTTCGCATTTTTCGCATACTTGTTGGCCAGATCCAGGGTTTTTTCTGGTTTGGATCACGTACTAATGTTGTACCTCACAGAAGTAGCCAATAAAACCTGGTTCCGATTAATATTTTAGAGGATAACGCCGGTTAGGTCTGGGTTACGACTGGTATTTGCAATCATCTGCCTCATACTTTCGCAATTTTTCGCTTATATGTTGGCCAGATTCTGGGCTTTTTCTGATTTGGATCACGTAGTAATGTGGTACCACACCGAAACAGTCAATTAAACCTGGTTGCGTTTAATATTTTAGAGGATAACGCCGGTTATGTCTAGGTTAAGTCTGGTTGTTTAAATATCGCGTTAATTGACGGATTTCAGAACCGTTTAGAGTAATATTCAAGTTAACGTGAATTATAACTGAGAACCATAAATTCCTCGTACGGTATTGTTTTTCGTGTACGCGACATTCCAGAGACTGTCTGATGCGTAGTTCGGTACACGGAACGATACAGGTTAGAAAAACCATACGCGAGTGTTGGCTGCTCTCAGTCACGTGATCGACCCAATATATTTACTTGGGATCGATCGTCGAAGATCCATAAACAGAGAGGGTAGAGGAATATTGAAATTAAGAAGAGATAGACATTGAAGAGCAGGGATAGCGCCGCGAGGTGGTGATTACCCCTCTCGTGGCCGCGATTGCGGATGTCTGTTCGCTTCTTAGCTTCGAGACTCGATAGCGAGTCCTCGCAGCGAGCAGATCGACAAACGATTCCGCTCCGCGACGAAACCAAATCTCCGAATATAGGTTCTGAGAACACTCGAACCTTTCGTTGAGACTTTTAAATTGTTGCTCAAAATTAACTAAATCGGTGTGGCATTTTATCAGCCCCGATTATTGACTGTACAATCGCGCCGAATAGCACGTGACGCTCGAGTTACGTGGTCGTGTGAGGGAATTGATAAACTTCGGCTCCCGCTTGGCGAGATTATTAATAAAACTTAAAAGACTGTGGGTTTTCGTCCAACTTTCATGTGACGTTTGTGCTACGCGGTCATGAAAGGGGAATCGAGATAAGAATCGTTTCCCGTGTGTCGAAACTCCAGTCTCAGCAAGGGCTACGGCCCGATCAGTACTGACGACTCCACGGACTGCTGCATTTGACGCGGTCGTGCGAGGCTGGCATTATCACGGACTGCTGCATTTGACGCGGTCGTAAGGCTGACTTTCCAACGTCTCGCTGCAACCAGCGGTCGTCGGAAGTCCAGTTTCGGCCAGTGGCTACGGCCAACTCAATACTGATTTCTCCACGGACTGCTGCATTTGACGCGGTCGTGTGAGGCTGATTAATCTTCACGTGACGTTTGAGTTTCGCGGTCGTGTAAGAATTTGTCGTACGGACTGCTGCATTTGACGCGGTCGTGCGACAAGTTGAATTGTCCGCACGGTTTTGTATATCACCCCTAGGGTGGTCTCTGACCGATACCCTACGTGGGCTCACCGTTTCTCAGGTCGGGGCTAAGAAATTCCGGACTTCTTAGCTCAACCTGCTCGAGCAACGCTCCTTGACCGCCAGTGAGTACGTACCCTGTGCGTAGAGCAACGCATAATGAGCACCGTGGTGTATGCTCCTTTAAACGTAAGACGCTACGTGCGCCGTCAAGGGCTACACCACACCGCGTCTTGTACGCAGGGAACGGTGAGAAACTGCGGTTTGGACAGCATTTGGAGCTTTACGACCTCCACCTGTTGTCCTTTCCTGCGGCATTCAACGATCGCTAAAAAGCGGAGAATTGAGAAATTAGATCTCTTCTTCCGCACAGCGATCGAACGCTTCTCGATTTGTGAGAACGTTCATATATACAGTCCACATACATATCTCAGTTCGTCGAGACGTGTCTGTAATCTCCGCTCTCGAGTGCGAACGGCACAGACAGGAGCGTGCGAGATAGAGCGAGACAGGCGACGCGACAAGCGTTAATAGGTATTTAAATCCAGCCTTGTCTTTCCTTGTTACAGAACAACACATCGCGAACTTGGCCAGGAGCAGCCGGCCCAGGTTTCTTCCCCCAGACGTCGGACCGACGTCTAGGCGGCTTTTTTCCTTTTTTTTCTTTTTTGATTAAAAATACAAGTTTAATTTCTTGAGCAAATTCAGGTGCATCAATTTATTTCAATAATTTTTTCCAGTGTCCTTTCCCTCGTAATCCGGATCACGTCAGACTCAAATAACCCCCCTTAGGGCGGTTAAGGCCTTTAAACACTGGTATTTAAAGATCGAGTTAATTCGATTTATTTAAACCCGTAATTAGCCGTTAATCCGCTTTGTTTTCAATATACGCGACCGACCAGAACATTCTAGGTCGACGCGTTCGCGACTCGAAACAGAAGGCAGCAGAAAAACTCTCGCTCCTTGAGTTTTTCTGTAAGTCAGTTTTCGGTTAAACGCTCGACCATAGAGAAGGTGCGATAATTACATATTAGAAAAAGACGGACGAGAGCCACGGCGACAGCGCCGCGCGTCGGTCTGGGTTAGGTCTGGGTTAGGTCTGGGTTAGGTCTGGGTTAGGTCTGGGTTAGGTCTGGGTTAGGTCTGGGTTAGGTCTGGGTTAGGTCTGGGTTAGGTCTGGGTTAGGTCTGGGTTAGGTCTGGGTTAGGTCTGGGTTAGGTCTGGGTTAGGTCTGGGTTAGGTCTGGGTTAGGTCTGGGTTAGGTCTGGGTTAGGTCTGGGTTAGGTCTGGGTTAGGTCTTATTTTATTTTACTGTACCCTACGTTATTATATCAGTATTATTTATTTTATTTATATTTATTTATACCTTATGGTATTGTATCATATTTCGTCATACACTTTATCTTCTACAACAAATACTATCTCAAACTATATTATTATCACTACTGTTATTACTCTATTGTATTATTTTATTTTATTTTATTTTATTTTATTGTACCATATTATTGATAGGTAATTATCTAGTCACTTATTATTTTATTTTTATTTTATCTCATTTTATTTTAGCTATCTACCTATTATTATTTTATATATACTATGCTATCTTACGCTACTGTCTCTGAGTTTATACCCCACAGTTCAATTATTGTACACTGGCCCGGTTGGTGTATTTAGGTGTATGTGTACCATCATGGGATGTATCGACTTGGCAGTATCTTACGTACCCTCTTAGATACTTTATTCGCTCTATTTACTTCTGCTTATTTATTTATGCATTCATTAATCTATCTATATGATGCTTACACCTACTTTACCATTTTAATTATGTTAGCACATATTATTTTCATTGCTCTACTTTTATGGTATGTTATCTTATTCTCATACCATTTACTAGGCTAGTCCATTTTCTACCATCCGAGCGATTTAGCTAGAATAGCCTACTTTAACTGCACTCTACATCCGCACACATATACCCCTGGAAATACCGACATAATATACATACGCGTAACCCATATACTCGGAATCTACACACTCGACACTCCGATCGCAGTGTACATATCCCATTATATATTAGATCATTCAGTTACATTCACCCTATATACGCCCTCTTTTCTTTCTATTGGAATATGCTCTCATGTTCCATGTTTTTTGTTTTTTTGTTTTATGTTTTCTTATATTTTATGTATTATAGACAGATAGATATATATATATATACCTTACCATGTACTATTATATTTTATACTATAGTTTATTTTTATCCTTATCTTATTTTATATTTTATTTTTATTTTTATCCTTATTATATCTATATACTATCTCAACGTATATTCTATTCTATATTTACTTTTACTTATACGTATATCTATCTACCTATACTTACACCTATACTTATATATTGTATTTCATTTTATTCTGATCTTATCGATATTTTATTTCACACAATCTATATAGTTCTATCTCTGTACTACCATACTTTTACTTTTACTTTTACTTTTATTTTTATTTTTATTTTTATTTTTATTTTATATTTATATATTTATATTTTTATTCTTAATTATACCTACATAATACTTATATTTATATTTATACTTATATATTATTTTATTATTTATATTTATATTATTTTATATTTTTCCTTTTTATCTCTACTTTGTTTCTTACATTTCTGTTATAACTTTATACATATACATGTAATGCTACCACACGTAGCTAACATAGTGTGATGTACTTTTGTACAAACGTTAGGCAATAAAGGACGCAAGGGGGCATAGTCCCGACCTTTTATGATATAACCCATCCTCGGGCTTCTCCCGACGGTGGGCGAAGTAGCTGAGCCCAGGTGCCACCAGGACGTCCCTGGTGGCCTCCGCAGGGCGAAGTAATGCGGAAAGCGGTTCCGCCCTGCGGTGATGGGGGACAGTGGTGGGTTTAAAAAAAAAAAAAAAAAAAAAAAAAAAAAAAGGTCTGGGTTAGGTCTGGGTTAGGTCTGGGTTAGGTCTGGGTTAGGTTCCCTCAGGGGCTGTGTCCGGCCAGGTGTCCGGCGCAGTACGGGGCGTAGCGACCCCGAGGTTCCTGATGCTAATCACACCGTAAGCCTCCTGTTGGTCGTCGCAACGACCCATTCACAACTCCAGTCTTGGTTTTGTGAATGGTACGTGACGGCAGGAGGACCGGGGGCCTTGGCTTAACCGCCTGGGCCGCGAGGATGGTAACTCTATAAATTACCCTCTAATCCTAAGTTATGGTGCGCGGCGATGGGATGCATGGTTGGGAGAGAAGGCCCAATCCCTAGCGACCACCTCCGGGGGCACCTGCCGAACCCCCGGAGTATTAGGCTTCCCCAGGCAAGGCGGCTCTGCCTGGGGTGATCTCTTTCCGACCACACTCGTGGGATCAACTATGGATCATTCTCAAATAAAAACAAACCGGACCGGCAATGTTGACAACGGACAGGCACTCGTATCGGCAAACGACTTGGCAATGGATGGACCACTTCCTGGTGGGGTTAATACCACGGTCAGGGGTGGCGAGGTGAATCCCCCGCTGGGGATCCATCTCGGTGGTGAAGTGCACCTGCTTAGGGTCACTCCCAGCCCAGTAGTCAGCCTGGAGCGGCTGAATGCCACTGAGTGGCGCAAAGCGGGGAGGGTGTCACCGCCCCGCAAAAGGCATGATGCCGAGGGACCGCGACCCTCTGAAGACGACGCAGCACGGTATGGTGAGGAGACTGTCGGCCTCCATGATGACGACTCCCAGGACGGCGATGAGTGGGCGCCGTCAAATGCGTGCACCGCCGACGAAGGGAGCGTCGACTCGAGTGAAGGAGAAGCGGGTTTTGAACCCGGCAAAAGAAAAAGGACGGGCCCCGGGGCAGGAAGACCCAAGGGTATATTTGTGGACCCAAGAAAGTTGGGTCCAGGCATGAAGGACCTGCCGAAGCAGGCTGACCTCCGCAATATAGCGGAGGTCATGAAGCTGGATGAACTCCTGGGTCGGCTAAAGGAGCAATTGGAGTCCGTCGTCAGGGTGGCAGACACAGCAAGCCACCTTAAGACGACGGACATCCGTGGGCTCCGCTTGGCAGCGCGGGTGGCTATGGTCAGCGCCGAAGAACTTCACGGCAGAGCTGACCGTGCCGAGAACCCCAACAGGCCGGCCCGGGAAGTCGTCATCCGACAAGGCGAGTGGGAGAAGAGGGCTAAGGCCCTGGAAAAGCGGCTCGAGGTGGCCGATACGACTGCCACCACTCTGTCTGAGACAGTCAGAGTGAAGGATAGGGAGCTAGAGCACCTCAGGCGGGAAGTGGGCCGCCTGAGGTACAAGCAGGAGCAGCGGCGGCTGCTTCGAGAAGGGGAAGAGTTGGCCGGCGAGACGCCGCCGGACCATGAGTTGCCGTGTGTCCCTCGACCCCGGCGGAAGGATCTCCTTCCGTCAACATTTGCCGGGGGGGACACCGGCATGGAGGTCGAGACGGTGGTCCCTGGACCGTCGTCCGCACAGCTTTCCGCCGCGATTGAGGAGGAGAGTCCCGCCTCCGGAAACCCTTTGTTGGTCATGATGACCGAAGTCGTGAAAAGGGTTTCCGCGATGGCGGGTCAGATAGCGGCCGTCGAAGACCGGGTTGAGGCACGGTTGGATGCGGTTTGGCGAGTAGTATCCCGCCCGCCACTAGGGAAAGGCCCGGTGCCTCTTCCACCATCCATCACGCCAGCCCCTGTAAAAGCCTCCGCGGCACCCCTCAAGAAGGCTCAGAAGAAAGGTGCCACCAAAGCCCAGGGTGCCACACCTGCAGACGGAGTAACGGAGTCGGCAAAGCCACCTGCCGCGAAGCCTAAGGTTTCGCTGAAGGCAGCGCCTCGTCCCCCTCCACCACCTCTCAAGGCGGATAGCGGCAGGTCCGCACCGCCGGCCAACACCAGGGCGAAGTCCACTCCTGCACCCGCCAACAACGGGCAGGCCACGTGGGCGGAGGTGGTCAGGCGGGAGAAGAAGAAGGGAGGTGAAAAGGGTGCGGCATCCGCAGCATCCTCCACCAAGGGCGGGAAATCCGCAGCAGTGAATCGGCCAGCCGCCAATGCCGCGGCTGGCAGTAAGAGGAAGACGGGCGCCCAGCCAGCGGCGGTCAAGCTACCGAGGCTGCCAAAAAATGCGGCAGTCTCGGTAACCGCCGCAGCTGGGCGCGAAAAGGATTTGGGCCCCCTCCTCAATAGGGTGATGCCCGAGATCTGCAATGATCTCGGGATCACCGGGATGCGGCCCACAAGGGCGGTCACCGGGGCGCTCCTGTTGGCGATCCCCGGCGAAAAGGGAAAGGAGAAGGCGGCCGCCCTGAGAGCGCGTCTTGAGGGGGCCCTACAGGTGGAGGGTGTTCGGGTGGCTTGCCCCCAAAAGCAGGCCGAGATGCGCATATCCGGCCTGTCGGAGGCAGCCACCCAGCAGGCAGTTAGGGAGGCCCTTGCCACAGCCGGGGGTTGCGGCGCTGCGGAGGTCAACGTTGGTGACCTCCGCCGGGACAGCTCAGGCATGTTTACTGCCTGGGCCCGCTGTCCCCTACGCGCCGCAACTAAGCTAGCGAAGTCCGGCCGATTGATGGTCGGCTTCTTCGAGGCCCGGCTGGCGGTACTCGCCGCGAGGCCGCTGCAATGTCACCGCTGCCTGGAGTTTGGTCATGTCCGGCAGCGGTGCACAAGTACCGTAGATCGCAGCGGCCTCTGTTACCGTTGCGGAGGGGCCTCCCACACCGCACGGCAGTGCACGGCCGCCCCTAAATGCCCCCTTTGTGTGGGCTTGGGGCGGCCAGCGGATCACCGCATGGGTGGGGCGGCGTGCCGTCCCCCAAAGCGGAAGGGGAAGAAGGCGAAAAGGGCGGGTGTGCGCCCATCCACGGTGCCGGCTGGTGTTGAGCCGGCGCCGGTGCCCGTCGCGATGGAGGTCCAAGGGGCGGCTTGTACCCAGCCGTCCCCAGCTGTGGTGTCGGGAGCTATTCCCGCCCCGGCATCTGGCGCGACGGGAGTGAAGGTGGTGGGATGTGCACCCGCGCCCCCGCCTGTTACGGAGATGATGGAGGTGGATGTGGCGCCTTGCGACTCGGCGCCCTCCACCTCCACGAAATCGGAAGGCGTGTTGTCCGGGGGTGGCCCTGCAGAGTCCCCAACCCAATCAACATCCCAGCCGCCGTGCGGGTCAGATCCCCTTAGTCGGGGGGTGATGGCCTCATACGGTGGCAAAGATCCGGGGCGCGCAGAGGTGCCCCCAAACACTGGAAGGAGAGGCCTGGAGGAGGCCGCGGGTGAGACCCGATAATGTCTCAACGCCTCCTCCAGGTTAATTTAAACCACTGCCGGGGGGCTCAGGATCTCATGCTCCAAACCCTCCGGCAGTGGAACATCGGGATGGCGGTGATCGCCGAGCCCTATCGGGTCCCCAAACACCCTGCTTGGGTGGGGGACCTTAACGGTGTCTCGGCGATCACGTGGCAGTACGGACGCGGCACGCTGCCGTGCTCCGTCGTTGAGAGGGGCCACGGGTTTGTGGCGGTTAAATGGGGGGAACTAGTGGTTGCCGGGTGTTACGCGTCGCCCGCTATGGGCCTCAGCGAATTTGAGGCGTACCTCGACGAGGTGGGGAGATGCATCTCCCCACATCTCGCCAGTGGGGTACTCGTCCTGGGTGATTTCAACGCCCACGCTGTAGCGTGGGGCTGCCCCAGGACGACCGTGAAGGGCGACGCGATGCTCGAATGGGCGGCGGGTCACGGCCACGTAGTTTTGAATGAAGGGGCCGTGAGCACGTGCGTGCACGCGCGGGGCGAGTCGATCGTCGACATATCGTTGGCGAGCCCCGCCATAGCGCGCCGTGTGTCCGACTGGAGGGTCGCGGAAGAGGTGGCCACGTTAAGCGACCACCTCTACATTACGTTTTCCGTATCCGCGACCCCCGGCTTAAATGGACCCCGCCAACCGGGCAGGGATGCACACCCGGCGCCACGCTGGTCCGCCAAGAGGCTGGACCCGGACGCCCTTGCGATGGCAGCCTCCGTTGTGGCATGGCAGGAGATGCCACGCCGGACCCTCGACAATCCATCTGCCGGGGCGCGTTGGTTCCGGGAGACTATGACGTCGTTGTGTGACGCAGTCATGCCCCGGGCCACGGCCCCGAGCCGTGGGGGGTCCGTGTACTGGTGGTCGGGCGTGATCGAGGATTTACGCACTCGGTGCGTTGTCGCCCGACGCCGGTACACCCGCGCCAGGAGACGGCGCGGGGCGACGGAGGCAGAGGTGGTGGGGTTGCGCGGGGAATTTTCCCTGGCGCGAAGAACCCTCCGCCGGGCCATCGCGACCGCGAAAGCCCAGGCATGGACGGAGCTCCTCGGCTCTCTGGATGCAAATCCATGGGGGCGCCCTTATCACATGGTCGTAGGGAAGATGCGATCATGGGCGCCCCCGATCACAGAGAGCCTCGACCCCCAGCTGCTCGGGGAAACTATGCGCGTCCTCTTCCCCGCTGGGGGAGAGGCGTTCCTGCATCCCCCCGAGCCACAGCCGGATCACCCGCCTTGGTGGTCCGACGAACTGGGGGTCTCCGAGGAGGAGCTAGCTAGGGCCGTCCGGAGAATGGCTGCCAAGAAGACGGCGCCAGGACCGGACGGCATACCCGGCAAGGCCTGGGCAGTAGCGGTGGGCGTTTTGGGTGGCGGGTTGATACGCGTCTTCGACGCTTGCCTCCAGACCGGTCAGTTCCCCCCCATGTGGAAGGTGGCGAGGTTGGTCCTCCTCCACAAGCCAGGGAAGCCCGCGGATTCTCCATCTGCGTTCCGACCCATTTGTCTGTTGGACGAGGCTGGAAAGCTCCTCGAGCGGGTCATAGTATCCCGGCTCGAGGGGCACCTGTCCCGCGTCGGCCCCGATCTGGCCGACCGACAGTTCGGCTTCCGCCGGGGCCGCTCCACAGTCGACGCCATAGCGACAGTGCGGACCCTGGCGGAATCGGCAATCTCCCGGGGGGGTGTGGCGTTGGCAGTCTCGTTGGACATAGCCAACGCCTTTAATACCGTCTCCTGGGGGGCGATAGGTCGGGCACTCCAGTACCACCGGGTGCCCGCCTATCTATGCCGACTGATCGGGGATTATCTGCGGGGCAGGGTAGTCCAATATCCGGGTCGGAACGGGATGGAGCAGAGAGCGGTGCACCGCGGGGTTCCACAGGGGTCGGTCCTTGGGCCGCTCTTGTGGAACTTGGCGTATGACGCGGTGCTGCGGGCTGATCTCCCCGTCGGCGTGTCTTTGGTATGTTACGCCGACGACACCCTGGTGATAGCCGGCGGGGATACGTGGAGGAGGGCCGTGGCCCTCGCGGAGGAAGGGACGGTGCGAGTCGTCGCCGAAGTAGAGCGTCTAGGGTTGCGCGTGGCACCCCAGAAGACCGAGGCCATCTGGCTGTGTAATGTCAGTGGTCGGGGGGTGCCGCGCCAGGCGTCTCTACGGGTGGGCGGAGCACAAGTCGGGGTGGGGCGCCGCATGAAGTATTT
Source organism: Colletes latitarsis (assembly GCF_051014445.1). Taxonomy (NCBI): domain Eukaryota; kingdom Metazoa; phylum Arthropoda; class Insecta; order Hymenoptera; family Colletidae; genus Colletes; species Colletes latitarsis. Next base: position 14,020 of record NW_027488368.1, on the reverse strand, counting down.
GGGCCTCACCCTCGACAGCTACTGGCGGTTCGGGCATCATTTGGAAGGGTTGGGTCCCCGTATTGAAAGGGCAGCGGCCGCGTTAGGCCGCATAATGCCCAATCTCGGGGGGCCCAACATGGCGGCACGGCGGCTGTATTTGGGAGTCGTCCGGTCCATGGCGCTTTATGGCGCGCCAATATGGGCCGGCGGTCTGATGGCCAATCGGCGGGGTGCATTTGTACTCCGTCGATTACAGAGGTTGGTCGCCATCAGAGTCGTGCGGGGTTATCGCACGATCTCCTACACAGCCGCCACATTGCTGGCGGGTTCCGCGCCGTTTCATCTGCTGGCGAAAATGGACGCAGAGGTCTATCAAAGCCTCTGCGACCTTCGCCAGCGGGGCGTGGACCCGCACGGCGAGGAGGCCGCCAGGGCCCGAAGCCAGGCGCGGCGACGCGTCTATAGTCGGTGGCTGGTCTGTTTATCGAAGCCAGACCAGCGGGATGATCGCGTCGCCGCGGCGGTCCGCCCAGTGTTTTATGCCTGGGTTGGCCGTAGCTGGGGTACGCCCACCTACCGCCTGACACAGGTACTGACCGGACACGGTTGCTTCGGTCGGTACCTGCATCGGATAGGGCGGGAGGCGACGGCTGCGTGTCGTCACTGCAGGGGAAGGGAGGACACCGCGCAGCACACGCTGCAGTTTTGCCCGGCGTGGGCAGCGCAGCGCGGTGTCCTCGTTGAAGTAGTTGGAGCGGACCTCTCGCTGCCGGCCGTCATTCGTGCGATGGTCGGCAGCGAGGAGGCGTGGGCGGCCATGGCCTTGTTTTGTGAAGAGGTCATGGCCGCCAAGGAGGACGCCGAAAGGGCGCGTGAGGAGGTGGGGGGCAGGCGGCGACGCCGACCGTAAGACCCTCCACCGCTCCCCGTGGCAGGGGGAGCGCGAAGGGGTCGGTGATGGTGTTTGTGGTGCGAGGTGAGGGACTTTATTCCCTCATTCCCCCCTCACACCCAGCCCATCACCAGACCGGGGGCCCGCGGCAGGGGCCCCGTCCAGCGGGGGCGGCAGTTTCAGCCGGCCCCGCAGCCGTGGTCGTGATCGGGTGGGGGCCCGGTCGCGGCTAGTAGCAGCGGCACGAGTGGGGGCGACGCCGCGTGTGACCGCGTGGCGTCGCCGGGTGGCAATCAATTATGTTTGCCCCCCATTGGGGGAGGAGGATCACATCTCCTCCCCCGGGAAGGGCCCGTAATAGGGCGTTGCGCCAACGGGGAGAGTCACGGTAGTATCGCTAGTTTGGTTCCCGTGACTCTCCCCAGATAAAGGGCGCAGGCGGTCACCGTGGTGTTTTAGCCGGTAAGAGTCCGGCACTACCCCGGCCTCCCCCCCAGGGAGCCGGGGTGTCCATGAGGATTTCACCACGTTAAAAAAAAAAAAAAAAAAAAAAAAAAAAAAAAAGGTCTGGGTTAGGTTCCCTCAGGGGCTGTGTCCGGCCAGGTGTCCGGCGCAGTACGGGGCGTAGCGACCCCGAGGTTCCTGATGCTAATCACACCGTAAGCCTCCTGTTGGTCGTCGCAACGACCCATTCACAACTCCAGTCTTGGTTTTGTGAATGGTACGTGACGGCAGGAGGACCGGGGGCCTTGGCTTAACCGCCTGGGCCGCGAGGATGGTAACTCTATAAATTACCCTCTAATCCTAAGTTATGGTGCGCGGCGATGGGATGCATGGTTGGGAGAGAAGGCCCAATCCCTAGCGACCACCTCCGGGGGCATCTGCCGAACCCCCGGAGTATTAGGCTTCCCCAGGCAAGGCGGCTCTGCCTGGGGTGACCTCTTTCCGACCACACTCGTGGGATCAACTATGGATCATTCTCAAATAAAAACAAACCGGACCGGCAATGTTGACAACGGACAGGCACTCGTATCGGCAAACGACTTGGCAATGGATGGACCACTTCCTGGTGGGGTTAATACCACGGTCAGGGGTGGCGAGGTGAATCCCCCGCTGGGGATCCATCTCGGTGGTGAAGTGCACCTGCTTAGGGTCACTCCCAGCCCAGTAGTCAGCCTGGAGCGGCTGAATGCCACTGAGTGGCGCAAAGCGGGGAGGGTGTCACCGCCCCGCAAAAGGCATGATGCCGAGGGACCGCGACCCTCTGAAGACGACGCAGCACGGTATGGTGAGGAGACTGTCGGCCTCCATGATGACGACTCCCAGGACGGCGATGAGTGGGCGCCGTCAAATGCGTGCACCGCCGACGAAGGGAGCGTCGACTCGAGTGAAGGAGAAGCGGGTTTTGAACCCGGCAAAAGAAAAAGGACGGGCCCCGGGGCAGGAAGACCCAGGGGTATATTTGTGGACCCAAGAAAGTTGGGTCCAGGCATGAAGGACCTGCCGAAGCAGGCTGACCTCCGCAATATAGCGGAGGTCATGAAGCTGGATGAACTCCTGGGTCGGCTAAAGGAGCAATTGGAGTCCGTCGTCAGGGTGGCAGACACAGCAAGCCACCTTAAGACGACGGACATCCGTGGGCTCCGCTTGGCAGCGCGGGTGGCTATGGTCAGCGCCGAAGAACTTCACGGCAGAGCTGACCGTGCCGAGAACCCCAACAGGCCGGCCCGGGAAGTCGTCATCCGACAAGGCGAGTGGGAGAAGAGGGCTAAGGCCCTGGAAAAGCGGCTCGAGGTGGCCGATACGACTGCCACCACTCTGTCTGAGACAGTCAGAGTGAAGGATAGGGAGCTAGAGCACCTCAGGCGGGAAGTGGGCCGCCTGAGGTACAAGCAGGAGCAGCGGCGGCTGCTTCGAGAAGGGGAAGAGTTGGCCGGCGAGACGCCGCCGGACCATGAGTTGCCGTGTGTCCCTCGACCCCGGCGGAAGGATCTCCTTCCGTCAACATTTGCCGGGGGGGACACCGGCATGGAGGTCGAGACGGTGGTCCCTGGACCGTCGTCCGCACAGCTTTCCGCCGCGATTGAGGAGGAGAGTCCCGCCTCCGGAAACCCTTTGTTGGTCATGATGACCGAAGTCGTGAAAAGGGTTTCCGCGATGGCGGGTCAGATAGCGGCCGTCGAAGACCGGGTTGAGGCACGGTTGGATGCGGTTTGGCGAGTAGTATCCCGCCCGCCACTAGGGAAAGGCCCGGTGCCTCTTCCACCATCCATCACGCCAGCCCCTGTAAAAGCCTCCGCGGCACCCCTCAAGAAGGCTCAGAAGAAAGGTGCCACCAAAGCCCAGGGTGCCACACCTGCAGACGGAGTAACGGAGTCGGCAAAGCCACCTGCCGCGAAGCCTAAGGTTTCGCTGAAGGCAGCGCCTCGTCCCCCTCCACCACCTCCCAAGGCGGATAGCGGCAGGTCCGCACCGCCGGCCAACACCAGGGCGAAGTCCACTCCTGCACCCGCCAACAACGGGCAGGCCACGTGGGCGGAGGTGGTCAGGCGGGAGAAGAAGAAGGGAGGTGAAAAGGGTGCGGCATCCGCAGCATCCTCCACCAAGGGCGGGAAATCCGCAGCAGTGAATCGGCCAGCCGCCAATGCCGCGGCTGGCAGTAAGAGGAAGACGGGCGCCCAGCCAGCGGCGGTCAAGCTACCGAGGCTGCCAAAAAATGCGGCAGTCTCGGTAACCGCCGCAGCTGGGCGCGAAAAGGATTTGGGCCCCCTCCTCAATAGGGTGATGCCCGAGATCTGCAATGATCTCGGGATCACCGGGATGCGGCCCACAAGGGCGGTCACCGGGGCGCTCCTGTTGGCGATCCCCGGCGAAAAGGGAAAGGAGAAGGCGGCCGCCCTGAGAGCGCGTCTTGAGGGGGCCCTACAGGTGGAGGGTGTTCGGGTGGCTTGCCCCCAAAAGCAGGCCGAGATGCGCATATCCGGCCTGTCGGAGGCAGCCACCCAGCAGGCAGTTAGGGAGGCCCTTGCCACAGCCGGGGGTTGCGGCGCTGCGGAGGTCAACGTTGGTGACCTCCGCCGGGACAGCTCAGGCATGTTTACTGCCTGGGCCCGCTGTCCCCTACGCGCCGCAACTAAGCTAGCGAAGTCCGGCCGATTGATGGTCGGCTTCTTCGAGGCCCGGCTGGCGGTACTCGCCGCGAGGCCGCTGCAATGTCACCGCTGCCTGGAGTTTGGTCATGTCCGGCAGCGGTGCACAAGTACCGTAGATCGCAGCGGCCTCTGTTACCGTTGCGGAGGGGCCTCCCACACCGCACGGCAGTGCACGGCCGCCCCTAAATGCCCCCTTTGTGTGGGCTTGGGGCGGCCAGCGGATCACCGCATGGGTGGGGCGGCGTGCCGTCCCCCAAAGCGGAAGGGGAAGAAGGCGAAAAGGGCGGGTGTGCGCCCATCCACGGTGCCGGCTGGTGTTGAGCCGGCGCCGGTGCCCGTCGCGATGGAGGTCCAAGGGGCGGCTTGTACCCAGCCGTCCCCAGCTGTGGTGTCGGGAGCTATTCCCGCCCCGGCATCTGGCGCGACGGGAGTGAAGGTGGTGGGATGTGCACCCGCGCCCCCGCCTGTTACGGAGATGATGGAGGTGGATGTGGCGCCTTGCGACTCGGCGCCCTCCACCTCCACGAAATCGGAAGGCGTGTTGTCCGGGGGTGGCCCTGCAGAGTCCCCAACCCAATCAACATCCCAGCCGCCGTGCGGGTCAGATCCCCTTAGTCGGGGGGTGATGGCCTCATACGGTGGCAAAGATCCGGGGCGCGCAGAGGTGCCCCCAAACACTGGAAGGAGAGGCCTGGAGGAGGCCGCGGGTGAGACCCGATAATGTCTCAACGCCTCCTCCAGGTTAATTTAAACCACTGCCGGGGGGCTCAGGATCTCATGCTCCAAACCCTCCGGCAGTGGAACATCGGGATGGCGGTGATCGCCGAGCCCTATCGGGTCCCCAAACACCCTGCTTGGGTGGGGGACCTTAACGGTGTCTCGGCGATCACGTGGCAGTACGGACGCGGCACGCTGCCGTGCTCCGTCGTTGAGAGGGGCCACGGGTTTGTGGCGGTTAAATGGGGGGAACTAGTGGTTGCCGGGTGTTACGCGTCGCCCGCTATGGGCCTCAGCGAATTTGAGGCGTACCTCGACGAGGTGGGGAGATGCATCTCCCCACATCTCGCCAGTGGGGTACTCGTCCTGGGTGATTTCAACGCCCACGCTGTAGCGTGGGGCTGCCCCAGGACGACCGTGAAGGGCGACGCGATGCTCGAATGGGCGGCGGGTCACGGCCACGTAGTTTTGAATGAAGGGGCCGTGAGCACGTGCGTGCACGCGCGGGGCGAGTCGATCGTCGACATATCGTTGGCGAGCCCCGCCATAGCGCGCCGTGTGTCCGACTGGAGGGTCGCGGAAGAGGTGGCCACGTTAAGCGACCACCTCTACATTACGTTTTCCGTATCCGCGACCCCCGGCTTAAATGGACCCCGCCAACCGGGCAGGGATGCACACCCGGCGCCACGCTGGTCCGCCAAGAGGCTGGACCCGGACGCCCTTGCGATGGCAGCCTCCGTTGTGGCATGGCAGGAGATGCCACGCCGGACCCTCGACAATCCATCTGCCGGGGCGCGTTGGTTCCGGGAGACTATGACGTCGTTGTGTGACGCAGTCATGCCCCGGGCCACGGCCCCGAGCCGTGGGGGGTCCGTGTACTGGTGGTCGGGCGTGATCGAGGATTTACGCACTCGGTGCGTTGTCGCCCGACGCCGGTACACCCGCGCCAGGAGACGGCGCGGGGCGACGGAGGCAGAGGTGGTGGGGTTGCGCGGGGAATTTTCCCTGGCGCGAAGAACCCTCCGCCGGGCCATCGCGACCGCGAAAGCCCAGGCATGGACGGAGCTCCTCGGCTCTCTGGATGCAAATCCATGGGGGCGCCCTTATCACATGGTCGTAGGGAAGATGCGATCATGGGCGCCCCCGATCACAGAGAGCCTCGACCCCCAGCTGCTCGGGGAAACTATGCGCGTCCTCTTCCCCGCTGGGGGAGAGGCGTTCCTGCATCCCCCCGAGCCACAGCCGGATCACCCGCCTTGGTGGTCCGACGAACTGGGGGTCTCCGAGGAGGAGCTAGCTAGGGCCGTCCGGAGAATGGCTGCCAAGAAGACGGCGCCAGGACCGGACGGCATACCCGGCAAGGCCTGGGCAGTAGCGGTGGGCGTTTTGGGTGGCGGGTTGATACGCGTCTTCGACGCTTGCCTCCAGACCGGTCAGTTCCCCCCCATGTGGAAGGTGGCGAGGTTGGTCCTCCTCCACAAGCCAGGGAAGCCCGCGGATTCTCCATCTGCGTTCCGACCCATTTGTCTGTTGGACGAGGCTGGAAAGCTCCTCGAGCGGGTCATAGTATCCCGGCTCGAGGGGCACCTGTCCCGCGTCGGCCCCGATCTGGCCGACCGACAGTTCGGCTTCCGCCGGGGCCGCTCCACAGTCGACGCCATAGCGACAGTGCGGACCCTGGCGGAATCGGCAATCTCCCGGGGGGGTGTGGCGTTGGCAGTCTCGTTGGACATAGCCAACGCCTTTAATACCGTCTCCTGGGGGGCGATAGGTCGGGCACTCCAGTACCACCGGGTGCCCGCCTATCTATGCCGACTGATCGGGGATTATCTGCGGGGCAGGGTAGTCCAATATCCGGGTCGGAACGGGATGGAGCAGAGAGCGGTGCACCGCGGGGTTCCACAGGGGTCGGTCCTTGGGCCGCTCTTGTGGAACTTGGCGTATGACGCGGTGCTGCGGGCTGATCTCCCCGTCGGCGTGTCTTTGGTATGTTACGCCGACGACACCCTGGTGATAGCCGGCGGGGATACGTGGAGGAGGGCCGTGGCCCTCGCGGAGGAAGGGACGGTGCGAGTCGTCGCCGAAGTAGAGCGTCTAGGGTTGCGCGTGGCACCCCAGAAGACCGAGGCCATCTGGCTGTGTAATGTCAGTGGTCGGGGGGTGCCGCGCCAGGCGTCTCTACGGGTGGGCGGAGCACAAGTCGGGGTGGGGCGCCGCATGAAGTATTTGGGCCTCACCCTCGACAGCTACTGGCGGTTCGGGCATCATTTGGAAGGGTTGGGTCCCCGTATTGAAAGGGCAGCGGCCGCGTTAGGCCGCATAATGCCCAATCTCGGGGGGCCCAACATGGCGGCACGGCGGCTGTATTTGGGAGTCGTCCGGTCCATGGCGCTTTATGGCGCGCCAATATGGGCCAGCGGTCTGATGGCCAATCGGCGGGGTGCATTTGTACTCCGTCGATTACAGAGGTTGGTCGCCATCAGAGTCGTGCGGGGTTATCGCACGATCTCCTACACAGCCGCCACATTGCTGGCGGGTTCCGCGCCGTTTCATCTGCTGGCGAAAATGGACGCAGAGGTCTATCAAAGCCTCTGCGACCTTCGCCAGCGGGGCGTGGACCCGCACGGCGAGGAGGCCGCCAGGGCCCGAAGCCAGGCGCGGCGACGCGTCTATAGTCGGTGGCTGGTCTGGTTATCGAAGCCAGACCAGCGGGATGATCGCGTCGCCGCGGCGGTCCGCCCAGTGTTTTATGCCTGGGTTGGCCGTAGCTGGGGTACGCCCACCTACCGCCTGACACAGGTACTGACCGGACACGGTTGCTTCGGTCGGTACCTGCATCGGATAGGGCGGGAGGCGACGGCTGCGTGTCGTCACTGCAGGGGAAGGGAGGACACCGCGCAGCACACGCTGCAGTTTTGCCCGGCGTGGGCAGCGCAGCGCGGTGTCCTCGTTGAAGTAGTTGGAGCGGACCTCTCGCTGCCGGCCGTCATTCGTGCGATGGTCGGCAGCGAGGAGGCGTGGGCGGCCATGGCCTTGTTTTGTGAAGAGGTCATGGCCGCCAAGGAGGACGCCGAAAGGGCGCGTGAGGAGGTGGGGGGCAGGCGGCGACGCCGACCGTAAGACCCTCCACCGCTCCCCGTGGCAGGGGGAGCGCGAAGGGGTCGGTGATGGTGTTTGTGGTGCGAGGTGAGGGACTTTATTCCCTCATTCCCCCCTCACACCCAGCCCATCACCAGACCGGGGGCCCGTGGCAGGGGCCCCGTCCAGCGGGGGCGGCAGTGTCAGCCGGCCCCGCAGCCGTGGTCGTGATCGGGTGGGGGCCCGGTCGCGGCTAGTAGCAGCGGCACGAGTGGGGGCGACGCCGCGTGTGACCGCGTGGCGTCGCCGGGTGGCAATCAATTATGTTTGCCCCCCATTGGGGGAGGAGGATCACATCTCCTCCCCCGGGAAGGGCCCGTAATAGGGCGTTGCGCCAACGGGGAGAGTCACGGTAGTATCGCTAGTTTGGTTCCCGTGACTCTCCCCAGATAAAGGGCGCAGGCGGTCACCGTGGTGTTTTAGCCGGTAAGAGTCCGGCACTACCCCGGCCTCCCCCCCAGGGAGCCGGGGTGTCCATGAGGATTTCACCACGTTAAAAAAAAAAAAAAAAAAAAAGGTCTGGGTTAGGTCTGGGTTAGGTCTGGGTTAGGTCTGGGTTAGGTCTGGGTTAGGTCTGGGTTAGGTCTGGGTTAGGTCTGGGTTAGGTCTGGGTTAGGTCTGGGTTAGGTCTGGGTTAGGTCTGGGTTAGGTCTGGGTTAGGTCTGGGTTAGGTCTGGGTTAGGTCTGGGTTAGGTCTGGGTTAGGTCTGGGTTAGGTCTGGGTTAGGTCTGGGTTAGGTCTGGGTTAGGTCTGGGTTAGGTCTGGGTTAGGTCTGGGTTAGGTCTGGGTTAGGTCTGGGTTAGGTCTGGGTTAGGTCTGGGTTAGGTCTGGGTTAGGTCTGGGTTAGGTCTGGGTTAGGTCTGGGTTAGGTCTGGGTTAGGTCTGGGTTAGGTCTGGGTTAGGTCTGGGTTAGGTCTGGGTTAGGTCTGGGTTAGGTCTGGGTTAGGTCTGGGTTAGGTCTGGGTTAGGTCTGGGTTAGGTCTGGGTTAGGTCTGGGTTAGGTCTGGGTTAGGTCTGGGTTAGGTCTGGGTTAGGTCTGGGTTAGGTCTGGGTTAGGTCTGGGTTAGGTCTGGGTTAGGTCTGGGTTAGGTCTGGGTTAGGTCTGGGTTAGGTCTGGGTTAGGTCTGGGTTAGGTCTGGGTTAGGTCTGGGTTAGGTCTGGGTTAGGTCTGGGTTAGGTCTGGGTTAGGTCTGGGTTAGGTCTGGGTTAGGTCTGGGTTAGGTCTGGGTTAGGTCTGGGTTAGGTCTGGGTTAGGTCTGGGTTAGGTCTGGGTTAGGTCTGGGTTAGGTCTGGGTTAGGTCTGGGTTAGGTCTGGGTTAGGTCTGGGTTAGGTCTGGGTTAGGTCTGGGTTAGGTCTGGGTTAGGTCTGGGTTAGGTCTGGGTTAGGTCTGGGTTAGGTCTGGGTTAGGTCTGGGTTAGGTCTGGGTTAGGTCTGGGTTAGGTCTGGGTTAGGTCTGGGTTAGGTCTGGGTTAGGTCTGGGTTAGGTCTGGGTTAGGTCTGGGTTAGGTCTGGGTTAGGTCTGGGTTAGGTCTGGGTTAGGTCTGGGTTAGGTCTGGGTTAGGTCTGGGTTAGGTCTGGGTTAGGTCTGGGTTAGGTCTGGGTTAGGTCTGGGTTAGGTCTGGGTTAGGTCTGGGTTAGGTCTGGGTTAGGTCTGGGTTAGGTCTGGGTTAGGTCTGGGTTAGGTCTGGGTTAGGTCTGGGTTAGGTCTGGGTTAGGTCTGGGTTAGGTCTGGGTTAGGTCTGGGTTAGGTCTGGGTTAGGTCTGGGTTAGGTCTGGGTTAGGTCTGGGTTAGGTCTGGGTTAGGTCTGGGTTAGGTCTGGGTTAGGTCTGGGTTAGGTCTGGGTTAGGTCTGGGTTAGGTCTGGGTTAGGTCTGGGTTAGGTCTGGGTTAGGTCTGGGTTAGGTCTGGGTTAGGTCTGGGTTAGGTCTGGGTTAGGTCTGGGTTAGGTCTGGGTTAGGTCTGGGTTAGGTCTGGGTTAGGTCTGGGTTAGGTCTGGGTTAGGTCTGGGTTAGGTCTGGGTTAGGTCTGGGTTAGGTCTGGGTTAGGTCTGGGTTAGGTCTGGGTTAGGTCTGGGTTAGGTCTGGGTTAGGTCTGGGTTAGGTCTGGGTTAGGTCTGGGTTAGGTCTGGGTTAGGTCTGGGTTAGGTCTGGGTTAGGTCTGGGTTAGGTCTGGGTTAGGTCTGGGTTAGGTCTGGGTTAGGTCTGGGTTAGGTCTGGGTTAGGTCTGGGTTAGGTCTGGGTTAGGTCTGGGTTAGGTCTGGGTTAGGTCTGGGTTAGGTCTGGGTTAGGTCTGGGTTAGGTCTGGGTTAGGTCTGGGTTAGGTCTGGGTTAGGTCTGGGTTAGGTCTGGGTTAGGTCTGGGTTAGGTCTGGGTTAGGTCTGGGTTAGGTCTGGGTTAGGTCTGGGTTAGGTCTGGGTTAGGTCTGGGTTAGGTCTGGGTTAGGTCTGGGTTAGGTCTGGGTTAGGTCTGGGTTAGGTCTGGGTTAGGTCTGGGTTAGGTCTGGGTTAGGTCTGGGTTAGGTCTGGGTTAGGTCTGGGTTAGGTCTGGGTTAGGTCTGGGTTAGGTCTGGGTTAGGTCTGGGTTAGGTCTGGGTTAGGTCTGGGTTAGGTCTGGGTTAGGTCTGGGTTAGGTCTGGGTTAGGTCTGGGTTAGGTCTGGGTTAGGTCTGGGTTAGGTCTGGGTTAGGTCTGGGTTAGGTCTGGGTTAGGTCTGGGTTAGGTCTGGGTTAGGTCTGGGTTAGGTCTGGGTTAGGTCTGGGTTAGGTCTGGGTTAGGTCTGGGTTAGGTCTGGGTTAGGTCTGGGTTAGGTCTGGGTTAGGTCTGGGTTAGGTCTGGGTTAGGTCTGGGTTAGGTCTGGGTTAGGTCTGGGTTAGGTCTGGGTTAGGTCTGGGTTAGGTCTGGGTTAGGTCTGGGTTAGGTCTGGGTTAGGTCTGGGTTAGGTCTGGGTTAGGTCTGGGTTAGGTCTGGGTTAGGTCTGGGTTAGGTCTGGGTTAGGTCTGGGTTAGGTCTGGGTTAGGTCTGGGTTAGGTCTGGGTTAGGTCTGGGTTAGGTCTGGGTTAGGTCTGGGTTAGGTCTGGGTTAGGTCTGGGTTAGGTCTGGGTTAGGTCTGGGTTAGGTCTGGGTTAGGTCTGGGTTAGGTCTGGGTTAGGTCTGGGTTAGGTCTGGGTTAGGTCTGGGTTAGGTCTGGGTTAGGTCTGGGTTAGGTCTGGGTTAGGTCTGGGTTAGGTCTGGGTTAGGTCTGGGTTAGGTCTGGGTTAGGTCTGGGTTAGGTCTGGGTTAGGTCTGGGTTAGGTCTGGGTTAGGTCTGGGTTAGGTCTGGGTTAGGTCTGGGTTAGGTCTGGGTTAGGTCTGGGTTAGGTCTGGGTTAGGTCTGGGTTAGGTCTGGGTTAGGTCTGGGTTAGGTCTGGGTTAGGTCTGGGTTAGGTCTGGGTTAGGTCTGGGTTAGGTCTGGGTTAGGTCTGGGTTAGGTCTGGGTTAGGTCTGGGTTAGGTCTGGGTTAGGTCTGGGTTAGGTCTGGGTTAGGTCTGGGTTAGGTCTGGGTTAGGTCTGGGTTAGGTCTGGGTTAGGTCTGGGTTAGGTCTGGGTTAGGTCTGGGTTAGGTCTGGGTTAGGTCTGGGTTAGGTCTGGGTTAGGTCTGGGTTAGGTCTGGGTTAGGTCTGGGTTAGGTCTGGGTTAGGTCTGGGTTAGGTCTGGGTTAGGTCTGGGTTAGGTCTGGGTTAGGTCTGGGTTAGGTCTGGGTTAGGTCTGGGTTAGGTCTGGGTTAGGTCTGGGTTAGGTCTGGGTTAGGTCTGGGTTAGGTCTGGGTTAGGTCTGGGTTAGGTCTGGGTTAGGTCTGGGTTAGGTCTGGGTTAGGTCTGGGTTAGGTCTGGGTTAGGTCTGGGTTAGGTCTGGGTTAGGTCTGGGTTAGGTCTGGGTTAGGTCTGGGTTAGGTCTGGGTTAGGTCTGGGTTAGGTCTGGGTTAGGTCTGGGTTAGGTCTGGGTTAGGTCTGGGTTAGGTCTGGGTTAGGTCTGGGTTAGGTCTGGGTTAGGTCTGGGTTAGGTCTGGGTTAGGTCTGGGTTAGGTCTGGGTTAGGTCTGGGTTAGGTCTGGGTTAGGTCTGGGTTAGGTCTGGGTTAGGTCTGGGTTAGGTCTGGGTTAGGTCTGGGTTAGGTCTGGGTTAGGTCTGGGTTAGGTCTGGGTTAGGTCTGGGTTAGGTCTGGGTTAGGTCTGGGTTAGGTCTGGGTTAGGTCTGGGTTAGGTCTGGGTTAGGTCTGGGTTAGGTCTGGGTTAGGTCTGGGTTAGGTCTGGGTTAGGTCTGGGTTAGGTCTGGGTTAGGTCTGGGTTAGGTCTGGGTTAGGTCTGGGTTAGGTCTGGGTTAGGTCTGGGTTAGGTCTGGGTTAGGTCTGGGTTAGGTCTGGGTTAGGTCTGGGTTAGGTCTGGGTTAGGTCTGGGTTAGGTCTGGGTTAGGTCTGGGTTAGGTCTGGGTTAGGTCTGGGTTAGGTCTGGGTTAGGTCTGGGTTAGGTCTGGGTTAGGTCTGGGTTAGGTCTGGGTTAGGTCTGGGTTAGGTCTGGGTTAGGTCTGGGTTAGGTCTGGGTTAGGTCTGGGTTAGGTCTGGGTTAGGTCTGGGTTAGGTCTGGGTTAGGTCTGGGTTAGGTCTGGGTTAGGTCTGGGTTAGGTCTGGGTTAGGTCTGGGTTAGGTCTGGGTTAGGTCTGGGTTAGGTCTGGGTTAGGTCTGGGTTAGGTCTGGGTTAGGTCTGGGTTAGGTCTGGGTTAGGTCTGGGTTAGGTCTGGGTTAGGTCTGGGTTAGGTCTGGGTTAGGTCTGGGTTAGGTCTGGGTTAGGTCTGGGTTAGGTCTGGGTTAGGTCTGGGTTAGGTCTGGGTTAGGTCTGGGTTAGGTCTGGGTTAGGTCTGGGTTAGGTCTGGGTTAGGTCTGGGTTAGGTCTGGGTTAGGTCTGGGTTAGGTCTGGGTTAGGTCTGGGTTAGGTCTGGGTTAGGTCTGGGTTAGGTCTGGGTTAGGTCTGGGTTAGGTCTGGGTTAGGTCTGGGTTAGGTCTGGGTTAGGTCTGGGTTAGGTCTGGGTTAGGTCTGGGTTAGGTCTGGGTTAGGTCTGGGTTAGGTCTGGGTTAGGTCTGGGTTAGGTCTGGGTTAGGTCTGGGTTAGGTCTGGGTTAGGTCTGGGTTAGGTCTGGGTTAGGTCTGGGTTAGGTCTGGGTTAGGTCTGGGTTAGGTCTGGGTTAGGTCTGGGTTAGGTCTGGGTTAGGTCTGGGTTAGGTCTGGGTTAGGTCTGGGTTAGGTCTGGGTTAGGTCTGGGTTAGGTCTGGGTTAGGTCTGGGTTAGGTCTGGGTTAGGTCTGGGTTAGGTCTGGGTTAGGTCTGGGTTAGGTCTGGGTTAGGTCTGGGTTAGGTCTGGGTTAGGTCTGGGTTAGGTCTGGGTTAGGTCTGGGTTAGGTCTGGGTTAGGTCTGGGTTAGGTCTGGGTTAGGTCTGGGTTAGGTCTGGGTTAGGTCTGGGTTAGGTCTGGGTTAGGTCTGGGTTAGGTCTGGGTTAGGTCTGGGTTAGGTCTGGGTTAGGTCTGGGTTAGGTCTGGGTTAGGTCTGGGTTAGGTCTGGGTTAGGTCTGGGTTAGGTCTGGGTTAGGTCTGGGTTAGGTCTGGGTTAGGTCTGGGTTAGGTCTGGGTTAGGTCTGGGTTAGGTCTGGGTTAGGTCTGGGTTAGGTCTGGGTTAGGTCTGGGTTAGGTCTGGGTTAGGTCTGGGTTAGGTCTGGGTTAGGTCTGGGTTAGGTCTGGGTTAGGTCTGGGTTAGGTCTGGGTTAGGTCTGGGTTAGGTCTGGGTTAGGTCTGGGTTAGGTCTGGGTTAGGTCTGGGTTAGGTCTGGGTTAGGTCTGGGTTAGGTCTGGGTTAGGTCTGGGTTAGGTCTGGGTTAGGTCTGGGTTAGGTCTGGGTTAGGTCTGGGTTAGGTCTGGGTTAGGTCTGGGTTAGGTCTGGGTTAGGTCTGGGTTAGGTCTGGGTTAGGTCTGGGTTAGGTCTGGGTTAGGTCTGGGTTAGGTCTGGGTTAGGTCTGGGTTAGGTCTGGGTTAGGTCTGGGTTAGGTCTGGGTTAGGTCTGGGTTAGGTCTGGGTTAGGTCTGGGTTAGGTCTGGGTTAGGTCTGGGTTAGGTCTGGGTTAGG